>NC_136474.1:74994542-76427042 GCF_902686455.1 Sciurus vulgaris | reverse complement strand
AAAGTCATCAGAGAGTGAGTTATCACCCTGCCCTTCCACCAAGATAAATGCTTAACTCTGTCATCTCTGTCACTAATGTCAGGTGGTTATTTTAGTATGGAGGGGCAAAACTCCAAAAATGAAAGGATTTCTAAACTACAACCCAATCAGATATGTCCATCTGTACTACCTTTACAGACAACCCCCCCCACCAGTAACATACTTGCTTATTAGAAGATAGTTGCAACCATTTTAAGACAGGAACCATTTTTGGTTAAATTTCATATCCTACAATTATGTTACAAATTAGAATTTCCTTTAAAAAAGTATTTAATTCTATAAATGTAGAAAAGATTAAAAATACTTGAAAAGAAAACACAATTTTACACATTTGTAGACATTACTTAAATAGGCAAACTTATGACAAAAAAGTTATTCCAGAAATATTACTTTTAAGAAACTCTTTTTCACGGGCCAGTTTTGTTAAGCCGTCTTAGAACTGAATGTAATGAAGTTTTAATTGAAGAAAGCTTGTTCTTTTCCTGGCAAATCTCATTCTTGAAAGAACACGCATAATTCACTGCTGTGGGACTTGAAGCAGCATGCAAAATTAGAGCTTCAGATTGTCATTGCGGAGTCTAAGTACGTGGCTGCCCCTGAGAAACATCTTGAAAGAACAAATACAGAGGAAGGGCCCATTTCCACTGATCTATGGATCGAAAGGTAGTTGTGGACTGAGTTAGCTAAATCAGTAATTCCTAAAAGTTTTTGAAGTCGCAGCATGGTCTGAAATTCTCTTGGACACTTACATGGCCTGACTCCATAGCTAGTTGACTTGATAAAGGACAGTTTTGTTCAGAGTCATTAAATGGTCAAATGTGAATTTATTATCCAAGGATTATAAAAGCAAAGAGTTCCAAGCCAAGACACAACTACTTGGGTGCTGTAAATGCTTAGTAAAGGTGGAGAGATGGGAATTTTTTTTCTCCCCGTCCTAGACCATGCAATTCAGACAGCAATCACCAGATGAATGTGGTTAGAGTTAGGTCCATTAGCACGACCTCCTGCTAAACCTTCTCAATCCCAATCTCTTAAGCATCAAGGGTCATTAGAGTTGATCCACTGCTGAGTTACATATTACAATTAGTGAGACAATAAGTTTATGACTCAGTATGATTTTTTTTTTCATTTCTTTAAAACAACTACACAAGGAAGATTAAGAAATAATATACTAGTTTTTCATGGTATCTGCCCACACTACTGGTTTAAATATCAAACAATTCCTTTTTTTTATATTTGTTGTTACCCTTATAAATTGAAACAGGGTTGATATACCTACCCTATAGTCAGGGTGAAAAGCACCAAAACAAAAGCAGGCACATTTGGGTTTTTTGTTGTTGTTTGTTTGTTTTTTAGTTGTCAATGAATCTTCTATGTGGCACTGAGGATCAAACTCAGAACCTCACATGTTCTAAGCAAGCACTCTACCACTGAGCCATAGCCCCAGCCCCACATTTGATTTTCAAAATAATTTTATTCATTTGGGTTGAGCTATAAACTGCTGTTGATAGGATATGCCATTTTCAAATAAATTGTCATCACAACATGATACTATAATCAAAAGAAAAGCTATCGCATGGTATTCGGTACAGGTGTATTTATTATCCACTTATTTGTCCAATAAATATTCACTGATTAATTGCTTTTGAGCTGTGTTTATCCTCTCACTTATTTAATAAATTCATTCATGCATTCATCCCTTAAATATATAGTTAGCCAGTAAATTATGAGCCAAGCATACTGTGTTAGAAAATGCCAAAGTTATTAATATGAATAAAACAGGTTCCTCACCCGCAGGGAACTCTGAGTCCAGTAAGCACATCAGATGTGAATAACTGCTTTACAATGAAAAAATACTATGATTAATGTAATCACCAAAAGTGACCATGAAAACACAGAAAAGAAGGAATAAATGTATCTGAATACGAGGAAGTTTTCTCATAATCTGACATTTGAGAGGTGACTTGAAGATGAAGCAGAGACTTAAGAGTCAGATGTGACTCAAAAAAGTAAAATGCTTCATGACTTCTGAGAACATCAGCCAACACGGGACCATAGAGGATGTATGTAACAGGACAAAGAATCAGGTGAAGTGGGAAGACTGCATTGCGCATCCTAATGATGTGTCTTCCCTTCAACTCTCCAAATACAAAACCATATAGACATGTTTAAAGAAGAAAAGGACATGTGTGAGCAGGGATGAAAAAAAAATAAATATGCATTCAGTACCTATGTTTGTAAAACAATTTGTAAGTCCACTGGAAAATCACGGACTTATTCATCTCCTATCTGAAGCACCATTGTGAATTAAAGTTATTGCTTTATGATGTGTATGTGTGTGTGTGTGTGTGTGTGTGTGTGTGTGTGTGTGTGAGAGAGAGAGAGCACTGAGCTGCCTCTGCTACTAGATCAAAAATTCTTACAGAATCTGAATGTAAGATCATGTATTCTACTCTTTTGTATTCTATAGTATCAATTCTGTTGCCTTTTGCATAGTAGTTGCTGAATAATTAGATACTAAAAGAAAAAATGATTGAATAAGTTTTCAATCTAATGGAGGAGACAAAATTTATGCACCCAAAAAGTTAAACAACAATGCAGAGGCTGTCCCAAAGCTATACACAATGAGATGGGAAGACAGTTGATGGGAGAAAACTCTGAGGATAGAGATGATAAGTAGGTAGAAGTAGTTGGATATTTGGATGAAAATATTCAAATATTGGGTTCATTTAACATAACTTTATTCCAATTAATATGTAGTATTAGGTTTTCATGTATTAATTAAAATATATATATATATATATATAATGTCTTCGAAAGTTTGCTAAGACAATATGGGAAATGGCTTCAGTGCTATGAAATCTAGCATTAACCAACCTGGATTAATCCATGAGCCTCTGCTACTAGATCTTCTTCTATTACCAGTGTATGGCCCCACTCCCCAAGTTAAAGAGCTCCCATTGATGCTGTTGCTCAGAAGGGAAACCAGATGAAGAGTTCTTGATGTTATAACCCAGCCCTTTTATGTACAATCAAATAAATCAAACACCCCAATAAAAAATGCAAGGCTTTTTTAAACCATTCTTTTCATGATAAATTATATTTCTCACATTTTAAAATAAGTCAGATATTCATGTCCAACATAAGCAAAAGTATTCAGAGCCATCTAGAAGAACAGACAGTTAACTAACTGGAAGCAAATACAGAAGAGGAAGCTTCACAGGAATAAAATAGTATACAAAGTGAAAGGTAGAGAGTCGATGCTTACGGGCAGACTCTAATGAATGATAAGCAGTCCTATTTATATCCTAAGGACAGTCCCCTGTACGAAGGGGCCAAAGCATAACACAGCTGTGGCAACTGTGGGCAGCCCCAGCAGCAGACAAATTTAGATGCCCAAGGAAATCAATATGTGTTTGAGATAGACCCTTAATGGCAGCTCATCACATGCACTACAAAGGAAAATAAAAGGCCAGCGCTGAAACTGATCCGCTGTCCTTCATACCGTAGGGTCCCTTAGAACCAAAGCCACTGAGGTACATAGTAGCAACGTATTTACATTCACTCTCCCGAGTGGGAATCTCTCGTGTAGTCAGCTTTTTGTACGAATTCTAGGGAAGAATTTGCTTGTAAACAGAAATAAAGGGAAACTTCTATGGCAACTGCACACAGATGCTATAAGCTGACAATTCTTAGTGACGGATCTAGGAAGCAGCACCAGATCCCCTGGGAATTTGGAAATACAAACCGTGGAGAGTTTACCCCAGAATACTGAATCAGATACTGTGGGTCTGAGGCCCAGATCTCTGTTTTACAAGCTCCCTGGATTATTCTGATGCTAGCCCTAAGCATTTACAAAACGACAAGCATGTGAAAATAGGATACCTTCATCACCTTCAGACAGAGGTGGCCACAATTAGCAAAGAGCAGAATCCTTTTTTCTAAAGGAAAGTACCTGTCTGTACACAGCAAATTACTTATAAATTCATTTAAGCTGACAAGCACTTATTGAGTGTCCACTATATGCTTGGTATTGTTCTGGTCCCTGACTAAGAAAACAATTAGCAAAACACAGCCCTCTCTTTGGGGATCATACAGACTACTGGGACAATAATTAGTCTCTGGCTATGCCTCTCTTCTTCATCTCAGACATTTGTTTAATGTGTTTTTAGTTACTGTTCATTAAATTGAGATGACCCATTCGTTATGAAATAACTGCCTGGTTCAACTTATTGATTTTAAATGAAAATTTGCCTGTGTTTGTCATTCATTACAATATAATGCCCTGTTCCATTTTATTGAAACTTTTCTATAATGAAATAAAAAGACAACTGCTCTGTTGATTAAATATTAATCCCAATGGGAGTTGTAAAAGCGACAGGAATTAATATTGAACCACAGAACCTCTTCCTAACAAGGGATGGGGATGCTCAGGTCACATCAGGACTAAACCACAGGCAACTTTCAGGAAGTAACAATCACTTATTAGTTAACCTCTAGGTTTCTCTTGTAAAGGGGTCACAAATAAGGTTTGGAGGAACAAGACCGCAGAACCTAAAGTGGAGAATCAGCATCCTGTGAGAAACCTGTCGGGAAAATTGAAGGAACTCCAATTTTTAAATTTTTTTTCTTATTTGTTGGAAGCCCTAGCTGCATCGGACCCTTGGGGATCATGTCTTTTCAGGGGTGACAGAAGGTTTCTCTAATTGTTTTATTATTATTGAAGTTCACCCATTAGTAGGTCATACTTTATTGCCCCAAACAGATGAATGTGGTGAAATTAAATGATATTCTGAGAGTGAAGGCATTTATTTTCTTTTTCTGCTGTTAAGGTTTTTAAGGGAAACTCAGAAAGAGTTCAGAGCTGCATGAAGTTATACCATCCACCAGCAATGGTTGTTATGGTTTGGATATCAGGTGTCCCCCCAAAAGCTCTTGTGTTCATGCAGGGATGTAAGTGGTAAAGTGACCAGATTATTAGAGTTGTAACTCTATCAGTTCATCCTAGTTTGAAGGGACTTGGTGATAATTGTAAGTGAATGGGGGAAACCTGGAGGAGGTGGGTCACTGGAGGGAATGTTCTGGAAGGGTGCATCTTCCCTATAGGCCCCTTCTTGTCTTTGCTCTCTCTCTGCTTGCATGCTGCCCTGAGCTGAGCAGCTTCTCTCTACCACACCCTTCCCTCATGATATCTGCTTCATTTTGGGTCCAGAGCAGTAGAGCCAACCACTGAGACCTCTGATATCATGAGCTGAAATAAACTTCTCCTCCTCTAAGTTGTTTTTATTGGGTATTTTGTCACAGCCATGTGAAGCCTGCCTAAAATAGTGATCCTGGTACTTGTACTTGGAATTATCTGACTTCTGAGCCCACAGAGGTAGCCAGTTCCTTTCTGAGAACCCAGGGAGAGATGGCCTCCTCCTCCTTCTCTGGAGCTGATTAGACCTCTTGAGGGGGAATGGAATGTAGATTCGCATTGTCTGCCTGGAGGTATATCCTAACTTGATTAATTTGTGAAAATGTCTGGAAATATTACCTATTCTAGGAGAGATCAGAGGGCTATGGATTGTGAATAGGCTGCATTAAAGAGAAAAAGTAGTCACCCAGGCAGGGATGAGCCTAGATGATAGAAATGAAAGGGCTCTGAGTTTAGGAGGAGCTGTGAGTCCTAACAGCTGTGATGCCCAACATGTAGAATAACTGTGGTTCTGACTTTTCCAGAATAACAAGGAGAATCCAAGACCCAGAAAGGGCTGGACTTAGACATCTGGGGGGAGAACCCTAAGAAACCTTAGTTTGACTGACTTCTCAACCTGATCTGACCTGTGATCAGAAATATACAAAGAGTTTGTACCCTCATAACGAGGCCAGCCCTTTGGCAAATCTTCTGATCACATTAGAGGCCTGTCAGTGACTTTCCTGAAGGGTTGAGGGGGCTCAACCCCGAGGACAGCCCCCAGACAGCATAAAGCTTCCTTCATTCCTTTGAGAATTGCTATAAAATCCACAGCCCCACCAAACCACACCAAAGTTCCCACATGTAGCCATGTTGCAGGTTAAGTTTGGGCCCAAAACTCTAACTGGTGCCTCCCTCTGCTTATCCCGGCAGGCTGGTGACCATAATTGCGGGGTGCATAAAAGTATTATTGTCCTCAGATACAATAAATATTCCTTTCCCTAGTCAATAATACATTTTGATCTAAACATAAAACTGTGCTAATATATTTACCCCAGGACAGGCCTGACTGTGGCACTGAGGTTAGCAACCTGGATGAACAGAAAATAAGCACAAAGCACTGCTATCTGCTTAACAGCATTGACGACCTTGGCTCACACCCTTGGTGGATATTCAAGGGTGCTGTTTTTCTCTCTCCTGTTTCCCTGTTTATTTCTGATGACTTACCCGCAGGCTGTGTGTCTGGGAATTGAAAAGAGGAGAGTCTGTTTCTCAAAGTGAGTTGCCAATCTGTCAGACATCCCTGCAGCTCTCAAAGTTGTTCATTAACTATTTTTAAGACAAACCTTCACTTGCAACAGCTTGCTTGGCTTCCCCGTGTTTGATGCCATTGGCTCTAGTCCAGACCTTAGGTTAAAAACCTGTAATATTAGGGCTCCTAGTGTTTCCCTGAAAACCAGAGTTTACTGGGAATCAGTGTCAATTTGACTGAGCTGAGTGCAGGTGTTTATCATTACAATGAGGGGCTGGGAAGATTCAGGAAATTATTTCCAAGGGCCTTGTCTCTAAAGTCTGTTGTCCACTGGCTCTGCCTACAGATTTGGAAGGAGCAATGAAAACAATGCCAAATCTGTTGCAGAAAGTATCTGCAAAAGTGAAACCTGAATGCTAGCATTATTCAATATACCAATGGAGTAATGAAAATGCCATAAGTAGAGGCGAGGAGATCTATTTAGACCAAGTCCTCTTATGCTGGATCTTGTAGATGAGTGTCATGGTTGCATCTGTTGTTTTATGATCATAGTCTTATCAAAGATGCTGGATTTAGTCAATAAGGATTTCCTAGCTGCCTACTGTCAACCAATCAGTGGGCTCAGTGCTAGGTGGCATTAAACAAGCATAGTGTGGATTAAGAAATATTCTATGGACTGAGAGCTACAGTATACATTCAGGAAAATAATAATTCTTAACCTTGCCTGGATATAAGAAATAAGGAAATTGGTCTATAGTTGGGGACAGCCATCTGTACTGTATAAAAACCTTCCTAGGTGATTGTAACATGTGGTTTGAGAAACATTTTTCTAGAACAGGGGCCCTCTCTCAAACTTTAACATGTTTTAGAATTTCCTGCAGTGTCTGCTAGAATATAGGATTCTGGAATTTGGACTCAGAAATTTTGATTTAGTAGGTCTTAATTTGGGCCCATGAGTTTGCAATTGTAACAAGTTCCTGGTGATACTGACAGGTGATCAGGGGATCATAATCTTATTTCCAAGTCTGAGCCAGCGGTCCTCAAATTTGTTGTGTATAAAAATAAAAATATGGAGGTTAAAAATGAATTTCTATGCCTTACCCTCTGAGCCAAGAATCTGCATTTTAATAAGTTTACAGTTGTTCTCATACTCTAAGAGGTACTTAGGTCCTTCAAGGATAGGGAAGAGCATTTCAGAAACTTTGAAGTTCTTTTAAAAACTAGTCTGCATCATTCCTTTTGCTATTTATGAGGTTCCACATGGCCAGGTTAAGAACCATTGAGAGAGTGAATCTCTGATATGATCAGGGGTGCATCCCCTCATTTCATATATAAGGATGTTGAGGTTTGAAATGGAAATGAATCAACCATAACTACACAGATTTGGAGAGTAGACCTATGATCAGTGACTGTCACACATCTCATCTCAGCAAAAGCCTATAGGAGTTCTGAGGACAAATAGAGGAATAAGTGATTGGGCAGAAGACCAATTTTATCACTTAATTTTGCCTGGAATTGACCCCCCTTCACCACAGAGACCTAAATTATAGGCAAATAGTTTTAATGGCAAAGAAAAATTATAATATCTATATTATATCTGAAAGGAGATCCTAAAGAGATACGGCATGATATTCTTCTTCCTAGATTTTCATGCCAGAAGCAGGATGCTATTGACATTGCAGTTTGATTCCAATTATGCAAAAAGACAGAAGGACATAATTCAACTTTATGGTCTTTTCATCTCACAATGTTATTATCTTGGTCTTTTCTCTATTTCTATAAACAAAAACAAACACCATTATATTATTTGAGCAGAAGAAATGTACCAAAGTAAGTAATGCACCACTAACAGGTGCAGTCTGGTATCACAGACAGGAGGAGCATGGCTGAAGCAGTACTGTAACCAGCTTCCCCACCACACAGGCCAATCCTCAAATCCCTGAGATCACTGGGGAATGACGACGCAGGAAATTGAACCCATTACCCACTGGTGCTAAGTTTTTCTTCTTATCCCATCAAATTGCATCACATGTAAAGTGAATATGAATTGGTGAGAATGTTTACTGCCCTTTCTCACTATGCGTAACTCTGTCACCAGATGACTTTGCCTATCATGTTTCCATAAGGGCTTATGTGCACTCATCACATTAATAGCATCAGCATGTGTCAATGTAGCATCCAAACCTCCTAATTGGTTGAGTTGCCTTTTATTTTTTTTAACATGACAGTGACTCATACAACTGCCACCCTTACAGCACAGATGTAGGAGTTTCTGTTATTAGGTTGTATTATTCCAGATTTCAGTTTACTAAATTGCAGATCAAGAACCCCAAGACAATTACTCTACTTCACTGAACTAGGCATCTTCTACCAGCCACTTACCTAGTGCTTCACATTGACTTTGAAGCATAATTAATAGACCGAATGGGTTCTTATTCACACATAACTGAATGAGCATGTGTGCTCTAACAGCCAGGCAATCTGTATGCCTCATAAAGCAGATTTGATTTTGACTTATTGGTGTTTATGCCAAGAATTTGGGGAGTTGAATAGCTGACACATAGCACCACATTGGCAGCTTTAAAGCTGATACACAGATTTGTGTCTGACATTAGCTGTCCCCATGGAGCAGTCCCCGACACTTTCCCCAGTCATGCATCTGTAAGACTCTCCAAAGATTTGGTGAAAAAGCGCCCTGATCATATGGTAGCACAGGCATATCAAGTGCATTTCCAGTCACCCTATCCCTCAGTTGATGCAGTGACATACCCAAATAGGGTAGGGTTGCTTAATCGTGATATAGTGCTCAATTGCAATATAGCATCCATTGAAGTTTGACCAGTGTCCTTGGCAAATGACCTCAGTGTTTTACTCCTTTCCAGTCCTCTCAAACTAGGGCAGTGTTTGCATCTATGAGCCACTCTGAATATGACAAGATATTGACATTCACTGACAATCAATGTTCAAAGATCCTGCTAGATTGTTTTTACATCTCAGAAGGAAAAACAAGTCTGAATCCCTCATGCTAAAACCTCCAATCAAGCAACTTCTTTGAATGTGTTCAAACTACATATTTCAATTAGAGAATGCAGAGCCAGAAATTGGGGGAAATTAGATTTGGTCTTTTTTTGTCTAAACCTGTGCTTATTGGTTTTCCTTAAATAAACACAGTCTGATTTTAGAGTTTGGGATCCATAAGGGTGAAGCAACATTGCAAGTTACTTCTAATTGTCTGCTAGCTGCATGGAATAGAAGAAAATTCTGGGAAAGGAGATACAGAGATTACAGGTTCCAAGTTGACTCTGCTTGTCAAACCACTGCATCTTGAGATGTGTTCGTTCATTATCTGCAAGCTTTACTCCCTCGTCAGCAAATTGGAAATATTATTTCATAATACTGGTTTGGGAATCAGATGATGGCATCCATGAAATGTGGGGACCTAGGAGTGTTCTAATATTATATATAAACATGCACAAATACTGTAATAAGCTGTCCCACTCTTACACAGATCTGAAAAGCAAGATGGTAAGATCCACAATGAAGAATGGGACAAAATTTCACAAAATAAAGTGTGTGCTTTCAAATCACAAAGACATTCATTGTTCACTGCGTACCATGCTGAGGGGAGTATACTAATAAGGAATGCAACCTAACAATTCCACAATCAGGTGAGTCAGAAAGAGACAGATGAGAAATAACTAATATTTTGCCTAATATAACAAGTGGCTGTCATAGTGGGCCAGTATGCGGTTGCCCAGAACTGAAAATACTGTTTTTATTCTCTGCTCACATCATGCCAAGAGGGCTTCAGTCTCCTTGAAGGTCCCTGAACTCCTAGTACAACTGATAAGCAGCAAATGCCAACCTAGGTCTCTAAGGTGCTCAGCAGTATAAAAGATAATATTCAACCTGCTCATCAGCAAAAGCAAATGATTACAGTATGAAATTTCATCCAGAAATTCACAATAAATTATGCAAACTTCTTCATTTTACAATTCCCCAGGGGAAAAAAATATCCAATGATTACAACTGAATTGGAGTGCCTGTGGGCAGAGTCAGCCTCTGCCAGGCTCCCCAGGAGCCCAGGATGGCACAGTTGTCCCTTCCAGGCCCACCCTGGTGTGCTTCCCCTGAGGACTTATAGAAGCAGTATGAGAAGGCAGGGAGTATCTCCCAGCAGGTAGAGGTTTAGAAATAGATCCACCTACCTCCAAAGCAATCTGTAGTCCCCGTTTCACTACAGAGAAATTGGGAGAGATTAGAAATTAATTCATGGAGCTAAAGTCTGCTAGAGAGCCAAAAACATGAAGATTTGGCATATGAGCCTCACAGAAATTTCTCCTGGTAAGGACATTTTGCTACCTGTGATTGCTGAGTCTGGTAGGAAAAAGACAGAAGCTTCATGAGAGAAATAGCCTATATTAAAATCCCACCTCTGTCATTACTAGTGCTATGATTTAGAGCATGTTGTAAGTTAGTCTCTCTGGTTGAAAAAATTGGGATCATCATAGCTTTGTTCCAATTTGAAACAGTATGTGTGAAGAGTTAACACAGAGAACAGTACTTAATAATTTCTCAATAAAGTGTTTGCTTTTATTCACTATGTCAATCAACAATTAACTGCATATATATTGCATGCTAAACTTTCATGAAAGGAAGGAGTTCCCTGTTCTAATGAAATAGATCACCAGATGGAAGACAGAAGGAGCTGAATAGTTCTCAAACTTGGGGATCCAAAAAGAGAATTGATTTTTAACTTATTATTTAGGTTCTGCTATGTTATTCTGTTTCTTGATCACAGATTAAACTCCTATCATAGAAGTATCTCTCTTTAGAAGTGCCACTAGTTTTCTTTTGAAATCCATACTTGACTATTTACTATGCTATCTTAACAGTTTGATTACTCAGTCTCATACTACTGACATGTGAGACTGGGTCAGTCTTTGCTGTCCTGTGCTCTGTGAAATATTTAGCAATATGACCCACTAGATGTCATTAACATAGGGTTTTCAGATTTAGCAAATAAGAATAGAGAACTTTAAGATAAATTTGAATTTCAGATAAATAATGAGCAGTTTCTTAGTATAAGTACATCCCATATAATATTTGAGATATACTAAAATAATTTGTTATTAAAAAATCAAGTTTAACTGGGTATCCTATATTCCATTTGGTAGGTAGAACTACCCCAGTGTGACATCAAAAAATATATGCAGGTGTTTCCAAATGTCCATTGGGGTGGGGACAAACTGCCCTCTTGTTATGAGTCACTACAAAAAGTGATTCAGCAAACAAGATTACACAGAAGCACAGATGGACTAATCAGGCAGGCTAATCTATGTAATAC
Organism: Sciurus vulgaris; assembly: GCF_902686455.1. Lineage (NCBI taxonomy): Eukaryota > Metazoa > Chordata > Mammalia > Rodentia > Sciuridae > Sciurus > Sciurus vulgaris. The sequence continues at coordinate 76,415,228 of NC_136474.1, read as the reverse complement.
ACAATCAGAACTGGGTAACATCTCAGTTGGGGTGGAACCACATGTTCTTCCCTATACACTTGGGGCACAGAGTATACAATTAATACCTAGGAAATGACACAGTCCGTGGTAGATGGCTGCTTCAGTACTAAAATGTCCTCTGACAATTAATTATTAGCTTCATCAAATTTCCATTGTATGGAGACATTCTTGCACAAAGATGTCCAAAATGCACCTGGGTTTGTATCCCATACCATCATTTATACTTTCCTCTAGATCACACACTAAGGAACACAAAACTAAAAATACCTGGAAAATTCATTTCCAAAAAAACTCATCCTCTACATACCTGTGCTTAAAACCCAGAGGAAACATCTCCCCTTCTCTATCCAGTTCACCTGCAGGAAGCTGACAGAAACTTGACAGCCCAAATAAAAGCTTTGCTGAAATTCACTTACCAAAGGGGCTGTTTTCACACATTCTAAATGTACTGAAGATAGCCATGCAAAATGCAGTATGGATTTCAGTAAGAAAATGGTGCTACTTGTAAAGAGAAATGTTTCTGTGGTGGCTGTTTAATTTGTAAGCAAGAAACAATAATTTGGCAGAACCTGAACAGAAAGTTAAAAGAAAAATCAATTCTTTTGTCAGATCACAGAATCTTGAGAACTTGGTGCCAACATCCTGGTTTACAGTTTGTGGCTACAGCCGAAGGACAGAAAGACACACAGCCCATTTATATGAATTTTAGAGTTGGAAAAGAATTTAGAGAGTTCTTTTTTCTATATTCTCCTTGAATACATGGAAAATTTCTACTTTGGATGCTTCAATATACAGAAAAAAATAAAGAAGTCAAATGTCCCAGCCAAAGGCATGAAGCAAATGGGTGATGGAACTCCTCCATTAGCCCACAGATGTTAATATTATTCTATGCTTCCATGCCCAGCAACTCAGGGAAAGAAACACAGGCTGAGCACTGCTTTATGCCAGGTGGAAACTCTCCTATAGCCTGCGATGTGAGTGGTGTTCCCCAGGATGCATGCAGTATGGTGAACCCCAGAAAAAATGCCCCTGAAGAGTACCTTCCAGGATTACCAAGGATCCCATTCAACATATGTGGAAACTGAAACACATGGTTCTTGTACATAGAAGAGCCGGGGACCCATCATCATTCAGATCCCCTCCCAGACTCCTGAAATGCCCCACACTTTCCTTCCTGCCTTCCCCCAATATTCATTAATCCTTTTTTCCTGATGCATATTATATCATGAGCCTTGGCACACCTTCAAGAAAGTTTATCAAGAAGGTAGGCTGTTTAAGGGCAAGGTCATGTTGATTACAAAGTGCCAAATCTCTGTTCAGTACATTAGACAAGGAGCAAATGCGATCAGTAGTTCTTACAACTTAAGAATCTTTCTTCTACTTGACAGAACTTATACTGATACATCCTACTCTAGTTACTCTTCACTTTCTGCTTCACTCTGTTCTCCAAATCGTCATTAAACTACTGACTTTTAATTAGCTACAACTTATAGCGTGGAAAACCAGAGCTACTCTCCAAATGGTATCTGTGAGATTAGGCTTCACTCAGGATATTCAGCTTGAAGTGAAAGGTGGCATTTGGTACATGGTGTTTAATAAGCACACACTATGTGTGTACTTGTGAAACATCAGAAATTGGACATGGGAAACAAAAGAAGGCACTGAAAATTTAATTCACAACAATCTCCTCCTCTAATTTCTAAAATCAAGAACTGCTTCTCCTGCAATGTTTGGCTTGGGTGTTTTTTCTTCTGCCTAAACCATCTCGATCAAGATCTCCCAGTGTATATTTTCAGAAATAATGTATACACTTTGGGGTTTGACAATCAAGGCTCTTCAAGCTAATTAGCTTGGTTAATTAATATATCACTCCATTTCTTTCAAAACTCATTATGCTCACAAAAGGCCTGTTGGACCAACAGAAGAGGAATGAAAATAAATGACTAGGGAAATACCACTCAAGAAAAAGCATCATTTACCCATTGAAAAATTAATATGAGGATTAACAAAATCCCCTAGTGACTTTCTATCACAGGGTCTAAATTTAAAATCATTGTTGAGATCAAAACTGAGAGCTATATCTCTATTAAGATCTTAGAATTGGAATGGAATACAGGTCATTTCAATATGGTAAGTAATCTGTCTAATGGGAGGTGGTCAAAAGAGTGGTCCAGTCAGACTTGGCTTGTATGCTGTTCTCCCACCAGGGAAAGTTACTTAGGCTCTCAAAGCCTTTTTTTTTTTTTTCTCAACTATGGAATGGGAAAATGACATTATTAAAGTTGACTTATTTAATCTGACCCAAAGGCAGGCTCCCAGAAACAATTTAAAGTTTTGTAGTAAGGATTAATTAAGAATTTACATGCACTACATATGTGCATATACACACACATATGTAGAAATACACACACACACATGCATACACACATATGTATCTATATAACCTCATTAGTACAATTCCTGGAACATAGTGTACATCAAGAAAATACTCTTAACTGCTAATAAGATAACCTTCGTAGTTCTGCTAATAAGATAACCTTCGTAGTTAGCAGTCAAAATGTATATAGGCAACTTTAAAAGAAGAAAAGAATTGTTAAGTACACCAAGCAGTAAGGAATAATATTTAAATACAAAACTCCTAATGGATGGCTGGTATTACTTGGAAGAAAAAGACTAACTCATTTGACCAGTAGCTGGGTTAGACCTCAGATTCAAGTTTAGACTCAAGTTTCTGAGTTCAAAGAATTGACATTCCTGAAAAAAAAAAAAAAAAATTGCTGCTACTTCTGCTATTCTAATGACTTGCCTAGACTCACACCATCCTTGCGTATTTTTACACCACATCTGGAATGAAATGGGTGATCAAGAGCATGTCATTTCAAATGAAGACTGTGGCTATGTCATACAACACACTCGCTCTTGAGACAAGAAAACAGCACCCAGCCAAATGTGCTCTCCATCGGCCTCTTCAGAGAAATTTAAGCAATGTTTCTAAATCATTTACATTTAATTTTCCTCTGCTTTATACACTATTTATCATCTTTGAAGGCTTTTGAGCTTCTAGAAAAACCACTCAGTACCAAGAATTCTGAATCTCACTTGTGTTTCATCACTAGGTTGAAAGCTGTTCCACACACTAATTATTTGGAGAAGCCATTAATTAAATTAGTTATTCATGGTATTGTAAATGCTGGTGTATATTTGTCTTTTAATTAATCCTATTGTTTGTGTATATTGCCAAGCAAGTGGACTCTTTTCCTTGTTGTATGTGAAAGGTCTTAGCCAAAAAATGAATGCAATAATTTTATAGTCAGAGAAGACTGCATTCAAATGTTTATGTGTATGTGTTTGGGGGTGTTTATTTTGCATTTCTGTTAATTTTCCGAACAAACTTAAATGAATTTATTTCTAAATAAAGTATGCAGAAGTGGGCATAAAAGAAAGATTTGGTCTCCTTAAAAAGAGGCCTATACAGTACTTCCTTATAATTACCCCTACCCATCTGCTCCCAATCACCATTTCTACTTCCTAGTAATCTCAACAAGTCTCTGTGATCTTCATTTCTGGTGTGGGCTTTTGTAATTTTAACAACCTTGGGAGACTCTGCGGACTCTCGTCACACTGCAGAGAATGGTCTCCACAGGATGCTGTGACAGGTAGGACCAGGCGTTGGACGTCCTGGGACTGTGTGTTGGACATCCGCTGCTATTGCCTGTGCTTGCAAATGTTGCTACAGCTATTTGAATTGTTACTGGGGTAAAGGAAAAAATGATTCACACCAAAGGCTTTAACAAGAACATGCCAAAATCCCCAACTCATTTCCAAAGTAAAGTTTAGTGCCAACTTCCACTCTTAAAATCACAGAGATTTCTGATGATTGAGGTGTGTGTCATGCGACACTCATCATTCAGCATACTATGTCCTCTGTCTCCTGTATGCTCAGAATGGAGCTGGCATTGAGAGCGTTCAAAGCAAGTCATCTATGCAGTTTCTAAGTTAGGAGAAATGTGCATCAAATTGAGAAGACAGTAAATAAATGATATTTTTAAATATTATTAGAATTAAAAATTGAGATCTTAAGAAGAGATGTGACTGCAATGAGGAAGATTTAAGTGATCAGAAAGATAACTTGAAGGAAGCATCTGCCTTGGTGACAGAAAGGATTTAGTTAGTTGTACAGGGAAAAATGAGTTGGTGATGCTTCAGATGAAGAAAAACAAAAATGTTCCTTGGGATAAAAATTACTGTGGTACATGCATTGAAGTCTAGAGAATGGCTAGATGATGGTGGAGCAGTATTACAGGCCACTGGACAGTGAGGTTTGAAATGCTGTAATACCATATACCAACAGGAGACCAACCAAAATCATAATAACCATAGAGCAAAGGGTGGTGATTTAGGAAAAATAACTCTCTGAATTAAATAATTTCTCAGGAGTAAACTAGTGAAAGAAATCACAAAGAAATAAAATTTTGCCTCAAAAATTTGAAACTACAAAATTTAAAAACGGCTTAAATAAAAGGCTAAACCAAAAAAGCAGAATGCATACTTGGAGCTAATATAGCAAAAGAATATTCCTCATGTATAATGATAAAGGCTACATAAAATGCAATAAACATATGTAGAATTCAATGAGATAGGTAATAAGTTACACGTGAAAAAAGACTGGCAAAGCACATAACATAATTCATAGAAATTCAATTATCTAACAAAGATGAAATATATAAATTTAATACATTAATCCTTCTACTGATGAAAGTCATGCAATTTAAAACATGATAGCATTTCTCATCAGATTGGTTCAGGTAATGCCTACCCCTGACTGGGATGTAAGATGGGCAGTCCTATAGCTTCAGCAAGTGGTAAACACTGGTATGACATTTCTGGAGAACCATTCACTGATATGTATCATAAGCCTTTAGTATGTTCATTCTTTTCACATGATAATTTTATCTTTGAGAATGAATCCTAACGTATGAATCAGGTATAAAAGGATCTGGTGCAAAGATATTCATTGCAGGATTGTGTGTAATAGTGAAGAACTTGAGATGAAAGTGCAAACCTAGGGAAATTATGGAATTCAAGTAGGCATGCCCTATGACAGAATATTATGGGATATCTAAATTTTATTTGTAGAACTTTAAAAAAATGAGAATATTATTGAAATAAATAGGAAATGACAAACATTATAGAGTTAAGATTTAAGTCAAGGTACTGATTTTCACCTCTGGATCTGCCTCCTGCACAGGTACCTAAGAGCTACATGTTACATTAAAAAAGGAATCTAGTATCTGCTTCCCAGTCAATTTGCTCTGTCTCTTCTGTTACAGTCACCATCGATCTACCTACACACCCAAGGCAGAACCCTGGATGTCATCCTCAATTTCTTAATTTCTATCATCTCCCAGAGCAAATTGGTCATCGTTGGCTGCCTCCAAAATACCTCTCCAATTTGTCACTATTACCATTCCAACACTAGAATATTGGATCACTTTCAAAAAACTGTAACCTAAATACTTGAAATAGTCCTCAAACTGCCTCTCTAACCTCAGGCTTATCTCACTAAAATTCATGTTGTGAATTTTGCCAGAATTTTCTTTATAAAATAAAAATTTGATTATGACACTTTCCTGCTTAAGGCATTTTAAAAGCTCTGTGTCATAAGACCAAGATGTACATACTGGTAAATTATACTTTGGATATTTTGTTCTGCACCTATCATTTCAGCCTCAACTCTTTAAAACCAATATGCTCATGTTAATTTTCTATAATGCCAACAAATAATCTGTATAGCTAAATTTATTTATTTAAGAAGAGAGAAGAGTTTTACTTCTTTTACTGAATCTATCCTCCCTAACCTCTTCTCAGGAACAGGAATTGTTCAAAAACCCAGCAACATCTGTTGCCAGATCTTTCAAACTGTAAGTTGTAATGCATTAGAAGATCATTAAATCAACATATAGCATGAGTTTTAAAATAAAAAAGAAATGAACTTATCATAAACTGTAAATCTTTGCATGTAGCTAGTGTAAGTACCATTTTATGAAAATTCCCTTTTAATTATATGTGGACCACAGTCAAAAGAAGTTTGAAAGTCACTGCTCTATCCTGAATTCTGTAGTAATTTGTAAATAACTGTGCTACGGCAAACAGGTCCTGTGTCTGTTCATCTCTCTGCTTCATCCACTGTGTGACCTAAGAGATCAAGAAATATTTCCATTCATTTCTGCATCTCTGAACATAAATGCATCTCAAAATACACAGAGCACAGAACACCACTCAATGTGTGTTCCATGAGAGTGTTTACACAAGGAGTTTCATTAGTTTGGCTACTAGGAAGCCAGTCGCAGATCTCATCCAAAATCACGTCTCCAGAAAGCCCTGAAGTGTTTTATTAATTTCCCCTCAAAGTTAATCCCAAACCATGGACCTATGATTTTATTCCAAGATTTTAGAACATTATCTATCAATTCTTAACCCCAATCTTAAAATAACTTTCTACCATGTACAACCAGAAGAATGAGAAGTTATACTACATTTATATATGATACGTCAAATTGCATTTTATTGTCATGTATAACTAATTAGAACAAATAAAAATCCAACTTTCCAAGATATACTTCTGGCTAGTTTCAACCTTTTATGAGGAAATGTCCTTAAAATCTCTTGTCATAAAATGAAACTAATAGCAATAATCAACAACAATCCCAAAGAACGAACTGGCCAGGACAGAAAAGAGATGAGGAATAAGAAACAGCAGACCTGAGTCAGAAGAAAGGGAATCTGGAGCCATTTTAATTGCACAATTTAAATTGTGAATTAGCATGACCTTAATTACATTTTCATTAATTTAATAAGTAGTCTCATGTTACTTATCTTTCTCAATAAACAGTAATCAGGGAACTTGTCTAATGCCCACTGCTACATCTTCCTTGTCTTGATAAATGACTGAATTAGTAATGGAAGACAACAATGTCAACTAGCTGCCTTGTGGTCAACCACAGCTGCAAATGGAGTTGAGAATCTGCAAATATTGACCTGACTTCCATTGTTGGGTCACTGGGCCAGTGGTACTTCGAACCATATCTGAAGCCCGCTCTGTGGTCAGACTCAATGAGTGAAGTCAGTCACGTAGTAATTCATCAAAAACAGAACTTCGGTGTAATTTCACCAGATACGTATAATAGGCAAAAAGCAGAGCTCTATCCTGGAGAGTTTTTCCAGTGTTACTCATGTTCCTGTTCTGCAATTTGAGCTATGTTGCTGTTGAATTTTCACCCTGTGCCCCCAAATATAGATAAACCTATAGATCAAAGCCTTTATTCTTAGTATTTAACTTGATAAAGTTTTATTTCAGCATAACAAGATTCTACCCTCAAATCCTGAAAAACCATCCTTTCTACTGCACCAACTTTATACATCACCTGCCCCTTACATAAATGCAAATGGTCTAGAACAGAAATTTCTCACTTACTATGAAATCAAAGTACAGTTCTCAAAAAGTAATTTATAATTTCACAGAGATATCACTATAATTCAAACATGATTTGATTTTTTAATGAAGCCCTTTAACTTATAAATTCAGCAACACTAATTATTCCACTTAAGAAGTAATTAGTGCCCCCCTTCATCCTTGTCTAATTAATAACTTGTATTCAAGTTGCTAGGAAAGGTTACATTGTCAAGTTGTTCTTCATGAATTTTTTAAAAAATTAATCTGAGTTACTCCCCAATGGAAGGTATATAGCTTTAGAACAGCTTCTTTACTTCTGGGGAGCAATGAGATCATTTCTTTTGAGCTGAAAGAGAACCAATAAAATCCTCCATTTCTTTTCTGCTGCAGAGAAATCATGCTACATTGGCCAATACCCTATGGCAGGTAAGAAAGAAATGGTAGAATTATTTCATGCATCAGGCAAAGAGCCTTGTACATCAGAGACTCACACAGTGTAATATGGAATGGACCTTTCAAGTTTTTCCTGTTTTATGTGACTCAATATCTTCATTTTACAGTGAAGGAAATGAGGCCCGAGGATGGTCTACACAACTTCTAAATTCACCTAAGATATTCACGGAAACAGATGTCACAACCATGGCTATATCTCAAAACCCAATGTTCTTCCATGAATCAATGTGCCCTTCTGGAATGACAATGATTAAAACTATAAAATATGGAACTGAGGGAGTTTTCTTTATAGGGGGTTCTGATAATATAGCATTTTTCCTTCTGGTGACTGCTTAAAGGATTGGACACCACAAAATACAAGATAAAATACCAGGAAGCAAACTAGAAACTTAATTAGAAACTATTGCCAATTTCCCAGAGAGTTTTGGACAACTCCTCACCTCAAAATAATAGAAACTTCATTCATAGAGGACATTAAAGAATCACAACATTTGAAGAAAGTCAAATCCAGGGATACTGGGTAAGGGATTCAGGTTCCCTGGGGAAACTCTAAGACGAACTGTCAGATTTCTAAGTTGCTTCAGATGTTTACTCTTTTTCCATCACCATTTTGCAAGGGCAGTCAGTATATCTGACTACCACTCTCCCAGGGAGACTTACTCTGCTGTGCTCTTCAAAATTTTGATATGAGGGCCTCTCCCAATTCTATACCCCATTTATTTTTTTCTTGAACAGAAGTATTAATGCCTACTGCTTGCTAGGCACTATGCAAACACTCTGTCAGAGATTAACAAATGCAGCCCTCAGACAAACTTAAGATGTAGATGTCATTGTTTTTGCTATTATTTCCAGATCATAGAAAGGAAAACTGAACTTCAGAGAGATTAAATGACTTTGTCCAAGATTTTGACTCATATCCCTGGCTAACACGTCTCCCAAAAACTCACCCCCCACTTCATCATGCTTCCTCTCCTGATTGAGCAGACCCAACCTTACTCCACCCAAACACACACACACACACTGCCTCTAGCCACCACGGTTCGAAAACTAAAGGAAGTTCTAAGTATTTATGCCTCACAGAAGGCCTAAAACCCCTAGACCTGATGCTGCCATTTCAGATTTAAAGAAATTAGACCCAAGAGAAACAAATCTCTCTCCCAAGATTGTCCCTGGGCCTGGTAAGTAAGCTGGCACTATAAATGAACTCTCAACTTATGGCTAAGTACTCATTTCCTACACTACATGTAGAAAAAAAAAAAATAAAATTACTGGAAGGACCTTTGGCCATTAAGAGATACACAATATTAAATGAACTCTTCCCAGCTGGGAAAATGAATTAAAAGGAGGGCTATTACTTCTTATAATAATCATAGCTAAAATCAGGCAATAACAAGCAAGATAATAGAGAAGAGACTGTTGCACAACAGAACAGATTAAGTACTTGATCAAAAGTATTTTATACAAGTGAAATGATTTTCAAGAATCAAAAGATTCCAGATGAAGTAACAATACTAAGATCACAAAGCTATAAACAGGAAAACCAGAATATAAAACCGTATCTTTCGGATGCCCAAGCTTCAATTCTTTCTATTATAGTTTGATTTCTCACTAAGCAAAGGACATTTATCCAAGGTGATTTTGAAAAATATCTGTGTTCTTGGAGCAAGGTAAGGAAGTGCATCTCTAATAATCCGAGGAAAAACTGAGACAAAGGAGAGGAGAAAAGAGATTAATGAGTCTGTGAATAAGAAGCATTTAAAAGAAACATCCTGCCAGGCATGGTGGCCCTTGCCTGAATATCACTACTCTGGAGGCTGAGGCAGGAGAATTACAAGTTCAAGGCCAGTCCTGGCAACTTAGTGAGACCCTTTCTCAAAATAAAAAAGGACTGGAGGTATAGCTCAATGGTGCAGCATCCATGATTTCAATTATAGTACTGTAAGTAGTAATAATAATAATAATAAAAGAAATGATATATTTCCCCTGAAGAGAGGGATTTTGTAATGCAGTATTTGATGGGAACAAATGAAGTACAAGATGCTTTGAATGATTTCATTCCTTTCTATGACCCCAAATAAACTGATTTGTATCTATACCTCTCTTGTAAGAATATGTATACAAAACTCTACTGGGAAAAAACAAAATCCAATATCCTCTTTAAAAAGGCAAGGACCCTATTATTTCAGAGTGATCATCCTGTAATGTGATTGACTATATACAATACAATTTTATTAAGGAACATAAAAATATATAGAATATCATACATAATATTGATATTATATGTATCTTCAATTGAAGGAGCACTCAGTTAATAAATATACACACACACTCAAAACCATCCTCTGTTTCATAATAATCTATCGTGCCTCACAAACAAGATTATAGCTTCAGTGGAGGCCATTGTATATATTTATCGTATATCAGAATTTCCATGTACATAGCTTAAGCTAGTAACATCTTGAATTAAAAATTAAGAATGCTGAAGTCATGACATTGAGTCACTTTTCTGAAACTCCTCTATGCAAATTTCTGGAATTTCATTTTTCTTTTTCTTCCCCACCCCAAGATAGTCACGAAGAGTTAGATGCCTCTTTGGTAGTGTTGTCAAATTTTAACCAAATTCTGTTGATTATTTTGCCTCAGATAATTATGAAACTAAACATGGACAGTCACCTTCCGAAACCTGAACACCTTAGATCTACCTTTCTAAATTTATCTGGATTCCTTTGCTAATTCTTTTTTAATTTCTATGTTACCTTGGAAACGTGATTCACAGTCTGTGTGAAAATCTAAGTGCAAGAATTCTTGAAACCAAGTTCTGAGGAATTCCAGATAACCAGGAAAAGAGGGGAAAAAAAAAAAAAAGGAAAAGAAATGTCTGTGTAACTTGTGTCTTTATTTCATTCTGTTTATTTTTTGCAGTTTCGAAAAGGAGGAACAAAAGAATGAATGCTATGAAGTGGCAGAGACACTGCTTTTGCTATTATTTAAGGTAAGGTGAATGCTTGAGTCAGGTCCCCATGACTTCAGGTAGAAAACAACAATATCTAAATACCTGCCATTAAATTGCCATTGCTGCCCTGGCTTTGTCAGGGGCTTACCAATGGGGGAGGAAAAATGACCATTCATGGTCATTCTTGGAGATTCATGAGGAAAATTACTTAAAAGAATGTTAACCCATGGAGACTCACAAATAAAACCCTCAGATCACAAGCTGATGTGCGTTTGTCTTGTCACCATGAAGAAAAGACAAACTGAGCCTGTTTCTAAGTGATCCATTAAAGTTTTGAATAAAGAGTACCCCGGACAGTAATGTATGCTGGTTCCTCTGCTTTGGGGAAAAAAAAAAAAAATCATAATCTTAACAGCACAGGAACTATTCATCAGCAGCTAATTTAATTTCACATTTAGACCAATTAGAGAAGAGGAGGGGGGAAAAAAACTGAAGTTAAGCACTTGTTTATAAAATTTCCCTAAGTGAAATTGCTCGCTCAAAGAGCATTGCAATAACAGCCAGGTCTTTTTCTCAAAACGGTTTTATGCCTGAAGACAGACATTATTTTCTATTAGCAACCCCTGTGGAGAGAAACAAAGCAAAATAGGCCAGTTAATGTCAGACAGAATGCCGCTGGAGGGTCTGTCCCACCGCCTCAATGTTTCAGGCGGGGTTCTGATACTTCACGTTGACTTCACGTTGACCATACCGCTCCTTCAGCATTGCCCTCAACTTCAACACATTTGCACCTGCGAAAATTGTTCTGTTTACTTTTCCATTTACTCCAATAAATATTAAGTGAGCATATATTTGCTTAAAGTATGTGCTATCTGCTGAATGGGATGGCCAGATATTTAAGTAATTGAGGTGATGTATATAAAGTGCCTGAAATGGTAGCCACAGTACATACTCATTAAAGAGTTGCTGAGAAAGTCAATAAATGAATACATAAACAGTTTAGAGGAAGTAGGGGGCTCTCCCTCAGGGAATAATCACGCAGACAAAAGCACGGAGATGATAAACAATGGCTGGAAAAGTTAAGGGAGTGAAAATACACTAATTTATTTTAAAAACTGGAGTTTTCTCTATCTTGAGAAGATTGTCAGAGCGCCCTCATGAATGTGTGCAAGTACCCACGCTCCCACATACACAGAACCATCCTATTATTTCTGAGAGATCCAAGCCATTCCTACCTATTCTTGACTATGCACTGGAAATCTTCAGGGGCAAGAGGAGCAATCCCTCTCTCTTTCACTCGTGGAATTTTAAAGAGTCTGCCTACCTATTGAGCAGTTCACCAATCTTAATGAGTTGGGATGGTTTCATTTATTCATATTTATTAGCCAGAGTGCTATTTTCTGTTTCTTTCCATTGCATGACATGCCATTACACAGAGTGTTCCACCACTTTGGGACTCGGATGCTCTAAATAAATGATAAATCTAGGGTAAGGCTTTAGATTATGATACACTATCCAGAGATATTTTATGGATAGTACCTCATGGCTATTAAAACATCAGTCTAAGCCGTTGCCCTACAGTTGAAGGAAAGGAAACGCAGAGGGGGAAAAGACTTACTCGAAGTCAGAGCTAAAAGCCTAGTGGAGCTCCATTTAGTTCTGATTAAAATACTGTGCTGATTCTACTAATTACATTTAAAAGACTAGGAAACTTTGACTTTTTCCTAAATTCTATGGTCATCACAGTCTTTATCATTCCCCTCATTGACATAGCACTCTAAAAGCATCCTGACCACATCTTCTCCAGGTTGGGTCCAGAATGTGATCTGGTCTCCCAGGAACACAAAGAAACCCTCAGGATATGTCCATTGCATCCTTAGTCACAGGATCTTTTGCCTGTATTTTCCAGGAAAGGCTGGGTCAGTAGATTTCTGACTATTGTAATTCCACTTAAGATTGTAATTCAAGACTTCTATGCACAAACTTCCCAAAGTCACATTCCTAATCAGGAAGAGAATGCCAAATAAAGACTCAAGATCCTATGTTTGATTCATTGAGAAATGACACTTTGGTGCTTCACACTTAAACAGCGTGCCAAGATTTGCTCTTAAAATCTTGTTTCTGAAGAGTTATTTGAAATTTCATAATGAATGATAAAGATTAAGTATATGATATGATTAGTAAGTATCTCACAAGAGCTAAGTCAGGACTAGAATTTTTTTTGCTATATTATTAATAAAAATTATAGAGTAGATTTGGTTTGCTCATTTCTTTAGCCTTAGACATATCTTCTATGTGTGTGTTGTAGTTTCCCTTTTTAAAGTTTCGAGTCCACTCACACGTCTGTCCTCTTCTGATTGGCTCTGATTTCTGGGTTTTTCTCATAACAAAGAGGTTCACAATCCTAAAGACACTGACATAGTTTTTGACTGTGAACTAAGGACTATATACAACTAAAAATCTATGCTGAGGATTGATCTCAGGGGCACTGGACCACTAAGTCTCATCCCCAGCCCTGTTTTGTATTTTATTTAGAAACAGGGTCTCACTGAGTTGCTTAGTGCCCTGCTTTTGTTGAGGCTGACTTTGAACTCTCAATCCTCCTGCCTCAGCCTCCACAGCTCCTGGGATTAGAGGCCCTGTATAGATTTAGTTTTAATCAGGATCCTAACACTTTCTTCTGTCAATAGGCAGCCATATAAAGGGGTTAAAAGTGGGGTTGGAGTTTAGCTCTGTGGTTGAGTGCTTGCCTAGCATATACAAAAGTCCTGAATTTGATCCCCAGCACTGAAAAGAAAAGAAAGGAAAGAAGAAAAAGAAAAACAAGGATAAAAAAGACCTAAAAAGCCCCAAGATGCTCCTTCAGCAACTTTCAGCCTTGTATCAGATTGTTAATTCCAGGGATGGTCATGACATTTAGACAATGTCTGTGTCCCAGGTGGCTGATAAATCAATATGGGAAGGAGAGAAAAAAAAAAAAGAAAAAGAGTCTAACACACTTGTTTCTGCCTTTCAACCTTCCCTCTCTCATTCAAGCCTCCCCATGTATTGGGTGGAATGAACATTTTAGGTAACAAGACATTCTCTGTATTATTCTTTCCTGGCCACAGGAAGAGAATGGATCGGGCTCAAGACTCAAAGGAACAGGGGGCTGCAGGCTACTCGATCAAGACAACTTATTAAGGCAGGCTCAAAGCTGATGTCCCACTATTTTCTGTTTTCTGCCTTTTTGTTTGTTTATACTACAGGCAAATTATTAGTTTCCTTAGTTTCAAGAGATCTGTTCTAGCTATTCTGATCTTGACCTTGTCCATGTTCTTAGATCCCTCACTCATGTCTTTCCCATGTCATTAATGATGCTTTATAAAGGTGCATGAAAATATGTAATATATATATATATGAAATACATGTGTGTATACCAATAGACACACATTTTACATATATTTATACATATATATAATGTATATATTTATACATTTATATGTATATATATAAAGAGAGAGAGAGCATACATTTAAACCTATTCAAGTAAACATGTCATGAGTAGCTAGTCCCTTCCATCACTCCTAGACATCGAGGAGAGAGTGAATGGACACCATGTCTGTCCACAGGTTCTAGGGTCTAACACAAACAGTGTAAAGCAAAGGGTTCAACAGTTTCTAGACTGTAATGTGAATAGGGAAGCAAGTCTCAATAAGGAAGATCCTCACTAGAAACCAAGAACCTATTTGTGAAATTGTGTTCCCTCTCTCTAGGTTCTGATCAGAAAACTCTAAAAGTTTCTAAAAGATGATCTGAATTACAAAAAGTGATGGAACCAAAGGTGCTTCACTGATTCCGGGTAATTGGTTTCTTATTGCAAAATCCTGTCACCTATCTGGGGAGAGAAAGAAGAATGTTTATGTTAAAGACTTGTTAGGGGGTTGTTATCACTTAGCCTGCAAAAGCCAAGACTACCCGAGGTATCAATGAGGGCATTACTCAAAAGATGAAAGCTAACTTGATTCGTTTTCCTTAAAAGCACAAAAAGAAGACAGCATTGGAATAGAAGTTATGAGTCATAAACCAAGATCCAATTGTTGATAACAGAGAAGAAAAATATGATTTCAAAAACACAGTCAGCTTCTACTGAAGAAGTCAACAGGTGGTGATACATAGCCAACTGTCTTTCCAGCCATCTACTATTAATCATACACAACTAAGAAAACAACTGATTTGTAGGCAGTATTTATGAAAGCCCCCCCATAAGCAGAACAGCATAGATAACAGACTGTGAGGCTTGAATCATACATTCTCATAATCATTGTAGATCTTCACAAAACTATTGCTTCTCTCTAGCAGTGACCTTCTGCTTAGGGTCCGCTTTTGAGGGAAAAAAGAGTATTTTTTTGAAAAAACATTGTTGACCACTAGGCTCTCAGAATCTACCTCCTGAGCCAGGTCGTTACTTATAACCCAATTCATTATCAACCTTTTTTCATTACTGTAATGCTATATCTGAGTGAGGCTACTTTAATGTTAAGGAGATTTGATTTGCTCACGGTTTTGGAGCCTGGAAGTCCACCCAGGATGGTGAAGACTCTGGAAAGGGCTCTCCTGGGTTACGTGAGGTCATGGTAGAGTCCTTGCACCTCTCTGTGAATTTGAGCTCCCACTCTCTCTCCTTATAAAGCCACCAGGACTCCACCCTGATGAGCTAATCTATCACCTTCCAAAAGCCCCACCTCTAAACTGCAGAGTCAGATTAAGTCTCCATCCTCTTAAAATCACTCACATAAACTCCTACAAGAGTTTGAGAGAACAAATCAGATCCAAACTGCAGCAATTCATGTAGGTTCCCTCACGAAACTCTTCCTCTAGCAGTGTTTACATTTTTTAAAATTCTCTCTCTGAAAAACAAAGCTCTTCTGCGGGAGAGCTGGGTCATTGATTATAAGCCACAGGTGTGTTGTCAACACAATCAAACCCAGTGTGGGAATGGATGCTCCTGCATCCCTAACAAGATAATGGTGTTAAGTATGGGTTTTTAGCAAAATGCACTGCATTTCTCATACAAACAACAAATGGTTTCTGATGTTTGTCTCTTCTTTTATCATCTCAGTTTTTTGTCATTCCATCCTCTAAGTGATCCCAAAGCTGATCTGAGCTACATAAATTAAATTCAGTGCATGAACAGTGGACATATTGCTTCTTGGGTTCTCTGCTTGAAAAACACTGATGTCTAAACCGGTGGTTAAGAATGGGGTGTGAGGAGGGAGAGGATAAAGCAAGCACAATCATAACTATGCTCATATTTATTCCTATCACATTTATTCATAAACTAAATCACACCAGTGTCAATAAACACCAAGAAGTTCTGTTGCACGCATACTCATATATTCATGTATATTCAAGCTCACCACCATTGTATTTTATATAAATATCAAAGATCCCTAATCTCCATATACAATGGCTGCTATTAAATCCAAAGGTTAGAAGGGAACATACAACCACTGCCCAGGGTACAGGGAGAGCCTTGTAGAATCAGTTAGACTAGAGAACTGCCTTAGACTCCCAGTTGATACAGGAACACTCAAACAGTACACTTGTAGTGTGAAAGGAGTAAACTCCTCTTCCCTCAATTGCGCTGTTCAATTGCACCATCAAGCCCTAAGGGGTTGTGCTATGGGGAAGAGTATAGCATTATGCAGACATCACTTTTTTGGGATAGAGAGATGGTTCAATTTGAAACTTGTCCTGCTTGATAAATTAGCTAGACTTTCTAGAGAGCAAGCCCTTTTGGTACCTAGAAGCAAAACTAAAATACTGTTCACCACAATGCTCATTGGTTCAAGAATTTGAGAAATAATATTAGCTATTTTGTAAGTTTCCATCCGTTTTATGCAGAACGTAGGCAAATGAAAAAAAAAAAAAAAAGTCCCCAAATGAATAGCTGGTCAGAGGGAGGACAAGTGATAAAAGAAGAAAAACAAAGCAATCCAGGGCCTCTGGACAAGCCTGACCCTATGCTGCAGCCTGGTCTTTATTACCAGGTCACACCAAGGTGGGGACAAGCCTGAGACAAGAGAGACAACAGGGTGCAAAATTTAAGAAGGCACTCTTCTTCCTAAAACTCCAAAATGTCCAAAGTATGAGAAAACTAATACAAAGCAGAGAGAAACCCATGAGACTTGCCCAGAGTCCTTTTTGGACTACTTCTACTTCCCTCGGATCCCATGATAAGTGAACTTGACATGATACTGTTTCTATGCACATCCTGGCAGGAAGAGGGAGGAGAGAGAGGAAGTCTAGATGAGAAGCCGCAGTCCTGGGGCTGCTAAGCAACTTCAAGAATTTAAGAAGGTGAAAAAAGACAAACAATTGAAAAAGCAATTAAAGAACACTTCCCATCCTCAGAGTTCTCAGCAACAATGAACTAAACTTCTCATGAAAAAAAATTATATTTTAGGATGTACTGAGAGCTTTTTCTTACTGAAACATCAAATAGAAGTTATTGGGTATATTTAATAAGTGGCACAAATTAAGTAGCACTTTGAATATCTTTGCTCTAGAGGAAGAAGGACTATTGTTATTTGGGCACTGCCCAGATTCTATTCACTCACTCATTCACATATACCAATTGTTTAACTAGTTGGCACTGATCTAATTGCTAGGGACATAAAAATAAGTAAGGTATATTACTCGGTTTTAAAGAAGAATGAAATTCTGGCATTTGCTGGCAAATGGATGGAGTTAGAGAATATCATGCTAAGTGAAATAAACCAAACTCAAAGAACCAAAGGCCAGATGTTTTCTCTGATATGCAATAAGATGGTGGGAGTTAGGGAAGAAGAGAGCGACTTTATATTAGATAGAGGGGAGTGAAGGGTGGGGAAGGAGTAGGGGGGAAGGAAGGATAGTGGAGTGAAACAGACATTATTACCTCATGTACATGTATGACTGCATGACCAATGTATAATCAGAAAAATATGTATAATCAGAAAAATGAGGTCACACTATTTATATATGATCTATCAAAATGTAAAAATGCATTCTACTGTCATATACAACTAATTAGAACAAATAAAAAAAAATTTTAAAAGATACTTGCATGGAGGCATGACAGTCTAGTAAGGTGAAGATTAAATTATGGAAGAGATGGTCCTTTGAACATCGCCCCTATTGTCACTAGTGCTGGAAGCAGGTGACAACCATTGAGATGGAAGACAGTCCCCAAAGTGTTCTCATTGTAATGGAATTCACATTCCTGTAAAATTGCTCTCTCCATTTGTGAATTCCTACTTCCCATCAAGCTCTGGAATGCTCTTTGTACTTACCAAAGCATGTTCCATTATCTTCATCTGAAATAGTCATTCCAGTTTTTTTTTTTTTTTTGTATAGAAATCCTAAAAGAACAAAAGCACTCATTTCCTTGAAACCCTCTGCCATCTAGTCTTTTCCTCCCCATCTTCAAGATGATCAAATATTTTCCTTTTCACTTTGGTGTTGTTCTTCTTCTATTACCTTTTTTGAATTAATTTCTAGTTTTAACGGTACTTGGTACATTTTGAATTTTGAATCCTCATATTTTGAAGTATTTGCTATTCCACAATTAGTTTAACATCTTTGTATAAAATGAAGGAATTGAAGTCAGACCCTGTGATTCCACCAGGCCAACCACATTCTGGTGGCTTCTCATAGTTGTTCTGCCCATGTTTATCATAGAAATCCTTCCTGTCTACACTGGTATTATCTTCAAGGTCACTGGGATAGAGTCATGGGGGGATACAGTGAATCTGTGCAGCCTAATGCAGTAAGATCGAGTAGAAGAGCACTTCTGTTAGGTAAAAATGCTGGGCTGGTATTTTGATACAAACTTTGTTTTCAAAGAAAGAAAAATAGAAATGTAGAAAACAGAGAGAGAAAGGTCTCAAACCTATGCCAAACTTCATGTGCAAAGTGTTTGGTGTTACCCCTGTAACTTCATAGAAAAGACACCCAGGATTGCCTGCTGTGGTTACTGGGCCACGGTTTTCTATCTGTTCCTTTATGTACGCCCACTCAACACAAGTGATAAAAAGTACACTTCCTTTTCAACTCTATTCAGCCATTTCTAGATTATGTACAGTCTGTTTCTAATGGAAATATCCAACTTTGAATAATGCTTAGTGGGACCCAGGTTGGGGAGAAATAGTACCCTTCAATAAAAAAAGGATGACAGAAGTAGAATTCAAACAGAATCTGAAAACCCCAAAACACATTCCTGTAATGTTGCCATGGTCTTTTAAAAGTGTTTTTACTTGTTTTTATTAGAGAAAGAGCTGTGATTCAACATAGTAATTTTTCTTTTACTTTGATTTATCTTTTATTTACATTAAAGACTTTCTGCTATGTCACTTTCTTTTTAAATACATTTTTATTTTTAATTAACACCTAACAATTGCATATATTTGTGGGGTACAGTGTGACATTATAATACATGTATACTATTTGTAGTGATTAGATCAGGGTAATTGGCTTATCACATCAAACATACATCATTTCTTTGTGTTGGGAACATTCAAAATCCTCTCTACTAACTCTTTTGAAACATTCCATTAATTATTGTCAACCATAGTCATCCTACTGTGTTACAGAACATTAGAAGTTATACCTGCTGTTCAGCTGCACCCCTGCATCCATTAAATAACCCTCTCTCCATCCCTCCCTCTCCCAAAATCTTTCCATGTGCTGGTAACTACAATGCTATTATTTACTTTGAGATTAACTCTGCCATGGTTTTCGAGAAAGAAGTCTGTCCATCAGTACCAGCAAATTCATCCTGGGAAAGGCAAGAAGTTTTCAGCTCAGTTTTTCATATGAAGAAATTACATAACTACCTTTGTAATCTTACAAGAAAGACTTCCCATTCTCATACTCTATGAGGAATCTCTAACAGCTGGCAACACTCAGAACAGGCCATCCTTGAACTGGATCTTTCTACCATATCAGAGATCAATGACAATTAATTTTTGTTTGCAGTATCATGCATGCTCTTTGGGCACTTTACCAACATTATCTCATTTGACCCAGATGCCCACACTTTGACACAAACAGGACTAACAGTCTTATCTCCAGTTTGCAAGTCATCATGTCTAAGTAACACAGAATGCAGGTCTGTGCCAGAATATGAACCAAGACCAGGGCTTCTTTCTCTTTCTCTAGGATACCTTCTAGAGAGTGATCAGGAAGAAGCTTTGGAGAAAGAACATCTTGAATTTGCAAAGAGTCTAACTTTTAAACAACTCAGTCACCATGTCCAAACCATGGAAAAAATTCACTCATCAACATTGGTCAGGCACTGCTTCTTAGCATCTCCAACTTGATAATACAGCACTTTCTCAGTACTTACATTATGAGGCACCTAAAAGTGACAGGATCATTTTCCCTATAGAATAACACACAGGAAACTAAACTACAAATGAAACCTGCCACTTCTTTTGTCTCACGGTGGGAAGAGCAGACATTCAAAGTACATAAGACATGCTTTGAGACTAAAAGTTAATTTGTCTTTTTGCTCCCCATCCATATATATCAAATGACCCCTACCTCCCCAAACAACTACTTTCCAATTCTAAATGAAAAATATAGAAACATAGACCCCATGATACTGAGGGTCAGGTCCACAAGGAACAAAGCAATACAATAAATAGTTTAAAATGCTCAAAATAATTTCACAAATAAAACAGATTGCACTTCATGAATAGTCCTCCAAGCTGTGCATGTATGTACAGTCGCAGGGAGTTCAGCTTCATAGGCTCTCATAATTCCTTTGCCTCTGCCTCCACTCAAGAGCAGAGTTAACCCAGTCTCAAAGAGCAGGGTCTTTCTGTGTGGAAAAGGTCTGAAGACTGCAAAGTTCACATAACTACCACAGTCTGTTTGCTTATTACTGAGTTCGCAGATGTCACCATCTGGACTGGAACAACCTTTCTAAAGAAAACGGAGTGAGGAACAAAGCCCTGTGATCAATACCTCTGTGACTCAGAGCAGCATGGAAGGGTCTCTCCTGCAGGAGGAAGACCTATAATTCCCACAGTCTACCGCCACACTCACAGACTTTTCTGTACACAGCAAATTTCAACTCCTTCCCTCAGTGCAGGCCTCCCGCTGGTTTGGATTCAAAGGATCTCTTCAGATTCTCTGTACTGATCGATGTTCTTAGAGGTGGCTTGTGTTAACTGGAGAAACAGACATCCATAGGCACAGAGTTTGCTAAGCCAGCCTGAGACAGAATACAACTACCATCATCAATATGTGAGCCAGAAAAGAAAAATAAAATCAGAACAAAAACAAAAGATTGTCCCTGCTCAAAAGAATCAATAAATAATAGGATAACACAGCAAAGGGAATGTGAGGTAGGTTTCTGGAGAAGATGAGTATGAAACTCATCCCCCTAGTCTCCAAAAAGGAGATCCTGTTGCTGTATAATGGTAATATTTACTATTTTAAACATGGAAGTTTGGAGAAGGAAACTCAGGAGTCACAATGTCAGATGGAACATATGCTAAAGTCTCTTCCTTCTGCTCCATACACCTAAAAACGATGGGCCCTACAAAGAGAATGTAGGAAATTTAAGCTCTGCCAATGAGGGAGGGGGTATGAAAAATGGTGGAATGAGACAGACATCATTACCCTCTGTACATGTATGACTACACGAATGGTGTGAATCTACATCGTGCACTACCAAAGAAACGAAATGATGTACCCCATTTGTGTACAATGAATCAAAATGCAGTCTGTAAAACATTTTAAAAAATGAAAAAAAGATTAGTAAGAAGCTAAATTCTGAGTAGAACAAATCAATAAAGTGATGCCTTAAGTTTTAGAACTCACTAGAACAGGGGTCAGCAATCTATGCTCCACAAGCTATATCCAGACTATTTTTGTTAGTGCTATATGATTGGGGAAAAGTCACTCTTTTACCAATGCATTACCTATACTGTGGCAGAGTTGGGTAGATCATATAAGACTGTGTGGCCTCCAAAGCTAAATTATCAGCCATCTGACCTTTTAGAGAGTCAGTTTGCTGAACCCTAACATATGACCAAGAGCAATGAAAACATGGCACTTTATCACAGAGTGACATCTGAATCCAGGGGAGAAGAGCAACTCGATTACAACCCACCTTAGAGTCACAAGGCTGCATCATGCCGCCCACTCAGTTTTTCTCAGTAATCTTTCCTTCGTGGCTCTGCTTTCTACTGATACCTCTGACCACCAATTTCCCCCCAACCCATTCTGATAGGATTCCTTATATCCCCACATCTGGATGCTTTAAGACAGAGAAGAGAATACTTTCAGAGAAACCAGCACAATTTTCATTTCATTTTTGTAATTTAATAAGTAGTTTCATGTTACTCGTTCATCTTTTTCACTAAACAGCCATATGAACATGAATCCTCTCATTCATTAATGGAATAA
This sequence comes from Sciurus vulgaris, assembly GCF_902686455.1. Taxonomy (NCBI): domain Eukaryota; kingdom Metazoa; phylum Chordata; class Mammalia; order Rodentia; family Sciuridae; genus Sciurus; species Sciurus vulgaris. Next base: position 76,392,906 of record NC_136474.1, on the reverse strand, counting down.
AACAATGTGACCTGCCTATGGTCAACCCCTGCTGTGAAGGACCACACAACACTGGCATTGGACACATGCACAGAATTCCTTTTCCAAACATCCAACCATTGAACATCATGGCCTCATTAACCTCCTCAAGACCAAAGAGCAAGGGAAGTGACAAGGGGACTCCTCATTTACCAAATCAAACAAGAAATTTAAACATACTAGATGATAGTGAATTAAACCTCTAGATCGTTTCCAACCCAAGTGATTTTCAAACACATCCTTCTATATTTTTCCCTAAAATGCATTCTATTCAACCAAAAGACATGGAATTATTAGTAAGTATATTTATTTTTTTCTGAATTGTCAACATCTCTAGGGTTTTTCAGTTTGACATAAAAAACACACTCCCTCAACATAAGACTCTAAAGAATAAAAGAACTGGAAACAAAAGGTTAAAAGTACCACCCCCGAGACTCAATCTCTTGATCAACTATTGGTGTTCGTCCAAGACAAGGGTCACTGCCTTATCCCAGCCAGCTCCTCACTGCTCTCCTAGGCTGTCCTTCCTGTCCCTCTTCCACTCTTTCATGCATGCTAAGACAGCATAGCAGGCTCAATGTGCAAATGATAGGTAGAAAGAGTAAAACAGAAAGTTCCAGGAAAAATAATCTAAAAGTAAAGATAGAGGTGTAAGAAGGCTGTGGGCCTCTCTTATTGATAGTAAAAAGGAGAAAGTTAGAGGGTCTGTGAGAGGAGTGTTACATAAAACACTCTTTCCTCGCTGAAAGGGGAAACTGATTGGAGTTCAAGTTCCCTCCTAATTCCTAAGATCTGTGATCTTGGAACTATTTTCACAATCGATGGCTAAAATTTTAAAGTTAAATAAGTATGTAAAATTTTATGGCCCTTTTACTATTACCCACACTCACAAAATATATATCAAAATTGTAACAGAAATTCACAATGGGTCATGTAATAATGAGTGATTTGGGTTTTTTTTTTTTTTTCTATTTCTCTTTCCTAATGCTTTCTTCTTTGAATATGATTACTTTGATAAATATGATAAACTAATAAAAAATTTTAAACCATTACAGAAACCATACAACTGAAAGTCTGAACTCCTCCTACCCCCCAAAAAAATTAAGAATGACTTACTCTTATTGAGAGTGGAAGCTAAGGGGTTGCCTCCCCAGTACCTCATAGAAGCCAAGAAAGCTGTCCCCTCCCAGGGCTATCCAGCACAGTGAACTAAATCTGCCTATGCATCCTTTCTGCTTTTTGTCCCATTTTGCCCCTCTTCAGGTCAACTAAATCTACATATGTCTATCACCTGGCTTTTGTTTCTATAAATTGTAATGCCTCTGTGGGGCTAGCAAGGCAAAGCAATCCAGCTGCTTTTCCAAAGTTTTATCAAACTGCATAAAGTTCATTTTTTCCCCTCTCCATAATTTGCCTATTTATTTCTTATATGTGAGCAGGCAGGTGAATCCAGTCAACTGGGATCCAGGCAGAGTTGCTGGGCTAGGTCGCCAGTTAACATAACTATTACATGCTATGTAATGTGCCCTATGAACACTTTTAGAGTTACAGGGCAGAACAGCTGTCTCCATAGAATAGAGCCAATACAGATGGGAGATATTTAAGCATTCACAACCCACAGGCTGGAGACTCAGGTCTCCAGCTGGCTTCACCTTTTCTCAGGCCAGCAGTTCCCACTAACATCCATGAAAGTGTGACCCAGAGAAACCAATCTGCTCAGATGTCACAATCTCAGGAAGTCAGAGAAGCACAGAGAGCCCGGGACCACAGAGAGACATTATACAGGGGAGTCTTGTGGGGTTGGTAGTTGGTAGTTGACTAAAGGACTAGAAGGTACCAGGGTGTTCCAGAATGGGGTAAGGGAATATCTGTCCCTCCAGAGTCAGGGGGAAAAAATGCTGCTACCTTAGAAGTAGGACTTGGCAAAAGTGTTTATTTACCCATCAGAATGAAGAAGACAGAGTGCATTTGGAAGCCCCAGACAGCAAACATTTACCAACCAGTGAGTAAATATTTTAATATTCAAGACATGTGAACATCTACAAAGTTACCTGTTGGCTAAAAACTAACAAAGGATTTAAATAATTTGCTTAATCCACCAGTAGAGCCTACTTCTCCTGTTTTGAACCCCTCTTCTATGGCTATCATCTCCTGGTTCTAGAACTTCCTGGAACTACACCCTGTCCTAACAAATATCCCTGAGTGACAGAACCTTCTGAGATACCAGCAGAAGTGAGGAGCAAGGACAGTATTATATCCAAGTAATAACTGCAGTGTATCTTTCCAGGAAGGGAAGTGTACTACACCATGTTCTTCATGGACTGTGTGATAGGGGAAAGGAAAAACGAGGGATATTGGAGGTGGCCCCACAACCTCAGTGCCACATCCATGTTCTCATTTCAAAATACAGCAGTCCTAGTAATAAAAACAGAACCAATTGATTACCTAATTCCATTAATTAGTCTAAGCTGAACTGGTCTGAACACACATTTTCTCATTATATCTGAATCTCCTGTTAGAAAACCAGCAAAATATGTCCCTATAGAAATGTGTCTGTATTGTAAACCAAATGAGTAAGTGGTCTTTTGGTTTATGTAAGGGGCTAAAGGAACAAAGAAAAATATTGCTTGATTTTTCCCCACTTTCCACCTGCCCACACCAAGGATCATAAGAAGAGATTCAACTTTTCTTTTTCAGTATTGATAGTATTACAAAGTTCCATTTTCCTTTTAGATTCATCTGATGTTCTGAGTTTGAAGGGTTAACACACAGTCCAAATCACAAATTCAAGATTTTCGAAGCTAAGAGAAAAGATTAAAAACTAGGGACTAAAAGATAAAACCCATTACAGGATTCACATGTCTTTTGTAACCTGTCCTGGCCTCCTTTGAGGAACTTATGAAAGCTTACTTGATGCAAATTGGAGTTCCTACCCTCATTCCTGATCTAATTTCCAGCTGGATAACTGACCAACATTTGGTATTAGAGCGCAGAGAGATGGGATTTGTGATACTCTGGCATAAATCTAAGAAAGAATTTGACAGATTATCAAGATCAATGGCTTCCCAGCTCCTGGGAGAGAACATATCATCAAATCTGGGTCTGTAGGGAGCAGAAATGGTCAGAGAAGTAGAGTTCACATTGTTACTAACCATCATTTGTCCGTTCATGGGAATTGCCAGGCATCTATAAATAGGGCTCCCACTCTTGTAAAAAGAATCTCAGAGGCTGGGTCTAACAGTTCTAGTTCATGAGTTGTCACTTGACCTTTCCATCCTGAAACAGATTAGCTTCAGCTAGAAGAAGGCTTTCAAAAACAAAATGCCATACACAGCCAAGGGCTTGTTTTTGTATTCAATCAAGAGTTTAATTACGTTGTTTCTGGAAGGAAAGCAGTGCTGTCACAGAATAGTCAAACCATATATCTTAAGGTTAGAGTACTTTGAGGTCCAAAACGTTTAGAAGGTGGACAAGTCCATGAAAAATATCCTCAAATCCATTATTTAGAGTAAGTTCAGCATTGATTCATTAAAAAGAAAACCCACTGCCTTCTAGTTTTACTTCTCAACACTTGTCATCTTTGTAAGTCAAACAGTGGTATGACAGAAAGTGAGATATGAGTTCTCCCCTCCTGAATATTTCTGCAACAAACTTGAGAACAAATTTTGTTAACCTGATGTTCAACAGAGATTTTGTTACAATAAAAGAACTTCAAGACTGCTGTTAAAAAAAAAAAAAAAAGAAAGAAAACGATCCATGTTCCAATTGAAAACTACATTTCTCAGGCAACAATTCAAAGTTATTTCATTTATAATATCCTAGATAACATTTGCATTCATCTAATCCATTTAAATTCTGGACTAGCAATGGGAATACAGTGATTCAAAAAAGAATGGAGATTTGAATAAGGAGAATACATCAAAGTTCAATTAAAATGATGTCAAATTTCTTTTGATCACCCCTCAACTTATTTATCATCAACAGCTCATCCCCTGAGAGTGTTTAGATAAGTGTGTCACATCAATTTTGATTAGCCCCTTATTGGCTAACTTCCAATAAGACAGAGTTGAGTTGCCATGGAGGAGGACATTTAACTCCAATGTTAATGGAAGAAAAGTTTCTGATGCTTGAAATTGTTTGATAAAAAATTGGGGAGAAACAAAGACTTAATGGTACCCGTGGCCATGAGAGAAAACAAGGTGTTTAATAGTACCTTTGTTTTCCTACTTAGAGAGAGCTGATAGAATCTCAGGTTTAACAGACTCTTCCTATGAAGTTATCCTAGTATAAAAATTCAACTCACCTTTATGTCCACCTATATCCCACAGGAAAAGACTCCATCATTCCTTTGGCATTTTCTGCATTATTTACATCATCATCATAATCAAGCACTGAGGAATTATAATAAAGGATATCCTTGATCTTTTCCTTCACGCAGGTCATGGTTTAATTGGGGAGAGTCTTTATGTACATTAGCAAAATAACATCAAGCCATACCTCATTAGTGACAAATTATGGGCATAGGAGGCAACATTCTTCAAACTAATGTCAACTTCAGTGAGTTGGGACTTCAGAGACACAGATGAGGTCATGTGGTATGATCTCAATGAAGAGGATGGAAGTGAGCCAGCCCTTGGATGGTTATTCTGATCTTAACAGTAATGGGCACACTTGGCCCTTGGGAGCAGATTTGAAGTAGCCCAGAAGAGCTGTGGTGACCCTGGCTACTTCTCTACATACATCATTATTACATGGGCAACTCACAGCTCTTAGAATATGGCAGAGATTTGAGTGGGAAACATGCAGTAACCAGGATGGTACTTCTGAACTTGGACTTGCACATGCATCACCTAGGATCTTGTTTAAAATGTAGACTCGGATCTAGTAGGTCTGGGATGAACTCTGAGTTTCTGCCTTTCTAACAAGCTCCCATGTGAAATTGAAGTTCCTGGTCCATAGCTGTACTTTGAGAAGTAACTGACTAGAGTGCAAGGGCATTTCTGAGGCTTGGTGTTACCATTTTTCCTCCAGGTGGAAAGTACTAGATAGGCATGTCTAACACTTGTCTCTGTTGGAAGGTAATCTGCTTTGTAGAGAGCATTTTCATCTTAATCATGTCCTTTGGTGTTTAAATGGTAAGGTAAATATTAAGGATTTTTGTTTATTTTCAAGATCTACCTCTTTGCTTACATAGTGGAAAGAAAACACAGCTAAAATTTTATGTATTTTTATTTTTAATTTTTTAGTACTAGGGATTGAACCCTGGGGTACTTAACCACTGAGCCACATCCTCGGTCCTTTTTATGTTTTATTTTGAGACAGGCTCTCACTAAGTTGCTTAGGGTCCACTAAGTTGCTGAGGCTGGCTTTAAACTTTCATCCTCCTACCTCAGCTTCCAAAGTTACTGGGATTATAGGCATGTGTCACCACACCCAGCTCACAGCTAAATATTTTTATGTGGTGCAAAAATAAACATTAACTTTTCTCAAGTTTCACAGTAATTGTATGACAGATAGAGAAAGAGACTCCCCCTCCTCCCAAGATGAGAGTAAAATCAGTGACAGTGGTTGTCTGAAATGACAGACAGTTTCTTTCTCTTACACATACAATTCCATAATGTTTGAATGTTTACAATGGAAATACATGCATTTTTAGGCAGAATTATAATAGAGTAAGGCTGTAAACATACATAACATTTTTAGAGGTCCAGGTTTCCATCTCAACGTGGCTGTCAGCTACCACCCTCGTAGACTCACTTTGTGCTTCTGTGACATCAAGTGAGACCAATAAGGCAACTGAGTATATAGGCTTCAAAATTTGTAAGAAATAGGACAGATTCAATTAGTTTTAAACTGTGGGTTTTAGGATTAGTTTATTTTTACTGTGCATTTCATAGATGAATCCACTTACACATCTCTAATCATGAATAAAAACAATGCATTCTTACTAGCAATCCCAAATTGGTGCTTTCCTTTCTAGCAGTTGAAAAATAATAAAATGGTTCAGGAACTGAACATTTGTATCCAATTTCACTTTTGGCTTAGTTAAGCAAAATCATCATCCCTGAAAAAGGCTTTCAATATTTTTCAAACAAGTTTCTTTGCTGAAACAGCTCTTTTCATAAAAATCATACAATAGTCTCTGATTTTTTTTAAATGATGCACCATCTCTTTAAGAGAAAATTGGGTTATTGATTAATTGATTATATGCTGCTCACAAATGCCAACTTAAGCACAAGTAAAGAGACACTATTGAATGTTCATAACTCAAAGCCTGCAAGAGTACGCTACATGGGTGCATTATTACCGTCTCCTATTTTAATGAAGACATAGCACAGCACTTTGTTGGCCTAATTTACACGATATATCAAAACGATGTGAAATTCCCTTACACTACAATGGGAGAGAAATTGCAACACATATGTGAATTACAGAGCTTAGCCTGGTTGTTAAGGTAGGGCATTAGTATTCCAAAGCTGCTGTTGGGGTGTTAGTCTTTTATAAGGTGGCCGTGGATTTCTTCTTCAGAGGAAATTAAAGTGCATGAAGCTGTCTTATAACTTGTTAGTGAAAACTGTGACATTTGAAAATGATTAACAGAAAATTGAGTTTTTATTTAGATACTCAATAATCTAGAAGTGTCTAAATAATAAATGGCTCACAGGAAAATATCACCCATTTGAGAGAAGTGAATATTATAAACATAATAACAATAGCATAATAACAGCATCTACCATTTGTCTAGGAATTAGAGCATAGATTTAAGGACATGTGTTTTGGAGCTAAGGTTTGAATCATAGCTCTGCAAAGATTGGAGAAATCGTTGAACTTTTTGGAGTCTCACTCTTCCCATGCGTAGAAGGCATGATGTTAGTCTCTGTCTCACTGTTCCACTCTGAAGAGAAAATAACTTAATATGGGAACACAGTGTGGCTGCATGTGACAGAAACCCCAAGCCAAGCATTTAAACCCAAACATAGGTTTAGTTCCCACGAGGCAAGAAGTCCAAAAGGAATCAGTCCCAAAATGGTAGAGTGACTCAAGAGGTCACTCTTAGGTAGGTTAGTTAGCCAAGAATAGAAGGACGGACATCAGGCCTATGCACCAAGAAAAATCCAGAAACCATAAAACCCAAACCACAGGGTAACCTTCTCTAAAGAGGCAAGCATTTGAGAATGAGATCCAGAATGCCTAACCTTCCCCAAGGTGTAGAGAACTTTAATCCCTTAAGGGACTCATTGCTTATAAATCCTGGGGAACTTTAATTAAAACAGATATGTTCACTATGGTTTCCTGATAAAATGCCATCATTAGCTCTTGCAACCAATCCCCCATTATTAGGGAAACTAGGTCACAACCACCCTGCCAACCAGAATATTGAGGTCCTCACAAAGGAAGTTTGCTGAGGACTATCCAAAGGGTAATAGACCTATTGGACAGGGAAACGGAGGCAAGAACAAAGAACTCAGTTTCCTTAAAAACTGCAGTCCCTGGCTTCTCACGCTATTAAACTTCGGCTTACTAGTCTGTTTCTCTCAAATTCTTTCTGGCAGAATCACAGGACCAGCACCCAAAGACTGCAGTGGCTGCCCTGGATCAACCCTGCAGGGCCCTAGCTCGATAACATCACCACGGACTCAAGCTTCTTCTCACTTCCTCATCATCGCTCACAGGTGACCTAGCACAGAATGGCTGTGCAAATTTGATGCCTCCCTCCTGAGGTTTAGAGAGAAAGGAGGAAGCATCAAGGAGGAACAGGGTGGTGCTCTGGTCTGGAGTGAAACCCTTCCCAGAAGCCTCAGGGGGACTCCTGATTCCATGCCATTCACCAGGGCTCATCACACGCCTGCTCCTTGCTGCAAGGGAGTCTAGGAAATAGTCTTTTAGGTGGCACACTGCTCCTTAGAATAAGGCATATTCCTGTATTAAATAAGAAAATAAGAGGGTAACAAATATTTCATAAGCAACATCTGCCATATCACTTCAAACCCCTGTTTCGTAAGTCTTAGCCATTATTATATTACATTTTTGTCCTTTATCTATGTCTCAGGCTCACCTAACTGAGGCGCATGAGTCCAAAAAACAGACATCTCTTTAAGTAGTACTTAAATCTCCCCTGTATAACTAGAGTAGCACAATTGGTAGGGCGTCGCAGGTAGAGAAGGAAACCATGTTGGATACTCTGGCACGTGGACACAGTAAGCCCCCTCACTGGGAAGGTTCTGGAGCTCTGCTGGTCTTATACAAAGCCCACAGCAGCAATCTACCAGAGAAGTAGTTGCTTGGCAAGAGATGGTAGTTGCCATCTTGGAACATGGAAGAAGTTCATGCGCCACGTGCCAGTGCGAAGCAGAGGACAAGGGTTTATGGATACCTGCTGGGACTCCCAGGAACAAATAAAGGAGGCACTGCAGGGGACTGTTTTAAAGAGTGGGAGCACTGGTGACAATGAGGAGGAATTTAAATCAGGTACACGTTGATTTCTGTGAATAGACTAATACAAAACTGGCATAACCATGCTAATGCTTACTGCGTGTGGGTAATATGCACATAATTCATATGCATTTTCTCAACTAATTCTATAAACACCCTCGGAATTAAGTATTATTCTCCTGCTTTACAGGTGAGAATACTAAAGTAGAGAGAGAGAGGTAGAATACTTTGCCCTGATTCTGACATTTAAAAAGTTCTAGGGCTGGGATTTAAACTAAAGTCCACCTGACTCAAAATCAAACCCCGAGCTCAAAGGCTAGATCAATAAGCAGAGAACTACCATTTTTAATGCATTCATTTAATAGTTTGGGTTATAATCTGAAAGTACTTGATTTAGTTTCTTGCTCAAATTGCTCCAGATTTGGCCATCGAGAGTTTTTTCCATTAGTTCCTGTGTCCCTTTGACACTCTATCATTATAGGCATTATCTTTTCTTTTTTTAAAAAAAGCAGGAACTTCTGGCACTAAAAGATGCTCTAAGCTTATCTTGTATATTTTTTGCAAAGTCTAGAATTGGCTATATCTCCCAGGAACCTGATTCCTTTTATTGGAGAATGGTATTAGAAATCAAGATGTGGGTGATAGATGGCATTGTTTTTTTCAGTATATGTGCTTTCAGGGAACAAAATAACTGAATACCCTTGCTTTGAAAGGTGTCCAATACATACTGGTGAACACAAAGAGTAAACTCCAGATAGGGGTTTTCCTTCCAGAACAAGTAACTTCTGTGTGATCTTAAGTACATAATGGGCTGCCAGTTTTCATAACCTAAGAAAACATGTGAGATAAATTAGCTATTCTGCCCTTGATAGAGGTATTGAGAGGTGAATCTATATAATCAATCTGAAATAAAGCAACATCATCATCATCATTCATCAATCATGAATTGTCACAACCTTATATGACTGACCATTTTGGGAGAAAAGACAAAGGAAAAGTTAAGTTGCACATTCTGGACTGGGTTAGCTTCCCTTTGGCTGTAAAATGTACAGATAATCTTTGATGGAATAACACCGTTGATGCATTAGTAATAAAGGGTTCTGGCAACCTGAACCAAAATTTACTATACATTTTGAAGCTGTGCTGAAAGGGAAAAGATGGAAACATTAATTTCCAGCAGAGACTTACTCAAGTCGTGCAGGGGCCTAAATTTGCTTTCTCAGCTACTAGATTTCAGAGTTTGAAATGCAGTGCATGATGGCATCTGTCCTTTACTGAGCAATTTGTCCTTTTGAGACCTCCCTAAAATTATTAGGAAAAGCCTTGAAGGCAAAGCCTCTTCATTCTAAAATTACATTATTTATGCTACCACAGTTACTTCTCAGATGACCTTGACACTTCCCTCTCTCCTCTCTCTTTTCTTCCCAGGCTTATCTCACACACACACACACACACACACACACACACACCCTTACCTGCCTGAGAAGAGGCTAGTGTGTCCTCTCCAATTACCCTGCCCATCAGTCTCCAACTTGATCATTCATGAAGCCTTTCCAAAGCTGTTCTTCTCTTCCTCTCCTCCATTTGTACCCCATTCATGTGGTTCTCAATAATATGATAATATTTTGCCTGTTGAGTCTACTTGTCTTTTTTTTTTTTTCCATATTTAAATGCCTAGGCCCTATTTCTCGGTTATTTTGTTAACTCAAAAAGGACAGTGGCAGCTGACTAGTATGCTTTTTAAATCCACCCTAGGGACTGTGACATGTGATATATAAAATATGACATTAATAAGTACCTGTTGAATGAATGGATTAAAATAGAAATTGTTTAGTGCTCACTATGTTCCCAGGACTGCAATAATCTTTAGGTTAATGATTTTTTAAAATGCCATCTATTCATCAACTTTTCTCCAATTTTAAGAATAAGGACCCTGAATCTTCATGAGGGTCCTGCGTTCAATCTTGATAGGGCAAGAACTTCCCTCCATGATGTGCAATTATGCTTCACCGTGCCATTCTTAGATTTGTGATTTGGGACCTCACAACTTCTCTGGAACCCTGTTTCTTCATCAATAGAATCAGAGATGCATGTCAAACAACTACTCAGGTCCTTTTGTGCCCAACCAATGCTTTGAAGTATATGTTCATCTGAGATGTCTTTCTTATCTCCTGGTCTTCTCTTGGCTTCCATTGACTTCTACAAAAATAACATTTTAACTTTTTGACTCACCCAAGTCCTCAGGAGTGACTTTTCTAAGACAAACACAGAGTCTATCCCTGGAATTACTGTATAGTAAGTAGTTATTCACTTATTTTACCTTATTCTATATTCAGACCTGTGTGTTCACAAATGCCCTAGATGCATTAGTACTAGGGCTTAAGGAAAGAATTAATTTTGTAGAATTCAAATATTTGCATTTTAGTATTTGTAGGATTTCCTTGATTTTTAATTCATCACAAGCACTCTGGAAAGTAAAAGTATTAATAGTATCATGTACAGAAAAAAATCAGGCACAAAGAAGGGAGAAGTGGAGAGAAAAGAAAAATTTCTGTAGCTAAAAGCTCAGAAATTCTGAAATTTTCCCATCTTTATCTGAGCTTTGTCAGGCTCATGCACAAGAGTAACTTCGAATTCTATGCAAACCTGAGAATAATCATTATATGGAAATCAAGAAGTTAATAAACTCTACTAAGCACAATAGAGCAGAAAAGAACATGTTAGACATGATATCACCGATAAGTACATTATTCTACCATCTTCAAAAGATAGCCTGAACTAGAAATGGACAGCTTCGGACAAAACCCCATCAGTTTGGGATGGCAGTTGTGACTCTGCCACAGGATTAGAGGATTAGGCCTCAGTGACCAGGTATCACAGCTCTGGTTCAGGTTGTTTCTACATCTCCATCTTCTCTGGACTGTTGGGACAGCGCCTTCCTATTGAGCCTTTCTACGACTCTTAGCTGTTTCTCCCTGTGACCCACACTGTGGAACCTCAAGTGTCACTGCCTTACAGAAAGCCCTCAGGATTCTCCCCACCCTCATTCCCACCATAGATACCTCATTTAGGTACCATACAGCCTACCTGGGACTGTCCTATTGTTAACTTTGTAGGTCTTGCTTCCTAGGACAACCCTTGGTTCCAGGCAAGCAGGAATGCCTGGTCACCCCCTAACTGCTCTAGCAACCAAGGCCAGAGCAAGGATGCTCTCTCATCCCCTTTCTTCCTGTGCATCCCACTCTCTCTGCCTAGGATTTCATTTCCCTGCCTTCACTTTATTCTTTCCCGAGATTGATTAAATTCTCTTTCCTGAGCTGTAGTGCACAAAAGGCATTTTCCCTTGGAAGCAGCACACCCCTCTATAAATAGAATTTAACTCTGGGGGGAAAGACAGCAGCCTTACATAACCTTTCACAAAGCCCTACTCATTTTCTACCAGGACCAGAAAGGGCCTACAGTTCATGAGCTGAGCAGAAACTTCTCTCACCAGGGGGAACACTAGTGATTTTCATTCAGATTGTTCAGCTGAGCCCCCACGTCCTCTTCTGGTAGATTCGGATTTGGAGCATGCCAGTTAGAGTTTGTCTCTCTGCCAGGCTGTGCAGAGCACAGGCTTCAAACCCTCCCACTGAGCCAGCTTTTGGCCTATAAAGCTTGACTCTTCTGTATAAGTTGCGCCCCCCTCCCCAGCCACAGAGGCCCAGGCAAACGAGAACGTGGTTCGTTTTATCCCCTGACGACCATTCCCAAAGCAAAGGCAGGGTTCAGTGCAGGGCCAGCCCTCTCAGGGTCTCACCTGGAGCATGCATGTGTGTCAGTGTTGGCACCTGGGTTGCAGAGGAGGGCAGGCAGAGGAGCCCAGGGCTCCAGGGTCCTGTCAGGTGGCTTCGTGTTCCCTGAATCTCAGTATTTTTAAGGAAAAAAGAGAGGAGAAAGGGAAAATATGGAATGAAAACCGGCAGAACCTTTTTAAAAAATGTACCATCTTATCTCGAGTGTTGGTGAGGAGAGAAGGGAAGACACAGATGGAACACCCAAAGAGAATTTTCAAGTGTTTTTAATCTCAAGGAAAATGAAACACGTCGTGACCTCCATTAAATATATTCGCTACTAAACCTCAAATCGGAAAACTCTCTGGCGTTGGCATAGTTTTGCCATTGTAAGACGAGCTCCTGAAGGCCAAGTCCTCCAAAGAGGCTTTGAGCTAACCGGGGCAGGAGGCGGGCTGGGGCATTTTTCCACTGGTGCATGGCTACTTAAACTGCGAGGAGGCAAAGGATCAGTCAGTCTCCTAGGGCAGTGCTTCCCACTCACCTGGGGTTTAATCCCTTGGATCTGGTCATGACCTGAGTGTCTGCATTTGTAGCAAGTTCTCTAGGTCCAAGGAACACACTTTGAATAGAGAGACCCTAAGATTCTGGTTCTGAAACTTGGCTGCATGTTAGAGTCAGCTACAGGGATTAAAAAGTCCTTGAACCTGGGTCACCCCATCAGAGATTCTGAATTAACTGGTATTGGGGGGATAAAAATTGACAGAGTCAAGATCAGAGACATTCCTTTAGAGAGAAGACTCTGGGAACAAATTCTACCTATTACTGTAGGTGAACAAAGAACTAGCTTCTAGGTGTTCATGCTGAGTGGGTGCTGGATTGACAAGCATGCAGGAAATGGATATGGTTAACCAGGAGAGAGTTAATAAGAGATGATGGTTTGGATTTGAATCCACAGGAGATGTGTTATGGGTTGCCAACTTTGATCAGTATTATGCTGTGTCAGGACCTTTTAGCTGGACCTATTAGCCTCTAAATCCAGCAAAGGCATGAACCTGCTATACCATGTGCTTGATTTCAAAATTGCCACTGGAGTCTGACTATTTTATTTCTCAGTCTTTAAAACTACAACAATAAAATTGAGGAGGATTCTAGAGTGACTTCCCACACTTGTGATTTTTTTTTTTTATTTGTAGACTACCTCAGGATTAATATACCCCATATTAAGATCATACTAATAGTCAATAGCATTTATGAAATATTTATTAAGCGCTAAGTCACTGGAATAGGTATTTTATATCTCTAACTGCTGGAGTGATATTATCTCTCATTTGGAGTTGGGAAGTGAAAGTTGATTTTGTGTCCATTTTACAGGTGGGAAGGTTGAGGTCCAGTAAGCTTATGGCCTCAATCAAGTCCACTAGCTGGCAGGCTTTTTCACCTAGCTGTTACCTCTCTCATCATGACCAAAGACCACAGGATTGTGGAGTTGGTTCATCTGCAAAGTTCAGCAGCAGATGGTAGACTCAGTGGGAAGAGTGGTGCTGAGTTCATTGACATGGAAAAGTTGCAACTCGACCACTTCCGAATGAACTGCATCTGAAGGCACAGGAACACTCATCCATATCTTATGAAGTAGCAATATTAAAAAAAAAAAAAAATGGAAGAATGGAAAGGATAGAAGAGAAAAATCATCTACCATTTTTTAAATCTTAGATTTAGTTTCCTTTTTTAATTCATCAAGAACCATCAGGCACACAGTTTGCAAGAGGCCACAGTAAGAATAAATGTCTCTGTGCCGATCCTACTTCTATAGACAGCAGAAGTCCTATCTCCCTCTACTGAGTGACAGAGATCAGAGTGGAAGGGGCCTGTTGCCACGTTGCTTTGCCTCACTATGCGTTTGAAAGTCTCCCTAGGCTACACCACCTGTGTCCACATGACTCCACTCTGAATATTCAGGATAGATAGGCTCACAAATTCACATCTGACAGATGAGAAAATCAGGGCAAAAGATGTCTATGTAATTTGCTTAAATTTTTATATGATTATGCTGTTAGAGAAAGCTCCTAAATATGAGCTCATTCAATTTATTCAACAAATATTTATTGACTATGAGAAGCTACTGTTGGTGAGAGGATCGTACTGTGTTTCCACACTATCATGTTTAGTTCTCCTGACACTTGGATACGTGGATATTCTTCGGGTTCACTATCCTTCCTCCCATCACAGGGCCTTTGCACCTACTTTACTTACCTGGCTGTCTCTCTCCTTCCCCTCCCACAATACCCGCTTCTTAACTGAGTTAACTCATCCTCAGGCATCAACTCAACCACAGCTTCCTCAGGAAATCTTCTTTGGTCTGCTCTCTGGATCTCTTTCTTGCAATAGTTTCTTTCTTTTTTTTTTTTTAAAGCCTTATCTCATTTGAAATCATGGATTAATTAATGTTTATTTGATTAGCACGTTTACCTCAGTGGGATCTGAGCTCCTCCACCACCTTAACGCAGTTCCCAAAACTCTCAGTGCAGAGGAGGGGAAAGGGGCTTGGAAGTGAAGGGGTGTGTCTATCACAACAGGCAGTCAGATCTGCAGGAAAAAACTGATATCCACAGTTTCCTCATTATTACTGCACCTATAGCTTGGTTTCAACATGATTGACAACGCTTCACACCTTTTTTTAAATCCAATCAATCTCAGGATACAGGGATGAGAGAATCATCTCTGTCAGACCATCTGGCTAATATTAATATATTAATGATATAGTGCATAAACATTGTAGTTGGTATCCTGCAGTCTGTCCCACTTTGTTTGTATTCTTTTTTAATGAGCACTTTGTTCTGCCTTACATCCCACTTAGCTGTGTGTGTGCCTGTCACCTGCACTTGAAGATGAGCCCTTGGAGTGTAGAGAAACATTCAAACTTTCCACTTCTCTTCTCCTAACCCTGTGCAAATGCTCTGTAACTAATACCTTGAATCAAATACTTGATCATATTTGATCCTTATAATACCTCAATGATTATGTTAGGCATTGAAAGTCCTACCAGAAAAATGAGAACACAAGTTTTAGGAAACAAAATGTGTATGGCTGGCTATACCACAAGCTACAGACTATGCTGAATCTATATTTTATAATGCATGACTTGAGAGTTCTTACTTAGAAGAGCACATTAAATTTGGGGTCCTTGATTACCAGAAAGATATAAACAAACTAGAGGGAGTTCGGGTAAGAAAGATACACATGATTAAGCTTCTGGAGGGGTATGAGGAAGGATTAAAACAACTAAATATTTATAGTCTGGCTAAGGGAAGACTAAGGAGGAAGGCAAGCATGATTGATAGCTAGAATTATTCAATTCGTCAGCACAGAAGAGGCAGAGTCACTGAAAAGGGGGAAAAGGAACCAGGAGCCAGACACAGGAGTGGAGGGAAGAACATTTAGAACAGGACCATCTAAGATGAACGGCGAAATAAATTTTTCACAACACAAACTGATGCGGTGCTGAAAAGTTTCCCTAGGGAAAGTCAAGAAACAATCCCTGGAGATGTCTCGAATCAGCAAGAGAAAATAACTAGAAATTGTCCTGCGGGGAACAGCTCTGCCCAGACATTAAACATGAAAGGGAAAGCTTTGCAGATTTTCTTTCTAATTTATATTCTTCTGGGATCCCATGAGGCTGAGGAAAGACGTGGGAACAATGGATTGAGGACTGAGTGCCGGGGTTGGCTTAGATGTCACAGCCTTGACTCACATCTCTAATGAGTGGGCACAGAAGGCAACCCGCTAGAGAGCCCACTCCAAGCTCATCCAAGGCTTTATTTCATCCAGGGACCTTCATTAACCTGCCCCATGGGAGTAGGTAAAAAGATAATGAACCCAAACGAAAACGGCGGGGGTTGTGGGGGAGGGTGCACATGTGCAGAGGTGTCTCACTGAAACCCACAGTCATATATGCGACAAATTGAACAATCATTTTAGATCTATGCGTTTTACTGTGTTGGATACGTACCCAAGGTCAAACGGTGAGATTAGGACTTTTAACTCAGGTTTGGTGTTTATCATTATGATTCTGTGTCTCAGTCATTCTTTGGTTTTATCATATTCAAGGGATTCATAATGTGCCTCAAATTAAGCCTGGTGCCCCAGCATCTGCTTCGCTATAAGTGAGGCTCTACATGGACAAAGTAGCAGGGTAAGTCAGAATACTGACAAGGTAGGGGTTGCCCTGTATAATCAATAGCCAATCTTACAGTGGCTAAGGATCTTGTTTCTAGATCAAAATCATTGTACCTTTTGGAAAGATGCTCAAGTGAAGCCTGGGCTAAAGTAAACACAATACAGTATTAGGTAACAATTTGGTTCAGGTTCAGGCTACTAAGGACATCAATGCCTGAAGGCAAAAGGTAGCCTACTGGGAGAAACAAAATAACCACCAATAATATTCCCATGAAAAAGCAAATGGATGCTCAATTGATGAAACAGAATGATAGAATTATCTTGCTGAAATCACAAATGGCCAACAAATTTATGGGAAAAAATGTTCAATTTTATTAGCAATCAGGGAAATGCAAATTAAAACTATAATGAGATGTTAATTCACATCCACCAGATGAAGGCAAATTAAGCAAATGAAAATACCAAGTGTTCGTGCAGACACGAAGCAAAGGGGACTTTCATATGATGCTCCTAGTGGGGGTTTTAATAGATGTACTATGTCATTGCTTTATAAAACTAAAGATATCTTTGCTATGACTAAGCAAGTCTACTGCTAGGTATGCACCTTAAACATGATTTTTTACTGGGGAACATGTATAAGAACATTCAAAGCAGCATTACCGACAACAAATTTTTGAGTTTCCAAAGTCCATCAACAGTGAAATGGATAAAATCGTGGTTAATTATTACCATGGAATATCATACAACATAGTGGTTGAAATGCAGTATACACATCCATAAAGATATATCTCAAATGCTTAATATTTAGCCAAAATGCAGGTCATTATATCTCTTTTAGTACAACCAAATATAGGCAAAGCAAACTAGCATACTGAAGATGCAAAGATTTGTGGTAAAACTGTATAGTAGACAGCTATTAATTATCACAAACATCAGACAACTGCTGGTGGGCTCATAGGTTTTTGTTGTATTATTTTTATTAAGAGCTTTTACATACATCATATGTATGTATATATAGTTCACAATTTAAAGAAATCATACAATGTTGAAACCAGTAACTAGAATTGATCAGTCCACACCCTCACTTAATAAGAAAAAATGGTATGCAACTTGATATAGATTTCAGAAATATTAGAAACCCATTAGTTAGAATGAATTAGGGTTATTTTCCTCTTATCAAGTGACTCAGGTCCACATTTAGAATCTCCTCTCTTTCCTCTTGGGCACAATCTCAACAAAATTTGGTCTCATATTTCTTAGTAAGTCAAAGTACAACAAAAACAAAAAGAAACAAACAAAAATAATAATAATAAAGTAAAACCAAAATCCAACAAGGATAGGGAGGAGTTTCAGCTGGACATAAGGAAGTAGACAAAATGTATTTTATGAATACAAAATACAATTTTTAATTAAACAAATTAGCAGCCCGTGGTCATTTCATGGAAAAAAATAATCATCTAAATGATGTAGTACCTTCAGAAATCATCCTGATGATATCACATCATATAATAACTGAGTCACAGTGATGCAATGGATCTATTAAGAACTTGTTAAATCATATCCAACATACTACTTAAAAGACAGCTGAGTGGAGAAGTATTTCTAAAAGACCATAGAGAAATCAGTGAAATCTAAAAATATTGGGGCTTAACAAGAAATTCAGTTACCAAGACAAACGGTTTGAGTTAATAATACTTATATTATCTGCTCAACTCCTCTATTCTCTTATAAAAATGTAAATGCAGCTTTAAGAACATTTTAGATAGAATAAAGTTATATTGATAAGACCTCTTATTAGGTCACAATTCACTAAGTTGGTATTTTCATTAGATCACATCATAAAGATTCAATTAATTCAGTGGAACATTTTTGTCCTAGATACTCTTAAGAGTAGCCTTCTGGCAAGAACTAAATTGAAAGGATGAGTAAGGACAAGGAAGACATCTCCAGATTGCAACACCACTGTTCAGTTCCATCACAGTAATCATTGCGAGTGATCTTGGAGGTCTTCCTACATGGAAGATGTGAAATGACTAAGCAAGAAAGAAGTCACAGATTTTGGACTTGTGAAATTCGGCTAAAGCATCTCACAAAACTAAGAATCAGTTTATAGGCACTGGGCTTTGAGAACTTAGCAGAAAAGAGAAACTCGCCCACTCAAGTCATGCCCTAGCTATAGACTTGAAAAATACGATCAATAAATACAGAATGATTTGTGTGTTTCCTGGTAAGACTTTCCCCCAAGAAATGAGAGTTGTGAGTAATATGGTTGTTTGGAACTATTCATAAAAAGCAATATGTGCTGGTATGACTATTGGCAAATTACCATCAATAATGAAAAGGAAGGCATATTCAATCATACGCATTATTATGTATTTCCAGGCCATACCACTGGACGTAGTTTAGGCATTTCTAAACTATCAAGGAAAACATTTTTACTGAACAGTTGAGTTAAAGGGGTTTGGTTTTTAAACTTCAGGCGAAAATTTGTCAAAGAACTTCAGAGCACTATAGTAATTTTGATCATCAATCAGCCAACCTGTATTTATTCACATTAGTACAATGCAGAACCTGAGAAATGTAAGATAAGGAATCAACACTCTCATGTGGGGGAAGCAAAAGTGTGGTACTAAATTGTGCTGCGATTTACCTGAGTGCTGCAATTATAAAGGTGCATAATAATTTGCATTTTATTTTTGCTATTACCCATTTGGCATATATAATGTGTACTTTTATCTTGCATATTTTTTATTAGCCTGCAGGGAAAATCTGGGTTGCTTATCCTTTCTTATTGACAAGTTTAACTTTCACTTAATCTGAGATCTTGTTTGAAGGAATATTACCTAAAATACGTAGGACAATGCCATGCCATGCCATGAATATGATGGTAACATTAAGAAATATTCTGATCTCCAAAAAAAAAGTAACTTTGAAGAATTAAAGCTCTGTTATTCCACCTTGGTAACACCTTTGTGAACAAAAGGCATGTCTCCCTCAGCATAAACTATTACCCTGTAGTACTCACTTCTGTCTCTACTTAAAATTTGTGAGCTTTAGAACTGCAATAGTACTAACCAAAAGGCCACAGGTTTGAGTCTCCTAGGTTAACAGTACTATTTAGCTATTTTCAGAGTGTAGTTTAACTCTCCACTGGGGGGGGGGGGGGAAATCATGAAAGTTTAAAAATTTGTTTTTACTGCAAAGTCCTATGACCTTGCAAAATGTTATACAGCATATCAAACATAGTGCCAGGGGATGAGGGACTTGGTTTCCCAGTGAGAAAGGCTTCCCTGGACTGCCTCCAGTGAGGTAATACTGATGCTGCACAGCTTAGAGAGGAACTGCGGTCCTTCAGGGTCAGGTCATGGAGAAGCACGAAGCCACAGGAGACTGCTACACATTTCACTGGACATGCGTTGATATTTAATCCAGTGTGCTTCAATCAGGAGTTGGTGAGATCTCAAGCTACGATTCATTAAGGTATAACTCCTGTGACAACTCATGAAACTCTTAAACTCTTTTCTGCAGCATTGTAATGAAACAGGAAGAGAGAGAAGATAAAAGAGAAGATGCCGTTTACATTCTATGAATTGTAAATGTGCATAGTACTTACCATTTCACTTTAGGGATTACAGTATTTTTCCAGAACCAAGTGACTTTTTATCTTTAGTTAATTAATCAAGCAATCCTCAGTGGGTTTAAGTCATTATTCTTTTTACTCAAGCAAAGCTAAGATTTCCTGAAATTTATGTGAAATTTATGTATATGGTTCATCTAAGTGATTATCATCAAAGATAGATTAATCCATCAAAAATTTATCAGTAGAGCTGGTAGTTGTGAAACAAATACCCAAAAAGACCAATGTGATCCTAATTTGCTGTGAGCTTCTGACAACAGTGTGGGCCAGAACTGCGAAAACTGGAAAGAGCTCTAGCCAGGCAAGAATTCATTCACTAATGCAATCACAAGTGTCCTTACACAGTTAGGGCTACCGCAATTAACCCCAAAGTTAACCATTTATAGAAGAAAGCATGGCGGGTAGAAATCGTCTCTTTATGTATAGGTGTTTAGGTTTTAGGTTAAGACATTGCCCGCAAACAACTGCTTTCTTTTCTAATAGTTATCCTGACTTGGAAAAGCATGAGGAAGAAGTTTAGAATGGCAAATTCTCCTAAGAAATAGTGAGAATATTTGTTAAGTATAATCTTAGGGCACATTCTGTCATAGAAAGAGATCATCAGTTCAGAAACGACAGTTCTGCCTTCCAACAGGCAGCACCATGTAAAACTTAAAACTATTTTGGCCAGGAATTCTTGATTTAACTCAGGGCTTGTTTCCAAAGGACAGTGGTCATACTAGATTAGATGACCTGACTTGGTGTATCTGGAGACATCCCAGGAGCAAACCACTTGCATTTGAAGAATCCCAGACCATTGGACCCATGCAACAGGAGATGTAAGCCAGGAAGCAGAAGCACTTTTTTCATAAAAAATACTCTACAAATAAATGGAGTGCTGGGATTCCCTTACAAGATGCACTATCATCTCTTCCCTCTCCAGAAGCAAAATATCCCCTCTCCTCAAAAGGAAAAGAAAAGAAAATTTCCCCCCACCCACCAACTCTTGTCAAACATCGTACTAGCTTAGAAAACCATACTGTAGCCTGCAAAGAAATGTACTTCAGGAAGAAGTTTCAGCAGAGATCCATTCAGGAATTTAGAACTGAAGCTCTTCCTTCTCAGTGGAAACAAGGAAGTTTGCTGAGAAGTTAACTTGCCAGGGAATAAATGTAAGTCATACACACTGAGAAGTTATAAATCTCTCCCCAGAAAAAAAAAAAAAAAAAAAAAAAATGCCTATCAGCAGTTCAAGCCAGCCCAGCTTTTAAGAGCATTAAAGCAAATGCACTAAAGCCTAATATATTCACACATAACACATGTGGCGAACGTTTCACATGCTTCATAACTCAGAGGGCAGCTGCTGCTGTGTGGGAAATGGATACTGTGACAGGTCACTGGTGATTTATACTGCAGCACTCACAGAGGAGTGGACTGCTGGCCTGCCCAGGGGCACTCAGGTCCTACCATGCTCTCTCCACTCAACAGCACACCCAGATGGGGGAAATGACCTGCTTTGGTTGGGGGAATAAAAAAGGGAGTAGATGGGGCAAGCCTCACCCCATGAAGTCCAGACTACATAAATTTACAGACTCTTTTCAATAGAATATAATCCAAACATCCATAAAGAATTAATTAATTAATGGGTATACCTCCTATTTTATTCATTAACATCTATCATATATAATTCCCATCTTACCTGAGATTCTGAGACTTGATGTCTCTGCCTGGGACTCATGCCAAATATAGAAGATGGCATTTTACAAGAGCCTGCTAAAAAGCCACTGTCCTCCTCCCTCAGCGTCAAGTCCTCACCCTATGCTACCAGTGCTCGGGATGTCCTTAGTTGTGTCATAATAATGGTGTACAAATCTGCAGCAGCTTCAGACTTTACCTAGAAAGGGGGAAAGGACTCAGTGCTTTGTGCAAGTCTCCATAATCCTTTGTTACCAATCAACAAAGTCTTTAAAACACCCTGCTGAATGGGAATTTCACTGCTGGTAAACTAGAGGTTTGGCCTTTTTAAGGGCACCTCCTACTGGTCCTTTCTTAGAGTGAACTGTGCTTTCTTTTTCACCAATTCCTGCCATGTTCCCAAAGTGTGGAATTTGTCAATAAGAAAAAAGATGATACTCAGATAAATGAGCAAAGATGACCAGTGTGATTTGAAGTAGCCACATCTCTAATGTGCACCATCCCCTGTCCTGGGACCTGTGAAAAGGCCAACACAATTCAATTGCAACTAACAGAAATGAATTTAGAAGTGCAGAGAAGTTTAAAGGTAAAGATGGACAAGCCTATCCATGGGCATATTCCTTGTATATGTATATTTTCATCTGCTTTTCAAGCACGAATTTATATATGAAGAGAAATTTTTAAGGTGAAGAATAGAATAGCGATAAATAGTGATAACTCTCTAGACAAGAAACTTAAGTGGGAGGGGGATATTCAATTAACTTAGAGATTAATAAAACATATTAAATCCACCTCCATTCATCTATCCCCAACGTTTGCCAGACAAAAGTCACTTGGGAAATGGCTTTAAAATACTGTCGTGTAATGGACATTGTCCATTTTTGTACACCTTGCTCAATGCATTAATTTTAGCCAGGGCATTTCAGGCCTTCAGCCCCCTTTGGTTTTGCAGACTCCTACCCAGCAAGCGATGCCCCCTCTGAACTTCCCCTCTCCCTGTTGTTGGCCTTCCAACCTGCCAACCTGCCGGAAAGAGCGCAAGCAAATTTTCTGTATAGAAGGAGAGTTCTCTTCCTAGCCTCAGCGTCTGCAAGTCCCAAGGAGGATATTTTTTATAGACACCTATTCATTACAGTGAGGATGGCAAGCCCCCCAACCCCCGCCCCGGCCCACCTTCTGCAGCAGTAATTGCAGAGGACAAAGCTCTGGGAGAGAGAAGCCCGGGAGGAGGGATCGCGGGCGTAAGAGCGCGCGGATGCGGGTACCCGAGCACCCCAGGCGCGTGCACACACACACACACACACACACACACACACACACACACACACACAATCTCACGCTCGCTAGCTTTTTCTGGCCGAACGAGGATGAGGAGTGGAGAGCTCGTGCACGCACAGGGATTCCTGCCCGCTTGTGTCCGCGCCAGGCTTTGGGAAGCTTCGGGCTGGCCGGGCGCTTGACTGCCTCCGTCCCTAGCAACCGTGAAGAGGCGCATTCTCTGCTCGCGTTCTCAGCCCTTGGCCACGCAGCACATAGCAGGGACAAGAAAGCCTGAGCTTAGGACTCCAGGGAGGCTGGGGACTTTGGCCGCCGAGATTTAATTCCGTTCCCTGGTAATTTTCAAGGCTCAGGTTGAGGCGCTCCTACCTAAAGTCTGGTCCCTTCCTGCACCTTCTTTTCCCGTGGGTATGGGAAAAGGTCGTTTCCTAAGGGATTTGAATGCTCAGTCAGCGGCTCTCCGCCCCACTAGGCCTGCTCGGTACCCCAGCGCCGGTCTACTTGTGATGAAGTTCCGCAAAATGAGTGAACCTTATAATGTGTCGCTTCGCTCTCTTTTATTTTTTTGGCTGCCGAAGCCCCAGCTCTGTATTCGAAGACTGCAGCAGCCTGGAGCAGCCTTCAGATCCCTCTTTCTCCGGCTTTAGCTCAAATCTAATTGCCAAACAGTTTTGCCATTTTCAATTAGAAACTGCGTTTGCCAAGTGCCAGAGCCAGGGGCTGGCTCACCGGAATATCAATCATTTGGAGTTTGGAGGTGTCCTGGAGACATTTGGAGACTTAGATTAAGAACTGCATTCACCGTTAAAAATAAAATTAAAAATAAAATAACATAAAACGTACCTCCCTCCCTCCTGACAACTCTGCGCTTCCTTGTCCCCTCCTCCGAATTACCCAAACATATTAGCTGTCCCTTTTCAGATTCTCAATCAGCAGGTCCAAAAATCCAAACCAGCAGGTGCATATATTCAAATACAAACGACTCAGTCCCACCAGCTACATCCCGCACAGACTTCCTCAAAGACCCCTCCATGTCCTCCTCCGCTGCTCCTGTTCCCCAATTCGCTCTCCCCTTCGTAGGTTTCTAAGGCTTTAAGGATCCAACCCAGTTCCTTTCAACGACATCCCCATCACCTGTCCCAAACCACAGACCGCTCTCCAAACCACGGCCAAGTATTTGCAAAAGCAAAGATGCAAGAAGCACGAGATTTTAAAAGAGCGAAGAGGCGCCCCTCTCCCCCGCCACCAACATCCTCCGCCCCCAAGGGGGGAAAAAGTCTTCTGTCTTTTATCATCTGTGAGGAAATGGGGAACAGAGCGAGCGCCGAGTATCTTTTTATTTTTACCTCCACCCTAATTGCACTCTCGCCAAATGAAATGAGAAGGGAAAAGGGGTAAGAGGGTGGGCGAGCGACGAGAAGAAAGAAAAGAACCTCTTACCGGTGACTTGAAGATGCGCGCTGAGCAGGGAAGCTCCGAAGAGTACAAAAGCCAGCTTGGGTACCCAAACACATCCAAGACTATTCTCCATATTTCAGCCAACACCTTCGGGGCCGGGGGTCCTGGGCAGCGGCGGCACTCACACACATGCACTCACACACGCATGTACACATGCACACACACGCGCCAAGCCCCTTCGGCTTCCTCCTCCTCCTCCTCCTCGTCCTCTTCCTCCACCTCTTTCTCCACCTCCCCTGTGCCTCTTCTGCCTCCGAAGCCTTTTTCCTTGTCCACTGACGGAATCAGCAGCCAAAAGAGGCAGCAAAAAGTTCCATTCGGTCCAAGAGATTCCGAGCCCGGGTAAAGTAACTCAAGGAGAGGGAGGGAGCAAGAGAAGGGAAGACAGCTCTCAGCGGGGCTTGCAAGTCATCAATAAACAGAATATCCAGGAGGGACCGAGAGGAGAGGGAAAGCAATCCTGTGGCTGGGCTGTGCATTAAAAGGTTGAGGCTGGTTCCATGTCGTCGGTTGGGTCAAGTTGAAGAGGAAAATCCGCGCGAGAGCTGGTGATGCTGTTCGTTTTGCTTCCAAGAGCTAGGGGACCAAAGGAGGAGAGGCGGGGGTCTGCGGGGTGGAGCGCTCTCACTTGTTACTGGGGTGTCCGCCAGCGGTGTGTGAGCTGGGAGTTGGAACCGTACTATCCATTGATCCGGAGAAGTGCAGGGCTGGAAGGGAAAATGTGGAGACCGGAGGGAAACGAACTGGATCAGGCAAAGATTCCACGCGAAGGGGGGTTGGGGGCAGAGAGACGAAGGCTTAGGGAAAAAAGGAGCGGACGGAGGAGGCTTCCAGCAGCTGCATTCGCCTGGTCTTACATATCAATGCGCAGGGATGCCCTCTGTGGGCCAGGCGTGGGAAGTCACTTTTGTCAACGAAGCCAGCCAACATTGAGAGCGTGTTTTGCAGCAATCATTTCTGACACTCAACATTCAGGAAATTATTTTTGTATGACTGTGAAACCTAGGCGGGTGTTTAAGTTGGGGCTAGTGGCCAGGGCGTTTACTGCCTGCTTGTCCTCAGCATTACTTAAAAGAGAATTTTTCATTTAGGGAAAAAAAAAAAAAAAAAAAGTCACTCAATGCAACTCTCTTCTAGAATTGGTAGGAAACTGAGGCCCAGAAACACAGTGGGAAAGGCCAGACCACTGTTTCCCTACATAATAGCCAGTGTCGTCTTCGTGTAAAATATCTTCTTTCATCTGTCTTCATTCTTTTCCAGACGTGATTCAATATATTAAAACACTTACCATGTCCCTTATGTTCCAGGTGTACTGATGGCTCCTAGGAACATGGACAGGAGATTTAGTGAGATTCACTCTCTGTCTTCAAGGATTTTTTTTTTTTTTTTAATCAGTTGAGAGAGAAGAATAAATAGAAAATTATAAATTATCATGATAAACACGATGGTCTATGTAATGAGGAAGTGGTCTGGGAGAACAATAAAGACATTTCTCCAGTCCCTGATGGAGCGAAGCTAGTGAGCTGCATGCACACACACACACACAAACAGCGGGATGTGAACAGGGAAAAACTTTCAGAAAATTATTTTGAGTTACTTTTATATCTTGTCTCTACTGTGAGATCCCAAATCTTTGAGCAGAGAGTTTGTCTTTCTTTCATCTTTGCACCCCTCACAGGTGCTCGGGAGGAACTTGGATAGCACACATGTCATATATTCTTGCTGAATCAGTGAACTTGGAAGCCAATTAATTTAGCCAGAAAGGATGATGAATAGACGTGCCATTTTGGTTAAAGCTCTCTTTGAAGATGTTCAGCTGAAGTTTTCTCATTCCTCACTGTTACATTATTCTTTCTTTTTCTCTCTTCTTCACACTCTCTTGTCACTCAAATTCACCAGGGTGTGAGAGGATAATATGTCAATATCTATTTGGAAAGGGGGAGGAGAGCATGAACAATACACATCAAATCACCACCAGGAAAATTCCATGGCATTAAAACTGGACAGGAGTGTTTCCAGTCCTTAGTTCTGCCCATCCCTTCTTGCCATGGAAAAGTTAAAACAAGATGTACCCTTTGATTCTGAACTTTCTGAAGCAGTAAATATACTTCTTTTGTCATTGTTTTTGTTTTGTTTTGCAGCACTAGGGATGGGACAAGAGCCTCCTGCATGCCAGGCAGACACTCTACCACTGAGCCACATCCCCAGCCTGAAGCTGGGTTTCTTTAGAGTACAATGAAACTCTGTGTTGACCTCAAATTTCTCAAAACACTCAAGTATCTATTAGCAGAGATTATGGAGGTCTCTGGAGGTGCAAAGTGTTTTAAATGGGTCCATTGATCTTTCTGGGAGATCCCTGCTGAAAAACTTCAAGGAGTTCATGACTTTTCAAAAATTTTATAAAAAAAAAAAAAAAAAAGATTGGCTCTGGGCACATACCCTTACCTCCCTGGGGAGGGAATCTTTAGCTTTCCTTAGATGCATAAAATGAGTTCAAACCTGCCCCTTAATGAAACTGTAAAGAGCCACTAGATAAGAGGGTAAGGATGTGGGAGAATTGCAATCTTCCTGAGAGAGCAATAAAGTTCACTCTTTCCCACATCAGTAAAAAGGATGTCCTCAAAAGGTGGGAAGGTAGGAAGCAAATGTCCCATGTCTCGTTGCCTTTAAAGGAACCCTGTTCAACTTCATACCATGGGTCTTGCTAACAAATTACTCTTCACTATGGTCCTTGACTCAGGTACCCAGAGTAGTGTGGACCATCAGTCCATTGGATAATGATCTTCTACAAAATATCCATTGAGTGCTCTTCCTCTCAGATGCTCACATGGTTCCAAACTGAGAGTAACTGACAGTTGTTTTCATTCTCCTACCCAGAACTCTTCCTCCACCTTAGGTGACTTCCGCTTGATTTGGAGTCTTCTCTTGGAAACAACCTTAATGTTCTCCCACTCAAAGCTTAGTAGTTTATTCTGGGGAGACACAGCACTCCCTTATCTCTCCTCTCAGAGGTGTCAGACCCACTTCCCACCTGGCCTTCTCATTGGGGAAAAAGGAAACCAAAATATAAGCTAGGAAGAAGAAAGGAATGGGAGTCACAGGAAATAATTTAGTATAATTAATGGCCTTCCTGTAGTCTAAGACAGTTGAAAGCCCTCTTTGATGGTTTAACCTGGATAAACATAAGGAATTCAGACACGCTTTTGAGTTCTGAAAACAAATCCATCAATACTTTCATTTTTTCAAATCACATATATCCTAAATTATGTGTGTTTCTGTGTTAGTGTGGACGGAGGTATCAGGAACTTTTTTCTTCTGAGATTAACCCAAGGTTAGCCAAATTAAAAGCACATAATTCATTTTAGAGATCCCGCTTTGGAACTATATTTCTTGTGCTACTTTAATTCAGAATATTAATGATATTTATCTATTAGTGCTCTGTCAATATTGCCAACTGACTTTGATACCTTCAAAAAGAAATTTTAGGAATTTATTGGCAAAGGGCACCTATTAGGGTATGAATTTTACTGCATATCAAACTATGTGAACGTGACAGTGATAATCTACCGTTCATTCATTTATTTTACAAAATCTGGCTATTATGCTACACAGTTGACTTATGTACTACCCATGTAGCACACGTGAATAAAAATATGATGCAGTCCTTGTCTTTGGCTAATTTGTAATCATGAGATGAAAGGATATATTTTAGTTGACATTGGTTTTGACTTTGATTGGTTGGTTGGTTGCTTGTTTTGCTCAGAATGCCTTTTACCTCATTTTGGTGGTAGTTTGCTGTGAGAATACCACCCCTCCATATTTTCAACCACAAAGCTGAGAAGTGCATCCCAAGTCACATAGCCATGAAGAGTAGCCTGTCCTTCCAATTTTGATGATAAATGCAGATCACAGACCACCAGCCAGTCAGAGTGTCAAGGAAGCACTGCTAGGAAAAACCCTCCCCCAAGATTGTAGAAGAGGATGAGCTGAAGTCAAAGTGCTAATTTAGGAGAAATTCTGTCATTTTCATTAAGTCCCTATTAGGAAACAGTAATAGACCAAATAATGTTCCCCCCACTCCAAATGCTTACATCCTAATCCTCAGAACATTTGAATAGGTCACCTTAAATGAAAAAAAAAAAAGGGATTTTCAGATGTAATCAAATTAAGGCCCTTGGGATGAGGAGATTATTCTTGACTGTCTAGGTGGGTCCAATGTAATCTTGAGTGTCTTTAGAAAATGGAAGAAGGAGACAGATAGTCAAAGACAGAGAAGGAGCTGTGACATCAACAGCAGGGTCAGAGCAGAATGATCCCATTTACTATATAGGACCATGAGCCAAGGAATGAAGGCAGCCTCTGAAAGCTGCAGAAGGCAGAATCGGGTTCTCCCCTGGAGGCTGCATTAGGTCCAGCCCTGCTGATCCCTTGATCATGGCTGTCACACTGTTTCTACACAGGCAACCTCCCTAAATAGAAGGTAAAAACTTGTAAATTCATGGTTGTTTGTTACAGGAGTAATGGGAAGCCAGTACAGATTTGGTAGCATGAAATAAGATACTGCCATAACAAATTCTTAAAAATGTTCAAGGAATATTGGAATTGGGCCGAAAGGCAGAAATAGAAGGAATTTAAAGTCATGTGATAAGAAAAAGCACAGATTGCCTTAAATTGACTGTCGGCACAAATAGGTGCACCAAAGGTATTGTCAGTGAGGAATAAGGCAAGACATCCTGGAAACTTAACATTATTATAGTCTGTTATGTGGGGAGCAAAACTTCAAGTGATGAACTCAGATTTCCAAAGTGATGAACTCAGATTTCCAAAGTGTTCAGATTACTCCTTGCTCTTTAGAATAAAATATGAAAGGTAAAATAAATAATAAGGGAAGGGCTATTGTGCATTAAGAACCAGTAGTTAATAATTTGTGAAAGTTTCAATCTATTCATATGACAAAAGACATTGAAATGAGATCTGTGATCAGGCGTAGACCTGGAGAGAAAGCTAAGACAAGATGGTCTCTTTAGCTCCTGTCTCAGGAAGGTCAAAAGGTCAGAATATGTAGTTCCATAATAGGCTCTTTGAGTAAATTAGGCCTGTGACTCATAAGTCCTCTCAGATGTCTCAGCTGAAACCAGAAGTACAGAAGAGACTATCCAGGAAAAGTCCATGCAGGAACCATGTGTTCAATGGAGTAAGTCCTTAAGATAGACAGGGGAGACCAACAAGGTTTTGGGGAATGTTTTATCAGCAGAAAAACTTGTCAGTTTAGTCTAGCAGAGAAAGGACAAAATGAAATGAGGCTTTTGGGATCCTAAAATTCTATGGACTGATAAGAGTATTCAACTGCTAAGATGTGCTAACCTTCATGGAAAATAAAAATAATAATAAAAAAAAAAAAGGATAGTCCCACAGACTGAGATGTCAACCTAGAGGTAGAGAAAAGAAACAAGAGGATGGAGCTGTAAACCTCAGAGCTATTCCTAAACCTTGAAAAATAATGCCCTTCTGCCTGACTGGATTTCAAAATTGCTTGGGGCCAGTAACTCCATTTTTTCTTCCACTTCATCCCTTTTGGACAGGAATATATAGAAACTTATTTCCTATGCTTGTCACACACTGTATTTTGAAATTATATCATTTGTTTTCTAATTTCACAGGTCCACAAATAAAGATGAATTTTTCACTATTATGGATTATGCACTGTCTCATCCATACTGGATTTAGATGGTGAGATTTGAGACCATTCAGCTGGTAATAGGCAGATGAGCTTTTGGCCTTTGAGTTGATGTTGCTATGGATTAAAGCCATAGGGATGTTGGGATGTTGGGAAGGGGTGAATGTAGTTTTCATGGGAGATGGATAGAATCTTCTGGGAGCAAGACTGTGGTGGTAGAATAATGGCCCACCAAAGATATCCACATCCTAATCCTGGAATCTATGAATGTGTTGTATATCATGATAAAAGGGATTTACAGATAAAATTAAGGATTTTTAGTTAGGAAGATTATCTTGGATTATCTGGGTAGACACAGTGTAATCACCAGGGTTCTTATAAGGTGGAGGAGGGAGACAGAGAATCAAGTAAAAGAAGGGGATATGCTAATGAAGACAGAGGTCAAAGGTGATGCCATGTTGGAAGGAGTCCACAAACCAAGGGACACAAGCAGCCTCCGGAAGCTCCAGATGGCAAGAATGGACTCTCCTGTGGAGCCCCCAGAGGGAACCCAGCCTAGCGAGCATCACATTCTTACAAGTGCAAAACCCATTTGCTGACTTACGATCTACAGAAATGTAAGATAACAAATTTATGTGTGTTTTTAGTCACTAACTTTGTGGTAATATGGTCCAGTAAACATTTGTTTAAAACAGAATCTGAGAACGAAGTTGAAATTGAAGAAGGAAAGTGAAAAGAAGGATAGAAACTGAGTTCTTGGTGACATCACATGGACCATTGGAATGAGACACCTCACTTAACCCCTGGCCTGCCTTTGGACTTCCCAGTTACAAGGATAACTCATTTCTTATTTTTGAAATGCAGACTAAGATGGATATCTACCTTGCACAACATAAAATAAACTAATTTTTAAGAAGATGATACATTTAAGTGTATTTCCCACCATGAATACCATGACTTTTATCCAGTTTCAGTATTACAACTGGTATTTGGATGGCAGAAGTCAACAGAAGTCTAATTTTTGGTGTGCAAAGATGTGACTCTGAAGGAAAGACATTATAATTTTTAGTCAACAAATCTTTCTCAATGCCCATTATTTTTGTAAGATAATTAAGTTGTTAAAAGGAAGAATGAGTTCTGGCTTTTAAACAGCCTCCAATCTAGGGGGGGGAAAGGCAGATATCTTTTTTAACTAGAATTAGAAGCTCAATATAATAATAGTTTTTTAAAAACACTAAAGTAATTTAGAGGAAGGAGAAAATGAGATAGTCAGAGATTATCTCTGGGAGATAACAGAACTCCTGTGGGACTTTGAAACCAGCAAAGAGTTTAAGGTGATTATGGATATAGAACATTCTGGAGATATTGAATGAGTCCGGCAGATGAGGGTAATTTGAGTAGGATCACAGCAAAAAGAAAATTCCTAATGACAAGAAGGTTCTAGAATGCTTATGCTCCCAAAATACCCATGCTTCCTATCTCCTCATATTTTCTAGAGTGCAAAAATCACTTGTAAAGGAGATAGTTGAATCATTTTTGTTAATTCTTAAGGACCAGATGAAGCATTTATGTTTGAAAATGGACAGATTTTCTTGATTCAAAGTTGGGGGGAAGAGGAAAGGCTCTAGCTATTTCTAACTATAGGCAAGCGAGCTTGATGAAGTCCCAGGAAGGAACTGAAAATTAATTATAAAAGACACAATTTGTAAACACTTAGGAAAGGATGCAAGGCTACTGAGAGCCAGCATGGGTTCACTTAGAACAAATTATTGCAGATTGAAACAGCTGGAAAGTATCACAGATGAATCATATCCAGATCTTAGCAAAGCATTTTGTAATATGCTCATGATATTGTTGTTAAACACCTAAGTTAAAATTTGACCTAAAACACAGAATGTGGTGAACCACTAGTAACTATTCTTGAATGGGTTACTTGATCAATGTCAATGAATGGCCAGTTAGAAGATTATTCTCATAGGGCTCTATGGCCCCTCAGTCCCATAGCAAGAGTCTTTTAATTGGTAAGTACAGAGATATTCACATGCTTGACTGATGAGTTCCTGATAAAAAACCAGAAGGTATCACGCAGATATTTGGTGACACAGTTAAAATTCCAAAAGAGCCCAGCAGGATGGAACAGTGAAATCCATCTAAATAAAATGAACAATAATACTGGTAAGAGACTACCTGTAGTATTCTACAAACAGAGGATGTGAAAAAGGGTTTAGACTTCAATTGAGTGTAAAGAAATATTCCTAATCCAGTGCAAATTTTGCCACATTAGGGACAATGCTGTACCCAAGCTGCTCTGCATGTGAGGGCTCCCCACGTTTCTCTGCCTTAATTCCAAAATTTTATGTCATCCCATTTTTTAAAAATTCCCTCTTCTTCCTTTATCACTCTTGTAAAAGTTGGTATCTCCCATTGGATTTAAAATTAAAACACTACTAGTATTGATCCTAGTAAATGTGTATCATGAATATGATATGTATATATACAGATACAAAATATGCAATGCATATTTTAATATAAAATGTAAATAATTGTTATATTAGCTCTATTATTATGCATTATTATAAAT
Source organism: Sciurus vulgaris (assembly GCF_902686455.1). Lineage (NCBI taxonomy): Eukaryota > Metazoa > Chordata > Mammalia > Rodentia > Sciuridae > Sciurus > Sciurus vulgaris. The sequence goes on along the minus strand of NC_136474.1, from coordinate 76,360,198 downwards.
AATATCATATTTGATGATTTGGGAATAATTACAAGAGGTTAAAGTCCCACTCTGCAAGGAAGTAGGCGTGAACAAACACTAAGACATGACTTTTCATGGTCATGTCAGTGGAAAGAGAAGGGGAGAGAATGCATGCCCAGCTACTGCCCCTTAAAGAGCAGACTGACTTTCCTGGGCAGGGAAAGGGGAGGATGATACTGTGCTGCCACCATTTTATATGCTTGTTACATATCAGGTTTTATGCCAGGTACTTTAAATATGTTACCCTGTTTAATCCTCAGAACAACTTTGCAAAGTACTTCTCATTTGCAAATGGAAAACCTGAAACCAATAAAATTAACATTGTTAGGCAATATCACACAGTTAGTAAAGAAAGGAGCTTACACCTGAGTAGCTCCACAATACCCATGCCACCAGCAGTGTTTACTGGTCACTCTGCTCCCAGCTACATTCCTGCAAATAAGCCCACCATCACAATCAGCTGCTCAAAGAGGCACCGTCTCTTCTCTGTGGCTAGCAGGGCATTTCTTGGTTATGGGTTGTGTCTTCAGTTAAATCATGAATTACTGTACAAGCTCTAGCTTAAGAACTCATAAAGAGTGCTGCAAATGTGTTCGGCTAGTGACGTCCTATGAGGAATGGTAAGGGAACTTATTCTGAACTATAGATGGTATTAGCTCAAGATATGGCAAACATCTTATCATGGCTGGGTTGTCTGAGTCTTCGCAACCTGAATGCATCCTCTTCATATCCTTTCAACCACAGTCCTCACCCCGCCTCCCAACTGCCCACAGGGAGAGCAGAGCTGGCTCCATCTCAATAGTTGTCTTCACAATCTTTCCTCAAGAACATGGTTAGTTTTTTCTATAATAACCCATGGCAATGGAAGAAAAAAGCCTTATTGATTTCCAAAATGGGAAAAGAGCTTTCCTTCTATCTTAGAAAATAACAAAAGCAAGTTCTTTTGCACATCGAAAAGTATCATTTTTGCACTTGAATACTCTTGAAAATTGGTACTTTGGCACAACTCTATCACTGGTACTGAGGGAATACTCCTTCTGAGACTGGTAAAACTGCTTCAGAAATAGCCTATTTGTTGCTACAGTGGTGAAGTACAGAGGTTTAATTGAATAATTTCTTGTTTCTAGTTCTACCTTGTGAAGCATTGCAGACGCTCAACTGCAGGCCTTGATCCATGAGAAACTCGGGATGTTTCTTCTTATATAGTGTGGGCTCTCTCCTGCCATAGCACTGAGAGTGTCCAAGAAAAAGGGGAAAGGGAACAAGCTCATCTTTTCATGATGGTAAAGGAGACATGGGAAATTTGAGGAGTCTCAGAAGGAAGGTTGGATTCTACATTAGGCAAAGTAACAGATAAGAGAAAGGGGAATTTCTACTCTAAGCTTCTGTAAGATAAAAGAACGGGCACATTTATATGTCACACATATACTTATCATTATCAAACCATTAAGATCTAATGCTCCAGAGGGTGAGGCAAGAACATTTGCCCACTAATAATAAAAAAATAGGAAAATATAGACATTTTAACTTCTGTACATGGAATTACCTTTGGTCATGAACATATTTGCTGCATCTCCAAACCTGATTAATTAAGAGCTTTGTGTAGGCTCATGCTTATTTCCCAAAATATAAAAATGTGATTTTTAAAAGAAATTGTTTTAGGTCATTTAAAAGTAGAAAGGCCCATGCAGTCATACAGTTTTAATTAATTTTCAACTAAAACTTTCATGTAGATATTTTCATGTACATATTTTTCTTGGGATATTTGGCCTTTTCCCTGAAAAGGAAGGAAGACTTTCTGACTTTCTTAGGGATTTGGTGAGTAAAATTGACAATAGGAGGTGGGTAATCTGAAGACAGCGCTTCTATGTAATAGACTAAGCTGTAGCCTTAAAAATGACGCTCTAGGAAAAATAGTTAATGTCAGGACACTTTATGACATCCCAGGTGAAATGTGGAAAAAATATTCTCATATCATATGTTATATGATCCTACTTTTCTAACACACACACACACACACACACACACACTTTTCTAACATGGTGAGGGAGCACATATTTAAGCCCAGCTAAACCTAAGTTTAAGTCAAATCTATGTACTCTTTGATTTCGGTCAACATACACTGTCTGAGCCTCTACTTCCTCCTGTATAAAATGCAAACATAAATATTTGTAGAGTCGTTGTGTCCATCCAGTCTCTTCTCAACATAGCCAGACAGCTTCTTCCAAAGTACATGTCAGATTGAGTCATTCTACTCCAACCCTTCAAAGGTTCTACCTCTTGTTCATCTCACTCAAAATTCAACTTCTATACAATGTCGCGTAATGACCAAAACACCCACAGGACCTGTGTCTCCACTCTTGGTCACTCTATGACCTTACCTCCTTGGTGTCCCTTCATTCAGTTCACTGCTCCAGCCACAGGCCTTCAGACCTTCCTGAACCACACAGGGCAACCACCTACCTCAGGGCGTTTGCTCACATTTCTTGTCTCTGGGGCATTTCCAGTCAAATATCTAAATGACTTTCTTCCTAATTTCCTTAGTGGTTTGCTCCAACATTACTTCCTCAGGAAAACTTGACTGACCTCCTTTTTTAGTGAAGCTTTCAGATAAGGAGTACAATTTTAAGTTTGAGAATCAGGGGTGTTATGGTTTAAATGTGAGGTGTCCCCAAAAAGTTCCTATGTGAGACAATGCAAGAAAGTTTGTAGGTGAAATGATTGGGTTATGAAAGTTTCAACCTACTCAGTGCATTAATCCCCTGATAGGAATTAATCGGATGGTAAGTGTAGGCAGGTAGGGTGTGGCTAGAGGAGGTGGGTCCCTGAGGGTGTGACTTTGGGATATATATTTTGTCCTCCTTGAGCAGAGCTCTCTGTTTCCTGGTCTGATGTCCTAAGCCACTTTCCTCTGCCACATCCTTCCACCATGAAGTTCTACCTCACCTTGAATTCCAAGGAATGGAACTAGCCTTTTTTGGATTGAGACCTCTGATAAGGAGAGCCCTAAAATAAACTTTTTCTCCTCTAATTGTTCTGTTCAGATCTTTTGGGCACAGTGGAGGAAAAGCATACCAAAAAGAGGATTCTTTTGTGAGTTTGAATATTTTTCTCGACCTACACACTGCTCACTCATCCTTTAGACCTCGATGCCAATTGCTTCTTCCTTAGGAAAACTATTGCTGAATAGGCCAGAGTCTCCTCTTGTGACTGCTCACATCTCCATGTGCCTCTCCTTCAGTGCACTTATCACAGTGGTGATTTTACCCTTGATGTTGAATAAAATCTGCCTTTCTCCTTAGACTGTGAACATAGTGAAAATACAGGTTTTTGCACACCATCCTATTCTCAGTAGTTCAAATACTGACTGGCACTTAATAGATGCTCAATATGAGCTTTTCGAAGGGGTTACTGTACTTGCTTCACATGCAGAAGCTATGGAAGAAAAAAAGTCTCCAGCTACCCTTCGGTCAAATCTCAGGAGACAGTTGTTGTGCCAGGAAAGGCTAACTCATAAGGAACAGTCCTAGTGTAACATCCTGCGCCAAAACTGTGTCCTGGCATTGAGACTGGGAGATGGACAAGAAGATGGGGATCAACCCCCGAGATCTGGAGGACCCATGCCAGAGAGTATTGGGAATGGTTATACAAAATATGCTTTTTAACAAAGACTTTAAAATTGTTTGTAAAAGGTTATTCACACTCTGGTAAAGTTCTTATTTTTTAATGTAAGTGGAAATACAAGATACATAACCATATTCACACTATTAATTGCCATTGTATAGAAATTTCACAAGTAGAAAAAATTTAGATGGCACAAAATAAAATGGTATTCAGAGATGAGACTCCAAGTGGTACATTTAATTCCTTTTGAAGACCTTTGGAATAATATACAATTAACATGGAACACCATTATAATCAGAAAAATATTAGAATGTAATGGATGTCTCTTGTCTTTATTGCCTGCATCCATTCATCTTTCTTTCTGATTGCTGAACTTCCCTTTTCCTATGCAGAACCAAACATTCTTCAGCCTTACTTCAGGATGTTCTTGGATATTTACCCCAGCCCTGGTGTTGTGTTAGGAATGTGACAATGACCCACCTAGAACCAAAGAGATGAGTGGAGCTGATGCTGGAATGCTTGCGCAGAGTGAAAGTGTGTTCTTCCCACTAGACCTGAGCTTGGGTGGGGTGGAACTGGAGCTTCAACAGGGCCGGAGCTGTTCCCACTGTACATGAACTGAGAGATTTCAGGTCTGGAGCTACTTCCTTTCTTGTCAACCAGAAGGAAGAGGCTGCTGAGGATTACTCACACATGAAGGAGGAAAAAGGCTGAGAGGTAGAGGGAAGCAGAGTCCTACTAACCTCTTCTGAGCCTTGAAGAAGTTAAGACAGGAAGCAATCAACCCCAGACTTCTGAGTTACCTCAACTATCAAATCTATTTTGTTTATTCAGTTTGGTTTGGGTTTCTGAAACCAGCAAAGTCATGAGTGATGTGGAAAAATGACTTTGCTTTGTCTTGTGCCTGGCAGATGACAGCAAGGTGGATGCACACAGGATGAGGTGGCCTTCACAACATCTATGGCTCTGACTACTACATACTATGCAGGGGAATCTTCCCCATTCTGAGAGGCTGTGAATCCATCTGCACACAACTCTCAGACAGCCAAGGTTAACAGCGTCCTGTCTCCATCAACAAACCCCAAGCTGTGTTTTCCCCAAACATAAATTTTCGTAAATACTATTATCTTTTATTTTGTCTTAAGAAAATTCCCATAATTTTTTGGCTAATGTGAATGTCAAAATAACGAAGACTCTTGATAAAACCGTTACCTTCCACTTACAACATGATCTGTTCATTTAGATTGACATGCATACTTTAAATCACATAAAGTATACACAGTATGTTAACTTAGAAATATTTTTCCCATGCTAAGCGTTTAGCAGCGATACTCATCCTCTTCACGTGTCCTTTTATCATCCATGTTTCCACCAGTCATTTCTCAGTCATGTCTAAAATAGTTTTTCAGAGCATATCACCTTACCTGTTGAGATACAGCCATTTTGAATCCATGAGTAACCCAAACCACAAGTAGCTATTTCCATCGAATCCTGGTAATTTTAAAATCATCATTAAAAGGCCTGTTTACAATGACCTCAAATACTTATGATCTTGAGGTTATATCTTTAAGAATAATTACTAAATTTATGATACTTTTTCTAACCTTTAAAAATAACTAATTATGTTAGTGACCTGTGTAAACATACATAACTGTTATTGATTGAGTCAGCTGAGAGGTTTTCTGTTTTTGTTTTCCCATGAAGAAGTGCTCCTTCTTATTTTCCAATGTAGGGTAAGGGATAACTCTCTTGGGAAAAAAAAAAATCGTAAGCTGGAGCATATGTACTGTTTGGGGTAAGAGCATGAACAACTGAAAGAAAAACTGTTTCTACATGCACAACACTTTTGACACCAAATGTGCAGTTTCCCCACACCAAGCATTTCTTCAGTTCTCCATGAATACCAATGAGGAGTCCTACAATTTAATCCAGTCCCGGCATTAACTACCCAGAGTTAGCACAGATCCCACAGGTTCAGGGCTCAGTCCCCTAAAACTATGCCGTACTCTGCTGCCAGCCTCAAGTAGCAGGTATTCGGTTTATTCATATTTCTGTCTGGCTTGACTATAAATTACACATTCCACAACCCTTCATGTTTGATCATTTGCTCTCAAGGCATACAGAACTCAGGGGAACACTTACAGTTTTCAGCTTTCTCTAAGGGATATTATCAATAGTCATATACAAACACACACAGGGCAAGGTCTGGAAATCTGCTGTTCCCATGGAGATGGGGTGCACCACCTTCCCAGCACATGAATGATCTCAGCAACCCCCAAACACTCTGAACTCTTGTTGAAAGTTTTTATGCAGGTTCCATTATGCAGGCATGAAGAACTAAACCATCGATCATTGACAAATGAACTCAGTCTCCAGACCCTCTCCTCCTTGGATGTGGCGGGTATGGAAAGAGAACCAGATGAAACTGCAAGCCCTCTCATCATGCGGTTATTTCCTCTGATGACCAACCCCCTGACTGAAGCTACAGAAGGACCCCAGCCACCATTCATCTCATTAACATACAAAAAGATGCTGATTGCCCTGCATATTCCAAGGGTCTTAAACGCTCTTTTGTCAGGAAATAAGTATTATGCCTGGTAGGGCTATCACTCAGGGAATTACAAGGATTTTAGGAGTTCTGTGTCAGAAACAGCAGGGACCCAATATATATTTCTTATTAAGTAACAACAGCCAGGACATGCCCCAACCCTGTTGGACTTACTGTCTGTAGAGTGAAGCAAATGTACAAAGAGACAAGTGCAATTCAGTGCCACCAGCACTGTGACGTGAGGAGCACAGTGCTGGGGTTGGGACGGGGCATTGAAAAGAAGTGTTCTGTCCAAACTCCAGAAGGCAGAAGGTCCAGAAACACTGAGGAAGGAATATGTAGGTGGCCCCTAATAAAGAGTAAAAACAAGGAGAGAAAGAGCAGCATGTGTGTGGCCATAGAGGGTGGCGTGGTTTGACCCTGGGAGGGAAGGGCGGGATGTTCCAGGCAGAAGACCAGCAGTAGCAAAGCCCGAGTGAAGGGAACGCTGCATATTTCATGATAAAAAACCTCATCCTTCTCCTAAAAATCAGTTGGTTTCATTTTCTCCCTTGTTTGTTTCCTTGCTGTTTTAATATTTCACTGCGTTGAGAACTAGTCAAGACAGTATTGGAAAAACACCCAGATTTTGAAGGCTCTAGGGTTTTCCAAGACAATATGGCATTTCCCTGCCAGATCGGCAAATGCGAGAAATAAGCAGCATTCCTATCAAAGGCCACATTCACGGTGGTTTGAGATCATTGGAAAAGTGAATGAATTTCCAATAAGCAAATTCATTTCAAAGAGCCATATTAGTTAAGCTTTGCCAGTTCCCCTGCAGGCAAAGCACCTCCACTGAGAAGTGCCCCCAACACTGGCTCTGCCAACAGGTCTGTCCTTCTCAGGACAGATCTGCTTAATGAGATCCTAAGCTGGCATCTGCATTTAAAAATAGATTTTGAGATTTTACTGTGTATAAGACAGAGTGCTAAGTAGTATGGAGGACACAAGATTGAACACATCACCAGTTTCTGCTCCTCACTTTAAAGTTTAGTCTGGGAAGGGAAAGAGGCTACAACGTAATGAGACCCTTTAGTGCCAAATACACGTGGATGGTATATCATGGTGTGCTCTCTTGGATCATTTTCTAATCATTTCTTAGACCTATGAGATTAGAACATGTAAACAACACCTATAAAATCAAGACTTTAGAAATAAGAGGAGAGATAGAGGAAGGCCCTCCCATATGGTGTGTTACTATGAAATTGTTTTCAGAATTTGGCAAACCAAATGGGGTTAAGAATGTAAAAGAGAGATAAGGTCACCTGTTGAACTGACTGGATGCAAAGCCTCTGGTTTCCAGCTTTTCATATCCTTCCTCTCTGATAGGATAGAATTAGACCCAGAGTTAGGAACAGATCAGACTTTCAAGTTTTTCTTAATTGGATATAACTCTTAAAGTTGCAGAGTTGCAGATACTCAAAATGAACAAATGATTGTGAAGCCACATGGATTAGTGAACAATTTCCTTGAAATAAATGTGAACTAAGGTGGAGTAAGGGAAACTGGGCAGGGAGTATGAAGACCTGGGACTGGGTCAATTCTGACTGTGGGTAAGGTCATTTATAAAACAAGGGAGCTGACCACATTGGTGGTTCCAGAACTGGTTTGCACATCAGAGTCATCAGGGATGTTTATTAAAATGCAGATCTGAGATAGGGGCTTAATTTCATTTTGTAACATGTAGATTTCCAGTTTTCCCAGCACCATGTGTTGAATAGGCTATCTTTTCTCCAGTGAATATTTTTGTTGCCTATGTTTAGTATGAGATACCTGTATTTATGTGGGTTTGGCTCTGTGTCTTCTATTCTGTACCATTGGTCTATATGTCTGTTTTGGTGCCAATACCATGCTATTTTTGTTACTATGGCTCTGTAGTATAGTTTGAGGTCTGGTATTGTGATGCCTCCAGCTTCACTCTTCTTACTAAGGATTATTTTGGCTATTCTGGGTCTCTTATTTTTTCCAAATGAATTTCATGATTGTTTATTCTAGTGCTATGGGATTCTAGTCATTGGGATTTTAATAAGAACTGCATTTAATCTGTATAATGCTTTTGAAAGTGTGGCCATTTTGACAATATTAATTCTGCCTACCCAAAAGCATGGGAGGTCTTTCCATCTTCTAAGATCTTCTTAATTTCTTTCTTTAGTGTTCTGCAGTTTTCATTGTAGAGGTCTTTCACCTCTTTTGTTAGAATGCTTCCCAAGTATTTAATTCAGTCTTAAAGAAGAACAAAATTGTGGCATTTGCCGATATATGGAATGAGCTGGAGAATATCATGGTAAGCAAAATAAGCCAGTCCCCAAAAGCAAAAGGCTGAATGTTTTCTCTGATATGTGGATGCTAATTCACAATAAGGAGCGGAGGAAATTAAGGAAGAATAGAGTTGCTTTAGATTAAATAGAGGGGTTTGAAGGGAGGGGAGGGTGTGGCGGGGTAGGAAGTATAATAGAATGAATCAGACATTATTACCCTATGCATATGTATAAGTATACAACCAGTGGGATTCTACATCATGTACAATTAAAGGAATGAGAAATTATACTCCATCTATGTATCAAAGTGCATTCTACTGTCATGTAAAGCTAATTAGGAACAAATTTTAAAAAAAAAGACTTTAATAAGGGCAGATGTGCAGGCTCTAGAAATACCTACGGAACCATTAACTCCATGGGTGACAGGCCTCTATATTGTCATCACTTTCAAGTAACTTCATGAAGGAAGTCTACTACAAGGGCCACTGACAAAATGTTTGGAAATCTCAAAATTAAATGATCTCTAGGGCTCACCACAACTCTAAGTATTTCTGATTTTGTAATCAAACATGATTTTTAAAATAAATGTGCCTAAGTCAAGACTTAATAAGGAATGGTCTTTGGTTGATCAAAATTACCTGAGTTGGTAAATCTATTCTAAATTATATCTAAGATAGTGAAGTTAAACAATACCTAAAATTGACCTTGACTCTCACAATTAGATGAATAAATCCCTCAGGGAACCAAACATGGTTCTTGTTCCCTTTATGTAGCTCCCAGGTTTGGATCTTGCAAAAAGGTCTTTGCTAATGTTTTTTAGATGCACCAATTACCCTGAGAAGAGTATATCTACTGTTGGCTAATTAAGGTGCTATTTACCAGTTGAATAGGAAATGTCATTATGTACTTGCTTCACTGGCACATGATCTTAATCAGACCTTCACTGAAGCATTTCAAGGCACCAGACTTAGAAGCCTTGAGCTTCTCTGGTGAAAAAAATCCCAAAGGAGGTAAGGTAAGATCACAAAGTAGTAAGACACCTTACAGGAAATGAACAAATTTCAAACTAAATGAAAAACTTGGAAAAATTTGCAGAATTTCACACTTATGATGAAAAAGATTGAGACAAATACTTTAATTTAAACTTGTGCAAAGTGCACACTAAAACAAATTAGCTTCCCCATTTAATACTGGAACCCATCAACACATTCCCTTAGTATTATCCAGCCTGTACATTTTCCTGTAGACTTTAGAATGAAGCTTCTTTTACTTTGTTATATATTTGAGCTCCTAAATGTGTTGCTGATTATGGACACATGCAATTATAAACTTTGTGTGTTCAATTGGCTAAACTTACACAATCTAGAAAACTACTATACTATCAGGTGCTGTGCCTATGAAATGCCAATCAAGGCTCAGGGTATACACACACCACAATGTAGTACTCTGTTGTACCAAATCAGAGAACATTCAACTTAGCCTCAGTGAGTACATACTTCTGAGCCATATTGCCAAATTAGCATATCCACTATGGAAGTCCACCATCCCTCTGGAACTTCACCAGGAGATAGAGCATAGGTCCTAATTTTGGGTTGCCCTGAATCAAGAAGCCTCCTTATCATTATGTTGGAGATTCATTAAAGACTTCCTCAAGGAAAAAAATCACTACAACACTGTTTTGAAAACCTCTGTTCTAAATATAACTAGATATTTTTAGAAAATTATTTGACATTGCTTTCAGAGACAAATTGTAAACTACACAAAACAGCAAGTTTCAGTATTTTAAACTCGTATTTCACTTAACCATCTGACTGTCTTAAAGGGAGGGGAATATAAGTGGTCTAACCTGAAGTATGATGGGTAAGAGCCTTCGAAAATATTTAAAAGAATATGTTGCTGTCTCAAAGGCAGTCTCTAAAATAGTTCAAAAATGGTTTTGAATGATGGCAATACAGTGGAAATAAACCCATATGGCAATTATTTTATAACAAATTGTAATGTTGTGGAAAGTACACAATTTTTTCTCCTTAGGATCTGGATTGAAGTAGTGGTTGGTCAGCTGGTTGGATTATCTTAAATAATTCTTTTTACTTGTTGTAAGGGCTAAATGCAGTAGTATACATGAAAAAGCTTTATAGTTGGTGTTCTATGCAAGATCACAATGTTGTTAAAAATTTAAGGTACTAATGTACATGTGAATATGTAAGTCATAGAATATTTGATTGAAAATAATCTATCATCTTTATGATGGTGACATTAAATAGATTGTGTTCTCCCCCACCCCACGACCATGTTTGTTTTAAGAACACAAAATGTATTTTAACTACAAGGTTCCTATGTATGATGAGGCAGAGAGGAGATGACAGGAGAGAAGGGAGGTTCAGATCAAGTACAAGCTGGCTGCTGACCACCTCAGAGAACTCCCAGAGCTGCAGGAAGTAACATCCCAGGGCACACGCTTTAGGAAAAAAAAATCACATTTATTTGATTACAAAGGTCCCCAAGGTGTCCACTCACGTGGCCTACAGCACAGGGCTTCAGATGGCTAATTTTGGATCAATTTTAAATATTCAGAACCTGAAATTTTTGAACCCATTTTGGGAAGCTCTGCATTATTCTGATAAGCACTGCAATAAATATGTGGCTCACACAGTAAGAGAACCTTCTATTTCAGATATGACAAGGGGGACAGTTGTATGTGTCCCTGAGAAGAATGAGGTCTGCACCTGAGGCAGGGCCTGTGCACAGGGCTTAGTCTGCTTGTGGGGCTGTATCTTTTCATGAGGGCTTTAGGTAGAATCTTTTGTGGTTCTCTTGTGTAAAGGAGTGGCTCTCAAATGCACCTGACCTTATCCCCCAGGGGGCATTGCACAAAGTTTGAGGACCTTTTCAGTGGGGGTGGGGGGGGAGCAGTACTGGTATCTGGTGGCCAGAGGTGCAGAGGTGGGGCTAACCATCCTGCAGTGCACATCGCAGCCTCCTCACAGCAATAAGTTATCTGGCTCAAAATGTCAGTTGTACTGAGGTTGAGAAACTCCATTTTAAAGGAAACTTGATTGTGTCTTGCCTTTGGGACACTAGAATAAAGTAACTATGGCCTCTAGAGTTGAATCAGGCTCCAGTGGGAAATCCTCTCAGGTGTATCTCCAGAACCCACATCTATGCATCCTCTCTGCCGTCCTCTCCCTGCTTGACATTGGGCACGTCACTCTGCTGGTTCATTGGTGAAACACAGATCTGGGATTAACTGGCTGAATTTCAAAAGGTGTGCTTCTGTGTCATGATATTCCATGAAGGCACCCCTATGGAGGGTACTGTCAAGGGCCAACTTCCCTGGGGGCCTGCTCCCACAGGTGAGGAACTCCAGGGCAGCCAGCTTAGTACGGTTTAGTATAGGTTAGGTGCTATTCCAAGTGCTTTACATGTATTAACTCATTCAACCCATAAGACATCATAAGAGAGGGACAATTACTTTCCTTCATTTACAATCTGAAAAAAGTCCAAGTTGCAGTAGACACTGAAGTTTGCCTACCTTGTAGGCAGCAGAGCCAGATATTAGAGAACCTGCATGAATAATGGACTTGAGCTGGTCCTGCCAGGAGAGGGAGAAGCCAGGAAGGGATGAGACTGTTGCACAGGACAGTAACACTTATCCCTGTCCATCCAGCAAAATGCTTCTCTTCTCTATTTTTTCCCCCAAAACTGTATGAATGTGTGTGTGTGTGTGTGTGCACGTGCATGTAGCACAAATAAAACTTGTTGTAACTATACTTTTGAAAACCGCTAGATCTGTTATTTCTGAGCTTTTTTCCATTTTAAGAGTTTATTATTTCAGCCTTTCAAAATGGCTAACCCAAAATAAAATCTGTCTGAAAGCATGAATAATGAAAATAATGCTAATTATCTATTAAAATAGCAATAAAGCTAACTAGATGGTATTATGTTCACATTAATAAATATCATCTTGGATTCGGAAGAACTTTTCCTTGAAAAAGTTTAAAACATGTCACCAATTAAAGAAGAGCCCAATGTGAAAAAAAATTACGTTTATAAAACTGTTGTATCTCTAAGTATCTGTGTTTCAAATGGCATCCTTGCAATATAGATGCACTACAATGTTCTTTTAAATATCAAGTTCCCTCAGTGCATTTTAAATTGATTCAATTTACAAAAATTCAATGTATACTTGACTTTTCAGAAGCTCTTCTACAGCATACAATGAAATACACCTGCAAGAGCTCATTTATCCTCCCAATATCCCAATTTCTCCAGAAGCATTATTTTCCACATGTTTGAGATAAACATAGAAAGATAATACAGCATCTTTTGTAAGCAGAGAACTAAATGAATGCTATTTGATGAAAATGATTCACAGTAATGATGATGATCACAATGATGACAATGGTAAACGTGAATTGTCCATGGTCCTAGAATTAGAGGCAATAACTTTTCATTTGCAGAGTAGAGCTCTTTTTTATTATAATCAGCTACATCATGGTAGCTGAGTGTTATAAATGGTGTATCCCTTTCCAATTTCCACCACATAATATCGAGACCTCGCCATCAATGAGAAATGATCATATTAATGCATTCAAAAATTAAGTATCATAATCTCACCATGATTTACTGTGACAGTCTCTGCTGGCTATTTGCTCCGTCACCCTTTTTGCTCACTTCTCTCTTCCCTGTTGTTAGGGCCTATCTTCACCACAGGGGTTGACAGAGGAAGGTATTGACCCGCCCCCGCCCCCCTCAATTCCCTTAGCCAGAGCATAGGCAAAAGACAATACATCAAACACAAGTGGCTTCAGGTCTGGGAAGGAAATTCTCCCCTATTTCCCTTAGATGCCTTTGTATAAAGGTAGAAGGGATGAGACTGGTCCACAGGACAATAATAGCTTATCCCTGCAGACCTCTTTTTTGTTGTTGTTGTTGTTGATTGCAAACATTTTTTTTTATTATTGTAAACAAATGGGGTACATGTTGTTTCTCTGTTTGTACATGGAGTCAAGGCATACCATTTGTGTAATCATAAATTTACATAGGGCAATGTTGTTTGATTCATTCTGTTATTTTTTCCCTTCCCCCCTACCCCTCCCACCCCTCTTTTCCCTCTATACAGTCCTTCCTTCCTCCATTCTTGCCACCCTCCTTAACCCTAACCCTAAACCTAACCCTAACCCTAATGCTAACCCCTCCTACCCCCCATTATATGTCCTCATCCGCTTATCAGCAAGATCATTTGTCCTTTAGTTTTTTGAGATTGGCTTATCTCACTTAGCATGATATTCTCCAATTTCATCCATTTGCCTGCAAATGCCATAATTTTATCATTCTTCATGGTGGAGTAATATTCCATTGTATATATATGCCACAGTTTCTTTATCCATTCATCAACTGAAATGTGAAGAGAGAGCCTACAGAGTGGGAGAATATCTTTGCCACTCATACTTCCCTGCAGACCTCTTACTAAACTAGTAGATGAGTCTAATAAAGAAAAACTACTCATTGAGAAGTATAGACCAGAAGGACAGTAAAACTCCCAGGTGATCTAAAGCTTTGTATGATATGTAGACAGATGCAAAAAAAAAAAAAAAAATCAGCTTTAATACTTAGCAGTATTCTAAATACAGTTATTGCATGATAAGTGAATGTCACACCAAAACAGAGGAAAATGATGCGTTGTATTGCATCCATTCCTTCAAACAATTATCTCCCCAAATATTACCAGCTCTTTTTATTTGTCAACGAGGAAAATAAAATGACAAAATTAAAGCATACTAAAGCATATATAGGTATTTTTTCAGTGGACTGGTCAATAGTCAATATATTAAACAGGCAGAACTGGAAAGTCAACACTACATTCTTATACCAACTTTCCATCTTCAGTCATGTGACACCTACTATGTCATCCCCACTGACTCAGTTCCCTAGTTGTTAACAGAAAATGATGACCTCCAAGGTTGGTATGAGTACCAAGGGAGCTAATATGTATGGAAACATTCTACAATGTGAAAGTGTTCATGGAAAAGTCTCTTTATCCTAGCAGATTAAAGAGATTAAGCTTATTTTCATATAAAACGCGTTTTGCTTTTTAAATTTTTGCATTAGTCATTCAATGCAGTCTGGTGCAGAAGATAAATTTTCCTCCCAATAGGGGCAGAATAAAAGTTATTAGGTTAAAACTTCTCCATCCTTGAGGGTAACTACTTTTCTCATCGCTAATCATCTGACCTCCATTGGGTTGTTGAGACACCTTCCTTTGTACTAGGGACATCAATGTGAGACAGAGCAAGAACAGGGCTTGTGAAACCACAAGAAAGGGGAGCCGGGAAGGAAAAGTAGTGAGGCTCAGGAACATGGGAGAGAGATGCAAGGAACTGTGAATTCCAGGGTCCACAATTGAGAAGGGGTCTGGGAGTAGGTACCTGGAGGGCACAAGGTGGATACAAATCCCACTGGCAGACTTGCTGCTCTTCATGTGATTCAGTGGCAAGCAATTGCTCTTCATGTGAAAGGATCTTTACATTGGTAGGGCCTGAGGGCCTCATTAGCTGCTAGCCAATGGGAGAAAGAAATGCCCAGAACTCAACAGGTGTCCCTTCTTCTTTTGCCTGGCAATACTGAGGACAGTGCCCTCAAGTGCTCCATGGGACACTGGCAAGATGAAGGGAAATCCTGGCTATCTAGAAAACTGTTATAGAGGAGGAAGCCACTCAGAAGGCAGGGAACTGAACCATAGCTATCAGTGCTGTCTGTGGAAGATGCACACTACCATTCCATTGCCGAACTCCAGCATAAAGATCCACAAAGGAAGGTCAGTGAGAGAGGGACTTTAAAAAATAGGAAAAATCCTACTAACCTTTTCATTTTCTGACACTTCATTACACATAAAGCTAGTATCAAATAACATCACTGTCAGTTCTTCTTGTTGATTATTACTTTCACAAATCTCTGCATCTCTTTTTGTTGCAAAAGCCCATCCTTAACTCCGACATGAATCAACAGCCTTCTAAAAGTGATCTTGCTTCTAAAATGCCCTTCTTTTTAATCAACTTTATTTTTGAAACCAGATTAGTCCATCTATGACCATGTCTTTCCTCTCCAAAACCTTTTAATACCTTATTGCCACCAGAATTAAGTTCAAATTACTTATGATCTTATTTCTAAATTGCCTGATACCTCATTTCTATTCTCCTCCACACTACTTTATCTTTGGCCCAAGTCCATCACTAGGTTTTCTGAACATATCTTATGCACTAGCACCTTCATTTTTCATACCTTTTCTGCTGCCTGGGGTTCTCTTGTCAACCATTCCCATCTGTTGAAATACTGCTCTTTTTCCATGGACCACTGAATTGCTACCTATTCTTTTGAGATTTTTATTCCCTGCCACATTTTATTCATTTTTGTCCATAATTGGAAACCATATTGCCAGATCATGAACTCCTTCAGACATGTGATAAATGCTCCAAGTTGTTTACTAAGGAAAAGAACTTTGTTAACTACCTTAATTTCTATACTGTACATTCTTTGAAGTCAAAGACCATGATTTTTTTTTTTTTTCAGAATTCCAATCTATCCCTTCCTCCCAACATCTGGCATAGAGTCTTGTCCACAGTTAGAGCTCAGCAAATGTTCCAGGAATGCTGATCTATGTCTCCATCCCTCCCTAACATTCATCACAGATCTTTCCATATGACAGGTGTTCAGTAACTACTTGTTCCATCCTAGTGACTCATTGTCATCCAAACAATTGAACAAGCACTTCTAAAAACAGAGAAAGACAAGAAAAGGAAGAAATGCCATACTAAATGACCTGGTGATTCAGGTGGGACAGAAGCAGTATAATTAATGTTATTTTTCAGTCCAGCCAGCTCCTTCCACAGGCGGGGTCCCTGTTAGGAAGAATTGCTCTCTGGACACTAAGCTGCACACCCACAAAATAGTGGCATCATTCATTCCACAAAGGGCTGGTTCTGATGATTTGTCATATGCAACAAGATGAAAACTCTTTCTTAAATGTGTTGTTTTCACCATCTTGTCACAGATACTTTTGAAGCATCTGTTCTTTACAAAACAGTATGGGTTAATCCCAGGCACGAACATTTTTTTAGAAATTTAGATGATTTTGTTTTGCCTTCTCAACCACTTCTCCAGGTATTTGCAATATGTCTCTTATGGCTCCCTTTTCCTGTTCTAAATTTATTTGGTTCCCATGAACATATCCACTGATTAATTAAGAAACACTTTTTTTTTTTTCAGTCTTTTGGGACTGCACAATTTTCAACATCAGTTCTTTAATGGTGACAGTTGCAACAAAATAACAAGTTGGTCCTTTGAAAACGATGGGATGCAAACCATCAGGCCCCATGATTTAGCCTTGAATATTTTCATCTTATTTTCTCTTGTACCTGTTATCTTTCCCTCTCTGGATAAAAAGTATTTGTCCATAAATTCTGGTGAGCTGAATATAGCAAATTTCAGGATGCCATTTCTCTTCCAAGGAAAACACTAAAGAATAGAAATATTTTAATGTCATTGCAAAGCTTTAAATTAGGACTCTGTGTGTTTATATGTAAATATTTTGCTCTTTGGTTTTCATTTTAATTGCACAGTTCATAGAACAGTCAATAATTCTGCTACCGCTCAGAAATAGTATTTTATACACTACTTATCTCTGTAGCCCTTTGATACAATGGAGACTATGGTTAATTTTTGTTGTTGTTATTAAGTCTTCAAGTGTCTGAATAAATCCATCTAGGCATGATATTAAATAAATGCTGTAATTATATTCACATATGGGCATGTATGCCCATATTGAGAGCAGTTTTATAGCAATTATTTTGTAACTAATTGGTCTTGACATGAATATTAAAGAAAATAGGATGGACCCCAAAGGTACTAATTTGGAAAATGGATGTTCTGAGTTAATGATATTAATATACTATATAGTCTTTGATAGAAGAAAACCAAGAAAGCCCTGGGGGAATTTATTTTTTCCTGAAATACTTTTTGGGGGAAAAAAAATCACTGCGTTCTTAGCCTTTGCTGCTCGTGAAAGATGATCCCATGATTTTGATCAAATTGGCCCATCTATTGCAAGTCATTTAGTAGTTCCTTTCTAGTTTATTAAATTAATACATTACTCCCTTATGGTAATGTGTGCAATGACACAGAATAAGCTAATGGCATGACAGAACTTGTGCAGGAGTGTCATGAGAAACAAGATTGCAAAGTGGAATAGAGTCCAAGGTGCGGCGAAGGCAATGGGGAATGATTGAAGGTCCTTAAGAAATGGCATGAGAATATGACTTCCACTTCTACTTAAGTGTCATTAAGTGTTACATATCAGAGGCCTGGGAACTCTCATTTCAGCATACACCAAAACTTATTTGACACATCTATTTTTAAGTAAAGAAATAATAGCCAAGGCCCACTGAGTGATGGGTCCAGGGCCAGTCCCTGGAGCCTCTGGACTTCTCTCCCCCATCTTCTCTCCTGCAGCTGCCACCTTCACGTCCTGGCTGTTGGAACACCACAGCAAGTCTCTAACTTAGGAGATTCTGCACTCCCCTGAGAGCCTCTGCCTGGAGTTCAGTATACATCTGCATCATGTCATTCCAGCTGGACTAACTTTTGGCCCATGGCAATTTTTACCTTTTGGCGCTAAGTCGTCCCAGGTCGTAGGAGTGTTGAGTGTGTACTGGTGAGGAGTACAGTGCAATGTGCCCTCTGAGGCTCTAGGTGCTGGGGAGACTGCCATGCACAAAGGAAAGAAAATGCAGCCGGTTCGGGTAGAATGGAAAAGATCACAAAGAGAGTTTGTCTTCCTTTCTTCAAGATGCTATAGCTGGATCGGTCACCCAAACTGCTGCAGCCATCCTGAGACTGAGAACAGAGACTGAAGACCAAAACAGCACACAAAGGTGGCAGTGAGGAGAAGCAGCAAAACAGGGAGGCTCTGCATCCAGGTGACTTATGAAGCCTCCAGAAGATTCTTTCTAGGTGAAATAGCAATGCGGTGTGGATAGAACTGTGTCCTCCAAATGGTATGTCTATGTCCTAACTGTGGTACCATGAAAATGACCTTATTTTGAAGTAGCATATGATTTGCTGATGTAATGCAGTTAAGGATCCTCAGATGAGATCATCCTACACTGAGGATGGGCCCTAAATCCAATACTGGTATCCTTATAAGAGAAAAGAAAGGGATGGGAAATATGCAGAGGAAGGCCATGAGAAAACCTGAGGAAGGTCCTGTGAAACTGGAGGCCAAGATGGGAAAGACATGACTAGAAGCCAAGGAACACCAGGAGCGCTGCAGCCACAAGCAGGCAGGAGACAGCCCGGGAATCGCGTCCCTCTCGAAAGCTTTAGCAGGAACTAATCCTACTGCACCTTGATTTGAGGCTTGTGACCTCCTGAATTGTGAGAGAATGAACTTCTGTTGCTTAAAGTCACTCAGTCTGTGGTGCTTTATGGTGGCAGTCTGGGGGAAAAATAAAGTCAGAGAGTATATTTTCTTCATGTTAGAGCTCCGTGGCCACCTCATGCCATTCTCAACAGGGAAGCAGAGCAAATCAGACAACAGGCTGGCCAGTCATGCTGCAAGCCCAAGCTGCTCTCAACACTGAGTGATGGGTGGTGGGCCAGTCTCTGCACTTCTCTCCTCCATCTTCTCCTGCACCTGCCACCTTCATGTCCTGGCTGTTGGAACACCACAGCATGTCTCTAACTTAGGAGATTCCGTGCTCCCCTGAGAGCCTCTGCCTGAAGTTCAGTATACATCTGCATCATTTCGCTCCTTGTCTCCTGTAAGTCTTCATTCAAAGTCCCCCCTTATCAATGAGAGCTAGTGAGCTAGTGACCACTGCCACCATGAGGCCTACTGACTACTTGGACTCCATGGAAAAACAGCAACCAATTCCTCACCCCTTGCCACAGAGTGGCTGATGCTCCTTGTCCCATTCTGTCACTTCTATTTGTCCATAGCACTTATAATCTAGCATACTCATAATTGAGTTATTTGATTTTGTGTATTATTTTTTATCTGCCTTTCTCACTACTAGAATATAAATTCCATGACAGCAGGAAGTTTTGTGTGGTAAACTGATATATCCCAAATGCCTTGAACAGTACTTGACCCTTAGAAGAGCCTCAGTATATCATTGCTGAGTTATATAAATGATTTGTTTTTAGCCCAAACAATCAACTAAATGACCCAAACTGCTAGGCAACAACATTGCAATCTTTACGATTATGTACAGATACTTTCTCTTCCTACAATTTCACTCTCAATTTCCCCTCACTTATTCTTAGATACATCTTGCATATTTTATGAAGATATATGTCTGTATGATAAATTAAAGTAGCTTGTGCTTCCTTTATTATGGTTTCCTTCAGAAACTACCACATCAATTGTGCAAATATTTTTGTCATTTTTTTTCTTTCTACTCCACAAGTACAACTGCTCTCTATTATTCCCTATCTTCAAGATGTTGCTATGCACATGTGCATAACTTGAAATTAGAAAATAATTCATTAGGTCCATGTTGAAAAACCTGATTTTTTCTCCTTTTTTTTTCATCCCAAACATTTAATGAGAGCCAACTTTTCTAAAACAACTCCCAATTGTTTTATTTATGGATTTGTTTGCAAAATAAGGCAATATTTCCCCTGAACTGGAGGATCTTCTGGACCAGTCCAAGTGTCCTGCATTCATTCATTATTGGACTTCAGGGACCACGCTCCAAGAACAATCCATACCACAAACAGATTTTAAATATCTCAGCCAGTCTGACAGTGTTCCCTTGTGCCTTGATACGAATGTGCACATCAATCCTGCAGACTGATTAGCACTATGATTTTCCAGATGCATCACAATAGGAAATATGTTTTGTAACACGGCATTCCTTTTTATTTGTGGGACTGGGCACCTTAGGTTAGGTCCTTTCAAGATAGATAAGATCAAAAGGTTCCTGGAAAGAGTAATGAGATTTATTAGAAATGAGGAATGGAAAGAAACCTGAAAAAAAGAGAATCTTGGTAAAATAGGAATGTATACTAGAAGAAATCAGTATTTTAAAACAGTATTACTTTGGTCAGAAAAAATCTGCTTATAATATTCTGACTTGTAATGTTCCTTCCATCTTTATCCATTGCTGATAGATATTTCCTAATGCACAAGCATGCTCAAGATGACTCTTTCTGATTTCTTTACCTAGGGCACATTAACATATTCTAGTTTTACCTGATCAGCATGATCAAAACTTAGTCCCTAAAGAACTCCTTATTTCCAGTGCAAAGTTTGCCTACATTATATATTCTCTCATTTTACATTGTTTTTCTTTTTTCAGGTTTACTGAGGTAAACTAATAAGCACATTGTACATATTCAAAGTATATGTTACAATGATTTTATATGCATACACATTGTGAAATTATTACATCAAGCTTAACATATCTATCACACCACACAATTGTGTTTTGAGGTTGGGGGTGGGGATAACATTTAAGAGCCACTCTCTTAGAAAAATTCAATATCTAATTCAAGATGATTAAGTACAGTCACCATCCTGGACACTAGATCATCAGAACTCATGCTTCTAACAGAAAGTTTATGTCCTTTGACAATATCTCCCCATCTCCCTAGTCTCCAGCCCCTGCCAATCATCATTCCATTCTCATTCTCTGTTTCTGTGAGTTTCACATTTTTCTCTTTTAAATTCCTCTTATAAGTGATATAATGTGGAATACAATATGGGATTTATGTTTTGTTTTCTGACTTTTTTTTCACTGAGCAAAATACCCTCCAATTTTATCCACATTGTCCCAGATAACAGGATTCCTCAGAGTATTATTCAGCCATAATACATATATATGTACATATATGCACGCATATATATCAGAATATTATATTAGCTATTATATATACATATGTACACACATATATCAGAATATTATTGAGTTATTATGTATACATATTTGTAAAACATTTATATATGTACATATCATATTCTCTTTATCTGAGTGTCAATGGACACTCAGGTTTTTGACATCTCTTGGCTTTTAGGAGCAATGCTGCAAGGAACATGGAGACCATTCCTTTGAGATACTAATTCTACTTTGTTGACTGTGTACCTAGGAGTGGGACAGCTCGTGATGAGGACACTCCATACTGTTTTCCATGATGGCCCTGTTACACTCCTTCAATGTACAAGGGTCTCCTTCTCTCCACCTCTTCATAACCATTCATCTCTTGTCCTGTCGACAACAGTCACCCTAACAAGTAGAAGGTGCTTTCTCATTCTGGTTTTGATTTGTATTGCTCTGATGATCAATGATGTTGATCATCTTTTCATGTACCTGCTAGCAATATCTTCTTTGGAAAAACTTGTACTCACATCTTGTGCCCACTGAATTATAATTATTGGTGATAATAAATTGTGTAAGTTCTCATATACATTACATATTAATGGTTATTAGATATATGGCTTGTAAATATTTGCTCTTATTCTATAGGTTGCCTTTCCTGTTGGCCATTTCCTTTTCTGGGCAGAAGTCTCATCATTTGATATAGTACCACTTGTTTTTATTGTTTTTTAATTTAAAAGTTTTAACTGATACATAAAAACACAAAAATGGGATACATTAATGGGATACATTAGTGGGTTGATGTTCTGATACATGTACACATTGCAAAATGCTTAAATTAGGTTACATAAATCTATCTCCAAAACATTTGTCATTTCTTTATGGTAAGCCATTCAAAGTCCTTTCTTCTATTTTTTTGAAATATACAGTATGTTATTGTTATCTGTAATGACTGTTGTGCATTACCACACCAGAAATTCTTACTCCTATCCAACTATAATTTAATACCTATTGTTTATTTTTATTTTTTATTTTTCGGTATGGGGGATTAAGCCCAGGGCACTCAACCACTGAGTCACATCCCTAGTCCTATTTTGTATTTTATTTAGAGACAGGGGGTCTCACTGAGTTGCTTAGTGCCTCACCATTCCTGAGGCTGTATTTGAACTCTCCATTCTCCTGCTCAGCCTCCTGAGTCCCTAGGATTACAGGTGTGCACCACTGTGCCCAGTCTATTTCATCTTTTGCTGTTCTATTGTCATCTCCAAAATATAATTGCCAACACTAATGTCAAGGGTTTTTATACCCCTATGTTTTCTTCCAGGAATTTTACAGTATCAGATCTTATATTTGAGTATGTAATCCATTTCTTTTTTCTTTTTTGTAAATGGTATAAGATACTGTTCTTATTTACATATGGATGCAATTCTATCCAAGTACCATTTATTGGGAAAAAAAAAATCTATCCATTCTCCATCATTGGTTCTCAGCATTCTTGTCAAGATTATTGGACCATGGATACTTGAATTTATGTCTGGGCTCTCTCCTCTCTTCTATTGGACTAATTTCCTTTTTCATTCCTTTGCATTCTGTTTAATTATTGTAGTTTTATAAGATAGTTGAAATCAAGACAATGTGATGCCTCCAGCTTCATTCTTTTCAGGATTGCTTTGATTATTTGGAGTCTTGTGATTAAATACTTATTTTAGGATTTTTTTTTCCATTTATCTAAAATATGTCATTGAATTTTGATAGAGATTGCACTAAATTTGTACTAAATGTTCACAATATTAATTCTTCCAATCCAAGCATGCAGATGTTTCCATTATTTCTTTTGTCTTCCTCAATGCTTTGATCAAGGTCTTATAGTTTTCATTGCACCAATCATTCAACTCCTCACTTTATTTGTAAGCATTGTATTGTTTTTAATTCTATTGTAAATGAAATTGCTTTTTTAATTTCTCTTCCAGATATTTTATTGTTAATGTATAGAAATGTAACCAATTTTTGTATGTTCATTCTGTATCTTACAACTTGATGGGATTTAGTAGTTCTAATTTTCATGTGTATCTTTAGGGCTTCCTCGATCTAAAATCATGTCACCTACAAACAGAAATGATTTCACTTCTTTCCTTCCAACTTGGATGCTTATCATTTACTTTTCTTAAAATCATTCTGGCTAGGATGACTGGTCTCATGTTCAGTAGAAGTGGCAGGAGTCTGCATTCTTAGTCTTGTTCCTTATAGTACAGGAAAAGCATTCAACTCTCCCTTCTATTAAGTGTGATATCAGTAGTGGGTTTGTAATATATGGCCTTGTGATGAGAAACACTTCTTCTGTACCTAATTTCTTAGGAGTTTTTCCCTGTATAGATGTTGAGTTAGTTTTATCCTGTATGGATGCTTAATTTTGTTAAACACTTCATTCTGCCTCAGTAGTGATGATCATTTGACTTCAATCTTCCTTCTGTTCATGTGAGTTATCATTTACTGATTTGCATATGTTGGACCACCTTCTATTTCAGATATAAATTCCACCTCATTATGACAAATAATCCTCTTTATGTGCCGTTGAATTGTTTTTTTTGCTAGTATTTTGTTGAACAGTTTTGTGGGTATGGTCATAAGTGTTAATGTCCCCCAAATATTTTGTACTGTCCTTAATGGCTGTGCTATTGTGACAGGTAGTGCTAGTCTTGAAAAATAAATTTGGTAGTGTTCCTTCCTCTTCAATTTTTTAGAAAAGTTTGAGAAGAATTGGTACTAATTCTTCTTTACATTTTTGTAGACATCACTCACGAGACAATCTGATTCTGGGTTTAGAAAATGTTTAAATATGGGTCTACTCAGAATTTCTATTTCTTCATGATTCAGTTATGAGAAGTTATATATTTCTATGAATTCATCTATTTCTTCTAGGTTATAATTTTTTAGTGTGTAATTTGCACATAGTAGTTTATTATGATCATTTGTATTTCTGCAATAACAGTTGTAATGTCTTCTCTTTTATTTCTGATTTTATGTATTTGAGTCATCTCTTTTTGTTTCAGTCTAGCTAAAGTTTTGTGGATTTTTTTTAACCTTTTCATGTAAAAGGACTTAGTTTTGCTCATCTTTTCTCATTTCTCTAGTCTCTATTTTGTTAATTTCTAATCTGATCTTTGTTATTTTTTCTCTTATACCACCTTTGATTCTTCCTTTTATAGTTCCTCTCAGAATTATTTTTGCTGCATTGATGCTTCCGTTTCCATTAGTCACAAAGGTATTTTTGATTTCCCTTTGAATTCTTTCTGTGATCCATTAATTGTTCTGAATTGTGATGTTTAATTTTCACACATTTCTGGATTTTCCAGGTTTTCTCCTGTTTTTGATGTGTAGTCTCATACTGTTGTAATCAGAAAAGGTATTTTCTATAGTTTCAATTTTCTTGAGATTTATTTTGTGTCTTAAAATATGATCTATCCTGCACAATGTTGCATGTGAACCTTAGAAGAATATATATTCTTCTTTCATTGGAAGCAGTGTTCCATATGTCTGTTAGGTCCATTTGATCTGAATACAGTTAAAGTCCAAGATTCCTTAATGGGAAGCTCAGTCAGTAATGGCTGCCTCAAATGCACAAGGTCCTGGGTTGATCTCCAGAAACACACACATACACACACTCACACACACGCAGATTCCTTACTGATTTTCTGAATGATTTCTTCATTGTTGAAAGTGAGGCCTTGAAGTTTCCTAATATCATTAAGTTGGTGTCTGTTTTTGCATTTAGACTTGTCACATTTTCTTACTTTCTTTTCCTGTATTTAGGTGCTCTATGTTGGGTATGTAAATATCTACAATTATATCCTCTGGATGAATTATTCTTTTTATTATTATATAATGAGTGTCACTTATTATAGCTTTTTACTTTTTACTATGTGTGATAGAAGCATAGCTATTACTTCTTTTTTTGTTTTTGTTTTTGTTTCTGTTTTGCAAGGAATATCTTTTACGTTACTTCACTTTGAGCTTATGTGTCCTTAAAGCTAAAGGGCATCTCTTAGAGGCAGTAAATAGTTGAGTTTTGTTCTTTTATTTGTTCAACTAATTTGTCTTTGATCAGAGAATTTAATCCATTAACCTTTAGATTATATATAGGCAAGGACTCATTATTGCCATTTTTTTCATTGTTTTTCTGACTGATTTGTACCTGGTTCTTTTCTTCCTCTCTCTTATGATTTGAAGAATTTTCCATATTGGTATGCTTTGATACATTTCTCTTTATCTTTTGTGTATCAACTGTAGGTTTTTTGTTTGTGGTCACTGTGTGCATTACACAAAAACATCTTATAGTTAAAACAATCTATTTTGAACAAATAACCACCTCGAATGAACTACTGTTGAGTGTTGAGTTCCACAATTATTCACGAAGACTCTGAGTCTTAAAGTTGACCATTTGTTTATTGTGGGTAGCTGGGGATCCTGCAAAGCTGCAGATTGCTTTGTTCAGTACATCTCTTACAGAGCAGTATGAAGTAATCTTGACTATTGCATAACATATTGAAAACAACTAACTTGTTTACTAGTTCTAAGAAAACATTTTCCCTAGTGACAAAATACGATATGGTCTCATAAAATGCTAGGAAACATACACCTAAAGTACTTAGCAGGTAGTACAGTTGGAACCTTATTTTTCTTCTTAATCAGGGTCATTGTGCCCCAAAAGAATTATTCTAGCTTGAGAAGTTATCGCTGTCCTGCTGTGGTCAAAATTCCAGCTTCCTTGGCTTTGGCTAATAAACACGAACTCTGTGTTCTGATTCTTCAGGGTGCACTCTTCACGAATTGAAGAGATTGGGTGGGCCCCAATAAATAAAAACATAACTTTAATTAGGTATAAAAATTCTACCCTTTTAGTTTGCACCCTACAATTATGTTTTTGATGCCACAATTTAAATTTTTGTATTGGTTAACCCCACCCACACCCCTGAAAAATATCATGGCAGCTACAGTTACTTTAGGTACTTTTGGTTTAACTTGTCCTAGAGTTAAGTGATTTTCGCACCTCCATTACAGCATTGGAATATTACTAACTTGACAGTATACTTTCCTTGCCAGTGAGGTTTTTTTTTTTTTTCATTTATTTATTTTTATTAAAATATTTTTTTTACGGACACATTTTGATTCATTGTACACAAATGGGGTACATTTCATTTCTTTGGTTGTACACAATGTATAATCACACCATTCATGTAATCATACATACCTATAGGGTAATACTGTCTGTTTCATTCTACCGTTTTTCTACTCCCACCCCCTCCCACCCCTTTTTCCTCTACACCATCCAAACTTCCTTTATTCTTCTCTTCCCCCCACCACACCCCATAGCTATATATTGTCATGCACCTATCAGAGAAAACATTCAGCTTTTGGTTTGTTGGACTTGGCCTATTTCTCTTAGCATGATATTTTCCAACTTCATCCATTTACCAGCAAATGCCATATTTTTATTATTCTTTATGGCTGAGTAATATTCCATTGTGTATATATACCACAGTTTCTTTATCCATTCAATTGAAGGGCATCTAGGTTGGTTCCACAATCTAGCTATTGTGAATTGAGCTGCTATGAACATTGATTTGGCTACATCACTGTGGTAAGCTGATTTTAAGTCCTTTGGGTGGAAACTGAGGAGTGGGATAACTGGGTCAAATGGTGAGTCCATTCCAAGCTTTCTGAGGAATCTCCACACTGCTTTCCAGAGTGGCTTTACCAATTTGCAACTCCACCAGCAATGTATGAGTGTGCCTTTTTCCCCACATCCATACCAACACTTACTATTTCTTGTGTTCTTGTTAATAGCCATTCTAATTGGAGTTAGATGAAATTCTTGGGTGGTTTTAATTTGCATTTCCCTAATTACTAGGGATGATGAGCAACTTTTCATATATTTGTGGGTCACCTATGTATCTTCTTCTGTGAAATGTCTGCACATTTCCTTAGCCCATTTATTGATGGGGTTCTTTGTATTTGGGGTGTAAAGTTTAAGTTCTTTATAAACTTTGGAGATGAGTGCTCTGTCTGAAGTTTGTGTGCAAAAGATTTTCTCCCACTCTGAAGGCTCTTTTTTCACATTATTGATTGTTTCCTGTGCTAGGAAAAATCTTTTTAGTTTGAATCTATCCCATTTATTGATTCTTGCTTTTATTTCTTGTGCTATGGGGATCTTGTTAAGGAAGTCTGGTCCTAAGCCAACATGATGGAGATTCGGGCCTATTTTTTCTTCTATTTGGTGAAGGGTCTTAGCTCTAATTCCTAGATCCTTGATCCATTTTGAGTTGAGTTTTGTATAGAGTGAGAGATAGGGGTTTAATTTCATTTTACCACATATGGACTTCCAGTTTTCCCAGCACCATTTGTTGAAGAGGTTATCTTTTCTCCATTGTAAGTCTTTGGCACCCTTGTCTAGTATGAGGTTACTGTACTTATGTGGGTATGTCTCCATGTCTTCTATTCTGTACCATTGATCTACCTGTGTATTTTGGTGCCAATACCATGCCATTTTTGTTACTATTGCTCTATAGTAGAGTTTAAGTTCTGCTATAGTGATACTTCCTGCATTATTCTTCCTACCCAGGATTGCTTCGGCTATTCTGGATCTTTTGTTCTTCCAGATGAATTTCATGATTGCTTTTTCTGTTTCTATGAGAAATGTCACAGGGATTTTAATGGAATTGAGTTAAATCTGTATAGCACCTGTGGAAGTATGGTGAGTTTGATAATATTAATTCTGCCTATCCAAGAACATGGGAGATCTTTCCATCTTCTAAGGTTTTCCTTAATTTCTTTCTTCATTGTTTTGTAGTTTTCCTTGTAGAGATCTTTTACCTCTTTGGTTAGATTGATTCCCAAGTATTTTTTTTTTTTTTGAGGCTATTGCAAATGGAGTTGTTTTCCTCATTTCCCTTTCAACTGTTTCGTCGCTTGTGTATAAAAATGCTTTAGATTTATGCGTGTTGATTTTATTACCTGCGATTTTGCTGAATTCATTGATGAGGTCTAGAAGTTTTCTGGAGGAGGTTTTGGATCCTCTAAATATAGAATCATGTCGTCAGCAAATAGTGACATATCCCTTTAATTTCCTTGGTCTGTCTAATTGCTCTGGCTAGAGTTTTGAGGACAATGTTGAATAGAAGTGGTGAAAGAGGGCATCCCTGCCTTGTTCCAGTTTTTAGGGGGAATGGTTTCAGTTTTTCACCATTTAGAATGATATTGGCCATGGGTTTAGCATAGATGGCCTTTACAATGTTAAGGAATGTTCCCATTATCCCTATTTTTTCTAGTGTTTTGAGCATGAAGCGGTGTTGTATTTTGTCAAACGCTTTTTCTGCATCAATTGAAATAACCATATGCTTCTTATCCTTAAGTCTATTGATATGATGGATTACGTTTATTGATTTATGGATGTTAAACCTCCTTGCATTCCAGGGGTGGACCCCACTTGATCGTGGTGCACACTTTTCTTAATATGTTTTTGGATATGGTTTGCCAGTTTTTTTATTAAGGATCTTTACATCTATATTCATCAAGGATATTGGTCTAAAATTTTCTTTCCTTGATGTGTTTTTCCTGGTTTGGGTATGAGGGTGATGTTAGCTTCATAGAATGAGTTTGGTAGGGTTCCCTCCATTTCTTTTCCTGGAATACTTTGGGAAGTATTGGAATGAGTTCTCCTTTGAAGGTCTTGTATTACTCGGCTGAGAATTCATCTGGTCCTGGGCTTTTCTTGGATGGTAGGCTTTTGATGTCTTCTTCTATTTTATTGCTTGATATTGATCTGTTTAAATAGTGTATGCTCCTCCTGGTTCAGTTTGGGAGGAGCATATGTCTCTAGAAATTTGTTGATGTCTTCGATATTTTCTATTTTGTTGGAATATCGATTTTTCAAAGTAGCTTCTCATTATGTTATGAATTTCAGTGGTATCTGTCGTGATATTTCCTTTTTCATCACAAATTTTAGTAATTTGAGTTTTCTCTCTCCTTCTCTTTGCTAGTGTGGCTAAGGGTTTGTCTATTTTGTTTAATTTTTCAAAGAACCAACAAAATAAGCCCAAATGACTGGGAATACAAATCATATCTCAATAATAACCCTGAATGTTAATGGCCTAAACTCATCAGTCAGAAGACATAGACTGGCAGAATGGATTAAAAAGAAAGACCCAACAACATGCTGCCTTCTAGAGACTCATCTCATAGAAAAAGACATCCACAGACTAAAGGTGAAAGGATGGGAAAATACCTACCACACACATGGACTCAGTAAAAAAGTGGGTGTTTCCGTCCTTATTTCAGATAAAGTGGACTTCAAACCAAAGTTAGTCAGAATGGATAAAGAAGGACATTTCATACTGCTTAAGGGAAGCATAAATCAGGAAGACATAACGATCGTAAATATTTATGCCCCAAACAACAGTGCATCCATGAACATCAAACAAATTCTTCTCAATTCCAGGAATCAAATAGACCACAACACAATAATTCTGGGTGACTTTAACACACTACTGTCACCACTGGATAGATATTCCAAACAAAAAATAAACAAAGAAACCATAGAACTCAATAACACAATCAATAACCTAGACTTAACAGACATGTATAGAATATTCCATCCATCAATGAGTGAATTCACTTTATTCTCAGCAGCCAATAGAACCTACTCAAAAATAGACCATATGTTATGCCACAAAGCAGTCCTTAGTAAATTCAAAAACTAGAGATATTGCCTTTTGTTCTATCAGACCATAATGGAATAAAATTAGAATTCAATGACAAAATAAAAAACAGAAATTACTCCAACACCTGGAGACTAAATAATATGTTATTGAATGAAACATGGATAACAGAAAACATAAGGGAGGAGATAAAAAAAAATTCTTAGAGGTAAATGAGAATGATGATACAACATATCAAAATTTCTGGGACACTATGAAAGTGGTACTAAGAGGAAAATTCATTGCATGGAGCACATTCAAGAAAAGAATAGAAAGTCAACAACTAAATGACCTAACATTACAGTTCAAAGCCCAGAAAAAGAAGAACAGAATAACAGCCAGTGAGTTTTAAACATGCATGTTACTAATCAGCACTGTTTTATTTGAACTTGAAGAACTCTCGTTAGTATTTCTGGAAGGCAGGTCTAGTGTGACAAAGTCCCCCAGGTTGTGTTTGCCTGGGAAAGTCTTTTTCTTTCATTTCTGAAGAAACTTACCAGGTCTTGTGTGTCTACAAGGCTTTAAAAAAATTTATTTTGATGATATTCTTGTGAGTGTTACTTTGTATAAGATGAATTTCTCTTCTCTTGCTGCTTAAAAATTCTTTGTTTTTGATTTTTGACTGCTTTAATATAATGTGCCTTGTTGAATTCCTCTCTGAGTTGAATCTGTAAGTGGAGAATCTGAATCTATGCTTCATGTATCTGATGTTCACATCTCTCTCTGGATTTGGGAATTTTTCAGTCACTATTTTTTAATTAAGCTTTTCGTTCCATTTCTCTTCTCTTCTCCTTCTAAAATATCCCTATGTGACTATCACTTCACTTGATGGTGTCCCATTATTCAACTGGGTTTTTGAACTTCTCTCACTGGTTATTTTGAAATAATCTATCTTTCGGCTCTCAACTTTTTTCTTCTGCTCTATGGAGTCTGCTATTGATACTCTGTATTGAATTTTTAATTTTGTTCATTGTATACCTTAGCTCCAAAATTTCTGTTCAGTTCTTTTAAAATTTCTCTCTGTTGAATTAGTTTTGTTATTGTATTTTTTTACTACTCATTGAGTTTTTATCTATTCTTTCTTATAGCACCCTGAGATTCCTTAAATATTACTTTAAATTATTTGTCTGAAAATTCAGATATCCATTTATTTGGGATTACTGATAGTTATTACAGTCTTTTGATATTGCCTTGTTTCTTTCATTTTCTGGTTTTTGTTTGCTTGTTTTTTGTAGACTTGTATTGTTGTCTGCACATTTCACGGAGTAGACCTCTCCTAGACCTTGCAGACTAGTATTGGCAAGAACACACACAAGTGGGTAGGAGGGCCCTACCTGCATGGGGTGTGGTGGTTCTACCTCCTGGGAAGGCTCAACGGCATAGTTTCCATGCAGCTCTGTCAGCTGAGGTCAGTATTAGTGAAAATTCAAGTGTCTGCCATAGTAAAGGCTTCAGGTGACCACAGCAGCAGTGAGAGCCATTGGAGTCTTCCATGGCGAAGGGCCCTAGGGCTCTCCTGAACTCTCTCCCAAAGAAGATGTTGTAGCTCAGGGGATATTTCTGGTGTGGGGTTCGTCTTCTGCAAAACATTTCAGTGATTGTGGTACAGGGCCAAGGTTAGCGGCTTAGTCATTTGCAGAGTAACAACCGCTATGGTTTCTACATTTTTGGCTATTCTATAGCAGTGGTTACTCCAGTGCCTGGGATGCATGCATACACAGATTTCCTCAGAAGTGGGTCTGGAGCACATTTACACACGTGGATTAGCTGTGGAGCCAAGGTCTGAAAGATAGGCGAACATGAAGTAGCTGTCTTTGGTGTTCAAAGCATATGTGGAGTTATTTGGGCTGGCCTCCCTGGTCCTGAGATAGCACAATAGCAGCACAACAATCTTTCTTGGGTTTGTAATAGCATTTTTATTTTCAGGGATTCATAACATTGACAGCTATTGGTTATGTCTTTGATGAAAGCCAATGGTGACTTCTGTAGAGAAGGCCATTAGGGTTAATGCTAACAAATACTGTAGGGCCATCCTACATAAATACTGTAGGGAGTCCACCTCTGGGGCTGGAGCAGATCCTCAGTGTCAAAAGTAGCCGAAATCCTACTGGAGAACACAGAGCTTGGGACCCCAAGGGTATGTGTCATGATGCACCTCAATATAACTGATATAATGGCCCTACCCTTATTCTCTTTTTCTAGCCATCGCCAGACATTTCAGTGATGCCAGTCTCCCCACTGATACCCTCTGTGTGGTAATCTCCTACTCTCATTTTATTGTTACCACTTGTAGGTTCTTAATTGGACTCTTGAACACTCCTAAGGCATTTTTATTCATGAGTGTAATTTGTATGTGGGGCAGGGGAGACAAAGGCCAGTACTTTTACTCTGCTATCGTGCCAACATACTTATCTTTTTACTTAATAATATAACATATTGTCTGCATTTGGAGTAATTTACAAGAATACATTTAACAACTATATTTGAGTGTGTGTGTGTGTATGTATGTATGTGTGTGTGTGTGTGTATGTGGACACACAGAGAACCAGAAAAAATTAAATAGGATGGCAAGTTAAGATGTAGCAATATTAACAGAAAGATATATATAGACCTTTAGTTACTACAGAGCATGCTTTTTCAGTGGATTAACTAATTTTATGGGGAGTGAGAAATCATACTCTTTATGTATAAAGGACAAATATGCATTTTGTATATAAACATGGCATATTTGTGGTATTAAAATTTCATGGGGGGCAAAATTAGTTAGGAAAAATGCACCTTAAAAAGCTGTTCAGAGAAACAATCATGAGAAATAAGATAGTTAAACAACTCCAATATATAGTAATTAAAGTTGCATTACAATATCTGTGCTAAAATCTTCCTGTCAGCCAAAGCAAAATAGGAAATGTTATAAATGTAAAAATACACATGGTTCTTGACTCATACCAAATTCTGAAAAGTTTGTATAAGAAAAGGTGCCTTTAAATGCTGTTATGTAGCAGATCTTTGGTGAGTACATTTTTAGTAGACTTTACTTGTTTGCTTCATTTAATACAATGTCAAAATGCCAATGGCTTTGGTGGGAGGAGAGGGGAAGATAAAAGCGAAGCAATATAATCCAAGTACACAGCTCTGGGTTGGTCTGCTTGAATCCAGAGCTAAAAAGAAGACCTCAGCAGTAAATGAACTGCTGATTTCCAATGGTTGTTCTGAAACCTGACTGAGCCCTTAAAAATGTCTATTGCCAATCAGCATGATTTATTTGGGTGGGAGTCTAAAGTGCTGGTGGCTTAGAGTTATTGCAAGGGTCTTTTTTTTTTTTTCACTATAAAATCAGCATTAATTTAATTGTATAAATGACAAATACAAAGCATTCTAACAACACAGAAAAGCCATATGAAAGAAAATTTCATCTAAACTTCCAGAATTTTGAGATAACATTAATCATTTTGTACCCACCCTTTCATTAATCCTTTTTAATTTTTTATTTCTAGGCACACCTATCTTTTCCTAATAGATTTTTCTAAGTTTCTCTATATGCAAGTGTCCTCCACAGTCAAGCTTTCAGGTGACTCTATGTGTATATATGTATATGCATGCATATATATCAGTGTACACAAATGTATATATATACATGAGCTAAACACACACACACACAAATATATATGTGTATTTATCTAGTAAATATATATATATATGTGTGTATTTAATCCCTGACGTGAAGGTGTACTTGGTTATGATTTAGGTATTAGGTGTCCGTCAAAGCTCATGTGTGAGACAATGGAAGAAAGTTTAGAAGAGAAATTATTGGGTTATGAGAGCCTAAACCCAATTAGTGCCTTAATCCTAATAGAGATTAACTGGATGATAACTGTAGGCAGATAGGTGGAGGAAGAGGTGGGTCTCAGGGGTGTTCCCTAGGGGTACATATTTTTTCATTTTTGAGCAGAGCTCTCTCTTTCTGCTTCCTGGTGTGATGTCCTTAGCCACTTTCCTCAGCCATAGCTAGCCTTCCACCACCATCTTGCCTCACCTTGGAACATGAGGAATGGACCCAGTCATCTATGGACTAAGATCCCTGAAACCACGAGTCACAAAATAAACTTTTCCTCCTCTCACTGTTCTTGTCAGGTCTTTTGGTCACAGCAGTGATAAAGATGACTAAAACAGCTGGGGACATATGACCACCATAATATTTGAGTTCTACTTTCTTTTGGTTCTTGCTTATATGGAATAACCACCATACAAAACCAAATAAAAATGTTTAAAGGTAAGTTTACAAAAATCTTACACACACACACACACACACACACACACACACATACACATTTATGGAGTTGCATCCTTCATTTTAATTTAAAATCACAGTCTCCTTTTGGGTTCAGTTCTATTCTTATTGTTATTAAACTTCTATGAAGTTGAATTGAAACATTTTAATTAAAATTAAATTTCTCATTTGACTGTTTGTGTCCCACTTATTCACAGAAATGAGGACAACTTATGCCACTGGTCAAATTGTCAGAGTTCAAAGGTTTATAAAGGGATAACTAATGGCAGAAATACTGTCTCCACAGGCAACTCAAGGGTTTCCTGTACAGTGGGACCTATGTCTTACTCATCATATTATGCCTGATTCACTGCCTGATATATATTAGATGCTAAATAAATGTTGAGGAATGAGAAAGTTTCATAAAGCCACATGGTAAGGCCACAAACTTTACATTAATTATGAGGTAGAATGGTGACAATATTTTCCAAATATTTACTAACTTACTCAACTTGTCAGGCTCTTGAAATCCAGAATGGAAAGTTTATTGACATATATAGAGTTTTCTCTCTCTCTTTATTCTATAAATCAGAATTAGCTAGAT
This sequence comes from Sciurus vulgaris, assembly GCF_902686455.1. NCBI lineage: Eukaryota > Metazoa > Chordata > Mammalia > Rodentia > Sciuridae > Sciurus > Sciurus vulgaris. Next base: position 76,325,209 of record NC_136474.1, on the reverse strand, counting down.
AGGTGAAATAACCACCTTTGATTCCAAAGAGAAATAAAATAATTAAAAACTATGTCTGACCATAAATTAACTCATTCATACACTTCCTGATATGAAGATATACTTGATCAGGGACACATGACCAGACCCCCTAAAATATGAGTTCTATGTTCTTTGATGCTTATTTACATGGAATAGTCATCATGCGCGCGCACACACTCACACACACACACACACACACACACACACACACAGAAAGAAAAAGAAAAAGGAAAAAAAGAAAGAAAGAAAGAGAGAGAGAGAGAGAGAGAGAGAGAGAGAGAGAGAGAGAGAAAGAAAGAAAGGAAGGAAGAAAGAAAGAAAGAAAGAAAGAAAGAAAGAAAGAAAGAAAGAAAGAAAGAAAATTTAAAGGTAAATGAAACATTTACTTTATATCCAAATGTCATTCTGTTTCTGGCTTTATTAGACATATTTGAGTTTTTAGCATTATATTTAATGATTAGATTTAGACTTTTAACTTAAATGTTTATTTATATAGAAAGTAGCATGCAGGAGGACTTTTTTCTTTTAAATTTTGGTAGTCCCAATGTGTGTCTTTTTCTGTGAATATCTATCTATGGTAAGAAATGAGAAAAAATAAACCTCAAATATAATTCAGAGTGCTTTTCATTTTCACATTCACTTCTGAAGCAATTCAGACAAAGGTCAGCAAACTATGTACACTGTATTCTTCCCATAGAGGTTTACTTGCATATTTCTGAGGTTTAGCAAGACAATTAATGTCTCATCTAATGTAGTAATACTCGGAAAGATATTTTCTATCAGATCCTCTTCCAAGACTGATAAGGAGTTGAGAAAATACAACCCGGGTACCAGTAGTACTTTGAATTAACAACGCAAAGCTTGTATAATTTTGACACAAAATGCATCTTACTTTTGATTTTAAGTGTGGTCTTGTTTTACTTCTGCTTGTCTCTGGCTCATCTCCTTTAACTCTCCAATAAAAGGAAATGCTTTGCTTTAGGTAACAATTTCTCAAGGCAGACAAGAGATCCTACTTAGAAGCCTTCTTCCTGTAAAATTCTTCAAGGTGGCAGAATTCTGGGAAATTAGTGATTTGGCAGGTATTTTCTTTGTTGTTGTCAAGCCAAGTTGTCTTTGGGAAAGATCCTGCAAGAGTTAAATAATAATTTAAGTCTCTCTCTCTCTTTTTTACCCTTTCTTATCTTTTTTCCCCTCTTTTTTTAGGGATTAGCTAGTTCCTGGAAAACAAATGGCACCTCTGTTGGTGTTGTTTGGAGAACCAATACTTCTCTGCATTTCCTGGAACCCTAATAGAACCTTTTTGAGAACTAAGGAGCTCTGGATCTATTCTATTTCCTCATCAGACAGGAATTTTCCCCATCTTTTCTTCAACTGTGAGGTCACAGTCGGAGGGCTCCTCCCTCCCTTTTCAAAGACGTTGTGTGCACAGGTCCTTGCCCTCTCACAACTCATCCCTTGCTTTCAATCAACAAGTTACCAGTTTTGGAAAACAAAGTGTTACTGGAACACAGTCATGTCTACTTGCTTATATATTGTCTAGGTTGCTTTCACGGTAGAGTTGAGTAGGTGTGACAGATAACATATGGCAGGGAAAACCAGAAATCTTCACTGTCACCCTTTACAGAAAGTTTTCCAACCTCTACTTTAGATTTAGGTTAATCTTCAAACCCACCTGGAGATTTTCAGAGAACCATTCAGCTAACTTTCCAGAGAATCAGCAGTATTTCCTCTGTGATTGTTAACTTCTTGCAGATAAACAATTTTAGGATTGAAAAAAATTAATATTTATTTTTTAGAGTAGTTCACAGCAAAATTAAGCAAAACCCCAGACATCACAAACAACACTGGCCCTTTTTTATAGTTGATGAACTAATAACCTTTCACCCAAACTCAATGATTAACATTGGAGTTCACCTTTGGTATTATACATTCCATAGATTTGGACAAAGATATCATGACATGTAACCCTCAATGTGATACCACTGAGCATAGTTTCATTAGCCTGCTCTCCCTCCTTCCTCTCTGCTCTCCCTCCTTCCTCTTTAACCTCCTTAACCCTTGCAAACACTGATCTTAATTCTCCATGGTTTTAGCTTTTCCAGAATGTCATACAGTTGGAATCACACAGTACTGAGCTTTTCTGTGTTGGCTTCTTTTACATAGTAACATGGAATCTCCATATCTTTGCAGGACTTGATCACTCATTTCTTTCAACACTCCTTTGTCTGGATGTGCCATAATGTATTTATCCATTCACCTACTGAAGGACATTTTGCTTTCTTCCAAGTCTGGACAATTAAGAATAAAATTACTATAAATATCTAGGTACAGATTTTTGTGCAGACATGTTATCAGTTCATCTGGGTAAATACCAAGGAGCATAATTGTTGGATGGGTAAAACCATGTTTATTTTTATAAGAAACTACTAGACTGTTTTCCATCAACAGGACTTCCTATCATCACCAGCATTTGGTGGTGTCAGTATTTTGTTTGGGCCATTCTAACTACATTCTAACAGATGTGTTTTATTGTTTTAATTTGCAATTCCCTAATGATGTATGAACATTGTTTCATATGCTTACTTGCCATCTGTGTATCTTTGGTGAGGTATCTATTCAGATCTCTTGACCATTTTATAGTCAGGTATTCACTCTCTTCTTGTTGAGTTTCAGGGGGTCTTGGGGGCAGGTCAAATAATATTTTTTATTCAGATGTGTTTTTGCAAGTATTTTCTCCCAGACAATGAAGGATATATATATTGTCATCACATTTATTAACTCTTGGTATTATTTCCTGAGCTTTAGGGGTGTATTGAGAAAGTTATTGCCTATGTGCATATGCTGGCGTGTTGACTATATGTTTTCTTCTAGGAGTTGAATGGTTTTTGGTCTAATTCCTAGGTCTTTGATCCATTTTGAGTTGACTTTTGTACAGGGTGATGGATAAAGGCCTAGTCTCATTCTTCTACATATGGAGAAACAGTTTTACCAGTGCCATTTTTTTTTTAAAAGACTATCTTTTCTCTAGTTTAGGTTTTTGGCCCCTTCATCAAGGATCAAATAACTCCATGTGAGTTTGCCTCTGTGTTCTGCATCATCTATTCTGTAACATTGGTCTATGTGGCTGTTTTATGCCAATACCACACAGTTCTTAGTACTATAGCTCTATAAGATAATTTAAAGTCAGATATTTGTATACCTCCAGTATTGCTGTTTTTTACTTAGAATTGCTTTTACTATTCTGGGTCTTTTATTCTTCCAAATAGACTTCAGGATGATTTATTTCTAGTTATGTGAAAGGTGTCATTGGTATTTTGATGGGGATTGCATTGAATCTGTATATTGCTTTTGGTTAATGGATCATTTTAAAAATACTAACTCTGCCTATCCAGGAATGTAGAAGGTCTTTCCATCTTCTGTGCCTTCTTCAATTTTTTTTCTTCAGTGGGGTATAGTTTTCAGTGTAGAAGTCTTTCACCTCCTTGGTTAGGTGTTCTCATTCGTTTGGGTTTTCTTGTTTGTTTGTTTGTTTTGAGGCCATTGTGAATGGAATTGTTTTTCTGATTTCTTTCTCAACAGATTCATTATTGGTGTGTAGGATTTTTGTATACTGATTTATTTTTACTGATTTTTTTAATGTTGATTTTATAGCCTGCTACTTTGCTGAGTTTATTAGCTCTAATAGTCTTCTGGTGAAACCTTTTTGATCTACTAGGATAGGGTCATATCATTTGCAAATGGTGATAACCTAATTTCTTTTTTTCTTATTTTTATCCCTTTTATTTCCTTCTCTTGTGAAATTACTATCCATAGAATTTCAATAACTATACTAGTTAGTCTTGTTCTGGACTAATGGAAATTCAGTTTTTTCCCCATTCACTATGATTTTGACTTTTGGTTTGTCCTATGTGGACTTCATGATGTTGGGTCTTGTTTTTAAACCATTCTGGAAGTCCAAGTCTTTTAATTGGAGACTTGAGACCATTTACTTTTAAGCATAATTATAGAGAGAGATGCAATAATTCCTGCCATTTTGATAACTAAAGTTTAATTTGGTCCTATTTCTCATTTCTTAATTACTCAAATAAAATGTTTTTCTCTTTGAGTTCTGGGGTTTTTTATTTTTTCTGTGCAAAGTATTTTTAAAAGTATTTTCTATATTTTCAGTTTAGTCGTCATGAATTCTTTTAGTTTCTGCTTGTCTTAGAAAGTTTTTATTCCTTCACTGATTTTGAAGAATAGCTTTGCTGGATACAGCAATCTGGGTTGAGAGTTTTTTGTTTGTTTTGTTTGGTTTGGTTTGGTACCAGGGATTGAACACAGAGGTACTTAAACCCTGATTCACATCCCAGGCCCTTTTTATTTTTTTATTTTGTAAGAGGGTTTTGCTAAGCTGCTCATGGTCTCATTAGGTTGCTGAGGCTGGCTTTGAACTTGGAATCCTCCTTCCTCAGTTTCCTGAACCACTGGGATTACAGACATGCATCACCACACCTGGTGACAGTTATTTCCTTTCCTCCAGAATTTGTACTGAGAAATCATAAGTAATTCTGATTGGCTTGCCTCTAAATGTGACCTGATGTTTTTCTCTTGAGATTTTTAAAATTCTATTCTTTTTATTTATGTTTGGCATTTTCATTATAATATGTCATGGAGAGGTTCTTTATTGATCTTGTCTGTTTGGGGTTCTGAATGCTTGCTGAGTTTGGATGTTCATTTCATTCGCAAGGCTTTGAAAATTTTCCATTATTATTTCTCTGAAGAGGTTTCCCATGCCATTAAACTGCATCTCAGCCCTCTTCCTTTCCACTCATTCTTAAATTTGGTCCCAATGTTGTCCCAGAGTTTTGTATATTCTGGTCATGGGTACTTCTTTTCTTTAATACTGTCTGAATGTTCAAGGGGAGCCACTTTGCCTTCTAGCTCTGAGATTCTGTCTTCAACATGGTCTACTCTATTAGCCTTTCAACTGAACATTTTATTTGATTTATTGTGCATTTCATTTCTAAGATTTCTGTTTGGTTATTTTTCACTATCTCTACCTCCTGACTGAATTTCTCATTCATATCCTTGTATAAAATTCCTTAATTTATCCAGTTGTTTTGTGTGTGTGTGTGTGTGTGTGTGTGTTCTCTTAGAAATCGTTATTTTTATAATCATTCTTTTATATTCTCTGATATTTCATCCACTTCAAATATCTTCAGAGTCAGTTGTTGGACTTTAGGAAATATCATGTTACCTTGGTTCCTCCTATTTATTCTATTCCTGATAGGTTTTGTGCATCTTTTCAGAGGATTTCTCTTTCACTCTTACATGTATGCCTTTTTATGGTAATAGTTCTCTTGCAAAGTGTCCTAGAGTAACCTAGATTGAGACCCCTCATAGGTGTGGTATCCATAGGCTTTTTGTTAATTCTTTTTGTTTTGTTTTGTGTTTTTTTCTGTAGGAGTGAATATCCACAAGTGGGACCGGAGAACTCCCTCAGCTCTTTCTCCTTGGGGCATGGTTCTTACTTCGGGGTTTTTGTCTCTTCCATTTCTTTGTATTAAAGGATCAGTGAAGTTTGAGGGTGGATAAACTGTGTGTGGAACAAGGTGCACTGTCTCTTAGCTGGGTTTAGTTCAGCAGCAGAGTCTACCCTGTGAACTTGTAGCAAATGTATAGGTTCTTATCACTTTGCAGAAAAGGGGTAAGCAAACTCTATCGATAACTTAAATAATATATAGCATTAAATTAAATGCCTGGTGCTCACTATGACATCTGAAACACTAACTACCAAACCAAACCAAACCAAACAGGAATGGTGGGGTCAGCAATTGTCAACAACAAGAGCAATAACTAGCCATGAGCTAGATCTGGCATTAAAATAGACAGCAGATGTCCACCACGTCATTCACAGTACTAGTAACTGCAACGAGAAGAATGCAGGAGGCAGGAGTTCTATAAACCAAATAGTTCCAAAAGATTGTAAAAATAAATTCCCTTAGAGAAAATAAAATGTGATAGAAAGCTAAAAGAAAACTTAGAATATTCAAAATGTGAACAGAGAATGCAGAGGAGATGTAGGAAGCGATGGCTGTAATGAAGGAGGAAGAATCCAGGAAACACAAAGTAAAAAAGGGAGATAGAAAGACAGAACAAGAATTGGCTATTAATGGGAAAGAAAGGAGAGAAAGGAAAAAAAAAAAAAAAAAAAAAACAGAAAAAATCCTAACCCTCAAAAGATAAGACAAAGAATAATATCATAAAAATCCCAAAAATGACAAAAAATAAATAAATAGGTACACACACATACACCCATGAATCAATTAATGCAGCAGCAATAATATGTAAATAAGTAAATAGGGGGGAAAAAGATTCTTAATGAAAAGTGAAAAAATTGTCTCCACTGAGGTGGTCAAAACTTTCAACAAGGATGGATGGTCACTGCCTATGCCTGACTCTCCTTTCCACTTCTTTTGGGCTAGGGGGAGGGGGAGGGGGAGACGGAGAGGGAGAGAGAGAGAGAGAGGGAGAGAGAGAGAGGGAGAGAAAGAGGGGAAGAGAGAAGGAGAGGAAGGGAGGGAGAGAGAGAGAGAGAGAGACATGGAGGGGGGGAGAGAGAAAAGGAGAGAGAGAGATACGGGGAGAGAGGTTTGAGGATGGTTAACCCTTTCCTCTTTTTGTGTTGCTCACCAACCTGCCTGCTGGAGCAGCCTAAAACTGAAGCTGGTGAAATGGCTGTCAGCTTCCCTTCTCATTTGGACAATGTGGGTGGAATGGAAGTATGTCAATTGGAATTTTCTCTGGACATACTGGATAGGTGCACTCCGAGTGTGTGGCTGCTTTAAGAGTTCTGTGAGAGGCGTTTTGTTGCCTGGAGCTGAGTTCTAGGTCTTATTAAGTCCTAGAGATTTTGTTGGGTGTTATCTGTTCTGGAAAGATTAGATCAAGACACCATTATGTGTATTGATCTAATACATCTAGATGCCAATCTCTGCTGAGAATCCGGATCTCAGAAGCTTCCCAATAATTCTGCTAATAGAAGTCCATCCTCCTTGGGTCTCATACATTTTTCTGCCCACCTATATGGCCCTCCCAGGCTTATTACTTGAGTGTATTCACCTATGTGTACAGTTTCTAGACCCTCTTCGACTGGTAACCTGAGCCTCCAGACTCAAAACTTTGAGTTGCACACCCCTCTGTAGTTGTGACTTGAATATCCACCACTCCACCCCAGGTACAATCTTCTGTGTACCTGTTTCACTCGCATCAGGTGCACCCTGGCCACGTGGTAGGTGCTTGCTGGGACTGTGTGGCAGTGTGTGCTATGATCTTCCAGGTTCCCAGAGCAAGCTGCAACATGGCCCCTCAATGTGGCTCCTGCCTCAGATCTCCACCCACCAGTTGAGAAACAGAGCACTTTCAAACACCAGTTCATCGCACTGCTTCTGGATCAGTTAAGTGCAGGTTAACTCATCTGCAGGTTTTTCTATGCTAAATTCGTATTATGTTTCTGTATTCTCCCTCCCCTTTGCAGTGAACTAGCAATAAATCAGCTTGGTTCCAATGTACTCTTGTCCTTTGTTCAATGTACCTGAATTTCTGTGTCTCTAAGAAACTGATGGTCTGATATTGAATTTCAGTCATTTCCTTTTTATTAAGAGCACTAATCCCACGGCTTGAATGCTGAGCAAGTGGAAATGCAGCCACATTCTAATTCACCACCTTGAATCTCCTTTTTGTATAAGATTTCAGGGGTTCAGTCCATGGTTGGCAGACTCCATAGGTCTGAACCCGAGAGAAGGCAGACTAACATGGCAGAGGGGTGTGGCAGAGGAAGGCAGTTCAAGATTTGGCAACCAGTAAGCAAAGTGAGTGAAGCCAGTGTTTTTAAATGGGGCTATGTTGAATTTTCATTATTTCTATTACTTAAACATGCTATAATTGACTAAGTATGACTATAGACAAAATCCAGTCCTTTTAATACTAGGTTTTTACATATTTTTATTATAAAATTAACACGTGTATACTGTAGGAAATTTAGAGAGAAAACACACATACATCCACACATGCTACCATTAACTTTTGGTCACACATATGTCTCACTAGATATATAAAGAATGACAGGTGTGAACGCATAATTTTTAAAAATTTTTTTTACAGACTGCATTTTGATTCATTGTACACAAATGGGGTACATCTTTTTGTATCTATAGTTGTACATGATGTAGAGTTATACCATTTGTGTAATCACACATGTACATAGGGTAATCATGTCTGTCTCTTTCCATCATTTTACATACCCCACCTCACTCTCATTTCGCTCTGTGTAATCTAAAGTTCCCCCATTCTTCTCTTACCCCCTACCTACCCTCCCCCATTATATATCATCATCTACTTATCAGGGAAAACATTTGGCCTTTGGTTTTCTGGGATTGGCTTATTTCACTTAGCATGATATTCTCCAATTTCATCCGTTTATCTGCAAATGCCATAAAAGTCTTCTTCTTTATGGCTGAATAATATTCCATTGTGTATATATCCCACTGTTTTTTTTTTAAGTTACAGATAAAGTTTTTATTTTGAGACCAAATATTAAAATTATTTAAAAGTCCAATTTAATTATTTTCAAATCAGCAAATGCTTATATACTTTTTTAAAATTAAGCATATAATATTTGCTATTTAAAATTATATATTATGCTTTCATGCTCAAATTAATAAAGTACATACATAACTGAAGAGAATAATAGATAGTAAACACAGTGATGATTATATAAATAAAACTCATAAAAAGTTAATTGCCATTTCTTTTTTTTAATTTATTTTTATTGTAAACAAAAGGGATACATCTTATTTCTCTGTTTGTACATGAAGTAGAGGCATACCATTAGTGTAATCAATACTTCAGATAGAGCACTAATTTTCCAGAATCTATAAAGAACTCAAAAAACTCTACACCAAGAATACAAATAACCCAATCAACAAATGAGCTAAGGAAATGAACAAACACTTCACAGAAGAAGATGTACAAGCAATCAACAGATATATGAAAAAATGTTCAACATCTCTAGTAATAAGAGAAATGTAAATCAAAACTACCCTGAGATTCCATCTCACCCCAATTAGAATGGTGATTATCAAGAATACAAGCAACAATATGTGTTGGCAAGGATGTGGGGAAAAAGGTACACTCATACATTGCTGGTGAGGTTGCAAATTAGTGCAGCCACTCTGGAAAGCAGTGTGAAGATTCCTTAGAAAACTTGGAATGGAACCACCATTTGACCCAGCTATCTCACTCCTTGGCCTATACCCAAAGGACTTAAAATCAGCATACTACAGAGGTAAAGTCACAACAATGTTCATAGCTGCTCATATTCACAATAGCCAGATTGTGGAACCAACCTAGATGCCCTTCGATTGATGAATTGATAAAGAAACAGTGATATATATATATATAGATAGATAGATAGATAGATAGATAGATAGATATAGATATAGATATAGATATACAATGGAATATTACTCAGTCATAAAGAAGAATAAAATTATGGCATTTGCAGGTAAATGGATTAAACTGGAGAACATCATGCTAAGTGAGATAAGCCAAACTCAAAAAACCAAAGGATGAATGATCTCAATGAAAAGCTGATGATGACACATAACGGGGGGTGGGAGGGGGCAAGAATGGAGGAAGGAGGGACTGTATAGAGGGAAAAGAGGGGTGGGAGGGGTGGCGGGGAGGAAAAAATAACAGAATGAATCAAACACCATTACCCTATGTAAATATACCACAGTTTCTTTATCCATTCATCTGTTGAAGAGCACGTAGGTTGGTTCCACAATCTACCATTGTGAATTGAGCTGCTATAAACATTGATGTGGCTGCGTTACTGTAGTATACTAATATTAAGTCCTTTGAGTATAAACCGAGGAGTGGGATAACTGGGTCAAAAGGTAGGTCAATTCCAAGTTTTCTGAGGATTCTCCACACTGTTAATATTGATTAAAAAAAACAGAGCAAGTTTGCAATATATTTTTAAATAATTTTTCAATACACTGTGAATATTTATGGAAACAGTACATATTCTTCTATAACATTGTTTTAAAGGAAGGCATATGATTCTGTTTCATAGATATATAGTAATTCAATTGATTGACTCCCACTTTAAATATCTAAAATGTATATTCTTACACTTTTAACTTTTTAAATAATATATTGATGGGTATTCTAGAAAAAACTCTTACCATACATTTTGTGATAAATTTCTTTAGCATGAATTTCCTGATGTGGAATGATAATGTAACTTACAGAAAAATTTAGAACTTTTGATATATATGTCCAATATATATACTCTAAAAAGTTTACTTTTTTTCTAATTAATACACTTGGGAAATCATTATGAGTGTTTTAAATACTCAAAAGCTTCATCTTATGAAGTACACTAACTCACATCCATGTACTTTATGATCAATTCTTTTTAGACACAAAGTGATTTTAAATAGTGATCTCATCACTATCACTAAACTTGACTCTGGATTAATTTGGCTGTTATTAAACACTGAATGTATCTTAGAGGGCAATGACCTGGAAGAAAATAGCAACTTCAAAAACATGAGAACAAAACCTCTATGATTTCAGAGCTGAAGAAAATTTTAGAAAAAATTCTGAAAGATATTTTAATGTGGTCAATATCATTAGACTAAGGACATCATCTTCGGCTTTCATAAATTAAAAATTAGCTCTTATATGGAAATCTAACTCTGGACCATGTGCCTAAAAATGGCTTTTTCTATTCCTTCAAATCTGCACCATGTAAACACTAAATACTAATCGACTCCCTTTGACTATTTAAATTTCCTTCCTTTTGGTTTTAACAGGCAATACCACTAGTAACTTCCTTTGAGAAGCATCCTGACAGCCGGAGGTTATGATCAGTCAAGATGGTGGGTCAAATTCTAACTTTTAGGTACATTACTTAACTGAGATCTCGGCTTCTTTATCTACAACAGGAGCAGAATACTTCCCATCACATTAAGATTATTAACAGTTTTAAATAAAATGAAGTAGGCTGAGCATCTGGTAACTAACCTCATTATTTTTATAATAATCCCTAGTTCTTCTCCAATGCAAAGCAACTCTGTCTTAGGGAATATGGACACTGTGAAAGGGCATCTTCCCAAAGACATAGATGGAAGGAATGGAAGCCAGGCCCAGCCTGTTTATCTTACAGGATTTCAGCTTTGCTCAGTATTAACTACTCCTACCTTGGAGAGGCAGTAAGAGGGAAAAATATTCTAGTGAGGTTGGATTGGGGAATGAGATAGAATACAGATATTCAAGAAGCCATGTTTAAGCATTGTATCTTTGCCACTGGATGTCAAGGCAATTTTTGGATATTCTGATTTTTCTCTAAAAGATTGTCCCCAAGATTAGATGGCATTGTAACGCCACCAAATAAATAATGCTTACATTCCAGTTCCATGGCTGAGTGATGGCTTCTGACTGGAAATTGAATGAACAGTTTAATGGTGGTTCAAATAGTAGCAAATAGTTGTTTGCCAGTTTACAATCACTTATTCTCATTCGCTCTCTGTCATTTTCTGAGCTATGCTGCAGTTAAGAAAGCTGTCATACAAAATGAAAGTGGCTTTTTCAAGCAGAAAACAAATGTACCCTGGCTGGCAGACTGGCATTTAATCATTCAGTCTCTTAGCGTCATTACTCTGCTGCTAGCATAAAACATCCGGCATTGTTTATGGAGGAGATAGGCAGTGAGCACCTGGCCCTCACGGCACCTTTTGCCAACCCCTGCAAGTAAGTACCTTGGAGGTCTTCGTTGTCAGTCTGGGAAGTGATCTCTCTTGGCACGACACCTCAGTTCATCAGCAGTAGCAGCAGTAGAATACCTTTGGGGCTCTGGACCCCTAGATTTGCATCTCCCAGTTTTGGGATGAGGGTATCAGGAGGCATCTCTCTCTCTCTCTCTCTCTCTCTCTCTCTCTCTCTCTCTCTCTCTCTTTGGTTTGGATCAGGTACTATCCTCCATGGCTCTGTGATTGGAAGATATTTAAAATACAAATCTTTTGTGCTCTTTGATTTTCACACAGACTAATTAACAAATGCAAACTCCAGTGTGTTCTAGTAAGACTGGTCACAGCGATTCCTTTAGTTTTAGGGCAAACCTGAGCCTTTTCAAATGATTCCTGTTCATCCAGTGTCCTTTCTCCCACCTCCTGCTGCAAAGATTCATGGGCAGGTATCTTTGGGGAGAGTGGGAAAAGAAGTGGTGAAATCCACTCTATCAGGGAAGGGTGAAGTCTCTCAAGCCCACAGGTGGGCACTGTGCTTCCTGGGACCAGCCCTGGGTGGCTCAAAGTCAGACAATATTGGTAGGAAAAGAAGACTCAGAAATAGCACATTTTCCTCAGGACTATAGTTGTACTCTCCAGCTGCAAGTGGGGATGGCCTGTTACTGAGAAAGAATGTATTTTTCTTGCTTCTGGTTGCATATGTGTAATGTGAGCTGTTTCCTCCTGTAGTGACAGTTTCAGCTCCTCTGAATGGAAGGATCGTCTGGATGAATATTGTCCATAGAGCAATCCCAGGCAGAGGAAATCTCAACTTCTGGCACTGCCTCCAAGTTTCATGCATATTCACACTCAGGCTTTCCGTATGTGTGAGCTCCTTAGAGCAAGTCCTTAGAATACAATAACTATTTGCTGAATTTAACTGCTTCTCAGTTAAGGACTATCAATTACTGTACTAAATTTGGTTAGTTCAATATATTTAAAAAGGTATTCTGTCATCTACTCCAATTCTTTACTTGCCAGTGGTGTGTATTCAGGCATTCTGTCTGGGTTCTGTCTGGGCATTCCCGAAGATCTACTTGCTACAGACAATGGCCAAGAGAAAGCTCTCGTTCCTTCTTGTGTACTTTGACATTTGGAGGCTTCTTGGTGGGAAGGCAATGATATAGTTATCAAAAACATGGAGGCAGTTTCTGTGTGGTTCCAGGTAATTATGAGGTGTTCTTTATTTCTTGAATATATAAAGACTAAACACATTGGTAAGGAGGACTACCCAACATGAAAAGGGATAAGGTCACACTGAATTGTTTAATTTAGAAGAAGACATGAGACCACTGATTTTTTATTTTTTGTTGTTGTTAGAACAACTTAGTGACAATGTATTAAATTAGTGATTTATAGTGTTTTCATTTATGTGTCAAGAGTATTGATATAAACTCAGGAGCTGACATTGGCTTAAGATCCTTTTGAAATAAAGAATGTCATAATTTTTTAAAATGGTGCCTGCCTTTAAGTGCCTGGGTTCCTTTTATTTTTTCCAAATGAACTTCATACAGTCTTCAAAACTCAATTAGACTAGCCATCAGAGGTGTTAGAAGTCAAACTTCTAGGAAAACCTGTACTACAAAAAGAATCTCGTTTTCCCATTGCAGGGAAGATCAGGATTAATCAATGCCAAGTTTGCAAGTACATTTGTATCTTGACTGAAATTCAGCACCCTGCTGAGCTTTCTAAGACATAGGAAATAAGAAGCAAGGATGCTTTCGTAACAGAAGGTGAGGGAAAATGCTCTCTTTTTCACCAGTCCCCAAGACTCCACTTCAAGAGCTGAAGTTAAAACCACCACATATTATCAGGAGTTGATAATAGGTTATTTGCTTTCTGTAAGAAATAGAAACAGAAAAGCCAAGGGGAAAAATAAGCTAACGCCAGTTAAAATGAGATATTTGTGTTATTAAAGTGTCAGGCGGAAACGTACACCCATGTAGGATCTTGTGAATGGCCTGGTGCTCCCCCACGTCAAGCACATCCTTCCTGCAACAGTTCCATCTTTCCCTTCTCATCATGCGGCATGTAAGGGTCCTTGTTATTAGAACTGGTTTTATTTCTACCCCTTGTGGAAAATTGTTTAATGCCATTGTCAAAACCGACAGTGCTTGGAACGTTTTAATCTTGTAAAACGTTCCCCTCAGTTACCCAGGGGAGTCTGCTCTGGAGCTCCTGATGTTATCGTGAACGATAAGGGCCCCACATGCACATCTCTTTCCAATTTATTTTATTAACATCCCTAACATCTCAGATAATTTTAACTTATACTCATATATCATGTGCCTCTAACAGTTAGCAAGTGCATTCTAAAGTTATCTCTGTAAACACATCCATTTTACTCTTGGTATAAAACAGCAGCTGTTTGGATGGTGGTGGGAGAAGGGATGAGCCTGAACTTGCACAATCACATTGCTGTGTAGAATACTAACAGGAGGGATGGGTCTTTGGTACAGAAAATGCCAATATAAGGGAAAGGGGAAAAGGCAAGACATATTTAGGGCATGGAATTAACAGGAAGAGGAACAAGAAGGAAAGTGGAATAAAGTGATTTCCAAGGTTTTGGTTTGAGCAAGAAGCAAGTGACCAGAGCCAGTTTCCTGTAAACCTGGCAACCAGAATCACTTGCTGCACCATTTCATTAGGTAGCAGTGTGTGCACGGATGACTCGATGCCCAGTGTTGCTTATCATTCATTCACCAGTTTACATGTTCCTGCCTATATTTCCTATCTACTGGGTTCCTCATAATCTCTCAGAATACAAAGAAAAGTAAGGCACAGTCTTTGCTTTCAAAGCTCCCACACTCTGGGGGAGTCATAGACAGGTGCCCAGATTCTCTGATTCAGTGGGAGACATGTCAGGAGAGGGATGTATGCAAATGACTACCACAGCCTAGAGGCTGAATGCATTCCCTCTTCTGGGGAAGGGAAAGAGGACAAAGAGAAGAGAGAAGCAGAGGAGTCAGTTCAGAGCAACTCCAAAGAAGGAACGATATTCAAGCAGGGAATTGAGGAGTAAGAATCCACTAGAAATAACAACAGTGAAATAAAATAAAATAAAATAAAAGCATCATTTCAGGCAGAGGAAATGCAATGCAGAGAATATTCTGAGCACTTCTGTCCTTTCCCTCAGTATCTCATTGACCCCTCCTGACACTCTGAGGCCACCAGGATCTGTTACCTTCAGGGCTACACAGCACAATCCCCAAACAATGGCAGCCATTCTATAGACCAATTTCACTCTTTGGACCTTGATTTCTGCTGATTGACAAAAATGACAAAGGTCTTAGAACTCTTATTTTACATAGCATTTTTTAGGGTAAGATCAAGTGAGACACGACCTTTCAACCTAGAGAATCCAGGTGGACAAGTTCTTTTGTACTGAAGTTTGGTCTGTCTGCATAAAGACACTCAAAGCAGAAACTGCTGCCACCCAACTAAAGAGGAGGGGAGACGTCAGGGAATTCGGGCCCAGAGACATGGATGAGCAGACTGGTGGGGAAATGGTAGAGTGGGAACTGTGTCCTGTCCCAGGAAGTGTATTTCTCACAGGAAATTAAAAATAAAGTGGTCGGCTTCAAGCAACATGATTAGGAGTCTCCTTCTCAGTGTCTTTCCTGGAGCCCTGTCTTTGGAGACCGTGACTTTTGGGCAGAGGAAAAAGCTAAGATTCACTTGTGCACTTAGAATCGCCTCACGTGTGGCTGCCGTGCTGATATTGTACATGAAGTTCAATATGTTCTTTGGTTTCTGCCCTCAGGAGGGAAAAGAAGGAGTGAACAAATGGATGAATGAATAAATGAGTGAATGAAATCAAGCACGCTCCAATGTCCTGATTTGACACTCAAGCTATGAAGGGGGAAAAAAAAATGTCCCTTTCAGAATTGCTCCTGAGAGAACACTGCTTACATGCTTTGTAAGACACAATTGGCATTATACTTCTGGGGTGACTTCTTCTGCCAGCAGATATCACTTCACTGCTATTGATAATATACTATAAGCATTGAACTGATTGTTAAAAAAGAGATTATGAATGCATGTTATGATTCTCAAGCACTCCCGGTTATTGGGATCAGTGACTTCACTTGGAAACATTTTATTTATTCTTATAATAAAAAGTACATCATTGTTATTGGTCCCATGATTCCTTCTGTTGAATACAATACTGTTTGCCTTTACCCCAGACTTCATTGCTTTTTATTCTGCATCATGCATTTTATTGATTTTCCTGTTACTATTATTTCCTTCAATAAGCCATTTTAAAATAACATAGATTTTCTTCCTCATTTTTTTTTTTTTTTTTTTTTTTGGCTTTGTCCATATCCACAGCCTTCCCCAGTGCTGAGTCTAGGGCTGTACTGCAAGTTTCCACCTCTCCTCTTTTTCTTGTCACCCTTTGTAATTTGTCTTCCCCAGGATATTTTGTGTTCAGATTTTGAGGGGCCATAAATTAAACCCTTCACCCTCCTCTTGAGTTTAGACTAAATGGGGAAAAATAATGGGTAACTGACAAATGGAGATTCAAATGTTAGCTTTTGGCTTCCAGTCTTTCTGGGAATTAGGCAGACCTAGGCACAGGGTGACAGCCTGGGGCACTGCAGCCCCACCTAACACACAGAGATCCTCCCTACTCAGCAAAGCAGAGCTTCTGCACATCTTCTGGACAGGATGACTTCCAGCAGAAACAAGAAGAGTAGAGCTGGGTATGTTTTGAGATCAAGTATTTCCTGAACCAAATTTGTTTCCAAACTTGTCACTGATAAAAATTTCTGCCTGTCCAAAGTTGAGCAGCACATGAGAGTATGGAGAGTAGCTGGAAAGTTTCCTCTGGCTGAAGTCCTTTGGTGGAGCTGAGACTTTAGAGCAACGAGGCCAAGGAGAGCTTTGATGTCCATGAAAAAAGACTCACAAAACATACCCTGGGCCTGAGTTACTGCGGACGTAACCCAGATTCCAAACTTTTCTCTTCGTGCTCCAACCTTTTTACCTTCTTCTCTTTAATCTCATATCTGGTAATTGTGTAATCTAGGTGGGATGATGAGATCATTTCTCAGAACATGTCAGTCTATATGGCTTGAAGGTCTACTCTTTCAAGAAACTAACATTTCTAATGTTATCTGGTCAAAATGCCAATTACTACTATGATCCTAGAAACCCAAAAGCAAACTTTGGTTGATCTGCAACTGAAATGAACAACATGCCACTAAAAACAGAAATTGCCATTAGCTATGTTGTTCATATACTTGATCTATGCTTCTCACACTAGGGATGGAAATGGAGTTATCTTGGTATTTGGTTGCTTATATTTTTATCTTAATTTCTAGAGATATTTCTCAAATCAAGGGGTTTACCAGTAGAGATGTAACTTCATTTTGATAAGGTGCAGAATTTTAGGATTTGGTCAATACTAATATCTTGCACTTTCCAAACCCTGGCCTTTAGTATGTATAAAGGAAGAGAAAGAGATTAGGAGTTGGAAATAGAAATGTAAGAAGTTCATGGGATTCAGGGATATAAGGAGCTCAGGGAAATAAGACCTGGGCTTGCCAAGGAGCCTTAAGGATTTTCTTGTTTGTGTGGCATGGAGATTAAGCTCTGGGGCACTCTACCACTGAACTATATCTCTAATCCCTTTTACTTTTTATCTTGAGACAGGGTGTCACTAAACTTCATAGACTAAACTCGAACTTGTGGTTCTCCTACCTCAGCCTCCCAAACCACTGGGGCTAAAAGTGTGTGCCACCACACCCAGCAGAATTTTCCTTGACATTTTTCTCTCTGCACTTGAGAATGTGTCAAAGTTTTCTATTCGAGCCCCTCCGTGCATATCATTCATGGTATCAATTCTTGTTCTTCTGACCACAGAGAAAGAAAGTGACCCCACATGATAAACAATGTGGTTGTACACCAAGATGTTTCCAGAGTGTGGTGGTTGATATTGCCAGCTCTGATGTCCCATGGCCAACTTTTAGTTTATGGCCCTGTGACCATAATGTTTATTTCACTTTCCTGAACCTCATTTTCCTCATCTGTGAAAAGGAATGATAATAGTAACTCCCTTTTGATGACTACGTGAGAAAATGAATACAAAGTTTGCAGCACAGGGTCAGGGCACTGTAAGCAAATGGTCAAGTTTCAAAATAACGATAGCACAATGATTCAAGGAATAGTAGGTTAGGGCATGAGGATGAAAAAGCAGACAAGTTTCAACATGCATTACATGCACACATGCATATATATCTATACACACACACATATATATGAAAAGTATTTTATATATATAATGTATATATGCATGCATATGAAATGTTATATTTAAAAACAGATTAACAAACCTCCACATTTTATCATATCATCTTCAAATATTAAAAAAAAATGAATTACAACAGTAGAAAGAAGTTGATATTCCTTCTGGATACATTCACCTTCCTCTCTTTGTTTCCCCAGCAGCCTACTAACCTCAACTGAAATTAGTGTATTTTTTGACCACAATTTGTACATTACCAAAGGACTATTCAAAGTAACAAGTTTTGGTAACATAGTAAGCATATCTTTCAGTGACATTTTCTTTAAAACTAGCTTTATTCGTTATGATTCTCATACCATATGATGCACCCGTTGATGCACAACCCAGTGGTGTGTCCTTTGTTCAGAGTTGTTCAACCATTGCCACAACTGCCTTGAGAGCATGAGACTGAGGGTGGTAGGGAGAGGATCAGTGGGGTAGAGGGTAAAGAAATAGGAGACGAGTGCTAATGGTTATGGGGTTTACTTCTTTTCAAATATGGTAGTTGTGAAATTCATCCACATTCATAAACGTAGCTGTCACCATTAATTTTCATTCTTGAATCATATTATTTCATATTGTTCCGACAGGTCATTTACCAATTTTACTATTGATAGCATTGAAGTTGGTTCTAATGTTTTCCTATTCAAGAAATATTGGGATCACCCTTACAGTCATAAACTTATATTTCCATAAAGTTGTCCAAGCAATTTGCATTTCCACTAGCAATTTATAGAAATGTTAGAGTTTTAAAAATCTGTTAATCTGATGAATTGTAAATTTACATTTTTTTAGAATGTACAATTCTCTAATAACATGTATATCATGTATAACAGCAAAGTTATAAATCATTTTTTGGTTTATTTTTACTTCTTTTTTTCCCCAATCTGATTTTTTAAAATAATTTATTTATTTTGATTCATTGTAAACAAATGGGGTACAACTTGTTTCTCTGGGTGTACATGAAGTGAAGTCATACCATTTGTGTAAACATACACGTATATAGGGTCATGACGTTTGTCTCATTCTGTTATTTTTCTTCCCCCCACCCCTCCCACCCATCTTTTCCCTCTATACAATCCATCCTTCTTCCATTCTTGCCTCCCTCCCACCCCCCATTATGTATCATCATCCGCTTATCAGAGAGATCACTCTGTCTTTGCTTTTTGGAATTGGTTTATCTCACTTAGCATGATATTCTTCAATTCCATCCATTTACCTGCAAAACATGATTTGATTCTTCTTTATGACTGAATATTATTCCATTGTGTGTATATACCACAGTTTCTTTATCCATTCATCTATTGAAGGGCATCTAGGTTGGTTTCACAGTCTAGTTATTATGAATTGAGTAGCTATGAACATTGATGTGGCTGCATCTCTGTAGTATGCTGATTTTAAGTCCTTTGGGTATAGGCCAAGGAGTGGGATAGCTGGGTCAAATGGTTCCATTCCAAGCTTTCTGAGGAATCTCCATTCTGCTTTCCAGAGTGGCTGCACTAATTTGCAACCCCACCAGCAATGTATGAGTGTACCTTTCTCCCCACATCCTCACCAACACCTGTTGTTGCTTGTGTTCTTGATAATCGCCATTCTAATTGGGGTGAGATGGAATCTTAGGGTAGTTTTGATTTGCATTTCTCTTATTACTAGAGATGTTGAACATTTTTTCATATATCTGTTCGTTGCTTGTACATCTTCTTCTGTGAAGTGTCTGTTCATTTCCTTAGCCCATTTGTTGATTGGGTTATTTGTATTCTTGGTGTAGAGTTTTTGAGTTCTTTATAGATTCTGGAAATTAGCGCTCTATCTGAAGTATGAGTGGCAAAGATATTCTCCCACTCTGTAGGCTCTCTCTTCACATTCCTGATAGTTTCCTTTGCTGAGAAAAAGTTTTTTTAGTTAGAATCTATCCCAGTTATTGATTCCTGCTATGGGATGACCATCCCTAAAGTTTGCTCATTTTTGTATTATCTTGATTTATTGTATTATTTTGGATTTGAAGAGATTTTAATTTTATCCTAATTATTATACCTTTGTTGTTCATATAAGTTGTACATATCTTTAACTATATAGTATTTTTGGGATACAAATGTGTTAAATTATACAGCAAAATTTTCATCCTTTCCCCTGTAATTTGTCCCTTTATGTTTAATGATTCCTTCCTATCCTAATACCATGACAATATTCTCTTATTTTGTTCTAAATATTTCAAGTGTTTCTTTGTTTTCTTTAGATCCTTTGTCCACTTGGGATTCAATTTTATGACTATACAAGATGAAGATTTAATTTGGTTGCTGTTTTTATTTTTTTTCCCCATTTTTCTAGCACTATTTAATGCATAGTTCCTGGTGATGGAAAGGCAGCCATGGAAGAGACCAACTAGAGGATATGTAGGGGGATATCTCTGGTTCTTTACTTTGTTATAATATTCTACTTCCCAGTCTTGGGCCAGTGCCACAAATTTGTTTGTTGACCTGTTTTGGTGTTAGCATCATTGGAGTAAGCATCCTCTTTATTATCATTATTTGTTGAAAGACCTGCGATATTTGCTTTATATCTATGATCATATTCAATATTCATGACAACCAAAAAAGGCTAGTATTATCTCTATTCTAAGATGGGGAAACTGGAACTTAAAGAAGTTATGACTTGCCCAATCTCATGCAGGCTGAAAGTGGGAGAGCTAAGATTCACACTCAGGTCAACCTAATTCCGGTGTTCTTTTAAACATTTATGTTACACTTTCTTCCTGGACAAGACTTTAGGGAATCATCTTATCCAGCAGTTCTCAGCATTGACTGCACATTGGAATCACCACGTGAGCTTTTCCAATGTATTTATAATTAAGCCCCGCCATGCACACATTGAATCTACCCAGAGGTAAAACTTGGTTGTTTGCATTTTTTTTAACCTTTCATTGAAATTTTACTGAGATAAATGAAAAGGCACTCACATTTTTAAAGGTTGTCTAAATTGTGATGTGCTTCTAAAGTTAAAAACAACTCATTTTCATGTATATTTATTTTACTGATGATAAAACCAAGGATCAAAGATAGAATGTAACTTACCCCAAATCTCAATCCTTGACATTATTTATATAGAATGATGGGCTGAAAAAAAATCTCCCTGAGTCTAAATATGTGAAGTCAGGGAAGGGAAGGAGAAGAGTAAATTCAACCAGAATTATCTGTCCTGTGGTTGCTGGTTCCTAGTAGCCACTTATTTTGTGTCAATTCAAGGGCCCAGGACTCTCCCTTCACCAACAAATAAGCTACCTGCAAGTTTTCCCCAAATTTTCTTTCTTATCAACAACAAAAATCATTATAAATAATTTCACTTTGTAATTAGAAAAAAAAAAAACTGGAAAATTACCTTGCAGAATTATTGCACTGACATAGGCTCAATCACAGGGTTAAAAGTGAATCATATATTCTTTCCTAAAAGTAGATTATTACAGAAGGAACTAAGAAAAATCAAAGTCACAAGGCAAAACAATTGAGAATCTGAGAACTAGAAAGACAAATCTCATTGGTACCTGAGTATTTGTTTCCTGAGTTCACACAAAGGAAGGAAAGCTTAGGAGTATAAATATGGACTGAAGTTATAACCTAGATAGAAATCCTTGAGAGAGGATGAGAAGAAACTTCTCTTGTCAGTAAGGGGGAAAATCTCACCCTTACAATTTCTTTGCATGGAAAACTGCCGACATAACCTCCCACAAAGAGAATGATAAAATATTTAGATGTCAATATTGCTTATACTTTTTGTCACTATTAATATTATTTTTTCAATGTTAATATACAATTTTGAGCATTTCCATTTAATTTGCCCAAAAAGTCTTCCCGCATTGCCTATTCCTAAAGAGGAATTCACAGCTCTAGCAATAGGTTCATTCTATGCTTCATACACAAGTCAAAGAATAAACTTAAGGGGCATAATTCTAGCTAGAGATTGCCCTTGGCTTTTCTTCAGTGCATTTTTATACTATCTAATCATGTATATGATATATATCAACAGCCCAAATGAGTTTTTATGATAAATTTGACCTTCTGTATGTATCTGATAAACTGAAATGTTCAGATGGCACGTAGAGTTTCTGACTGCCAACCAGTGGTATACTTTTGGAAGCATATTTATACAGCAGGGTTTGTGTATTTTGAATATTTTATTTCCTTCTGTCTTCATTATTTTATAAAAACAAATTGAAGATGAAAATGCTGATACAAGAAGCGTAGATCCTGCAAACCTAATATAGATGAGACAAAAACACAAATCTCTCCGAGTGCCAAAAATGGTAAATCAACAAGACACTCCCTGGGCTTGTGCCAGTCAAGTGTTTGTTCAGTTGTGAATAAGATGGTAACAAACGGCAACATATTTGAAATTCTAGAAATAAATCATTGAACTTTCTGTGAAAAGCAAACAAAATATAAATGAAAACCTTTTATCTATGTCTGGATTCACTAACCCCCTACCTTATAATTTGTAAGTTTGCTACTTATCCTTTATAAGTCAACATTTATATACATTATTAAGAATAAATTATGTGTAAATGTAGGCTACTTTCTATATGGTTCTTATAAGTTAAAATAAAATATTCCATAATCACAAATTTTGTTTTGATTGCTGGGGTAACGGTAATCTGACAATTCTTCAAGGCCTGTAAAATTGCACACCCGCAATACAAGCACAAGAATAGTCTTTTGTGCATCTAGTCCAAATGTGTTGTGAAAGAGCGTGGCTGACAGCATGATGTAAATCTCAATTGTGGAGAGATGATCCTCAGAATCCTTATTTTTTCTATTATCCATTATGAATGCGTCATTGACCAGAGTAACACTTTCATAAACTCGTTTCTCATCCAAGGAAATCCTATATCTCCCCATCCCACACACTTCCTTTTATAGAATATAAGGATAATTCCCATTTTTTAAGAATTTTTAAAATTTACTTCAATTTACTCAGCTCTTAGCAACATGTGATATATATATTAGATGTTCAATGTCTCATAACTTAGTTTTATCAGCTAATAAAAAATCAAGGAAGATATTTTTGTCCATTCATTCATTAATCTGCTTACTTATTTGACATTTATTGAGCACTTGCTGTGTATCCTTTGGCTAAAAGAAAGATGACGCAAAATAAAATTTCCTGCCTCAAGATTCCATCTAGGTAGAAGGGAAAATTGATGTATGAGCCACAAATTTTCCTGTAAGACAAGAACCTGCAAATAATATAATTAAGAGAGATATACTATTTGGTACATAGAATAAAAAAATAATTGAGACTGGAGTTAAATTCATGGCAAATGCGGTACTTGACCTGACCCTCGAAACTGAGAAGAACATATTGAGTAAGTGTGGTAAAGGAGGTGTCTTTGACTAGTTCTTACGAAGCTAGAGGCTTAGAGAAATCATCCCTCAGTTAAACATCAAAGAAATCTTTAAAATGTGTATATTTGATATCTAGCTGACTAGGGCTAAAGTAATGGAATATCAGAACAGCGAGAAACAAACATGAATTCACAAAATACCGTAAAACTGGAGTCGACATAATTGCCTGATCAATGATAGCCTGGAGCCAGGCTGATTGAAGAAGGCTTGAGTCATGAAAAGGAGAATCACACAAGCTTGGGAGTCTAGTAATGTGCAAGATGGCATCGAAAAACAAGGGAGGAAACCCTGCAGAAAATAGGTTTCCTGGAGAACAATGCACTTAACATGTAAATGAGGGGGAAACTGAAACTTGGGGAGTCCTGAGAGAGCTCCATCTGGGATTTGATCCTGATTAGAGAATAGGGGAAAGACCATAATGAGGATTCTCAACTGCAGACCTACCTTCAGGCAGACTCGGGGCTGGAAATCATACTTTCTGATTGGTCCACAAAATTAGAGGCTGGAAATTTCATTTAAAGTGCTTCTGTGTTGGACAGGTCCCCAAGGGGCTGAATAGGCTGACACAGGGAAGCCCAACCTGGAGAGACAAAACTTCAGCCTGGATTATGTAAGGTTCTACATCTATATGTCTATAACTCTGCCACTCTCTTTCTACCAAGTTAGTAGGAGAAGTTAAGTGACGAAATAAATGGACAAACAAAAGAGAGAAACAGTGAAATAAAAGTTAAAACAAATCACCAAAATGCATGACAGATTCCTTCAAAATACATGAAAGGAAGAAATGATGAAGAATAAGTTATAAGAAAAAGAAAAACAGGAAAGGTAATATTTAAAAAGAAAGTTTTTTTTACTGAGTTGATGAAAACTTACTGTTATGTAATCCTAAAACATTTTATGCAGGATAATTAAAATTAAATTGTAAGTAGATAAACAATAATGAAATCACAGAATACAAAAGGTTATGGGGAGGCTGGGATTGTGGCTCAGTGGTAGAGCACTTGCCTAGCAGGTGTGAGGCACTGGGTTGGATCCTTAGCACCACATAAAAATAAATAAATTAAGTAAAGGTACTGTGTCTATAACAACTAAAAAAAATAAAATAAAATAAAACAGAAAAAGGCTATGGATTCCCTTAACCTGTTCTGTCTACTATCAAAAAAAATTCCATAGCAATCCAAGATTGCAGACTAGAGGGTGACTGCATCTCCTGTCACTCCAGAACCCAGGATTCAAGAAGGGGAGGCACTGAGAGACTCAGACTAAAATAGAGCCACGGGGTGAGTCTCCCCAACTGGGTGAAGCTCAGCCCGGGTGGCAGGCCCAGACAGGGGTGGCTATCAGAGCAGGGCAGGGCAGCTAGAGTCTTCCCCAGGTAGCCATGCTCCCTCCCACAGCAGGCTCCTTCCACACGGTCAGCTTCTCAGAGTAGGCCCCCTAGATAGAGCCTATCTGCACAGAACCAGCTCCAAGTCCTGGAACCAGCGGCGAGCTCTGGCCCACAGGCAGCTTCAGGGACCAGGACAGGGGCAGCCACGGACTTCCCCAAGCAGCCCTGCTCCCTCTGCGGTAGGCTCCTTTCACGGCCAGCTTTTCGGAGCAGACCGCCCAGTGAGAGCCTTTCCGCACAGAGCCAGCTCCAAGCCCTGGAACCAGTAGCAGGCTAGGGGCAGCTTTCTTCAGAAGCACTGCATTATCAAGTTCATCCAAGACTTCAGGGTACTGAAGGCTGTGAACTGATAATACTGGAAATCTACAGAGACACTATAAGCCAATAGAGAAAATCTGCAATATCTCAGAGTCCCACTGACAGCTGACCAATATGAGAACACAAGGGAAGAAAATGTCCCAAACAAATCTAGATACTATATCAATAAAACCCAATGACAGAACAGCAGAACAAATGTTAGAAAGGGAGTTCAGAATGTACATAATTAAAACAATCAGGGAAGCAAACGAGGAGATGAAAGAGCAAATGCAGGCATTGAACAATGAGATGAAAGAGCAAATGCAGGCATTAAATGATCACACCAATCAACAGTTAAAAGAGCAAATACAGGAAGCAAAATATCATTTCAATAAAGAGTTAGAGATACTGAAAAAAAAAATAACAGAAATCCTTGAAATGAAGGAAACAATAAACCAAGTTAAAAACTCCATAGAAAGCATAACCAATAGGATACAACACTTGGAAGACAGAACCTCAGACATTGAAGACAAATTATTTAATCTTGAAAAGAAAGTTGACTAAACAGAGAAGATGGTAAGAAATCATGAACAGAATCTACAAGAATTATGGGATATCATGAAAAGGCCAAATTTAAGAATTCTTGGGATTGAGGAAGGCTTAGAGAAACAAACCAAAGGAATGAACAATCTATTCAATGAAATAATATCAGAAAATTTCCCAAATCTGAAGAATGAAATGGAAAACCAAGTAAGAGGCTTATTGGACTCCAAATATACAAAATTACAACAGACTCACACCAAGGCACATTATAATGAAAATACCTAACATACAAAATAAAGGCCATGAGAGAAAAGAATCAAATTACATTCGGGGGGAAACCAATAAGAATATCAGCAGATTTTTCAATCCAGACCCTAAAAGCTAGAAGGGTCTGGAACAACATTTACCAAGCCCTGAAAGAAAACAGACGCCAACCAAGAATCTTATACCCAGCAAAACTTACTTTCAGATTTGATGATGAAATAAGATCCTTCCATGATGAACAAAAGCTAAAGGAATTTACAAAAAGAAAGCCGGCATTACAGAACATTCTCAGCAAAACATTCCATGAGGAAGAGATGAAAAACAATGATGCAAATCAGCAACAGGGGGAACTAGCCTACAGGAACAGCCAAATAAAGGAGAAACCAAATCATGTCAAAAAACAAAAATGAGTCAAATGACTGGGAATAAAAATCATATCACAGTAATAACCCTGAATGTTAATGGCCTGAACTCATCAATCAAAAGACATAGACTGGCAGATTGGATTAAAAAGAAAAATCCAACAATATGCTGCCTGCAAGACACTCATCTCATAGAAAGAGATACCCATAGACTAAAGGTGAAAGGATGGGAAAAAACATACCATGCACATGGACACAGCAAAAAAAACTGGAGTATCCATCCTCATTTCAGATAATGAGGACTTCAAGCCAAAACTAGTCTGAAGGGATAAAGAAGGACATTACATAACGCTTAAGGGAAGCATAAATCAGCAAGACATAACAATCATAAATATCTATGCCCGGAACATTGGTTCATGCATGTACGTCAAACAAATCCTTCTCAATTCCAGAAATCAAATAGACCACAACACAATAATACTAGGCGATTTTAACATACCTCTCTCACCATTGGATAGATCTTCCAAACAAAAATTGAATAAAGAAACCATAGATCTCAATAACACAATCAACAATTTAGACTTAACGGACATGTACAGAATATACCATCCAACAAAGAATGAATACACTTTCTTCTCAGCAGCACATGGATCCTTCTCTAAAATAGACCATATTTTATGCCACAAAGCTACTGTTAGCAAATACAAGAAGATAGAGATACTACCTTGTATTCTATCAGATCATAATGGAATGAAATTAGAAAAAAAATGACAGAATAAAAAACGGAAACTTCTCCAATACCTGGAGAACAAATAATACACTATTATATGATGAATGGATGACAGAAGACATCAGGAGGGAAATAAAAAAATTTTTAGAAGTAAACGAGAACAAAGACACATCATATCAAAATCTCTGGGACACTATGAAAGCAGTACTTAGAGGAAGGAAGATTTATTTCATGGGGCGCATTCAACAAAAGAAGTAGAAATCAACAAATAAACGACCTAACACTACAGCTCAAAGCCCTAGAAAAAGAAGAGCAGACCAACACCAAACATAGTAGAAGACAGGAAATAGTTAGAATCAGAGCCGAAATCAACAAAATTGAAACAAAAGAAACAATCGGAAAAATTAACAAAATAAATTGTTGGTTCTTTGAAAAAATAAACAAAATTGATAAACCCTTAGCCACACTAACAAAGATAAAGAGGGAGAAAACTCAAATTACTAAAATTCAGAATGAACAAGGAAATATCACAACAGACACAAGTGAAATACAAAACATAATTAGAAGCTATTTTGAAAATGTATACTCCAACAAAACAGAAAACCTTGAAGACATCAACAAGTTTCTAGAGACATATGAATTACCTAAACTGAATGAGGAGGATATACACAACTTAAATAAATCAATTTCAAGCAATGAAATAGAAGAGGTCATCAAAAGCCTACCAACAAAGAAGAGTCCGGGACCAGATGGGTTCTCAGCCGAGTACTACAAAACCTTTAAAAGAGCTCATTCCAATACTCCTCAAAGTATTCCATGAAATAGAAGAGGAGGGAACCCTCCTAATCTCATTCTATGAAGCCAATATTACCCTGATACCTAAACCAGACAGAGACACTTCGAGGAAAGAAAGTTTCAGACCAATATCCTTAATGAACATCGACGCAAAAATTCTCAACAAAATTTTAGCAAATCGCATACAAAAATATATTAAAAAGATAGTGCACCACGATCAAGTGGGTTTTATCCCAGGGATGCAAGGTTGGTTCAATATCCGGAAATCAATAAATGTCATTCACCATATCAACAGACTAAAAGTTAAGAATCACATGATTATTTCAATAGATGCAGAAAAAGCATTTGATAAAATACAGCATCCCTTCATGCTCAAAACACTAGAAAAAATTGGGGTAGTGGGAACATTCCTTAACATTGTAAAGGCCATCTACACTAAGCCCATGGCCAATAACATTCTAAATGGTGAAAAACTGAAAGCATTCCCCCTAAAAACTGGAACAAGGTAGGGATGCCCTCTTTCACCACTTCTATTCAACATCGTCCTTGAAACTCTAGCCAGAGCAATTAGACAAACCAAAGATTAAAGGGATACAAATTGGAAAAGAAGAACTCAAACTATCCCTGTTCACTGATGACATGATTATATATTTAGAAGTACCAATAAGAATATCAGCAGATTTTTCAATCCAGACCCAAAAAGCTAGAAGGGCATGGAACAACATTTATCAAGCCCTCAAAGAAAATGGATGCCAACCAAGAATCTTATACCCAACAAACTTACTTCCAGATTTGACAATGAAATAAAATCCCTCCATGATAAACAAAAGCTAAAAGAATTTACAAAAAGAAAGCCAGCATTACAGAACTTTCTCAGCAAAATATTCCATGAGGAAAAGAAGAACACAAACTATCCCTGTTCGCTGATGACATGATTATATATTTAGAGGAACCCAGAAATTCCACCAGAAAACTTTCAGAACTCATTAGTGAATTCAGTAAAGTAGCAGGTTACAAGATCAATGCTCATAAATCCAATGCATTTTTATACATAAGTGATGAATCTTCAGAAAGAGAAGTTAGGAAAACTACCCCATTCACAATAGCCTCAAAAGAAATAAAATACTTGGAAATCAATCTCACAAAAGAGGTGAAAGACCTCTACAATGAGAACTACAGAACACTAAAAACAGAAATTAAAGAAAAACTTAGAAGATGGAAAGATCTCCCATGTTCTTGGATAGGCAGAATTAATATTGTCAAAATGGCCATACTACCAAAAGTGCTATACAGATTCAATGCAACTCCAATTATAATCCCAATGACATACCTTACAGAAATAGAGCAAGCGATCATGAAATTCATCTAGAAGAATAGGAAACCCAGAATAGCTAAAGCAATCCTCAGCAGAAAGAGCGAAGCAGGGGGTATCACAATACCAGATCTTCAACTCTACTACAAAGCAATAGTAACAGAAACGGCATGGTATTGGCACCAAAATAGACAGGTAGATCAATGGTACAGAATAGAGGACACGGACACAAACCCAAATAAATACAATTTTCTCATACTAGACAAAGGTGCAAAAATATGCAATGGAGAAAAGATAGCCTCTTCAAAAAATGGTGCTGGGAAAACTGGAAAACCATATGCAACAGAATGAAATTAAACCCCTCTCACCCTGCACAAAACTCAACTCAAAATGGATCAAGGACCTCAGAATCAGACCAGAGACGGTGCATCTTATAGAAGAAAAAGTAGGTCCAAACCTTCAACTTGTTGGCTTAGGATCAGACTTCCTTAACAGGACTCCCATAGCACAAGAAATGAAAGCAAGAATCAACAACTGGGATAGATTCAAACTAAAAAGCTTTCTCTCAGCAAAGGAAATTATCAGCAATGTGAAGAGAGAGCCTACAGAGTGGGAGAAAATCTTTGCCATTCATACTTCAGATAAAGCGCTAATTTCCAGAATATATGAAAAACTCAAAAAACTCTACACCAAGAATACAAATAATCTAATCAACAAATGGGCTAATAAATGAACAGACACTTCATGGAAGAAGATGTACAAGCAATCGACAGATATATGAAAAAATGTTCAACATCTCTAGTAATAAGAGAAATGCAAATCAAAACTACCCTAAGATTCCATCTCACCCCAATTAGAATGGCAATTATCAAGAACACAAGCAACAATAGGTGTTGGTGAGGATGTGGGAAAAAAGGTACACTCATACATTGCTGGTGGGTTTGCAAATTAGTGGAGTCACTCTGGAAAGCAGTATGGAGATTCCTCACAAAGCTTGGAATGGAGTCACCCTTTGACCCAGCTATTCCACTCCTTGGCCTATACCCAAAGGACTTAAAATCAGCATACTTCAGAGATGCAGCCACATCAATGTTCATTGCTGCTCAATTCACCATAGCCAGATTGTGGAACCAACCTAGATGTCCTTCAATTGATGAATGGTTAAAGAAACTGTGGAATATATATATAATGGAATATTACTCCACCATAAAGAATGATAAAATTATGGCATTTGCAGGCAAATGGATGAAATTGGAGAATATCATGCTAAGTGAGATAAGCCAATCTCAAAAAACTAAAGGATGAATGATCTCGCTGATAAGCGGATGAGGACATATCATGGGGGGTGGGAGGGGTTAGCATTAGGGTTAAGGTTAAGTTTAGGTTTAGGGTTAAGGAGGGTGGTAAGAATGGAGGAAGGAAGGACTATATAGAGGGAAAAGAGGGGTGGGAGGGGTGGGGGTAAGGGAAAAAAATAACAGAATGAATCAAACAACATTGCCCTATGTAAATTTATGATTACACAAATGGTATGCCTTGACTCCATGTACTAACAGAGAAACAACATGTATCCCATTTGTTTACAATAAAAGAAAAATTCCATAAACTGGTGGCTTATAAACCAATGTAAAGCAAAGCAAAGGAAAACAAAACAAAACCCGTATTTTCCACAGCTTTGGAGTCTGGGAAATCCAAGATCCGTCACCAGAAGATTTGGTAACTGGTGAGGACCCCTTTCCTAGTTCACAGATGATGGCTTCTCCCTGTGTCCTCATATGGTGGGAAAGGGCAAGGGCATTTTTGGGGACCCTTTTCTAAAGGCACTAATCCTCATGATGGGATCATCTCCCCAAAGGCACTAACTCCTACATCCTAATACCATCATTTTGGGGGTTAGGGTTTTAACACACGAATTTAAGTTGGACACAATCAGACCATAGGGACCAATCACAGGGAATAGTAAGAGCACCTCAAATAATAATAGTTATACTAACACATCATTTCTCAACAATAACCCCAGAAACGATGATATAAAATAATATCTTTAAAGAAATAAGAGAAAATAACTGTCAGCCTAGGATTCAGCGTACAACAAATCTATTTTTCAGGAATAAAAATGAGACTTCTCAGTTCTACTTGGGTGTAGAAATTTGGAATGGAATGACTTTCTCATTTTTAACATAATAATAGAAGTTATTGGACAATGGCAAATTCATGATTTTCCTCAAAGGTACAAGAAGGGAGCTCATGGAAAATTTAGGGAAAAAACAGGAATTTCCGAGGAGAAATAGGACACAAGAACTTCCTTACTTAAGTTACATGTTTCAGAATACTACTCAAGCTGGTAAAAAAATAAATAAATTCAACCTAAATTTTGCAATGGATTGGTAAAGGCCAAGTGTGGATCAGCATGAGAGAACAGAACTCCCGTAAGCCTACAGACCCAAGGAGGAACTTGCCCTGATTCATAGGCTTTTCACAGACTTCACTGGGTTCTCACCAGAAAGGTTAGGGCCAGGATGAGGGCTCTGAGAAAGCCAGCTTACGGTACAGCCGGGCGAGAGGATGAGTAGCCACTGCTGTCACGGGGAGGTGAATGAATGCATGGAACCCCACCCCGGTCCTTACCTCCTATTTTCTACATGAAACAAAATCCTTAAGATCCTAGAAATAAAGGTCACCAAATCCCTTCAATCTCAGGGTAAATTTGAAGATCCATTGTAACTAGGGTAAAAGAAAATGTTCTACCCTTTGATGATGGGAAGGAATGTCCCCTGGTCCCACAACATTAGAGATCAGTTACAGTTGGGTGTGAGGCAAGATCACTGAGATGATCTCCATCCCCCAGACCCAGGTACACAGGCTGTCACTGTTTCAGAACACAAAAGTGTGCCTGCCCCTACCCACCACCACCACCAAGTTAGCAAGTACTGAATAAGAAGTCATAGTAGTGTTCTGCTGGAAGCCAGGAGGGTAGAGAGACAACTGATGGTGAGGTGCCAAGAGAAGACATGAAGCTGATGAAGGAGATATTGAGGAAATTATCTTGCGAAAGCACCCCACCTTAATTGCAAGGTGACTCTGAGGAATTAGAGGTTTGTGATTCACTGAAGTTCATCAAAGAAATAACAAAACTCAAATTTAGCTTAATTCCTGCATGCTTTGATTTAACTCCCATAGTATAGACCAGGCAAAAGAAAAGGCATGCCTGTTTCAGGAAAACACACTATTTACACCACCTCTACTCTCCTGCAAAACAGGAACTGAAACAGAATTGTAAGGCATACAAAGGTTACAGAAAAAAACAGCACACTCTCAAAGCAATCAAAAGACTCAGACCCAAAAATGGCACAGGTGCTGAACTTAGTGAATTTAAGATCATTATGTTGACTACATTCAAATTTTCTCAAGGGTATTAAAAATCCTGGAGAATATAATAAAAGTGAGCTACTTGAATTGTTTGATGAGTAACCTCAGAGAGAGGAAAACTAAGAAAGAATCAAATGATAATATTTATTAGAAGCATTCTTTTGATGTACTTATAAATAGATCTGACCATAACTGAGAAAAGTGTCAGTGAACTTGAATAGGTCAATAGAAATTATCATGCCTATAATTCCAGCAGCTTGGGGGACTGAGGTAGGAGGATCTAACAGTTCAAAGCCAGCCTCAGCAAAACCAAGGTGCTAAACAACTCTGAGTTCAATTCCCAGTATCCTCCCTCCCCACCAAAAAAAAAGGGAAGGAAAAGAAAGAAATTATCGAACTGACAAAAGAAGAGTAAAGCAAATAAAAATTTGCATAGAACAACAAGAGCTGTGGGACAATATGCATGAAATTAGAATCCCAGAAAAAGAAAAAAAAAGAAGAACACCATAGAAGACAAATATTTGAAGAATGAAAGTAAAATAAAGATTATTTTGGACAGAAAATTATTTAAGAAGTCTCACAAACTTTAAAGAACGTTTCAAGAAGAAAAAAAATGATCACAGGAAGGTAGAAATACTGGCAAGAAAATAGCAAAATGAGAAGAAAATTTAAGTCTATAATAACTGTGACACAATTGTCTAATTGGAGGGTTTAGGAAGATAGAGTGAAATTCATGAACAAAAACAACATAGAAGTTGGAATTGGTGTGCGTCACTCATCCATTGTCGCTTCTGTGATTCAAACTCACTCTGTTGTGTGACGATGGATGTGTGCTTTGTAATTACTTCCCCTTGGCCAGTGGATCTGGAAAACAACTAAGAAGGGGCTTTTCTCACTTTCTCTTACTTACTTGTGTTTCTGTTGGTTCTAGCTTCCTCCTGCACTCAGCACCCCCAGAGCACTTTCTTCAGTACTTAGCTCCTCAAAGGGCTGCTACTCCAGCCCCTGGCTCCTGCAGCAGGAGGTGCTTTTCAGTGTCAGTAAGTAGCCAGGTCTCTCTCTCTCTCTCTCTCTCTCTGTCTCTCTCTCTCTCTCTCTCTCTCTCTCTCAGAACCTTCATAACTTCACTGTGGCATGCCAATAACCAGGTACCTTTGAATCACCTCCAAAAGCACTCCCCTGGGTAATTTTTGCAGAAAGTTCTGAAGTATATCTCCTCTCTGTGGATTCTTATGCCCCTTTGGGTGGCTTGTAGTGAGTTCTGAGACAGGGCAGCTCTCAGTGAATAGGGCCCAGGACGGGAGATTCCCAGTGAGCTCCACCAGTGGCTTCTACATCCACCTCTCCAAGAAGACATTAGCCCAGAAGAGAGGAGGCATTTGCTTTGGGGCTTTATTTTGTTCTTGAGGATAGAGGATGTTCCATATATCTATAATTCCTGCATCCTTTATAGTCCCCTTGATATTTATAATTTAATTCCCATTATTCCAATCTCCTGTTAATAATTCTTTATATTAAACCTTTCCCATTCAAATTATCAGGTGGTTTCTTTTTTCTGATTGGACAGTGATTGGCATGGAATGTGATTGGAGTTAAAGATTTCTAAAGTCAAAGTCATGGTATTGTTTGGGGGCAAGATAACGACTTTAAGAATTGGGAAGTTACATATGCATGCTAAAAAAATGGGTAACAAGAAGTAAAACAGACTACATAATTTCCAAATGAGTAGAAAGGAAAAGTTGAAATAAAGAAGGAATGAGATTTTGAAAATGGCATGTTGACAGGGGCAGGGGACTAGGTAATGTGTTCTCTATCCTATACTTCTGGACACACAGTTTGGTTAAGTGTGAGCCCCCTTCACATTAGGTACAGTCAAGGGACTGAATTCTGGTCAGTGCCAATGGAAGCTGTGGACCACTTCCCAGCTGGATTGGTGATATTCTTTCAAGCCTAATTCCCCACCTCTTTTGGGCTGCTCTGATAACCTTGAATCAAAGACATAAGGGAGTAGAATCCCCCCATCATCCCTTGGAAGTAAGTCATCAAGCAGGAACACTTGTTTTTGAACTCAGCAAACAGGTTTTTCTTCTTTTTAATTCTATTGTGCTCACCTATTGAGACTTGGAGATTTATGTATTGCATAAATGAGTTTGCCTTAATACAACAAGAAAGGGGAAAAGTAAAAAATACGATACATTCAAAACCAAGAGAAATAGGAAGGGATTGTTATACTTCAGATTGTAGAAATAAATCCAAATATATCAATAGTCTCAATGTAAAAGTTTAATATCTCTAGTTAGGTTATATTACCACAAACATCTATAACACAAGGACAGGAAAAATCTGAAAAGAATAAAAAAAGATGTATAGCAGGCAAGCACTACCCAAAAAGTCTAGTACAACTATATTAACATCAATCATATTTGTCCGTAAGGCAAAGCGAATTACTAACAATAAAGAAGGTTACACAATATTGATACAAAGTTCCATTTACTAAGGGTAGTATAAAAGGAAGAATTTCTATGCATCTGATAAAGTGTCATTATATCATTATATATGTGTGTATGTGTGTGTTTGTACATATTTAGTAAAATTTGATATAACTATGAAAAGAAATTATCAAAGCTAACATTTTAGTGGGAGATTTCATAATCTTCTTTTAAGAAATCCTAGAGTAAACAAATAAAATCAGTAAGGATATGGAAGAATGAACAACACAGTTATAGATAGAAAGATAGATGATAGATAGATAGATAGATAGATAGATAGATAGATAGATAGATAGATAGATAGATCAATCTTGAATACTGTATCCAGGAGATTAAATATCATTTTCATATATATGTAGAAAATTTTAAAAAATCATACAAAAGCATAGGAAAGTAAATACATTTCAAAGGAAGGAGAGACAAGGACGGTCCACACCATAGTGACAACATGACAGAAGCCCAGAGACAAGACAATACTGTACGAGTTTGAAACAATGAGTCTAAGTGATTGATGCCAAAGTTAGGAGGAGAACGTCTGAAACACCAAGCCAATCAAAAATAAGAAAAAGCTGAACACACAAAAGACCTGAGATTTTTGTTGGGGTTTTAGGTGGCATACATTTCTTTTCTATCCTGAGCATATGAGATAGATTGAATATTTGAATCTGAAGCAAGAATTTCTATATTGTCTTAATAACAAGCTATTTGATTTCATCAGAAGAAAAATTTACACCAAAATAGATAGCCACCCCAGCTTGATCTATTTTCTGTGTCTCTTGCTCATAGTAATAAAATCCAATCCCACATCAGACTCATAGACATGCAAAAACAGAGATGATAACTACTGAGATTAGAAGACAATTTCTTGACCACTCAAGGATTTTTATGATTTGTGTAAATTCAATCTCCTTTTCTCTTTGAATGTAAATAGGACTTATCTGAATGCTCAAATGTAACTGGGCTCTCGTCTTCCTAATTTGAAGTTCACTATTGACTTTCCCTTCACATTTTCTCAATTCCTTTCTAAAAGAACAATAGCAAGGTTAGACTTCTCCCAGCCAGAGAGGGACCATCATAATTCAAGGCTTTGGACCAGAATGTGAGAAATGCTAGCCAAGTCTTTGTGACCTGAAGACCAAGTTGCAATGGCAATACCTGAATATCAGGTAGAAGGTAAAACAACTGGTTATACTTAACTGATCATATCTTAAGGAAATACAAGGCACAAACATTTGTAACTTGTGGCTCAACCTTCTAACCTATACAGGAAGTACAATTTCAGAAAGATCGCTAACCTACAATGAGGCTGCCCTTCTGTCTCAGATTGCTATTCCTGTTGTGATCTCTTACTGTACACAGAAGATCATGCAGCTAATGACATTTCCATTCTGTCCTCAACTGGCCCCAAATGGTCTTTGTGTTCCCAAATTAACTGAAATTGCTTTTGTCAGCCATCCTTGTTCTCTAAGCTGCTATGTGCTACATCTTCTCAGCACATTTGAGCCTTCTCCCTTTTCAACACTTTATTCGTGTGATATCCTGATATCCTTGTCTTGCTCCTACCTCTCTGGACCTGCCTTAAGCTTCAATGGTATTTCTTCTTACATCACAGGCAACTGTTAGAATAACCAGGGGTTTGCTAGTTGGGCACAAGGCCTCTTTCTTTTTCCATGGCTGCACGCTCTCCAGTATGACCATATATTTTAGACAACATTTTTTTCACTGTGACCAAAAGACCTGACAAGAACAATTAGAGGAGGAAAACTTTATTTTGGCTCAAGAGGTCTCAGTCCATAGCTCTGGGCCCAAACGGATGCAGAACATCATGGCAGAAGAGTATGGTAGAGGAAAGCAACTCAGGACATGACCACCAGGAAGCAGAGAGAACTCTGCTCACCACAGACAAAATATAAAGCCCAAAGGCACACACCCAGTCACCTCCTTCTTCCATCCACACCCTACCTACCTACGGTTTCTGTCCAGTTAGTCCATGTCAGTGGATTAATGCACTGGTAATGTTGAGGCTCTCATAACCCAACCATTTCACCTGTAAACATTTGCATTGTCTCACATCTCATATCTAAACCATAACACCATATTCATAACTTTGTATATAGCTTAGATGTGCACATTTGCCAAATACCTATGTCTAGCTCTGATCCTTCCCTCTATAATTGAGATAAATATGTCCTTTCATCATATGCATCTTTGTTGTTCAGTGGTCATCTGATCATTGATATGCCTAAGACACAACCCCTGATTCTACTTTGTTCCCTCCCAATTCTCTTGTTCCTTCTATTTTGTAATCTGAGTGACTCTAATAGTTCAGTCCAAAAAATTTTGGTGTATTCCTTGGTTCTTTTCTTTCTGTAAGTCTCATATCAAATCTCAACATCTGTTCTATTTCTCCTGCCTTAAATATACATTCAGAATACTGTTCCACTAGAATTTTGAACCTTGGTACTCGTTTGCCATAAGGTCAAATGCTCTAAGGATGAACAATGACTGAATGATTGAAAAAGTACTCTAGACTTGTTAGGGAAATCCAATCTGTCAAACATGTGTATGACTCAGTTAGTGAAGCACTGGCAACATGGTAGAAAAAAAGAGGAAGAAAAAAGAATGAAATTCTTATTTGTTGCACGTTGTCGCTGGCTCTTTGCGGTACCAAATCTGCGGATATTTGTCACCACCTGCAGCAACAATTTGTGCCGGTCTTTATGGGTGGCGGACTGGAAACTGTGCTACTTCTATTTCTGAGCTGCTTCCTTCCTTGCTTGCTTGTTTATAGAGGATAGAGGAAATGAGGCTTACTTGCTTTGAGAGGAGAGAGAGAGGCTTTGCTTATCAGAGAGAAAGAGAGACTTTGCTTAAGAGAGAGAGACTACACTTTCAGAGATCCATATCTTCTTAGTTCTGCTGCTTCTTCTTAAAGGTGCGTCCTGCATCCTGTGAACTAAGGGTGCATCTACCTAAGGTGCTTTAGTGATGTGTCCCGCGTACTGCACTCGCTACTTCTCTTTCTGCTTGCCGCTTCTTTCTGCTAGCTGCTGCTCTTACCTGTCGCGCCTACTGCCCGCTTATATTCCCTCCAGGAAGTGGAGGGCAGGGCCACACCTCTTATGCAAAGATTAGGCAAGATGCTAGATGTCTGAGCAGGCACGATTAGGAGTGCTCGAGAACACATGCGCATGCATTGTGTGTGTGGACGATAAATGTCAATTAACCTCCTTGCTGCCGACAACCTCTGACTGACTGCCATGTGCCATCCTGGCGCCATTTGCATGGCACAGCCCCCAACAGTGCGTCACTAAAAAAAATGTTATCTCCTCAGGTCTTAGGCCAACTCCAAAAAATAAATGGAATTACAGATGTTCCTCAGCTTATGATGGGTTATGTACTGATAAACCTAATGTAAACTGAAAACATTATAAGTTAAAAATGCATTTAATGCTCCTAACCTTTAGAACATCTGAGGTTAGCAACAGAGTATACTGTAGTGTTGGTTGCTTATCATCATAATCAGGTGGTGATTGGGAACTGGGGCTCACTGCTACTATCCAGCATCATGAGAGAGTATTGTGCCATATATTACTAGCCTGGGAAAATATGAAAATTCAAAATTTAAAGAAAGTCTTTTGAATGGCATTGCTTTTACCCTGCAGAAAATTTGAAAAACTAAAAGTTGAACTATCTTAAAAATGCACTTTAACCAAGGAAACAGATTCTCAAATTTGCCTAAGAGGAAGGAATGAAATTTACATTCTATTCTTCCTTAGCATTGCTGCCTCTCTCCATGCTTTTTTGGGCTCTGAACAATACCTCTGACTTAAGGATATCAAGAATAAAACAGAAAAATATCCAATCTTCTACTCAATATCTCCCAGAAATTAGAAAAATCAACCTGTCAATATAGTGGCAAATCTTCAGATCTGATAACCTGCCTGATCGATGAAAAGCAACCAATGAAAGGAATTCCAGAATCAGTGTGGGGCAATATTTCAAAGCACCCAATAAATGAAACTTTACTTACCCAAGACAATAGACAAAGAAACTGCTCTATTTGGTTAGTATAGCCTAGTTCTATTCTTTTATCTATAAATTTTGATTGAGTGTCTATTATGTGTGAGACAATATACACCCCAGGGAAAATGTGCTGACCACATGACAGATTTGTACTTGTAAAATTACTGTAGTTATCATTCTGTGCTTATATGAATAAGATTCAGTAGGTTTAGAATTTGATGGAGCTCAAAGTTTACTGCAATGTTGCTTAAAGTATACTCTACAGACCATTATATCAGAATCATTTGGTGATACATGATTTAAAAAAATCTTGTGTGCAACCTCTTGAATTAGAATTAGTTATGGTGTTCATCAGAAACTTTTATATTTAAAAAACAGAAGATAGTTTGGAAAAATGACTTTCCCACAGAGGGAAGACAATAATGGATCTCTCTCCATTGTGAAGAAAATTGGGCAAATTAATCTGGTGACAAGGAGAAGAAGATTAGAATTTCACTTATTCAGGTTTTGAAATTACACATAGTCTCTTTTCTGATTTTTGAGGAAATGTTGAATTTTTCAATTAGATTTTTTTCTTGGAATAAATGGTGCCATTTTGGGACAAAAAAATGTACCTGTGTTATCAATTATATGGGAAACCATTTGGCATTCTAGTTACCATTCTGCCCTTAGAAGCCTATGCAAGCATATATTTTCTTTATGCTTCAGATTCCTCATTTGCAAAATGAAGCAATTAGACCACATAATCTTCTAAAGTCATGAAAAGAAGGATATATCAATTTCCCTGTTATATCTAATGGTCTTCAACTTGGCCTTTTAAAAGTCATCAATTTAGAATTCAGAACTGAGCAACCAGTCAGGTTTCCCAGGAAAATCAAAATGCTGACTTGAGGAGACATGATAATTCCTCTGATAATATCATGAAAGAATTTGCAAATCTCCTTGACATGGTTAGATGATCTCAACTCTAAACCCCGTGGCATCTCCATCTCTTACCCAATGGATTTAAAATGGGTACAGAGGCATAACTATCTCTCTCCATTCATGTAGGGTTTTATGAAGCAGGTAAAAAAGAGTTCCTGGTTGGGAGGAAAATAAATAGATCTAGAAGCACTAGATTGAGTTATAGACCCTGGTTACCCTGGGAACAGGGTAACTGCACTAAGGGAATCTACAGTTTTGTCAAGGTATTGTATGATCACATTGGGTCAGGGACAAAGAAATATCCATAGCTAACCATGACTCAATCACTCTTGCTTTGAACAAGGACATCACATCTAAAGTACAAAGACACAAGAATTCTCAACAAGTCTTGATCATTCGCTAAGATCTCAAATCTTAGTGCAAAAACTGAGTCAGTCTGGCATCCCTGCATAATTTCTTTACCCAAGTCTGGCCTGCATGCTTTGATGAGAATACATATAATGAGTCAAAAGAAAAGAGTTCAACCAGAAAGTCAGCCAAAACGAAAACCTGCATGCCTTCTACAGGACTGCCACTCACAGACCCCAGAACACAGCCAGTCAAGACCAACAACTCCAGTCTTTCTCAATGGGACAAAAGCTTTGCATCTCACTGCCACTTGAATGAAAGAATCTCAGGAAAGAGGGAGGAAGGAAAGGAGGAATGGTGAGAGAAAGACAAACAGCATGAAAGAACCAAACCAGAGTTGGGATTCCTGCTAATACCCCAAACTACCATAGCTGTGTAGAAGGAAAAGAAAGGTCAACGTCATAATTACTGGCATTATGACTTTGTCCTCCTTGTGGCTGAAATTTCTACTTTTCAATTTCTAATGTATTTGTAGATTAACTCCTACATTTGGAAACCAATAAGTAATTTTAACATTAATAAGACTACATAATTTTAATGTCACACAAAATATTACTCTCATATTAGTCTCTCTCCTCCTCCAAGGACTTTCCAGGTTCCCCCTTTTCCTTTCAATTTTACCATCTGGAAGATTTCTTCTACTCTTGTCTTCCAAACTTTCTCTATGATTATTATTTATGTTGAAATATACTTACTTATGATATCGGGAGTTCTTTATTTCATATGGATTCTTTAATCTTTCTTTATAGTTTGTTTTGAGGGCATTATATATTTATAGGAAGTGGCACAGAGGTCCTGTGTACCCTATACCTATTTCCCCCCAATAGTGAAATCTTATTTAAGACCGTAGTACAGTAAATTCACCCTTTTTATAAAACCAGCTTCTTGTTTCATGCTGTCATATCTTCTTAAACCTCTCTGAAGATCGTAATTAGGATTGCTTTAATTGTTTTACTTTCCTCCTTTTGATCTCTAAATGCTTCCTCTAGTGTTATTTTGCTCTGTGTTGATCTTTCTCTTCATTATGCAAATTTCTTCAAATACCTAGTGATACTCAATTGTTTATTTATATACTATACAATTTCTCAGGAAAGTTGTCGAGGATCTCTGTATATCAGTGGGACCAGACACTTGACAACTTTGATTTAGGGTGTATGGCTGCCAAGGAGCAGTTATGTGGGGAAACTCAAAATGCCAGGTTGTAGACAACTGTATTATGTAGCTGTTTCCCAAACCTGTTCCCCTCTGTACCCTGACATGATATATATATACACACACACACATTTTTTTTTCTAAAAAAAAGAAGTTGTTTCTCTTCTCAGCCATACCAGGACCCACACCACATCAGCTCTGGCTGATGTACTTTTGAGGTGGGGGTGGAAATAAGTAGCCCATATTTCCTCATGTAGACCTTGAATACTTCCCCAGTGGCCCTCCTGACCATCATGCATCTGAGAATTTCTTTGGGATCTTCAAAAGTCCCTCATATACCTAGGCAAGAACAGTATTATCCAATAACAGTACAATTCAAGTCATAAATGAGAGGCTTTCGTGTAAATAACTTTATATTTTCAAAAACCCATGTTTTAAAAGTTTTTTAAAGTAAAATGAGTTTTGATAACATTTTAATCCTCCAAAATATTTTTAACTTATTTCAATATGCAATCAGTATAAAATTATGATATTTAACACTAATGTAAGTAAAAATTATAACTAGTGATCAGTATAAATTATGATATTTTACATTATTTTTTTTTCATTCTATATCTTCAAAATCCATTTTGGACAGTGGCCTCCAACTACTGCATTTCTTCCATTATTATCGCTACATATATATATTTATATTTATTTATT
This sequence comes from Sciurus vulgaris, assembly GCF_902686455.1. Lineage (NCBI taxonomy): Eukaryota > Metazoa > Chordata > Mammalia > Rodentia > Sciuridae > Sciurus > Sciurus vulgaris. The sequence continues at coordinate 76,282,900 of NC_136474.1, read as the reverse complement.
TTTCTAGTGGTACTGGGGCTTGAACCCAAGGATGGTGCATGATAAGCAAGTACTCTCCCACTGAGTTATATCCCAGCCCTGTGGTTACTTTGAGACAGGATCTCATCTTATTAAATTGCCCAGGCAACTCGAACTTGCAATCTTACTCTAAAGCAAGTAGCCTGGAATTACAGGGGTGTACTGGTAGACCTGGCTCTCATCTACTTTTAAGCGTTCAGGAATTGTTTCAAATGTTTAACCCATAGATCATCACCCTTTTTTTTTTCTCATTACACATGTGGATTTCAGCTCTATTTAAATTTTCACTACATTTAAGTACGGTATCAGGAGAAAAAAATTAGTAAATACATAAACTCTGAAGACTGTTGTAAACTCTGAAAATTGCCAAAACAATATGTTGAAACACCAAGACTGTCCATCTCTGTTTTAGAGTGCCCCACTGCTAACTAAGCCCAGCTATGACACTTTAGGTCATCTGAGTCACTGGCCCTAAGGAGAATATGTCAAAAGATTGGCTTGAGTCTAGCTGACCCCAAATTCATTTTTAGAAAAATAATGCAAAAAGAAATGACTTCATTTGAAATATAGCCAGCTTTTTGACCATAATTAAAATTTTATACTTAAGATCAAAGTTTGATCACTAGATTAAAATAAGTCATAACGAGATCATTTAAAAAAATTTTAAAAACTTTTATACCTATAATATCCAGGAAATTGCAAATCATCTGATTCAAAACTTGCCAATTCCAGAATCCCTATGGAATGGATGGTATTTGTACATTAGTTGATATCTGGGGTAGGAGATGCTCTCTAGAAATCTCAGCTGTGCATAGACAAAGGAGAGGCCACCATTCTTCTGGTAAGTAATGAGCTAGAACCACGCTAAATGTATCCCTTCAATTGAAGGCCTTCAAAACGAAGGGGAGAAAACTGATTTGAAATGGTTTGGGAGCCTAATTCTGTTAGTGGGAATGAAAATTGATAAACAACATTGGGTGACCTGCTGGAACAAATAGATTCTTGATTCAGCAGGAATCCAGCTGCTATTATGTTCCAGGTGAACAAGCATTACTTAAATAAATAAATCCCTTCTTTTTTCCTGTACATGCTTTCCAGGTTTGCCGCATTTATTAAGTTAGAAGCGAATCCAGGCTGGAGAGGCACAGAATACCCCTCTGGGAGATGCCATGGAATTAGAAGGATAGATAGAAAGGTCACTGAGCTCCAGAGAGGGGAAGGTTGTGTTTAGCAGCTTTCTCATAACTGAGCCTGTTATTAACATAGTGGTATTTTGAATTTATAAAGCAGCTTGTAGCCCTAGTCTTCAGTGTGTACTGCAAACATTAATTAATCTGCACAACATCCCTCATGATGTGAGGAGATGCTGCCCACGTCTCACAGATGATGTAACCTGGAACTGAAGAAGTTAAGCCAGGGACAAAAGGACAGACAGGTCAGTCAGCTGCAAACCCCAAGACATGACTGCAGGGATTGCAAATCCCCAGCCACAGAGAAGAAGTGCAATGATGTGGATTTTAGCAGGTAGCAGGAGGAAAAGGAAAATCTTTCTTGAGATTTATTAAAAAATTTAAAAAATTAAAAAAAAATAAAGGAGAGAATTATCCACAGAAAAGTGGGTAGAAAACTTTGTGCTCTGGGGAGGCAATTCATGCTCCATGAGATTATTTCAAGTATTAAGAAACATAATCCATTTTATAAATGCAATAAAATGATATCCATACAAAGTAAATTTAAAAGAAGCCCAATGTTGTCTAGTTGTGTTGCATTGAAATAACTGCTGCTTAGTGATTCTAAAATATGAGAAATTAATTTCTCATTCCTGTTATAAAAATTAGAATCTAAAATAACTGTTTTGTATTTAGAATTCTCTTTTGGAAAGAAAAAAGGAATTAAAAGTTTCACCCAAAATGAGTGGGAGATGTCACTTATTCAGAAGGCAGATTTCAGGCATATTTGACAAATGACAGCAGTGACATTTTCAGAAATCAGAAAAGCCACAGCAGTGAGCTCACTTGCCTTCTGAGGCAAAATCTAAGTTGCAAATAGGATTATAAATAAAGTGCTGTTAAACGACCAATCACAAAATAATTTTCCATGAGGAACTTAAAATAGAACAATAATATCACATTTATGTTTGCATGACACCTTCTACTATCTGCCAATTCAATTTCCAGAAGGGTCAACCTTAATGATAATATCAAAGACAGGTTCATTATCAAGGTCTACATTTTCCATTTTCAAAATTCTTAGTAACAACCTAACATGAATGCCAGACACAGAAGTTATTCTGAGTGCAACATATCATTTAATTTCCTCTGACAAGTTTACTACTCTTTGAAACTGTAAATTCATTCATTAGATAGAAGAGACTTGTTAAGCTCTGATATATTGTATCGGATTTGTTTGCATGGATAGACACTATCTCTTTGATGCATAGCATATTGCTAAGGAATGCTCCTGTTTGTCTTAATGGGGAAAATATTGATGACAGCCAAAAAATTAAGCACTTTGTCTTATGTTTCTGGATTAAAACCTATGAAATCAGTAGTATAAATTAAGCAGCAGGTTATGAATAGGGAATTAAAGGTTTCAAGATTTATATTTTACCATGATAAAAATGAGGGGTTTTGAAACTAATTCCTAGTTTTCTTAGAGACAGTTATCTCTCGTCTGGATCACCTGGTCTTTCCTCATGCTGGTATTCAGCTTTAAATGAAAATTATCTGAGAATGTGTTACTACACCCTGCTAGACTAGAGAGACAGATGCTGGAAAGCATGACGTGCAAAGCAAAGCTGAAGGGAAGATGGCATTAGGTACAGAGACAATGGGATTAGTCAGCAGTTATAACACTGCTGGAAAATACCACTCAAGTTAAGAAACTTACTGAAGGTCACAGAACTCATAAGAAGAGGATCTAACAGTTGATCCACACTTGTGTAGTTCCAAATCCCACACTTTCCACAACAACATGAAGTCTCTCCAAACCACTTTGTTTGCCACTTCCTAATTATTTGTAATCATCCTTCTTCCAAAAGGGAGATAAGGTGGTTTACAAACATGTAAACATTACAGAAGATTAAATCAAATTTAATTAAAGGAAACATGAATTAGGAAAGTAAGGATACAAAAATAAAATAGACTCTGAAGTCATCTTAGGGCACACCATGGTACATGTGGGTCTCTTTGGAAATAAGCTGCAAACTTAACAATGAGTTTTTTGGTAGCAAACAAGAAAACATGCATATTGTTCTCCATAACCTGTTTATACATGTGAACCAGCTATTCAGGAAAATTAGAGCTTTTGGCTACACTGATTTTTTTCCCCTACTCTAAGTTCTCATTCACATGTGAATTTTGATGAACCACATCCTTTGAAAAGACATGGTATCAAGTTTAATTAGACTCCTTTTCCCTAGTATGATATCAAAACATAAGTCAATAAAAGCAACTCTAGGCACAGGATTTTGGAGACTGAGAAGGGAAGGATGAAGAAATATGATATAATTCAAATATTTTTAGGCATAATAGTCTGGAATAACTCAAGGTTAGAGGTTGAAGTATTGAGATGACTAGGTGAATTGTATGGGACCCCCCAAAAAACATCCTAAATGAATATTGTTTGTCATAGTTGACTTTTTCAAATGTATTTATCAGGGTAAACTTAAAAATGATGATTCCTAATAAGTAGCTGGAGATCAGCAATGATCAGTGGCCAGTTTGTTGTGAATCTCCATGTTTCAAGGAGCTTTGTCAGAAGAGGTTACAATTTTGTGTTAAGGCATTAAAAGAGATCTTGTTAAATAAAAGTGCATTATCTGGAATTAAGATATTATCAGGATTAACATGGTAGTCTGAGTTAGTTCTGCCAATTAGTTATTAGACAGCAGGGGCCTGAAGGAATAAGATGCTGATCACACACACTTTTTAAAACAGGTCCAGAAATGTTTTTATGTCTGTATTCCTCAAGTGGGACACAGAGTGGGTTTATCTTTGTATCCCTCAAGTGGAATAGAACAGTGGGAGGGGAAGGTTTTCAATGAAAGTTTACAAATGCTTCCATATGATTCTGAAAGGTAGTTTTAGAGGGAGTTTGGAGTTAGCCCAGGGGCTTAACTTTTCCCTCGAACTGAGGAAAGGGGTTGAAGAAATAGTATCACTCTTATCCCAAAAAATAAGAGGTCTCCACCTTATGTCTTCCACCACGGGGGCCCCTGCATTTTGGACAATTTTCTCAAGATTGTCTAACTCTGTCACTCTAGTGACTTGGGGCATGCTGGAGCTGCAGTGCCCACAGAGACAGGTTCCCAGTTCAGTTTTCTCCTTCAGATGTTCCCTGGCCCTCCAAACCTGCTGTGCTTTGGGTCAACCAGATGCCCCAACTATGTGATCTTCCCAGAGTCCTGTGTTTGAGCTCTAGTATTAGGAGAGTGGGCAGATTGATACAGCTGGTAGACATCATATTTCTTTTGGGTGATTGTGTGAAACTGAGACCCCAGAATGGTGCTAACACACTGGCTTGGAGTGACTCTCACTCACTCTGTATCTTAGACAAGTGTAAAGTTCTGCACTACCATCTACCTCAGATACTGGTACTTGCTCTGTATATGACAATCTACGTATTCCAATGGGGCTGTCCCTGCCCTCAGCACTGGAGGAAGTGATGGGTACCAGCTGATGAGAATGGAGGCAGGCATTCCTTACTGGGGCAGTGCCACCTTGGCTAATGGCAGTTGCCTATCATGAGGGAAGGTATCCCATGTCTTCCATAAGCTTTGCCCCAGGAGTGACTCTTTGAAATGGTCACACTTATCTCTCCTGAGGGCTTTTGATACTATGGTACCTCATCACCAACTGAACTTTAAATATGTCCTTTTTCAATGTAGTGACATTGTGCTTTCCTGAGTTGACCTATGACTTATTGGACATAGGATGCACAATTTGTGCAAAAGGGAATGCCCTTCCACTGTGGAGTCATTCATCTCCACTGGTGGAAATGTGTGGAAGGCAGGGTGCAGTCAACATTGACATATGACATTCTTGTGATGAAGTGATAGCAGCCTAAATAGTCCAAGGGAAGACATGAATGGAAGGGGTGTTTTTCAACTTTACACTCAAAAAATCCCAAAGAGTAAAAGTAACATGTCCACAAAATTAGTTATTGTTCACATTTGCCTACATCCTATGCACAAGACTGTCATTAGAGATCATCATCAACAAAGCATAGTAACCATTGCTAAGAATCATTGGAAGCCAGTATTCATGGGGTCTCCGTGGACAGTATATTGTAATAAGAAAAGAGTAGAAAGGAATTGGAAAGCAAGAAGATCTGTATTTTTTTTTTCAATAAAACTGTTTCCAAAGAGCTAGGGCAGGGTGAGTAAAAACAGCATTGCTAGCTTGGTCTCGTGGTGACAGATTTGAAATTAACCAGGAATGAAACGTTTGATATGAGGAGCAAAACGGGGCTAGATCATAGAACAGGAGCACTCCATAGACATTGATTTTGACCATCACCAATGGATGTGAGAGTTCTGTAATCTAGCAGAGAAATTCCACCATATCACTGGAAGAGAAATTCTGAGAACAGGTTCAATGAATATCTGTGAAGAACAGTTTCTCTGTACCTACGTTACCCCTCCTTCAAGTGGCATGCCTCATGCCAAGAGAGAACCCTGGATCCAAGATTTCTTCCATGGGGGAATGTGATAGCATGTTGAGTCCCCAGCTTTACCAGTCACCATGGACATTGCTAAATATACCCATTTCTTTCTCACTGAATTCAGAATACTGAAGTGATCGGTGGTGCTGCGGACTTTGAAAGAATAACTTACCTACCAAGAATAATTTAACCAAAAACTGGCTTTCAGGAAACGAAGGTGAGACAGACTTTTCCAGACAAACAAAAGTTGAGGGACTAGACCTGCCTTATGAGAAATGCTAAAGGGAGATTTTCATGCTGAAACAAAGGAACACTAATTGGTAACATGAAACACATGTAAGTATAAAGGTCACAGGCAAAAGTAGTCAGATTCAGAATACTCTAATAGTAACTGTGGTGTGTACATCACTGAACTCTAGGTTGAAAGGCAATAACATTAAAATAACTACAGCTACAATAATTTATTTGTTAATGGATACACAATACAAAAACATGGTAATTGTGATATTCATAATACAAAACGTTCAGAATGAGAGTGAAATTGCAGCACTTTTCTATGTGGTCAAGATAAGCTACTGTGAACTTAGACTATTATAAGATATTTTATGAAAGCTTCATGGTAGCCTTGGAGCAAAAGCAAATAGTTTATATACAAAAGCTAAAGAAAAAAGAATCAAAACATAACAGTATAGATGATCACCAAATCAAAAAGGAAGAGAGCCACTGAGAAATAAAGGAACAAAGCAATCATAAAATAGAAAACAATATGCAAATGCCAATAGAAAATGTATACCCATCAATAATATCTTTAAATATAAACAAATTATCCAAGAATGACATAGAAAGGCTAAATGCATTAGAAAAACCATACCCAACTCTATACTATCTACAAGAGATTCACTCAGCTTTAAGGATGCATGCAGGTAGTAAGTGAAGGAATGGAAAAAGGTATTCCATGCAAATGAAAACCAAAAGAAAACAGGGGTAACTAAACTTATATCAAGCTTATGTATAAAGGAAGGTAATTACATAATGACAAAGGGGTCAATATATAAAGAGAAGAAAACAATTGTAAATATATGTACCCAATATCAGAGTGAAACAAATAAACATATCTTAAGGTAGAAATCGGTAGCAATACAATAATATTCAATACCCCCTTTCAACAATAAATAGATCAGACAGTAAACAATCAGAAAGTGTTAGACTTAAACTACACTTTTGTCTAAATGTACCTAATAGACATATTCAAAATGTTCCATCCAACAACTGCATAATACATATTTTCTTTTCTTTTTCTAATTTTCATTTCCTTTTTAAAATTCTTTTTTATTCTTAAAGACTGCATTTTGATTCATTGTTCACATATGGGGTACATCTTTTCATTTCTATGGTTGCACATGATGGAGATTCTCACCATTTGCTTAATTATACATGTACATAAGATAATGATGTCTGTCTCATTCCACCATCATTCATACCCCCACCCCCTTCCCCCTCTCATTTCCCTGTATGTATTCTAAAGTTCCTCCATTCTTCTCTCACCTCCTACCCCACCCTCCCCCATTAGATATCATCATCTACTTATCAGGGAAAACATTCAGCCTTTGGTGTTTTGGGATTGGCTTATTTCACTTAGCATGATATTCTCCATCTTCATCCATTTACCTGCAAATGCCATAATTTTTAGTCTTCTTTATGACTGAATAATATTCCACTGTATATATACACCAGTTTCTTTATCCATTCATCTGTTGAAGGCATGTAGGTTGGTTCCACAATCTAGCTTTTGTGAATTGAGCTGCTATAAACGTTGATGTGGCTATGTTACAGTAGTATGCTAGAATACGTATTTTCTAAAGGATGCTCAGAACATTCTACAGAATAGATCATATATTAGGGGAAAAGAGCCTTAAATTTAAGAAAATTGAAATCACATTCAGCATCTTTTCTGACAAAATGGTATGAAAAAAGAAATCAATAACAGGATGAAAGCTGGAAAATTCAGATATGTGAATTTTCTGAATACCAATAAGTCAAAGAAGAAATAAAAACTATCTATACAAAGAGAAATAAAAATACAGTTTACCAAAACTTATGAGAAACAGCAAAAGCAATTCTAAGAGAAGTTTATAATGACAAATGCCTACATTTAGAACAATTTCAAATAAACAACATCACAGAATGATGAGAAAGCAAAACAACCCAAAGTCAGCAGAAGGAAGGGAACTAACAAAGATCAAAGCAGAAGTACATAAAAAATAATAGACTAGAAAATAATTAAAAATGGCATTAATATCCTAGGTACATACATGACTACAGATTCTACATCATGTACAACCAGAAGAATGAAGAAATCATAATCCATTTGTGTATGAAGTATCAAGTTCATTCTACTGTCATCTATAACTAATTAGAATATATTTTTTTAAAAATGAAAAAAAAAGAGTATTCAAGATGGTTGATTAGAGGAACCTGAGACTGGCCTTACTTCTCTTCCAGATCAAAATGAAATAACTGGAGAGCAATTGTCTATTGAGGGGCACACAGCCTAAAAAGTCATGGAAATAAGCTCTGACTGGCAAAGGTTACCATCTTACACTCTTTCCTGCAGAAATTACCCCCTTCGGGAATGGATACATTTAGTTTTTATTAATACTTAGTTTTGTTATAGTTATCTACATGCAAGTGTATATGACATGTGGACAGAATATATTATATATATATTCTCTTCAAAATCTTTCTCATTTCTTCTTTTAATTTCCTTTCTCCTTCTCCTACTCCTCCTCCTTTTTTCTTGTCTTATCTTCTTCTCCTTCCCCTTCTTACCTTTCCCTGATTTCCAATTTTTTTTTCTATTCTCCTATTTTTTAAATTCGTTTTCTCCATTGTTTCTTCCTGTCTTACTTTTTATTTATTAACTTATTTCATTTATTTTATTTCTTTTTTCCTTTTTTATTATATATAAACAAGGGGATACATGTTGTTTCTCTGTTGTACATGAGTAAGTAAAGGCATACCATTTGTGCAATCATATATTTACATAGGTAATGTTTTTTGATTCATTCTGTTATTTTTTCCCTTCCCCCCACCCCTCCCACCCCCTTTTCCCTCTATACAGTGCTTCCTTCCTCCACTCTTGTCCCTCTCCCTAATCCTAACCCCTGACCCTAAACACTAACCCCTCCCACCCCCCCATTATGTGTCATCATCCGCTTATCAGAGATATCACTTCGACCTCTTGTTTGTTGAGCTACAGAACACTAATAGAAAGAAATTAAAGAAAACCTAGAAGATTGAAAGATATCCCATGTTCTTGGATAGGCAGAATTAATATTGTCAAAATGGCCATACTACCAAAAGTGCTATACAGATTCAATGTAATTCCAATTAAAATCCCAATGACGTACCTTACAGAATAGAGCATAGCAATTACTGAAAGTTCATCTGGAAGAATAGAAACCCAGAATAGCTAAAGCAATCCTTCACAGGAAAAATGAAGCCTGAGGGTTATCACAATATTTATTATTTTTAAGCTTTTGACTTTATTCTATATTATTTCTGCCTTCTTTTCTGTTGTTGAAGTTGTTTTATTGTTGTTTTTATTTCTTTATCTATTTTGTTGCTGTTATTGTTCTTTATATTCTTCTTTCTACTGCAGTGCTGGAGATCAAGTCTGGCTCTTCAAGCATGTTTTTATGTGGGTGCTCTGCCACTGAACTACATTCTCAGCAAGCTCAAAGAAACCATGCCTTATACACGTCACTTAAACTTTGGCAGGTACTTTAAGAATAAGAGAAATAAATGTTCCCAACAATTGATGTAAGCACATCAGGGAAGGGAAGGAGAAATCCCAGTCTGGACATTTACTCCACAGCAATAGCAGAGAAAAATGGTTGCCACGATCATTGTAGGTCTATGAGAGACCGTGGTATAGGTCACTCCTGTACCCTATCAGACCATCCACTGATGTCCACATTGAAGGAGTAACCACAGAGGCTGCCCCTCATATGTTCTGCTCTCTATACCACACCTACCTGAACTACTGGAGGGATCCCACTCTTGAGAGATTGGCAGAAAAGTGAATCCCTCAGGTTCTGACAAGGTAAGCTTTGTGTCAAAACCCTCTAGTTATAGTCAAAGAAGTCACAGAAAACCACACTATGTAATCTGATTAGAAAGTAAACTCAACACTACACGATAACCTGTTATCTCAGGGGCTCATCATCAAGAGAAGGAAACTTACTAACAAAGCTTTCCCATAAATTTGTAACAGAGATATACCAGTCAAACAATGCACAAAACTCAACATAGAAACAACAAGTAATATTAAAAAAGTAACATGACACTTTCTAAAGATCACTAACACGCTGATGAGCTGATCCAAAGACCTAGCAGTTGATAAAATACCCAGTAATTCAATAGAATTATTTTAAAGAAGCTCAATAAATTCTAAAAACATGAAAATAAACAACTGGATGAATTAAGGAAGACCATGAAGGGTTATGAATGAGCAACTTAATAAAGCGACAGAGATTATGAAAAAGGTCCAATAAGAATGTCTTGAAAATGAACATGCTCAATAAATCAGATTAAAAACACAGTTGAATGCTTCACCAATAAGACTAGATACAGTTTAGCCAGAGCAATCAGGCAAGAGAAAAAAGAAAAGAAAAGGGATATGAACAGGAGAAGAATAAGTTGAAAGTATTTCTGTTGCAGATGATATTATTTTTTACTTAGAACACTCCAAAGAAGTCTACCAAAAAGCTTAGAACTAATAAATTCAGCAAAAGTAGCAGTACACGAACAAAAACAATATATTAAAACAAGCAGCTGTTTTAGATACCAAAGATACACTCACTAAGAATGAAATCAGGAAAGCAATACCACTGACAAGAACCTAGAAAGAAAAAAATCTTGAAATAAACTTAACTAAGGAGATAGAGGAACTCTATAATTAAAATTCCAAATAAATTTTTAAAAAAAACTGAAGAAATTGAAGAAGACACTAGAAAATAGAAAGAACCCCCCCCCCCATATTCAAGGATTGAAGGAATTAATATTTTGAAATCTAAATACTATCAAAAGTGATCTACAGATCTGATGCAATTCTCTTCAATATGCCCATGACATATTCACAGAACTAGAGAAATTAATTCTAATATTCATCTGGAAGCACAAATGCACATGTGCACATACACAAACACGAAAATCCCCAGAGCCCAAATCTATCCTGAGTAAAAAAAAGCAGCAGAACTGAAGTTGTCACAATACCAGATTTTAAAATACACTACAGAGCACAGGAACAGCGAAACAACCTGGTTATGACCATAAAAATGGAAAACATGTAGCCAGCGGAATAGAATAGAGGACCAGAAATAAACCTATGCATCAACAGACAACCAATTCTCAACAAAGCTGCGTTAAAGCACATTGCAGAGAAAAGATGTCCTCTCAACAAAGCATTCTGGAACACTGATGTCCATAGTAGAAGACAAACTACACCCCTATCCTCACCCTGTACAAAAATCAACTTTAAAATGGACCAAGGCTCTCACAAGTTAAACGGCTTGAAGCTTTGAGCACAGAGGAGGAAACCTTTCACGGATATTGGTACAGACAATGATTTCTTCAACCGGAATTCTAATAGCGCAGGGGGGGAAAAATGCAAGAACTGACAAAATGGGATTACATAAAAAAAGAAAGCTTTGGCACAGCAAATAATTGAGAGAGTGAGGAGACACCTGTAGAACAGGAGAAAGTATTTGCTAAATATTCATCTGAGAGGGAATTAATCTCCAGGATATGAAAATGACTCCAAAAAACAGGAGAATAAGTCATTCAATAAAAAAATGGCAAATGATCTGAACCAAAATTCCTCAAAAGAAAAAGTGTGGCCAGGCGCGGTGGCACATGTCTGTCATCTCAGCAGCTCAGGAGGCTGTGACAGAGGGTCAAGAGTTTAAAACCAGTCTCAAGCAATGGGGAGTCATTAAATAACTCAGTGAGGCTGTCTCTAAATAGAATACAAAATAGGACTGAGGATTGGCTCAGTGGTTGAGTGCCCCTTGAGTTCAATCCCCAGTATACCCCCCCCCCAAAAAAAATAGAAAGAAATACAAATGGCCAATAAATACACAAAAAAGTCTGATATCTTCAGTCATCAGGAAAATGCTAATCAAATCACACTGAGATTCCATTTCATCCTACTCAAATGGCTATTTAAAAATACAAAACAGGACTGGGGTTGTGTCTCAGTGGTAGAGAGCTTGCCTCGCCTGGGTGGTGCACTGAGTTAGATCCTCAGCACCACATAAATATATAAAGGCATTGTGTCCGTCAACAACTAAAAAAGTTTTAAAAATACAAAATAATCACAGCAAACAAAAAATAACAACAACAAAAATTTTTGGCAAGAATGTGGAGAAAAGGGAACCCTTAGACACTGTGGGTTAGAATGGAAATTAGTACAGCCACCATGGAAAACAGTATGAGGGTTCTTCAAGAAACTAAGAACAGAATTACCATAAGATCCAGCTCTTCCACTTCTGGGTATTTATCTGAAGGAAATAAGGTCAGCATATAAAATATATACCTGCATACCCTTATTTACTGCAGCACTATTTACAATAGGCAAGATATAGAATCTCAAGATGTGTAATCAGCCTAGGTGCCTGTCATCAGATGAATGGAGAAAGAAAACTGGATATGTATACACAAGGAGTATTATTTAGTCCTAAAGAAGAATGAAATCATGTCAGTAGCAGGAAAATAGATGGAACTGGAGAACATCATGTTAAATGACGCAAACCAGAATCAGAAAGAAAACTATCCTATATTTTCTCTCACATGTGGCAACTAAAACAAAACAACAAAAAAATCACCCAGAAGTAAAACGGGGACAATTTGGGAAGGAAAGGAACCAGGGGTGGGGGATAAGAGAGGGTTAGAAGGAAGCATGAAAGTGATCAAAATGTGATTGTGCTTATATGTGACTGGCATATTAAAATCCATCCATTTGCATAATTAATGTACATTAATAACTTTAAAAGGGAAAGGAATTCATTTTTAAAAAGAATTAACAAAATTGACAAAACCTTTAGCTAGATTAACTAAGAAAATAAAAGAGCAGATTTGAACCAGTCAGGATTCTCCAGAGACACATCATTATTAATGTATAGGGAAATTTATTATGAAAAATTGCTCATATGACAATTGAGTATAAGAAGTGCCATCTGCAAGCTGAAGAACCAGGGAAGCCATGATGTTATAAGGGTTGAGAATATCCTGAAGGACGCCTCCAAAATTATTAGAACTAATAAATTCGGAAAGTTGTAGGATACAAAAGTCAACATACAAAGACAAGCTGCATTTCTATACTGTAACAACAACTGTTCATTTCAGCATTATCCACAACAGCCAATCAGTAACAGGAAACAGCCTAAGTGACAGTTGATGGCTGAATGATGTTATGGTTGGAGCTCACAATGTTCCCCAAAAGCTCATGTGTTGGACAGTGTAGCAGTATCTCCAGAGGTGAAAGGACTATATTAGGAGAAGATGAAGCCTCATCAGTGCATTTATGCATTGAAAATTTGAATGGACTTACTAGGGGGTAACTGTAGGCAGGTGGGCATGGCTGGATGAGGTAAGTCTCTGGGTGTGCTTCTAGGTACTCTGTCTTATCTTTGGCTCCCCCTCCTCTCCTCTCCTCCTCTCTCCTCCTCTCTCCTCCCCTCTCCTCCCCTCCCCCCTCCTCTCCTCTTCTCTCTTCTTCTCTCTTTCTTCTCTCTCTCTCTCTCTCTCTCCTCTCTCCTCCTCTCTCTCTCTCTCTCTCTCTCTCCTTCTCTCTGCTTTTCAGTTGTCATGAGCCAAGCAGATTTCTTCTACCAAGCCCTTACACCATGATGTTCTGTCTAACCTCAGGCCCAGAGCAATGGAGCTAACTGACCATGGGCTATGACCTCTCAGACTGTGAGCCCCAAATAAACTTTCCCTCCTCTAAGTTGTTCATGTCAGCTACTATGATCACAGTGATGAAAAGTGACTAACAAAATAGACAAAGAATATATGTCTTCTCTCTCTTTCTATCCCTCTCTTTCTCTCTCTCCACACATACACACATGAGCACACACATGTATACAGACTGTGTGAAATATGTGACATACTGAAATATTAGTGACATTTTTTTCTATTAGACCAGTCTTAAAAAGAAGGCAAGCTGCCATTTGCAACATAGATAAACCTAGAGAATATTATGCTAAGTGAAAAATAAGGAAGATACAGAAAGACAAATACCACATGATGTCCCTTATATGCACAAGTTAAAAATAATTTAAAAAGTCAAATTCATAGAAACCATAAAATGGTAGTTACCTGGCGCAGGGGTTGTGGGTAGGAAAATGTGTAGATGTTGGTTAAAAAGTATAAATTTTCTATTAAAAGATGAATACGTTTTGGAGACCTAATGTACAGCAGTATGAATATAGCTAATAATGAGAGATCACAAACCTTACCACCACTCACAAAAGAGGCAGATATTTGAAGTGGCTAATTCATTAATCAATTGGATTTGGGAAATCATTTCACAATATGTAAGTGTACTGAAACATCATATTCTGCACCTAATACACCATTTTTACTTGTCAATCATAAATCAGTGACACTGGAAAGTAGAACAAAATTAAACAAAATTCTGGAAAGTATTTGGCCTCAAAGGATGTGCTGGGTCAAGATAAGTAAGGGGGTCACTCTAGGAAGGAAAGAGTAAGAACGTTAAGTGTGAGGTGAAAGGAGGTTGTACCACAGTGGTTGCATTTAAACAAATAAAATCATTGTTGAATATTAATGAATATTTTTTAAAAAGCAAAGCAAACCTCCAATGCAAATTAACACAATCTTAGAAAACAAGAAAAAAAATGATTAAGAAGGGATGATTCTTGTGCCTAATGAGAAGAAATAGAGGATGGACACTAATAAACACCTGCATGGACACTAATGAGACCATGAACAAATGTGCAAGCACCTCCTACCTTATTTTAGTGGGTGGCCTTTGCCTGTTCCTGTCTCTACTTATTTCTGTATGGTCTTTCAGACAGGAAAGATTTTTCCATTTCTAAAAGGTTGCAAACAAAGAAAGAACAATATGTGATAGAGACAGGACTTTATGTGGCTCACAAAGTCTAAATTATAGAGTATTATAGAAAGTGTTTACGAATATTGCAGTTTTAAATCATGATCAATAGATCACTTTACCTTAGAAGGCTCTTGAATTTTGTAATACAGTATTTCTAAACATACTTTTAAAAATTTAGAGCAGTTTTAGGGTTTAGGGAAAATTGCAGATAGTACTGAGAGTCCCTATATCCCCACATCCAGTTTCCCTATTATTGACATCTTAACATTTTTGGTACAAGTGTCACAACAAATGGACCAATATTGATATAAAATTTTTAACTAAAGCTATATATTCAGATTTCATAAGCTTTCACCTAGAGTGAATTTTCTCTTCTAGGATTGGATACCAAATACTATTTAGTCATAATGTCTCCTTAGAATCCACCTGACTATGACAGTTTCTCAATCTTCCCTTGTTTTTGATGATCTTTAACAGTTTTGAGGTACACTAGTCAGGTATTTTGAATAATGTCCCTCAGTTGGTATTTTGATGAAATTTTTCTCATGATTAGAACAGGGCTGTGACTTTGAAAGAGAGAGAAAATACATGTAATTAGGCCATTTTAGTATTATATCAATACTAAAAATGCATACTATTAATTTGATTTAGCACTGCTGATGTTGACTTTGGTCACCTGGTTGAGATAATGTTTGTCTGGTTTCTCCATCTTCAAGAACTCCATTTACTCCGTACTCTTCAGAAGAAAGTCACTATGCCCAGCCTATACTTAAAGAGTGAGAAATCATATTCTACCTGACATGAGGTGGACTATTTGCATACATTACTTCAAACTCTTCTGCATTGGTCTCATCTCTCTTCTTCCACATTTATTTATTTATTTATTTATTTATTTATTTATTTATTCGACCATTCATTTATATCAGCATGGTATGATGAATATGTATTTTATACTTTGAGTTAAAATCCAATATTTATTTCGTTTCTCAAATTGTTCCACTTTTGGCCATTGGGAACACTTTCAGTGGGCACATATGTCCCTTCAATATACTCCCATCACGTTATTTATCCTTTTTGATGATTTTCTTACTTGCTGGAACTGTAAGATGCTTCAAGTTAATCTTGAATGTATATTACATTTTTTAGATCAAATTATTTATATGGGTAGAAATCTACAAGAAAATATTTGCATGAGTCCCCCTATATTCAAGACACAGTTCTGAGGGGAGTCATGGGAAGTTAGTAGTAAAGCAGAAATTCGAAGGGAGGAATCAGATATAAACTTTCCCTCTTTACAATTTTATAGAAAATTAGTCCCGCTCCAGAGACCAATTCAGTCATATCAGGAATCCTTTGAATGTTTGCCTTCCAGCTGTTTTGGGCTTGCTGATAACATGCAGGATGATATAAACATTGCACCACTCTATATTCCAACATTATTCATCTGATTATGTGAGGCGGTTCACCAAAAGGTGGTTTTAGAATTTTAAATAAAGCTATTTTAAAAAAGAACAATTTGACTATGTCTAGCAAATTATACTATCATCCATTGCTACAAGTAGGAATATTTGATAACATTGCCATATGGATATTTTACTTTCCATTCAAAGTGCAGCCAGGCATTTATTTTTAAAAATTTCAAGTCTTTTGAAAAGATATTTATACTATACCCACCCACGATGTTATGTTCTTACTTTTTGGGGGGAAAAAATGACTTTGATGATAAATTCAGTGAAAATGATCAAAACTGATATCTTTACCCTAAAATAAAGAATAGCATTAACATGGATATAACAAAATGCATTTGTTGTTTAATCATTCTAATTAAGAGAATAATGAATTTTTGTTATTGCAAAATCATAATATAACTAGAATTTTCAATGTTTAAAGCATGTTTATGTCTATTGTCTAATAAGTTGGTTAAAATACCTTGTCTAGGAAGGAAAAGGAATTTTTCCATTTTAAAGATGTGAATTATAATACTGCAAGTTTTCATGACTGGCAAAAGTGAGAATATAAATTGTGGAACTCAGATTGTTAGAATCTAGCTAAATGATCACTGACTAACTTCATTGGTTCAGACTTTCCTATTACAAAGAGGGTAGACTTTTACAAAGAATGCAGATCAGTTCTAAATTAAATGAAGGGACCATGGTGTCTTGTATTTCTAAGCTATAGTATAAATGAATGATATTGTAATCATCTTGTTCTCCTTAAAAACACTCTTCCTTCTTTAACCAGAATTTGTTCAAAATGCATAGTACATCCCCTCTCACTCAATTTCCACCATGCTTAAAACGTTGTTTTCTCATTGCTCTTAGTATAATAATTTGCCTTTCAGCAACTTGACATGTGCTCAACCAAGTCTTTATGTTTCCCTCCAGCCTCCTCCTGTACAATTCTTTCCCCAACAGTCTCTTCACCAACTATTTTCATCTTCTTTCATATACCTGCAGTTCTCAAACTACTTTGCATCAGAATCACCTGGACAGCTGGCTAAACACATATCCCAGAGACTCAACCACAGCATTTCTGATTCAGGAGGGCTTGGGAGGAGTCTAAAATATGCATTTGCATATGAAGTTCCTCAGTGATGCTTGCACTACTAGTAGTACTACTTGCACTACTACCACACTGTGAGAGCCAATGACTTGAGCCTCCTATATTTTCTCCTCCTACTGTCTTTGCAAATTTTCTCCCACAAATTTTCTTTCCTCTTAACAAAATGAAAGAGTAAGTAATACTTTTATATTGCTCACTGAAGACAAAATGACCCAAAACAATCAATTAATTAATAAGTTTGCACTATGTGCAAGGAACATATTTATATTTGCTATCAATAAATGTTTCTACACAAAAAAGAAATATTCTTCTGGTGGTTGGAAATGATCAAACTAACTGGTTAATTTATAATTGCAATGTGCTTTCCTCTAGTTCATATAAAAGTGAATTATATATCTCTTGATTAGTTTTCATAAAGTGAAATTAAGGAAAATCAAGAGTCATAGTTAATAGTGCTTGTATAAATTCAGGAACAAAACTTATGCTCACAATGACACTCTTTTATTATTCATTTTAGAAACCAATTAGGCCTAACTATTTTTGTTATTTTAGGTCTCCACTTTACTAGAGAATTTTCCAGTTCTCCAAATCTTTGCCCTTAGCTCTGTCCTGCAGTGTTCCTTGCCTAAGATTTTGCTTGTTGAATGTCTATGGAGATCACCGTCTATAATCTGAATCAGTAACTGGTGCTGATGCTGTACCTTCACAAGTTCAAAATACAGTTATATTAGCTACAAACTCCTGAGCTATGACCACCTGCCAGACACAGGGTTAAGTCACTAACACTTTATGCAATTCTCCCTAAGGTTTCAGTGTCCCCTAGATCTTGATCCAATACTGTTTAACTTAGGTTAGTCCTAACTATTATGCCGCATTGTATAGTATTTTTTCTGGTCTGCAAATATATGCATTGTTTCATGTGAACCTTAAAACAACTTTGGTGAATAATCAATGCAGACATTTTTATCTTCATTTCCTGGCACAAAACTCAACTCAAATGGATCAAGACCTCAGAATCAGACCAGAGACGGTGCATCTTAGAAGAAAAAGGGTCCAAACCTTCAACTTGTTTGGCTTAGGATCAACTTCCTTAACAGGACTCCCAGCACCAAAATGAAAGCAGAAATCACAACTGGGATAGATTTCAAACTAAAAGCTTTCTCTCAGCAAAGGAAATTATCAGCAATGTGAAGAGAGAGCCTACAGAGTGGGAGAAATCTTTGCCATTCTACTTCAGATAAGCGCAATTTCCAGAATATATGAAAAACTCAAAAAACTCTACACCAAGAAACAAATCTAATCAAACAAATGGGCTAATAAATGAACAGACACTTCATGGAAGAAGATGTACAAGCAATCGACAGATGAAAAAAATGTTCAACATCTAGTAATAAGAGAAATGCAAATCAAAACTACCCTAAGATTCCATCTCACCCCAATTAGAATGGCGATTATCAAGAACACAAGCAACAATAGGTGTTGGTGAGGATGTGGGAAAAAGGTACACTCATACATTGCTGGTGGGTTTGCAAATTAGTGGAGTCACTCTGGAAAGCAGTATGGAGATTCCTCACAAAGCTTGGAATGGAGTCACCCTTTGACCCAGCTATTCCACTCCTTGGCCTATACCCAAAGGACTTAAAAGCATACTTCAGAGATGCAGCCACATCAATGTTCATTGCTGCTCAATTCACCATAGCCAGATTGTGGAACCAACCTAGATGTCCTTCAATTGATGAATGGTTAAAGAAACTGTGGAATATATATAAATGGAATATTACTCCACCATAAAGAATGATAAAATTATGGCATTTGCAGGCAAATGGATGAAATTGGAGAATATCATGCTAAGTGAGATAAGCCAATCTCAAAAAACTAAAGGATGAATGATCTCGCTGATAAGCGGATGAGGACATATCATGGGGGGTGGGAGGGGTTAGCATTAGGGTTAAGGTTAAGTTTAGGTTTAGGGTTAAGGAGGGTGGTAAGAATGGAGGAAGGAAGGACTATATAGAGGGAAAAGAGGGGTGGGAGGGGTGGGGGTAAGGGAAAAAAATAACAGAATGAATCAAACAACATTGCCCTATGTAAATTTATGATTACACAAATGGTATGCCTTGACTCCATGTACTAACAGAGAAACAACATGTATCCCATTTGTTTACAATAAAAGAAAAATTCCATAAACTGGTGGCTTATAAACCAATGTAAAGCAAAGCAAAGGAAAACAAAACAAAACCCGTATTTTCCACAGCTTTGGAGTCTGGGAAATCCAAGATCCGTCACCAGAAGATTTGGTAACTGGTGAGGACCCCTTTCCTAGTTCACAGATGATGGCTTCTCCCTGTGTCCTCATATGGTGGGAAAGGGCAAGGGCATTTTTGGGGACCCTTTTCTAAAGGCACTAATCCTCATGATGGGATCATCTCCCCAAAGGCACTAACTCCTACATCCTAATACCATCATTTTGGGGGTTAGGGTTTTAACACACGAATTTAAGTTGGACACAATCAGACCATAGGGACCAATCACAGGGAATAGTAAGAGCACCTCAAATAATAATAGTTATACTAACACATCATTTCTCAACAATAACCCCAGAAACGATGATATAAAATAATATCTTTAAAGAAATAAGAGAAAATAACTGTCAGCCTAGGATTCAGCGTACAACAAATCTATTTTTCAGGAATAAAAATGAGACTTCTCAGTTCTACTTGGGTGTAGAAATTTGGAATGGAATGACTTTCTCATTTTTAACATAATAATAGAAGTTATTGGACAATGGCAAATTCATGATTTTCCTCAAAGGTACAAGAAGGGAGCTCATGGAAAATTTAGGGAAAAAACAGGAATTTCCGAGGAGAAATAGGACACAAGAACTTCCTTACTTAAGTTACATGTTTCAGAATGCTACTCAAGCTGGTAAAAAAATAAATAAATTCAACCTAAATTTTGCAATGGATTGGTAAAGGCCAAGTGTGGATCAGCATGAGAGAACAGAACTCCCGTAAGCCTACAGACCCAAGGAGGAACTTGCCCTGATTCATAGGCTTTTCACAGACTTCACTGGGTTCTCACCAGAAAGGTTAGGGCCAGGATGAGGGCTCTGAGAAAGCCAGCTTACGGTACAGCCGGGGAGAGGATGAGTAGCCACTGCTGTCACGGGGAGGTGAATGAATGCATGGAACCCCACCCCGGTCCTTACCTCCTATTTTCTACATGAAACAAAATCCTTAAGATCCTAGAAATAAAGGTCACCAAATCCCTTCAATCTCAGGGTAAATTTGAAGATCCATTGTAACTAGGGTAAAAGAAAATGTTCTACCCTTTGATGATGGGAAGGAATGTCCCCTGGTCCCACAACATTAGAGATCAGTTACAGTTGGGTGTGAGGCAAGATCACTGAGATGATCTCCATCCCCCAGACCCAGGTACACAGGCTGTCACTGTTTCAGAACACAAAAGTGTGCCTGCCCCTACCCACCACCACCACCAAGTTAGCAAGTACTGAATAAGAAGTCATAGTAGTGTTCTGCTGGAAGCCAGGAGGGTAGAGAGACAACTGATGGTGAGGTGCCAAGAGAAGACATGAAGCTGATGAAGGAGATATTGAGGAAATTATCTTGCGAAAGCACCCCACCTTAATTGCAAGGTGACTCTGAGGAATTAGAGGTTTGTGATTCACTGAAGTTCATCAAAGAAATAACAAAACTCAAATTTAGCTTAATTCCTGCATGCTTTGATTTAACTCCCATAGTATAGACCAGGCAAAAGAAAAGGCATGCCTGTTTCAGGAAAACACACTATTTACACCACCTCTACTCTCCTGCAAAACAGGAACTGAAACAGAATTGTAAGGCATACAAAGGTTACAGAAAAAAACAGCACACTCTCAAAGCAATCAAAAGACTCAGACCCAAAAATGGCACAGGTGCTGAACTTAGTGAATTTAAGATCATTATGTTGACTACATTCAAATTTTCTCAAGGGTATTAAAAATCCTGGAGAATATAATTGAGCTACTTGAATTGTTTGATGAGTAACCTCAGAGAGAGGAAAACTAAGAAAGAATCAAATGATAATATTTATTAGAAGCATTCTTTTGATGTACTTATAAATAGATCTGACCATAACTGAGAAAAGTGTCAGTGAACTTGAATAGGTCAATAGAAATTATCATGCCTATAATTCCAGCAGCTTGGGGGAGAGGTAGGAGGATCTAACAGTTCAAAGCCAGCCTCAGCAAAACCAAGGTGCTAAACAACTCTGAGTTCAATTCCCAGTATCCTCCCTCCCCACCAAAAAAAAGGGAAGGAAAAGAAAGAAATTATCGAACTGACAAAAGAAGAGTAAAGCAAATAAAAATTTGCATAGAACAACAAGAGCTGTGGGACAATATGCATGAAATTAGAATCCCAGAAAAAGAAAAAAAAAGAAGAACACCATAGAAGACAAATATTTGAAGAATGAAAGTAAAATAAAGATTATTTTGGACAGAAAATTATTTAAGAAGTCTCACAAACTTTAAAGAACGTTTCAAGAAGAAAAAAAATGATCACAGGAAGGTAGAAATACTGGCAAGAAAATAGCAAAATGAGAAGAAAATTTAAGTCTATAATAACTGTGACACAATTGTCTAATTGGAGGGTTTAGGAAGATAGAGTGAAATTCATGAACAAAAACAACATAGAAGTTGGAATTGGTGTGCGTCACTCATCCATTGTCGCTTCTGTGATTCAAACTCACTCTGTTGTGTGACGATGGATGTGTGCTTTGTAATTACTTCCCCTTGGCCAGTGGATCTGGAAAACAACTAAGAAGGGGCTTTTCTCACTTTCTCTTACTTACTTGTGTTTCTGTTGGTTCTAGCTTCCTCCTGCACTCAGCACCCCAGAGCACTTTCTTCAGTACTTAGCTCCTCAAAGGGCTGCTACTCCAGCCCCTGGCTCCTGCAGCAGGAGGTGCTTTTCAGTGTCAGTAAGTAGCCAGTCTCTCTCTCTCTCTCTCTCTTCTCTCTCTCTCTCTCTCTCTCTCTCTCTCTCTCTCAGAACCTTCATAACTTCACTGTGGCATGCCAATAACCAGGTACCTTTGAATCACCTCCAAAAGCACTCCCCTGGGTAATTTTTGCAGAAAGTTCTGAAGTATATCTCCTCTCTGCGGATTCTTATGCCCTTTGGGTGGCTTGTAGTGAGTTCTGAGACAGGGCAGCTCTCAGTGAATAGGGCCCAGGACGGGAGATTCCCAGTGAGCTCCACCAGTGGCTTCTACATCCACCTCTCCAAGAAGACATTAGCCCAGAAGAGAGGAGGCATTTGCTTTGGGGCTTTATTTTGTTCTTGAGGATAGAGGATGTTCCATATATCTATAATTCCTGCATCCTTTATAGTCCCCTTGATATTTATAATTAATTCCCATTATTCCAATCTCCTGTTAATAATTCTTTATATTAAACCTTTCCCATTCAAATTATCAGGTGGTTTCTTTTTTCTGATTGGACAGTGATTGGCATGGAATGTGATTGGAGTTAAAGATTTCTAAAGTCAAAGTCATGGTATTGTTTGGGGGCAAGATAACGACTTTAAGAATTGGGAAGTTACATATGCATGCTAAAAAAATGGGTAACAAGAAGTAAAACAGACTACATAATTTCCAAATGAGTAGAAAGGAAAAGTTGAAATAAAGAAGGAATGAGATTTTGAAAATGGCATGTTGACAGGGGCAGGGGACTAGGTAATGTGTTCTCTATCCTATACTTCTGGACACACAGTTTGGTTAAGTGTGAGCCCCCTTCACATTAGGTACAGTCAAGGGACTGAATTCTGGTCAGTGCCAATGGAAGCTGTGGACCACTTCCCAGCTGGATTGGTGATATTCTTTCAAGCCTAATTCCCCACCTCTTTTGGGCTGCTCTGATAACCTTGAATCAAAGACATAAGGGAGTAGAATCCCCCCATCATCCCTTGGAAGTAAGTCATCAAGCAGGAACACTTGTTTTTGAACTCAGCAAACAGGTTTTTCTTCTTTTTAATTCTATTGTGCTCACCTATTGAGACTTGGAGATTTATGTATTGCATAAATGAGTTTGCCTTAATACAACAAGAAAGGGGAAAAGTAAAAAATACGATACATTCAAAACCAAGAGAAATAGGAAGGGATTGTTATACTTCAGATTGTAGAAATAAATCCAAATATATCAATAGTCTCAATGTAAAAGTTTAATATCTCTAGTTAGGTTATATTACCACAAACATCTATAACACAAGGACAGGAAAAATCTGAAAAGAATAAAAAAAGATGTATAGCAGGCAAGCACTACCCAAAAAGTCTAGTACAACTATATTAACATCAATCATATTTGTCCGTAAGGCAAAGCGAATTACTAACAATAAAGAAGGTTACACAATATTGATACAAAGTTCCATTTACTAAGGGTAGTATAAAAGGAAGAATTTCTATGCATCTGATAAAGTGTCATTATATCATATATATGGTGTATGTGTGTGTTTGTACATATTTAGTAAAATTTGATATAACTATGAAAAGAAATTATCAAAGCTAACATTTTAGTGGGAGATTTCATAATCTTCTTTTAAGAAATCCTAGAGTAAACAAATAAAATCAGTAAGGATATGGAAGAATGAACAACACAGTTATAGATAGAAAGATAGATGATAGATAGATAGATAGATAGATAGATAGATAGATAGATAGATAGATAGATAGATCAATCTTGAATACTGTATCCAGGAGATTAAATATCATTTTCATATATATGTAGAAAATTTTAAAAAATCATACAAAAGCATAGGAAAGTAAATACATTTCAAAGGAAGGAGAGACAAGGACGGTCCACACCATAGTGACAAATGACAGAAGCCCAGAGACAAGACAATACTGTACGAGTTTGAAACAATGAGTCTAAGTGATTGATGCCAAAGTTAGGAGGAGAACGTCTGAAACACCAAGCCAATCAAAAATAAGAAAAAGCTGAACACACAAAAGACCTGAGATTTTTGTTGGGGTTTTAGGTGGCATACATTTCTTTTCTATCCTGAGCATATGAGATAGATTGAATATTTGAATCTGAAGCAAGAATTTCTATATTGTCTTAATAACAAGCTATTTGATTTCATCAGAAGAAAAATTTACACCAAAATAGATAGCCACCCCAGCTTGATCTATTTTCTGTGTCTCTTGCTCATAGTAATAAAATCCAATCCCACATCAGACTCATAGACATGCAAAAACAGAGATGATAACTACTGAGATTAGAAGACAATTTCTTGACCACTCAAGGATTTTTATGATTTGTGTAAATTCAATCTCCTTTTCTCTTTGAATGTAAATAGGACTTATCTGAATGCTCAAATGTAACTGGGCTCTCGTCTTCCTAATTTGAAGTTCACTATTGACTTTCCCTTCACATTTTCTCAATTCCTTTCTAAAAGAACAATAGCAAGGTTAGACTTCTCCCAGCCAGAGAGGGACCATCATAATTCAAGGCTTTGGACCAGAATGTGAGAAATGCTAGCCAAGTCTTTGTGACCTGAAGACCAAGTTGCAATGGCAATACCTGAATATCAGGTAGAAGGTAAAACAACTGGTTATACTTAACTGATCATATCTTAAGGAAATACAAGGCACAAACATTTGTAACTTGTGGCTCAACCTTCTAACCTATACAGGAAGTACAATTTCAGAAAGATCGCTAACCTACAATGAGGCTGCCCTTCTGTCTCAGATTGCTATTCCTGTTGTGATCTCTTACTGTACACAGAAGATCATGCAGCTAATGACATTTCCATTCTGTCCTCAACTGGCCCCAAATGGTCTTTGTGTTCCCAAATTAACTGAAATTGCTTTTGTCAGCCATCCTTGTTCTCTAAGCTGCTATGTGCTACATCTTCTCAGCACATTTGAGCCTTCTCCCTTTTCAACACTTTATTCGTGTGATATCCTGATATCCTTGTCTTGCTCCTACCTCTCTGGACCTGCCTTAAGCTTCAATGGTATTTCTTCTTACATCACAGGCAACTGTTAGAATAACCAGGGGTTTGCTAGTTGGGCACAAGGCCTCTTTCTTTTTCCATGGCTGCACGCTCTCCAGTATGACCATATATTTTAGACAACATTTTTTTCACTGTGACCAAAAGACCTGACAAGAACAATTAGAGGAGGAAAACTTTATTTTGGCTCAAGAGGTCTCAGTCCATAGCTCTGGGCCCAAACGGATGCAGAACATCATGGCAGAAGAGTATGGTAGAGGAAAGCAACTCAGGACATGACCACCAGGAAGCAGAGAGAACTCTGCTCACCACAGACAAAATATAAAGCCCAAAGGCACACACCCAGTCACCTCCTTCTTCCATCCACACCCTACCTACCTACGGTTTCTGTCCAGTTAGTCCATGTCAGTGGATTAATGCACTGGTAATGTTGAGGCTCTCATAACCCAACCATTTCACCTGTAAACATTTGCATTGTCTCACATCTCATATCTAAACCATAACACCATATTCATAACTTTGTATATAGCTTAGATGTGCACATTTGCCAAATACCTATGTCTAGCTCTGATCCTTCCCTCTATAATTGAGATAAATATGTCCTTTCATCATATGCATCTTTGTTGTTCAGTGGTCATCTGATCATTGATATGCCTAAGACACAACCCCTGATTCTACTTTGTTCCCTCCCAATTCTCTTGTTCCTTCTATTTGTAATCTGAGTGACTCTAATAGTTCAGTCCAAAAAATTTTGGTGTATTCCTTGGTTCTTTTCTTTCTGTAAGTCTCATATCAAATCTCAACATCTGTTCTATTTCTCCTGCCTTAAATATACATTCAGAATACTGTTCCACTAGAATTTTGAACCTTGGTACTCGTTTGCCATAAGGTCAAATGCTCTAAGGATGAACAATGACTGAATGATTGAAAAAGTACTCTAGACTTGTTAGGGAAATCCAATCTGTCAAACATGTGTATGACTCAGTTAGTGAAGCACTGGCAACATGGTAGAAAAAAAGAGGAAGAAAAAAGAATGAAATTCTTATTTGTTGCACGTTGTCGCTGGCTCTTTGCGGTACCAAATCTGCGGATATTTGTCACCACCTGCAGCAACAATTTGTGCCGGTCTTTATGGGTGGCGGACTGGAAACTGTGCTACTTCTATTTCTGAGCTGCTTCCTTCCTTGCTTGCTTGTTTATAGAGGATAGAGGAAATGAGGCTTACTTGCTTTGAGAGGAGAGAGAGAGGCTTTGCTTATCAGAGAGAAAAGAGAGACTTTGCTTAAGAGAGAGAGACTACACTTCAGAGATCCAGATCTTCTTAGTTCTGCTGCTTCTTCTTAAGGTGCGTCCTGCATCCTGTGAACTAAGGGTGCATCTACCTAAGGTGCTTTAGTGATGTGTCCCCGCGTACTGCACTCAGCTACTTCTCTTTCTGCTTGCCGATTCTTTCTGCTAGCTGGCTGCTCTTACCTGTCGCGCCTACTGCCCGCTTATATTCCCTCCAGGAAGTGGTAGTGCAGGGCCACACCTCTTATGCAAAGATTAGGCAAGATGCTAGATGTCTGAGCAGGCACGATTAGGAGTGCTCGAGAACACATGCGCATGCATTGTGTGTGTGGACGATAAATGTCAATTAACCTCCTTGCTGCCGACAACCTCTGACTGACTGCCA
Source organism: Sciurus vulgaris (assembly GCF_902686455.1). NCBI lineage: Eukaryota > Metazoa > Chordata > Mammalia > Rodentia > Sciuridae > Sciurus > Sciurus vulgaris. The sequence continues at coordinate 76,255,830 of NC_136474.1, read as the reverse complement.
TGTGCCATCCTGGCGCCATTTGCATGGCACAGCCCCCCAACAGTGCGTCACTAAAAAAAATGTTATCTCCTCAGGTCTTAGGCCAACTCCAAAAAAATAAATGGAATTATAGATGTTCCTCAGCTTATGATGGGTTATGTACTGATAAACCTAATGTAAACTGAAAACATTATAAGTTAAAAATGCATTTAATGCTCCTAACCTTTAGAACATCTGAGGTTAGCACAGAGTATACTGTAGTGTTGGTTGCTTATCATCATAATCAGGTGGTGATTGGGAACTGGGGCTCACTGCTACTATCCAGCATCATGAGAGAGTATTGTGCCATATATTACTAGCCTGGGAAAATATGAAAATTCAAAATTTAAAGAAAGTCTTTGAATGGCATTGCTTTTACCCTGCAGAAAATTTGAAAAACTAAAAGTTGAACTATCTTAAAAATGCACTTTAACCAAGGAAACAGATTCTCAAATTTGCCTAAGAGGAAGGAATGAAATTTACATTCTATTCTTCCTTAGCATTGCTGCCTCTCTCCATGCTTTTTTGGGCTCTGAACAATACCTCTGACTTAAGGATATCAAGAATAAAACAGAAAAATATCCATCTTCTACTCATATCTCCCAGAAATTTAGAAAAATCACCTGTCAATATAGTGGCAAATCTTCAGATCTGATAACCTGCCTGATCGATGAAAAGCAACCCAATGAAAGGAATTCCAGAATCAGTGTGGGGGCAATATTTCAAAGCACCCAATAAATGAAACTTTACTTACCCAAGACAATAGACAAAGAAACTGCTCTATTGGTTAGTATAGCCTAGTTCTATTCGTTTATCTATAAATTTTGAATTGAGTGTCTATTATGTGTGAGACAATATACACCCAGGGAAAATGTGCTGACCACATGACAGATTTGTACTTGTAAAATTACTGTAGTTATCATTCTGTGCTTATGAATAAGATTCAGTAGGTTGAGAATTTGATGGAGCTCAAAGTTTACTGCAATGTTGCTTAAAGTATACTCTACAGGACCATTATATCAGAATCATTTGGTGATACATGATTTAAAAAAATCTTGTGTGCAACCTCTTGAATTAGAATTAGTTATGGTGTTCATCAGAAACTTTTATATTTAAAAAACAGAAGATAGTTTGGAAAAATGACTTCCCACAGAGGGAAGACAATAATGGATCTCTCTCCATTGTGAAGAAAATTGGGCAAATTAATCTGGTGACAAGGAGAAGAAGATTAGAATTTCACTTATTCAGGTTTTGAAATTACACATAGTCTCTTTCCTGATTTTTGAGGAAATGTTGAATTTTTCAATTAGATTTTTTTCTTGGAATAAATGGTGCCCTTTTGGGACAAAAAAATGTACCTGTGTTATCAATTATATGGGAAACCATTGGCATTTCTAGTTACCATTCTGCCCTTAGAAGCCTATGCAAGCATATATTTTCTTTATGCTTCAGATTCCTCATTTGCAAAATGAAGCAATTAGACCACATAATCTTCTAAAGTCATGAAAAGAAGATATATCAATTTCCCTGTTATATCTAATGGTCTTCAACTTGGCCTTTAAAAGTCATCAATTTAGAATTCAGACTGAGCAACCAGTCAGGTTTCCCAGGAAAATCAAAATGCTGACTTGAGGAGACATGATAATTCCTCTGATAATATCATGAAAGGAATTGCAAATCTCCTTGACATGGTTAGATGATCTCAACTCTAAACCCCGTGGCATCTCCATCTCTTACCCAATGGATTTAAATGGGGTACAGAGGCATAACTATCTCTCTCCATTCATGTAGGGTTTTATGAAGCAGGTAAAAAAGAGTTCCTGGTTGGGAGGAAATAAATAGATCTAGAAGCACTAGATTGAGTATAGACCCTGGTTACCCTGGGAACAGGGTAACTGCACTAAGGGAATCTACAGTTTTGTCAAGGTATTGTATGATCACATTGGGTCAGGGACAAAGAAATATCCATAGCTAACCATGACTCAATCACTCTTGCTTTGAACAAGGACATCACATCTAAAGTACAAAGACACAAGAATTCTCAACAAGTCTTGATCATTCGCTAAGATCTCAAATCTTAGTGCAAAAACTGAGTCAGTCTGGCATCCCTGCATAATTTCTTTAACCCAAGTCTGGCCTGCATGCTTTGATAGAATACATATAATGAGTCAAAAGAAAAGAGTTCAAACCAGAAAAGTCAGCCAAAACGAAAACCTGCATGCCTTCTACAGGACTGCCACTCACAGACCCCAGAACACAGCCAGTCAAGACCAACAACTCCAGTCTTTCTCAATGGGACAAAAGCTTTGCATCTCACTGCCACTTGAATGAAAGAATCTCAGGAAAGAGGGAGGAAGAAGGAGGAATGGTGAGAGAAAGACAAACAGCATGAAAGAACCAAACCAGAGTTGGGATTCCTGCTAATACCCCAAACTACCATAGCTGTGTAGAAGGAAAAGAAAGGTCAACGGTCATAATTACTGGCATTATGACGTTGTCCTCCTTGTGGCTGAAATTTCTACTTTTCAATTTCTAATGTATTTGTAGATTAACTCTCCTACATTTGGAAACCAATAAGTAATTTTAACATTAATAAGACTACATAATTTTAATGTCACACAAAATTACTCTCATATTAGTCTCTCTCCTCCTCCAAGGACTTTCCAGGTTCCCCCTTTTCCTTTCAATTTTACCATCTGGAAGATTTCTTCTACTCTTGTCTTCCAAACTTTCTCTATGATTATTATTTATGTTGAAATATACTTACTTATGTATCGGGAGTTCTTTATTTCATATGGATTCTTAATCTTTCTTTATAGTTTGTTTGAGGGCATTATATATTATAGGAAGTGGCACAGAGGTCCTGTGTACCCTATACCTATTTCCCCCAATAGTGAAATCTTATTTAAGACCGTAGTACAGTAAATTCACCCTTGTTATAAAACCAGCTTCTTGTTTCATGCTGTCATATCTTCTTAAACCTCTCGGAAGATCGTAATTAGGATTGCTTTAATTGTTTTAACTTTCCCTCCTTTGATCTCTAAATGCTTCCTCTAGTGTTATTTTGCTCTGTGTTGATCTTTCTCTTCATTATGCAAATTTCTTCAAAATACCTAGTGATACTCAATTGTTTATTATATACTATACAATTTCTCAGGAAAGTTTGTCGAGGATCTCTGGAATATCAGTGGGACCAGACACTTGACAACTTTGATTTAGGGGTGTATGGCTGCCAAGGAGCAGTTATGTGGGGAAACTCAAAATGCCAGGTTGTAGACAACTGTATTATGTAGCTGTTCCCAAACCTGTTCCCCTCTGTACCCTGACATGATATATATATACACACACACACATTTTTTTTTCTAAAAAAAAAGAATTGTTTCTCTTCTCAGCCATACCAGGACCCACACCACATCAGCTCTGGCTGATGTACTTTTGAGGTGGGGGTGGAAATAAGTAGCCCATATTTCCTCATGTAGACCTTGAATACTTCCCCAGTGGCCCTCCTGACCATCATGCATCTGAGAATTTCTTTGGGATCTTCAAAAGTCCCTCATATACCTAGGCAAGAACAGTATTATCCAATAACAGTACAATTCAAGTCATAAATGAGAGGCTTTCGTGTAAATAACTTTATATTTCAAAAACCCATGTTTTAAAAGTTTTTTAAAGTAAAATGAGTTTTGATAACATTTTAATCCTCCAAAATATTTTTAACTTATTTCAATATGCAATCAGTATAAAATTATGATATTAACACTAATGTAAGTAAAAATTATAACTAGTGATCAGTATAAATTATGATATTTTACATTATTTTTTTTTCATTCTATATCTTCAAAATCCATTTTGGACAGTGGCCTCCAACTACTGCATTTCTTCCATTATTATCGCTACACTATATATATTTATATTTATTTATTTTTCTAGTGGTACTGGGGGCTTGAACCCAAGGATGGTGCATGATAAGCAAGTACTCTCCCACTGAGTTATATCCCAGCCCTGTGGTTACTTTGAGACAGGATCTCATCTTATTAAATTGCCCAGGCAACTCGAACTTGCAATCTTACTCTAAAGCAAGTAGCCTGGAATTACAGGGTGTACTGGTAGAAGACCTGGCTCTCATCTACTTTAAGCGTTCAAGGAATTGTTTCAAATGTTTAACCCATAGATCATCACCCTTTTTTTTTTCTCAGTACACATGTGGATTTCAGCTCTATTTAAATTTCACTACATTTAAGTACGGTATCAGGAGAAAAAAATTAGTAAATACATAAACTCTGAAGACTGTTGTAAACTCTGAAAATTGCCAAAACAATATGTTGAAACACCAAGACTGTCCATCTCTGTTTTAGAGTGCCCACTGCTAACTAAGCCCAGCTATGACACTTTAGGTCATCTGAGTCACTGGCCCTAAGGAGAATATGTCAAAAGATTGGCTTGAGTCTAGCTGACACCAAATTCATTTTTAGAAAAATAATGCAAAAAGAAATGACTTCATTTGAAATATAGCCAGCTTTTTGACCATAATTAAAATTTTATACTTAAGATCAAAGTTTGATCACTAGATTAAAATAAGTCATAACGAGATCATTTAAAAAAATTTTAAAAACTTTTATACCTATAATATCCAGGAAATTGCAAATCATCTGATTCAAAACTTGCCAATTCCAGAATCCCTATGGAATGGATGGTATTTGTACATTAGTTGATATCTGGGGTAGGAGATGCTCTCTAGAAAGCTCAGCTGTGCATAGACAAAGGAGAGGCCACCATTCTTCTGGTAAGTAATGAGCTAGAACCACGCTAAATGTATCCCTTCAATTGAAGGCCTTCAAAACGAAGGGGAGAAAACTGATTTGAAATGGTTTGGGAGCCTAATTCTGTTAGTGGGAATGAAAATTGATAAACAACATTGGTGACCTGCTGGAACAAATAGATTCTTGATTCAGCAGGAATCCAGCTGCTATATGTTCCAGGTGAACAAGCATTACTTAAATAAATAAATCCCTTCTTTTTTCCTGTACATGCTTTCCAGGTTTGCCGCATTTATTAAGTTAGAAGCGAATCCAGGCTGGAGAGGCACAGAATACCCCTCTGGGAGATGCCATGGAATTAGAAGGATAGATAGAAAGGTCACTGAGCTCCAGAGAGGGGAAGGTTGTGTTTAGCAGCTTTCTCATAACTGAGCCTGTTATTAACATAGTGGTATTTTGATTTATAAAGCAGCTTGTAGCCCTAGTCTTCAGTGTGTACTGCAAACATTAATTAATCTGCACAACATCCCTCATGATGTGAGGAGATGCTGCCCACGTCTCACAGATGATGTAACCTGGAACTGAAGAAGTTAAGCCAGGGACAAAAGGACAGACAGGTCAGTCAGCTGCAAACCCCAAGACATGACTGCAGGGATTGCAAATCCCCAGCCACAGAGAAGAAGTGCAATGATGTGGATTTTTAGCAGGTAGCAGGAGGAAAAGGAAAATCTTTCTTGAGATTTATTAAAAAATTTAAAAAATTAAAAAAAAATAAAGGAGAGAATTATCCCACAGAAAAGTGGGTAGAAAACTTTGTGCTCTGGGAGGCAATTCATGCTCCATGAGATTATTTCAAGTAATTAAGAAACATAATCCATTTTATAAATGCAATAAATGATATCCATACAAAGTAAATTTAAAAGAAGCCCAATGTTGTCTAGTTGTGTTGCATTGAAATAACTGCTGCGTAGTGATTCTAAAATATGAGAATTAATTTCTCATTCCTGTTATAAAAATTAGAATCTAAAATAACTGTTTTGTATTTAGAATTCTCTTTGGAAAGAAAAAAGGAATTAAAAGTTTCACCCAAAATGAGTGGGAGATGTCACTTATTCAGAAGGCAGATTTCAGGCATATTTGAGCAAATGACAGCAGTGACATTTTCAGAAATCAGAAAAGCCACAGCAGTGAGCTCACTTGCCTTCTGAGGCAAAATCTAAGTTGCAAATAGGATTATAAATAAAGTGCTGTTAAAACGACCAATCACAAATAATTTTCCATGAGGAACTTAAAAATAGAACAATAATATCACATTTATGTTTGCATGACACCTTCTACTATCTGCCAATTCAATTTCCAGAAGGGTCAACCTTAATGATAATATCAAGACAGGTTCATTATCAAGGTCTACATTTTCCATTTTCAAAATTCTTAGTAACAACCTAACATGAATGCCAGACCCAGAAGTTATTCTGAGTGCAACATATCATTTATTTCCTCTGACAAGTTTACTACTCTTTGAAACTGTAAATTCATTCATTAGATAGAAGAGACTTGTTAAGCTCTGATATATTGTATCGGATTTGTTTGCATGGATAGACACTATCTCTTTGATGCATAGCATATTGCTAAGGAATGCTCCTGTTTGTCTTAATGGGGAAAATATTGATGACAGCCAAAAAATTAAGCACTTTGTCTTATGTTTCTGGATTAAAACCTATGAAATCAGTAGTATAAATTAAGCAGCAGGTTATGAATAGGGAATTAAAGGTTTCAAGATTTATATTTTACCATGATAAAAATGAGGGGTTTGAAACTAATTCCTAGTTTTCTTAGAGACAGTTATCTCTCGTCTGGATCACCTGGTCTTTCCTCATGCTGGTATTCAGCTTTAAAATGAAAATTATCTGAGAATGTGTTACTACACCCTGCTAGACTAGAGAGACAGATGCTGGAAAGCATGACGTGCAAAGCAAAGCTGAGGGAAGATGGCATTAGGTACAGAGACAATGGGATTAGTCAGCAGTTATAACACTGCTGGAAAATACCACTCAAGTTAAGAAACTTACTGAAGGTCACAGAACTCATAAGAAGAGGATCTAACAGTTGATCCACACTTGTGTAGTTCCAAATCCCACACTTTCCACAACAACATGAAGTCTCTCCAAACCACTTTGTTTGCCACTTCCTAATTATTTGTAATCATCCTTCTTCCAAAGGGAGATAAGGTGGTTTACAAACATGTAAACATTACAGAAGATTAAATCAAATTTAATAAAGGAAACATGAATTAGGAAAGTAAGGATACAAAAATAAAATAGACTCTGAAGTCATCTTAGGGCACACCATGGTACATGTGGGTCTCTTTGGAAATAAGCTGCAAACTTAACAATGAGTTTTTTGGTAGCAAACAAGAAAACATGCATATTGTTCTCCATAACCTGTTTATACATGTGAACCAGCTATTCAGGAAAATTAGAGCTTTTGCTACACTGATTTTTTTCCCCTACTCTAAGTTCTCATTCACATGTGAATTTTGATGAACCACATCCTTTGAAAAGACATGGTATCAAGTTTAATTAGACTCCTTTTCCCTAGTAGATATCAAAACATAGTCAATAAAAGCAACTCTAGGCACAGGATTTTGGAGACTGAGAAGGGAAGGATGAAGAAATATGATATAATTCAAATATTTTTAGGCATAATAGTCTGGAATAACTCAAGGTTAGAGGTTGAAGTATTGAGATGACTAGGTGAATTGTATGGGACCCCCCAAAAAACATCCTAAATGAATATTGTTTGTCATAGTTGACTTTTTCAAATGTATTTATCAGGGTAAACTTAAAATGATGATTCCTAATAAGTAGCTGGAGATCAGCAATGATCAGTGGCCAGTTTGTTGTGAATCTCCATGTTTCAAGGAGCTTTGTCAGAAGAGGTTACAATTTTGTGTTAAGGCATTAAAAGGAGATCTTGTTAATAAAAGTGCATTATCTGGAATTAAGATATTATCAGGATTAACATGGTAGTCTGAGTTAGTTCTGCCAATTAGTTATTAGACAGCAGGGGCCTGAAGGAATAAGATGCTGATCACACACACTTTTTAAAACAGGTCCAGAAATGTTTTTATGTCTGTATTCCTCAAGTGGGACACAGAGTGGGTTTATCTTTGTATCCCTCAAGTGGAATAGAACAGTGGGAGGGGAAGGTTTCAATGAAAGTTTACAAATGCTTCCATATGATTCTGAAAGGTAGTTTTAGAGGGAGTTTGGGAGTTAGCCCAGGGGCTTAACTTTTCCCTCGAACTGAGGAAAGGGGTTGAAGAAATAGTATCACTCTTATCCCAAAAAATAAGAGGTCTCCACCTTATGTCTTCCACCACGGGGGCCCCTGCATTTTGGACAATTTTCTCAAGATTGTCTAACTCTGTCACTCTAGTGACTTGGGGCATGCTGGAGCTGCAGTGCCCACAGAGACAGGTTCCCCAGTTCAGTTTTCTCCTTCAGATGTTCCCTGCCCTCCAAACCTGCTGTGCTTTGGGTCAACCAGATGCCCCAACTATGTGATCTTCCCAGAGTCCTGTGTTTGAGCTCTAGTATTAGGAGAGTGGGCAGATTGATACAGCTGGTAGACATCATATTTCTTTTGGGTGATTGTGTGAAACTGAGACCCCAGAATGGTGCTAACACACTGGCTTGGAGTGACTCTCACTCACTCTGTATCTTAGACAAGTGTAAAGTTCTGCACTACCATCTACCTCAGATACTGGTACTTGCTCTGTATATGACAATCTACGTATTCCAATGGGGCTGTCCCTGCCCTCAGCACTGGAGGAAGTGATGGTACCAGCTGATGAGAATGGAGGCAGGCATTCCTTACTGGGGCAGTGCCACCTTGGCTAATGGCAGTTGCCTATCATGAGGGAAGGTATCCCATGTCTTCCATAAGCTTTGCCCCAGGAGTGACTCTTTGAAAATGGTCACACTTATCTCTCCTGAGGGCTTTTGATACTATGGTACCTCATCACCAACTGAACTTTAAATATGTCCTTTTTCAATGTAGTGACATTGTGCTTTCCTGAGTTGACCTATGACTTATTGGACATAGGATGCACAATTTGGTGCAAAAGGGAATGCCCTTCCACTGTGGAGTCATTCATCTCCACTGTGGAAATGTGTGGAAGGCAGGGTGCAGTCAACATTGACATATGACATTCTTGTGATGAAGTGATAGCAGCCTAAATAGTCCAAGGGAAGACATGAATGGAAGGGGTGTTTTTCAACTTTACACTCAAAAAATCCCAAAGAGTAAAAGTAACATGTCCACAAAATTAGTTATTGTTCACATTTGCCTACATCCTATGCACAAGACTGTCATTAGAGATCATCATCACAAAGCATAGTAACCATTGCTAAGAATCATTGGAAGCCAGTATTCATGGGGTCTCCGTGGACAGTATATTGTAATAAGAAAAGAGTAGAAAGGAATTGGAAAGCAAGAAGATCTGTATTTTTTTTTTCAATAAAACTGTTTCCAAGAGCTAGGGCAGGGTGAGTAAAAACAGCATTGCTAGCTTGGTCTCGTGGTGACAGATTTGAAATTAACCAGGAATGAAACGTTTGATATGAGGAGCAAAACGGGGCTAGATCATAGAACAGGAGCACTCCATAGACATTGATTTTGACCATCACCAATGGATGTGAGAGTTCTGTAATCTAGCAGAGAAATTCCCACCATATCACTGGAAGAGAATTCTGAGAACAGGTTCAATGAATATCTGTGAAGAACAGTTTCTCTGTACCTACGTTACCCCTCCTTCAAGTGGCATGCCTCATGCCAAGAGAGAACCCTGGATCCAAGATTTCTTCCATGGGGGAATGTGATAGCATGTTGAGTCCCCAGCTTTACCAGTCACCATGGACATTGCTAAATATACCCATTTCTTTCTCACTGAATTCAGAATACTGAAGTGATCGGTGGTGCTGCGGACTTTGAAAGAATAACTTACCTACCAAGAATAATTTAACCAAAAACTGGCTTTCAGGAAACGAAGGTGAGACAGACTTTTCCAGACAAACAAAAGTTGAGGGACTAGACCTGCCTTATGAGAAATGCTAAAGGGAGATTTTCATGCTGAAACAAAGGAACACTAATTGGTAACATGAAACACATGTAAGTATAAAGGTCACAGGCAAAAGTAGTCAGATTCAGAATACTCTAATAGTAACTGTGGTGTGTACATCACTGAACTCTAGGTTGAAAGGCAATAACATTAAAATAACTACAGCTACAATAATTTATTTGTTAATGGATACACAATACAAAAACATGGTAATTGTGATATTCATAATACAAAACGTTCAGAATGAGAGTGAAATTGCAGCACTTTTCTATGTGGTCAAAGATAAGCTACTGTGAACTTAGACTATTATAAGATATTTTATGAAAGCTTCATGGTAGCCTTGGAGCAAAAGCAAATAGTTTATATACAAAAGCTAAAGAAAAAAGAATCAAAACATAACAGTATAGATGATCACCAAATCAAAAAGGAAGAGAGCCACTGAGAAATAAAGGAACAAAGCAATCATAAAATAGAAAACAATATGCAAATGCCAATAGAAAATGTATACCCATCAATAATATCTTTAAATATAAACAAATTATCCAGAATGACATAGAAAGGCTAAATGCATTAGAAAAACCATACCCAACTCTATACTATCTACAAGAGATTCACTCAGCTTTAAGGATGCATGCAGGTAGTAAGTGAAGGAATGGAAAAAGGTATTCCATGCAAATGAAAACCAAAAGAAAACAGGGGTAACTAAACTTATATCAAGCTTATGTATAAAGGAAGGTAATTACATAATGACAAAGGGGTCAATATATAAAGAGAAGAAAACAATTGTAAATATATGTACCCAATATCAGAGTGAAACAAATAAACATATCTTAAGGTAGAAATCGGTAGCAATACAATAATATTCAATACCCCCTTTCAACAATAAATAGATCAGACAGTAAACAATCAGAAAGTGTTAGACTTAAACTACACTTTTGTCTAAATGTACCTAATAGACATATTCAAAATGTTCCATCCAACAACTGCATAATACATATTTTCTTTTCTTTTTCTAATTTTCATTTCCTTTTTAAAATTCTTTTTTATTCTTAAAGACTGCATTTTGATTCATTGTTCACATATGGGGTACATCTTTTCATTTCTATGGTTGCACATGATGGAGATTCTCACCATTTGCTTAATTATACATGTACATAAGATATGATGTCTGTCTCATTCCACCATCATTCATACCCCCACCCCCTTCCCCCTCTCATTTCCCTGTATGTATTCTAAGTTCCTCCATTCTTCTCTCACCTCCTACCCCACCCTCCCCCATTAGATATCATCATCTACTTATCAGGGAAAACATTCAGCCTTTGGTGTTTTGGGATTGGCTTATTTCACTTAGCATGATATTCTCCATCTTCATCCATTTACCTGCAAATGCCATAATTTTAGTCTTCTTTATGACTGAATAATATTCCACTGTATATATACACCAGTTTCTTTATCCATTCATCTGTTGAAGGCATGTAGGTTGGTTCCACAATCTAGCTTTTGTGAATTGAGCTGCTATAAACGTTGATGTGGCTATGTTACAGTAGTATGCTAGAATACGTATTTTCTAAAGGATGCTCAGAACATTCTACAGAATAGATCATATATTAGGGGAAAAGAGCCTTAAATTTAAGAAAATTGAAATCACATTCAGCATCTTTTCTGACAAAATGGTATGAAAAAAGAAATCAATAACAGGATGAAAGCTGGAAAATTCAGATATGTGAATTTTCTGAATAACCAATAAGTCAAAGAAGAAATAAAAACTATCTATACAAAGAGAAATAAAAATACAGTTTACCAAAACTTATGAGAAACAGCAAAAGCAATTCTAAGAGAAGTTTATAATGACAAATGCCTACATTTAGAACAATTTCAAATAAACAACCTCACAGAATGAGAGAAAGAAAAACAACCCAAAGTCAGCAGAAGGAAGGAACTAACAAAGATCAAAGCAGAAGTACATAAAAAATAATAGACTAGAAAAATAATAAAAATGGCATTAATATCCTAGGTACATACATGACTACAGATTCTACATCATGTACAACCAGAAGAATGAGAAATCATAATCCATTTGTGTATGAAGTATCAAAGTTCATTCTACTGTCATCTATAACTAATTAGAATATATTTTTTAAAAATGAAAAAAAAAAGAGTATTCAAGATGGTTGATTAGAGGAACCTGAGACTGGCCTACTTCTCTTCCAGATCAAAATGAAATAACTGGAGAGCAATTGTCTATTGAGGGGCACACAGCCTAAAAAGTCATGGAAATAAGCTCTGACTGGCAAAGGTTACCATCTTACACTCTTTCCTGCAGAAATTACCCCCTTCGGGAATGGATACATTTAGTTTTTATTAATACTTAGTTTTGTTATAGTTATCTACATGCAAGTGTATATGAACATGTGGACAGAATATATTCATATATATATTCTCTTCAAAATCTTTCTCCTTTCTTCTTTTAATTCCTTTCTCCTTCTCCTACTCCTCCTCCTTTTTCTTGTCTTATCTTCTTCTCCTTCCCCCTTCTTACCTTTCCCCTGATTTCCATTTTTTTCTATTCTCTATTTTTAAATTCTTTTTCTCCATTGTTTCTTCCTGTCTTACTTTTTATTTATTAACTTTATTTCATTTATTTTATTTCTTTTTTCCTTTTTTATTATTATTATAAACAAGGGGATACATGTTGTTTCTCTGTTTGTACATGGAGTAAAGGCATACCATTTGTGCAATCATATATTTACATAGGTAATGTTTTTTGATTCATTCTGTTATTTTTTCCCTTCCCCCCACCCCTCCCACCCCCTTTTCCCTCTATACAGTGCTTCCTTCCTCCACTCTTGTCCCTCTCCCTAATCCTAACCCTGACCCTAACACTAACCCCTCCCACCCCCCATTATGTGTCATCATCCGCTTATCAGAGATATCATTCGACCTTTGTTTGTTTGAGCTACAGAACACTAAAGAAAGAAATTAAAGAAAACCTTAGAAGATTGAAAGATATCCCATGTTCTTGGATAGGCAGAATTAATATTGTCAAAATGGCCATACTACCAAAAGTGCTATACAGATTCAATGTAATTCCAATTAAAATCCCAATGACGTACCTTACAGAAATAGAGCAAGCAATTATGAAATTCATCTGGAAGAATAAGAAACCCAGAATAGCTAAAGCAATCCTTCACAGGAAAAATGAAGCTGAGGGTATCACAATATTTTATTATTTTTAAGCTTTTGACTTTATTCTATATTATTTCTGCCTTCTTTTCTGTTGTTGAAGTTGTTTTATTGTTGTTTTTATTTCTTTATCTATTTTGTTGCTGTTATTGTTCTTTATATTCTTCTTTCTACTGCAGTGCTGGAGATCAAGTCTGGCTCTTCAAGCATGTTATGTGGGTGCTCTGCCACTGAACTACATTCTCAGCAAGCTCAAAGAAACCATGCCTTATACACGTCACTTAAACTTTGGCAGGTACTTTAAGAATAAGAGAAATAAATGTTCCCAACAATTGATGTAAGCACATCAGGGAAGGGAAGGAGAAATCCCAGTCTTGGACATTTACTCCACAGCAATAGCAGAGAAAAATGGTTGCCACGATCATTGTAGGTCTATGAGAGACCGTGGTATAGGTCACTCCTGTACCCTATCAGACCATCCACTGATGTCCACATTGAAGGAGTAACCACAGAGGCTGCCCCTCATATGTTCTGCTCTCTATACCACACCTACCTGAACTACTGGAGGGATCCCACTCTTGAGAGATTGGCAGAAAAAGTGAATCCCTCAGGTTCTGACAAGGTAAGCTTTGTGTCAAAACCCTCTAGTTATAGTCAAAGAAGTCACAGAAAACCACACTATGTAATCTGATTAGAAGTAAACTCAACACTACACGATAACCTGTTATCTCAGGGCTCATCATCAAGAGAAGGAAACTTACTAACAAAGCTTTCCCATAAATGTAAAGAGATATCCAGTCAAACACATGCACAAAACTCAACATAGAAACACAAGTAATATTAAAAAGTAACATGACACTTTCTAAAGATCACTAACACGCTGATGACTGATCCAAAGACATAGCAGTTGATAAAATACCCAGTAATTCAATAGAATTATTTTAAAGAAGCTCAATAAATTCTAAAAACATGAAAATAAACAACTGGATGAATTAAGGAAGACCATGAAGGGTATGAATGAGCAACTTAATAAAGCGACAGAGATTATGAAAAAGGTCCAAATAGAAGTCTTGAAAATGAAATGCTCAATAAATCAGATTAAAAACACAGTTGAATGCTTCACCAATAAGACTAGATACAGTTTAGCCAGAGCAATCAGGCAAGAGAAAAAAAGAAAAGAAAAGGGATATGAACAGGAGAAGAATAAGTGAAAGTATTTCTGTTTGCAGATGATATTATTTTTTACTTAGAACACTCCAAAGAAGTCTACCAAAAAGCTTAGAACTAATAAATTCAGCAAAGTAGCAGTACACGAACAAAAACAATATATTAAAACAAGCAGCTGTTTTAGATACCAAAGATACACTCACTAAGAATGAAATCAGGAAAGCAATACCACTGACAAGAACCTAGAAAGAAAAAATCTTGAAATAAACTTAACTAAGGAGATAGAGGAACTCTATAATTAAAATTCCAAATAAATTTTTAAAAAAACTGAAGAAATTGAAGAAGACACTAGAAAATAGAAAGAACCCCCCCCCCATATTCAAGGATTGAAGGAATTAATATTTTTGAAATCTAAATACTATCAAAAGTGATCTACAGATCTGATGCAATTCTCTTCAATATGCCCATGACATTATTCACAGAACTAGAGAAATTAATTCTAATATTCATCTGGAAGCACAAATGCACATGTGCACATACACAAACACGAAAATCCCCAAGTAGCCCAAATCTATCCTGAGTAAAAAAAAGCAGCACTGAAGTTGTCACAATACCAGATTTTAAAATACACTACAGAGCACAGGAACAGAAACAACATGGTATTGACCATAAAAAATGGAAAAATAGACCAGCGGAATAGAATAGAGGACCCAGAAATAAACCTATGCATCAACAGACAACCAATTCTCAACAAAGCTGCGTAAAGCACATTGCAGAAAAGATGTCCTCTCAACAAAGCATTCTGGAAAAACTGATGTCCATAGTAGAAGACAAACTACACCCCTATCCTCACCCTGTACAAAAATCAACTTAAAATGGACCAAGGCTCTCAAAGTAAAAGCTGAAGCTTTGAGCACAGAGGAAACATTTCAAGATATTGGTACAGACAATGATTTCTTCAACAGGAATCTAATAGCGCAGGGGGGGAAAAATGCAAGAACTGACAAATGGGATTACATAAAAAAAGAAAGCTTTGGCACAGCAAATAATTGAGAGAGTGAGGAGACAACCTGTAGAACAGGAGAAAGTATTTGCTAAATATTCATCTGAGAGGGAATTAATCTCCAGGATATGAAAATGACTCCAAAAAACAGGAGAATAAGTCATTCAATAAAAAAATGGCAAATGATCTGAACCAAAATTCCTCAAAAGAAAAAGTGTGGCCAGGCGCGGTGGCACATGTCTGTCATCTCAGCAGCTCAGGAGGCTGTGACAGAGGGTCAAGAGTTTAAAACCAGTCTCAAGCAATGGGGAGTCATTAAATAACTCAGTGAGGCTGTCTCTAAATAGAATACAAAATAGGACTGAGGATTGGCTCAGTGGTTGAGTGCCCCTTGAGTTCAATCCCCAGTATACCCCCCCCCAAAAAAAATAGAAAGAAATACAAATGGCCAATAAATACACAAAAAAGTCTGATATCTTCAGTCATCAGGAAAATGCTAATCAAAATCACACTGAGATTCCATTTCATCCTACTCAAAATGGCTATTTAAAAATACAAAACAGGACTGGGGTTGTGTCTCAGTGGTAGAGAGCTTGCCTCGCCTGGGTGGTGCACTGAGTTAGATCCTCAGCACCACATAAATATATAAAGGCATTGTGTCCGTCAACAACTAAAAAAGTTTTAAAAATACAAAATAATCACAGCAAACAAAAAATAACAACAACAAAAATTTTGGCAAGAATGTGGAGAAAAGGGAACCCTTAGACACTGTGGGTTAGAATGGAAATTAGTACAGCCACCATGGAAAACAGTATGAGGGTTCTTCAAGAAACTAAGAACAGAATTACCATAAGATCCAGCTCTTCCACTTCTGGGTATTTATCTGAAGGAAATAAGGTCAGCATATAAAATATATACCTGCATACCCTTATTTACTGCAGCACTATTTACAATAGGCAAGATATAGAATCTCAAGATGTGTAATCAGCCTAGGTGCCTGTCATCAGATGAATGGAGAAAGAAAACTGGATATGTATACACAAGGAGTATTATTTAGTCCTAAAGAAGAATGAAATCATGTCAGTAGCAGGAAAATAGATGGAACTGGAGAACATCATGTTAAATGACGCAAACCAGAATCAGAAAGAAAACTATCCTATATTTTCTCTCACATGTGGCAACTAAAACAAAACAACAAAAAATCACCCAGAAGTAAAACGGGGACAATTTGGGAAAGGAAAAGGAACCAGGGGTGGGGGATAAGAGAGGGTAGAAGGAAGCATGAAAGTGATCAAAATGTGATTGTGCTTATATGTGACTGGCATATTAAAATCCATCCATTTGCATAATTAATGTACATTAATAACTTTAAAAAGGGAAAGGAATTCATTTTTAAAAAGATTAACAAAATTGACAAAACCTTTAGCTAGATTAACTAAGAAAATAAAAGAGCAGATTTGAACCAGTCAGGATTCTCCAGAGACACATCATTATTAATGTATAGGGAAATTTATTATGAAAAATTGCTCATATGACAATTGAGTATAAGAAGTGCCATCTGCAAGCTGAAGAACCAGGGAAGCCATGATGTTATAAGGGTTGAGAATATCCTGAAGACGCCTCCAAAATTATTAGAACTAATAAATTCGGAAAGTTGTAGGATACAAAAGTCAACATACAAAGACAAGCTGCATTTCTATACTGTAACAACAACTGTTCATTTCAGCATTATCCACAACAGCCAATCAGTACAGGAAACAGCCTAAGTGACAGTTGATGGCTGAATGATGTTATGGTTTGGAGCTCACAATGTTCCCCAAAAGCTCATGTGTTGGACAGTGTAGCAGTATCCAGAGGTGAAAGGACTATATTAGGAGAGATGAAGCCTCATCAGTGCATTTATGCATTGAAAATTTGAATGGACTACTAGGGGGTAACTGTAGGCAGGTGGGCATGGCTGGATGAGGTAAGTCTCTGGGGTGTGCTTCTAGGTACTCTGTCTTATCTTTGGCTCCCCCTCCTCTCCTCTCCTCCTCTCTCCTCCTCTCTCCTCCCCTCTCCTCCCCTCCCCTCCTCTCCTCTTCTCTCTTCTTTCTCTCTCTCTCTCTCTCTCTCTCTCTCTCTCTCTCTCTCTCTCTCCTTCTCTCTGCTTTTCAGTTGTCATGAGCCAAGCAGATTTCTTCTACCAAGCCCTTACACCATGATGTTCTGTCTAACCTCAGGCCCAGAGCAATGGAGCTAACTGACCATGGGCTATGACCTCTCAGACTGTGAGCCCCAAATAAACTTTCCCTCCTCTAAGTTGTTCATGTCAGCTACTATGATCACAGTGATGAAAAGTGACTAACAAAAATAGACAAAGAATATATGTCTTCTCTCTCTTTCTATCCCTCTCTTTCTCTCTCTCCACACATACACACACATGAGCACACACATGTATACAGACTGTGTGAAATATGTGACATACTGAAATATTAGTGACATTTTTTTCTATTAGACCAGTCTTAAAAAGAAGGCAAGCTGCCATTTGCAACATAGATAAACCTAGAGAATATTATGCTAAGTGAAAAATAAGGAAGATACAGAAAGACAAATACCACATGATGTCCCTTATATGCACAAGTTAAAAATAATTTAAAAAGTCAAATTCATAGAAACCATAAAATGGTAGTTACCTGGCGCAGGGGTTGTGGGTAGGAAAATGTGTAGATGTTGGTTAAAAAGTATAAATTTTCTATTAAAAGATGAATACGTTTTGGAGACCTAATGTACAGCAGTATGAATATAGCTAATAATGAGAGATCACAAACCTTACCACCACTCACAAAAGAGGCAGATATTTGAAGTGGCTAATTCATTAATCAATTGGATTTGGGAAATCATTTCACAATATGTAAGTGTACTGAAACATCATATTCTGCACCTAATACACCATTTTTACTTGTCAATCATAAATCAGTGACACTGGAAAGTAGAACAAAATTAAACAAAATTCTGGAAAGTATTTGGCCTCAAAGGATGTGCTGGGTCAAGATAAGTAAGGGGGTCACTCTAGGAAGGAAAGAGTAAGAACGTTAAGTGTGAGGTGAAAGGAGGTTGTACCACAGTGGTTGCATTTAAACAAATAAAATCATTTGTTGAATATTAATGAATATTTTTTAAAAAGCAAAGCAAACCTCCAATGCAAATTAACACAATCTTAGAAAACAAGAAAAAAAAATGATTAAGAAGGGATGATTCTTGTGCCTAAATGAGAAGAAATAGAGGATGGACACTAATAAACACCTGCATGGACACTAATGAGACCATGAACAAATGTGCAAGCACCTCCTACCTTATTTTAGTGGGTGGCCTTTGCCTGTTCCTGTCTCTACTTATTTCTGTATGGTCTTTCAGACAGGAAAGATTTTTCCATTTCTAAAAGGTTGCAAACAAAGAAAGAACAATATGTGATAGAGACAGGACTTTATGTGGCTCACAAAGTCTAAATTATAGAGTATTATAGAAAGTGTTTACGAATATTGCAGTTTTAAATCATGATCAATAGATCACTTTACCTTAGAAGGCTCTTGAATTTTGTAATACAGTATTTCTAAACATACTTTTAAAAATTTAGAGCAGTTTTAGGGTTTAGGGAAAATTGCAGATAGTACTGAGAGTCCCTATATCCCCACATCCAGTTTCCCTATTATTGACATCTTAACATTTTTGGTACAAGTGTCACAACAAATGGACCAATATTGATATAAAATTTTTAACTAAAGCTATATATTCAGATTTCATAAGCTTTCACCTAGAGTGAATTTTCTCTTCTAGGATTGGATACCAAATACTATTTAGTCATAATGTCTCCTTAGAATCCACCTGACTATGACAGTTTCTCAATCTTCCCTTGTTTTTGATGATCTTTAACAGTTTTGAGGTACACTAGTCAGGTATTTTGAATAATGTCCCTCAGTTGGTATTTTGATGAAATTTTTCTCATGATTAGAACAGGGCTGTGACTTTGAAAGAGAGAGAAAATACATGTAATTAGGCCATTTTAGTATTATATCAATACTAAAAATGCATACTATTAATTTGATTTAGCACTGCTGATGTTGACTTTGGTCACCTGGTTGAGATAATGTTTGTCTGGTTTCTCCATCTTCAAGAACTCCATTTACTCCGTACTCTTCAGAAGAAAGTCACTATGCCCAGCCTATACTTAAAGAGTGAGAAATCATATTCTACCTGACATGAGGTGGACTATTTGCATACATTACTTCAAACTCTTCTGCATTGGTCTCATCTCTCTTCTTCCACATTTATTTATTTATTTATTTATTTATTTATTTATTTATTTATTCGACCATTCATTTATATCAGCATGGTATGATGAATATGTATTTTATACTTTGAGTTAAAATCCAATATTTATTTCGTTTCTCAAATTGTTCCACTTTTGGCCATTGGGAACACTTTCAGTGGGCACATATGTCCCTTCAATATACTCCCATCACGTTATTTATCCTTTTTGATGATTTTCTTACTTGCTGGAACTGTAAGATGCTTCAAGTTAATCTTGAATGTATATTACATTTTTTAGATCAAATTATTTATATGGGTAGAAATCTACAAGAAAATATTTGCATGAGTCCCCATATATTCAAGACACAGTTCTGAGGGGAGTCATGGGAAGTTAGTAGTAAAGCAGAAATTCGAAGGGAGGAATCAGATATAAACTTTCCCTCTTTACAATTTTATAGAAAATTAGTCCCGCTCCAGAGACCAATTCAGTCATATCAGGAATCCTTTGAATGTTTGCCTTCCAGCTGTTTTGGGCTTGCTGATAACATGCAGGATGATATAAACATTGCACCACTCTATATTCCAACATTATTCATCTGATTATGTGAGGCGGTTCACCAAAAGGTGGTTTTAGAATTTTAAATAAAGCTATTTTAAAAAAGAACAATTTGACTATGTCTAGCAAATTATACTATCATCCATTGCTACAAGTAGGAATATTTGATAACATTGCCATATGGATATTTTACTTTCCATTCAAAGTGCAGCCAGGCATTTATTTTTAAAAATTTCAAGTCTTTTGAAAAGATATTTCTATACTACACCCACGATGTTATGTTCTTACTTTTTGGGGGGAAAAAATGACTTTGATGATAAATTCAGTGAAAATATGATCAAAACTGATATCTTTACCCTAAAATAAAGAATAGCATTAACATGGATATAACAAAATGCATTTGTTGTTTAATCATTCTAATTAAGAGAATAATGAATTTTTGTTATTGCAAAATCATAATATAACTAGAATTTTCAATGTTTAAAGCATGTTTATGTCTATTGTCTAATAAGTTGGTTAAAATACCTTGTCTAGGAAGGAAAAGGAATTTTTCCATTTTAAAGATGTGAATTGTATAATACTGCAAGTTTTCATGACTGGCAAAAGTGAGAATATAAATTGTGGAACTCAGATTGTTAGAATCTAGCTAAATGATCACTGACTAACTTCATTGGTTCAGACTTTCCTATTACAAAGAGGGTAGACTTTTACAAAGAATGCAGATCAGTTCTAAATTAAATGAAGGGACCATGGTGTCTTGTATTTCTAAGCTATAGTATAAATGAATGATATTGTAATCATCTTGTTCTCCTTAAAAACACTCTTCCTTCTTTAACCAGAATTTGTTCAAAATGCATAGTACATCCCCTCTCACTCAATTTCCACCATGCTTAAAACGTTGTTTTCTCATTGCTCTTAGTATAATAATTTGCCTTTCAGCAACTTGACATGTGCTCAACCAAGTCTTTATGTTTCCCTCCAGCCTCCTCCTGTACAATTCTTTCCCCAACAGTCTCTTCACCAACTATTTTCATCTTCTTTCATATACCTGCAGTTCTCAAACTACTTTGCATCAGAATCACCTGGACAGCTGGCTAAACACATATCCCAGAGACTCAACCACAGCATTTCTGATTCAGGAGGGCTTGGGAGGAGTCTAAAATATGCATTTGCATATGAAGTTCCTCAGTGATGCTTGCACTACTAGTAGTACTACTTGCACTACTACCACACTGTGAGAGCCAATGACTTGAGCCTCCTATATTTTCTCCTCCTACTGTCTTTGCAAATTTTCTCCCACAAATTTTCTTTCCTCTTAACAAAATGAAAGAGTAAGTAATACTTTTATATTGCTCACTGAAGACAAAATGACCCAAAACAATCAATTAATTAATAAGTTTGCACTATGTGCAAGGAACATATTTATATTTGCTATCAATAAATGTTTCTACACCAAAAAGAAATATTCTTCTGGTGGTTGGAAATGATCAAACTAACTGGTTAATTTATAATTGCAATGTGCTTTCCTCTAGTTCATATAAAAGTGAATTATATATCTCTTGATTAGTTTTCATAAAGTGAAATTAAGGAAAATCAAGAGTCATAGTTAATAGTGCTTGTATAAATTCAGGAACAAAACCTTATGCTCACAATGACACTCTTTTATTATTCATTTTAGAAACCAATTAGGCCTAACTATTTTTGTTATTTTAGGTCTCCACTTTACTAGAGAATTTTCCAGTTCTCCAAATCTTTGCCCTTAGCTCTGTCCTGCAGTGTTCCTTGCCTAAGATTTTGCTTGTTGAATGTCTATGGAGATCACCGTCTATAATCTGAATCAGTAACTGGTGCTGATGCTGTACCTTCACAAGTTCAAAATACAGTTATATTAGCTACAAACTCCTGAGCTATGACCACCTGCCAGACACAGGGTTAAGTCACTAACACTTTATGCAATTCTCCCTAAGGTTTCAGTGTCCCCTAGATCTTGATCCAATACTGTTTAACTTAGGTTAGTCCTAACTATTATGCCGCATTGTATAGTATTTTTTCTGGTCTGCAAATATATGCATTGTTTCATGTGAACCTTAAAACAACTTTGGTGAATAATCAATGCAGACATTTTTATCTTCATTTCATGATAAAGATATTGAGGCTCAGAAGGGTTAAGAAGTAGAGCTAGAATAAAAAACAGATCTTCTGGGCTGTAGTGTAAATCAACACAGGAATACTCACTAAATCATACATATAGATATTGTAGTTGCAGAACTTTCTGGGAAAAAGTGAGGCATATTCTATATCTCCTTATTTGTAGAATAATCATGACTAGTTTTCAGTCATTTGAATATTTTCTCTAAAGTCAGTTGACTTTTAGTTTCCCTCACAAATACTGAATGAAATTCCAGTCTTCGACTTGAGGTGGACAGGCAAGGATGTAGATGACTGACTGGGAATGGATAGCACTGTGGGTACCAGGAGGGTCTATGTAAAGTAATAATGCTCATAAGAACTATTTTTCTGAGTTGTCAATACGTACCAAAAACAGAATTTAGTGTTTAACATACATCGTCTCCTTTTATGTTTGCCTTAGTCTTCACATAGTTACCAAAGCTCTCTTCATGTCACAAAGAAACTGTAGCTTACGGAAGTGAATTCTCATGCCAGGGCATGGCATAACTGAGCTGCGGGACCCAGGCAGGATCTCTGTGGAAACGAGCCCTGGGCAAACCCATGGACTATTCTAAGGACGATCAAAACAGGCAACATGGGAACCTGGCATTCCTTCCTTTATGAGCTTCTAGATCTTATTAAACAAAACAAAACAAAATTTTATTTTTGGTTAATTTGGGACTTAATTGATATCTTTTTCTAACATGACAGGAAATCCAGATGTCTTTTAAATTAAAAAAAATAAACAATTATATAGTATAGTATCCAACATTGATGACAGATGGGAATCTGTGTGCTGAGATCTGAACATCAAGTCCAAGCTTAATGGTCACTTCTTTCTCTGACCTTGGAGTATTTTCCCAGTAAAGGAAAATGTCTTGGTTCCAAATTTACTAAACTCCTAAGAAGCAAAATATTTATAAAAGAGGAAAATTCTTCATACCAGATTCTTCCCTAGCCTGGGACCTGCTTCATTTTGTAATGCTCCCTCGTCCATCCTTTTAAGCACAGCTCTGTACCAGGAGAATATTTTGCCATTGGAGAGGCTGGAAGCAATGACTGTACTTTTTCCCCTCCATGAAAATCCACCAAGTGTTCTGTTGATTTTTGGATGGGTATCCCACCGACTCAAGAAAAGGAGACACAAAGGGGCTGAATACGAATGAAATTCGTACCATATAGTCTGTTTAGGTTGAGGGAAAGAGGATTACCCCATGTGGGTAACATGATGTATTTGAACCTGACTTAAACATGGATTCAAGGACACCTTTACATGAAGCAAAATTCATAAGTACAACTGCTTAATTATACTTTAAAGCTAATTAAAATTATATATGTTTTATAGGTATATTTATATAATACATGCAAATTGGTTGTGGATACATTTTATTTATATGGAATCTGTCTGATACTTTGAATAGAGAATGCTATTGCTAATGATTCATTGAAATGTTTCAGGCTTTTTTCTTTTTCTGATGCAAAACAATTTCCCTGAAAGGTTGAAAATCATTTGAATGAACCTATAAAATAGGTGGTAAAATGGTTTTTAGCACAGCTAAGGAGGTGCCGTGCTGGTCTTAATGAGGTGCTCACTTACGAAGAGTATTATCATGCTTACACAAATCATTTGTTTCAGTGACATTTGAAACAGCTATTAATGCAAAAACTTTGCACCTATAAGCCTGACTTCACCATTTTCACCACATATCCAAGAGTTTTGACAAGCTTGACTACTCACTGTAAACCTTCCCCTTCCCCAAAGGAGACATTCGTCTTATTTGAGTACAAGTGAGACTTAGAAGTCTTTAAACAACAATGTTGAGAATCTTCATTCTGGTTTATTGCTTAAGACAAATGAGCTGAGTTTGGTTACACTTAGAAATTCTTCTTTTCCATGATCATTTTTTCTAATTGTTCGCATCCTTAGGACATAAATTTTCTCAAATTAACAAGCAAAATAATCATTGCTCACTGTGTGAAAACTTTCATTCAGAATTATGTGCCATCTACAAAAGAAGATGTGATTTCTGTTATTGAAGGGATTATGCAAGATCCAAATGCAGAGATAGAAAAGGAGCTGGTCTATTTCAGAACAACACTGCCAGTCTCCCTTTAAATGTGTATCACGGGCAGGAGCAGTAGTGGTCTGGAGGAGAAGATCCATGTGGAGCTGCATATCTTAGACAGGACCTAAGGTAGGCTTGAGTTCTGTCCCAAGCCAGAAACATGGCACCCAACTACCTTAAGGACCTCAGAATGTATTGTCATGAAGATTCTGAACTGAAATTTAGCTCTCAACAATGTCCACTCTATAAAAAGAATTTTATTCTTTTTTTGGGTCTCTACGATGGCATATATGCTTTATTTGATTTGTAAATAGGTCAGTGCTCACTCTGTGAGGAATATGGTAATAACTGACAACCTGTCATGGAAATGTGGAAAACGTTTAATTCTGAATCCATCACATATCGTGTATGCCTTTCTGAGTCGAGGCTTCTTCACCAGGCTATCGCAAGTTGATTGTGTCTTTTATCCCTGCCTCCTTCTCTCCTGACTCTCCTATTTCCTATGTTCCATTTACATGGAATTTCCCCAACCTGCCTATGCCATCAATGTTTCTTACTTCTTTAAAAACTGAGCTTGAAACACAAGGAAAAACTGAAATGTTTGGACGTTATGGGGGGATTTTAACTTTGAAATATTTAAGGAATGGATCCGTGCTTTGAAATGACCTAGATCCTGCTTCCAACAATAACCCAAATTAAGAATGAATAAACAGGGAACTCACAATTGAGCAAGGGGTCATCCAAGCTTCTATTCTGTACAAGAATGACTGGAACAATTCCATCTAATTCTATGTATAGGCCCCTTTATTTGGATCAGTTTACTATGCATGTGTTAAGCTTATGCTGGTTCCATTTTTCTGAATTAGTTTATGTTAGACTTTTTGCACTGCCAAACCATGCCTGAGAATCCAAAGAAAAATATGGTACAATAGATAGCCTCATTCCTCCACTATACTTTATATTAAAATTTGAGTCATGTGTATTTTGATAGCTTTAAAGTCCTTTAGAAGGCTATAACAAGAATTGGAATATAATATGGTGCATTTAAACACACACACTGATGTTCATGCTTGTATTTGATGGATCCTGCTTCCAGTCTTTTCATCAGGCTTTTTAGGAAAGTGACCTGGGAATGGGGATATGTGAAAAGCTCCCCAGTAGTTGCTAATGTTTTGCCAGTGTCCAGAACCACTGAGCAAAGTTATACAATTAAAGGGAAGAAATTAGTCAGTTTTTCTATTTTTTCTCTACGATTATTTATGCAATATCTCACCATACAATCACTATTATCAAGACAAACACAAAAGGCACTTTCGTTTAAGTTGTTGGCTTGCTTTGGCCATAAAGTTATTGGTTATAAGTTGTTTTTGTTTTGTTTTTTCCAAAGAATCACACCTGAGAAACAGGGAAAATAATAGTTTAGCAGAATGTCCACCAAAAAGGTGAGAGCTACCAAACTTACTGATAGAGGTAAAGAGAAGAAAATAATGGAAGATACTCCAGTTGCAGAAGGAGATTGCCTTTTCGGATCTCCAGAGGTATAGGAAATCCAAGCCATTCTTGGAGGGGCAACCAGGGCATGTAGCTCTATTATATATGAACTCAGATTACTCTTTTATTCCATATGACCCTGTTACAGATGCACAAGAGAATCTGATTTCTGGAATCTCTTTCCTTTTTAGACATGCTGTAAACCCAGCAAAGCTGCAGGGGAGTGGGCCATTGTGTCTTAACCCTTGTTATTTTTCATCCTCTGCTAAGCGTTTGAGAGGCATTAAGACACTTTACAGGACTACAGGCCAAGCATTTCCTATATTGGAGTAACTCTGGGAGTATATCATGTCTGGCACCAGTTGAAAGTCTATTCAATCATCTCAGTGTTGAAACTGCCCACAAAGTCATGTCAATAGGTGACAACAGGAGGCAAAACCAAAATAGGATTGGTCTCCAGTCTGAATAATAGACTGCATGGAGCCTTATCATGGGCAAAGCCATCAGGACAGCAATAAGAAATGCTCCCATGGGAAGATTAATTCAGCAAGAGTTGAGCTCCTAAACTGTAGTCAGCTCTTCATGAATCCCTACCTCCCAAAGTCCACCTACCCAAATGTACTGCATGGTAGATTAATTATCCAAAACCCTTGAGTCAACTCAGATCATTGCTTTTCTTCTCTGAGAGGAACAAAACCCCCAGAGCTTTTATTCTTGTAAGATTTCATGACCCTAAACTGCTTAAGTAGATCATTATATTTTGGGGGATGGGATTGGCTGGCAGTCCCTTACTAGTATTTCCATGCAGATAAAATGTTTTCTCTTGAGAGATTTAATTCTAACAACGACAACAAAACAAAACAAAAAACCAATAAGCTGAAGACTGTATCCTTCAAAAACAAAAATGAGCATTTGGAGATTATGATCCAGCACTAGTACAAGGGAAAATACTTGTGTCCCTGTTGAATTTTTCTTGATAGATTTTAATTATGAGCATTAAGGCCATAGATACTTCTTTGAAGTCAAGCGCTGGAAAAGGTTCCTAGAAGAACAACCTGAGGGTGAAAGGCAGGGCAGATTATCATGTTTAGCTTGTGACCACATGTGTGTTCCTCCACTTTCCAGTAACTTAGTTTCACCAACTTGACAGAGAATTGATTCTTGCCAGAAAAAAATGATCTCTAGTGGATGATTTGCCCTCGGACGTTCCCCCTAGAGGCTTCGCTGACCCCATGTGTAAACACTGTGGAAGCTAGAGAACTAATAAAGGAGAAGTCTAGCCTGGCTACCCTGTACTCTACTGTGGTAGAGGGAGGAGTAATGGGCCAGCCCCATCCTGTCCCCTCAGTAGATCACATGAGACTTAAGGCTCACAACTGAAAGGGAAGGAGGATTCTTTGAATCAGGCATAAGTTAGAGTTTTCAGTCTTACAGGTTGAGATTTTTAACAACAAAAACATGTCAATAGGAAATCTCAGAATCCACTCAAGAAGCTATTAAGATATCTATTAAAGAACAAGAAAAGGAGATTCAACAAAGCAAACTTGAAGTTAGCAACTGGTATACACATGTAGGAATGTTTTGTTATTCTACTTATTATGGATACTATAAATGTAATATATATATATAGTCCATAAATGTAGATAAGTTTTTTCATTTCAGTATGTCATTTTAAGGATCTACCATAATTTGTTTAACTAATCTTACATTGATAGACATTTAAATTTTATTTAGTTTTTGCTATTATAAATAATGCATTGATGAATAATGGTGATTCTAGTGGCTCATAACTGCCTAAAATTGTGTGATCCTGTAAACTTTATACCAGTCACACTGGATTAGGGCCTCCCTAATGATTCTATTTCCTACTTGGAATCATTTCCACGTATGGTACTAGAGATTAGGCTTTTAACATTAATTCTGAGGATACACAGTTTAGTTCATAACAAGTCTTACTAGATTTGTGTCCTCTTTACTATTTTTAAAGATAAGACCTAGACCTAAATAAATTCAACATCTTGTTATTACTAGGTACCTTTTCTCTTTGGGGTTAGACCTTCTTCAGTCTCTTTTCTCCATGACCACTACCCTCCAACCCTTAGTTGGAGTACATCACAACATTCTAAGTCACCCTGGACAGTTGCAGGTAGGGTTAAAATTTGATCTCAAGGATTAAAACCCTCATGATTGAAGATTCTGGATTGCAGCCTCTGGACAGCATATTATCAAGGCTTTTATTTGGCTTTTGACATTTATCTAGCATGATACACCTTTAACTGTCAGCTTACTGTGCATCAAACCAAAGGTTATATTTGCCCTGATAAATTCCCTGCTCAAGCCTCTGTTTCCTCTCTTTCTTGCAGCAAAGCAGAGAGGAAAAAGAGAAAAAGATCGTGCCCATGTCTGCCCAGGAATATCATGTATCTCACGGGTACGTGAGGGTTTTCCCTCAGCAGGAGGTTTTCAAGTTTCAACTCGCCTTCTTTCTGTGAGATGGAAAGCCCTCAACTCTGCCTTCATGCTGGTCTAAGCCTATTTGTCATACAAGGTATCATTTCATAACTTCTGATGCAACACAAAAATCTTGAAAATAGTTCGACATTGCTCAACTTTCAGTTCATGCACGAACATAACTTTTAATAAAAAGAAGTATTGCAGATTGAGGTTTGGGTTGTCCGGTAAACCTTGCCAGAGACAGAATTGGCATATGAAAAAAATCTGGTGTAATTTTTCTGTGATGATGTGCATAGGTGCACCTGACAAATTCAATCAACGGGGAACTGTATGCAAAGGCTTCCTGTCAATGTCCTATCCTATGTGAAAAGTTATGCCATTGCCTGACCCACCCCACCTTATAAGTTATGGCTGAGGGGCCGTTCTGTGAAGGCTATGGCCTCAGCTAACGCCACCTTGTTCGTCTTGACCAAGAGCCTCTCTCTCAAGATGGGCTCCGAAGGACTACTCTGATAGCTAGAGTTTGTCAGTTAACGACATGCCTCAGAGGTGACAAGCATATCCTTTCGTGGAGGTGAATCTGAGCTGTACAACTCTGTGTATGCCACACAAGCCTTTCAAAAAGGAACCCAAACTAATTTATTATGTGTGTGTATGTTCGCTTACACAAATGGTGATCAAATATTATTTACTGTCCAATGTAGGACTCTGAAATTTAAATGGTATATTTAGTAATAATTACACCAAGACTATATAGGTATATATGCTCACTCTACTTATATTCATGTCTATCTTTATTAGTCATGAACTTCTATCTAAAGTTCTAGGAGACTAATGCAAACTTAGCTAAAAGATTGACTTATCCATAAAAAATAAATGTTTGGTATTTAATTTTTATGGAAAAGTCAAACTTGGATGTGCTGTGAGATTGCATCAAAGAAGCACGTTTGAAGTAGCACTGATGTCCTTGTGTCCCCTCTCCCTGCTTTTCCTACTTCTGTAGTAGTATATTAAATTATCGATTGTGAGTCCTACACCAGGTATTCTCAGCTTCATATCTGTGCACCCTGGGATCAGATCCTTAAAGATGCATACAGTATATCTCAATGTGTTTCTTAATTTTTGCTTTCATTTTGATGTGAGTGTGTGTGTGTGTGTGTGCACGCACACATTCTAGGTCATTTACATAGTCTCTTAAAGTGAATATTGACATACGACTTCATTGCTACAATTTGTATTTGGCTTTCCTCTCAGGTTGGTACTAGGTGGAACCACATTAATAACCACAGACCAAGGAGAAGAAGACAGAAGCGTATTTATACACATATTCATACATACATAACATACATCTCTATGCCAAGTAGGGCCCACATTATTTCACAGATGTATGAAGAACATAATATTTTCATGAAAGTAGGAACCTGGACAATATGAAATCAAAACTTGGGTTTTCATTCTTAGTACTTATATACTAATGTTTTGAGAAATAGCTGATTTCAGTTTCCCCCAAAATATTTTATTTTAAACTCATTAATTTGAAAATTCATGAGTTTGCGATTTCATTTCCATTCAGTTTATCAATTTGGTTCCTTTTATGGTTGTATAAAACCTATAACATTAGGAGATTGCACTTTTAGAAATCTGTAACTATTTAATAAAAATGAATTCATTACCAGCTCTGTCCTCTCAGTGTGTGTTTAGCATACTGACTTGTAAGTGTGTGCAGTTACATGCACCTGTGTGTGGATATCTGGGTGAATAGACAAAGCAGAATATAGTTGAAGGAGAGAAATATCAAATTAAGGAGCAACAATTTTCAATACAATAATGTCTTGTCAGCATCTTATTATGTTTTCAAAATTTCAATCTGAAAACATAAAAGGAAGAGAACTATGTAACAATGAATGTTCATGTGCCCATCATCCAACTTCAGTGGTACCAGTGTATGAATAATTATTTTTTATCTATATCATTCCACAATCAGGTTCTCTAATCTTTGACATTACATCACTTTGTCATAAATATTTCAATATATAGCTCTCCACAAGGACTTTTGCATTTCCTTTATTTTTTCATCTAAATAGTATTTCAACTGCATTACTCCACCTAAATATATAGCAATAATTTCATACTTAATTAAAGTAACTATCCATTATAAAATTTCTTCCAATAGCCTCATTAATTTTTTTCTTTTAACATATTTGTTCCAATCAGCATTCAAAGACGCTTTGTAGATTTCATTAGTTTGATTTTTCCCTTGAATTTCTTTCATTTTGTTGGCTCCCCTTCAACTTTTTTTTTTAATTTATTACTAAAGAAACCAAGTCATATAACCCATAGAGTTTTTCACAATTGTTTTTCTGATTGTAATTGTTTAGTATCATTAAATATATTATTTTCCCTTGTATTTCCTTTAAGTTTAGTTAACAGATTCATTTTTCTGATTATGGATAGCTTTTCACAGGGGTGTGGGGAACGCAGCTAGGATTTTTGAGAGGTTAAAGTTACATATTGCCATCCAGAGTTATACAGTGTTTAGTTACTTCTCTTTTGTGATACCAGCAACCATGAATGATCATTGACTAATATGCTGTTTAACTGGGTATTGTGAAATAGCGATATCTTTATTCCATCATTCTTTCCTTGTTTATTAGTGGGAATATTTCTAGAATGCTTATCAGCAATTGGTTACTCTGATGTCTAGTTTGTAAGAAAGGTAAGATAAATGCTAGTTTCTATTCCTTTATTTATGCGTTTTCAAGGAAATGAGTTGGTTGTTTATCATACTAAATGGGTACAATGTACTTGAAGTTATTGTTAATATACATAAATCCTGGAACACAACACGTCAGCATAAGTAGACATTTGTTTTGATCCAGAATACTAAGGCGCCAGTCTTGAATAACAATCCTAACGACTATCACTATCACCAGCAATATGATTACCAAAAAGTATTTTTTTTCCAGCTTTCATGTGTTCTTATGGAATATCCTCCTAGGAATACACAGTCAAATTACTGTGTTTTCAAATCCCTAAATTGGTTTCTCTCTGCATGGTTTGCTACCAGCTGAATACGTAAATAGGTGCATATGGTTCTGTTTCTTTTTCTAACTTTTAAAAGTTTAAATATATTCTTAAAAAAGTGAATTGTACTTTTAAATTATGTAAAATATTTACATTATTCCAAAAGTCAAATGAACAATAAAAAGGCTTATTCAGAGAAGCTGAGTTTTATTCCTATTCACTTTAACCCGATGCCTTTTCCTCTTTTTTTAACCTAGGTAATCTTTAAAAATTACCTTTTGATTTATCTATCTTTTAAATCAAGCAAATACAAGTTTTTAGGTGTGTGTGCATGTGTGTGTGTGTTTGGAAAAGTGATAATAAACTACATTTTTCTTCCCCTTGACTTTTCCATTCAGTAATATAGTCTGCAGATCAATTTATAATAGTACGTGATTTTTTTTTTTTTTTAACAAATGTAGAGTATTTCACTGAGTGGATGTACTATTATTGATTCAAGCAGTCACCTATAAATGAACATCTGGGTTATTTTCTGTATTTGACTTTATAAATAGTGGTGTAACCAACAGCCTTGTGCACATATCCTTTCATAAAAAGAATTAATTTTTAACTTAAAAATCATCTCAGATTATGTAAGTGGTCTCAAACCAAAGAAATGTATAAACAGTTATATAATTGTTACATAATTCTATTTTTCTCTGATTGAGCATGAGTTTTCCATTCTGAACCCCCATCCTATGAAGACAATTGGAAGCGATCCTCATCTTTCGTGCATGTCTCCTCCCTTCCCATGTTTTTCTGTGTCTTTAGAAACTATAGATTTCGAAAGTTCCTTAAAGGACAGTGAAACATGTCAGATTCTTCATCATAGCCCATAGACACTGCTACATAGACCACAGTATTCCAGTTGGATCAAACTATTATCCAGATGCATGCAAATGTTAGGATTTCCTTGTTTGTTTCCTATGGCCATCTTCACTTCTCAGTAAACCTTAAAATTTGAGTGACAACCAAAAGCAGAGACAAGGAACCTTGATTTTGGAAGTCCTTGGATCCTATCCCAAGAGTTCAATTGACTGATAATTGACAGTTCATATAGTTCTTTGTCATTCAGATCTCTAGATACTTAGATACACATGAGGGTATGTTCCAGTGATCACAAGGAAGTTCACGTAGAGCATCCATCAATTGTAAACTCCGGAAATATCTGAACCTGTGGTGTAGAATCCCTTGCCAAAGTGGCAATTCTCAAACTCTTGGTGAGTTGGTATGCTCAATTTTAGTATAGGTTAGACCAGTTTAAGACTTGTTAGCCAAGTTATAAGCCCTGGCCTTACTCACTTCTGCCTAGGCACCCAGTCTACTTTTGTTTGTCTATTTGATGGTTGTTTTGTCTTTCTACTTCACCTGAATTTCAGGAGAGGAGGAGGGGAAAGAGAAGAGGGTGAGTTGTGTCTTTTTATATCTGTTTTCCAGAGGAACATGATGTTAATTCTTTCCTTTCTCCCAGTCATTAAACCTGGCATGCCTCTTTCTGTTACTCTTTTAATGCAAAGAAAGGGATCAGAGAAGAAAATGGTATTCTCCAGTATCTATATTGCTGTCAATCTCTAAAACATCCTTGGGAAGAGGAGAAAGTCTGCTTGTGTGTGCTGCCTAGCCTCTGCTTCCTTTTCTCTTCTCCTGTCCGCTGTACTGTAAATGTCAGGGAACTCTACTTGAAAGTTCAAGGTCCACCCCTCTCATATCACCACCAGCTATATAACATCCCTGATTTTCAGTTTGAGCTATTCAACATCTCTTTTAGTTAAACATTTTACTATCACTAAATAATTGCTACTCTGACTAAAAGACCTGACCAGAACAATTGTAAAGGAGGAAAAGTTTATTTGAGAGCTTATGGTTTCAGAGGTCTCAGCCCATAGACAGCCAGCTGCATTCCTCAGGTTTGAGATGAGGCTGAGCATGATGGCGGAAGAGTGTGGTAGAAGGAAGTGGCTCACATGATGTCCAGGAAGCAGAGTGAAAGACTCCACTTGCCAGATACCAAATATATACCCCCAAAGCATGCCCCTAATGACCCACTTCCTCCAGCCACACCCTACCTGTCTTCAGTTACCATTCAGTTAATCCTATCAGGGGATTCATTCACTGATTAGGTTAAGGTTTTCATAACCCGGCCATTGCACCTCTGAATTTTCTTACATTATCCCACATGAGCTTTTGGGGGACACCTCACATCTAAACCATAACAAATATGAACTGCATGTCCTGATTAGTGCTAGGGTTAACAGCAACCAACAGAAAACTCCACTACACTGACTTGGAACACAGGAGTTTTGTTTTTAATTTTTGGTCTCATGTGAAGATAGGCAGTGCAGGCTGGGAAGAAAGTTAAGCATATTACCTCTGATTCAAGTTCCTTCTGGGCTTTGTACAACCATCTTTGTTGTTAGTTTCTGTCCTTGTGCTGTTAATTTGGTTATCTCACCTCAAGCACCAATTCATTGTTCCTGTCAACAAGGAGGAAGAGCAGAACATCACCAGGAGAAACAATGGAGGCCCATGACTGCTGATTCACTCTCTTCAAGAGGTTTCCTGGGAAGCTTATCCTGGCAACTGCCACTCATTCTTAGCCACGCCTTTGTCCTTAAGAGTCTGAGATGAAGGGTTTCTTAACTGGGCACATGGTGATACTGAGCAAAACAAAGATTCTGTTATTAAAAAGAAGAGGAGAGTGGACATTGAATAGTCAACCACCTTCTTATTTAAAACATACAATATATAATGCCTTCGAGGAACACCTTAATTTACTCAATCTGCCTCATTGTGGAAAGCATAATGTCATCTCTCCATCTTCGAATTTTTCTTTTAGTGTTTCACTGTTTCACTCACATGAATATCACTTTTTTTTTTTTTCCCCAGAGAGTATATTCATAGATTTATTTTTAGCTTGGAGAGAATCAGGCAATCACATAGCCAAACTTTCACAAAACATGAGACTTGACCTTAATAATCCCTACCACATCACACTCCCGCTCTTCTGTCTAGATCTAGAACAACTTCAGAGTACTTCCCCCATCACCCACTGACCACTTCATCCTCAAACTGTAATTTCTTCTTTGAATATGCTCTTTAAAATCAATCATATCTCATCAACTATAGACTGAAAAATATTTAATCATCTTTTACTATTAAAAATTTTAGTTCTGTACATATAGGACAAGGAAGAAGGAACTGTGAACATTATATTTGTACTTTTTTAGACAATATTTTTTAAACAATGTTTATGTTTCCCCAAATAATAATACAGTAATTGTGACAAAACACAAAAGAAAGCAAATAGAAAAAAAAAAACGTAAATTTTTAAGTGTTTGAAATAGAAAAAAATTTACAAATCTCAGGACAGAAAACAAACTTCTATTTCCTTGAACACATCTTTCAAAATCTACATACAAATTCTCATACCTGTGTGCACATAGAACATTTGTGACCATGGAGATCAAAATTTCTTAGTTGCCTGTAATTTCAAAGTCATTCAAGTATGTTCCAATGATACATCATTTTTTTGAAATACTAACTGAATGCTAAATGTACAAAAGGAGTTTGCATTTGCATAACTTGTTTTCAGTTTGAAAACCTCTCTCCCCCTGCTATCTTTTGATCTTTATAATCCATATTAATGTTGTGCCCCGTAATTACAAAGAGGTAAATGACCTGTCCAAAGAAAGATATTTAAAAGTGAAAGAAATGAGACTTTAGTTTGAAGTCTCCCATTTCACTAGCCCTTGACTCTCTGGTAAAGAATCAATATTGAGGATCAAACATTCAAGGATTTACATCCTATTTGAAAAATAGTGTTTTGGTT
This sequence comes from Sciurus vulgaris, assembly GCF_902686455.1. NCBI lineage: Eukaryota > Metazoa > Chordata > Mammalia > Rodentia > Sciuridae > Sciurus > Sciurus vulgaris. The sequence goes on along the minus strand of NC_136474.1, from coordinate 76,220,662 downwards.
AGTTTGTTTACTTTTTCAAGTTAGGAATATGAGATATGAGAGATATGGCTAAAGGCTCTAGGCAATAAATTTTCAACTAGACTGAGGTTTCTAATCTGTACTCTGTAACTGGTGGAATTTGTCATGTCACTTACCTTCAATTAACTGCTTCAATTTTCTCAAGGGGAAAGCCAAGGAAACTCAATCACAAACTTGTGATTGATATATTGAATCCAGAACTGATCACTTGCTCTTTGTAACTCTCCTTGAGGATCACTCACTTCCTGAAGGAAAAGATCTTTGAGTCATATTGACCTCATCCTGAACCTCAGCCTGCAGGCTAATAATTGTTGGAGTGAAACAAGGTCTTTCATTCTGTAATCTGTGTCTTTGAGTAATTTTTAAGGATTCTTGAGTCATGAATAAGGAGACTTAACTGTTCTAGGTACTGAGAGTATGTTCAAAACATCTGTTAGACAAAAGTCTAAGACTGGTGGTGCTCACATTTCCATGGACAAGACAAAGGAGCATATGAAAGCTGTTACCTTGTGCTGTGGTAGCATCATGTCATGAGGCTAAAGGAGGAAAGAGTCTCTTCTGGTTGGTAGCTGAGAGGACACTGAAGATACTATCCAAAGAATGAATTGATGCTCCATGATGCAATAGAAGAAGAAAAAAACGTCAAACCCTGAGAGAGTAATAACACTGGAAGAATACAGGAAGAGGAAAGGTCTCAGCATACTCTATGGATAGTTGTACTAGAAATAAAAGGGAAATTGTAGAAAATGTTGTCATCTGACATCAATATGCAACATTTTTAGATGTTTCCAAGTATGTTACATTTTTTTCATGGTAACGAGGTTCAAGATGGGACATGGAATTGACTGGTAACTCAGAGAATGGATGGAGGTACTCGAAGGGTATCAAACAGGTTCACATGAGAATATGAGTATGAAGATTGCCATAGATACTATCAGGGGTGAGGAAGAGATGCAAACCAAATTTCTCTACGATTTAACCTGGGAGAACTTTCAAAGACCAGAGGTACATCAAATACATACGGTGATATAGGTATGACTTACATTATAAAGGAAGAATTATTATTGATTAACTACAGAAAAATCATTGTTTGGAAGTATAGCTAAAAAGTTCTAAGACCATCCCCAGGTATCAAGACACATGTGATGTGAGAAGAGTCACTTTTGCAGTGTACACAGGGAAGAAAGAGCCATCTTTGCTATGATAAGGATTTTGAAGACAGTGAAGGAATCCTTTCAAAATTAAATGTGGATCCTTGAAGCTCAAAGGAATAATGCCTGGAGTGGTAGGAAGAATCAGACGATAAAAGTAGGAGAATGAATGTATGGAACAGTAGCAGAATGAAAAATTGGCTTGGTAATCTTGCACTATCACAAGCAAATACTGACAAAGAGATGATGGTACATGATTTTTGCAGTTCCAGGACTAAACAGAGTGAGATTTGCTGAGGTCCTATCAGATGAATATCCATACACCATGCATGGAGGCACATGAGAGGAGCCCTGAGCTGAGGTGATCTAGAATCTTTTACAATGGATAGTAAGTATGCCTGACTTTTGCTCTGGAACTAGATGTTATCTTTGTTATATAGGATTATAAGAATGCCTGCCCTTGCTTAACAGGGAGGCGCCATCTCTGTTTTCAAAGCTGTTTGCAAATTATCCTTGAAACTACAATCTGGACCAAAGGGCAGTCAATGTATCTGCTGACAAGATGGGCAGAAGCACAAGACCCTGGAAACTTTCACAGTATTGGTTCCTGGCCTGTCCTCTAACCTCAGGAAGCCTGATGTCTGACCAAGGATTGAATGCCCTTTGAAACACTAACCCAAGGGGTCTATCAATACTCCATGTTCAAGATAAGTGAGAATTCAGCTGAGAAAATTATACATCAAACTATGCACAAGCCCCCTCGTTGTTGGGATTGCGATGAGTACTTGATGATGAATGATGAGATGCAGCTGAACCACAGACCGAGTCCTATTCTTCTTGTTCTAGAGGACAATACTAAGGAAGATCAAGTAATCCAAAAAGCTAAGAACCTGTGGTTTTCCTCTGCTCAGATGACCTGATCTTTCCCAAGTTTGTCTCTTGTGATTATGTTTCCCAAGTCTGCATAACCAGGAAAGTTTGCAATCATGCCTAAGACTCATGAGGCCACCCGCTAGACTGATGCTCTTGTGCCTCCTCCTGTGCACTTTCTTAAAGCTGTACTTAGACAGTTACACCTTATGAGTGTCCAGCCAATCCCCAGACCACCGCTGCTCTTGGTAAAAGTGAGCACCGCCCTTACCAAATGGCTACCTCACATCCTGGGGCTCAGTAAGCATGTTCTAGTTTCAGTGTATTATTCCTTTCTAGTGTTCAGCAGTTCCCTGGTGCATTCTATATACACAGTGAATGTCCCATCTTCTGTTATGTTGTAGGAAATGATTTGCCCATCTGTGAAGGATCAGAGAGGGGATTTGAGAACTGCAACTGTGCTAAGAGTCCTCCCAAAACAAAGGGAAGGTGACCTGGCACACTCACTACCTACGTGGGCATGTGTAACTTTTTTGCAGCTCTAGAATATAGAATACCCAATCAGAAATTATGTTGTCATATAAGGGAAACAAAGGGGTTAACAAGTAAAGGGGAAACAAACAGAGGATATACGAGGTAGTGGCCCACTGTGCTCCAGGCTCAGCCTTTGGATGCAAATCTGCTGGTCTAGGGCCAGTACTAGAAAACTTTGCTTCCTGGTCGATAGCCTCGTTGTCCTCTCTGAAAGAATCCTGCAACAAAACTACTTTTTTAAAGAATTTATTTAGGACCTCACTAAGTTACTGAGGCTGGCTTTGAACTTGCAATCCTCCTGCCTCAGCCTCTGGAGCAGCTGGGATTACCGGCATGAGCCACCTGAAGGGCTCCATGAGCCACCTGAAGGGTACAGTGCACCACGATCAAGTGGGTTTTATCCCAGGGATGCAAGGTTGGTTCAACATCCGGAAATCAATAAATGTCATTCACCGTATCAACAGACTAAAAGTTAAGAATCGCATGATTATTTCAATAGATGCAGAAAAGGCATTCGATAAAATACAGCACCCCTTCATGCTCAAAACACTAGAAAAAATTGGGATAGTGGGAACATTGCTTAACATTGTAAAGGCCATCTACGCTAAACCCATGGCCAATATCATTCTAAATGGTGAAAAACTGAAAGCATTCCCCCTAAAAACTGGAACAAGGCAGGGATGCCCTCTTTCACCACTTCTATTCAACATCGTCGTTGAAACTCTAGCCAGAGCAATTAGACAAACCAAAGAAATTAAAGGGATACGAACTGGAAAAGAAGAACTCAAACTATACCTGTTCGCTGATGACATGATTATATATTTAGAGGAACCTGGAAATTCCACCAGAAAACTCTTAGAACTCATAAGTGAATTCAGTAAAGTAGCAGGTTACAAGATCAATGCTCTTAAATCCAATGCATTTTTATACGTAAGTGATGAATCTTCAGAAAGACAAGTTAGGAAAACTACCCCATTCACAATAGCATCAAAAAAAAAATAAAATACTTGGGAATCAATCTCACAAAAGAGGTGAAAGACCTCTACAATGAGAACTACAGAACACTAAAGAAAGAAATTAAAGAAAATCTTAGAAGATGGAAAGATCTCCCATGTTCTTGGATAGGCAGAATTAATATTGTCAAAATGGCCATACTACCAAAAGTGCTATACAGATTCAATGCAATTCCAATTAAAATCCCAATGATGTACCTTACAGAAATAGAGCAAGCAATTATGGAATTCATCTGGAAGAATATGAAACCCAGAATAGATAAAGCTATCCTCAGTAGAAAGAACGAAACAGGGGGTATTGCAATACCAGATCTTCAACTCTATTACAAAGCAATAGTAACAAAAATGGCATGGTATTGGTATCAAAATAGAAAGGTAGATCAATGGTACAGAGTAGAGGACACGGACACAAACCCAAATAAATACAATTTTCTCATACTAGACAAAAGTGCCAAAAATATGCAATGGAGAAAAGATAGCCTCTTCAACAAATGGTGCTGGGAAAACTGGAAAACCATATGCAACAGAATGAAATTAAACCCCTATCTCTCACCCTGCAAAAAACTCAACTCAAAATGGATCAAGGACCTCGGAATCAGACCAGAGACCCTGCATCTTATAGAAGAAAAAGTAGATCCAAACCTTCAACTTGTTGGCTTAGGATCAGACTTCCTTAACAGGACTCCCATAGCACAAGAAATAAAAGCAAGAATAAACAACTGGGATAGATTCAAACTAAAAAGCTTTCTCTCAGCAAAGGAAACTATCAGTAATGAGAAGAGAGAGCCTACAGAGTGGGAGAATATCTTTGCCACTCATACTTCAGATAGAGCGCGAATTTCCAGAATCTCTAAAGAACTCAAAAAACTCTACACCAAGAATACAAATATTCCAATCAACAAATGGGCTAAGGAAATAAACAGACACTTCACAGAAGATCTACAAGCAATCAACAGATATATGAAAAAATGTTCAACATCTCTAGTAATAAGAGAAATGCAAATCAAAACTACCCTAAGATTTCATTTCACCCCAATTAGAATGGCGATTATCAAGAACACAAGCAACAATAGGTGTTGGCGAGGATGTGGAGAAAAAGTACACTCATACATTGCTGGTGGGGTTGCAAATTAGTGCAGCCACTCTGGAGAGCAGTATGGAGATTCCTCAGAAAACTTGGAATGGAACCACCATTTGACCCAGCTATCCCACTCCTTGGCCTATACCCAAAGGACTTAAAATAAGCATACTACAGAGATACAGCCACATCAACATTCATTGCTGCTCAATTCACCATAGCCAGAGTGTGGAACCAACCTAGATGCCCTTCAGTTGATGAGTGGATAAAGAAACTGTGGCATATATATACAATGGAATATTACTCTGCCATGAAGAATGATAAAATTAGGGCATTCGCAGGCAAATGGATGAAATTGGAGAATATCATGCTAAGTGAGATAAGCCAATCTCAAAAAACTAAAGGATGAATGATCTCGCTGATGAGCGGATGACGACATATAATGGGGGGTAGGAGGGGTTAGCGTTAGGTTTAGGGTTAGGTTTAGGGTTAGGGATAAGAAGGGTGGTAAAAAATGGAGGAAGGAAGGACTGTATAGAGGGAAAAGAGGGGTGGGAGGGGTTGGGGGAAGGGAAAAAAATAACAGAATGAATCAAACAACATTTCCCTATGTAAATTTATGATTTTAATTAAAAAAATAACACACAAAAAAGGGATTTATTTATTTTTCTAAATTTTTACAGACTGCAGTTTAATTCATTGTACACAATTGGGGCACATCATTTTGTTTCTATGGTTGTACACTATGTAGATTCATACCATTGTTGTAATCATACATGTACATAGGGTAATGATGTCTGTTTCATTCCACCATTTTTCATACCCCCCTCTCATTTCCCTCTATGTAATCTAAATTTCCTCCATTCTTCTCTCACCCCCTGCCCCCCTACCCCCACTATATATCGTCATCCACTTATCAGGGAAAACATTCACCCTTTGGTTTTTTGGGATTGGCTTATTTCACTTAGCATGATATTCTCCAATTCCATCCATTTAGCTGCAAATGCTATAATATTATTTTTCTTTATGGCTGAATAATATTCCATTGTGTATATGTGGTATATATACACAGAACTACTTTTTATACAAACATTCCACCAGTTATCCTGGTTTTATTTCTATCTCCATACCACTCTTCGAGTTGCCTTTCCAGGTCCATCTTCTAGGGTTTCTTACCCATTTATTCATGTTTTCTTCCTGTATCTCTTCTCTGTTATGATTTCTCATCTGCTTTCCAGTTTGTTATTGTGTACTACAACTTTTTTTTGTGTGTCTTGATGAGACTCTCCCATTTAAATTTTAAATAAATAAATAAAAAGAAAATTATATATATATATATATATATATATATATATATATATATATATATATATATAAAACAAAATCTACCCATGTTCATTTCAGTGACATATTGAGAGGGAGGCAAGGTAAGCACGAAAGCCCAATTTAATACCATAATCAAAAACTGTCAGAAAAACTTTTTTACCTTTTAATCATTCAATTCTAATCTCAATTAATGAAATAAATAACTTTCTGAAAGATAAATTCCCAAGACTATCTCTTCATCATTGATAGTCCATCTGGGTTAATGGTTAATGGTCTCCAGAATACTATTATCATTTTTCTCCCAGGTTTACACATAAAATTCAATAGATATTCATTGAATCTTATTCAGATTAGACATAAAATGAATTACATATGCTTCCATTCTAACAATATTTTAGCTTTGATGATGTTTTTTGTAATAATTATCCATATCATATCTTTAAAGTCCAGTTTATTGAAAAACAATTTACATATTATAGTAAGTTTTCACAAATGACTACAGTGTTGAACCCTCCATCAAAATGATATGTAAAAAAGTTTCATCACCCCCGAAATTTCTTCTGTGCTCCTTTATAAACAATCTTCTTACTCCATCCCAAATCTTGGCAACAATTGGTCTCTCTCTAAGTATTTGTCTTTTTAGGGCTATCATGTAAATGAAATTCTACAGTATGTTATCTTCGTATCTAGCTTCTTTTACTTAGTATAGTACTTCAGGGAATCATCCACAATATTGAAGATTATCAACTTTTTTTGCTGAATACTAATCCAATATATGGGTATTCATCAAATCTAATGTTATAGTCTGTGCCTTTTATGTGGGGTTTCAACTAATTGCAGTTCATGTAATTGTTGATATGTTTTAATTTAAATCTTTGATCTTGCCAACTGATTTTTTTCTTGGTCCTCTATGCCCCTCTTCTCCTCTTTTCCTGCCTTCTTTTGGTTTAATTGACTATGTGATTACCACTATCAAAATCATAATTTTTTTATTCATTCTAGGGCTTACAATATAAATATTTAACTTATCACAGTTTGCCTGTAGTTAATAGCATACCACTTCAACTACAGCAAAATATTTTAACAGTATATTTTTATACCTCATACTATTGATATTGCATTTTAATTGAACATATTATAAAGCACATACACTACTTTTTTTCCACTTTAGTCAACTTCCACAAAGTTTAAAATTAAAAAATAATATTTATCCTCATTTCTACCATTTTCTATGTCCCTTATTTCTTTGTATAGATCCAGATTTCCATCTGGTATCATAGTCTGAAGGACTTTCCTTATAAACACATTTAGTGCATGTATGTTGGCAATAAAATCTCTTAGATTTTTTTAAGAACATTTTTTTCATTTTTTATTTTTATTTTTTACCTGCATTGTTGAAGGATATTTTCAGTGGTTATAGAATTATGGATTGACAGATTTTGTATTTCCTTTCAGCACTTCAAAGATTTAATTCCACTGACTTTGAAGGAGTATAGTTTCTGATAGAAAATCTGCTGTATTTCTTATAGTTTTTTTATTTGTTCTTATTTTAAAATAATTTTTATGTATATAGAAAGTATAAAACATGATATAATAGTATACATATAATAGTAAAAATGTTACTACAGCAAAACAAATTAACATCATCATCTCAACTACTTATCCTTTTGGTTTGTTTTATTGGCTAGAAAAGCTAAATTTTACTCATTCAGCATGAATTCCAAATACAGTACAATAGCACTCATGTTCTATATTAAACCTCTAAATCTTTGTTCATCCTATATTTATGCTAATTTGTATGTCTGACCTACATCTCCCTCTCCCACTCCCCTTGGTAACTACTGTTTTGTTCTCAGTCACCCCGTATTTGACTCGTTCCTTTTAATTTGATGTCTTTTTTCCTATGGCCACCTTCAAGATTTCTGTATAGGTTAGTTTGCACTGGTTTTAATATGATATCTTTGAGACTGTGTGTTTTGTGTTGTGTGTGTGTGTATGTGTGTATCTCACCTGTTTCCACCAAGTTTGTTGGAATGGTAATCTGCCTTTTATTAGCTTAGGGAAAAGCCATAATCCTCCTTTAACCCTCTCTTATTCTTCTCAGACTCCTATTACATGTACTTTAGATTATTTGATATTGTCCCACAGCTCTCAGATGTTTTGCTTTCTGTTTCTCTTTTTTCTCTTTTTGTTGAGTTATGGATAATTTGTTTTGTCTGATATTCAAGTTCTCTGATTTTTTTGTACTCTTTTCAGTCTAATGATAAACCTGTGGAAATAATTCCTTATATCCAATGTCAAGTATTTTATTCTAGCACTTCTATTTTACTGTCTTGTAGTTCCCATTTATTCTCTGATATTCCTCATTTATGCATGTATGTCATTCTGTTTTCCCACTAGATTCCTTCATATATTACTAATAGCAATTTCAAGGTCTCTCCGATAGGACTAACCTTTGAGTCATCTCTAAGTCTAGCCTATTTATTACATCATCTCTCATAATTTTGATTGAATGCTTTGTTAAAAAAAGGAAGAAGACTGAGTTCAATAATTTTATTCCTGAAAATGAGCATATCTCATTTTCTATCTAGCCATAGTTTGGGGGGTTGAGTCAAACAAATCAGTAGCAGAGTTAAATTTCAGTTTTGTTTCTACTGTTCTTAACCTTACACAGTTTTCAAGTTGCTCCAGCAATGGGCTTATGCCTAATGGGAGGCCTTGGGTGTCAGAATGTTTTGGCTAAGTGTTCCCACTCCACCCTCTGCTTTGGCAGTCTCTGAGAGTGTGCCTTTAAAGGGAGTCTCTCTCATGTTCTTGCCCCTTCCTCAGTTCTTATTTCTCTTGATACTCAGACTAGGTCCATTGTGGGTGGGGGAGTTCCCATGGTCAAGTATGAGCTTTAGATGAGAACTCTGGGAGTGGAAACTTTTCAGTCTTACCAACGGCAGTACAACTCTGCCTAGTATATCTTGTTATCTCTATTACCACTTGATCAGAGATTGTTTCTTAGCCTTCTCCTGTTTTGTAAATGCTACTATTGTGTAAGAGAGAAGGAACTGGGATCACAAAATTTCCTGCTATTCTCCCAGAGGCAGAAGATTTTGCCTCTACTCTTTACCCAGAAAGAGTATCTTTGCCTGAGTTCAGAGGTGGAGGGTCTGAGACCCCTCTCCCATTGGTGAAGAGATGTTTCTAATAGAAGAAGTATGAAGGGAAGAAAGAGGGGTTTTGTGTCAATCAATTAATTGCACACCTCTGCCACAGAGGGGTCTTGTCTCTGGTCTCCTTCTCAGCTCCAAATATGTCTCATGAGCATTTGGTGGAGGCCCTGGATAAGAACTTGCAAGTAAGTCCAATTGTTTCTTGTGTTTGGGGTCCAGAGTTTTCAAAACTTGTACAATAGACTACACTCAGTATTTAAAAGGTCTAAGAAATTTTAGTTAATTTCTTCTTAAATACATGCATAGAAACAGTCACTTCTGGTTTCAAGATGGCAGCCTAGAGGGTGGCTGCATTTCATGTTGCTCCAGGACTCAGGATTCAAAAGAGGAGATATTGAGATGCTTGGGACCAACGCAAAGCAGCCGGGTGACTCTCACCCCCTGGGGAGGCATCCCAGATGGGACAGTGGTCCCGGAACGCAGGAAACTTTGTGAAGTAGAACTGCCGGCGAGACGCCCCTCACCCCGCTGGAGCAGTGAACTCGGACAGCTGGGAGCGCTGTAAAGGAGGCCGCTCGGCACAGCGCTGGGACTCGGAGCAACCACTGGGGCTCAGGCGGCTGCCCAGGGGAGGAGTGGCGAGGAGAGCTGTGTGGACTCAGGACACCGGGGCCTGCCCTAAGGAGGAGGAGCGTGGCCACTTGGATTCGGAGTGACTGCACCAGAGCTACAGGCGGTTGCCAGAGGAGAAGCCGCGCGGCGAGCTGTTTGGACTCAGAACGACGCTTCTGAACCCCGGGGCCTGCCCTGAGGACGAGGAGGAAGAGGAGCGCGGCTGCTTAGATTCGGGTGACTACACCAGAGCTACAGGCGGTTGCCAGAGAAGGGGCTGCGCGGCGAGCTGTTTGGACTCTGACCACTTCTGAACCCCGGGGCCTGCCCGGAGGAGTAGGAGGAGGAGGAGGAGGAGGGCGGCGGGTCGTTTGGACTCGCAGTGACTGCATTAGCGCTCCAGGCGGCTGCTCAGAGGAGAAGGCGAGTGGTGAGTTGTTTAGTCTTAAAGTGACAGCTCCTGAACACAGGGGGGCTGCCTGGAGGAGAAGCGTGGTGGGACGCTTGGTCTTGAGTGGCCGCACCAGAGCTCCAGGCAGTTGCCCAGAGGACCCGTGCAGCGGGTCACGTGGATTCAGAGCCACTCAGAGGGACTGCTCCTGAACACCCGGGGGGTTATCTGGAGAAGGAGGAGGAACGGGGAGGGTCACTTCGACTCGGAGTGATTGATTGCCCCGGGCTACGGGTGGTTGGTGGGAGGAGGAGGCATGAAGTGAGTTTCTTGGACTCCTAGTGACCACACCGGAATACTGGGCGGCTGTCTGGAGGAAGAGGCCTGTGGCGAGTCTCTGGGACTCAGAGCGATTGTACGGGGCCACAGGTGGCTGCTCAGAGGAGGGGCCACACAGCCAGGCGATTAGGTGCAGAGCAGGGTCCCAGGATCTAGGAGGCTTCTGGGTGGAAGAGCCACACAGAGACAGGCTTAGGGCGGAGCGAAGGTTCCAGGCCTGTGGGCAAATTCTCTGAGGAGGGGCAGCCTAAGGAGATTCATCTGCGAAGGGTGAGGCTCCCAGGCCCAGGAGGTAGGGCCGGGCCCCTGGGAACTTTGCAGAGGAAGGCAGCCCAGCCCAGGCGGTAGCTGTAAATTGAGGGGAACCTCTAGGAGGAAACTGACCAGCGAGACCTCCCCACCGGGTGAGTCTTCCCTGCTGGGTGAGGTTTCCCCACAAGGACGGTAAAACCAGAGACTCAGGCCCAAACAGGCCTTGCCTCAGCCCGCAGCCTAGGTCCCCTTTGGATGACCATTGGTTAACAAGTGGAGGCACCTCTGCCCACTAGCAGGGATTATACCCCACCTGAAGGCCACCACTCCTAGAGAGGCAGCTTCCTTGTGGAGCACCGCATTATCAACTTCCTCCATGACTTCAGCCTACTGAAGGCTAAGGGGGGATATATATAGAAATCTTCAGGGACATTGTAAGTCAATAGAGGAAATCTGCAATATCTCAGCGGTCCACTGATACCTGAACAATATGAGAAAACAAGGAAAGAAAATGATGCAAACAAATCTAGATGTTACATCAATAAAACCCAATGACAGCATGGCAGAAGAAATGACAGAAAAGGAGTTCAGAATGTACATAATTAAAATGATCAGAGAAGCAAACGATGAGATGAAAGAGCAAATGCAAGCATTGAATGATCGCACCAATCGACAGTTAAAAGAGCAAATACAGGAAGCAAAAGATCATTTCAATAAAGAGTTAGAGATATTGAAAAAAAAACCAAACAGAAATCCTTGACATGAAGGAAACAATAAACCAAATTAAGAACTCCATAGAAAGCATATCCAATAGGATAGAACACCTGGAAGACAGAACCTCAGACATTGAAGACAAAATATTTAACCTTGAAAACAAAGTTGAACAAACAGAGAAGATGGTAAGAAATCATGAACAGAATCTACAAGAACTATGGGATATCATGAAAAGGCCAAATTTAAGAATTATTGGGATTGAGGAAGGTCTAGAGAAACAAGCCAAAGGAATGAACAATTTATTCAATGAAATAATATCAGAAAATTTCCGAAATCTGAAGAATGAAATGGAAAATCAAGTTCAAGAGGCTTATAGGACTCCAAATACACAAAATTACAACAGACCCACACCAAGGCACATTTTAATGAAAATACCTAACATACAAAATAAAGACAGAATTTTAAAGGCTGTGAGAGAAAAGAACCAAATTACATTCAGGGGGAAACCAATACGCATATCAGCAGATTTTTCAATCCAGACCCTAAAAGCTAGAAGGGCCTGGAACAACATTTTTCAAGCCCTGAAAGAAAATGGATGCCAACCAAGAATCTTATACCCAGCAAAACTTACCTTCAAATTTGACGATGAAATAAAATCCTTCCATGATAAACAAAAGCTAAAAGAATTTACAAAAAGAAAGCCAGCATTACAGAACATTCTCAACAAAATATTCCATGAGGAAGAGATGAAAAACAAAGAAGCAAATCAGCAAAGGGAGGAATTATCCTAAAGGAATTGTCAAATAAAGGAGGAAACAAGTTGTGTCAAACAAATAAATAAACAAAATTTTAAAAATGAACCAAATGACCGGGAAACCAAATCATTTCTCTATAATAACCCTGAATGTTAATGGTCTGAATTCATCAATCAAAAGACATAGACTGGCAGACTGGATTAAAAAGAAAGATCCAACAATATGTGGCCTGCAAGAGACTCACCTCATAGAAAAAGATACCCATAGACTAAAGGTGAAAGGATGGGGAAAAACATACCATGCACATGGACTCAGCAAAAAAGCTGGAGTATCCATCCTCATTTCCGATAATGTGGACTTCAAGCCAAAGTTAGTCAGAAGGGATAAAGAAGGTCATTTCATACTGCTTAAGGGAAGCATAAATCAGCAAGATATAACAATCATAAACATCTATGCCCCAAACAGTGGCTCATCTATGTATGTCAAACAAATCCTTCTCAATTTCAGAAACCAAATAGACCACAACACAATAATACTAGGTGATTTTAACACGCCGCTCTCACCACTGGACAGATCTTCCAGACAAAAATTGAACAAAGAAACCATAGATCTCAATAACACAATCAATAATTTAGACTTAACGGACATTTATAGAATATACCATCCAACCAAGAGTGAATACACTTTCTTCTCAGCAGCACATGGATCCTTCTCTAAAATAGACCATATATTATGCCACAAAGCTAATGTTAGCAAATACAAGAAGATAGAGACACTACCATGTATTCTATCAGATCATAATGGATTGAAGTTAGAAATAAATGAAAGAGTAAAACACAGAAACTATTCCAACATCTAGAGATTAAACAATATGCTATTATATGATGAATGGATAACAGAAGATATTAGGAAGGAAATTAAAAAATTCTTAGAGGTAAATGAGAACAAAGAAACATCATATCAAAATCTCTGGGACACTATGAAAGCAGTACTTAGAGGGAAATTTATTTCATGGAGCGCATTTAATAAAAGAAGTAAAACTCAACAAATAAACAACCTAACACTACAGCTCAAAGCCCTAGAAAAAGAAGAACACAACAGCACCAAAAGTAGTAGAAGACAGGAAATAGTTAAACTCAGAGCTGAAATCAATGAAATTGAAACAAAAGAAACAATACAAAAAATTGACAAAATAAAGAGTTGGTTCTTCGAAAAAATATACAAAATTGATAAACCTTTAGCCACACTAACAAAGAGAAGAGGAGAGAAAACCCAAATCACTAAAATTCGGAATGAACAAGGAAATATCACAACAGACAGGATTGAAATACAAAACATAATTAGAAGCTATTTTGAAAATCTATACTCCAACAAAATAGAAAATTTCGAAGACATCAACAGGTTTCTAGAGACATATGAATTGCCTAAACTGAATGAGGAGGACATAAACAATTTAAATAGACCAATTTCAAGTACTGAAATAGAAGAAGTCATCAAAAGCCTACCAACAAAGAAAAGTCCGGGACCAGATGGGTTCTCAGCTGAGTTCTACAAAACCTTTAAAGAAGAGCTCATTCCAATACTTCTCAAAGTATTCCATAAAATAGAAGAGGAGGGAACCCTCCCAAACTCATTCTATGAAGCCAATATCACACTGATACCTAAACCAGACAGAGACTCATCAAGGAAAGAAAATTTCAGACCAATATCCTTAATGAACATCGACGCAAAAATTCTCAACAAAATTTTAGCAAATCGCATACAAAAACATATTAAAAAGATAGTGCACCATGATCAAGTGGGTTTCATCCCAGGGATGCAAGGTTGGTTCAACATCAGGAAATCAATAAATGTAATTCACCATATTAATAGACTTAAAGTCAAGAATCACATGATTATTTCAATAGATGCAGAAAAAGCATTTGATAAAATACAGCACCCCTTCATGCTCAAAACACTAGAAAAAATAGGGATAGTGGGAACATTCCTTAACATTGTAAAGGCCATTTATGCTAAGCCCATGGCTAATATCATTCTAAATGGTGAAAAACTGAAAGCATTCCCCCTAGAAACTGGAACAAGGCAGGGATGCCCTCTTTCACCACTTCTATTCAACATCGTTCTTGAGACTCTGGCCAGAGCAATTAGACAAACCAAAGAAATTAAAGGGATACGAATTGGAAAAGAAGAACTCAAACTATCCCTGTTCGCTGATGACATGATTATATATTTAGAGGAACCTGGAAATTCCACCAGAAAACTCTTAGAACTCATAAGTGATTTCAGTAAAGTAGCAGGTTACAAGATCAATGCCCATAAATCCAACGCATTTTTATACATAAGTGATGAATCTTCAGAAAGAGAAATTAGGAAAACTACCCCATTCACAATAGCCTCAAAAAAAAATAAAATACTTGGGAATCAATCTCACAAAAGAGGTGAAAGACCTCTACAATGAGAACTATACAACACTAAAGAAAGAAATTAAAGAACACCTTAGAAGATGGAAAGATCTTCCATGTTCTTGGATAGGAAGAATTAATATTGTCAAAATGGCCATACTACCTAAAGTGCTATACAAATTCAATGCAATTCCAATTAAAATCCCAATTGTGTACCTTACAGAAATAGAGCAAGCAATTATGAAATTCATCTGGAAGAATAAGAAACCCAGAATAGCTAAAGCAATCCTTAGCAGGAAGAGTGAAACAGGGGGTATTGCAATACCAGATCTTCAACTCTACTACAAAGCAATAGTAACAAAAACGGCATGGTATTGGTACCAAAATAGAAAGGTAGATCAATGGTACAGAATAGAGGACACGGACACAAACCCAAATAAATACAATTTTCTCATACTAGACAAAGGGGCCAAAAATATGCAATGGAGAAAAGATAGCCTCTTCAACAAATGGTGCTGGGAGAATTGGAAATCCATATGCAACAGAATGAAACTAAACCCATAGCTCTCACCATGCACGAAACTAAACTCAAAATGGATTAAGGACCTTGGAATCAGACCAGAGACCCTGCAGATTATAGAAGAAAAAGTAGGTCCAAATCTTCACCTTGTTGGTCTAGGACCAGACTTCCTTAACAGGACTCCCATAGCACAAGAAATAAAAGCTAGAATCAACCACTGGGATAGATTCAAACTAAAAAGCTTTCTCTCAGCAAAGGAAACTATCAGCAATGCAAAGAAAGAGCCTACAGAGTGGGAGAATATCTTTGCCAATCATACTTCAGATAGAGCACTAATCTCCAGAATCTATAAAGAACTCAAAAAACTCTACTCCAAGAATTCAAATAATCCAGTCAACAAATAGGCTAAGGAAATGAATAGACACTTCACAGAAGAAGATCTACAAGCAATCAACAAACATATGGAAAAATGTTCAACATCTCTAGTAATAAGAGAAATGCAAATCAAAACCACCCTAAGATTCCATCTCACCCGAATTAGAATGGCGATTATCAAGAATATGAGCAACAACAGGTGTTGGCGAGGATGTGGGGAGAAAGGTACACTCATACACTGCTGGTGGGGCTGCAAATTAGTGCAGCCACTCTGGAAAGCAGTGTGGAGATTCCTTAGAAAACTTGGAATGGACCCTCCATTTGACCCAGCTATCCCACTCCTTGGCCTTACCCAAAGGACTTAAAAATCTGCATACTATAGAGATACAGCCACATCAATGTTCATAGCTGCTCAATTCACAATAGCCAGACTGTGGAACCAACCTAGATGCCCTTCAATTGATGAGTGGATAAAGAAACTGTGGTATATATATACAATGGAATATTACTCAGCCATAAAGAATGATAAAATTATGACATTTGCAGGCAAATGGATGAAATTGGAGAATATCATGCTAAGTGAGATAAGCCAATCTCAAAAAGCCAAAGGACGAATGATATCACTAATAAGTGGAGGATGACACATAATGGGGGGGAGGGAAGGGTTAGTGTTAGGGTTAGAGTTAGGGTTAGGGAGGGGGGCAAGTATGGAGGAAGGAACTACTGTATAGAGGGTAAAGAGGGGTGGGAGGGGTGGGGATAAGGGAAAAAATAACAGAATGAATCAAACAACATTACTCTATGTAAATTTATGATTACACAAATGGTATGCCTTTACGCCATGTACAAACAGAGAAACAACATGTATCCCATTTGTTTACAATAAAAAAAATAAATAAATAAATAAAAAGAAACAGTCACTTCTCTTCCTCTGCTAAAAGCAAAACAGCTATTTAATCCCATCTCTCTTTATAAAAGACTCTGTCTTTGAAATATATGCTTTGGAAACAGCAAACTGATGGATTTAAGAAAAGCTATGAGTTTGTAGATTTACCCAGCTTTTTTTTTTTCTTTTTTTTATGATTGTTAGGATAAGAACAATATTTTCTTGTGCTTTTTCACATTCTGAACAGAAGTGGGGTTTTTTACATCTGTATTTGGTACAGATAGTATCATCAAATATAAAAGCTGAAAGAGATCTTAAAAATTCTCTAGGATAGTAGTTTTCAAACATTTTATGTTGGTGGAGTTGTTTGGCTTTTGCAAAAATGCTTGCAAGGAATAGGATGCCAGTAGACTTTCTAAAATTCAAGTTTTAAAAAAAGTAATGAAATATGATATATCCTCGACAGATATTATATAACTGATTAAGCATTTTTTTAATCATTGGTTAGCTGCTTATATCAAGCTGTTTACCATACCAAGCATGCAATTTGAATTACTGAAGAGACAAGCCAGGCTCATATTCCAGCAAACACAAATTCTGTCTTGGGCCACGGATTTATATTGAAACATATCATTGACTCACCATGAATTATGTACCACTTTGTGCTGTGTCCTATTTACTATTCAGCCCAAATTGCCATCTTTAGTATTAAAAATAAAATGCACACACTAATCAAAATCTAGCAGCACAATTCTGAAGGATTTTAGTATCTTGATATGCTGGGATATTCACCACCCAAATACAATGCCTACGCTTCATAGATACACAAACAAAATGCAGGTTAGTATCAAACCACAATAGCAGAGATGAAATTTAGATCTCCTGATTCTAGTGTCATTGACTTATAAAGTCAGTGTTCTACAGGAAATTGTTAGATAATACCCTTGTTTTTTATTCTATTCAAAAGCCAATGGTTTACTTCTAAAACTGTTATAACATTCAAACAAAAAAAAAAAATCATTTTTTGTTATTCTATGATTGGTCTGCAAAAAGTATAAGAAATATGCCAGCATTTTTCCCCTTGCATCTCCCAAAGAGTCTAGAATATTTGCCACATCAGAATTGATTTGTTATTGGAATAATTTTTCAATAGAATAGCATAGACTGCTGATGGCCATTTTTATAATGCATACATCTATGACAATAGATACATACCAATGCTTTCCTATTACTGTCCAAGAGACTCCGAGGATTCTATCCCATCTTGTTTTGTACGTGGAAGTCAAGATGTTTGCTCTGATCTTAACCAAGAAAAGCAAAAGTTGTGTTATTTCGTGTATCTGTAGGAGGCACACCACAGTATTTGGCATCATCAGTCATTTAAAACATATCACTATTGTTGACTCACTGCTGATTCAATCATCAGCTATTTAGTAATTCATCATACACCTAAAAAATGGACGGGTTAATTTGGGGCAAGACTTAACTTTCATTAATTCATAAGAAAATGGTTCCATTCTATTATTAAGAATAATGATGACTGATAATTCCTGGGTGGGATAAATAAGGAAAAAGAGAAGGTCCTTTTAACCTCCTCTGCAGGTGAGTCTCAAGAAAAAATCTCATCCAAGATGCATACTGCCACAGAGTATGTCAAACCCCTGCCAAATGTGGGCTCTAATGACCTGACAAAGGATTAAAGTAGCAAAGATCACCTCCCTTCCTTGTAGTAAATATAACTACCACAAATTATGGGAAATCTTTCCAATTATGGCTTAAAATTGAGCGTTCAATTGGGAACTAACAAGGCCTACTCCACTGTTAATCCTTAGATAATTAGAAAAATTCTAAATTGCCTGTCATGTCAATGAAGTAGATACTTACAAGGCAATAGGGTGGTTCTGGTCACTAAAGAGATGGAAATTCAAATGAAGGATGTGACATTATAGGTGGGTGTTAGCAAATGCTAGGAAGGACACTTCCCTTTTCCTGTATTTGCTGACCTTTTTTGCTCCAAATGTTTAGTCTCTGGGGAAAAATGCACTTCCATTTCTTGGCATGAAAAAAATTTTTTTTTCTCATGAGAAATCTTCCTTTTATCCTTTCCTCTACTCTCTGTGAATCTCCAAGCAGATTATAAGTCTTGATCCTTAGAAAGGCTGACCTATGTTGGATCAATCCCTACCATTTAAGTTTTACAAACATTGGATAATTCTTTTAAAATTTGAACTCAGCAAATGTTCAGGAAAGTGCCACATACCATATGGGAAGGTTTTATATGGATAAATGGATTACAAAATGATGAACTCATATAGTATTTTACATAACTAATCTTCTAAGTTTATATGTTCTCTCTGAAAGTAAACCAAAATCAACTAGTTCATACAGAAATCAACTAGAATCTACTCGTTCTATATATTAACAATTTTAAAAAAATCAGAGCCAGGGGGCTTTTTAAGTGTTTTATTCATGATTATATAATATATTGGTCATCAGTCAGGTAGAAAATAGGAAAGGGTCTTTGTATTTTAAACAATAGGAATATCACATATGGACTTGAGACATTGGTGATGAAAAGCTGAGAAGTCAAACAGGAAATGAGTAATCACACCTGAGATTGACCACACACAAGGGGTTTCCATCACCCAAGGAAACCAAAGGCTGGAGGGACTCTGGGGGGAACTGGTATTTCTAGAACCCAGAATTCAGAGCTCTCTGGCCAGATGTAGCAGTACAAGATGTCTTCCCCAAAGGGGCTGGAGAAGCAAGGAGACGGTTATGCCAGTAGAAAACCCAGTCCCTTTCCTATAAAGCATAGTTGAGAAGACACAGCCTGATTTCAACCCCTTTCCACTCTCTATGGTCAGTTCTCTATCTGTATCTTGCCTCCAGGGAACCCAGTCAGCAAGGAAGTCTGGTAAATGGTTTTAGTAAAAGAAGGTGAGGAGCATCGATCTTAGCACAATCAGGCAATGACCACCTCCCATGGTTAGTGAGAAATGGCACTGGATAAGATGATATTGTGACACCATAGAACTTACACTGCTCTCCTTTGGGCCACAACTATTTTTCTTATGCTTTCATTCTACCCTTGTAACTCCTGTCAATCAGGGGTCTCTCATAATTCTGTCTAGCTCTCCAGTGATTCTGTTTAGAGGAGGAAAATATTTCAAAATTTTCTTTCTATTCTATTAATCACAGCCACAAATGTTTCTCAAAGGTTCTATCTCTCCAATATCATTAGATTTCTTTCTGGCATACAAAGCTGTTCATAGTCAGTTTTCAGTCCAGTGACCCAGCATCATTTTACACAGTTCTTTGTCAATGAGTCTTTGATACTCTTGACTTCATGCTAAACACTATTGTTCCAGGTCTTCTCCAAGATCTTTTAAAATTTTTTTTTAATTTTTAATTTTAATTATACATGACAGTAGAATGTACTTTGGCAGATTATGCATAATACAGTACAATTTATTCTATTTAGGATCCCACTCTTGTAGTTGTACATGATATGGAGTTACCCTGGTCATGTATACAAATACAAGACTTAGAAAGTTATGACTCATTAAGTCTGCTGTCTTTCCTAGTCCCCTCCCCATTCTCTTCCCTTTGTTTCCCTTTGTCTAATCCAATGGATTTGTATTACTCTCCTCCCCAATCTCCTTTGTTTTGGGTTAGCATCCACAAATCAGAGAGAACATTTGACCTTTGGTATTTGGGATTGGCTTATTTCACTTGGCATGATATTCTCCAGTTCCTTCTGTCTACTAGCAAATGCCATAATTTCATATTTCTTTATGGCTGAATAATATTCCTCTGTGTATAATATCACATTTTCTTTATCCATTCATTTGTTGTAGGACACCTAGGTTGTTTTCATAGTTTAGCTATTGTGAATTGAGCTGCTATAAACATGGATGTGGCTGCATCACTACAGTATGCTGTTTCTAAGTCCTTTGGTTATGGACTGAGAAATGGGAGAACTGGGTCACATGGTGGTTCCATTCCAAGTTTTCTAAGGAGTCTCCATACTGCTTCCCATAATTGGACCAATTTGCAGTCCTGCCAACAATATATTCCTTCTCCAGATCTTTTCCACCTCTTCAGGTCTCATCTTCTCTGTGAAGGCGTTCATAATTGCTCCAGGCTTTAGGGCCTCCTTCTTTCAGTAATTCATGTAACACAAGAAATAGTCATACTACCTAGCAGCTAATCACTTGCTATTATGTAATTACTTAATAATTGCTTCAAATACATTATTCTTGGGACTCCAATGAAGTTGTAAACCCTTGATTAAAATGACAATATGTTATAGCACTTGTGAATGCCCTGTATCTTTTGAATTTGAACTGATCACATAAGTGACTCTCAATACTAATTTACTTTCCTCCATTAGTGTGTGTTCATATCTAATGGAAATATACTATCACATCCACTGTCCCACCTACTGCATTAGAATTACCTTCACCTTCCACCCTCTACTCCTATCTACAATTCTTCCAACTTAAACAGCTTAATTCAGTCTCTTTCTTAATCCCTTGTACTTCTGAGATGCTACATAATTGGCAGCACTTAACCAATGCTTCCTTTAGTTTCCTTGTGAATATCTTCTCTGTTCTCCTAGCCTGTACGTCCTCTTGAATGCAGGAATGATATCTTAAGCCATTTCTGTCCCTCCATAGTGCCTAGCACAATGAAATCCAAGTAAGAACAGATGGAGCTTTACTCTTCGTCTGTGTGTCCCAGAAGTTAATATAGTCCTTGGCATATACTACATAATCAACAAATGTTTGTTAAATGAATGAATGGAAAACCACAATGCTAGTTTGATACTAGGTTGGGTTAAAATAATTTTAAACTATTGTTCTTTCTTAAAATTGTAAGCATAAGAATCAACTCTGATTTTTAAGAAAATTGTGGAAATGAGAAACATCAACTGAGAAATTACTTATTCTGTACTACCTGACTGGTTGTTAGTTTCAAATTCCCTCCCTCTCAAAATTATTAACCAGAGATACTAAAATTAACAAAGCAGTACAATTTCCCTTTTACTTCCCAGCTTTGTTTTGGGGAACATTCTGGGGATTCTCCTAGGGGAAATGTGGAGAAAAGAGTAACCCCAAACTTCAGGAAACAAGAATAAGAGGAGGAGAAGCAAGGAGCTTGGACAGTGCCCACCTTAGCTATCAATTTGCTGATTTTTATGTCTTGAAAAAAATGTAACATAAGAGATTCGCAAGTGCTGAGAAGAGGCACAATCCATTTCAGTAGAGGATCTGTCAACTCCCTTCTCTCAGCTCTAACATATCTGCCAAATTGGTCTTTGTGTGTTAGCCTAACTTCATTCCAACATGGCAAAAGTGCAACTGCCAGAAAGAAGCCACAGAAGAATCTAGGGTAGACTCTTTCCAAAAAAGAGAAGAATCATGGTGGGAAGACGGACAGCATAGAACCTGCAAAGATGAGAGAGGGTGCAGAGATGGAAAAGGAGAGGGAGCTGGAGGTGAGCGTTGCTGACTTCACAATGGCGGCACCAACTCCTTTGTGTCTACATTGAACTAGCTCAAAGTGTCCTCATTATTACATTTTAAGAGAAAGAATATTTCATGATATTCAATGTGCAACACAGAATATATCTAGGGTGAAGACTAGATGTGATATCATGAAGCTATTTATGTCTGGCCCTGTTGTTTCCACATGGAAGACCAAAGGATGTCAGCAGATCGGCTTCATGCTTTTGCAGGGGAATCTAGAGTTGGTAACAGCATGGCCACTGAGGAAGCCAAAAACATGTTCTCACCCCGTCAGTCACCTCCTGGAGCTCTCTCCCTTAGGGCCTGTCTCTAGAGTCTGATCTGTCATGCAGGAGCCACTGATCTACTGGGGCGCTTTGGAGTAAAGTTGGCTCCCAGCTCTGAGGTGCCATATGCCTCTCCTGTGTCCCACTTCACCGTCTGAGAGCACTCACATACACACCAGCCCAGTGTAAGAATTCACCTGTGGCCCCCTCAGTCAGACACGTGCTTCCCTCCCTCTCCTCAAAACCAGATGACTTTGACCTTCTGGGATCTCTTAATTGGGGCCCTAAAAAAAATCACTAAATTCACTCTTGTACATGCCTCTTTCTTTTCTTGGGGTAACTCCTCATGAATTTGTCTTTAATTCTAATGTTTTCTTTGAGCATTTTGATAGATTGTAGCCAGGCCAAGCAGGAAAGGAAAAAAAAAAAAAAAACACTAACAGTAATTATAATCTGTGATTCTCATTTTGAACCAGGTCAAAAAAATTAATTAATTAATTAATTAAAAAAGAGACTTTATTTAATAGCTAAGTGCCCAAACTATACTGTGCACTCTTTGTCTTAAGAAGCTACACTTCCTTTAAACACATAAAAAGGAATTGAAAGTCCATGAGTTCGCTTCCCTAAAGCTGAGAGACTAAAAAGAGAGAAGCTATTCCTCACAATTATGAGTTGAAAGGATGTCAGAGGTCATCTGTTCCAAACTCCCAAAGATGTTAAGATCACCTTTTAAAATATTCCGAGAAATTTTCAAACAAGCCCAATTCTACCATTGTCTGGGTCACAAGGGAGATACCGCACAAATAAAACAGAACAAAACAAAACAAACAACACTCACCCAGCTTTAATAGTAGCTCTCTTTACTAGGAAATATTCCCTCTATCTTGATCACAATTCTGCTTCCCTATGATCTCTACCCATTACAGAGTCCAGTCTTCCTCCCAGATGGTTGCCTTGAGCATATTTGAAGAGAATTCTCTCCTTCGACTTTTCATCATAAATTTAGATATTTCTAATTCCCTTACCATGCCTTCTGGGCCAATCCAAATTGTTCTCCTCTAGGGGAGTGAAATTTTGAAAGTGTCCCTTTAAAATCCAGCCCTTGAAACTGAGTTTAATAAACACATCTGCTAACTTCTGTCTTCTACTTAGAAGGTACAAAGCCAAAATGAATAGCAACGGTCCTGTCTACTACCAAAAAAGAAACAAACAAGACAAAAAAAACCACTAATCTGCAAATTGACAATTATCTTGATTCTATCCAGAGAGCCACTTCAGAATATCAAACAGCCAACCCGAAATGTAAGGACTTGCAATGAGACAGGCTGGGGGCAAATATCTGCTTATATAGGCAGATGCCATCGAACACTGAGCACACTGGAAAGGAGGGATCTGTTAAAAAATTAAACAAATTGCCAAAGGCAGAACATGGCTGAGTGTGAGCTCATAAGACTTGGGAATAGTTGACCCCAAGGGCATTCGCACCTGATGAAAGGTTTCTTCCCCAACTACCTCTGGGTGCTGTGGAGTAGTGGATGAGAAGGCAGAAGCAGTCACTGTGAGCGAGGCACAGAGCTCCTTCTGAACCCTTTTTTTCCTATAGAACAAAAGGCTGAAGCCATTTGAGGATGGGCAGCAAATCCTGTCCCCTTAGGTACAGGTCAAGATGCCTGGAGGCTGGGGAGTAATGGCCACACCTGCGAAGCACAGGCATGTATCACTGGACATGCTTAGACCATCAGCCGTACCCTGCCAGGGGACTGGGACAGAACTCGGACGGAGGGCCTGGGATTTGTGGGCAGAGAGCTGCTTGCTCATTAATCACTGCACCATCATTTTTATTACTTGTATTTCTCAATGCTAAACACTGAGATTCTGATATCCCTGACTCATAGAAAAACTCTCTACAAACTTACCCTTGGTTTTCCCCTAGTCATGCTGCAAGATGAAACTTTTTGAATGGCTGCCAAGGAACGGGCTTCAGACAATCCCTCTACTCCAGGGCTTTGAAAATGGACAATAAATAGAGAAAGGAGAGAAAAATGTTAGAGGATTAAAAATTCAACAGCCCTCAGTAGCTTGGCTGTTCTTTTCCGTAGGCAAGCCTTCCTCTAAGTCTGCTTTCTGAATATTGAGGTGATTGGAAAGAAACAGGATAATAAATATGCGGGGGGCATCCCCCCCTTCCCACCCAAATAAACTTTCCCTTTCCCCTGTTCTTAGGTGACAGATAGAGAAACATCGGAGGAAGGAGAACGATGCTCTTTTCTCTTCTGTGGATGCCCAGGTCTGTGGGCTGAGCTTCCTCTGTGGTGGATGCCCAGGTCTGAGGGCTAAGCTTCCTCTGCTAAGTGCCTGGTGGTGACTCAGGCTGTAAAGAGCAGAGCCCCAGCATCCCTGTCTTCCTCTAATCCTCCTGAATCTGCCCCACACTGCAGCTCCCTCTGCGCTTGTTGGGAGAGACTCCTGGGTCTTGTTGCTGTGGTTGTTGTCTCAATCAATACCACAGGCTTCTTTTAATCTTCCCTTCCATCTTCCATCCTTCAGTTTGCAAGCTGCTGAGGGATTTGCATGGTGCAAGAGGGACTTTTACCCTATACTCACTGCATTGCATTAAATAAGGACAATGACATTTCCTGAGCCTCACAGGAATGGGAAAAAAATAGGAAAGAAAGATAATTATGATCCTGTTAAATGTATTCTGCTTCTCTCCATTTAATCCCCGAAGCCTCCTAAGCATGCAAACCCCAAGAGACTGTGTTTTCAGAGTCACTTAAGAAAAAGGCTACCGCAGAATAGAAAGGTTGAAGGGTTACATCACCAGGGAATGTGTCTCTCCTGTGTTCTCACCATGCTTAGGCTATTTGCCAGGGATTTTAGTTTATTTTGTTTTGTTTTTCTTTTCTTTTTTTTTTTGCTACTGATTTTGAGGCCCCTGTTCTGTGAGTTTACAGTAACACCCCTTTGAAGAGAATGCGTGGTGAAGCAGTGATTTTCTCTATAGTTGGGATCAGAAGATTTCTGTAATAACCCGGAGACCTCCCTCTCTCCCTCTCTAACCTCCTCTTCTTTCATCAGCTATTTTTTGAAACTCCTCCATGTACAAAAATGCCTCTATCATTCTAATCACAGTTGATTAGAAGCAGTGAAAAAGTCATAAAGTTGAATTAAAAGAAAAAAAAAAACAAACCTCTTCTTATAGTTTAAGAATCAGCTGTGCAACCCCAGTTTGGCTATAAGCGAACATGTCACTGTACCACAATTGCTCTGTGTGCCTTCAGTTCGACAGGGCAGGGGCCAGGATATATAGCGCACACTCTGGTAGCCCCAAAGTTTAGTCAGAGCTTAGTAGAAATGGGAATCCATACACATTTCTTGAACCAACTACACACGTACGTGAATGGACAGATGGATCCTGGAGAACTTTCCAGGCACATTTTCTCCCACTGAGGCTGTTTCCCATTCAACATTCATGTTACAATCTGGATTATAAGCAATCTAGACACAAATAGGGGCCTGCTAACTCACCTCAAAGAGCACCAAAGGGGATTGTTTCAGTTCATGGAGACTTTGGGAGACTCCATATCACAGCAGAACAAAGGGAAATCACCAAAATACAAGCAGGTCCACATTGCCCAATGTAGAATTCTCCAAATTCCAGAATTCTTCAGACTTCCTGTTCTATTCTGCACAAAACAACTTTAAAGGCACTGAAAATTCTGACTTTTATGTTGTTTTCCTTTTTTGCATTTTATTCTCTTTGATTTGAAGCTTTTTAGTGTCCTTGAATAGAATATTCACCTTGTACAGGGACCTCTTCCACAACCCTGAGAGGTGTTTTATCAGATTCAGAGTAAGGCATGGTATGATGGGGCAATAATTGTTGTGTGAAAGAGCCTATTCCTTCTATGTACAACTCTGATGTAAAAACTCATTCTTTATAATAACGTAAAAATTACTTCATTATTACATTCTCCTGGTGCTTTCACAAAATCTCTAAAAATGCATTAGAGTCAATTTAATTATTTTTGTATAGCATGTGCATTTGTAAAGTTCCCTACCTTCCCCTGCCTTCTCCTGGCTCAGCTAACTTCTTAAACCAACTAAAGTGTCTTTTCCAAGATGTCCCTAGAATTTTGAGACTGTTTTAGCCTACTTCTCTTCTTAATAAACCTTGAAAAGTGATACACACACACACAGGGCCCTAAATGCCATCAGATCAGCATAAACTGGGTGCTTGTCCCTCCTTTAATCTAAGTGGTCCAGGCCAGAATCTCATGGCAAACCCATCACAACAGCACACCACCACCCAATTCTGTTAGATGTGATCCAATAAAAGGAAATGAGTTGAAAAGCTTTGGTGAGTCAGGGAATTCCCTGATGCAAACATATGAAAACTCCATAGATTCTTTGTATTATACAATGTATACATGTAGTAAAATATTTCATTACACTCCAAAAATATGTACAATTATTGTGTGTCCAAAAAAATGAAGAGGTTTCTTAAACACTTCCTTTGCATTTACTAAGGAGAGAAACCTGCCAACCCCTAACCCTTCATGTCATTAATGTTTTAACTCCTTTGTGAATGAAGTCCTACAGAAGCAGAGAAGAGGAAACTGTTATTTTCTACAATATGTGAGTCTTCCTGTTAAAAGAGGCGAGTGAGGGTTGAGATTTAGTCAGGAAGGCTTCCCAGAAATGGTGGTACTGTAACTGTTCCTCAAAAGTTTGGTGTAATTGGGCTAGACAGAGCCAGAGAAGAAAGAGTCTCCACAGGGGTTGAAAGCATGAAGGTGTGACCAGTCCCGGTATGTCTGGGGAATGTACAATGGTTAGGAAATTTTAGTACATTTGTTAGACTGCAACAAGTGGTGTAAAGGGTGTCTGCCCAGAATGAATGACTTCGGTTGCCACAAAGAAAAGTATAGGCTTCCCCTGGGAGGTAAAGGGGTACCAAGGTAGGATTTTATTTTCCATTTTTTAAGATCTTATTTTTTATTGTTGCATTATAATTGTACATAATGGTGGACTTTGCTGTTACATATTTGTACATACATATAACTAAATTCAGTCAGCTTATTTCCCCACCACCTTCTCTTTCCCTGGTCCCCTTCCTTTACTGGCCCCCCTAAAGAAGGATTTTTAGTAGACAGTTGGCACGCTGCAGTCCAGGTTCTTACAGTCATTTTAGGGGCATTGTGATAAAGGACCTTGGGTGGAAGAAAGCTTGAGACAAGGAGACAAGATACAAGACTTTAGCAAAAGTTCAGAAATACACTTGCATATGTAATGCTAAGTGGGTTATCAAAATTAAAGTTTCTTTGGAATGGTTCATCTCACTCCCACGGCACACCTGCAAAATCTTCCCCATTAATATATACACACCTGCCTCTAAGCTCAGAAATGATGAAGGCATGCCAAAGAATCATTATAATCTTTATGGTTTTTAATTTACTTCTCAAATAAACATATGAGAGCCACATTACACAAATAGCTTTCAATGCCTAGACTGTATATCTCTCTACTTGTATGACTTTCTTTCCCTCAGCCTATGGGGTAGTTTAGTCAATTCGTGTATTATGTAAATCACCTTGATCTCCAAAAACAATGTGTTATTGTAATAATGTGTTTGGAAATAGCATTGAGATTTTCCTATCTCTCATTACCACAGAAGCATAGCCCAGTTTTTCCCATTTCTTCTGATGAAAGTCATTGAGCCAGGCAAAGGGGCCAAATGGAAAGCAACAGGTGACCCAAAGTGGAAGAATGTCATTGTTTCCTCAGGAGAAGGATGGCTAAGTCAAAACTACACTCCATATGTATAAATGACCTATTTTTTAAAACAGTTTTAATACTGAGAATTTATCTGTGAAACTGGGATTTAATTCAGAAGTTAGCAGCCCAGTGCTGACAAGCAAAGCCAGTGTTCATCTCAGGGCCACACCCATTTCCCATTGGTTGGCTGACGTTACCCTCCATGCAAGGGGAACAATATGGCACCTGGGTTAAGGAGGGAGACTGCAGAGGCTCAAATTCCATCTCTACTATTTTTGCAATTTTTTGGAACTTCTCAATTTCAGAAGTTTTCTTTTTAACTAGATGAATTTCTTGGCTCCTGGGATAGATACCATTGAAAAGCACAAAGAACCCTGGCCTTGTACCACTTACTCTCTAATGAGGGATGAGAGTGCAAACATACTGTGAAGACACATTGTTAGGTATGTTACCAGGTGATCGTTGCTGTGGGGATGCAGAGCATGTGAAGCAAGCATGGGGACGTTGGTAGGGGATGTGACATGATGTAGCATTGAGGCCGGTGGCCAGGGACACCTCACTGAGGAGACAAATGTGAAGAAATACATGAAAGAGGAAAGGGAATGAGCCAAGAAAATACTGGAATAAAGACCCTGAGGCTCACCTCTTCCAGCATCAGGAACCAGACTGGCTGTAGCCCGGGAAGGAGAGGACTTGTGAGGAAAGGAGGTCAGACAGGCACATGAGATCAGATCACTGTGGCTTTCCAGGCAATTCTATGTCCTTTGACTTCTTGGAGTGAAATTGGTTTTCTAAGCTGAGGAGTGACAAACTCAATTGAGATGTTAAAGGCTCCTGTATTGAACACCACAAGAGAAGGACAAAGGTAGCATCCTTTTAGGAGTTCTTGGTTGCGATGCCAGTGAGAGATGATCACGCCTATGCCCAAAGCAGTAGCAGTAATTTGAGTAAAAAGCAATGAGGTTTTATGTATATTT
Source organism: Sciurus vulgaris (assembly GCF_902686455.1). Taxonomy (NCBI): domain Eukaryota; kingdom Metazoa; phylum Chordata; class Mammalia; order Rodentia; family Sciuridae; genus Sciurus; species Sciurus vulgaris. The sequence goes on along the minus strand of NC_136474.1, from coordinate 76,191,710 downwards.
TGAAACTAAAGCCACAGGGTTTTCTGATAGGCAAAATGACTAACATTTTTGGTATAACTGACTGAAAAGATAAAGTCATCACTAAGAAGTCCTTGTGAATGGAGTTCAGGGAGCAAGATCTAGAGGACAGTCATAGTAACATTGAACTTGAGGGTCTCTTAGGTTCCAAGTAGATTGAGGAAATGTTTAATATATGATTCTGAAGCTCCAGAGAGTTGACTAAAAGAATATGAACATGATCTGAATGTAGATTATATTTAAAACCAGGAAGTAGGCTGAGATAATTAAGGGAGAGCGTAATAAGACAAAAAAAAAAAAAAAAAATTAATATCTGAGCCCGAGGGCTCTGGAAGACTGAAAGATCTGGTACATTAGAACTTCTTGCTTCAAAGCCTGTTTAATTGTGAAGCTGATGGGGCTGGAGTTTCAAGGCCCTTCCAAGACTGGAGGAGGAGCCCCAGTAATACCTTCACACAAGGTCCTATGTGCTTTTCAAATTTGCAAAAGTGAGATGTTTTATTCGCAGCTCAATTAACATCACTCTTGTCGCTGGCTCTTTGCGGTTCCAAAATCCGTGGATATTTGTCACCGCCTGCAGCAACAACTTGCACGGGTCTTATGGGTGGTGGAGTGGAAACTGAGGCACTTCTATCTTTCTCTTTGGTGCACTGCTTTCTTGCTTGTTCATAGAGGATAGAGGAAATGAGGTTTACTTGCTTTGAGAGGAGAGAGAGAGAGACCCCGCTTATCAGAGAGAAAGAAACTTTGCTTAAGAGAGAAACTTTGAAAGAAAGACAGGCTTTTCTTAGAGCTTAGAAGGAGAGAGGCCTGCCACGCCTTAAAGTCCTGCATCCTGTGAACTAAGGGTGTGTCTACCTAAGGTGCCCTAGTGATGCGTCTCAGTTCTCTGTTCCGCAATCTGCCTTCCGCCGCTGCCCCTACTTGCTGCTGTGTTCTTTCTTCTGGCTTTTTTGCTAATGGCTGCTGTGGCGTGTCTTCTCTGGCTACTGCCGCGCTGCCCGTCTTCTGCTACTGCTTTTCTTCTGCTAATGGCTGCTGTGTGTATGTCTCGCTCTGCCCACACTTATATCACCTCCAGGACGCGGAGAGCAGGGCCACGCCTCTTACGCAAAGATTTATTCGCAGCTCAATTAACATCACTCTTGTCGCTGGCTCTTTGCGGTTCCAAAATCCGTGGATATTTGTCACCGCCTGCAGCAACAACTTGCACGGGTCTTATGGGTGCTCCCAGCAGGCAATTAGTGCTGAGAACACATATGCATACATTGTGTGCGTGGACGAGAAAATCAGCTGAGTGTGCTTATGTCAATTAACCTCCTCGCTGCCGATGTGATCAGGCGCCATCCCGGCGCTGCCAACATGGCACAGCCCCCAACAACTCTCTCTGCTCCAACCTCCCTCTCCTACACAGGGCTTCCCTGTATAACAAAGGATCCATGTTTTGGGAAGCTTTAAGAGATGGTGGGGACATATTCGGTTCAAGTTCAGGGGATCAGTCAACATGGCCCCGTGGTCACTTCTGGGAGCATTTGCTTTCTGTCATGACCTGGGAAGGGATTCCAGAAGGATTCCCAACCACCAGGTAGGCAACTCTGTTTCAGTCATGGCACCACAGTACAGGACCACAGGTCCTGTGTCTTATAGCTCTTAACACCAGATGTCTGTGAGTACTGGAGGAAAAACAAAGTCTGAAATGGATTAACTTTCCAAAAGCTTTTCTAGAAAGTTCTAATCATCAAATGTATGAAATTGCTGCTGGAGGATTCAATGCCTGTAAACACCAAGTCAAAACATAAGTTTTCTCCTATCAGAAGTATTATAGAAAAAGTATTGAATTAGAAATACCTTAGGCATATTTTTTTTTTTCTTTTTGATGGGAATTAAGATGAAGAGAATTTATTAGAATCTTAGGGGTTGCAGAAGCCTATAGCAGTACTACAAACAGTAAGAACATTTGTGATAGCAAATTTATAAAGAGACATGGTAGAGGTTTTCTCATGTTTGGCAAGAATCCTAAATTCATAACAAGTTATGAAATGAAGAAAAAAATCTAATTTATCAATATTTAAAAATAAATGAGAAAAGTGATTATGCTTCTGTTCTTTGCATAGAAAATGATACTGTAAAATCATTCAAATGAAGAGGTTATATACAGTCAAAACTTTAGGTTATAAAAAGGATTACAAAGGTGTAGCTGGAAGTTTGTAAATGGATTCACACAGAATAATTGTTGTTTTCCTGAATTTTTACTTTTGTAATAATTATCTTGGGGCTTTCATATGTTTATATTTGTTATAATTTCTCTTTCAATTCTTAATTTATTCACTTTTATACTTAATGTTGTATTGGCAGTATTGTATTCTTTTTCTTAAACAGAGACTCTAAAATCATGCATATGTCAGGCCTCACAAAATCTGACTCCCTTCCTGCCTGGTACATATGAAGTACAAGATAAACTAAGCATTCCTTTTTATTTTACTCACAGTCCATCTGCTTTCAGCCCAGAGCGGAACAGTGACATACATAGTCCACTCTCGCATGCCCCTGAGTAGCTACTGGTCAGCCAGATTGACAGTTGATGCAATACCTTTGCAATGACCCCTGATTCCTCATCTTTCTGTTGGTTTTCCAATCTGTTTTCCAAAGTGGCATTGTTTTCTATGCCAAGACAGACAAGTTAGCAGCTTTGTAGTATATGGGTGTGATGACGATGGTGGTGGGCAAGAAGAAATGGAGCCCACCCCAATTTAATAATGGCTTCTAGGAAGGTAAAAATAAAAATCTGTCTCACCACAGTGATATGTAGGCTATTTTCCCCGTGACAACTCTTGGTTCTCTTGGTTATCTCAAGAGCTATTAGCTCTATCCCCACCACCTTTTTTTTTTCTTTTTTTTGCATATTTACATTTGTATTATTTGGGAGTCCATCTGCACTCCAGTGCTGCTTGTTCACAGCTGCAGAAACAGGGATTTGTCCTTTGTGCAGTAGAGTGCTGTGCATATAGTAGGCATACACAATAAGTGCTCCCTGGATATGTAATCTCAGGTCAAAATTCTCTACAAAAGAAGAAATAAAATAAATCTACAATTATCATAGGGAACAACAAGGTAACTATTCAATAGTATCAATCAACTCACTTGAGCACAGCAAAAGTGATCATACAGAATTAAAAAACTTAATTAAATCATGCTTTATTTGCAAAACATTTTTCCCACATGCTGCATTTTTCCGACATTGCAGATATAAGGAATAAAAGCACCTGAATAAGTAGTAACTGAAATTTGAGTAATAATTTGAGTAATTTGAGTAACTGAAATTATGTAATAATATGTAACCCTTCCCAGTCAATGTAACTTAGGAAACATTTAAAAACAAAGTCTTGTTCTTAACTGTAAGAAACCAGGATGAGCTTCAGAAGAAAGCAGGAGGTTCGCAAACAGAGCACAATGGGTCTGAATGAACTCTGAATGTAAACATGCCTCCCAAAGGTGGTGATCAAGTCCTAAGTCTGATGGCAGAGGATCCTGAATCAGAACATCTAAGGAGATGCCTTCAGTCCTCCTCTCTGGTGGTTCCAGTAAGGACAATAACCTCTGCTAACGGTGATTGGCAAGTGAACTGGAACTCACTTGAGGGTAGAATGATGGTTAATTTATTTTTTATTAATTTTTATTGTTTGGTACTGGGGATTGAATCCAGGGGCTCTCTACCACTGAACTACATGCCCAGTACTTTTCAATTTCTTATTTGAGACAGGGTCTCACTAAGTTGGCCAAGCTGGTCTCAAACTTGCTATCCTCCTGCCTCAACCTCCCAAGAAGCTGGGATTGCTAACTTGAATTTTAATGAATGCTTTGAGATGAAGAAATTCAGGTCTCTTCAAAGACCGGGAGTACAACTTGACAACAACATGGACAATTTATTTGTATTTTTGTACAATCTGAATGATTAGGAAGACATGCTATCTTCCCTTATACATTTGATTGCTTTTCTATTGACAAAATGCTAGCATCACTAATATTTATCAAATACTTCACATAACATTTGAAACCTTGAGCCATGAACTCTATACCAGAAATTCTGGTTACTCTGTTACCTTGAATCTGGGATTTTAAATTCTCTGGGTCTTGGTTCCTTTTTCCACAAAATACAAGGTTTAGACTTTACTAAATGAATGTAACCTGAGATCTCTGATGGCATAGGTGATTTATAAATGAAATTCAAAGAATCCATAATCCTTGAAAACTGTATGTGGAATTTGTACATATGTGCAGTTTCTTGAGTAAGTCAAAATTTCAGATTCTCTGGAAGGTTTTTTAATGTAAAAAATTATCCCTGAATTGGATGCTATCTGAAGGCCTTTTCCAATTTACATACCTAAAATTCTTTTCGTATCAGTGTATTTAACTTTTCAGCCAGGTATCTTATTAGCAGTCTGGCAGGCGCTCTATTAATTGGCAATGCTAATTGACAAGCTGCCTTGTTTTTCACTCTGGACTGGGAAGGTTAGTTGAGAGTTAAGTGTGCTCTTTGTCGTAGACTACAAGAAATAAAACATCATCTAAAAGCAGTAGGACCAAGAAAATGAGAGGAATTACTTGAATCAGCTACATGCTCCCTCTTTGAACTCAAAAGATCTTTCTTTCACCATTTTCTTGATCTCTGGGGATAAGCCTCTGTTTTCCCCTCCTCCACTCTAAGCTAGGCATTCTATAAGCATCTACTGAGTGCCTACTATGTATTTATACCCTAAAGGCAGGGAGTACAACTTGAACACAACCCTAGCTAGTATTGATTTGCTCTGATTTATTCTTTCATAGAACAAGGAAGCCATAGAGGCCTTAGTGGTAGTCAAGTTAAGTGACTTTCTATGTGGAATGGTCTAACAGTCCCTGGGAGATGATGGGGTATCTTGCCCCCTGGTCTTGCCAGATGCCTGAAATTCTTCCATTAGTCACCCATGAAAGCATGGAGAGGATTCCTGTTGCATGCAAAAGTTACTTGGGAGGAGAAACAAATTAAACCATTAGCAGAGATGAGTTAAACACATTAGCTGTTTACCCTGCAGGGTTTGAACAAAGGATTCCGAGGGGTTTGATCGCATGGTGTAGAGAAAAGTTCCAGAGATTAATGGGAGTATCTCCTTTTGGGAATATAAACATTCAAAGTCAAAAAGTTTGGGTCCTCACATGACAATACTTCAACTTAGTAGAATAATAATATTCTCAACTTGCTATGTCTTTATCATCCAAAAGTACATTACACAGATTTTCTCTTTGCCATGTGAAAAAGATGTTTTAATTCCCATTTTATAAATTAAAAAATGAGCACTGGGATAGGTTAAGGGATTTTCCTGAAGTTTCACAGGTATTAAAAATGTAATGGGTCAGGATGCAAACACATCTTTCTGATTTCAAAGTTGGGGACCTAAAGACAATGTATTATGTGGCTTCCATTAATACAGAGAAAAAAAATATATATATACCAAGCAAAACAGTCACTCAAAAGTTTTTAAATGGCTATAAATTCTATCAGTGATAATATATACATACTTTAGGAAATATCTATAGTTTGAGTAAGTTTTCATTTATCCATAACACAGCTACCCTTGGTTAGCCCAAGGATTCAAGAACCTGGGCTACCTCAAGGACAGAGAATAGAAACCCACAGTTCCAGGTGATGAATCATTACCTACTAGTCTTCCCTCCCAATAATCCCATAGGTGCCAAGAAGTTAGAGGTTGGCCAATAGCTCTCAAGGGGTGACATGAGGAAAAGTTTGGAAGGAAATTTAAAAGAGTAAAACTCCAAAGTCTCTATTTTTTCCCCATGAAACTCTATAGTAACTTCAATGAGGAAAAACCAAAGACAGTGTTCAATACACTTTGTTGGAAACCGACTCTCTTAACTGAAGTCAAGTGGTGGCCACAGAAATGAGGTTGGAGGAGAGAAAGCAGCTGGCTGTCAAGAGTTGCAGTGAAGTGGGGTGGAATGGAGTGGGCTGGGCAAGTCCCTGGCCCTGCTACAAGAAACTCAAGCTAAAAGAAGGACTGGCAGCATATGAGAGCCTGACAGTTGCGTTCAAAACAAACTGTCATGGTGAGACTTGCAGAGAGGCAGGCTAATTAGGAGCAACAGAATCCATTCTCTCTCAGCACAAGCTCAAGTATCCCCCTATGTTAAAAATGAAGGAAGGGAGAGGAAAGAAAGAGTGAACAGTCAACAAGTTCATTAACACTGTCTTGCCATGAAATTACGGCACTATTTCTTTCCTTTTTTTCCTTTCTCTTATTTTTATTTTAATTTTTTTTTTTTTTTTTTTTTTTTTTGGTACTAGCGATTGAATCTAGGGGTGCTTAATTGTTGAGCCATATCCCCAGTCCATTTTTATATTTTTTATTTTTTAAGTATTTTTAGTTGTAGATAAATATAATATATTTATTACTTTTTATGTGGTGCTGAGAATTGAACCCATTGTCTCACACATGCTAGGCAAGCACTCCACCACTGAGCCACAAACCCAGCCCTTTATTTTTTTATTTTAAAACAGGGTTTTGCTAAGTTGCTTAGGGCCTCACTACATTGCTGAGGCTGGCCTTGAACTTACAATCCTCCTGCCTCAGCCTCCTGAGTTGCTGGGTCTTTCCTTTTCTCATAAACAGGCATTGGAAGATATTGTATAAGCCCACTTGTCTTCGCTTCCTTGTCCTTCCATTCTCCTATCAGTATAATGGTTTGCCACCATCTTCCCTCTGGTTGTACTGTCCAGTTCAGGAGTACCAACAGTCTTCAAGTTAATAGATCTAAAGGACATTCCTCAGGTCCTTGCTTCCTTGACTAGTCGTTCAGTAGCTTTGGGAAACCTGATTATGCCTCCCACTTTACTCCTGGAGTTGGTTTTCCAGTCAACTCTTTGGAATCTCCCTTTCAATCTTCTTTATATGTTTGTCTTCCTATTCTCCTTGATTAAATTCTTGTGGTCTCAGGAGTCCTCCTTAGTCCTCTTCTCACACTACACACTCTCCTGAGAAGCACCATCTCCCCACTGATAGCATGTCCATGTGTACAAACACCCATTACCAGCATAGATCTTTGCTATGTGCTCCAGGTTTCTATGTCTAATTGTTTTCAGGACATCTTCACATGGCTATTTATGGGCATCTTGGATTCAGTGTACTACTCAGGATTAAATTTCTCTATAAGTGACTGAATTAAATAAATGTTATTTTCCTTCTATGTGGGCAGGCCAAGGATGGAAAAGTTGTTCTGGAGTCTTTGGAGTTTCAAAATACTTCATCTCATTGAGTAGTCCACTATCCTCTAGATATAGCTTTGGTCTCATAGTCTAAGATGGCTACTGGAGCTCCAGCCAAGAGGTCTATGTTTCCAGCAGTGGAACTAAAGAAATGGGAACAAAGAGAACAACTATTAGAAGAGTCCCCAAGGTTGTACTTATATCCCACTAGCTTGAACTTTACCACATGGTCACACCCATCTACAAGCAAGCTGGGATATGCCTAGCTGAATTGTGGGCATTGACTTTTGAAGAAAAAGGATACTGGGAGTAGCAAGCAATCTTGTTAGCTTTCAAGAGACTTACAAATACATTTATCCACCTCCGAACAATGAAATCTGTCTCCCCTCTTACATTTGCTGTCTTGGTAAGTGACACCATCATCTACTAAATTGCCCAAGTTAGAAACCTCCTCCTTCTTTACCTCCTACATTGAGCATGGCCACATGTTCCTGACTGTTTTAGTTATCTTTTTCATGGCTGTGACCAAAATACCCAACAAGAACCACTTAGAGGAGGAAAACTTTATTTGGGCTTATGGTTTCAGAGGTCTCAGTCCATAGATGGCCAACTCCATTGCTCTGAGATGGAGGTGACACAGCCTGTCATGAGGGAAGAACCCAGTAGAGGAAAACTGCACAACTCATAGTGGAGTCAGGAAGCAGAGCGTGAGAATGAAAGCTGAGAGTGAGAAAGTGAAGGGCAGCAGGTAAGACTCATCCTTCCAGGGCATGTCCTCAGTGAACCCCCTCCTTCAGTCACACCAGTCTTCCAACAGTTACCACCCAGTCAGTCCATTCAAGCTAGGATGGACCAATTAGGTTACAGTTCTCAGAATCTGATCATTTTACTTCTGCATGTTTCTACATTAGAAGAAACACCTCACATGCAAACCATAACATTGTCCCTACATTTTAGTCTGTCTCTTCTGCAACTCAAATGCTCCTTCCTTAGGTCCTGTCATGACAATGTGCCACCTCCATAAATCCATGTCTCCTAGGTGATCTCTCTGCTGTCAATTCAGTTCCTCTTCCATCCATTGCCCACTCTATTGGAAAAGTTACTTTCTAAGCACAAATCAGATCACAGATATGCCTGCTGATCATCTTCTAATGGTTCTCATTTTGAACTCAAGCTAGCTCATGGCCTCTCCTGCACCTTAGTACTTTCTCACCCTCCCCTGTGTTTTGTCCTCTACACTCTGGTCATTTATGAGAAGTTCCCATTCCCAGATACACCCAGCACCTTCCTCCTATTGCTCATTTCTTAATATTCTCCTTCCCAGTCCACTAATTGTGTGCTCACTTCTGCTCATTCTTCCAGAATCAGTTGTCATCTTCATCTCCTAAAAAGAGACTGGCTACAAAGCCCACAGACTGTGAAACTTTGTTTCCCTGCAGGGTTTCTCTCACAGAATTTGCCACAATACATTATAATTACTTTTCTCCCTCTTCCCCTGTCTTTTGTCTGCTTTGTCTGCTATAACAAAGTACCATAAACTACAGACATTCATTTCTCACAGTTCTGGAAGCTTTATCTGAGATAAAGATGCCAACATGGTTGGGTTCTGGTGAGGGCCCTGTACCAGGTTGCAGGTTGTGACTTCTTGATTCATCCTCACATGGTAGAAGTTCCTTTAATAAAGACACTAATGCCCATTTGGAGGAATCTACCCTCATGGTCTCATCACTTTCCAAAGATCCTACCTTCAAATATCACTAATGGGGATTAGGATTTCAATATATAAATTTTGAATTGACACATTTAGTCCATTGCGCACTCATACACTGAGGGCTCTAGGGAAAGGATTTATTATGTACCCATAGATCTCCAGTGCTTTGTACAGCAACTAGCACGTAGTACTTCTATAGTAAGTCAGTTCATTGAACAAGAGTCCAGAGCTATATTGCCTCTCATCTGGATTTCTTCTCCGACCACACCCTACGTATTCCACAATCCTATTTCTCCTTTGTTACCCTGGTCTACGAGAGTTTGTCCTGATATTTCTGTTCATGTGCACACTGGATCAGGGTGAGCAGTCATGCAGTGCCTTCTCGTCTGACTCCTGTCCCTTCTATGCCTATAGCACACCAGACATATCCACCCACGGTTGTACCTTTTCAGTCTGGAATGAGTTACACCCCATCATGAAACCAGACACACAGTTCTTGCTCTGGAAGACTTTACTGAGTCTACAAATCTAATAAAAAGGAAGCCCTTAAGCACTGAAAAACTAATTCTTGTTGAGAATTAATTAACTTAGAAGTATTTATTGCAGCTGTCCCATGTGCTAAATTCTGTGTTGGATGCTGAGGATGTAATGATGAGTTCCTTCCCTTATGGAGTTTCTGGTTTAGTCAGGAAAATGGAGTTAATCAAATAATTTCATTAATAAAAGATTAATTACAAACATTGAAAAGTGCACTCAATGAATTAAAGACAATTCTCTTATTGCTTTTATCAAAGATCTGTGATTTAGATGGGGGTGTATATTTGAGGGTAGAGGGGTGGATAAGGAGGAGTCAAGGACAGATGCCAGGGTGAATAGGCACTAGCCAGGTGGGGAAAGGGTGGCATTGAGAGCAACAAGGACAGAGGAAGGGTATGACAGAGGGAGGGCGTGTCCAAAGGCCTTGTGGCAGAAGAACTACCAGTGGTCCCAAGACAGTGAGACTGGGCTCATATGACTGCAGTATTTGTGTGACAGAAATTGAGAGGTGGCAGCTGTCTATCCTGATGCAGCCAGGTCAAAGGTATGGGTCTTCAGAACAATTCTAACTAACCAAGGTGCTTTATGACACAGAGTTGAAAAGGCCACGCACTCGTCAGACAGAAAAAGACCAGCTTGCCAGACCTGGCAAGGGAGAATGTCTATGGCATGGTCTATAAGTTCTTAAAACTAAGAACTAGGTATCTTAACATATCAAGTAATAGCTGAACGGTTGTTAATGAGTGAAGGACTCAATTAATTCAAAAATGAACTCAAGTCTTCACTACCTCTAAAGTTCATTTCCTGGTGATCACCAGAGTGGAGAAAATCTTCAAATAAGAAAATGCACTTATTTTACTGTGTGTTTATCTGCTCACAAGATCTTTCGTGGGCATTTTTCTTGAACTGATAAATAATGAAAGAGTTCTAAATGGGGAATGGGGAATTCTCAGTAAGGAATTATAAAATTGAGCCTGTCCCACTCTGAAAAGCCCAAACAGGATTTTTTTTTTTTTCAGAAAGATTACATTTAATTAGTTCCCAATTTGCTTCAAGTAACAGAAGGGATTTAAGAGTTTATGGTAATAATATGCAAAAGGCTGAAATGCTCTTGAAACATATGCTAAACTTTGCCACTAAACAGAGTGCAAGATGCTGTTGGTGTTACAAAGCCCAAGGGAAGAGTGGGTATGGGGTGGCAGTGTCCTACTGTCCTGACATACCTAGGATGGCAGGAGGCAGTGACCTCTAGGGGTCCCTGCCTAGACACAGGGATAGGGTGGTTCATAGCTAGTCTGTGATGTCTTTGGCGAAAATATACCAGAGCCTTGGACAGGATGTGCAGGTGAGAATAGTTTATTGAAGCATAAATATTTTAATAGTAATAGCTAATTTTTAATGAATGCTTATTTTGTACTGGAATCTGCTCTACACAGTTTATATGTACTAACATATTTAATTCTTTGGAGAACCATACAAAGTAGGTATAATTAGCTTCATTTTGTAAATGAGGGACCTGAGACACAGAGGAGTTAAGTAACTTTCTGAAGGCCTCACAGTTAGTAGAGGAGTTGGAATTAACCCAAGCAATTGGCCTCCAAAGTCTACACTCTTTATACATATGCTACAGCACTCTTACTCCCATATGGACTTCAAATACTTAGTGCAAGAATCAACTGTTTATATGTATAAGGAGCTTAGAACAGTTCCTGGCACATAACAGTATTCATGTTTGCTTTGAGTATGTTTTCTTCTGTGTTCGGGATCAGTCTCATCCCTAATGCTGCCATTTCTGTTTTCTCTTTCTACTCCAACTCCCTCTTGGTTAAACTGGCTCTCAGCAACCTCAACATGGTCCATTAATGTTTGTTAATTAACTACTTTTCTGTCAGATTCTTTCAGATGGCTGCTGGGACAGGAAGGAGGAAGAGAGGAACTCTTGGGAACATGGATAATTTAAGAATCACAGGAGCGAGCATTCCTGGGAATGCTCACACTCCATGCACCACACACCAGGATTCTGCTGTATAAACACGAGGTCGTCTCAGAGAGCAAGAGACCTGGAAATATCAAATCTGCTCCAGGTGTCACTGACACGAGTTTATATATTATTTCCCAAGGGTGTGGGTTGGGAGAACAAGATGGTAAGAAAATCACAAAAGCATATGAGGGACGGATTAGTGGAAAGAAAATGCAGATGTGGGGAGAGAAACCAGAAGCAAGCATGGGGCAGTTTCATAGCATGATATTGTATGCCACATAGTTAATTAAAAGAAAAAAGGTTATGAGATAGGTGACAGGTGAGATAATGACATATTGACTCCTGCACTGTGACTTGAAGGCAGAAGATGAAAGATAACCTATGCATATATTTCCAAGATGAATGAAACCCTAGTCTCTCAGAATCAAAGATATCCAGTTTTGACTTCTCTGCAGAGGAAATAGATAATACCATCAAAAGCCAGGATGTTTTCTCAAAGGTTTGGCCATGGGGCTAAGTTCGTTCAGAACGACAAGCTGCAGGTACAACCGATAAGAGGCAGATGACAAAGGAAACCTTGGAAACTTCCAGAACAATGTCTTCCAAGCAGAGACCGCTGAGGGTTGAGACTACTGGACGCCTCGGGTTCCGGGAATATTTTTTAATAGACTGCTGTGTTGCTTTTGTGCCATGTGAGGACAGATTGGTATTCTGCAGTGGACCCTGATGGACACACAGCTGGAGGAGAAACAGCAGCTGAAGCTAATAATAGAGCAGCCTAGAGCACAGACACAATGGCTGTGGAAGTCTCGGTGGGCAATGCAAACCCACAGGGGAACACGTGACAGTCACTCTCCTGCTCCTCCCTCCCTCTCTCACCCTGATGAGCTGCGTGGCTATGATCAGCATTCAAGGAAGTTCAGATGTGGCTGCTGAGGTTTGAAATTGATTTCCAGGCCAGCTGCACGATCAGGGTCTCAGGTCCTATAGGAATCTTCTCACTTTGTCTTTAGGTACCATTTTCCAAAAGTGAGAAAATATTAGAATGACTGTTTATTAAGTTCTTACTGTGCACGAGGCACTGCACATCCTTTCTCTTATTTAATCTTCACCCCCATGCAACTGGAAATCTATCTAAAAGTATTTTCATATAACAAATGGAGGATTTGATAAAACAAACTTAACTACATCACACAGAGTTGTAGTTCAAATCCAGTTTGGCTTGAGTCTAACATGGGTGCTCTTATCTTCTCTGCCTCTACTCCTTTTTGGAAGCTTTTTGCATCAGTAGTTGTTGGGGTAACATAGTGGAAATATATGCTCCCTGGCTGGGCTAATGGTGAGGCTGGAGGATTACAATTCTGAGGCCAGCCTAGCAACTTACCAGGCCCTAAGAAACTTAATAAGAGCCTGTCTCAAAATTAAAAATAAGAAGGGTTCAGAAAGTAGCTCAGTGGTAAAGCACACCCAGGTTCAATCTCTAATACCAAAAAAAAAAAATAGAAAGAAGAAAGACTTTTTGATTTTGATTTCTACTTGAATGACTATAAAAAAGGTGACCAGAATATTTGGTTAGAAGACTTTTTTTCAAAACAGTGCTTTCAATCAACAAAAAAGCTGGAGCCAAGAATCCTTATAGTGGAACATAAATCTTTTCCTTCTAATCTATCACCAGGGGATGTCTGACCAGAGTTCCTTTCCAGCTACAGTTTCCATCCCTTCTCCTTACAAGCCATTGTATATAAGGGCTTATAATGTAAGTTTATAGCCATCTAGAAAGTGAAATATAAATTTGAGCAGGATTATTCTAGACCCTATACAAGTGACTCATTTTTATAGTACCAAGAATAATCTCCTAGGGCAATTCAATATTTATTAAAAGCCTATTATTTGTTTGGCATGGTGTTAGGAGAAGATAAAATAACTAATAAGACACAGAACTTGGATGACATTAGGGAACTCATGATGCTCAATTAAATTTCTCCTTCCTGTGGCCTCTTCTCAATAGAGAGACTGCTGGAGTCTTCTTTGCCTTTCCTACTCTCATTTGGGATGCTCAGAATCCCCCTTCCTAGAAAACAAGGTGTCTAATCTTGGGACTGAGTCCTCCCCAATGAGCTGTGGTTGCCATGGACACTTTTTTCTTCTCTCCCCAATTCCATCATAACTACCACTGAGACCTCAGCTACTCTCATCTCCCACACTAACTTGGTCTAAGGAAGAATAATTATGTTAGGTGCAAATGTCAGGTAGGTTGCTTAGCTGTGAACAGGTGGGTAAAGGGAACGTGAAGGACAGGCATTAGGCTGATGCACCAAGAACCCAGAGCCATAAAACTGAAACTGTGGGGAACCTTCTCTGAACAGGCAAGCACAGGGAAATGAGATCCAGAATGCTTAACCTTCCCCAGTCTGCTGAGAACTCTAATCCCTTGAGGGAATTATTACTCAAAACTCTGGAACCCAGGCTGGGGAGATAGCTCAATCGGTAGAGTGCTTTCCTCTCAAGCACAAGGCCCTGAGTTCGATCCCCAGCCCCACCAAAAAAAAAAAAAAAAAAAAAAAAAAAAAAAAAAAAAAAAAAACCCTGGAACCCAACTAAAATAGATAAGTATCAGAAAAGTGGGTACATCAAGAACCCCCACTCACAACTAATATAACTCTCAAGAGGCATTATGATTTTCAGACAAGTGCCATCATTATTTCTTGCAATCAGTTAGATCACAACCACCCTGCCAACCAGAATACACAAATCACAGAGGGATTTGTTGGGCGCTATCCAAAGGGTAATAAACCAATTTAGGGAAGACAGGGAAATCAAGGCAAGAACAAAAGACTCAGTTTCCTTAAGAAACTCCAGCCCTGTGAGCCCCACACTGTCTTTTCTTCGAGGTGGTTAATGCAGTTCTTATGCTATATGGAACCCTATCCTTTCACTCTGTTAAACTTTGGCCTACTATGCTGTGTTTCACTCAAATTCTTTCTGGTGAAGCCACAGGACCTGTACCCAGGAGCTGTGGTGGCTGTCTCTGCTCAACCTGGCAGATCCCCAGTTCCATAACACAAGGCTCACAGTATGTGAAACTGGAAAATTGAAAGGATACTAGAGAAAGAACATTATAAATGAGAACAGGGTGTTTTAAATAGATTGTAATATTCACCTACATCCTCTAGAGAAATAAAATTGGTGATCTAAATTAATAATCTTATCCATGCTTTATAATATTTTTTATGGGAAAATACACTTTGAATTCCCAGTAATCAACTTCAAGACAAAATAAATAAGACTTCAGGAGAAAATAAATAAGATCCATTGATTGTGGACTGGCTACTTATATTGAAAAAATTATTGATCCTAAGGTAGTTCACAAACTTCTGAAAGAAGATTAAATAGCCAATTAGATAATTCTAGAGAAAATGGAGGACACAGCATGGGGGAATAAGCAAGTCTTCTGGGGTCACACAGGGAATCAGGGGTGTTCATAGCAGGATGAAGTCAGCCCTGCTGTGGATAGTGGATCAGGGCTGGGGCCTTCCATTCTACAGAAAGAAACCTGAAGTCCTTGTAGCACAGGTTGAAAGGCCGTAAGAAAGGATAAAAGCAACAAAGTTTTGTGTCTGTGACTAGAATACCCTCAGTTATTTATGAGACACATAATTGCTGAGTCAAGTGCATTAAGTGGGGATCACTATGTAGATGTCCAAGAGAAATGCTTGCTCTCCATTTTGATTTCACTTAAATGCCTGTTTAAAAAAAAAAAAAAAAAAAAAAAAAAGTGACCAGACTGTTTGGTTAGAAAACTTTTGTCAAAATAGTGCTGAGACTTCTTTGCAATCAACAGAAAAGCTAGATCCGGAAACCCTTATACTGGAACATAAACCTCTCTCTTTTTTTCTTTTTTTTCCCCCCTTTTCTAGTAGAGAAGAGGAGGTCTGTTTGTTCTTTTGTAAAACAAATCAAGACAGCATATAGCATAGGATGATGGGACCCAGTCCTTTCTGAGAGACAAGAGCAGTCTGCTTAAATCCCCAGATCTCTCCATAACAAAGGTGAGCAAATCCCCTTTCAAATGAATTTGTTCCAGCTTCCTCACTAAGGAATTGCATAACACAATCAGAACACAAAGGCCAACCAGAACCTGAAATCAGGTGGAGCTGCAAGAAGGTTGTGGCAGGATAATGATGGATAACACAAGAGGGAATAATAAGATAATCCATATTCAGTGCCCAGAAAAAAATCCTGTGAAACAAGCATTTTTAGAAAACTACTTTATAGAAATTCTAAACTTGTCATGATCATAAAAATTATAACTGATGGAGCTGACTTTGAATTCAGGTCTTCTGACACCCCAAATCTAATCTTTCTACCATATCACAGAAAAATTCAAAGATGACTACACATCTTTGACTTCTCTGTGGAGACTCTAGCAGAAAGTTCACCAAATGTCCAGTGACACAAATTGGAGGTATTTCTAGTAGATTGGCAAACTTTTTTTTTTTTTGTAAAGGAACAAACAGTACACTTATAGCTTTGCAGGAAATAAAGTCTCTGTCACCTGCTCAGCTCTGACATTGTAGCATCTAAGTAGACAGAAAGGGCAGTGAGGAAAAGTAATGGGTATGGTATGGCTGTGTCTTAATAAAACTTTATTAACAAACACAGTCAGTCAGACAGTTTGGCCTATGGACTGTGGTTCTCCTTGCACTAATTTACATGAAAGAAATCTAAATCAAGTCTTCCAAATGAAACAGTGAAACCAATGCAATGATTTTCTGAGAAACAGATATGGCAAAAAAAAAATGTCCCAGGCCAGTCAACTACACTAGCCTTCTATGTCTGACTCTAAACCTGAAATGTAAATTATTTTATTCTAACATCTTGGAGGCAGCATAAGAGCAAGAGAGGAGGATGACCATATTCTATCCATAGGCCTTCATTGGTGTGGTTACATAACGGAACTTACTGGCAAGAAAATCAAGTTATTCAAAACTGGCAATGGAAAACGAATCTCGTGTGTGCATTTATCTGTTTACATGGACTTTGCAAAGTTGTTAAATGGTTTTTAAAAACTTGGGCGTTGAAATCAGTCAAATTACCTATATTTCATTTTCTGTTTTCCTACTATTTTGTGTGGATATGAGCCTGGGCCACATACAAGATCTTGTCAGCTATCTACCAACCAAGGGTTCTTAGGAGGACACCAAGAAAAACAAGTTCTCTCTTTTCCAAAGATGGTTTCCCCCGGATGTCTATGTTCCTTCCCTCTGTTTATTGATGTTTATGTGGTTTTTGAACCGACCATGTATATCTGCATAATTTCCAGGCTACTTTTGGTAAGAGATTCCAGAAATAAGTCTTTCCCTTCTTGGAGTCTAGGTACTACCCAGTAGACGCAACTATATCAAAAAGGTTTTTATCTTTGGTTATGAAATTACCAGACTTAGTAGTTGAACCATTAGTCATTAAATATAAAGCTTTCCATTGCAATTTGATATTGCAAACATCCAGAAATTAGACTCGAATTCTTTGTTTAAAATGAGAGCATGTGTCAAAAAGAGACATTATGCCAAGAACAGAAGGATATTCTAACATGACTATTCACTTTTTATGTGATAGACAACCTTGCCCTGACCTTGAAAATCCTTAATAAGAGGCAGATCTACACCCAGCTGATCCAAAAAGAGGGAGGACCTGACATCCCTCCTTTAAGAGGGTGTTGGGCAACTGTCACACAGCTGACTTCTGATGATTCACTTTTACCTGTTGAGATCCAGTGACTTACTGGCTATTCTACCTATAATAGTCAAATAAAGACCCAGCATCCATGAAGATATGAAGATTATTTGAATATAAATATATATAGTCCAACTGTGTTTTCAGAATAAGCACCAAACTCTGCCTAGAGTGGAGAGAAAAGATAGCTCCTCTTTAGAAGAAATTCTTGTTTTACCATTTGCTGGAGGACAGAAGGTAGCATTAATGCTTGTTTATCACCCATTCTTTGTGAAGCTAAGTGACTGGGTAGGTCCTAATCATCTAGTGAAAAAAAACAAAAACAAACCCTGCTTAGATTTTCATCCTTGGAAATGGATCCATGGTCCTTAATCAGTCTAAAGCAAGGTCCCTTCCACTAATTTGACACCCTGTGTTAAGTGCTCCTGGTCTGGACTGAACTGTTCTGCCAGATACAGCTTATGAACTGATGAGGTCAACGGCACAGTCACAGAAGCATCATCTTATTGTAAAAACAAAAACAAAATGAAACCAGGCACAGAGGCATAATATGCTTATAATTCCAGTGACTGGTGAGGCTGAGGCAGGAGGACAGCCTCAGCAATTTAGGGAGGCCCTAAGCAACTTAGTGAAACCCTATCTCAAAATAAGATATCAAAAAGGGTTGGTGGTTAAGTGCCCCTGGGTTCAATCCCTAGTACCAAAAAAAAAAAAAAAAAAAAAAATGTAAAGGGATTTAATTAGAAATCAGATATTTTACTGTTTGGAAACTACTTTAGAAGTCTTAATCATCCTCCTATATTGGTGGTAGTCTTGCATCAAACCTTAAACTCATTCCAGTTTTCTATATTATTTTACGTTTGTGTTTCATCTCTGATAAACAATTTTGTGTTATCAGGAGAAACATATTACTGGCTATTTCCTTAAGAGTTGACTGGCTGAAGTTCAACTTCACATAGACCCACTACAGAAAGAGACAATTTCGACCACTGGTCTCTTGTAACAATGGTGCTGTGATTTATCAAGAGAATCTGAAAGAATTCTGAGTATGTTCACAACATGAACAGAAATTGAGTTACATAAACTCTGTGGCAGCTTCCTTCTATGAATGGCCTTTACTCCTTGTTTTAGTCAGCTCTTTCACTGCTGTGACTAAATGATCCAACCAGAACACTTTTAGGGGAGGAAAAGTTTATTTGGGGTCTCAGGGTTTCAGAGGTCTCAATCTACAGACAGCAGGCTCCATCCCTCAGGGCTCAAGGTGAGGCAGGGCAACATAGCAGAAGAGTGTGGCAGAGGGAAGAGGCTCACATGATGATCAGGAAGCAGAGAGAGAGACTCCACTCTCCAGATACAAAATATATACCCCATAGCCACGCCCCCAATGAACCACTTCCTCCAGCCACACCCCACCTGCCTCTAGTTACTACTCAGTTAATCCCAGTAGGGATCAATTCACTGATTAGGTTAAGGCTATAGCCCAATCATTTCTTCTTCAAACCTTCTTGCATTGTCTCCCACGTGAGCTTTCGGGGGACACCACATCTCAACCATAATACTCCTAGAATGCTGAAGTCATGGGATCCCCAGAGTCCTCTGTTAAGGGAAAAAACAAGTGGGTGTCTACTCCATTATGCAGGTCCCTAGGGAAACCAGGCTTACTAAAAGTGTGGCTCTAACACCTACAGTTCTCTCATAACTGTACTACTGGCACCATGTGGTTAGTTAGAAAGGGAAAATATAAAAAGGAGCAGTGTAGTTAGGAGTTATTTTCCTTGCTGTTTCCAATATTTCCTTTTACTCTTATTCTTATGCGGTGAATATTTGCAAAACAGAATCTTTGCTCAGAAGATGTCCATCTGCTTCAGCACCTTATTTCCCACCTGAAGCCCCAATCTCCTGACAATGACGTCACAGGCATTTCTGTCTGGAGTCAGTTATAATTAAGGCTCCAGGTGAAACATCAACAGCAGGAACAGATGGGCCCATAACAGGCAAATAGTCTGTTCAGATGCAAATTTCCTCAGTACCAGAAGATTGAAGAAAACTGTAGAAAACAAGAAGTCTCAGTCCCCAAATGAGACCTCTGTTTGATGTGGGGAGCTTGCTGGAGTCAGATGC
Organism: Sciurus vulgaris; assembly: GCF_902686455.1. Classification (NCBI taxonomy): domain Eukaryota; kingdom Metazoa; phylum Chordata; class Mammalia; order Rodentia; family Sciuridae; genus Sciurus; species Sciurus vulgaris. The sequence goes on along the minus strand of NC_136474.1, from coordinate 76,172,351 downwards.
CCTTTGCAGGCCAAGAGGGAACACTTTGCTTCCTGTTCCTAAAAGAGGGTGGGCTAGAGCAGAGGAAGCAGCTAGGCCCTTACAATTTATAGCTTTTGCCTTTTAGCACAGAGATCTGGGTGGGTGTAGCTCTGCCTAGGTATAAAGAAGGGGGTGTCTGCTTGTTTGCTGGGAAGGAAGAGCTGCAACCCAGGTGCTGTCAATCTCGATTAGCTCCTTTAAAGAACTTCTGTGTATGACATAAAATAAAAATGATACAGTAGTATGAAGTGGAAAGCAGTAATTGCAGATTCTTCTCAATGGGTGTTTTCTATTATTGTGAACCAGAATTACTGAAATCGCTGCATTACTAGTTAAGGGTGAAAAAAATATATGGTCCTTTATTTGTCAATTTATGTGATGCCAGGAAGCTTGTGGGATCAGTTCAGGACTTGCAGGAATGGGAAATAAGAGAGAGCGATACAATTAGCCCTGAGGCCTTTCCGCATGCCAGGATGTATCTGAAACTCACCACCCTCACCCTCTGCAAACTTCTACGCAAACTGTCGTTCTTTTTTTCTCTCTAATAGCTGAATCCATCAGCATGCAATGACTCAAATCATGCCTTTCCTTTATCCCATTTAAGTATTTCGATCTCTTATTTTCTTCTATGATAGTCAAACTAGTCTTTACATCTGTTTTCTTCCTCTTCCAATCTACTCTTACAAATTGCCGGAGCAATTTTTCTAAAAGACAGTTTGGGTCATAGTTTTTCCCAATTCAGATCAGATATTTTGCTTCACATAGCGCTGAACGCACATGCAGGTGGCAGGATAATCTCTCTGAAAAGGGGTTGAAAGTATCTATTGAATCTGACTGTAGGCATAAACTTTGACTCAGCGATTCCATCCAAAGTTTGGATGCACACCCAACAAAGATGTGTATGTCAGTTGGTTGAAAGACATACTAGATGGTTCAGAGTGGTATTATTCATAATAGTGCCAAACTGGGACATGCAAATGCTCACGATTAGTAGAATGGACAAAAAGAAAACCTGTGGTACATTTACATAGGAAACAACATATAGACCCGAGAACATGCACTCCTTAACTATACACAGCAGTAATGATAATGATATGGGCAAAGAGACGCAAAAGTGCACTTTTTTTTTTTTTTTTATTTCTCTCATATAAAGAACAAGGCAGGTAAAGCTAATAAACGCTTCATTGGTTACTCATGTAGAAGGAGGAAGGGAAAAGGCAATAGTAAGACTCATGGAAGAATGATGACATTCTGTTCCTGATGTAGGTATCAATCACATGGGTTTGTGTACTGAGAATTAATTGAGCCATATACGAATGAAATGTGCACTTTTTGATATGTGTATTTTGTTTCAAAAAGAAATTGCATTTAAAAACTCAAGGGAAATGCCACAGAATTTAAAGCTTTTCTCAATCTTGTACTAGTATCTTAAGATAGGGTTTTCTCATTGATTTATAAAATTTTCCTTCCTTTCTCTGTATACATCTCTTAAGACAATATACAATATCTGTTGTGATTACTCTCTTCTGTGTTCCTTCTATTTTCGTCTTCCCTTCAATAACATATTTTTCTCTTGTTTTTAATTTGTGGGTTTGCACCTCATTTTGAATACTGTCCCTCCGACTCAGGTTATTCTTTTTTATAATGTCCATATATATTTTAGATAATTTTGACAGGGTCCTTTTTCCTTTATAGTTTTGACTCGCCTACCCTCTGCTTTGAGATGCTTTTATGACAGTCTTTCATTGTCTTCAGGGATATTCGGTTCCTTTTCTCTTTTGTTTTCATAGTAACTCTGCATGGAGTTTGAACTCAAGACTTATGTTATTAGTGAATTTTAGTCTTTCTGAAATTTTAGAAGTGATTCAGGCACATGGTGTCTCTCCTTAGATCTCCTGTTCAAATTATGATTCTGAGATCCGCTGGTTCTCTCTTCCATCCCCACCACTGATTTTATCTGGGCATCCTCATTCCGTCCTGGGAGCTGTCCAGTCCTGCTCAGTGTGAACTCCTCTCCCAGCAGGAGTTTCTCCTCAGGTTGGGGGCCAGGCTGCTCCCTCCCCCTGCATTCTTTCCGTGGACCTTTCTTAAACTCACTTCTATTTGAGTCTTCAGGGGGCCGCACTTTGGAGTCAAGCCTGTTTCCTGTTTGGGTGATCTCAGGTTCATCACACCTACTGTCGGTGACCTCTGCTTGCTCCCACACAGATGCCAGTGACGGGCAGCGCTGTGCTCTCAGTGCTTTGTCCTCACATCATGTTCATGTGGGTACGGTGTCACCAAGCTTTCTTGAAAATGTTGTACATAGGCTTTTAATTGTACTGCCTAATCTCTCTCTTTTTAGGTGGGGATTTAAGAGGGCAGAGACTGTGCACACCACAACCATCATCTTTCCATAATTCCCTCCTTTATTTATTTTCAAATAAAAAAAGTTATCAACTATGATTATGTATGGCAGAGATAAAAAAGTGAATAAAATGCTATGATAAAATAAAGAAAATGAACAATAATTGAGGATAAGTAAAAAAGATCTAACATGCAGGTAAGAGAATTTTCTAAGGAAAATAAACAGAGAAGACACTAATTACTGAAAACCATAGTTCAAAACCATTTTATGGAACAAATAAGACTTAAAACATTGAAAGAGCATACCATATGCCTAAAACTACAAACTTTCACCAAGATCTATCATAAAATCTCCTGGACTTTCAAGAAAAAAAAAAATTCTTCAGTAATCTAGCAAAAAGGTCTTGGAGGAAATTTGGATTCCATAGAGGGAAATGAGAGGGAGAAGGCGGCAGGGGTGTGAAAGATGGTGGAATGAGACAGACGCCATTACCCTGTGTACATGTGTGATTACACAAATGGTATGAGTCTACATCATGCACAACCATGGAAACGAAAAGTTATACCCCATTTGTGTACAATACATCAAAATGCAGTCTGTAAAAATAAAAAACAGAATAAAAAAAATGGCCCAATGTCAAAAAAATAAAAAATAAAAGTTCCTGTGATTTACAAGGAAAAGAAAATTGGATTACCATCAGATATTCTGGCAGATTCTCTATGTCAGGAAAATATTGAACAATGCATTTCCACATACGAGAAGACAAGGATTTTATAACAAATACAATTGCTCTTCAAGTGTAAAAGACACAGACCATCAATAACATACAGGAATTCGTGTAACCCTGTCTTATGTCTCCAGAAGATCTTTCTAGAAAACTAACTTACCAGAGAGATACCAGAGGTACCAGATACCTATGATTGCCTTCACAGGTGGTTCAAAACAAAGTCAGTTATAACCTCCACCTTCAAGATTTTCAGAAACACAAGAGATATATGGAGCATTAATTCCCCAAATGATACAGAAGTTAAGGAAAACTATTGCAGTAGTGAAACAGAATAGAAAATATCAGCACAAACTCACAACATACCACATATTCATACTGTTCTATAGTTCTGTTCATTCAAAGTTTAGAAACGTGAACAAGCAAGTGTGAAAAGTAGCTCCAAACTTTGGTCTTAAAATCCATTTTGCAATAAAGGAAACTAAGGTGATGTGGAGAAATGGTTGATTCCTGTTTAGGGTCTGAAATATCTTGACATCAAAGAGCCCAGAGCATAGCAAAGACCAGTTGGGTAATGGCAAAGGTACACAAGAGCCGATATGAAGACTTCCACATGGTACAGTTGAAGCTTTAATAAGGGTAAGAACTGCAGTGTACTCAGACTCAAGATATTTAGTCACCTTCTGAGGATGATAGGGAACAATTAATCATCTTGAAAACTGGATAAACAAAATGAAAGATATGCTGTCATTCTGCCTTTCTTATACAAACTGGTGGAACCATTGGATAGTACAGTCGTGGGCCACAGTCACGTAACTGATCTGAAGCAGAAAGCAGAACCGGGTCCAGTTCTCTTCTTGTTGAGTCAATCTACATTTCTATCCTATATTTAAACTTCTATATTGACAGTGATAGTTTAATTTGTTCTTTGTAACCTGAGGTAAAATATTCAGAAGAAGGTTTTATCCGTCAGCATAGACTAATTCAAATGACTTAAAAACAAAGCTCTATTTCTCACTGCTTTTGATAATCAGAGTTTTCCCAAGGATTGTGTTTTTTGTCATTATGCATGATCAGAGACCAATGGAATAGTGACCACCCTCAACATTGTTAGTTGCTTGTACTAAGAAAGGAAAGTTGTAAAAATTCTCACATAACAATATATTAATTAAATGCTTTAGCATGGAATAATTCTCATCACTTAGGCTCATAAGTCAACTAAAGCAAAGCACAAAAAACTAGTTACATCGTCCCAACCAACCACAAAGAAGCCAAGAAATGCAATCTAACTGTGTGCTTCAAAGGGAGGAAAACTAATGATATCTGAAATATTGAATATGTCATTTCTGCACCTTCCACAGTTCTATGTCCAGAAATGGAGACGATACAAGTTGTCCATGTGCTACATACCAAGAATGGTAAATCATGACAGTGAACAAATTCATACACTCGAAATTGAGGTTCCCAATCCTTGTGTACCTGAAAAAAGCCCCAAACACCTGGAAATCCATGCAATATTAAACAAATGAAGATTTGATGAGTAGAAAGTCTAGGTTCTCTCCAGTGGACTCTGGCTCTACCACACTCTATTCTTTCTCTGAAGAAATTGTGCATGTATGTTCCCTACCTGGTTCCCATGAGTATGACCATGATATTGGGGGATACATTGTATATTAGAGAGCTCTTTTCCCCTTGAATGTTCTTAAAATATGCAATAAAAACATGTCTCTCTAAATAAATCTATGAAGCAACTGTTTTTCATGAAAGCAATGGTTGACTTCAAAAAAGTGAGCTCAATGAATATTATATGAAATATATTTATTATCTGAAATATATTATCCATATATATATTATATGCTTAAGAGGAGCCACGAGGAAGTTGGACCTCAGGTACCTAGGTCAGATTCCTGAAGAGAATCCCACTTGTCCATAGCCCACTTTGTTTATTATGTCCCAATTTAGTGATGATACTACTTAGTCATATTGATGACCATGTTTTTCATCAGAATCTCAGAATTTTCCTGTCCACCATTTCCCTCTATGCTACAATGATTTCCTTCAGTCATTTCTGTCCCTTCTATTTCCTCTTATTCTACTTTTTGTAAAATAATAATAATCTGATCATGTTAAATAGATGATTAGGGGATAAAATTATATACATGTAAGACTATAGAAATACAAAATTATAAGTGTGTGAAATCTGAAAGAAAACTTCAAAAATAAAAATGCTTTTTCTCTTGGTTTTCTAAATTTTCTAAAATCTAAAATCATCAATGCAAATTTATTTATGCAATATCAATATGAGTATTACCTTTCTTAGAAGTATTTCCATTTGAATAGATGCTTTGAAGCTTTGAAAACAGCATTATGTTGTGAATAGTGGTTTACCTTATTCCTCCTAGAAATGATACTTTGCTACCAGATGAAAAATATGTTTTCTTCAATTCCTTCCCCAACCAGCACATAGCATCTTTGAGAAGGCGTTCCTGGGGAAAGGTGTGCTCAGAACCCAGGAATTTCTGGACACATAAGAGTGAGGCTTCATATTGAATTCTTTCTCTCTATTCAGATATAGTTGGAGCCAGAAAAGTTCTCACAGATCATTTCAAACATAACTTTTACCTGTTTATATATAACGAATGTACCGTAGACACTGTGGGTTGATTAACACAGTACAATCCCCCAATCCCTGTTTTTTTGCCTGCCTGTATTAGAGATTGGAACAGCTGAGTACAGAACTTCTCCACCTCCCTTGTAGCTGGATTGTTCATGAAATTCTGCCGAAAGAGTGAAAGTTTCATGGGAGCTTCTGAGATGGTTTTCCTTTTGCTGATGGGAGGGATGGAGCCAGAGGAATATTTCTCTAACTTTTTTCTAACCTAATGCCCAGAGCTACAACTCTCAGTATTGTGAAATAAGGAGAAACTAGGAGAATTGCAGGGACCAGCCCTAGCTCATTGATCTGTAGTAATAATAGTGGAAGACACTAATGTATGGATACCTTGCTGTAGGACAAAATCACCTTCTATCTGATAAAACTTCTCTGAATCCATTTTTCTCTTTCTCATGGCCAAAGTATTCCTCCAGGAAACTGAATTCCAAACAGATAGAAGATTTAACCAAAGTCATGCAGCTAAGTCATTTGCAAAGCCAGAGCTGGAATCCAAGAATAGAGACTCCCAAACTAATGTTCCCTCTGCAGCACAGCTCCCCAGGAGAGGACATTGTGCTGTAAGTGCAAGTAAACTGGGTTAAGCTAATTCACAAGCCCTCTGTCTGAAAAAGTTAGAGAAATATTTAGGGAGAAGAAAATATAAGAATGTTTAAGTCCATATCATTTAACACAATTCACATTTGCATGATGGAGAACTGAGATATTCTCCTTCTACATCCCCTAACCAATGTCTACATTTATAAAAATGTTCAAAACATTGAATTAAAAATGAAGGAAAGTTGAGGTTTAAGTCAAAATTATCTGCTGTTGTCTGGGTTTCAGAGAGGGGGTGGGGGAGGGAGAGAGAGAGAGAGAGAGAGAGAGAGAGAGAGAGAGAGAGAGAGAGAGAGAGAGAGAGAAACAGAAAAATAAATAGTTCCTAAGCTCTCAAGTTCCCTCACCTACTGAGCCAATGCTCTCCTTCTGCTCCATATTAGATGACTTGGCTTATCAAAATGGTTTGATAGGCAACTATGGAATAGATTCCAAATTCAAACTCTTCTTCATTCAGGTTTTTATGGTGAAACAAAATGAGAACTAAATTTCTCTGCATGAGTAAATGTGAATTAAGGTAGTTTGGAAGAAGCCCTGGATGGGGTGATTCTAAGGGAATCTTGGTGATTACAATAGAAGACACCTAAGCAGTATGTCTTTAGGTTGCTTCTTTTTGAAAAAGAGATAAAGAAAATGTCTACTAGGACTGAAGGACTGAAAGCTTGCGAATAGCATAGATGTCCACTGTTGCGTTCCATTTTTAGCTTACATCATCCTGTGTTGAGACATGGCCTCTTGTATCTTACCTGGATATTTAGAAAATGTCCTTGAAATGACAGTACTTTGAAGAGTGTGAGACAGGATGCTAACAAAGCCCCTCATTTCAGAATATAAGGCTGGGACAAAGTCACAAGAGGATATGAAGAAACACAAAGCCTTCCCCAAAATGGAAAGGGGAGGATCAGGAGGAAGCCAGAATCTGGGTGCATCTGTATGGCTCTGACCCTTCAGGCAACATCATGCTCATTTGAAATTAAAAGGGTTATCATTAGTGATTTCTTGGTCCATTTTGGGTCTGAAGCTTTAATTTACCTTTTTGAACAACTATCCTGCTCTATCCTATGACCACCAAGGAAAATTTCCCAAAGTCTAGTCAGCATCCTAAAAGTCTGAAAATTAAGTTCAAGGGTGAATGTGGAAGTGAACAGGATCCAGGAGACCAAACCACTGTTCAGAGTTCAGGACCTTAAAGTTCAAAAAAGTGGGAGCGAGTCAGGAAGCAATTGAGGAAACAGTAAATGAAAGAACCACATCTAGCAAAAGGAGTTAATGCAATAACTGGTCAGGAACCCAAGCCAGTGACAGTGTCAGGCAGAAGATGCAAATGGATATTAATTTAAGCCTCTCTGAACTATCTCCCTGGCTACTTAACAACCTCTCAGGGGGGAAGGCTCTGCATCATCGGTCAAAGCAAAATAAGACCAAGTGAAAGGGAAAAAAACACTTCAGGGAAAAACGAATGACATGTCAGTCTCTCATCTTCAGGAAGGTACCATTGAAGGAATCAAAGCGCAATACATGCATATACGTATGTATGCATTCCATACCTATAAAATATCCATGTGTCTCAAAGGGAAGGCATAGGCTGTCTTAACACCTTGAGTTATGGAGAAACAGAAACAGATGCACAGCAAGTTAAAGGGTTGGTTTTGCAGCCTGCATTGTCCTCTCTTTCTGCAGTTGGATTCCAGGGAATATTTAGCATAATATATAGCAAAGACTCTCTGCCCTCCGGTACATCAGCAGAAAGGGGATATTTACAATTGAATAGCAGTTGGTATGGGGCCCTATGGAGCACAACTACTGCAGTCAGTCCATTATTTACGGTTCCAACAACAGGGCTTATTGTTCCCCTTGGGGCTTCTCAGCTGTTCTCTAAAGTGAGCAATCCCTGAAAGGCTTTAGCAGGGACCTCTGAAGGCCAAGGATTCCCTCTGAGTATCCCCATGCACCTTATATAGACGGAGCAGGTAACTTTCAACATGGCATAGTCTCAGGACCCTGAAAAGACCCTTGGATCAAAAATACCTCTGCTACTGCCTGACTCTGATGCCCACAAATCTCCTACAGAACTGTGTCACTCTGAGTTAACATACTATTTCCTGTTCAAAAGCACAAGTACTTTGAGTCAGTATAATCTATTAATATCTTAGTGAAAATTTATCAGATCCTATCTAATTTTAAACCACACAGTTCCTCACTTGGACGGGGGGCGGGGGGGGGTATAGTGAATCTATAGAAAATGGGTTAGCAAAGTATGGCCCATAGATAAATCTAAACCATCATTTATTTCTGTAAAGGAAATTTGGCTGGAAAACAGAAAGACTTTTTGTTTACATATTGTTTATGTCAGAGTTGAATAGTTGTGATAGAGGCTGTAGGACCCACAATGCCTAAAATATTTACTATCTGGCCCTATGCCAAAAAGTTTTCCAACCCTTGATGCAGGATGATATTCTTATGAGAAAACCAAGGCCCAGAGGGGACAAGAGACATGACAAAAATCACATGGGTATTCCCATCAGAGATGAATCTCAATTATATCTCTGGATTTCCACCTGTCATTCCTACCATTACATCACACTGTCTCTGAGAATCATCTACAGCAACAAATGGGTCTTGGAATGAAGGAAGGATCGATCGAAGGGTTCTCTCATGAACAAGGCACATAAACACAGAATCCTATGGTCCATAGACTTTGTGAAGAAGTTCCTTTACTCAGAGGGGTGCTAAGCTATCTTGCAATTGGACACAGCTGGTAGATCATGAGATTTCACTGCAGTGTAATCAAAGGTTTGAGATAGTAAACAACTTCTGTATATCAAATTGGAAAGCTGTGCATTAGCGTAACTTTTCTTTAAATTTTCTGATCAGAACACGTAAATTCAGAGAAATGCTTCTGGTATCATATGTGTACATTTTTGTGTGTTGTGTGTGTGTGGTCTAAGCAGCTGAACTTTCCTAAAATAAATTAAATTTTACACAGAACTTCAACAGGTAAACGTGTGAAAAACTCAAGCTAAGTTTGCACAATTTTCTGGCTACTCATAGGTATACTAAGGACCTTGAGAGAATAACAGCATCCTACACATAAGTGTACATCCTACACATCCTACACATAAGAGAAATTCCAATTTATTCCATTTTGTAGGTTTCTTCTACATAGTCCCAAACAACTGAACTTCCAACCAATATCCAATTGAATTCAGAAATAATGAACTCATCAATTAGTTCACACACAAACACTGCCTTTATATAGATCTTATTATTGGAAAATTCTCTTGTTTTGAACCTAGATTTTTTTCTCCTATAAATTCTTTAACATTATTTCCCCTCTCATTTCTCTGTTTTACTACTTGCTATGTTTTCCTGGGACACACAGCCTGGGCATCAGCTTAAAATATATTCAAAATTTAAAATCATGAGTTCTATCCCAGCCCTGGAGAATAAGAATTTACATTTACACAGAATACTCAGGGGATTTATTTGTACAATAAAGTTAAAGAAACATTTCTACAGCATAAGAGATTAAGTCGAATTCTATAAGACAAACTATGAATATATGAAGTTCAGTGACCACATTTCAATCAAATAAGTACAAAATGATGCTCTTGTGAAAATAACTGATACTCAAGGCATCATTTACTGAGTGCTAATTCCATTCAGTGCACGGTACCTAGAAGGCACTGAGAACACAGAAGGAAGATGGCAGAACCCTGACTTCAACAAACCCCCAGTTTAATGGAAGAGTCAAATGGATGAATAGCTCCTGTTGATGTAAAGTTTCTATCATATAAAAATTGTGGTAGTGCTGATCTTATTTGGACAAAGTCTTCACTGTAGAGTATACACCTATGGAAGAGTTCTCCAGGCAGATGACTATGGGTCCACATGGGGAGGTCATCAAGGTTAAGCCTGATAACCATGGGAGAGCATGCTATGTCTGGAAGCTACAGTACGCAGTTTCCAAACATTTCCAACATAGCTTCAGTGATCTCTGCTCCCAAGTATCCACACATCTGTGTAGTCCCCTCTCCTTGAGTATAGGGCACGTCTAGTAAATCTTTATGAACAGAAGAAGGCAATAATGATGGATGTGACTTCCTTGTTTAGACTAAAAGACTGTGTCTTTTGTCTCATTAGTATCTTCTTCCTGGCACTCTCTCTTGCCCACTCAGTTATTGATGATCCAAAGTACTGTGATGTGTGATGCTTGACAAGATGATCTGTATGTCAGTGAGCTGAGACAGACCTCCATCCAATTCAACAGGTCATGAGGAACCAAGGCCTCAGGCCAACAACCCATGAGCAACTGAACATGGCAACAACCACGTGAGTGAATCAGGAAGCAGTGGGTCCTTCAAAATTAAGTCTTGTGATGACTATGACTTCATGGGAAACTGAGGCAGAGGACACAGACAAGTCACACTTAAGACTCCTGGTCCACAGAAACTATGAAATACTATGTGATATTATTGCTTTAAGTTGCTAAATTTGGGGATAATATGCTTCTCAGAAGTAGATAAATGGAGCAGGTTAAAGGAGGCTTCCAAAGAAATATCCATGTCCTAATACCAAGAGTGTTATCTCATATGGCAAAATTGGAGGTATGATTAAGTTAAAGAGATTAAGATGAGGAGATTATTTTGGATTATCCAGGTGAGTCCTCATTGGAATTACAAGTGTTCTTAAAAGAGGCAAGCAGAGGAAGATTTGGAGCAGAAGAGAAGGCAATGTGACCACAGGTTGGATGAGGCTACATGCCAAGGGATGCTGATAGACAACGAAAGACTTAAAGAGGCAAATGTCAGATTCCTAAATCCATAGAGTGTGGCACTTCTGACATCCTGATTTCAACCCAGTGATACAGATTTTGGTCTTACAGCCTCCAGAACTGTTGAGAAAATACTTTTCTGTTGTATCACCACCAAGTTTTTGGTGCATTATTTCAACAGCCGCAGGGAACTAATAGAGAAGATCTATCAAGTTTAGTGCCGATGCTATACAGAATACACTGGAAGATTTTCATGCAGATAATTTTGAGAAGGTTTGAACTAAAGCCAGACTCTTCAAAACTTAGTGGTGCTAAATGGAAAAATCTGTAGTTTGTTTAACAAGTTACACAGAGCAGTTCTAGAGGTAGGAAAAGGGAAAAGGACTTTCCCTTAGCAGGAAGTGGCCTATGGATTACCATAGAGTTCACTCTGCTGGCACTGCAGAGCATGGATACATCGAAACCCTCAAGATCTGGGAGGTTAGTGCATCTGATTAAGAATTCATTAGAACCTGGTCAGAAGGACTTGATTTGCAAGATGCATTTTCTGCCAGAGGATGTTGAGAGAAAATAACAGCTAGCATGCAGGGCTCATGGGGCAGGGTAGGGCATGAGAACGCTGAGCATATGGAACCTCCCATCATGCCACCAACCGAGCAGCCCCTTCACATGTAGATCAAGTGCTAGGGCTCTAAACAGTCTTCTGAATCCTAAGAAAAGAGTGATGCTTATTCCCAAAGACCATGCATGGGAATACTGACTGCCACTTGTAGGTCAGAATACAAGTCAATGCCACAACTTGTCTACAAGGTCTTCAGGAAAGCCAAGAGCATACTAGCATTGCAAGACCCCTGTCAGAACAGCATTCGGGGCAGCAGGGTAGATAACTTGACTTCTACTCAGGCTGAGGATCGAGTGGGAAGGGACAAGCAGAGCTCACTGCAGCAGTCACTGTGTGGCCTTGTGCTGATGGCATGCACTTTCTGTGCTCCAGTCACTCAGTTTTTGATCTCATAACCTGATATTAATAACATTAGAGTATGAATAGGAGGACAAATAACTTGAATGAGGTAATACATTAAAAAAATCTTCCAGAATAATAGCTGCTGATGAACAGATGAACCCCATAGACTCTGAGATATATATATAATAAAATACATAATATCAGTTTATTCTTTCCTCATCTGAGCCTTTTATTGATTAACACATTATCTAGTAAAGAACCATGGGTTGCTAAGTACATGTAATATGATAAACTATTCATAATGAGATTGACATTGTTACCCTATGTTCATGTACGATTACACAAATAATATGAATCTATATCATGCACAAATATAGAGACGAAAATTTGTACCCCATTTGTGTACAATGAATCAAAATGCAGTCTGTAAAAATTTAAAAAAAGAATTAAAAAAGAATGAAGTGTCCAAAGAATTATTTAGTTGCAGATATACCTAGTTGTATTAATAAAAATATTCATGTGTGGTTAAATGTAAGTTATATATTCATAAAATAAATCAAATAAAATATATAAATGTTAGGATTAATATTTAACTGAAACATTGATCCATTTGTGAAAGTTATATTCACACCTTGATTTTATCCTTGAGAAAGTAATAACATACTTTTCTGGAAAAAGCTTCTAAAACACTTTTCAACTAAATAGGAATGACTAACATCTGGATACATTTTTCTAAGAATTTAATTATAGGGAGAAATTTAGGTCATTTTTAAATAAATTATTAAATCTATTGACCTAATAACTGATCTCAAATATTTGATTTTTAAAATAGGAAGTAATAAAAATTGCATGTTTTCACCTATTGCTTTCCAGCTGATGGCTTATATATAAAAGCATAATTCTTAACTCTGTATTATGCAACCAAAATCCAATTTTTTTCTGAATAAGTCTTGAATGGAAAAAATAGGATTAATGGATGAAAATTTTACTGTTGGTTCAGGAAAACTTAATTTTCAGATACACCCCAGATAGAATAGACTACTTCATCTTGTAGGGGCCTGGGAAGGATTGAGTATCAATGAAACAGATTATAACCCTTGGAAAAGGTCCTGGAAGGAGATTCCAGTATGTGAATACATTATGATTCAATGTCTATTTGTATGATAATGAACTACAGATATATACTACAGGTTTGTAAACTCCGATAGAAGCGTTACATCCCAGATCTCAGTCTCTCTTAACTAAAGAGCATTGTGAAATTAGGTGAGAGAGCGAGAAAGGAGATAGGCAGAGAAAAGAAAAAACAAAAACTTCCCATTGCTACTATGCCCACCTTGTTCCTGGGATTTACCTCTCTATAGATTCCTTTTACCTATTCTACTTTCCAAATACTAGTCAAATGATAATTATACATACTATTTTTAAAAATAATGAAGATGCTCATAAGGTGCTAACAGAGAAACTATGCCACAGAAAGATTTTCATGTTAAACTTCCTTAAATATCAGACTATTATTATCCCAGTATAGTTCAAAGACCAATAAAAGAATAAAGTGAATCTATACCTCCAGGGGACATTGACATTTTCGCAGGAGAAAGAATGAGACATTAGCACGGCCTTTGCTGACTAGCTTCTCTTGTTGACTTCTGATCCTGTAGTCAATGGAAATGTTTCAATCTGCCAGTATTTGAGCTGACCCTCTAAATAAGCTAGGCATGAGGAAACAGCTTCTGAGAGGAGTTTGTAAAAATGGGAGGTCTAGGGGCTGGGAAGATAGCTCAGTCGGTAGAGTGCTTTGGGAAGTCCCAGGAGACATCTCCAGGACACCGTGTCCAAAGGGGAAAAGCAAAAATCCAGTAATTTATACGTTATTACATAGGATTATGATAGTCGGTTACAGACTGTTGTTTTTGCATCCGGTTCTGGAGCCTAATGTCCACACGGCAGGTACTTAGGAAGAGAAGATGGACACAAAGTGGGGGAAGTTAAGATACATTGGAACCAGTGAGGCAGAGCTGTGAAAACTGGCGGGAACTTGCATCAGTTGCTCGTTCCTTTAAGCTTCCAACTTAATGATTGGGGTGTACTGAACTGTCACCTGGCCCAGGATCAGGAAATCTGGAGGAAGATTGGTGTGAACTAGAGAAGCGGCAGTCCAGCTGATGCCCTGCTGCCCTGCCAGCAGGGGGAGCTAGGAGACGATCACTATGTGACCTTTGGTGCCTGCAAAGAGTGAGGCTTCACATCTGCCTTCCACCTCCAGGGCAGACGTCTTCTGTGGTCCACTCTAACTCAGAACTTCACAGAGACATCAGGGAAACCCTTCAAACTCGGCTACACTGACAAGCTGGAAGCTCACCAGCACCCACTCCAGTGGTGTGTTCTTGGTTACTGCTGGCTCCACGCCCCAGCTATTACTATCTGATACAGGCCTTTGAAGGGTGGGTCTCTGCTTGAGACTCAAAGAACAGTAAGAAAGAGGAGTCCAGCACTACTGTTCATTATTTCTCTTCAAATATTTGAAATAAAACTCAATTATTTTCAACTTATAGGGAAAATTTCTAATTTTAAAAATAATTAAAACCTGACAATTCCAAGAAAGAAAAGAAAATTAGAAAAAAAGTAAATCAAGACCTCATGTAATAATTCACTTTTGATAACTTTTTAAAAAAATTTACATGCTTTTCCTTCAAAATTTGTTCTTCCCCATTGTTTCTATAAAAGTGGTTACTTTGGGTATTTGCTTGACATTACACCAAATAAATGCAGTGATTTTCTGTTATAAAGCTCATCCAGTTTTCTCTTCCCACCTTTTTTCCTCTATCTTTTTTGGGGATTTCAGGTATACATATGTTAATTTTCTCTGCCTTTTAATTCATGGGACATTATCATTTTTTTTTTTTTGTCAACCCAGCTCCTCTTTTATTTTTATTATCATCACATAACTTGAGTTTGCTTTGTCAAGTATGTTCAAGATTATTTCCCTACTTTTCCTGTCCCAGTCCTCCCAGGTGGAGAAGGAAAAGTTCATCCTAGATTTGGAATGAGTTTAGGTTAAAATTGAAGAGAGTTTGATGATGACAGCTTTTAGATCAGCATTTAGCATCAAGTAGTCAAATGCACCTGAGCACACCTAAATGAACTTTCATACTTTTTATAAGTTTTTGAACTTTCTTAAAAAAGACATTCTTTCTTATGTAGTCTTTTAACCTTGGCACACTAAGCTTTTGTACAAAGCAAACAATTTTTTAGGCATTTTAAAGTACATTTTCTTACTTTCTTTTTCCTAGAAGAAAATTGATGAAAGAGCTTTTTCTAAAAACCAAGGAAATAAGACTATTTGGTTGGGAAATTTTTAGCCCTGAAGAATAGGGTTGTGAATTCTATCAGGATCAATTTAATGGCCATTACATTACACAGGTGAATATATACATAAAGAGAGCAAAGACTTTCCTCACCCAAATATCCCAGTCATTAGGTGCGAATCATGGTGCCCTGAAATGGAAATAATTTGGTTGGTGGGGGACAGGAAGGGAGTAAAATGGGAATGGTAATTTTGAAAATAAGCTTATTTGGTGGTCTGTGAAAGGCTTTTCCTGTGTTTACTTGTTTCTGAATCTAAGCTGCACATCAGTCCTTGAAGATCATAGGAGGTTCTATGGAAAGAGCAGCACCCGCTCAGAGACAGATTTGCATAACACAGCCATGGCAGCTCCTGTAATTCTCACACTCATTTTGTGTGAGCTGGAAAGGGTGAGAATCTATGGAGAACAGCTAGTGGACCCCGGATGTAGTGTATTCTGCAGTGTAAATAAGACCCCTTTTTGCAGATCCCCATTGCTGCAGTGGCCAGCAATTGGTGGCTGATCCCTACTTGACTTCAGCCCAAGAAAGTCATCTCTACTGACCTCCAGGTCACATTCCCTCCCAGAGGGCCAATCTTCTCCAATGCCTGGTACACAGTGAGGTGAGAGAATTAAGACCCAGCTCCCCACCTCAAGGGTCATACAATTCTGAAAGTGGGCTTCTGGGGGTCTGACCTATGGCACAGTGTTAGGTACCTTTTCCTACAGTAACCTTGTACTTGTTTCAGTTGTGCAGTTACAAATTGCATGAACATCATTCAGTTATCTCTCCAAAAGATAGAACACTGTACAAGTACAGATTCCATTTTATCACTAAAAACTGTATTCTGTACACAATTCTAATAACATCTATTGAGTTGTTCACAGTTATATTTGTCAATATTTGAACCACAGTATTTTCTAATAGCTTCTGTTCACAAACTCTTATTATGTGGATTTTTACCATTTACTTAGCAAAGAGCCTTAACCACTATTCAGAAGGAACAGACAAAGTACACTTGAACTTCATTTGAGTAGACAGTCCTGGTGTTCACTTAGTGATGCATACTATATTAGCCCATTACATTTACCCTTCTTTTTCAGAAGGACTCTGATGTGTCAGCTCAAATAGAGTAAAACTCAAATCTCAAAAAATAAGTTGAGATTTCAATGTCAAACCAGGCATGGTGGCTCATGCATGTAATCCCAGCAACTTGGGAGACTGAGAGAGGAAGATCGCAAGGTCAAAACCAGCCTCAAAATTTAGCAAGGCCCTAAGAAATTTAAGGGACCCTGTCTAAAAATTTTAAAATGAGGGGAAAAAAGGACTGGGAATGCAAATCAGTGGTAAAGCACACCTGGGCTTAATCTCCAATACCATAAGAAAAGGAAGGACTTTTAATTTTTAATATCAATAGAGATGTAAGAAGACACAAGAAGAGGTGATATAGGATCCACAGGGACAGTTCAAAGCACACCAAGCAGCATCCTTAGGATGAGACCCCAGTGTCAGTCATATTTGCTTTTGGTCCTGGTTATTTCATAAATAACCTAGTTCACATATCAAGAAATGTGTAGGGACAAAATGGCAAGTGCAGAGGCTTGTATTCCATTCTACCCTAAGATTTTCAAGAACAGTTTTTCTCCACCTTTGCAGAGAAGTATTCCTTCTGGCACAGGCAACAAAAGCCTTGCTCAGGGACTACAGGATCACCCAAAGCACCCGCTTATGGGAAATTTCTTTGGGCGGTTATTTTTCCTAAAAGCAGATGTTTTGCCATCTACTTTCTAGAGTATGTCCATTTTCTATGCAAATAGTTTACATTGTTAAATAATACCTTCCTTTCTTAAATTTTCAAATGAAATAGAATTCCATTAATACATATTCTGTGACTTTAAGGTTCTAGTTAAGCACCAAGAGTATGAACCCAGTTTGAGAAATACAGACCTGAGGTGAGTCACGTGTTAACTGAAGCTGACTAGGAGCTGAGTGACATGGGGAAGCCTGCATGAGCTAGGCTTCTGAGAACCACAGGTCTACTCTAGAGTGACACAGGAAAGTTGCCTGTGAATTGTTCCTGGATCAAGCATGAAGATGTTAAGTTTAGTTGGGCTTATGTAAAAGAAGTAGCTTATGATATCCAGCTCCAGGTCCTATGGATTCTTTTAGCTTGATGGTTGATTGGTTTTATCTCTATAAAAGGAATTTGGTTGGGGTTGGCTTTTGTTCAAATTATGAAATCTGAAGTGTGTTTTCCAACCCCATTCCCTCTCCAATATCTCCTTTTTAGGTTGTTTATGAAGTTGCTATTTCCTCCGCCTGTGTGCTTGTTATGGTTTAGATGTGAGGTGTTCCTCAAAAGTTCATTGTGGGACAATGCAAGAAAGTTCAAAGTGAAATGATTGGGTTATGACAACCTCAACCTAATCAGAGCATTAATTCCCTGATAGGATTAACTGGGCAGTAGCTGAAGATGGTAGCCTGTGGCTGGAGGAGGTAGGTCATTTGGGTCATGTCTTTGGTGTATTTATTTTGTCCTTGGAGATTGGAGCACTCCCACCACCTCTCAGTTTCCTGATATGATGTCCTGAGCTGCCTTCCTCTCCCACACACTTCCACCAAGGTGTTCTACCTCACCTCAAGCAAGCCCTGAGGTATGGAGTTGGAGTTCTGTTTCAGTCAGCTTTTTCACTGCTTCGATTAAAAGACCCAACCAGAACAACTTTAGAGGAAGAAAATTTATTTGGGGGCTTATGGTTTCAGGGGTCTCAATCCATAGACAGCAGGCTCCATTCCTCAGGGCTGAGGCTGAATATCATGGCAGAAGAGTGTGGTAGAGGGAAGCAGCTCACATGATGATTAGAACACTGAGAGACTCCACTTGCCAGATACAAAATACATACCCCAAAGTCATGTCCCCAATGCCCACCTTCTCCATCTACTCCCCATCTGCCTCCAGTTACCACTTGGTTAATCCCATCAGGTGGTTAATTCACCAATTGGGTTAAGGCTCTCATAACCTCATCATTGCTTCCCTGAACCTTCTTGCATTGTCTTACACGTGAACTTTTGGGGGACACTTCATATTCAAATCATAACATCTTCTATGATCTGAGATCTGTGAAATTGTGAGCCTCCAAATAAAATTTTCCTCTTCTAAATTTGTTCTTGTTGGGTTGTTTGGTCACAGCAAACAAGATGACTAAAACAGTGCTTAATGTACCTTCCCCACATATCACATTGTCCATGCTTGGTGTACAAACACACACACACACACACACACACACACACACACAATGTTGGTTTGAGGAGGGAAAGCAATAGTCTGCCAATGGGTAAACAAATCCCCATCTACCTCTTGTATTTGTCTAATGTTTTACAGAACAAGGTAATGTCAACATTTAGATTTAATGCTTCTTATGACTTCTGAGGAGGGGTTGATGACAGAGGTTCTCTATAACATGGACTCAATAAAGCAGAGGACTATAAGGCAGGAGGCATGACCAGAGCAAATGAAGTGAGGATATGCCTGCATTTACTTTTGTCTCACAGTAAATGGGAGGGCAGGCAGGGGCTCAGAGGTACACCACTTACTGAGTTGAAAATCAAGAACACAGATGAAAGTGAGGAATTGTCCCAGATAGTCATACTGCTCTGGGATGGGTCTGAGATTCTGAGTCCAGGATTTGTATGTGAGGACACCGACACCTCTCACTCCAATCCATCTGTTTCTCAATAAATAATTGATGATGGTTTGAAAATAGCATTGGTCAAGTCCCTTGCTCACTCTGAATCTCATCTTTAAAATGATGGCATTGGGCAGGATGATCTACGAGGTCCCTCTCACGCCTACATTCTAAAATTCTATTATTTTTATAACATAGTTGGGACAAGCACATGTATCTCCTAAGTTCTCATTCTGGGTTCATTTTCTACACTTCTTGCGGTGCCTCCTTAGGCTCTGTGAAATTCCCCAAGGCAGTGATGGATGAAGATGGCAGGGAGAATGGATGATGTTCATCTTACTCTGTCTGCGTCTGACGGTGAGCGATGGCAGGACACACGTTGCTCAAGATCTGATGATGTGGAGGTAGGAATAGCTTGGCCTCTATTATTTAGTGATAATAGTGGATGGTCTGCAATCTGTTCAGACCTGTCGAGGCAGCACAAAGTAAGTCATCACCTGATCCAAACAGTTTTCTAAGCATGGTTAATATCCCTAAGAGGTTAAGCCAGGTGCTGCCTTTGTGTGGGATACTGACAACATAACACTCCTAATTTTTTAAACTAAATTTTAAAGAGTTAAAGTTTAAAATGATACTGAACTCTTTAGTAAAACCTTGCAGTTATATTCATTTCTGGAGTGCTTAATAATAATTGAGCCTTTCTTAGAATGTCACTTGAAAAATTATTTCTGGTTCTCCATGGATTTATTTTTCTTGCTAAATTTGTCTTAGGTCTTTGGTCTGGTTGTCAATTTTCCTGAGATCTTAAATAAATTAGAACTTTGTTTCAAAGTCCAATTTTGAAAGAATAAATGAGACTAATTTCGTGGAATGAAAGATGAAGTCTGTTTTATTAAATATTTGTAGCATTAACAAACAAAAGTTTGTGCATAGAATGTTTGATTCTTAATTTTCTTTTATTTTTAATTAGAAAATTGCAATTGTGTACATTTATAGAAGGCAATGGGATATCATGATATATGTATATGTATATGCTGTGGAATGATTAAATCAGGCTAGTTAAATAAATGATAAGCATGGGAGTATCTATATAAGAATATTTAAAACCTACTCTTTCAGCAACTGTGAAATGTACATTAAGTGCATGATATTATTACTTACAGTCACCATGCTGTGCAATAGCTTGCTAAACTGCTAAAATAGATCCTCCAGTCTAACATAAATTTTGCCTCTTTGCCCAACATTTTCCCTTTCCTAGACCCCCTTCCCCTGCCACCTACCAGCCTCTGGTAAATACCATTCTGTTCTCTGCTTCTAGGAAATTCACTTTTTAGATTCTACATATAAGTGAGATCATGTGGTATTTGTCTTTTGTGCCTGATTTATTTCACT
Organism: Sciurus vulgaris; assembly: GCF_902686455.1. Classification (NCBI taxonomy): domain Eukaryota; kingdom Metazoa; phylum Chordata; class Mammalia; order Rodentia; family Sciuridae; genus Sciurus; species Sciurus vulgaris. The sequence goes on along the minus strand of NC_136474.1, from coordinate 76,151,830 downwards.
TAGCATAACATCTCCTAGGTTTATCTACGTTGTTGCAAATGACAGAAAAATCAAGTCTGTAAATTTACTTCTAGGTTTTCTTCTTCAGCTTCATTAGATCCTTTGAGAGGTCATAAAATCATTTTCATTCAATTCTAAATATTATCCAATTTTCATTATGATGATTTAGACACATTTGTCCCCAGGGGCAAAACTTTCAGAGTTTCTTAAGCCTCATTCATTATTTGCATTAGAAATATTTGTCTTGTCCAGTAAGTATTTGGTATGTTGTCAACATGATACTATTATGTTCATCTAAATGTTTTCCACATATTAATTCATGCCATTATTACATACATTCAATGAAGTAGGTTTTATTATTAGAATCATTTTACAGATGAGGAAACTGAAAGAAAGGTTAAAACTTGTGCTAAATCTTGCAATTAGTAACAGAATCAGAATCTGCACATAGGAAATTTGTTCAAGAATGTATATTGCTATGTGAATATATGAATATATCACAATGAATCCCACTTCCATATATAATTATAATGCACCAATAACATTGTTTTGTAAAATGCTTATTCATAACCATTTTCCTAAACTGCTCAACACATCTGTTGAAATGAGTAAGTGCATTGGTTTCCTAGGACTTCTAAAACAAAGTGCTGCAAATTGAAATGACTTAAAACCACCATGATTTAATATCTTGTAGTTCTGGAAGCTAGAAATACAATACCCAGGTGCTGAAAGGGTCATGTCTTTGAAGTTCTATAATCTGTCCCATGCCACTTTCTTAGTTTCTGATGTTGTAGGCAACAATTGGTATCTTCGCACCACAGCTTGCACAATTCCAATCCCAGATCCCATCTTCCCATGGCTTTCTCCCTTCTTTGTGTGTCTATGTCCATTCTCTTCAGTCATAATTACGGCTTCTCCTGGTCATCTTAACCAGACTACATCAGCAAAGACCCTCCTTCCAAATAAAGTTGCGTTGATAGCAACTAGAGGTTATTCAAATGTATTTCTTGGGTGGATGCAATCTAAACTATAACAGTTAGATTGACAGGACAAATTTATTTACAATATTTTTTAAATTATTTTTTAGTAGAATACACCTTAATGCTTAGTCAGATTGCCCTGAGTCTACATTCAGACTTTATCATTTACTAGTCACATGAACAGCAATAAATTACTATGTTTTTCTAAGCCTGAATTCCTCTATATGTAAATTCACAATGATAGTAATATCTACCCTAAAGAGTTGTCTAAAGAACTACATGATAAAAATACATGGTGAAGGATGATGTAGACTACTTCAGTGTAATGATTCCAGAAATGGAAATAACACAGCAAAAAGGTAAAAGCAGAACATTTAATATATTGATATTATTTTATTTGTTTATTTATACATGAGAACTTTAAGCTTTGTATTTATTAGATGGCAATTTTTAAGATGGTAAGTATTAGGTTTGGGGTTACAGATGGATTTTTTTTCCTGTACTTTTCTGTATACCTTAAATATTTCAAATATTTAAAAAGTAAAATATGTAGTAGAGAGAAATATTGTATTAATGTCTCAAGCCAACTCAAATTTCTCTTCATTTAAAAAATATCTGTGGATAAAAAAGGCAGTGAACTACTTTTTAACAACTATTTTTAAATCGTTAAAGTAATAAATGTTCAGGATTATAATTCAAGTACTAAAGTACAAAGTGAAAATGAACTTGTTAAATTCTCTATCCCTTGGCACATATATACCATTCCCTAAATGTACTATGATTAAAATAAAAAGCATTTTGTATTCTTCCATAAAATAATTATACATATATACATATATATATATATATATATAAATGTCCTTCTTATAGAAGTGAATTATATTATAAATATACTTTGTCCAGGCCATATTTCAAAACTCATAGAGAACTACTCGTTCATTGTAGAGATTGTGTGCTATTTCCTTTATGAGTGTATTGTAATTTATTTAATCCTACCCCTATTTATTAATGTTTAGGTTGGTTCTAGTTTTCTCCTGTTATAAACAATGTTAAACTCAATATCTTTGTACATATTTTTTCTCATATTTCTGGGGGCTTATTTTTAATTTTGGTAAAATACTGATGAGGGCATATTTTACCCTGTTGAGTCACTTGGATGAAAAAAGGGAAAAAAAAACTTTAAAGCGATTCTTGCCTTCCTACCAAGTGAATTCAAAATAGCAGGTTGAGTATCCCTCATCTGAAATGCTTGGGATGAGATGTGTTTCAGATTTTAGAGGTCTTTTTGGATTTTTGGAATATTTGCATAGACTTCACTGGTTGAGCATTGATACTCAAAAAGTTTTGCATTTCAGGGCACTATGGATTTTGAATTTTCAGGTTATGGGTACACAGATTGTATTCATTTTTAAACATCTACTCTATTCCAGACTTACTACTTAGATTTCTGACCTAAAACTCTGGAGTCATTATTATTTTCAGCATTGCCTAGGTAATGCTGTGACTGAGTGTGGTGAAGGAAAAAAGGTAATATAGGACAAGCAGTCAGTGGTGGACAAGAATGCAGGCCAGGTACATCGCATTCCCAAGCCCAGTACTTTCCATCACCCAGGAGAGACTACCAGGCAGCTCTGGGAAGAACACAGGCAACCAGGGAAGTGACTTTGTCAGGGCTTCCCTGGAATCCTGCTCCTCTAACGTATCTAACTTACAAACAAGCTTCCCTTGATCTCTTCCTTCCTCCCAAGTCCTGACCCAGTTCCAGATCCTGGCCCCTTTTTTGTTCCTATAAAGGTTACTGCAAAGAGGCTTTTGATAGTTTAGCAGGTGAGTACTGAGTCAGCGTTTTCTCAAAGGGAGGTCTCATGAGAAAGAGCTGGTTTAATTTCCTTTCCACATTGCAGGTCACCCTATTGCTGGCTCTTATTTCCCCCGTCACTGGTTTCCTGACTTGATCATCAGGCTACTCATTCTTGTTCTAAGGACAAGAGTTCCTATCACCAAATTGGTTTCTGTGCTTAGCCAATTCCCCACACCTGGCCCAGGCTCATTTCCCTCCCTCATACACAGTGTTCCTGTCCCTACAATCTACAGTCTTGAAGTCAGGTCAGGATGACCCTATTTACTAATTTAATAAGACAAATATTTTAAGGTAATTCTGTCCACTCAGACCCAGGTATTAAGAGATGGATGTGAATTTCAGTACTGACTCTTCTATTTCCTCAAGATATTATAGCTTCTGCATTTCTTTTATAATTTGTTAAAAATAAAATGAATGATTCCAACTCCTTGTTTTTTAAGCAAATGGACACTTTTAACTTTGAATAAAGTTTACCTGTATAGGGGTGGGAGGGGTGGGGGGAAGGAAAAAAATAACAGAATGAATGAAACCTCATTACCCTATGTGAATGTATGATTACACAAATGGTATGCTGTTACTCCATGTACAAACAGAGACAACATGTATCCCATATGTTTACAATTAAAAAAAAAAAAGTTTACCTGTATAACAGGAATATTAGAAATGAATAGGAACGTGTTCCATTCCCCTTCCTTGAGGGCTTCGGCAAACTCTTAACTTACACATTGTTAGAGCTGCCACTCATAAGTTGATCCAGACAGCAGGTAGCTTCAGAATTTCTATAGAGTAGAAGCTTATTGATGATAGGAAGGCAGGAGGCTCATCTAGAAACTACTTTCCTAAAAAGCATTGCTTTTATTTTATTTGAATAAACCTAAGAAAGTTTTCTATTTCTCTAATCACACTCCAGATAGGAGAGAAAATGTCAGTCTTTCATGTAAAGCAATATTGTTACTGTTATCCTTACAATTGATCTGTTGGGTTGGAGAGGGCAGGAATCTTATGAGGTTGAAGCCATATTCTCTAGCCATTCCTTGGAAGACCACAAGGACCAGCATCTGTTCTTCCAAAATGCAGTGAAGACGTGGTAGCTCTTATTCTGTAGCAAGGTGATAGATGCCAAGTTAGAGTACATGATCCCAATTCTTTAACAATTCTTCAATTTATTCAGATATACAATTTTGGAAGGTCTGTAAGCCTGTCTTTCAAAATAACACCTGGCTTCACATTCCAAACTCATGAGATAAAAAAGGAAGCAGTGGAGAACTCCGTGTTTACTAGACACCAGGTAGGAAGAAAAGAATAAAATCAAGTGCTCCAATATGCAACAGTAATTGTTGTCACAACTTATCATAGGGAGTAAGCAAGTAAAAATAGAAAGATCAGAGCCCCTTGCCTCACCCTCACCAGGCATAACATATTCCCTTTTATGATTGTTCTCTAATCCCTTCGGGTTTAAAATACATGCTATTTCCTTGGTTAATAATAATGTAAAATATTTATATAGCACTTAAACCTACAAGCTAGCTCTATGGTAAGAGTTTTGCATGTAATAAATAATTTATTCTTCCTCCAAACTTTACTGATAGGTAGCAATTTTATTTATATCATTTTAAAAGAAAACAAAAATCCAAAAAATATCTTGCCCTGTCGTGCCACTGCAAGTTGCAGATCCAGGATCTGAACTTAATACTCTGACCGCAAAGTTCTGTAATTCCCCACTCCACTCTGCTGGTTCTCAGCAGAAAGGCGGGGTACAGTGCAAAATGCTTGTTTTCTAGGTGTGCATTTATCATCATGCTAAACTTATGAATGGGGTTCTCAATCAGTCAAAGGCACAGATTCTATAAATACAGGATAGGAGCACTAGAGTGAAAAAAAACCAAAAATCAAAACAACATAATCTTGCCATGGAGAGGTGGACAGTGTGTGCAGGGAGGAACTTCCCTAAATTTCCATCTTGGCAAATGTAACAAAGGTCATATTATATTAGGAGCTATAGGAGAAGTGTGTTGAAATATAATGAGATACTGAGGCATGATTCCTTACCAGAAGTTTAAAAAAACTGTACCTTTAACTGGTATGTTGTATTAATATGAGAAAATTATTATATTTTTATTTTTAAGGGCAATTTTCATCTCATTTTTGGTGATCTGTTTGTGGTTTATTTTTTGCCCATTTTAAAAAACTGAATTGCTGGTATGTTACTCTCTTATTTTTCAAAATTCTTTATATTTTAGGTAAGTTAACTTCCAGTGTGGTCTGCTGAAAACACTGTCTCCACTTGTCATTTTTCTTTTCATGGTGCATATGGAACTTTTATTTTTCATGGTTACTAAAGAATTTTGCTTTTCTCTGAATTTACAACACTTCAAATTTACAAGTTTTCTTGTATGGTTTAATTTTTTAACATTTAAATACCTAATCCATTTGAAATTTATCCTGGTATGTAATGTGAGGAAGGGAACCAACTTGATATAAACATTTACTTATCTCAAAACCACTTATCACAAAATCTATAATTTTACCCACCAATTCAGATGTTGCCTCATTGCATACAAGATTTCTATATACAGGAATTCTAAATAGATTTCTAAATATATGAATCTATATTTTGGTATTTATTTCTGTACCATCAATATCCCTCTCTAGTCTTATGCTAATGCTACATTGTTATTTTGATTATTTGTGTATATGCAAAAAAATGTGTTTCCTTTCTTTTTTATATTACAACTTAATTTTTATTCAAAGTCCTCATGCTTCAGGAATGCTGTTGTTGCTCCTAAGTTTTAGGGGCTTATCTAGAGTTAAGGTACTCTTCTGTTTCTGCTCTTGAGCAATCCGTACAAGCAAGAATACTCCGATTCCTACATTTCCCTATTTTTGGGGAAATAGATACACACAATCACTCTTGAAATTGTCCACGTTCGTGTCCACAAGGCTCCTTCAAGTCGGTTGTCATCTTTCAGCTATGACTGGGGCAGAATGAAGAATATACATCTTTGTACATCTCCTGCCCCACTATGTAGCAAGGAAACTGCATTTCTACCTAGTGCCCTGACTACCTGGATCCATGATGTAGACATGCCTTACAATCACTGTTTTCCATTTTGTTTGTTTTTGTTGGTTGCCTCCTTTCCCCACCCTTTGAATATCCTGTTGTAGAATCAGATTCCCAGCCCCACTTTCTCAAAGGCCCTACAGTTTTCCTCTTTTTCATTCTTGCTATCTCTCTCTTTTCCTCCCCATATATGTGATTCCTTTGCTACCATGATGGTAAAGAGATGTGGGAGACCACTTCCTTTTTTCTTCTTCTCCCAAACATTTTTTAAAGAATATTTCAAAATAACAAAAGGAATTTAAACTTTTGGAATCCCAAATCCAAAGACCTTCAGGATCCTTTTACTTTGTCTCCTGTCATACACTTTCACCAAAATGATAATTACAAAGTTAAGCATTTGTCTTGAATGGGGCTGGGGTTGTGGTTCAGTGGTAGAGCGTTTGCCTAGCATGTGTGAGGCACTGGGTTCAATTCTCAGCACCATATATACATATTAAATGAATAAAATAAAGGTCCATCAACATCTAAAAAAAATTTAAAAAAGGGTAGGGGATAGAAATGCATGAGTTTACCATTTCATGTAAAGGAGAAATGGAGAAACTTGACCCCTACCCAGGAATAAAAGGTAACAGAAATGTCCAGTAACAGTGTCCATATGATGGACTTAGCATATAAAGACTTCACAGAAGCTATACTCAATATCTTCAAAGAACTAGAGGAAGCCATACTTCACTAAGTAAAAGAAGGAAAGTTCATCACACCTTAGTGAAAACTATCAATAAAGATATAGAAATTATGAAAGAAAAACTAATGCAAATTCTATAAAGTACAATAATTAGAATGAAAAAACAATCACTAGATGGATTCAATAACAAATTTGAACTGGCAGGAAAAATAACAGCAAACTTGAAAGTAGATTGATAGATTATACAGTCTGCAAAGCAGAGAAAAATGAAGAAAAATAAATAACCTCAGAGAAATGTGGGACATCATTAAGCAAACCCATGTAAATTGAGTACCACAGAGAAGGAGAAAATGGCATAAAAATATTCAAATAAACATAATGTCAGAAAATTTCCCCAAACTGATGAAGTTCAACAGTCTCTAAGTAAAATAAATTTAAGAAGATCTGAAACCAATATATATCACAGTGAAAATGCTAAAAGAAAAAGAAGTTTCGGTAATCAGCAAGAAAAAATGAGTCATTACATATAAGGAATTCACTAATAAGAGAGTTGACTTCTAACCAGCAATCCACAGAGGTCAGAGGTCAGTGAAATGACATATTTATCCTACCAAAATAAACAACAACAACAGAAACCCTAGTCATGTGAAAATTTTATATCCACAAAACTGTGAGAATTCATTGAAGGCAGAGTTCTTTTTTAAGAGCTATAATAAAGGAAGTTCTTTAACCAGAAAGGAAGTGATGCCAGACAAGAATTCAAATCAACACAACAAAAGTAGGAATATCAAGGAAGGGTATTACATAATTATAAGAAACAGAATATCAGACTTTCTTTATTTTAACTAACTAAAAAGCAATTGCATAAAATAATATGTATATAATTATAATAGGCCAATGACATACACATTTTTCTCAAAGAACTAATCGAATTGCATTCTATAGGATTTAGTATATTGTGCCTTTATCCTAGCTGATCTCAAAATATTTGACATAAAAAAGTAGGTGGAAACAATGGTTTATTGGAATAAGAAAGCAACACCAGATCTATAGGAAAATACAAAACCAAAAAGAGTGAATAAGAATATTTCTAGGTGCAGTGGTGCATTCCTGTAATCTTAGTGGCTGGGGAGGTTGAGGTAGGAGGATCCTGAGCCTTAGCAACTTGTTAAGGTTCTAAGCAACTTAGTGAGACCCTGATTACATGCACTCTTTTTTATTGCCATCTTTAAATGGCTTTAAATTACATACAGTAATAATTATAACAGTGTATTGTTGGATTTATTATGTCTGCAGCTCTAACACATATACATGCATACACTGATTAAATAGCACAAAAGAAAAAGTAGAAAAATTCACAGATATAATGTTTCTATCTCTTCTAAGGATCAACCTAGTATAAATGTGGAGTAGATTCTGATAAAGTATAATATATGGTAAGTATAAGATAAAGTATAATATATGGTAAGAACTACAGCAATCACTAAGAAAATAATTCATAAAACAGCAAAAGATTATTAAAGGAATTGTGTTACAATAAAATATGCTTACTACAAGTGAAAATAATAAAGAACTGACAAACAAAAAAGACATGCGACATATAGGAAGTAAAAAGTAGAATGGTCAATGAAAATTTAACTAAATTAGTAATAGCATTAAATGTGAATGGATTAACCAGTTTCATGTAAAAGCAGAGATTATTACAGTTGGGGGAAAATAGACCCTAAATGTGTTTTAGTTACAAAACACACTTTAGATTCAAAGTTATGAATTATGTTGATGGTAAAGTTTTTAAAAAGGAAAAGATAAATAATGGAAATAAGAACCACAAGAAAGCTGGAGTGGATATACTCACAGAAAAATAGCCTTCAGGCAAAAGAATATTATTAGAGATATAGAAGAAAATCTTAAATAATGATAGAGGCAATCATTCAAAATTATGCAAAACTTATAAATACATATTTGCCCAGAAGACCGCAAATCTCATGAAGAAAAAACTTGAACAACTAAAGGGATAATTAGGCAACTCAAAAATAATAGTTGGGAGGTTTTGATAACCTATGGTCACTAACTCATAGAATAAGTAGACCAAAGATAGAAAGGAAACAGAAAATTTGAACAACACTATAAACCAACTAGACTGACATTTGTAGAGTGTTGATATACAACATTCCACAGGATAAACAATATTCTAGGCCACAAAACAAGCTCGAGATTTAAAATTTATATATTATTTTATTTTTTGATTATTTTTTATAAAACAAGAAGGATGAGCTTTGTTAAAAAGTGAAGAGTGCATATTCAAGGTAGAGGAAATGCAAGTGGATCTCAGAGAATGTGAGTCATCTAGGTTAGAAATGTAACCTAGATGCCCTTCAACAGGTGAATGTATAAACAAAATGTGGCATATATACACAGTGGAATATTATTCAGCCAAAAAGGAGAATGATATCATGTCATTTGCAAATAAATGGATGGTATTGGAGAATATCATGCTAAGTGAAATAAGCCAATTTCAAAAACCAAAGGCTGAATGTTTTTTTCCCTGATAAGTGGATGATGATATATAATGGGGGTGAGGGGGTAAGAGAAGAAAGGAGGAACTTTAGATTATGTAAGAGGAAATGAAAGGGATGGGAGGGTACAAAAAATGGTGGAACGAGACTGACATCATTACCCAATGTGCATGTATGATTACACGAATGGTATGAATCTACATTGTGTACAACCATAGAAACAAAATGATGTACCCCATTTGTGTACAGTGAATCAAAATGCAATCTGTAAAAATTTAAAAAATAAATAAATAAATAAATGTATAAGAACTTAAATGAGCCAAAACTATTTTTCTGATCACAAATAATAACATGAGGAATCAGTAAAAGAAGAAAATTGAGAAATTTACAAATACATGGCATTAAATAATTCCTAAATAACAATGACTCAAAGAGCAAAATCATAGGGAATTAGAAAATATTTGGAGAGCAATCACTATAAAGACACAATACACTAGAACTGTGGAACATTAATATATTTAAAGCAGTACTTGTATAGTTCCAAACACTTGCATTAAATAAATAAAGCCAATTTTTTTCTGTTTTCTCAAATCAATAAACTAATCTTCATTTGCTAACTGTAATGAAGAACACACTAATGAGAATTTTGTGAAATAGAGAATCAAAAAAAAAAAATAGAAAAAAATCATTGAAGTCACCAGTTGATTCCTTGGAAATTTCAACAAAATTGCCACATATTTAGCTAGACTGAACAAAGAAAAAATAAAAATGTCCAATAATCAAAATAAGGAATGAAGAAGGAAACAGTACTACCAACTTTGCAGATATCAACTATATTCTAAGGGATACTATGAATAAATATATTCCAAAATATTAGATAACTTGGATAAAATGAACAAACTCCTAAAAAGATAAAAGATTAAAAAAAAAAAAAAAAAACTGGCTCAAGGAAAAAAAGAAAAAACCAAATGTGAAAATATTTGTAAAAGTAGGGATTGAATTAGCAGTCTAAACCGTTACCATAAAGAAAAACTGGCCTAAATGGTTTTACTGATGCATACTACCAAACATTTAAACAATTAATACCAACTCTTCTAAAATTCTTCACAAACTCTTCTTTAAAAATAGAAGAGGAAACACTCCTTATCTCAGTCCATAAGGCTATCATTTTCCTCATACCAACACTGGACAAGGACATCACAAAAAACTACAGGCCAATGTCTCCGAAGAATACAGAAACAAAAATCTTCAACAAAATACAAGCAAACTGAATCCAGGAACAGGTAAAAGGACAACATAGAATGAGTAAAGGAGATTATCCTGGAAATGCAAGGTCGTTCAATAACTGAAAATCAATTAATATAATATATAACAGTAATAGAATAAAAATTTAAAATTCCATGATTATCTCTATAGATGCATAAAAAGCATTTGAGAAAACCCAACATCCTTATAGTATAAAAATACTGAAAAACTACATATCGAAGGACTTATCCATAACCTGATAAAGGAATCATCATAGTTAAGGGTGAAAGGTGGTCTATAAAACTAAAAATAAGAAAGGGATGTCTAATCTCCTCATCTGTATTCTACATTGTAATATATGTGATAGGAAGGGTAATTAAGAATGCAAAGCAAATTTAAAAAGTTCAAATTGGAAAGGAAGAAATAAACTACTTCTTTTTATAGATGACATGAACTTGTATCCAGGAAATCATAAGGAATTCACTGAAAAATGACTAGAAATAATAAGTGAGTTCAGCAGAATTGGAGGGTATAATGTCAACACACAAAATCAATTATATTTCTATACAAATTAATTTATTCCTATGCATTAGCAATGAACAACCTGACAACAGAATTAAAAATCTATTCTATTTACAAGAGCAGAAAAGAATAAAATACTTAGAAATGAGTTTAAAGAGAAAGTGCAAAGCTTATACTCTGAAAACCATAAAAAAAAATCACTGAAAGTAGTTGTAAAAGACCAAAAGAAATGAAAATGCATCCATATTAGTGTAACTGAGGCTTAGTATTGGTAAGATGGCAAAACTCCCCAAATTGATCTATGTGTCTAGTGCAATCTGTACTAAAATCCCAGATTTTGTTTAGTTCTGTTTTTGTTTTGAGAGAGAAATTGACAAGTTGATTCTAAAATATCACATAGAAATGTAAGCAATCTCCCAGAACACCCAAAGCAAACTTGAGCTATAGAGTATTGTTGGAAAGATCACAACTTTCTGATTTTGAAACTTACTACCTTGCAATGGTAATGTTAGCGTAGTTCTGTCAGAACGAGAGATGAGTATGACTCAACAGAAGAGAATCAGCATTTCAAAAATAGATTCTTAGAGTAAATTAATTTTTGATGGGAGTGGCAAGACAATTCCATGAATAGTTTCTTCAACAAATAGGGCTCATAAACCTAGATATTCATACGTAAAAATGAATTTGGAAAACTTGGACCTCATTTCATATCCTATACAAAAATGAATTCCAGATGCATCACAGACTCAGAGTTACAAATCTAAAACCCTTAGAAGATATCATAGGAATAAATCTTCATGACCACAATGGTTTGCTAGGAATGACACCCAAAACTCAAATAACAAAAGAAAGGCAGACACATTGAACTTCACCAAGTTCACAACTTTTGTCCTTCCTGAGATACCACCAAGAAAGAAAAAGTCAATACAGAGAATGAAAGAACACACTTTCAGGTCATGTATTTGATAAAGGACTTGTATCTAAAATTTATGAAGAACTCTTACAACTCAATAATAAAAGACAAATGATCTATTAAAAGTTGTTAATGGATTCTAATCAACATTTCTCCAAGGAAGATATCCAAATGGTTAGCAAGCACATGAACACGGCACCAGGGAACTGAGTTTAGAGGTACCAGAGAGACACTTCATCCATACACATTGCAACAAACAGACAGATATTAACAAGATCTGACTAAGATGTGGAGATAAGACCCCTATGTATTTATTATTGGCAGGGACATGAATTAGTTCCAATATTTTGGAACAGTTGAGCAGTTTCTCAAAGTTTAAAACACAGGGTTACTATGTGACCAAGCAACGCCACATCTAGGATGGAACTGCTATATTCAAGATAAATGAAAATACATGCTGGCACAACACCTTGCACATGAACTAGTATAGTATAGTACAACCAGTGTGAGCCTGGGAAATGTTATGCTAAGAGAAAGAAGCCAGTTACAAGAGATGACATGTTGTATGATTCCATTTGTATGAAATTCCTGTATAGGCAAATCTATAGGAGCCATAAAGTAGATTATTGGTTTTCTAGAGTTGGTGGGATAAGAAAGAAATAGTGATTGTAAATGGATATGAGGATTCATTTTGGAATAATGAAAATGGTATAGAATTATGGTGATGGTTGTGTAACCCTGTGACTGTGCTAAAAACCATTGACTTGTACACGTCAAAGGAGAATAATTGTGTGGTGTATGAATATCTTAATGAAAAAAAAGTTCATAGGGCCTAGGCCATTCTTGCTCTATCTGAACTTGCTCTATTTACACTGACTTACAAATCTGCCAACTACCTCCTAATTTTTCCCACATTGACTCACAAAATTTTTTCACAGTATTTAGAGATATTTTTGAGGATGTGAGTACATTTTTGGTAATATGGAAGATCCCTCTTCTCAGAGCCATTTGATTTCCTTTGACTTCCCTCCATCTGCTCCTACAAAGTTGATGATACCATACATGTCTCGTTGTTAGTGTTTTGTTCCTACTCTCTTGTACAGTCTTGTGGTAGCATCTCATCATCTAGTGTTTTCATAGAAGTTTTGGAGAGTCCTTGGTTTTGTTTACTAAATTGGTCTTCTGTTTTCTGGAACTGGATGCATGAAGTTTTAAAATCTATTTGTTTCCTTCCTGAATTTTTAAGAAAATGGGTCATGTCAAAAAAGTTCTATGGCTTTGCCCAAATCTAAGTAACCCTTTGGCCTCAATCTTTTAGGTAATAAAAGGCAGAAAGTAGGCTGACAACCTGCTTAACTCAAAGAAAACACATTTTTCAACTTGGTTGTGAATCGATCTACATAGGGAAGAGGAAGAACTCCTCAGAGAGTAGAGTTAAGGGCCAGAGAAGCAATGGACTACAAGTCCTGGGTGTTCATAGCAAGTACCTAGTAAGAAACTCTCTGGTTCCAGAATATGCAGGACATGCATAATAAGATTTAAAGTTGCTGTGGACAAATGTCTGCTATATATGTCTCTTTTCCTTTTCCCAGACAGAAATGTTTTTGGTGTTTATCCTGTCCCTGTTCTACTGCTCTATTTTACAACCTGGGAAGATAATTTATATCGTTAGTTCAGACAAGTGTGGTCCAAAGAGAGCCACCTCTGTAACTGACAAAGAGACTGTCAAAGATCCCTTACCCTCAATGAATAGTCACTGCACATACCCAGAAATCCTGGCCTCCAAGAGAGATGTATGTTCTGTCTCCTTTACCATGGAAGTAAAAGTATCACATTTAGTGATAATAAAAAATGGACTTTGGTAGTCATTAAAGGTATTTATTTATTATAGCTTTTAAGATATTAAAATTCAGAGAAACTGGATGACAGGATGTACAGGAACTCTGAAATAAATCTAAAATAATACCAAAAAAAAAGTTTTAAATGCATTTGTCAAATATTTCCTGTTCATTTCCTACTCTTGCCACATGACAGGATTGTATTTCCCCACCTTCATAAAATTAGGTATGGCCAACGTGATTTGCTTTGACTGATAAATGATGGTGAACTATAACACATGTATCCAGGCAGCAGCTTTGATAGCCATTGCCCAATTCATTCACCACACCCACTTATCCTTGTTAGCAACCATGGAGACATGTGTCCAAATGAGCCTCCATCAGGCTGGGATCTTAAGAGGCCATAACTTGCAAATGCCCCTGTCTTTCTGCAGTGGACACGAAGCATAATCAATAAATATGCTTTTTGCTGTTTTTAATTCACTCGGGTCATGGGCTCTTTGTTGTTTGTTTTTACTAATATAGAATAACCTAGCCCCTTATGGCTGATACAGACACCTCGGAGATTAGTTGTGAGAATGGAACTTGTAATATACATAAAACATTTAGGACATGAAGTGACATATAAGATTATATTAAATAGCACTAATGGTAGCTATTATTGTAATTATTGTAGCTACCCAGCAAAAAATCCCTGACACATTCAGCAAACTAGTCTCTGGTTAGCATTCCCAGGTCTTCTTCTAACTGGGTGGATTTACATTTTTTCCTTAATATATGTATATAAAAGCACTTTGGGGCTCAATACTGCATCTTGTTTATCCTATCTTTGACTCCTCTTAAGATATGGAAAGCTCAATACAAGTTTGTTGAGTGAGATTTTGTGGTCTTCTTGGTGTCAGAGGGGAAATACAGCCAGGGAGTTGATTTTGCAGCATTCCAAATCTACCTGTAAACCTCTTATAGGATGACTGGAGACCTCAGGACACATTTATGTTCTCAATGTTATAGACAACCACTTCTATTCAAGGCTTGGGCTTTGTGATCACACCTACTCACTTTTGGACCTAGCCTCTATCATGAGTAGCATATCCTTGGGCATATATACTTAATCTTTTATTGCCCTAATTTTTTCATATATTACATAGATGAAATTCTATGTACCTCCTAAGGAGGATCTAAAGATTTAATTAATTACGAATGTAAAACACCTAGCAGACTATTATCGTATATACAATAAACATCATATTCCTTCTCTTATTACCTTCTTGTGCATACCCTACAACTGACTAATCTCCTTTCTTTCTTTTTTGTCCTTCTTACCTCCCTTCTCTTCCTTAAATTCACTTTCATATGAAAATGGCTACTTTAAAGAAATGAGCAGACTGCTTCTTCTGTGTTCTCTCCTATTAATTCGTTATAAAGACTCAGCTGTAGTACATTGACCATTTATTTCTGCTGTTTCTTCATGAGGAATTTGAGAGGTACCTTGGAATAATGCCTAAAGAGTTCAGAAAGTAAAGAAATAAAGTACATGGTTGGGTTCCAGGACCTCTCCCCACAAAAGACACACAATTCTGCACAAGCTCAAGTCCCTTATAGAAAATAGCACAGTATTTGCAAATAACCTCTACACATTCTTCCATAAATCTTAAATCTCTAGAATACTTACAATACCTAATAAAAGATCAATGTTATGTAAATGGTTGTTATGCTCTCTGGTTTAGGAAACAATGATCAGAAAGGGTGTCTTTATGTGTTCAGAGCAGTTGCAATTTTTTTCAGATATTTTTATCCAAGGTTGGTTTAATCTGTGGATGCAGGACCTGCAGATATGGAGGGTCAGCTGCATGGTATAGTTTTATAGATTTTGTCATTTGTTTTCCATTTTCTACAGGCTCACCATTTCCTTTTCTTACCATTGTTTCTAATTTTTCATTCTCTCCTGCTATCATTTCTCTTCCTCATGGAATATGTTCTTTAAAATCTGTGAGACTATTTTAATAATTTTTTAATTGTCTAAAAAGAGTCTTTATTTATCTCCAGTCTTCAAATATTTATGTGTTACTCTTTCTCTCTCTTTACATTTAGGGATTCTAATTACATGTATATCAGACCATTTAGTATTGTCCCACAACCCTGCCCTTCTGTGAAATTTTCTGTTTGTTTACATACAGTTTATAGGGTCAACTGTATGGCATACAAATATCTTTATAGGAACTGAGGATATAGCTTAGAGGTAAAAGGCTTGCCCAGCATGTGTGAGGTCCTGGGTTCAATATCCAACCCCCACACCACATACACACACAAATATTTATAGAGATACAGTGAGTACGATAATATATACACATATATTTAGAAGAGTTCGAAATACAGAAAGCTAAGAAAAAATGTCTAACATATAAACAACTTCAACTATGGAAAACCCTAATTTGAAGGTTGGGAACTAGAAATATGCATGCAAATATTCATAATAGCATTATCTTTAAGTGCCCAAAATCAGAAACATCTGTCAGTGCATAGATGGATAAACGAAAGGTGCTGTATTCATACAAAGGAATATTATTCATGTTCAAAAAAGAACATGTTACCAATACATTATGAGTGGATCTCAAAAATATGCTAAGTGAAAGAAGCCAAACATACAAATACACACACACACACAAACTATATAATTTATGACTATTTTTCTGAGATATTCTACAAAGGCATACTATAAAGGAAGAATATAGATCAGTAGTTGACTGGGTCTGGGGATCAGAATGGGCAGTGACTACAAATAAACATGAGAGATCTTCCAGGATAATGAAAATGGCCTAACTATTTGCAACTGATAGTTGTACAAGTCTGAATTACCTAAGAATCATTGAATAACACAGTGAAAATAGTTGAATTTTATGGCATGTAAATTAGACTGGGAGAGAAAAAGGAGAGAGGAGAAGGAGACTGACTGAATAAATGTTCACTTAAATGTCAGTGGACGCTGAGTACCCTGGTGCTATCTCTTGAAGCCAACTTTTGCTTTCTGAAAATCCCTCTGCATATGCAATGCTATTAATTGTGGACTTTAAGAATGAAATGGAATTGTTGGGGCAGGGATGGCCAAGGAAAGGGTACCATTCCAAATGTCATAACCTATTACGAATCAAAATGAATCAAGTTCCCCTCATCTGTAGAATAAGAGGGTTGGCCTGTGTACTCCAGGGTACCCTCCAATTCCCAAGTTCGAATGGCTAGGATTAAAAATAAACATTGGCTCAACAAGCAACATCATGTGTTGGGCTCAGTAAGAAATACTAAGCAGAATCAGCATCTTTCCATAGGGTTTATTTTTAAAACACAGAGACCTTCGCTCTGTCTCTGAACTGTCAGATAATATTCATTTCTTTTAAGGTCACTGCAAAGCCACAAAATGAAATCTTATTTAATTCATAACAGCAGATGCAATTGTTGTCTGAATTCACTTCTTTTCAGGGCTGAAAATTTCCTACGCTTGGGCTGCAGTAAAAGTTCCCTTTGATATCTTCTGTACACCTCACTAGTTGAAAATTCTTGACAGAGAAACAGAGGAAAGATAATAAACTAAAGAAAAGGAAAAGGAGAACACTCAACCTCCAAAAAAAGCATAGAATGCAATCCAGTAATTTTAATGTCACTATATAAATAATGACTTGTATATTGATCATACTGTGTTGTTGCATTGATTAGGATCAAAGCTTGCCTTGTCCCAATGAAACCAAGTTCTATAAGTAAGCAGCAGTTTGAGCTATCAGCTATATTAATTTACAGGAAAATACAATGTCTAAAGGAAAATGCACGTACTTGTTTTTAATAAAACCAGACCTAATACAACTCTTGATCCTATCAAGTTTCAAGTAGAAATTAGTCTTACAATTAAAATAGTTGACACTTGAATGGAATTCGCTTTGTGCTGATCCCTAAGTCCTTTATGTGTATTAAACTTCACAATAAATCTATGACAGCAACATAACTTTTATTCTCATTTCACTCATGGACAATACTTAAAATTTCACTAGATTGAATAGTGTGCCCTAAAAATGCATATCTGTCCAGAATGTGAATGTAACCTTATTTGGAAATAGGGTCTTTGCAAGTGTAACAGAGTTAGAATGAGTCACAATGGATTAGAATGGATGCTAAATCCAATAACTCCAGTGTCCTTGTAAGAAGAGGAAAATGTGGAACATGCAATACACAGAGAATTCCATACAAAGAAGTAGAATTGGAATGATATGTTTACCAGTCAAGGAACACCAGGGATTGCTGGCTACCACCAGAAGCTACAGGAAGGCCAGGGAAAGAACCATCTCCAGCAACTTCAAAGGGGGCAGGGCGCTGCTGATATCTTAATGTTAGATTTTTGTCCTCTGGACAGTGAGAGAATAATACTCTGTTGGTCTAAACCACCTAGTTTGTGGTAATTTGCTACAACAGCCCTGGGAAACTAACAAAAGAATGTTCACTAGTATCTCTTCAGCTATGATCAGAACTCATAGTCTAGCTCTGGAGGTCGTAAGCTTAAGCACACTCTCACAGTATCTTATATGTCATATTATTGGCAGTGGATTGACACTGGTAATGAGGAAAATTGGGTAGAGAGAGTTGAAGTTCTATAAATTACCTCAAGCTGTACTTTCAAAGGTATTAAGATTAATCGAAGTGACCCAGTTTATCCAACGACTGCTACTACTGCCTTAACCTCTCTGTTTTCTGTCAATCTCCTCACCTGTGAAATGGTGTATTTGCACCCACTTCATTGGATTTTTTGAGGATTTATTGAATTAATACATCAATAATGCTTACAGGATAAGCTGGCATGTATTCAGTGCTTAATAACTATTACTGATTATTGTTATTATTGCCATCGTCAGAGCAATTGCTATTAAAAAGAATAAATTCCAGTTGCTTCAACAGATAGCTAAGATTTTTTCAGACTTGGTATTACAGCTTGTTCCTGCTAGTTTTTTGTCTGTGAGCTCTAGGACACTTTATCCCACCTTTCTGAACCTTGGACATTGAGATATTAATGTATGCCCACATCATGGAATCACTAGGACTTCAACATATACATATATTCTTGAAAAATAATGTATGTAAATATTCAACCCACTGTTAGGGACATAGTAAGCAGAGGCTTAGAATGCATGGTAGTTGTGACTGTTATCATTAACTATTCTAGTACACAGTAATCTTTTCAGCCAAGAAATGCCTTTATTTCTGTAATCTAAATCATTCCAACTGCAAATCAGCCATATTCCCCTATTGTTCTACCCTCAGTGAAACCAAAGGAGTTTAGGTCACTTTTTTAAAAAATAAACTTTCTTTTTCCCCCTAGCCTGAATCCATATCAGAGGTAAAGATGTACATCTCCACAAAACATGCATTTTCCTCCAGACTTTTGAACCTACATTTAAGTAAGACAAAATTGAGCTTTTAAAAAGTGTCTTTGTGAAAGTGAATATTGAAATGTCTTCTGAGAAGATAATGAGACGGATGGGCTAATGAGAAATCTCTTTCCCATGCTATGTGAAATATGGGTTTAATATTGTTTTTCATTTTTTCTTAACATTACTACCATCCTAGCCCCTTCCCTTCCTGTGCCAGTGTACTCTTATGGATTAGTTCTTTTATTTATTTTTAATTTTACATATATATTTGAATAAATGGCTCTGTGGGAGGTGAGATGAATGGTTAATGAGAAGAGCTGTTGCTGATAACCAGGAGGAGTAAAACCTTTAATCTCTGTCAGGGATATAAGGTAATTTTGCTGCAGGAGTGACATTATAATGAACAGCAGAATGGGATTTCCATTTTACCTTTTTCTCCTCTCCAACTCTCTCCCTCCCCCATTTTACGTTGCTATGCAAATGCCTACCTCAATTCTACAAGGTAATAGTCTTATTTAACCCTACCTCTTAATGTTAAGAATGTCAAACACACAAAACACTGCTTCAGGTAAAGATGGACATCTCAATTTGATGCTCAGCCCCTGAAAATTCTGAAATATTATCTCCGGCACCTATGGGTATACTGACTGGATTAGAGCTAAAGAAACCAAATGGACAATAATAGAAGGGAGGATATTACAGAAATGGAAAGAGAAAGTGAAAATATTTTATTATTGGTCATCTTCACCAAATATTTCCAGGTCCATTCTTTACTGGGCTTATGATAGGATTGAAGTTTCTGAACAGTTGGGAGACAGCACATGGTTTCTTCTGACTGGTCAAATGTGAGTAGAAGTTGATTGTGCTTTTTCCAGGCTAAAGCATTTCATTTGAATGTGAAACCTTTTCGAACTCCTTCTTTCTCCCTGCCACTGCCACCAGCATGGTTGACAGCAATGAGAATAATTGAGCCAAGAAGTCTAGAGTACTATACATTTTCCTTAAAAGATTCTAACTCTCAGAACAGAGGTCAGGTAGAGCAGAGCTGTTGTACACCTGCTGTGGACCTGTGTTATGTGAGATGACTAAATCTCCATTGTTCTCAGTCACTGGGACTTGGGAGTTGTTTGATGTGGAGCTTAATATTCTTGTCCATCCTTATTCTCAGGATATAATAACAAAAGTAAATGCCACCATTTAAAGGACTGGAAAAGAAGTTCTTGGCAATGCCAAGAGGTGGCTTGAAGTTAGAGAGGGCTTTAATACACATGAGGTAGGATAGAAGAAAAAACAGGTTTTTTTCTACCTAAAAAGTTAGGTAGAAAGGAAACAAAGGGAAGAAAAAGGTGACTCTAACCTCAATCTGAAAGACTTATGCTAAGGTTTCTCATGGCAGTTGTTTTCCTTCCAGGTCTGTCATTCCCAAATTTATATGGAATTTACAAATCTTAGAGTCACTGTAAATTCATCATGTATAAAAACTGTACTGTGCACTGTTAATTAGACTATCTAATGTACTAACATGTGTATTTTTAGAATAAACAAAGGAGATATGATATTTTAAAGATATGATATTTTAGGATAAAGGGTACATTCTAAATGTCATCTATTAATCAAGTAATGTTGACAATGTCAACCTGAAGATCCTGAGAATGGCCAGACCACCATCAATCATCTTGTGATCACCAGAATGATATCATCATCACGTAACTTCCCATATCCACCCCATACAAAGATTCCTTTAAAAGAAGAGCCTAAGCCAGCATGTGATGCACACCTGTAACTCTGCCTACTGAGGAGGCTGAGGCAGAAAGATTGCAAGTTCAAGGACTGCAGGTTCTGGGTTACTTAGAAAGACCCTGTTTCAAAGGCCAAAGATACAGCTCAGTGGTAGAGTGTCCCTGGGTTTAATCCCCAGTACTATTAAATAAATAAACCTGACACCCCCAAAGGTACTTCTTGTTCTTCCTATTTGTCAAGATTCAATATATCCTGAAATTCTGTTCTGCAACATGTCAAGATCCTGGAAGGTCCACATGGAGGTCTCCTCTGAGTGACATCCTCACACCTGCTTACAGGGACACAGATACCCTCAGTCCCACAGACTCATCAGCACAATCTATAACCACTACTTCTTTGATGTGGACATTTTTGTTTGATTATTTTCTTTGTAAGTACTAGGCAAGACCAGGAATCAATCCCCTTCCTAATTTCATTATTGTGTATGGGAGGTGAGATAATCAGGCTCCAA
The DNA here is from genome assembly GCF_902686455.1 of Sciurus vulgaris. Taxonomy (NCBI): domain Eukaryota; kingdom Metazoa; phylum Chordata; class Mammalia; order Rodentia; family Sciuridae; genus Sciurus; species Sciurus vulgaris. Next base: position 76,130,550 of record NC_136474.1, on the reverse strand, counting down.
AGCATCTCACAAGTAGCCTTCTAACTGTTCAGCCTGCTTTCAGTTCCTTCCCACGTAAGTCCAACTTGCAAACACATGAGATCAATTTTCATGAAATATCTTTGTAACATCACCTTCATAACCCTTGATAACTTGCATCTGCCAAATTCCTTGGGTGTTCTTTTGAGATTCAGAGATCTCAGGCAGAGGGAATTTTCTTCTCACTATTTTAAGAGGCCCTCCACTCCAGTCAAATGTCCCATAGCTTCCAAGCATAACTTCTTCTTTGCTGTTTCCATATTGCTTCAGTCTGAACCCTTTTCCAACTTTTCCCCTTATCAAAATCTTTCACCACCCTTTATTTCCAACTCAATTATATCTTCCTCTGAGAAACTTTTTCCTCTGCCTTACATGAACTCTTAGAAAAGGCTAACTCTTAACTTGTTCTACATATACATATAAATTATAAATATGTATATGCATATATATATATATATATTTTTTTTTCCTATGTAAGATTCCGTATCTGGGGATAAGAGGATATGATTCCAATGAAGTCATAAACCAATTCTAGGAAAACGGTACCTGTTTTGACCAACTAGTCTCATTTTCCTTATCTATAAAAAGGGGAGAATGAGTTGCATATTCTCCTCAGTCATATTAAGCTATAGTATTAAGCTATAGTCATATTAAGCTAATAGTCTATGGTTAACTACAGATCAGTGAATGAGCTTTGATAGGTCAGCCTTATGGGAGACTGAAACTCTGTTAAGCAGTTTCTAAGCAAGTGGATAAAGGAATAAACATTATCAAGCCTGACTATGAAGTCACTGAGAGAACCCACTGACTTATGCTGGGTTTGGGTGAACAAAGTTCTTCTTCCTGTTGGTGAAGAAATTGTCTCAAGAGTCCCCCAAGGACAGGAAATGAAGAAAGAATAATCAAGTGATGATAGTTCTCTTTCCTCTGAGGCACTGAAAGAGGATATATTCTTAACACATAGTATCAAGCAGTCATCAACTAATTCCACTTGGTGATCCTCAAATCCTTTGATCATCAAAGTCTTTAAGCATCATATCAAAGAAAAAGTCTTCTGCCCTATAATCTAGTTTTTCAGGCAAAAATAACCACAAGACAACAATGATGATAAGACTTCATGCAATTAAGTTTCGTATTATGAGAACTCCATAGATTTGACTGGCATTCTTACCTCCATCTACATAATGACTGCAGGCATTCACAAATCCTTCGATACCTTATTTGTAAAAATGTGGACAATGGTAGTATCTACCTGAGAGGATGTTGGGAGGATCAAATAAAATAATGCAATTAAATGGCAGTCCTGGAACATTGCAAGAGCTTAACAAATGTTTATTTTTATCATATCATCATTGTCATCATTAACATTATATCTTACAGTCAATGAGTATGGAGATCAATGAACTGGAGGAGCTGGGCAAGGCCTCCCAAGAGAGGCTAAATTGAGTTTGATCTTTTAGACTATCAGATATGTTAGACATTAGGAGAGAAATGAAGGCTGAAAAAAGACCTTTGTAACTGAGAACAAAAACAAGAAATTTAGGTAGACATGATCAACTAAGAACCTCAATTGGAAATAACCTTAGACAATGGCCTCTCCAAGTCTGACTGAATGGTGTGCTACAGTATCCTTTGGCTGCTGGACTACCTATTCACCTCACCTTGACCTCCAGTACACCATAAAAGAAAAACATCAAAACACATGAAGAAATGTGGAATATCCTGAAAGACTGTCCTACAGATTTTAGAATTCAGCCACAAATTTTGGTAAAGTGAAGATTTTCCCTTTTCTACTAAAGACAAAGAATTGTTTCATAAAGCCTGGTGGTCTTGGAAAAGAGTATATTGTGGGATATTTGCATGTGGTAACATTAACAATATCTAGGAGTTATTGAATAAGTCTCACCTGTCTATTTCATAATGACCTTCTTTCCTGAAAGGCTTTCTTTATTGTTACAGCTACTGGTTGAATTCAGCTTCAAAGAAAAAATAATAGAATAATTAATATTAGGTTCTGCATATTTCCAGTAATAAACATTACTAATGCTTCATTTTGGGGCCACTGGGTAACTAATTTAAACTTTTTTCTCATTATATAGTCAATTTACTTAATTTGAGGAGGCCACATTAGATTTTTTCCTCTTACTTTTATTAGCTTTTGGCCTTTCTCCAACTTGTCTTAATCAAAATGCTTATTATTTGTGCCTTGCCATTAAGGATAATCTAGTTATTCTATAGATAGAAAATTGCATGTTAAAAAAAAAAAGGAAACATTTAGTTGCTACCACACAATTCTTCTGCTTCTTCCAAGTAAAAGCAGAAATATTTGCAATTCAATTGCATGGAGTCATTCCAGGACAAGGGCTAATGGCAGTTAAATGAAATATTCTCTGCCAACAGCATTGTGCAAATTAAAGTTCTTTACTTTGAATGCTGAACAATATTATTTACATTTTCCTCGTTGCCACTAGACAAGGGAAAAGTGATTTTGTAAATTTTTCATTTTGTTCTCCTTTATCATATATTTATTGGAACCCTACTGTATGCCTAGGTTCTTTGTATGCAGCCATGAGCAAGACAAAGTCCTTGCTCTCATTAAACTTCAGCACAACCACACCTACAAAGACTATAAGTATGTACAGGGTAGTCTTAAATTCTATGAAGGTATATAAAGATGGTAGGTGGAAAGTGAGAGAAAGTAGCATGGATGGGGGAAGTCTTGTTTTATAGAGTATGGTCAGGAAAGACCCATCAAATTTGACCAGAGAGAATAAACAATGTGGATATCACACTCTCCAACACTCACATTTGCTTACCCATGCCCGTAAATCAACAGCTTGGGTAAAGAGATTTAGAAGAGTTTTTCACTCATCGAAATTCTGTGAACTTAGAGTGCTAACCAGAACATGAGTCTCTGTCTTTGTAATGTTAATAAATGGTTGCCTGCTTAATTTTTGACTCCAAGGAGAGACTGTAAATCTGAGAGGTTGCCACTCTGTTATACATCATGCATATTGCAGAAATTAGCAGGCTCGAACTGCCCAGAAGGCTGAACAAAAGTGGGATTTATACTCCTTCTTCACTGATCTTTCACACATGAATCAAATGATATATTCCCAGAGAAGTATTAGAAACTGACGCGCTCCGTGCCAGCATGTAGATAAGGTTGAGACCTGTGTATATCGATGCTTACACTCGGATCTCATGTGTCTCTGCCATATGGAGATTAATCTGGCTCAGGCCCTGCTGATAGTTGGAATTAATAATCGTCCTCACACAATACCAGCCGGTCACCACAGAAACGTGCTCCCGAATGGAGCCGGAATCATCAAGCGCAACCCAGCCATCACCTGCTCCCGTTCCCCCCTTTGTTAACCTTAAAATTAAACACAGTCACAAACCACTTATGGAAAGAGCAGCTTTCCACAGCCCTTAAGCATCCTAGAAGCAGCTTTCACAACCTGCTACTCCAAACCCAGGCCCTACTCTTTCATTTCATTTCACTGATGGCTGTTTAAAACAAAGTTCAATGAGCTGCTCTATGTGGGTTTTCAGCTCCAGCAAATTTGGATTTGCTAACTAATAGAAACAGGAAAAGGAGACCCATACAACCATAGAAACGAAATGATGTACCCCCATTTCTGTACAATGAATCAAAATGCAGTCTGTAAAAAATAAACAAATAAATAATGGAAAAAAATAATGAAAAGCAACAGCTTGATAAGGACAAAATATAAGGAAGTTGAAAAGAAACAACATAACCCAGAAGCAAATGATAGCACAGAAGTGGATGCTGCCTTTCCATAGGTCAGTATTGTATTTCCTGTTTTTTTTTTTTTTTTTTTTTGTGACCTCAAGCAAATTTTCTGCCTCTGAAACCTTTGTTGCCTTAACTGCAAAATGGATTTGATGGTAACCCCTTGTAATGGGGTGTATAACATGCGGTCTGCCAGCCAAGATGGGAAGTGCATGTCTCTAGTCCAGAGGTTTTACTCTACACTCTGAGGGCAGGCTTTTGCCCTAATGGAGAATATATTTTCCTGCTAGGCATGGTGGTGCATCTCTATAATCCCAGGGTCTCAGGAGGCCGAGGCAGGAAGATTGTGAGTTCAAAGCCAGCCTCACAACTTATCAAGGCCCTAAGCAACTTAGTGACACACTGTCTCTAAATAAAATATAACAAAAGGGTTGCGGATATGGCTCAGTGGTTCAGTGCTCCTGGATTCAATCCCCGGTACCAAAAAAAAATTTTTTTTAAGTATAGATAAAATTTATCTATCTATCTATCTATCTATCTATCTATCTATCTATATATATATATATACACAAATAGACATATGTTTACATAAATATATACTTTTCAGTATTAAATATAAAAGGACTCAGTCTCTAAGTTTTGTCTTTTTTAACTATTCTCATCCATACCTGAAATTTTGTTAGTGTACAGTTAGAAGTGATCATTCACTGGTGCAAATAGTGGGTTTTATTTAGAAATAGGTTAGTAAGGGCTTTTCTTTAATTAAAATTAATGTTATCTGAGGTGCAGATTGGCTAACATATTTGCAGATACTTCCCACCACTCCATGGGCAAGGTGTAAGCTCCTAGAATGGTTTCAATTTTAGAAGTAGTATCCTGAACTTGATTCCTAAATAACTGTGTCTCTAACTGATGGCTCTAAGGATTTAATCCCAAGTCTAACTCAATGGTTATCCAGTTCCTACTCCAGCATGCTCTCCTATCTGCCCAGGGGAGCCTTCCATGCCAGTTTCATTTACCAGCATTTGTACAACCACAATGGTCTTATGAAGCTTGTTAGATTGTGCCTGCTAACAAATGTCTAATGGAGTTTTCAACATGTTTAAAATGACACAAACATTTGTTGTATGTTTTTTGGCATTTGTTTCCATCACAAGTATTTATCCTTTCAAATTTTGGATTTGTAAGTATGAACTTCAGTTATATAAAAATTTTACTTTAGAACACCTCGTTCCAATGAGGCTTCCATTTCTGGGTGTTGCTTTTTAATTAGGTTGTCATCACAAGACTTTTGAACCTAAGTGATTTATATCGTTGATAGACAATTTTTCACTGTTCGTTAGCATTTATATACATGTTTTATGCACAAGCATTCTTGGTGAACTTTGTTCTGAAGGATCTTTTAAGAATGTTTTCTTTATAAGCAAGCAACCTTCAAAGACAGGGATTGAGGCTTCTTCTGTAGCAAAAGGCAGGGTTGTTTACTGTCCAGTACCTCAAAAATAATGTCTCCTTTCAGTGCAAAGTTCAGGGAGGATTATTGACTATTAAAAAATATTTGGGTCCCAGAAATTTGGAGGGAACTTCCTCTAAAGCAATCTACGGTGTGTGCAAGAGTCACCTGGCCCTCATGGTATTGTCCTGTGAGAACTGAGGCTCAGGAAACTAAAGCAAAAGGATGATAATCTGGCTATGGCTACTGTTGTGAATAATCAATTGTACTTATATTCACTTAAGAATCTTACCTCTTGGCCAGTATCCATGATACTGTAGCATACCAACGGGTTAATTTGCAAGTAGGATAAATCTCAGATTGTTCACAGTTATGGATACACATCACTTCTGAATTCATTTTATTTCAAATAAAAAAATTATGATGAATGCTATGGAGTCCAAAGATGAATGAGAATACCATGAAGATTCTCAGGGATTCTCAGTTTAGATAGAAGGCAGAAAACAATCTGTATTCTAGTTTAGACAGGGGAACTGAAAGCTTCAAAGCCTTGGTATAAGAATTAATTGCAAAAGGAGAATCAGAATAGTAAGAGAACTAATTCTTTTTAAGTGCCTTCAAGCTGATTGAAAGCATATGTTTATATGCAAATAATTGGAATTTCAATTATAAATGATTCTAGTCATTAAAGAAATATCTGAAAAGCTACTAAATGTGATTTCCCTTATTTTTTGAAAATGACAACTTTTTTCTCTCAAATATCTGACCTGTTTGTAGATTACCTGATACTGCTAGCAATACACTGTCATAGTAGGAATGATAGAAAACTGTGTAAAGTTGGATGTATTAAAAATTCATTCGCTGGAGTTCCACTTCTGGAAAAGCAGTGTGAGGAACTGCATGGCCCCAGTCTGTACTGAAACAACCATAATGGTGACATGTATCTTAAAAAGCAACCATTTGAAATCTCTTGAATATTGCTCCAATTCAGTTATGGCAACTGTATTTTCAGTTAGGAGAGGTAAAGACACATTTATTCACAATAAAAACACTAATGGCAGAGTCTTTGGGACTTGTGCCTTAGATACATCCCCTCTCTCCTCTAACATGATTGAAGCTCCACTTGGATGCGTGTGACCAGGGAGACAGGGCTCCATGTCCCTTCAGTTCTTGGTCAAGGGATACAGTGTCTCACCAAGTAAAGCAGATCTTCTGCCTTCCTCACACCCTCAACTACTTCCAGGTTTCAGAGGCTAAGTTCTTGGAAAATTTGACTGACAGGTCAGGGGAATCCCTTCTTCCAACCAGCCTGTGTAAAAGGCTTACAAAGGGTTTAGAAGGCAAAGAATACTGGGTCTCTGGTTTCCCTCTTGGCAACTCATTCTCAGGCTGCAAGTTTCATCCTGTAGAGGCAAAACAGAGACAAGAGGCTTCCACCCCAACTAAGCACTCCTAGTCTAGAGTATCCCAAGGAGCAGGCTATTGTCCTGACATCCATCTCTGGGGAGTAGTTCAGAGATTTTGATCAGGGAAGAGGAAGACCATTTGAACAAAGTTTTGATATCTCTTCTGATATTTATTTGAGGTTTTAATATCTCTCCTGATGTTATTTGAAAAAAAATGTGAGGAATATCAAGAATAAGAGTGCCCCCCCAAAAAGAGTAGATTTTTTGTAGTATATAAGTAAAAAGTTGATAACTTCATGAAAACAATAACTTAGACTAGAGATGGTTTATCAGAAAAATCAGAGGAAAAGATAAGAAGAGACATTCTGGGGTTAGGACAAACTTCAAAGGCTGGCCTAAAGAAACACTGCTAAAATGTTGTTTGAATTTAGCTGGCTACGACTATGGAGCATTTATGCTCCTAGAACATTGTAGATGACAATGGAGCATTCAGTCAGAAATTATTAGAACCAAATGTCTGGGTGTCATAACAACAGACTAGAGAGATCAGGTAAAGAGACAAAGAGAAGGCTGATAAAAGCACTGTCATCCCTGGGTGACTGGGTGAATGCCCACAGTTGTGCCCTCAAAAGAGGGGCATCAGAGGCTTCACACTGTGGGGTGAAAGAGACTTCACTAACACACTCTAGCCAACTCATTAAGCAAAGAAACATGTAAACAAAAGCAAGCTCAAAATACAAAAGAATCAGATATAGAAACATCCCATTTTCAACAAAAATTGTAAGATATGAAGAGAACTAGGAAACTGTTACCTATGCACAGGAAAACAAAACAAAACAGACAACGGAAGCAAATTTAGGAGTGCCTAGATGGTGGAATTAGCCAACTTCAAACATCTGTAATAAATACACTTGATGAGGCAGAGGAAAGATGTGAAGAGAAGAAGGATGTGATTACAATGCATAACGAAATAGAGACAAGCACTAAAGAGAATTTAAAAAAAAATCACTCAAAGTAGAAATTCAGGAGGAATTATAGTAATTGAATGACAATAATTACCAAAGGACTTCAGCAGTAGATTTGAACTGGAAGAAGAAAGAATCCGAGAACTGGAGACAGACTGATAGAGGGTATATCAGACTGAAGAACTGGAAAAAAAAAAAAAAAAAGGATAAAGGGAAAATAAGAAATCCTCAAAAAAAATGTGGGACACCATTGTGTGTACCAACAAATAAGTACAGAGGGAGATAAGAGAGGAGCAGAAAAATGATTCAAAGAAATAATGTGTCAAATGTCTCCAGTTTTTACTGAAAACATTCATCTACAAATCCAAAACCTCAACATACCCATGTTAACAAAACTCAACATCCACTGTGGAGCATACCATGATTAAAATACTTAAAGCCAAAGACACACTCTTAAAAGTGGCAAGAGAAGGGAAATCCTCACACACAAGGACGCAATATAGGATGAACAACTGATTTCTGTTTGTGAACAGTGAGGACCAGAGACAGTGGCATGGAAGGGGAGATTTTCCTATTAATACTTTCTGAGGTTTTTAATTATAATGGGAAGTTTCATTTTCTATGTGAGAAAACAACCTAATAAAACCTTGTATAAGGGACTGGGGTTGTAGCTCAGTGGTGGAGCATTTGTCTGGCATGTGTGAGATTCAATTCTCAGCACCATATGTAAATAAGCAAAATAAAGGTCTACTGACAACTAAAACAAACAAACAAACAAACAAAAACCTTGTATAAAGGTAAATTAGCCTATAAATACTGAGTTTGAATAGCTGGCATGGAGCTAACAGACCTTGGTTAAGTTTTAACTTCTAACCTTGTCCTAATTCCCTGTGTCTTTTTCTAGATCTGGGTCAGATTGCAGGGAGTATAACCTACTCAGATTAGCAATAGCAGAGTCATGGGACGTGGCTATTGAAAAATTGTGATAGAATCACTCTGAAATTAAGCACAGCCAAGATGCATGGTGCCTGGAGTTGGGAACTGAAGAGTTAGGAACTGAGTCAGGGGTGCTCACCCTCTGTCTCTTACTTTGCTCTTTGTTACTGACCACAGTTTTTGCCACAGCCCCTCCATGTGTGTTAGGTTCACCTTTCTGGAGCCATACATCATTTACTTTTGTATTTCTTGCTCCTTAAAACTTAGGATTGCACATATCTCCCATGGACCTTTAACGGCCCACCTTCTATTAATTCATATTCTGCAGAGAAAGCACCACCATGACTTGGTCCAGCTTAGAGACTTATTTGCCTTGAAATAATCTCTTGAGGAAAAGGCACTCGTGTAAGGTTGCCTGCTGAGGGTGGCAAGCAGTGCCAGCTAAATTGTAAGGGGACATGTGTGTGTCTCAAAGTCTGCTACATTGCTCTTTGGCAAGTCACTACTCTTTCTTGCCTACTATACTCTTCTGTAAACTCCTTCTCTGTGACTCCTTCTAGTTTGTCTGGAATAGTCTGCTTTCCAAGGGATATGTGAATGACTAATCCCCAAATCTCTCTTAATTCATGGGTGTTCTGTACACACTGACACTTTTAGCACATGGCATAGTACAGTCTTAATTTATAGGACAGTGCCTTCAGAAGTAGGTCGTCATGTGCACCATCTCCTCCCACCCACTTCCAGCATACCGAATACCTTCTCTGTGACTCAGGAAGAAAGAGAATTTCATATTCTCTTTGCTTCATTTTCAAAGAACCAGACTCTAACCCAAGTGTCTGACTTGAGGATTTCCCCAATTACATTCTGAAAGAGACTCTCACTTTTTCTTTCCACATGTAAGTGCTTGTGCATATCTGACATTAATTAAAGGACTAATTTAATAGCAATGCTAAGAAAAATGAGGCAATCTATAAATATTCAACCTCATCCTCTCTTTCTCTGTGTATTGCAAATAATACGAGTCCTATAAATAACGTGTGCAAGAGTGTGAGCAATTTGAGACCTTAATTGGATGAATATATCTGAGGCTAAATGACAGAACTTGTGTTATCAAGTTGCTACTTATGTTTTCAATGCGGAATTTCTAACAGATGTTCTTACCTAGGGCTGAAATTGGGGAAGCAGACACAGAGTAGAGGATGAATCAAAAGAGAAAGTTAAAGTGAGTTTTACCAATGAGATAAGCTCAACTGCTAATAAGCACTTTAATGTACTCTGGCAAATCCATTCTTGCCCACCCAAGACTCCCTGTGAGCCCTGACTTCTCATGTTGGCATTCTTGAGTCACTAAATGAAGGTCAACAAACAACTTTACTATCAACCTAAGGGATGCACAAAGAATCTCTTTTAAAAAATTCTAGTGAATGTCTATTTAATAGTTTGATTATATATAATGCATAACCTTATTACAACTTCACACTCTTCTTTAACTATTTTGTTTTACCACAATTATATTTTTAGTTCCTCATCAGAGGAGATTGGGGCATATTTCTCTTCTGAATCCTAATGGAATCCTCAATATATTCCTAACCAAGAAAATAGTACACATTCAATAAATGCTGTTTTTTTTTTTTTTTTTTTTTTTTTTTTTTTTTTATTAAGTTGAACATATGGTCCTTTAGGATCTAAAGCAGCTATTCCAGTTTTCCCTGAAGGTTAACTTCCATTATACTTAGCAAATGGAACAGAAAAAAAGAAAATTATATATATGCAAAGCCAGCACGTTCATAAAACAATACATAGTAAAATGTCAGAGTGTTAGTTCTTTAGAGATCATCTGGTATATGATGGAGAACTTGAGGGGTAAGTTACCTGGTCAAGCCACACAGCTAATCAGAATCTTAGAACCCCCTGTGCACCCTTCATTCCTACTGATACATAATTGTTTTTTTTTTTTAAGAACTTAATTTTGCTTGATAGATCAGCTTCACCAGTCTGCCCACCTCCTACAGCACTGGTGATTGCCAGTCTCTTAAAGAGCATACTTGAGCAAACTCTGAGGATTGATTGAATGTCTCCATTCGTTTGTCTCACTTTCCCTTTTTCCATTATACCTAGCCATTCTCAGAAGTCTCCCATCAAGGCTAGGCTTCTTTCTTTATACTGGAAGTAGTAGTGTTTACTTTTTTTTTTCCCACTTATACACGCCTGATAATTTTGACACCTTCCCATTCAGTACCCTGGAGTACATGAATAAGTAGGAATAATTAAACACAAAGAGTCACGACTTTACAAGTTTTTCTCAGACTGGGTTTAAGATATATCTAGGATAATAGTCATGGAAAATTCAATTCCATAGCAACCAAATTAATACTAATGAGCAAGGGTAGAAACTGTGTATCAACAGGGAAATGCATTTGAAAAGGAACACAGAGAGACTGGAAATGACAAAACCATTAGGTTGGAACTTGGCAGACTACCCAAAAGGTTAGGGGCTTCCAAAAATGTTCATTTTCATCGTAAATTCAATGAAATCTTTAGAAAGGTACAAACTGCCTTGTCATGGCAGCTTCAGTAGTCCACAGAAGATGACACCGTTTTAATGGAAATTGGTACTTTCCTCTCTGATGTGTCATGACATTACCACACTATGTAACACCCTTCTGTCTAGGCTTGACAACACATTCCTCTTCTTTTTTTGTGGGGGGTGCTGGGGATTGAACCCAGGGCCTTGTGCTTGCGAGGCAAACACTCTACCAACTATGCTAAATCTCCAGCCCCATTGACAATACATTCTGATGAGACATTAATTTTATTCTGTACTCAAGCTTCAGTTGGGGGATCATGATGTTGATTCATCAGAGGAACTCAATCTTTTCAGAGCATTAAAAATAGTGGAAGTCCAAACATACATCTTAATTACACATTGTCTGGAGGTCCCAGTTAACCATTTCTTCATTAAGAAATAGTCTACCAAGTAAAAGAAAATGCTCTGTAGAGTTTGGAAGCAGGCAAATATGTTATGACATAATTACAGATACCAAATGGAATGCAAGCTACACAACTAGATTTGCACAGATTTCAATTGAAGACAAAAAGAGAAAGAACAGAGATTTCTCTTAGGGTGATATGTAATTTAATTTGATCTCAAAATGCTGGCATTTGTCTCCATGCTGTTATTAGTTTCTTCCCTAAGCAAAGCAAGAGCAGAGTTTTTATTTAATATGTTCTAAAAATTGAATTTTACGACCAGCTCTTAAAGTACAATATGTTACAAATCTAGGGAATAATTGTTGTAAGTAATAATAAGCATTTTAGCACCAGGTCATCAGGGTGCAGTACTCTGGATCATGTTGAACTGCCAGTATGGAAAAGTCACTCACCAACCTGCATTTAGGTATCCTGACTGACTCACTAAATTGAATTTTGTTTCTGGCATTACTGTATGTGTTTCTGGGAAAAAAGGACCACAAGAACCTTCACAAAATAAACTGATTTACTTCTTGGCTTTGGTGTAGAAATAAACACAGGTCATCCTGATTAATGACATATCTAAATATGTCTAAGGGAAAGCTTTATCAGAACTCCATTTGTAACAACACCTGAAAGATCTCTGGCCTCCAAGAAAATATTTCCACTCACCCCTGTGACTCTAGACCAGCTGTCTTCCCCAGATGGTCCAGACCCTGGAGTTGAGCGCTTCCTGACGTAAGTAGTTCCCTCAGAAATCGTATCTAGACTGTGTATTGGAATTATCCTCCTTCCCACCCGTGACATGTTCTTTTCCTGAAATGATTTCACTGGGACTCAATCTCCCCTACTTAGAAACTTTGATTACACTGTTAACAATGCTTCCTACCAAGGCTGTTATTTTACCTCTCCAGCCCCAGGTATCTCCAAATACCATCACTGATCTCACCCTGGAAGGTCCTTTTGAAAACTATATTCCTTAATCTATCTAGATGTACTCTGTCTTGTGTGTGGAAATGAGTCAGAAGAATGTAACATTAAAGAAAGTTCACTGAAGGAATGAAAAATAGAAAGAATGAATGAATATCAAGAACAAGGGTCAGGAGCCCTAGATTCAAGTGCTAGCTTGGTATCATCGCACTCTGGCTACATCAGGTTAGATTCTGCTGAGGTCTTTGAACCTCAATTTCCTTATTTGTAAAATGAGGGTGAATACTTCCTCAACCTATCACAGCTTTGTGAATCTGACAATGGGCTTTCCGAGCTGTGAAATGCCATAGAAATATTTCTCTGTAATTATTAAAGAAGTTTACATCTGAAAATTTATTTAATTAATACTCATTGAATGCTTCTTTTAGCAAGTCTATAGAATCAAAGGTAAATAAGAGGTACTGTGCCTTCTAGAAGGCTTATTTCACTGAATAGACCAACATGTAAGCAAAAAAATCGCAGTAAGTCATTTTGTCTAGGGTTTTGCCTTAGAAGTAAAAAAAAATAAATAAATATTATAAAGGAAATAATTTGACCAACGGAGTCTGGAATTATGTGCTCATCTATGTGATGCAGTTTTCTCTTTCTGCGTCCCCATCCTTCCTCTTCCAGTCTATTAAGTTTTAGACTTATCTTTTCAACACACTCAGCCCAGACATCAGCGATGAGGGTTTCATGTCATGGTAGCCTATGATTTGTGGAGCGAACGGTGGGAGAGAAGATTGGAAATGGGAGTACGCAATGCCAAATGTGCCTACAACCATGGGTTGTAATATAACAGGACATTGTCACTTGCAGATGGCAGAGAAGTAGAATATCCATTCACTTAACGATGAAAGTTAAGACATTTGCCTTGTGCCAGACACTGTCCTAGACACAGAGAATCCTGCATTTTGTTGGAAGTTGTCAGACTATTAATAAGTTGACCAGCCATTTGCGAAGCATAGTGTCAGAATTACAAATATGGAATAGGAGAGTGCTACATGAAATCTGTAGCATTTGATCATATTGTTTAGAAAGCTTCTGTTGACTTGGAATATATAACCCGAAAAGTTACTCAGTGGGATTAGACCCCCCCACACACATTAATTTGGGATGCAGATAAGTCATAAATACAGTTTAATGCCATAGTCAGAGAATCAACAGATATTTATTTACAACCTTTTATGTGCTGGACACAATGCTAGGCACGGGGGTATGGAGGTGAGGGTGAAGACAAACGTACACTCTATCATCATGGAGCTTACAGCCCAGTGTGGTGACACCCAAGTCTAGACTTCAAGGGTGAGAAAAGTCTTTAAAGAATAACTGAGATTTTCTGTTATCATTCCCTGGAGAATATCTTGAGAAGGGGTAATGCCAAAAATTTTAAGTAGGAGAAAACAACTCTATGAAAAGCTGTCTACACTGTTATTTTTCCCATTTTCCTGCTGACCTAAAGAACTGGGTTACCCACTGCTCTTAGCTTCTAGAATGTGGGCTGGGAAGTAACATTTCAGGAATGTAATAATAATAGACCTTATTATTCAGCAAATAAGAAAGTTCCCTCCCTTCCTTCTCCTAAGAATCAAGTCAGTCTGAAGGAAGCAGAACAAGAGAAATTATTTCATCCTATTATTATGAATACAGTGGTAAGAGAAAAATAGGATTGAAAATACAAATGTTTACTTCAGACTCTTCCTTCCACCTCCATTTCTGCATTTTTGTCCCACCTTCCATCAAAACTCTGGGTTTTTCCAGCTGCTGTAAGGCCCATCCTAAAAGCAGTCTTTGTTCACAAATGACTTATTTTTATCCTTCCTAAATCAAAACTCAGTCTCTCTGCAACTGAACTCAGTTGTTCCAAGAAAAGCAATAAGGTTCAAACAACCCTCCCAGATGTGTTTGCTTTTGCAAAATAACTTTTATTGCTTTTTTCTAATTATAAAAGTAATTCATGCTTATTGTAGAAAACGTAAGAAATATAAAACAGCATTAAGACGAAAACAAAAATTCTCAAGCCTGTAGGGTATTTGCATTTCTAAGAGAGGTTTGTTGACAGAAGTATTTAGTCCATGGAGATATATACTGAGCGTCTGCAGCATTAACTGGGGATCCTGATAGGAAGTTTGAAAGGAATTGAATGGAAGCAGACCACAGCTGATCCTCAAGGAACTTACAGTGTGTTATCCAAACGACTCCATTATGGTGAATTAAAGGTTGGCAAAGACTGTACACTTTGGGGAATAAAATCCTAGCTTTGTTCAACTCTATTTTAAAGCTACAGAAACAAAAGTTCATGGCAGGACAATGCTAACAGGAGTAATAAGATTACTCTCCTGGATCTTTCCCCCTTAGAAAGAATGATAGAGAAAGACAAGGTATTTTTATGAATTATGTTTTCCTGGGAAAAATAGCTTATCTTCATATATACGCTTTCTCTATGGAACTTTTATAATAAAGTAACAACATCTGATATGAATTATAAATTCCCCTCCTTCCACTTCCACTGTAGTTTATATTTTTATAACTTACATTAAATTTCAATACAGTAAATTTCACTCTTTGTGGTCTTCAAGCTGAGTTTCCACAAATGCAGAAATTCAGAGACACACCAAAACAATCAAGTTACGGAACAGTTTCATTGACACCCACCTCCCAAATTCCCTTCTGTGACCTTTTTAAGTCAAACCCTCCCCCGCTCTTCTGCAAAGTTTGGCGATCCTTGATCCATTCTTCAGCCCCTAGTTTTGCCTTTTTGTGGATATAAATGAATTAAATTCATATAAATGAATCTGACTTTGTTCACTTACCATAGTGCATCGGCAATTCATCCATGCTGGTGAATGTGTACTTATTTAGGCTTGTTCCTCAGAAAGCCCCCGGGGCAACTCAGCAGAAACCAAGACAGAGGTGAGATTGCCCAGAAAAATCTATAAAGGAGCCTCTCATCCAAAGACATGAATTCTCATGACATGTAAGAGCTACAAAGTTCTTGAGAATTTTAAACAAAGAAACACGGCCAGCTTGTACTAAAAGGGACAGAGAGAGGACAAAATAAGGAAGGTTTTCGAACTCTCTGTTGGAATTCCTACGTGCAGGACATATAGACTGATGAAACAAGGCAGATGAAAATCCATATAAAGGGAAGCATGGCCCAGAGGATCCTTGCGCCTAGAGAGCAGAGGCTTAAGCCACAGAAGATTATTCACAGGTCTACTAAAGTTCATCCAACTGGATTTCAAAATTGCCTCAAATGAATGACTCCATTTTTTCCTTACATTTCCTCCCTTTTGAAAGGGGGTGTCTGTAACTACTAAACTATGCCTGCCTTCCCTCCCCATTGTCTGTCGGAAGCAGATACTTCTTACAGGTCAATAGCTAGAGAGAAATTTTACCCCCACACAGATTATACCCATGCTCTCACTCTTTCCTGATTTAGGTGATGAGATTTTGGTAAAAATGATAGACTTTGAGTTAATGCTATAATAGTTTGAGGCATTTGAGGATCTTGGAATGTGGTGAATGTAATTGACATGTGAGCTGAACATGAATCTTTGCCATCCAGAGGAAAGATGATGGTAGGCAGTATAACAGCTTCCCAAAGAAATTCAAGTCTTAATGCACAGAACTGGTGAGTAACAAAACAAACTTTGAAGGTGTGATGAAAGATCTCAAAATGGAGGGATTATCTACATAGGCCCAATTTAATCACAATGGTCCTTATAAAAGGGACGCTGGAAACTCAGAGTTGGCAAAGATGTGAAGATGGGAAGAGAAGTCAGACCGAGGACCATGAGCCAATGATCATATCTCATTGAAGATACGAAAGATCGTATCTTCTCAAAGCTAGATACGATGAGGAACATTGCTTCCAGAAGCAATAAAGCTCTGCAAATCACAGTTACAAAGACTTTCTTTCTGTGCTCCCACTCCAAATTATGAAGGCTTTGGCTACATTTTCTTTTGGTGATTATATGGCTTCATTTTTTTTTTTTTTTTTTTTTTAACATTCATGTCACTGTGTCACTTGGGACTTATTTGGGTATATAATGTGAGAAACAGATCTGTTCTGTTCAAATGGCTAATTGTCCCAACATCTTGTATTAAAAAGCCTACATTTTCTCAGTTGATTTGAGATGCTGTATTTCTGATATATAAAAATTTCAAATATATTTTGTCCATTTCTAGAATTTTGATTCTGTACCTTTTGCTTTTTACCTGTTCATTAACACAACCCATTTTAATTAACACAATCCATTTTATTAAAACATCTTATGATGTTTTAATATTTGATATGGCTAGTTAGCATCCTCATATTGTTTTGCTATCCCAGAATTTTTACAACTACCTTTGCATGTTTATTATTCCACTTTAACTATAAATAACTTGTTTATCTCCATTAAAAAACTGATTACATAAGCATTTTACATTACCATTAGATGTAACTGACATTACAATGATGTTTATTCTTTCAATCCCAGGATGTTTTCACTCATACATCATTTCTCTTATGTAATGATCTCTTCTGATTTACTATTTACAAATTTAGATAATACCACTACCTGAAAGAATAGCAAATGCTAGGCTGGAGGGAAACACCATTTTCCTCTTTTGGCATACTCTGGCAGGCTCACCAAGGTATGAGAAACATTTTTTGTTTCTCAGTCTATGATTATCTTCAAAGGAGAAATGCCTTAACTTTGATATTACTGAGTTAAAGCCAGATGTCTCTACTTCCAAAAAGTAAATTCTGATCCATTAGGAGTCCCAGACTGTAAAATGTCTTTGCTGAATGAGAGACCTCATTAAGGCTCTATTTATTCACATGTTTCAAGTATAACCAAAATGCTTTCTCTTTCCCAACAGTGAGAGGCTGTTTTCCCTAAGGCCACTTTATTTATATCTTCTTAGCCTTTTTCTCTTCTGGTTCCTCTTCAAAGATACAAAAGTAGGAATTGTCAGACACTTCTTTTGTAGTGCTATTTGCAGACAGTCAATATTCTTGAGAATTTGTACTTGATAATGTGACATCCAGTTCAACAGGGCCATATTAACAGGACAAGCTGATTCATAATCACAAACTAAACAAATTGTATTTTGTCTCATGCCCAGTAAGGGACAACCCCACCTAACTGCTTGTCACCATCACAGTAACAAAGACTCACACCCATGTTTTCTCCTCACTCCTCTTTCTTCCTGATGGACTCTGGTACTCTCCTGTGCGGCCTCATTATGGCAGAGTACACCTCCTCCTCTTGGATCTCTGAGTAACCAACTTTGCAAAGGCAATCGTGTCTGTGTCCTTTACCTTACTGCACCTGATTAAACTAACTCCCAGGTACGTTTCAGACATTGCAACTTCTGCTTTCCTTCTCTTTGGGAAATTTCTTTACATTATGAACCACTACTTTGCTTATAGCTACACTGCTGGTGGAATTCTCTGCTCAGGTGACGGCATTGACGGTTTATTTTGCTGTTGCTATTTTAGTTCTCCATCACTCTAAGCCTTTATCTCAGGTTCTGACACATCAATTCAAAAGGCAAACAAATTCCTCTTTATAAAGTACCCAAGATTTTTTAAGCCTCATAATAATAGGGTTATTTTAGTATTTTTAGAGTCCTCTTTTCTCTGGGCACTTAAGTGTCTCCAAGAGAACTGAACTAATGACAATTTCTGTTCTACCTAGTGTTTTGTGACAGCTTGCTGTTCTCTTACACATACAGACCTAGTTGCTTAGTCTTACCCACCTTGTTTAACAACTTTCTCAGTTACAGTGAGTTTTTCCTCCATGAAGTTTCATTTGTACAGAATGTTCACCTGCAATCCAATTATTCATGACTTCTATCCACTTGTGTGAACCAAATTTGTTTGTGGTTGAAGCCCAATTATTGATAAGGTCTAAGTCCTAACTTTCAATAGGACTTCTACACCTTTACAAATAAGTGGACTGAACCAGATACTTTCAGGAACTGAAGTTATATAACTTCACATATCAACCTACCTAGCCTCAGCTTCTGCCCAGCTGGAAATGGCACCTCATAATCCTTTACAATGCACTGTATTTTATGCATTCATATTATAATTTCCTACTTAATTATAATAGATACAACAGATTTGTACTATATATAAATGATACAGGGTTAAATCAACCTATTGAAAACACACCTGTGATTTCTACAAATTATTAGGCTACAAATGAAGTTTCCTAAAGTCAGAGGTGAACTTTTCATATCTTTATCCAGTTAAAGGTCATGACTTTAGAATCAACTGGAGGTTATGAGACATGAACAGCTGGCTATAGCAATGGTGTCAAAGAAAAGGATGTGCTTTTTTTTTTATTTTGGATCATGACTTATGACACCAAAATGAAATGCTTTTGGCAAGAAATACAGTTTATCTCATGGGGCCTGAGGAGAATATGTTTTCTAGGAGACTTGCCAACATGATAAATAGAGATTTCAATTGAAACATAAGAAAAGAGGAGAGAAATGCCCAGCTTGTACTACAAAGCACTGCCCTTGGAGGTTATTAGGTATGAATTAGGGAAAAGAAAGAAAGAAACAATAGAGGTGATGCCAAGTAGTTCATAAAAGGAAATAGCAGGGAAGAGAATTATATCTTAGGGTAAGTCTGACAACTTCCAAGTGTCTGGAATAAGGAAAGAAGTATGGGAAGTAAACAGAATGATCTTGAGACATTTAACCCCATGAAATCCATTCAGTTGTGAGTGTCACTGGGCATTGGGAGAATTGATAAATAGCAAATGAGGAGAGAAGGAGAAACTATTCTATTTGAAGGGAAAAAAATTCTGCCTAGAAGAGGGAGTGTCAGGGAAGGAGCAGCTCTGCACTACAAGAATGTCTAAACCTAAGTAGAAGCCCAGAAACCTGGATCAGAATCACCCTGTCAAACATTAGGATGAGGACACAGGAAAGGTCAACAGATGCTGTGTTTTGATAGTGCCACCCAGAATAGGAGTTGACTCTGGCCAGGTGGAAGGAGAACCATTGTGGGGTTCACCACAATTACTGACCAGCAACTTATTTTGTTCAGAGGTCAAGCAGATCACAAGGAGACTCCTCCCCCCCACCCCCCCACCCCCAGTGAATAGAGGCAGAAAAGTTAGGAAACTATATATTGACTCACCCTAGAGAGACATGTACCCAAAGATGTTTGGATCTTGAAATTCAAACCCCATAAAAGATGTCTTAGAAGTCTCCCCACTATGTGAAGAAGATATTAGATGCCAGAAAAAAAGTACTGCAGAGAATGACTTTATTTATAAAATAGTGGGTAGCAGAAATGACTCTGTAGAGGGTCAAATTTAAGACATAAAAAGAACTTTTGTGAAGGGTCTGAGAGTAACCCTGAGGAGTATAAAGAAAGGATTTATACTTTGGGCAGAAATAACACCAAAACTTAAGGATATTTATGAGGAAAGTTGTCCAACTTAGGGGAAAAAAAAATATACAATGTGCAAGCAAATTTGAATATCAAAAAATAGTGAAATTTTTTAGTCTGAAAAGCCACCATATAATATGAGACATGCTTATATTAAAAATTATTTGTTTTTATCTGAAATTCACATTTAACTATGCATTTTATCTGGCAACCCTACTGTGAGAAACTCCTATTCTTTTTCTTTGAAAGTCGTTCTACATATCATCCAATTTCAACTTCCCACCACCATGTTTAAATTGCTTGAAATATGTCCACACTATTAGTGAAATGTAGTACACACAGCTGCCATTCATTGGTGTTGCTAAGGATACACTAAGGATTACAGGATGATGACCCCCTTGAGGGAAGACAGGGGTAGGAGGGGCAGTGTTTTCTGCATCCTCCTCCACTGAGACCAATAAATCTTTGAGAGTGGTAATGACTTTACTGTGAGTAAGGAGTCACAGGAAAGCAAACAGGACTCTGAAGCAGAGATCAAACCAGAGCTGAGGATCAGATGACAACGGATAAGCAAAAGAGAACCTCAAAAAGGAGTAGCACAGGGATGTAACTCAATGGTAGAACACATCTTAGCATGCACAATGTCCTAGAGTCAATCCCCAGTGCCACCAAAAAGAAAGAGGGAGAGAGAGGGGGGAGAGAAAAGGAAGAGTAAATGGAGGCCCACAGCACTAGGCAACTCAGCCAAACTCATCATCATCGAAAAAAATAATTAAGCTCCTTTTCTTATTACTGTATGAAAAAAGATGAATACGTTGCTGGGAAAGATTTCCTTCCAGGCAATGGGAGTTTTTTCTAGTTGAACACTATACACCTGTGTTGTTAAATACAATAGCAAGCAGTCACTTGTGGTTATTGACTACTTGAAAAGTAGCCATAGACTATAAGTGAAAAATACAAGTTGAATTTCTAAGACTTGGAATAAAAAGGATGTAAAATAACTCATGAATAATTTTATATGATCAACTGTTTAAATAAAATTTTAGATATAATGATCTTAGTAATGGACTATATTAATATCAGATTTATCATTTTTTCTTTTTACATGTGTAATAAAATTTTGAAAATATATGTTTAGCTTATAAATGTCTGTCTATTGGAAAATGCCACTGTCGACACTTAGTTTATCAGAACAGGAGAGAAGTGATCTAAAAGGCAATCTAGCTGAATTCTGTAAGCTAGCTGGTGAGATAAGTGAGGCTCACAAAGGTAGAGGGGCGGCAAGGTCACTCGCTAGTGGATGAGACCAGACTGGAACCAAGGTCAGGTCAGATCCGTGTATTTTCCCTTTCTATTCTACTTCTCTAGGGCTCAGTATCTCAATTTACTAAACTTAAGATAAATTTGAAAAAAAAAAAAAAAACATTTAAAATTTGAAAGGATGTTTAAAGACTAAGACTGTTGTAGGTTCCATACATTGCTATCTTTCCCCTTTTTATTGATGAATAGTATTCCATTATGTGCATATGTATAGGTTAAATTTGAGTGTTTATTTTTAAACTGAAAATTAATTATGTTATAAAATAAAAAAAAAGTGTTGTCTTGTGTCGCATAAAGAAGTTTCACTTAATAAGGATCCACTTTGTCTTGGCTGAATGGAAGGAGTTTCACGGAGGGATAATGTTTACAAGACAAAAAAAAAATTATATACAAATGTCTATATATATATGTTTATATATATATATAAATGTCTATATGTGTGTGTGTGTGTGTGTATGCTTAAAATGCACTTATCACTGTGATCATTTCATTGTGAATAAAATGGTTTTATAACGAATTATAAAAACATCACAAGCACCGCCTGAACCGTGTGCTAGTTTGGCTTTTCTATGTGGCCTCATAGTAAAGGTAAGTAGGACTAACCCCAAACATGAACCCAAAGAATTTGAAGTTGGTGACAGTGTTTCTCCTTATTTCATTCCCCATGCCTGGTGATGACCACTTAAAATCTCAGGGGTCTCCAGTTCTTTCTGTACCTCTCACCCACCTTCCATGTACTATCAAAACAAGGAATATTCTGATATCACTCACTCATATTTGTTGGCTGACCAACTGAAGCTCATTCACATAATATGTGTCTCTAATGATGGGATTTCATGAATGACCCAGGTGGAAACAACCAATGCTGTCATTTAAGACAGATTCTTGAGCAATAAAAAATTACAGATAACTGTGAGAATAAAAAAGCAAGTCATTGTTGTTCCTTATCTGTTCACGTGCTTGGACTGTCCCATGTTGCCCACTGCTTCTCCGGTGGCCCATATCCACACCACCTTCACATGTCCCCGTGAGGACTCGCTGAGCACCTGCACAGCTCTGGGTGCTGAGAATGCTAACCTGAACTAGTCAGATCCAGGCCACCCGCTCAGGAGCAAACCTGCCTGTGGTGGCTTCCTGAGGTCCCTACCTATGGGAAAGGCAGTCCTCTCCCCTTCTTTTCTTGCAGAGACCCCAGTCACCTGCACTCAGGTTTTGAATGACTGGCTGTACTCATCAGGTCTTGCATTGGCTCTTTCCAAGTGAACGGATTCTAATCAACTCGGCCAGAGCCCCTTCACCATTCTGTGATCACCTTGGGTCACCGGCACTCATAAATACAGCAGGGTGGACCCCCAGCTGCCCCCTCTCTCACACCCCCTCAATGCTCCCTCCTTCTGCCCGAGTGCTGAGACTTTCTCACCTCCTCTGCCTGCTTCTTAGCCAGTCTCCATCTGCTGTGAGACCACCATGCATATTTCAGTCCACCACTACAGTTCCATTATTTCCACTGGACTTCAAGGATTTCCTTCCATAATAGTGCTTCCTTCTTCAACTGACATCTAAGCCCAGGGAGTGAGATTTCACAGAAATACAAATGTAATCGGAATGCATCATCTTTGATAACAGAGGTATTACTCAATTACAAACTCAGGGCTTTTAGTGGTTTCATTTCAAACCAATATCTGCTTCTTAATTAAAGTGATCCCATAAGCATTTTCCCATTTAGAAGAGTAACATGAAATATTAATTACTTATATTGGAAGTAAACAACTGAAAGCTAATAAATTTACAAATTCAATTACCACAAAAACTATCAAATGTCTTTTTGTTTAATTGCTATGGATTCCCCTTTAGACATCATAATGGAATTAATAGAACATTCTGGTAATCAATAGAAATTGATTAATTGATCAATCAACAGAACATGGTTGGATTCTTTAACCTCCAGACATCATTATTTATGTCCAAGCAGTACCAGAGGAGGTACCTAGCAAACAGACATGAAAAGCACACAGCCAGGATAGAGGGAGGACATTTGGACAGTATCCAAAGTTCAGTGTGGGGTGATGTGGCTTTTGCATATATATGGAGCATGTCACCCTTGAAGGGTAAGCATTATGCTGCTCATTAATATATTATCAAGGTCTCTTCATAAGTGAAGAAAACACAGTCATCCTTCATGGATGAGCTCTTGCAGTTATTCCTGAGGATTTATTAAAAATTAATGTTCTATCACTTTGCGTTTTTGGTACATTCCAGCACCTAAAAATACAGAGTGACCAATTTTGGCACAAAACTTTAAAAAAAAATTTCTCTAAATATTTAAAGATCTCCAAAATAAACATGACTCTCTCCCTTCCCCCATAAACGCTTCCCCTTTCAGTCAAAACGACTGCATTTCCTCCAGCTCTCTGCTCACCAGGGCATGTTTTATAACCCAGATGGGACTCACACGCTCTTAGAAAGCAAGATTTTTGAGATTGGAAAATATTAATGACATCATCACAAATAGTTTGCGAGGTAACAGGGTTTCTCTACCTGGTGTGTGGTTACAGCCTCCTATAGACCTGGGGTTTGGGGGTGGGGTTAGGGCAGGGTCAGGAACTCAGGACAAGGAGGTAGCAGTAGGTCTTATCCACTGACCAGATAATTAAGGACCATAGCAGTGACAGTGACCCCAAGATAAGTCTAGTTGGGGGTGACATGTGCTTCAAAAGCAGCAATGACCCTTCAGACAGTCTCCTTTTTCTTAAAATCCTATAATGAATGTTATATTCATTTGTCTACTAAACCTCTCACAAGCCGTTTTCAGTTCCCTCCTATAAGTCTTAGTAGAGCAAAATCCACAAGACCCATCATGAGGTATTAATAGCAATAGTTACTCTTTCTGAAACCATTTTAAATGCCAATTAACACGCCCTATGGGTGCGTCCATGATGACCACTCCTCCCTGCCTGCTTTATTCTAGTCAGGTAGACTCTTCCTCCTTCAGTCTTTATGGACTCCATGCATCCATTCTGTCTCTACAGGTAGCACATCAATGCCTCCTGGGCCAATATTCTCCTTTTTTTAGATCTTAAATTAAATATCATATCTTCAGAGAAATCTTCCCAGAAAAATACACTAAAATAGTTACTGCTTCAGTATTTATTCACTTGCCATTGTTCCCTCTACTTTTCTTCAAAGCACTTACTATTGAAAAGAAATAATTATATGCATAATTGTTTACTATTATTCCTTCCCTGGGATTATAAGCTTTCTGAGAGCAGGGAAATTTCTTACTTGTTTTTGTTTTTGTTTTTGTTTTTTTTATCTTTACTGCTTAGAATCATTCCTTAGCACATAGGTGCTTGGATAATGAATATTACAAGAAAATAATTTTGTTTTATTGCTAGATAATTAACCAATAAAAATAGTGCACATTTAAGTTATATGTTTGGATGTACAAACACATTGTAAAATAACCACTACACTCAAACTAATTAACATACAGATTACCTCACATACTGAGCATTTTCTTTTCTCTGTGTGTGTGTGTTTATACTTAAGCTTACTATCCTCTTAGCAAATTCCAGGTATACAATGTAGTACAGGTAACCATAATCACATTGCTATAACTTAGATTTTCAGTACAAACTCATCCTCATCCTGTAAAACTCAGGTTTGTACTTTGGACCAATATCTCCCCCTTTCCCAGACTCTGGCAATTCTACACTTGCTTCTGTGAGTTTGACTTGGTTAGATTCTACATGTAAGTGACATTACATAGCATTTATTTTTTCTGTGTCTGATTTATTTCCCTTAGCATGATGTTCTCCAGGTTTATCCATGTTATTTAATAGATGAGAGGATTTCCTTTTTTGTAAAGCATGATTATAAGGTCCAAAGCTTAACATCTGTGCAACCATTTTAAATCCCTACTGCCATTTTATAAAATAAGTTTCATTTTCTTGCCATAGAGAAGTACTTGCAAAGAAAATAAAAGTTAGCAGATAGATCCACATCCAAGCTTTGCTTTCCTGCCCTAGAAAGGTGCTTACATAGAAAACGACAGTCAGCAGATAGCATCTTGTCCCCCTCACCACCTATTAACCAACTGAACTGAAATATTTCTTTGTTCTCCTGGAAGCTCACCACAAGTCTTTACTAGGAAAAGCCCACCACGGGGCTTCACATAGATGACTCATGCAAGCCTATGCAAATAGCCCTATAAAATACCCCAGAATTAGGCTTTCCCTGCCCTCTCTCACCTTTTTGAGCGATGGCCTTTGTCAGACTCTGACTGGCAAATAAACTTTCTGTGTGTGGATCTCTCTGCCTGGTTTCTGAGTTGCTTGCCTGCATTTCAATGATAATATTCCATTGTGTGTGTGTGTGTGTGTGTGTGTGTGAATTTTCTTTTCCCTCTTGTCTATCATCAAATGCTCATGTGATCCCTTTGTGCTAGGGGATACAGACACTTTTACAGTAAGCTGCACCTAGTCAACTTACATCAATTGCTTTTAGTTTCAAGTTATAGAAAGTCTCAGTTTGAAGAAGTATGAACAAGACCAAGGTTTCTTTTTTTGAGCAGTCTAAAGGTATGATACATGCCAGGGTTGGACAGTTTTGCATCACAGGAGGAACATCAAGGACTCTCAGGTTTTAGGATCTCACCTCTGAAGCTCTTCCTATGAGTTTTGCCACTAAGCTGACTCCCATAAGGGCCACACAGTGGTGACCCATGTTCCAGACCTCACAACTAGACAAGATAGTTTAGAGAACAATTTTCCAGATAGGAAAGAAAAGATGGATGGAAACAATCAGGGGTTAATTTATCAGAGGTCGGTAAAACACTAACAGGTTGTCAAAGTTTAAGCACAATGTGATTAATAATCAGTTTCCACACCTAACTGAGTCCCTGAGAGTAAGACAACATGTGTTAGTCAGTTCAGGTTGCTGTAACAAAAACACCATAAACAGTGTTTAAATTATCACAGCTCAGGACTCTGGGAAGACCAGGATCCAGGCATGTACCATTTCAGTTATTAGGAAAAACCTCTTCCTGGTTTGTAGATGGTTGTCTTCTTATTATATCTTTATAAGAAGAAGAGAGAACTTTAGTGTCTTCATAACCTTCTAGGAACACAAATCCCCTCATCAGGCTCCACCCTCAGGACCTCACCCAAGCCCAGAACCCTCCCCAAAACCCCACTTCCCAAGGCTCACCACACTGGGGCTTAGGTCTTCAACATTTGAATTTTGTGAGGTACCCAAACATTGGATTCATAGCACAATCCAAAGTAGGACCCCTGCCATAATGCTTAAGCAGCACGAAATCCTTTTTATTATCTCCTTGTTAACTAAGACTTCAGAGAACTCAAAAGTAGCATTTAATCAGGAAAGGGTAAAATCCTTCTAAGCTTTATGGGGAATTTAGGCCAAACACAGGGCTGTCTCAGGACTGGAGCCCAGGAAGAAAAAAATGCCATCTCCAGAGCCCTCTGAAGATGGGCTGCTGACGACAGAACAGCAGAAGCCCACAGGAGCAGGGCTGTTGGATGAGGAGGTAAAGCAGAGGAAAGCAGGAGGGGAAAGCTGTACAGAAAGCCTAACGCTTGTCAGAGGTCTGCCAAGGGCCCTCTCTAGACGCTCACTTATTAGTTGGCAAGACCCTCCCAGACATATCTCTCCCTTCTCCTATTGTGTTAGGGAAGCAAATACTGGTCAACTGAGGAAAGCAGCTGGTGGATATATTGATTCTGTGAAAGAACTAAAATTATTGGATCTTTCACAGTTGCTTATATTCCCATTAAAACTAGGCAAAGCCAATAAGGTCGGTAGAAGTACAATATTTCATGGAGTCAAAAATGACAGTTACGCTGTACTTTAAACAACTGTGAAAATGCTGTAGGTCAAAAGGACAGCCCCTCTGGCTAAGCTAGAGAAATCGTATTTCTTTTCTGAACAGCAAGAAATTAATATTTTGAGTGTCTACTACTCTCTGAGCTCATGC
Organism: Sciurus vulgaris; assembly: GCF_902686455.1. Classification (NCBI taxonomy): domain Eukaryota; kingdom Metazoa; phylum Chordata; class Mammalia; order Rodentia; family Sciuridae; genus Sciurus; species Sciurus vulgaris. The sequence continues at coordinate 76,103,356 of NC_136474.1, read as the reverse complement.
CAATGTTGGGAAATAGACAAGTATATTTAGGGAAAAAGCAATCTAAGTACCAGGCACTCTTGAGATCCTACACTCTCACATAGGCTGTGAGAAATACATTAAAAATGAGCAATATAGTTCTGGTCTTTAGGAAAAATGAGTTTGAGTCCTTAAAAACAAAATATAACCACTATAAACCTCCGCAAGACAGTACTAAATTGCAGGGCACTGATCATTACTAGCATGGGATTCCAATATCTGGCTCACCAGGCATAGCTTCATGTAAGCTTGGAATTTAAAAGTGGGCAGGGCTAGAATCAGAAAGGCACCCATATTATGACCACTTCTCTCACTAGTTTTCTTTCTTTACATCTAGTGGGAGCATTAGTGAGCTCTGAGCCATGTCCATTTCTGAAATGCGTAATAAATTGGAATCTTTTCTCCCCATCAGAGTATTTTAAAATGTCAAAATATTGAGAATATTCTTGTGATGATAAAGAATAGGAAATATCGCTTGAAGTTAATATAAACAAACTCATAACCATATATGTCTATATGCTCCAAACCTTAGGGAGACGGAAGCACTTAGGATGACAGAGGAAGGGACATGGTGCTTGACACTTCCCCCAGCTTGCAAAGACCCAGCTGGTTTTCTTGCAAATTATTTTCTCTGTTTAATAAGCACGCCACGTGCAAATGAACTAAACACATAAATACAGCAAAGTCATAATCACTAGGTTCAATGTCAAGCACCATTTAAATCTACTGATTAAATCAATTTGATGACAGTAAACCTTTTTTATTAGGAGCCCTGTCTGAAGGAGAAAGCAAAACTTAGGGGAAAAACTGTACTTTTACTCTTTGCTTATAGGAAATAAAATACATTAATTATATTAATTCCATTAGTGGAATTTTCAAGGGACCTAGTACAATCTAACATTTTCTTATTAAAACAATCTCTCCCCAACTTTTTTTTTTGTTAAAATCAGGGTGGTAGGTTTTGATACGGATAGACTGAGATTCTTGAATAAAATCTGGATAATACATATTCATTCTTATATGGTCTGAGCGTTCAGGCCAGACATCTGAGCTCTGTCACAATATAATTTCTGAGACCAGGGTTCTGCCCAGGAACTTCCTAATGCTATCCATGGGGTCCTGGACCAAATCTAACTCAACATTTCCTCACACATACCCAACCCTTCTGCTTCAACAAAACCACATTTTTTTTGCCAACTTGGAGGTGAGGTTGTGAGGACCTTCACAGAGCATCAGCTCTGATGCCACATCTGTAGGTACTCCAGGTGCCCTCGAGGAATGTAGGTACTGAGAAGGGTGCAAGGAAAAAAAAAAAAATGACAATGTATTTGATTAGGTTCTTACAGAGACTAGGATAAGGGCTGCAGATAACTAGGTTCTTACAGGGAATGGCAATAAAGGCTGCTGCCCAGGGGTTTTAAGAAATCTAGAGGGATAAGACCTACCTAGAGTATGCCATGTAGGAGGAGATTTGTATATTTCAAAGTCAAAATGTGATTCATCGGCATTCAGATAAGAGAGGAATCTAAGTGAGGTAGAAGGGAACTGAGCACTCTTTGAAAGACATAAAACCTGACCTGAAGCTTAAACAATGAGTGGGGCTTTTGACTGAGAGAAGAGAATGAAGTACAAATAGAGAAATGGAAGGTATTTCATTCAAATATTGTTTGTTTTCTCCCGTTATATGAGGACAGATAATCTAAGCAAATCTGCATGCCCAGTATTATTTAAGGCCCCGTTCTCCCATGGTTAGGTCAGTATTCATATAGTCATTTATTAAATGTGATAAAAGGTACTTATTAAGAAAAGTTATCTGCAGGCTTTGTGCTTGTCCCTGTACGTATGGTAAAAGAGCCAGAGTCTACTCTTATCCGAGATTCACAATATAGGGGATTCTGTTCAACTAAAAAAACTCCCTTCCATATCTGGATGTTTGATCCTTAGCTTGAAGTACTATCACTGCAATTGTCTTTTCTTTCCAAAACAAATTTTATTATGTTGTCTTTTCTTATTACAAAAGCAATAAAAACATGACAATGCAACAGAATGGATTGCCCTGATGCTGATCCCATCTCAGTAGTGCAAACTTACAGAACTGCTCTGTAAAATTGTATTTTAAAATTGTCATACAGTAAGAGTCACTCCTTTGGAGGTATAGTTCTGTAAATTTCACTACATGAATATATTCATCTAAAATCCTACTAAAATAAGGATATGGAACTGTTCCATCCCCCCAAAATCACACTCATGCTCTACTTTGGCATTCAAATACTTCCTCATCTCAATCCCTGACAATCACTGGTCTGCTCTATGCCCCTATATTTTTTTCTTTTCCAGAATGTCAGAAGAGGAATCATATAATACACAACTTTTTCATTCTGATCATTTCACTTGGTCTAATGCATTCTAGAGTATCCATGTTTTATGAATGAGTGGTTTGTTCCTTTTCTTTGATTTTTTTTTTTTTTTTTTTTTTTTTAGGTGCCAGGGATTGAACTCAGGGCCTTGTACATGCAAGACAAGCACTTTACCAACTGAGCTATATCCCCAGCCCTTGTTCCTTTTCTTGTAGAGGTGCACGCCTCTATATAGTGACCATAGTTTGCTTATCCATTCACTCATGGAAGGACATTTGGGGTGCTTCCTGTTTGGGGTGATTCTGAAGAATGCTACTTAAAGCTTTCATGTATGCTTTTCTTTTCTTTTCCCTTTCTTCCTTTCTTTTTTCTTTCTTTTTTTTTTCAGTACTAGAGACTGAACCCAAGGACCCACACATGGTAGGCAAGCTATATCCCACAGCCCTTTTTATTTTACTTTAAGACAGGTTCTCACTGAAGTTGCCCTGACAGGCCTTAAACTTCAGATTCTCCTGCTCCAGCCTTCTGAGTAGCTGGGGTTGCAGGCATGCAACACCATGCCTGGCTTGTGTATGCTTTCTGGGTGAGCACAGATTTTCATTTCTCTTAGGTAAATACCAAAGAATGAGATATTAGAATCACAAAGTATGTGTTGAACTTTATAAGAATTTGTTCAATCACCTTCCAGAACAACTATATTTTTACATGTCTACAAAGTGATGTATGAAAATTCAAGTTGTTCCATATCTTTACAAATGCTTGATATTGTCATTTAATTAAAATCCATTTATATAAATTTATAGTGGTATTGCAGTGTAGTTTAAAAGCCTTTTCCTGATGCCTAATGGCACAGAATATGTTTTTCTGTGGTCATTTGCTATCTGAACATCTCTTTTGGTGAAGTATTTGTTCATATTTTTCGCCCAACTGTGTATGGGTTGTTTGATTTCTTATTTGTTCAGCTTTGGGAGAACTTTATGTTTCATGGATACAAATACTGGATCACATATGTGATTACAAATATATTCTCTCAGAATCCAGTCTGTCTTTTCATTCTCTTAACAATGTCTTTTACAGAACAATATTTTTTTTTTTATTTTCATGAAGTGTAATTTACCCCAGTTTTTAATGGATCATGGTTTGGTGTTATTTCTAAGATCTTCTTGCCCAGCTCAAGATCACAAAGGTTTTTAATTTTATTCTAAGAGCTTTATAACTTTGAATTTTACTTTTCAGCCTGTGTTCTATTTTCAGTGATTTTTTTTTTTTTTTTTTTTTTGGTATAAGATATAAGGTCGATATCTACTTTTTTGCATATGGATGTTTATACTCTATCTTTTTGGGGGGTATATTTTTGTTTTTATATTTTGGAGATGCTCAGTGAACATCATTAGCACAGTATTCAACAACCTGAAGAAATATAATCTAAAGGGACAATAGTCCTAAGATTTCCATGACTCTGGAGAAGTTCTCTGCACTCCCCAGCATATTCTCACAATGCTGTAACTGGAAACCATCTTGAGACAGGACCTATTATTTGAGTTATTCCTCTCCTCCAAGTGTGCAGCACAAGCACCTCTGGAGAGAATCTTCAACAAGTTTGATAATCTGCTCTAGATCTTCAATAGGTCATGGAGTCAACGTCAAACCCAACCTCAGAGTGTGTTACCTAAATTGTCCTGGAGAGAATCTTTATCTGGGAACCCTGCATTCTGCCCAAACTCATTCAAGCATGCAAAGCTGCTGAGAGATATTCCAACTGACTCTAACTACAAATCACTCACACTAGTCATGTGAAGAACACTACAAAGGGAAGAAAAAGATGTTTAACCCTAGAATGTGTTCTGTCCAAGTGGTACTAAGTCCAAGAAGACATGGAGAGAAGCTTTTCTTTGATTGGCATAGGTTTGAATATGCACTCTCACCCACACATCAGAGAGCCTTAGAGGAGAGGAAATTTTAGATTCCATCTCACCCCAATTAGAATGGCGATTATAAAGAATACAAGCAACAATAGGTGTTGGCAAGGATGTGAGGTGGGGAAAAAGGTACACTCATACATTGCTGGTGGAGTTGCAAATTAGTGCAGCCATTCTGGAAAGCAATGTGGAGATTCCTCAGAAAGCTTGGAATGGTACCACCATTTGACCCAGCTATCCCACTCCTCAGCCTATACCCTAAGGACTTAAAATCAGCATAATTCAGAGATGCAGCCACATCAATATTCATAGCTGCTCAATTCACAATAGCCAGATTGTGGGACCAACCTAGATGTCTTTCAACTGATGAATGGATAAAGAAACTGTGGTATATATATACAATGGAATATTACTCAGCCAAAAAGAATAATAAAATTATGGCATTTGCAAGCAAATGGATAAAATTGGAGAATATCATGCTAAGTGAAATAAGCCCATCTCAACAAAACCAAAGGACGAATGATCTCGCTGATAAGCCGATGATGACACATAACGGTGGTGAGGGGGGGCAAGAATGGAGGAAGGAGGGAATGTATAGAGGGAAAAGAGGGGTGGGAGGGGTAGGAGGGGTGGGAGGAAGGAAAAAAATAACAGAATGAATTAATGCTTTATGGATACTCATTTTGTTGCTCTTTTATGTACATTTGTTTCTCTTTCTTTTTTTCTTCTTTTCTCCCCCTTTGTTTCTCATTCTCCAACTTTTTTATTTTATCCAATTTATCTTTTACCTTTTTCTCATCTTTTATTTTATTAATTTTGTTTTTTACTTTTTATAGCTTTTAATTTTAGTCCATATTATTTTTTTCTCTTTTCAGTTGTTGATGATATTGCTGCTATTGTTTTGTGGTTGTTTCATATTTTATTTCTTTGTTTCCTTTTCGTTGTTGTCTTCTTTCTTTATGGTGCTTGGAATGGAGCCTGGCACTTTGAGCACATTGGGTGGGTGCTTGGCTGCTAAGCTAGCAGCTTAGAGGAGTTGTGCCTTGCTACAGCCATGATTAACACCTGCTTGAACTTTGGTAGATACTTCAACTTAAAAAATAGGGACAATAAGAGTCCCTAGCTGAAAGCGTGTTCCCACATAGGCATGGCAAATGGAGTGTCTGAGGTCCTGTCTTAGACCCTCACCACCAGAGAAAGAGCAGAGAGAAACAACACCACTATTGCGGCCCCTATATCTTTGAGGAATCAGCATCAATCAATCACATACCCCAAGAGATCACACATTGCTGACAAGACCTGAGATGAGCATCACAGAGGGAGAGCTGTAACAAAGCCCCTGCCCCACCCTGTGAAACATCTGGTATTGCACTATTTTCTAAATGGAGGATAAAGCTCCAGCCCCATCAAACATTGAATAGTCAGTAGCAGGACTACTTTCCAACAATAGAGTCATTATCAACAGAGCCTAAGGAAACCCCAGTACCTTATAGGAGCTACAATTTCTACCATAGGAGTAATTTCAGAGGGTATGTTCACATACTCTACTATCTATACCACATTTTCTTGAATTACCAGAGGACCAAATTCTTGAAAGACCTGCAGAGAATGCAGGTCCTTCAGGCTCTAAGAAATATGCATGTGTCAGAACTTACCAGTCTTATCCAAAGAAGTCACAAGGAAGCCACAATATGAAGTACAATTAGAATTGCTCAACAGTAAACAAGAAACCAATATCTGAGGACACATCCACAAGAGTTGACTGCTTACTAAAAAAAATGTGGGATATCCATTCCAATGGATGTGCAAATCTTAACATAGAAACACAAGAAATATGGAAACAGAGGCAACATGAAACCTCCTAAAATTCATAACCTATTAACAAAGGCCAAAAATATTAAAGGGATGAAATACTGGATGAAGAATTCAAAGGAAGTCCTTTCCTAAAAAATTCATTGAAATATAAGAGAATATTAAAACAAAAAACAGCTGAATGGATTAAAGAAGACAATGCAGGATAAAAATGACCACTTCAATAAAAAGACACAGATTTTGAAGAAAAGATTAGAAATGCTGGGAATGAAAATCTAAATAAATCAGAAAAAAAGCCCTCATTTGAAAGCCTCAAAAACAAACTAGATCAAGTAGAAAAAAGGCTAGCAGAGTTTGAAAATGACTACCAAAACAGTATATTAGGACAACAATAAAGACAAAAACAAGAAGTAATAAAGACAACATACAAGATCCCTGGGACTTCAATTAAAATCAAATGCCTAAATCATTGGCATACTGGAAGAAGAAGACCCATATTCTGAGGGTTTAGAAAATCCTATTGAAATTATTGCAGAATATTTCCCATATCTTAGGAAAGACATAGACACCCAAGTATAAGAGGCATTTAAAAATCCAAATACACATAATTAGGAAAGAAACTGTCCATGACACATTATAAAATGCCCAAAGCGCAAAACACTGAAAGAATATTAAAAGTTACAAGAGAAAGATACCAATTCACATTTTAAGGAAAACTTATTAGGACAATAGCAGATTTCTCAGAAGAAACACTAAAGACCAGGAAGGCATGGATTGATGTATTAAAAGTCTTGGAAGAAAATAACTACCAAATGAAATTACTATACCAACCAAGATTATCCTTCAGAATTGGAGTAAAAATAAAGATCTTCCAAGATAAGCATAAACTAAATGAAGGCATGAACCCTATGTCAGCATTACAGAAGGAAATCCTATTACCAAATAGGAAGAAACATAAAGATAATCATGAGGGCATGGGAAAAATAAAGTTATTTAGAAGAGTAGATACTGAAATGAAAAGGAGAAAATAATAAAAAGCCATCAAATGTTCAAGATGAATAAGACAGGAAACATGAACATAAATTATTCAAAACAATTAGAAGAAAATCAACAGAACAATAGGATCAATTATATTACCTTCATTAATAACCCTGAATGTAAACAGTTTTAATTTTCTAAGATGCATACTAGCTGATTGAATTTTAAAAAAGATCAAATAATATGGGCGAAAATATGCATAGACTGAATGTAAAAGGACAGAAAAATATATTCCAAGGAAGTGGTATTTGAAAGCAAGCAGCAGTAGCTATACTTATCTTTGAAAAATAAACTTTAAGCCAAAATCAGAAGACACAGAAAAAGAAAGTCACTAAATACTAATAAAAGGGATAACTCACCAAGAAGATAAAATAATTTTCAATATATATTTCAACACATATCAGATTATCCAACTTTATGAAACAAACACTACTATACATAGAGATATTGGCTGCAATACAATAATAGTGGGAAACTTCAATGTCCCACTTTCACTAATAGATAGATTACCCAAAGCCCCCCAAAAAATCAGAATTGAATTATACAATAGATACAATGAACATTAACTGACATCTGCAGAATATTCCATTCAACAACTAAAAAACACACTTTCTTTTCATCAGCACATGGAAATCTTTCCAAAATAGATACTTCATAAACCTAATCTTTCTACCTTATAAAAAGGAAATAATTTCCTGCATCTTTTCATATCATGATGGAAAGAAACAATAAATCAACATCAAGAGAAACTGTAGAGATCATAAAAACACATGGAGATTGAATAACACACTGTTGAATAGTGATTCGTTGAAGAAAGCAGGAGGGAAATTAAAAAATCTCTAGAATCAACAAAAATGGAGATATAACATATAAGAACCTGTGGGATACAGAAAAAGAGATACAAAGAGCAAAGTTAAAGTTAATAGCAATTAGTATCTATATGTACAAGAGGCAAAGAAATCAAATAAATAACATAGTGCAGTTCAAGTCTTAGAAAAATAAGAAAAAACCAAAACCAAAATTAGTGAGAAGGAAGAAATAATAAAGATCAGAGCCAGAGGTACATGAAATAGAGACTTAAGAGAATAATAAAGAATACATGAAACAAAAAACCGGTTGGTCAAAAAGATGAAACTGACCAACCTTAAGCTAAACTGATCAAAAGGAGAGAAGAGATCCATATTAACAAAAGTAGAGATAAAACAGGCATCATAACTATAAATACCACTGAACTTATAGAGATTGTTAAGGAATATTTGAAAAACTATATGCCAATAAATTAGAAAATATAGAAGAAATGAACAATTTTCCAGATTCCTATGATTACCAAAAATGAACCAAGAGAATATAAAAAAACCTAAGTAGATGAAGAATAAGTAATGTGATTAAAGTAGTAATCAAAAGTCTGCTCAAGGGCTGGGGAGATAGCTCAGTTGGTAGAGTGCTTGCCTTGTAAGCACAAGGCTCTGGGTTCGATCCTCAGCACTGCAAAAAAAAAAAAGAAAAAGAAAAAAGAAAGAAAAGTCTGCTCACAAAGTAAAGTCCAGGTCTAGATGGATTCATTGCTGAATTTTATAAGATTTTTAATGAAGAACTAACACCAGTGCTCATCAAACTGTTCCCAAAGTAGAAAGAGAAGGAATCCTTCAAATTTATTTTACAAAGCCAGTATTACCCTGCTTCCAAAACCTTACAAGGATATGACCATACAATTAAACTATAGACCAATATACCCACATAGATGTTAAAATCCTGAACAAAATATCTGCAAATCAAGCTCAAGAAAAAGATCATACATTATGATGGAGTTGTTTTCATTCCAGGGATGCCAGGATGATTCAGTAAATGCAAATCAATAAAAATAATATAACACATAAATAGAATTAATGATAAAAATCACATGATCGTCTTAACAGATGCAGGAAAAATAAAACTTTTAAAGCCTCTGATAAATATAAACATCCCATCATGATAGAAGTATTGACTAAATTATGTATAGAAAGATCATTCCTCAACATTTTAATAGCTACATATGACAAACCAATAGTTAACATCATACTGAATGGAGAAAAACTGAAAGCATTTCTTCTATGATCAGGATTAAGAAAAGATACTCTTACCACTCTTATTCAATATTGTACTATAAATTTTAGCCAGAGCAAGTAGGCAAGAGAAAGACATAAAAGGGACACAAATAGGAAAGGAAGAACTCAAATTATCCATGTTTATTGGTGATGTGATTTTACAATTAGAAAACCCTAACAAATCTAACAAAATACTGTTAAACTAAGAAAAAAGTTCTGGAAAGTACAGGATTCAAAATCAACATACAAAAATCATTAGCTTTTCTGTGTACCAATAATGAGTTCACTGAAATAGGAAAACAAGAAAACAATCCCATTCACAAGAGTCTGAAAATAAAATATTATAGGAACAAACCTAACTAAGGAGGTGAAAAACCTCTAAAGTGAAAATCACAAAACACTGACATAAAAATTGAAAAAGGGACTAGAAGATGCAAAGATCTCCCATTTTCTTGTTACTGGGAGTATTAATGTTATTAAAATGTCCATACTACCCCCAAAGTATCTACATATTCATTGCATTCTCCATCGAAGTACCAAAGACTTTCTTCACAGAGTTAGAAATAAAATATCCAGAAATTCATATGGAAGCACAAAAGACCCAACATAGCTAAAGAAATCCTTTGCAAAAAGAGCAATGCTGGGATATCACAATACCTGATTCAAAATATACTGACACACATTTAGTAAAATAGCATAAATCTAATAACATAGTAACAAAACCAGCATGGTGTTGGCATACATGGAGAAATACTGACCAATGAAACAGATAAGGTGACCCAGAAATAAAACCAGGTAGCTTTGCATAACTGACTCACCAAAAAGGTACCAGAAACATACACTGGACAAGATAACCTCTTCAACAAACGGTGCTGGGAAAACCAGATATCCACTTACAGAATATTGAATCTACACTCCTATCTCTTACCCTGTACAAAAATTAACCCCAATTCGGTCAAAGACCTTAATGTAAGATCTGAAGTACCAAAACAGTGTACAAGAAGAAAACACAGGGGAAACACTCCAAGATATTGGCACAGGCAATGATTTCCTGACTGAATCAGTCTCCCCTGTAACTCCAGAAACAAAAGCAAGAATTGACAAATGGGATTGTATCAACTTAAAAAGCTTCTGCACAGCAATGGGAAAATCAGCAGAGTGAAGAGAATCTACAGACAGGGAGAAAATCTTTGCCAGATATTCATCTGCCAGAGGACTAATATCCACAGTATATTAAAAAACTCAAAACAACATAACAAAAGAACAAACAATCCAATTAAAAAAAAAATGGGCAAATGATCTGGACACTTCTCAAAAGAAGAAAACAAACGGCTAACAAATATACGAAAAGCACTCAGTATCTTTTGCCATGAGGGAAATGCAAATCAAAACTACATTGAAATTCCATCTCACCCAGTAAGAATGGCTATTATGAAAATGATAAGGAAAAATTAAGAATACTCTGGAGAATGTGGAGGGAGAGGAATCTTTATGCACTGGTGGTGAGAGTGCAAACAAGTATGACCTGATGGACAACAGTCTGGAGGTTCCTGGAATAAACTAAAAATAGGACTATTAGATGATCCACTATCCTACTACTGAGTGGGCATACAAAAGAGATACCTCCATGTGCATGTTTACTGTGGCACTCTTCACAGTACCTAAGACGTGGATTTAGACCAGCTGCCCACCAATAGATGAATGAAAGAAAATATGGTATAAGTGTACAATGGAATATTATGCAGAATGAAATCATGTCATTTGCAGGAAAGTTCATGGAACTGGGGGAAATCATGTTCAATGAAACAAGCCAGACTCAGAAAGGTAAGTATCACGTGTTTTCTCTCAAATGTGGAAACAAACAAACAAATTACTGAAAGTAGAAAGGGGACTCTGAAGAAAAGAGGAAGGCAAGGGAGGGGGTCGCTGGGAGAGTGGAAGGACAGGAGGGGTTCGAAGGGATGTGGGCATGACTCATGGATGACATGTGCATGTGTGTAAATGTGTCAGTGAAAACCACTCATCTGTAAAATTAATAAGTATTGATGATTACGATAATAAAGGTATTCAAATGTGGGAGAAAATGTACTTTTCTGTCTTTTTCTTGCTTTGCTGCCTGACTAGGACTTCAGATATGATCCATGATGGAGGTGGTGAGAGCAGACCTTCCCATCTCACTCTATTGGTAAGGGGAAAACACACAGTTTAACCATCAAGTGTGATAGTAGCTGCAAATTTTTGTGAATCTCCTTTTTCTGGTTAAGGAAAGTTATGATAAAGAGAAGTTAAAAAATAAGGTGAACCCAGGAATAAGACATTCATAATGTATCCAGCTCACAATTAATATTAAAAAAAAAAAACTACAAAGAATTTATGTGACTCATAGAAAAATGCCAACTACTTAGGTAAAAGCAGCATTTAAAAATCTCACATAGGCTAGATATTCAACAAACATTGGAAAAGATGCTCACTCTCATTAGATTCAAAGTTTAGCAAAGTTCTATGTTATGTTTAAATTTTCATACTTAGATAGAACCTGCTCTATAATTAAATTTTTGTAAAAGAAAGAGAGTTTGTTAAGGAAGTCATCTAAAATTTCAGATACTGTTTTGATGTTTCACAGATTTGGAAGACAATGTGACTGAGTGTTATAATTTTGCTTTTATATAAATTTTTAAATCAGCCCTGTCCTTGAGACATTATCAACTCTGACACCGGTTATGGTTTATGACTTTTCAGGAGTTTTAAGCATATTTTGTAATTCAAATCAAGTCTCACAGTATCTACAATGCATGAACAACTGAACAGAGAGGTTATGTCTCCTGACATTAGTGGAAAAGAAAATCCCCACACAAGAAATCTGTCAACCACAATCACAAAATCAGGTTTTCTGTTTTACGTACTTCATCTCAATCTGATTATTTATCAGGCACGTTCTTTGTTTAACTCTCTGAGTCATAAATATTCTGTAACCTTGGCATTTTCTATCAGCAAAGAGAAACAATTTAGAAAATGAAGATTTTACCGACAAAGTAGAGTTAGGTCTGATTGATTGGCTTCAGTTTCCTTTTAATTAAAACTGATTAATTTGCACACAGACATATTTTTTCATACTTCACTAATACTTGAACAAAATGGGGCTTTGTTATTTTGTTTTCACATTAATCGTCATTATCAAGGTCATGTGGACTGCAAAAATAAGGTATCCTTTTATTTCTGATGATTAGCAAACAGAAAAGTTAAATTTGATATTCTCAAGTATTGGCAACCATGTGGGGGAGACAGCTACTTTTATATGCTTCTGTGTAAAGTCAATCCATGTGGAAATAATTCCTTTGCTGTCTGTTCCTCAACCCATCTTCATGATCTGTTTCAGGTAGAGTGGAATAAGAGCGAGACCACTTGACTAGCAAACCGCTGGCTGTTGCCACTCTAACTCGGATTCCTAGGAATTGTAAGATCATGGGTGAGAAAAAGTCCAAATCAGAATTGCAGAGGTAAACAAGTTGCTGGAAAAATAAAATAATTTCTATATAATTTACAGTTTGAATTACTTTTAGCTCTATTTCAAAATAACACAAACTACTTTTATGACAAGTTTACCAATAGTTACTCATTGTTCTTCATGATCCCCATGCTTTTAAAAATGCAATTGCCCCAAATGATTGTGAAATAGCTACTACATTACCCAAGGTACAGACGAGGTAACTGGGGCTTAAAGGAGAACTTAGTCACAGCAGTGACACTCAGGACAGAGCCAGGGCAGTCCAGTCCAAAGCTCCTGCTTCCTGCAATGCCTCTTCCTGTTTCTGTTACTAAGACCACAAGAGTTTGGTGAAATCACTTACCCAAGATTCTGAGAAGCTATTTTTACCTAGTGCAGTAATGGTGAACACTAGGACCCCAAAGCAAAGTCCAAACCTTTCACTTCGTTTCTTTTCACATCCATGTTGTCATTAGCAACAACAGGTTGTTGTGCTGTAACATAAATAAGATGGAACAAATCCTCAACTCCCTCTCTCCCTTTCTCTGCTCCTTGAATGATGGACTAACTTCAGTTCTAGGAAATGACTTTGCAGCTTCTGACTGAGCGCTGCCCTTTGACCTCCCACAGCATATTCCCAAAGAAACTTCTGGTTGTTTCATTCATGCTTGCAAACACCCTCAGCTTAATGGAAAGACATATTACCCCTGTTCAGGATTGTTGCTTTAGAAGAACTTAAACAAGTTTCCCAAGCAAGAAACAAACTTTAACTTTCAGTGTCTAACTCTACCCCTATCGTTTCACTTGACCAGTGTGCAATCTCTTCCCTGATTAGTGTTCAGGGAAGATAAGGTTCAGACTGGGAGCAAGAGACTGTGTGTGGCTTTCCTCAGCCTTCAGCCACAGACTGTTCACAGAAAATCACTCATACCAAGCAATGCACTTTGGTCAATGCTTGTTGTAACTTAAAAACTGAAAGCAGCTTTGGTGAGCCGAACTTCTTTACAGCAGTTAAGACTCCAGGCAGGTTCCTGTGTTTAATTTCCAGAGCCCCCTGACTGTCTAACCTGCCAGCTGGAGCAACTCACTCCCACTTGACTCCTACAGACAGGGTAGGTGTCCAGTTGGTTTAGCCCCAATGGCAGCACAATTTTTTCCTAGGGAGTCAATCAGGATTGTTAACCTGTGTGAATGCATCTGTTCAAGCTGCACTGGCCTGTTCTCTTTGGGACAAAGAAATCCCTTTTATATGCACTATCAGGTGTTAACCAAAGCCCCAGTTTATGCAAGAATTATGGTTAGGAGTTATAGAGGTCACCAGTGAATACCTCTTGGATAGTTCTTAAAAACACAGAGAGTAGTTTTACACTTTAAATATTTCAAACAGCAAACTGAAGTTCATATGGAAGGGAGGGTTGGGGATGAAGATGCAGGTGTAACTCTTACAACATTAAAAAAGAACGCATGATTAATAATCAACTGACCTGAATATACTCAGCTTTTCCAATCACTTTCACATATATCTAATTTAAAACATCATACTTTCAAATAATTTACAATTTTGGGACAAGGCTACTCAAATCATCGCCAGAGGGTGTATTAGAGTATTTTTCTTCACAGGCTGAAGATAAAAGAACAGTTTCTGAAATGGCATCTCCACATAAGGTACAGTTTTGTCCCTTTTCTCTCTAAGCTTCTGCCAGCCAGTAAGTCCTCTTTTCCGGACAGGAGTATCCTTGCCTTAAGAACATAGCCTTTTTTGTCATGTGCTATGGTTTCCATTTGTTCGTTGTGGAATGAAATATCCTAGCAGAACTGAATGCTCAGGAAAAAAATCTTGTATTTGTTCCTCCCTATCCCTGGCCCTGATCCTAACATCACTGAAGCCGAGGATGTTTTCAAGGCTAGGTGCTTAGCTCACAGTGGGCTTTCAATAAATAGCAAAAGAATGATAAAGTCACAGCATGGCAGAGCTACTGAATAATGGCCTAAAATCTAAAGAAAATAAAATTTATTCCCCTTATGAATCTATTTTCTTCAGGCACAAAACTATACACTATCTCTATTAGAAGACAAGGAAAATGTGTCATTTTGCTTTTTCTTAGAAGAATTCTATTTTTAATCATTGATACTCATCAGAGTAATACCACTCAATTAATTGGTATCCAATAAATGTATGAAGAAGGTATGAAAGCTTCTCAAATCTTAAGAAAAACTATTGAAGAAATCTAAGCTCCATCACCACCATCCCAGGTAAGCATGAAATGAGGCAAAATTTGTAAGTTCACCAAGGTCAACTTACCATTCATTCACAGTTAATTCAAAAAATATTTGTTAGACCCTACTATTGGCTGGGTAATGTTCAAAGCACTTGGGATACATCAAGGTAGAAAACAGTCAGCAATACCTGCTAGCACAGAGCTTGTAATTTACCCAAGAAAAGAGACAATAAATAATAAACATAATAAAGAAGTAAATTATATAGCATATTGAGATGTGATATGTGCATTGAAAAACAAAGGATAAGTGCAGCCAGATAAAGAAGAATTGGGTAGCTGGAGGAGGCAGTTGCAATTTTAAAAAGGATAGTCTGGTAGGCTACTTTGAAAGGTGGCATTTGAACAATGAATAAAGGAAGTGCTGTCTGAGAGATGAGGGGCTGGTCAGTGGGAAACATCAGAACAGAGGCCTAAGGAAGAATCCTTAGCATGTTCAAGGAATAAAAAATGGTTGAAGCAGCTACAGCAGAGAGAAAGGGATGATTTAAGAGCAGGGAAGATCATGGGGCTTTAGGAAGGCAGATCATACAAGGTTTATAGGCTGCTGTAAAGACAGTGGCTTTTCTTTTTCTTTTTTTTTCTGATTGCATTAAGAAGTCACTGCAATAGTTTTCAGAGTGTATGAAATTTAAATTCACTTTAGAAACATCACACATTTCTATTGAGAGTAGACTATGAACAAGAACAGCAACAGGACTTTTTGCCAGTTACAGCAATGAGATTTGGTGAGCTGAAACGTGATCTCAATGAAGGTGGTGGGAAGTGCTCAGATTGGATGTTATGAAGATAGAGCCAGCAGGTTTCCTGATGAACTGGATGTAGGGAATTAGAGAAAGAGAAGAATCAGAAATGACTCAGGAATTTTGGAAGAACAGGATTGTGTCAATTGCAAAGGCACAAAGCAACTTCCAGGAAAGGAAATCAGGATTTCACTTCTGACCTTAGTGTGACTTGTATATCAGATATGCAAGTGGAGATATTAACTAATCAGCTACCTGTACAAGTTCAGAATTCAGTGAGGAGGACTGGACTAGACAGACAAGTTTTGGAGTCAGTGATATTTAGGTAAAACTTAAAAGCATGAAACTGAATGAGGTCATCAAAGGAATGAGTATAGATAGAGAAGAAACATCTTGTTTTTTAAGGAAGAGAGAAACAACAGAATTTTGTTTGCTGATGCAGATGCTCTCGGGCAGAGGATAAAAATGATATTGTAGGAGAGAGATGGGAGGATTAGAGAGCAAAATCCTAGACGAAAAGGAATGGAATTTTGTATGCCAACAGAGGACTGTTCTTGGAGAGAAATGTGTATGTAAGTATAGAATGTTGTAATTGTGGGAATTTGGGCAAATTCTCTTCTTACTATTACAATTTTCTTTGGAAAGGAGGAAGCAAGATCATGGTTGAGGTGAAGATGGAGAAGAACTGTTTTTTCTCCAGCCTTATTCAGTTGAATGGGAATAGTCATAGGTTAGGTGAAGAGTTGGCATTAACTGTGGTTGTGATTTTATAATCATGTACAAAGAAGAAAGAGAGTGTATTAGAATTTGAATCCAGAATGTGTCAAAACTGGTATTGAAGGCTTGACCTCCCAATGCAATGATTTTTAGAGGTGGGGATTTTAAGAATTGATTGGATCATGTGGGCTCTGGTCTTATCAATAGATGAATCCATTGAATGGGTTCACAATTTAAATGGATTATTGGGAGGTGGTAGACACTGTAGGAGGTGGGGGCTAGTTGGAGAAGTAGGTTATTGTGTACACAAGCTGGAAGGTTTATCTTGTTTCTAGTCACTTCCTTGCTCTTTTATTCCTTATTATGAGGTAAGCAGCTCTGCTCTACCATGTGCTCTGCCTGTGATCTTCTGCCTTGCCCAAGTCCCAGGGAAATGAGGGCTAAGTCAGCAGGGATCAAAACCTCTAAAACACAAATAAGCTAGAATGAATCTTTCCTTCTTTAAGTTGATTTTCTCTGGTATGTTATCATAGCAATGAAAAGCTGAGTAATGGAGGGAGGATGGGAGTTATACAAGGAAGTTATTACAATGAAAATTTAATTTAAACTGAAGAAGGAAAAATAAATATCAAAAGATAATTAAAGGAAGTAGATTAATGGATTAAAGTTCCCAGGTGTGCATGGGGAAAGGACAATGATGAATTTGGAATACAGGCCTGTGGAGTTCATGAAAATTCACCTTTCAGATCTAAAAATATAAGAAATCTAATTGCCCAATAGCCCTGGATTCTGCATCCTGAAACCTATCACTATTAATAGGTCAAACTTCCCAAGATCAGCTTCCTGATTGCAAGAGAGATACTAAGGCAGAATAAGATGCAGGAATCCTTTGACAGGTGACTTTGGCTAAACGCCTCTCAATGAGCTCTGCCAAAACTTTCTTAGAAGTGCTTTGCATTCTAAGACTTTTCCCATCCAAGCTTCCATCCTTCCCTTTCTCCACTATAGAACCTGGACTGTAATTAGGAGTTTTTCCTAGTGTCCTCCACTGTCCCTCCTGTTTTTCTTCATCGATATTTACCCTGGTACTTCATGCACTTCTCAGAGGACCATAGCTAACTCAGAAAACAAGAATGAATGAATAAGAGAGAAAAAGATGAATGGAATTCAATCCATGGGGGAGGAATTTCAGGTATTAGTAATTATAATGTCTAGGTTGCGTCCATGGAAAGAGACTGATGTAGGCAAAGGACAAGATCACTGAAGGAAAGGAATCCAAGAAACTGAGGGTCAAGTTGTTAGAATAATAATTTTTATGTGCTCTGAAACTGCAAATAATTAATACAATAAACCAGAGCTGAAATAATTTAAAAAAAAATGAGGGAAGAATGATATGAATCAGTAGATGAAACCATAATGAGGAGAAGAGGATGATGTAATCTGATGACCTGACATTTCAAGCTAAAATGTTGGGGGGAAGGAGGAGGAGGAAGGAAGGAAGGAGGATGCTTGTTATCGTAAGTAGAGAAGTAGTTATCTACCCCATCTCAGTCCCATAGGAGGGTTGAAGGAAAGGGAAATTGGTTATGAAACCTGCCACACTCTAAGAGAGTTTCTGTGAAAGCTGTGTCAATGGGCATGGGTCAGTGTCATCAGGATACTGGTATTCAAAGGGGGATGAATTTATACCACTGAACCTCCCCACCCCTTGGGACATTTGGCAATGTCTGGAAATTGGGGTGGAAGAGTATTGGTATCTAGTCAATAAAGACCACAGATAATGCAGAATATCCCACAATGCACAGAACAGTCTCCCACAACAAATAATTACCTGGCCCAAAGTGTAAATAAGGTTGAGATTAAGAAAATCTTCATTAGCCAGGCACAGTGGTGCATGCCAGTAATCCCAGCAGCTCTGGAGGCTGAGACAAGAGGATTACAAATTCAAAGTCAACCTCAGCAATTTAGCAAGGTCTTAGCAACTTAGTGAGACCCTGCCTCCAAATAAAATACAAAAAGGGGCTGGAGATGTGGCTCAGTGATTAAGTGTCCCTGGGTTCAATCCCCAGTAACAAAAAATTAAATAAAAATAAAAAAGAAAGAAAGAAAAATAAGGTGAAGGAAATTTCAGAGAAGTGATTGACAAGACAGATGATATTTGCCAGTTATGATCATGAATTCTAGAAGGTATGGTGGAGGGGATCCAAGAGTTGGGAAGGACAAGAAAAAGGAGACAGAACAGGCAAGGTGCAGATCAGTGTGAGAAGCAGACTTTGGAGATGAGGAGTGACCAGGAAGCCTGAGGCTTTCTGTGTTAACTGATATGAGTAAGATCATGTGCCTGTTTTGCCGATGGCTTCAGAGGCTTCTTCACCCCTGATGGTAGTGGTAAAGGGCTAGGGATGGTGGTGTTGGCTTCAGCAGGCTGGATGAATCTGGACTCCTGACTGCAAAGGTCAAGCTACACCTAACATAGGTTCTTTGTTCATGTTGATGCTTCATTTTCTTCTGTCCTTTGTGGAGTCATTTTTATTGTCATCCCATCTCCTTACTTGTCACCCCCAAGTCTTCACACTTTTTCAGAAGCCATACCCGAAGTTAGTAGTGCATCCGATTATCACCGCCTTTTCTTTTCTGGGTGATACTTTCTCCACCCCCATCCACCCATCCCCACATCTCTACCACCAGGTGCCTGCTAGCCATTTCTTTTCTTCAAGGCTCTGATAAATTAGCAGTTGGGTTAACTGCTACTCCTAGATGAATATGCTAAACCTCCTAGTTAATAATGAACTGGAACAAAGGATTTCAATGTTTTCAGAAATCATTACCTTTGGGATTTCAGACACAGAGGCAGAACTACTATTATAGACATTTTAAATCATACTACTCAGGTGGCCACTTCTGTTTCAGTAAGAGTCCTTGTGGAGGGTACAAATTTATTAATATAGTTACTTTCTTGCTCCCGAAAGACTCCACAGAGACAAATCCTGGAAGACGTTATTCAGACGCACACTGGGAGGAGTGGTGGCTCTCAAGTTACTCTTTTCCTGCTCCAATCTATGCAGATTGGACATTGTCACTGCTGTGGCTTGGTCTGAGCATTCCGTTTGCCATCCTGGTCTTAATGCAGTGTGAATGACTGGTTTCCTCGCCTCATTGCATACTCTGCCATCAATTTCCTCCCCTCCTTGCCTTCACTCTTCTCCACCAGCACCCTGGCTGCCAGAAGTTTCTCTGTGCTCTGAAGACACCGGGAACATTCATCACACTTTAATTCTCCTTTATGTCTCATGTTTCCTAACTTTATTACCTTTCTTGGATTACTCACTTCTTGACCCTAAATCTACTCTAAGTGTAGTAGAAATAGGAACTATGAGTGACCCCATCTTAATATATTCAGATTTGCTGCAGTGCCTGGCACATAAATTCTGCTAAATTGGAGACAAGATGGATGGGTGAATGTGTAGGTAACTCTGAAGAAGGCTGGTGGGCTGGAACGATGATGCCCTTTGTAATTGGCCCTGAGCTACTAGAATTGTTGACACATATTTGTACATATTTATAGGTACAGTGTAATTTGATACACGTGCACAATATATAATGATCAAGAAGGGCAATCAGCATTTTCATCTCCTCAAATGTTTGTCATTTCTGTGCTGGGAAACTTTGGATTCTTCTAGTTCTTTCAAAGTATATAATAAATTGCTGTAGACTATAGTTATCTATCACACTGTAGGACACTAGAACTGGTCCTTCCTTTCAAACCAATCCTGGTGCCCGTTATCAACCTCCCTCCATGTGCCCATCCATTCCTAGTCCCTAGTGAACACTTACTCTTCTCGTAAGAAGTCAACTATTGTCACTCCTAAAAGTGAGTGAAAAAATGTGGTGTTTGGCTCTGTGCATGGATTATTTCACTTAGTCATCTACCTCCTCTTCCCTCCATGTTGCCACAAATGACAGGATTCCATTCCATTTCACAAATGCGCCTGAATAGCATTCTACTGTGTATATATGCCGCGTTCTGTTTATCCATTCTTTTGTTGATGGGCACCTCAGCTGATTCCATACCTTGGCTTTTGTGAATAGTGCTGAACTAAATGTGAGCATGTGAGTATCTTTTTTTTTTCCATTTTTTGTATTAAAAATCATAAATTTATATAGGGCAATGTTGTTTGATTCATTCTGTTATTTTTTCCCTTCCCCAAACCCCTCCCACCCCTCTTCTCCCTCTATATAGTCCTTCCTTCCTCCATTCTTACCACCCTCCTTATCCCTAACCCTAAACCTAATCCTAACGCTAATCCCTCCTACCCCCATTATATGTCCTCATCCGCTTATCAGCGAGATCATTCGTCCTTTAGTTTTTTGAGATTGGCTTATCTCACTTAGCATGATATTCTCCAATTTCATCCATTTGCCTGCAAATGCCATAATTTTATCATTCTTCATGGCGGAGTAATATTCCATTGTATATATATGCCACAGTTTCTTTATCCATTCATCAACTGAAGGGCATCTAGTTTGGTTCCAATATCTGGCTATGGTGAATTGAGCAGCTATGAACACTGATATGGCTGTATCTCTGTAGCATGCTGATTTTAAGTCCTTTGGGTATAGGCCAAGGAGTGGGATAGGTGGGTCAAATGGTGGATCCATTCCAAGCTTTCCGAGGAATCTCCATGCTTTTCCAGAGTGGCTGCACTAATTTGCAACCGCACCAGCAATGTATGAGTATACCTTTTTCCCCACATCCTCGCCAACACCTATTGTTGCTTGTGTTCTTGATAATCGCCATTCTAATTGGGGTGAGATGGAATCTTAGTGTAGTTTTGATTTGCATTTCTCTTATTACTAGAGATGTTGAACATTTTTTCATATATCTGTTGATTGCTTGTACATCTTTCTCTGTGAAGTGTCTGTTCATTTCCTTAGCCCATTTGCTGATTGGGTTATTTGTATTCTTGGTGTAGAGTTTTTTGAGTTCTTTATAGATTCTGGAAATTAGCGCTCTATCTGAAGTATGAGTGGCAAAGATATTCTCCCACTCTGAAGGCTCTCTCTTCTCATTACTGATAGTTTCCTTTGCTGAGAGAAAGCTTTTTAGTTTGAATCTATCCCAGTTGTTGATTTTTGCTTTTATTTCTTGTGCTATGGGAGTCCTGTTAAGGAAGTCTGATCCTAAGCCAACAAGTTGAAGGTTTGAACCTACTTTTTGTTCTATAAGATGCAGGGTCTCTGGTCTGATTCCGAGGTCCTTGATCCATTTTGAGTTCAGTTTTGTGCAGGGTGAGAGATAGGGGTTTAATTTCATTCTGTTGCATATGGTTTTCCAGTTTTCCCAGCACCATTTGTTGAACAGGCTATCTTTTCTCCATTGCATATTTTTGGCCCCTTTGTCTAGTATGAGAAAATTGTATTTATTTGGGTTTGTGTCCATGTCCTCTATTCTGTATCATTGATCTACCTGTCTATTTTGGTACCAATACCATGCGGTTTTTGTTACTAATGCTTTGTAATAGAGTTGAAGATCTGGTATTGCAATACCCCCTGCTTCGCTCTTTCTACTAAGGATTGCTTTAGCTATTCTGGGTTTCTTATTCTTCCAGATGAATTTCATAATTGCTTGCTCTATTTCTGTAAGGTACATCATTGGGATTTTAATTGGAATTGCATTGAATCTGTATAGCACTTTTGGTAGTATGGCCATTTTGACAATATTAATTCGGCCTATCCAAGAACATGGGAGATCTTTCCATCTTCTAAGGTGTTCTTTAATTTCTTTCTTTAGTGTACTGTAGTTCTCATTGTAGAGGTCTTTCACCTCTTTTGTGAGACTGATTCCCAAGTATTTTTTTTTTTTTTGATGCTATTGTGAATGGGGTAGTTTTCCTAACTTCTCTTTCTGAAGATTCATCACTTATGTATAAAAATGCATTGGATTTATGAGCATTGATCTTGTAACCTGCTACTTTACTGAATTCACTTATGAGTTCTAAGAGTTTTCTGGTGGAATTTCCAGGTTCCTCTAAATATATAATCATGTCATCAGCGAACAGGAATAGTTTGAGTTCTTCTTTTCCAATTCGTATCCCTTTAATTTCTTTGGTTTGTCTAATTGCTGTGGCTAGAGTCTCAAGAATGATGTTGAATAGAAGTGGTGAAAGAGGGCATCCCTGCCTTGTTCCAGTTTTTAGGGGGAATACCTTCAGTTTTTCACCATTTTGAATTATATTGGCCATGGGCTTAGCCAATTCCTTACAATGTTAAGGAATGTTCCCACTACCCCAATTTTTTCTAGTGTTTTCAGCATGAAGGGATGCTGTATTTTATCGAATGCTTTTTCTGCATCTATTGAAATAGTCATGTGATTCTTAACTTTTAGTCTATTGATATGGTGAATGACATTTATTGATTTCCAGATGTTGAACCAACCTTGCATCCCTGGGATAAAACCCACTTGATCGTGGTGCACTATCTTTTTAATATATTTTTGTATGCGATTTGCTAAAATTTTGTTGAGAATTTTTGCGTTGATGTTCATTAAGGATATTGGTCTGAAATTTTCTTTCCTCAATGTGTCTCTGTCTGGTTTAGGTATCAGGGTGATATTGGTTTCATAGAATGAGTTTGGGAGGGTTCCCTCCTCTTCTATTTTATGGAATACTTTGAGAAGTATTGGAATGAGCTCTTCTTTAAAGGTTTTGTAGAACTCGGCTGAGAACTCATCTGGTCCCAAACTTTTCTTTGTTGGTAGGCTTTTGATGACCTCTTCTATTTCATTGCTTGAAATTGATTTATTTAAGTTGCATATGTCCTCCTCGTTCAGTTTAGGTAATTCATATGTCTCTAGAAACTTGTTGATGTCTTTGAGGTTTTCCTGTTTTGTTGGAGTACAGATTTTCAAAATAGCTTCTAATTATGTTTTGTATTTCACTCGTGTCTGTTGTGGTATTTCCTTGTTCATTCCGAATTGTAGTAATTTGAGTTTTCTCCCTCTTTCTCTTTGTTAGTGTGGTAAAGGTTTATCAATTTTGTTTATTTTTTCAAAGAACCAACTATTTATTTTGTTAATTTTTCCGATTGTTTCTTTTGTTTCAGTTTCATTGATTTTGGCTCTTATTTTAACTATTTCCTGTCTTCTACTACTTTTGGTGTTGGTCTGCTCTTCTTTTCTAGGGCTTTGAGCTGTAGGGTTAAGTCGTTTATTTGTTGATTTCTACTTCTTTTGTTGAATGCGCCCCATGAAATAAATCTTCCTCTAAGTACTGCTTTCATAGTGTCCCAGAGATTTTGATATGATGTGTCTTTGTTCTCATTTACTTCTAAGAATTTTTTTATTTCCCTCCTGATGTCTTCTGTTATCCATTCATCATATAATAGTGTATTATTTAATCTCCAGGTGTTGGAGAAGTTTCTGTTTTTTATTCTGTCATTTATTTCTAATTTCAATCCATTATGATCTGATAGAATACATGGTAGTGTCTCTATCTTCTTGTATTTGCTAACAGTAGCTTTGTGGCATAACACATGGTCTATTTTAGAGAAGGATCCATGTGCTGCTGAGAAGAAAGTGTATTCATTCTTTGTTGGATGGTATATTCTATATAAGTCGGTTAAGTCTAAATTGTTGATTGTGTTATTGAGATCTATGGTTTCTTTATTCAATTTTTGTTTGCACGATCTATCCAGCAGCGAGAGAGGTGCGTTAAAATCGCCTATTATTATTGTGTTGTGGTCTATTTGATTTCTGGAATTGAGAAGGATTTGTTTGACGTACATGGATGAGCCAATGTTCGGGGCATAGATATTTATGATTGTTATGTCTTGCTGATTTATGCTTCCCTTAAGCAGTATGTAATGTCCTTCTTTATCCCTTCTGACTAGTTTTGGCTTGAAGTCCACATTATCTGAAATGAGGATGGATACTCCAGCTTTTTTGCTGTGTCCGTGTGTATGGTATGTTTTTTCCCATCCTTTCACCTTTAGTCAATGGGTATCTCTTTCTAAGAGATGAGTCTCTTGCAGGCAGCATATTGTTGGATTTTTCTTTTTAATCCAATCTGCCAGTCTATGTCTTTTGATTGATGAGTTCAGGCCATTAACATTCAGGGTTATTATTGTGATATGATTTGTATTTCCAGTCATTTGACTCATTTTTGTTTTTTGACATGATTTGGTTTCTCCTTTATTTGGCTATTCCTTTAAGCTAGTTCCTCCCGTTGCTGATTTGCATCATTGTTTTTCATCTCTTCCTCATGGAATATTTTGCTGAGAATGTTCTGTAATGCCGGCTTTCTTTTTGTAAATTCTTTTATCTTTTGTTTATCATGGAAGGATCTTATCTCATCGTCAAATCTGAAAGTAAGTTTTGCTGGGTATAAGATTCTTGGTTGGCATCCGTTTTCTTTTAGGGCTTGGTAAATGTTGTTCCAGGCCCTTCTAGCTTTTAGGGTATGGATTGAAAAATCTGCTGATATTCTTATTGGTTCCCCCTGAATTAATCTGATTCTTTTCTCTTGCGGCCTTTAAAATTCTGCCTTTATTTTGTATGTTAGGTATTTTCATAATAATGAGCCTTGGTATGGGTCTGTTGTAATTTTGCATATTTGGAGTCCTATAAGCCTCTTATACTTGATTTTCCATTTCATTCTTCAGATTTGGGAAATTTTCTGATAGTATTTCATTGAATAGATTGTTCACTTCTTTGGTTTGTTTCTCTAAGCCTTCTTCAATCCCAATAATTCTTAAATTTGGCCTCTTCATGATATCCCATAATTCTTGTAGATTCTGTTCATGATTTCTTACCATCTTCTCTGTTTGTTCAACTTTGTTTTCAAGGTTAAATATTTTGTCTTCAATGTCTGAGGTTCTGTCTTCCAGGTGTTGTATCCTATTGGTTATGCTTTCTATGGGGTTTTTAACTTGGTTTATTGTTTCCTTCATTTCAAGGATTTCTGTTTGTTTTTTTGCAGTATCTCTAACTCTTTATTGAAATGCTCTTTTGCTTCCCGTATTTGCTCTTTTAACTCTTGATTGGTGCTGTCATTTAATGCCTGCATTTGCTCTTTCATCTCCTCGTTTGCTTCCCTGATTGTTTTAATTATGTACATTCTGAACTCCCTTTCTGACATTTCTTCTGCTGTGTTGTCATTGGGTTTTATTGATTTAGTATCTAGGTTTGTTTGGGACATTTTCTTCCCTTGTTTTCTCATATTGGTCAGATGTCAGTGGGACTCTGTGATATTGCAGATTTCCTCTATTGGCTTATAATTTCCCTGTAGATTTCCAGTGTATCACCTCCCAGCCTTTAGTAGCCTGAAGTCTTGGAGTAACTTGATAATGCAGTGCTTCCAAAGAACACTGCCCCTAGCCCGCTACTGGTTCCCAGGGAGAGAGACCTGGAGAGGTCTCTGGCTGCCCTACCCTGGTCCCAGAGGCTGCTTATGGGTCAGAGGTCTCCACTGGCTTGGGGACTTGTGGCTGGCTCTGTGTAGAAAGGCTCTCACTGGGTGGTCTGCTCCTAGAAGCTAGCCTAGAAAGGCGCTTCCCACCAGAGGGAGCCGGGCTGCTTGGGGAAGTCTGTGGCTGCCCTGTGCCGGTCTCTGAAGCAACCTGCTGGTGGGCCGGAGCTGGCCGCAGGGCAGGCCGGAGCTGGACGTGCGCTGGTTCTGTGCAGAAAGGCTCTCACTGGGGGGCCTGCTCCATGAAGCTGGAGAATCTGGCCCCCGTGGTTCTATTTTAGTCCAAGTCTCTCAATGCCTCCCTTTCTTGAATCGTGGGTTCTGGAGTGACTGGAGATGTAGTCACCCTCTAGTCTGCCATCTTGGATCGCCCCGTGGAAAAAGCCTGCAGCTGGAAGGGGGCAAGGCCGCCTGGAGAGGTCTCTGGCTGTCCAGCCCTGGTCCCAGAAGCTGCTTGCGGGTCGGAGCTCTCTGCTGGCTTGGGGACTTGTGGCTGGCTCTGTGTAGAAAGGCTCTCACTGGGCGATCTGCTCCGAGAAGCTAGCCTAGAAAGGCGCTCTGAGTATCTTTTTGATATGATGATTTCCTTTCATTTGGACATATAACTAGTAGTGGTAATGTTAGATCATAGGGAATTTTGAATTTTCTTTATATTTTCTCATATCTGTTACTATTATGCCATCAATTTTGACCCTGATCACTATCCCTATTTCTACCAGTGCTTCTTACAGTTCCATTATCATAACTTCATTCCCAATCTGCTGTGAGATAGAAACCCCAGGTAATAAAGATTGTATCAAAGGTAAGCACAAGCAGGCCACCTCAGATTTAATACTAGAGCAATACTTTATTAAAAAACAAAACAAAACGGGTATGACCTTCAGGGCATGTAAACTTTCACGTCATTCTTAGCTCTCGTAAACTCTCTTGCCTTCTCACTTGGTGCTCAGTCATGATCTAGACAGTTGTGGACCTGGTGTAAAGGAAGGGGAATCACGTTCACCTCTGTGTTGACTGTGGGTCGAGGTGCTAATGTCACCCCAGGAAAGGAAAGCTGTCTAAATTCTGCTACAGACTCGTGAGTACTTCACACATTCCTTTTACATTTTTTAAGTGCTGCAAGTATTTTATAGCATTGCTTCCCCTGAGTCACAATTTAATGTACAGATGGTCTCCAGTTTAGGATGGTTCACCTTTAAGGTGGTGTGAAAGCAATATTTACTCAGTAGAAATAGGAATTCAGATTTTGAATTTTGATCCTTTCCTGGACAAGGGTTATTTCGTTGCTATACTGTCTCAAGACTCCAGGCATCGGCAACCAGCCACGTCTCCCAGCCAGCCAGTGGTCACAGGGGGAAACACCTGACTGGGCAGGGTACTCTGTCACTAAGTCATGGTGTTCAGCAGCTTAGATGTATTCAATGCACCTCTGACTTAGGATATTTTCAGCTTACAACGGATGTTTTGGGATGCAGTCCCACCATAGATCAAGTATCATCTGTATAGTAGAAGTTTCTTAATATCCCATATCTTTTCTTTCTCTGCCCTGTCTTTATTTCTCTTATCACAAGACAAGCTAAATGATTAAAACACAAGTTTTAAGAAAAATAATCTAGTTCCACTTCCATTTCCAGTTCTACTACTTAAGTAGGTGCAGATGCTGTGAGGGTTGCTTATCTTTTCAGACCTGACTTCCTCAGCCACAGTACTGGGAATAACATTAATGCTGGATCCCTAGGACGTACATACGGACCAAATGTCCTAATGTGTAAGAAAACGCTTCCTAGGTCATGAAGAGCTCTACACATGACTATTTAGAACCAGAGAAAAGGACAAAGAGAAAAGGCCATTACTTAGGCACAGAGAAAATGAGAGGAAGAAAGAACGGATGTGCCGGGAATTCAAGGAAGCAGGAGATATGTTTCCTAAACCAAGGACTATATGATCTATTTACAGAAACAAAGTTTTCATACAAGAAACAATCAGCGAGCACTACCAAACAATATATATATAATCATCTGAGAAACTGTGTGGTTCAGAATATTAACTGCTTTAGGACTTTAGAGCAAGGAGACATATGTGCACTGAATGAATTAAGGAAAGAATCCTGGAAATATATTCTTAATGCATAACTCTTGTAATCCTAGGCATTTCCAGTTCCAACTCCACCACCAGATCCAGAGTCCAGGAGTCCTTCTCAATCCCTTTAGGAATAATCCAATCCTCAACTGTTCAATGATTTGGCAAATGTCCAACACTTAGGCAAGCCTCTCCTCATCTAAGAACCTTTCCACCACAGGACACTTGGGCGGTGGGAGGAAGAACCAGACATACAGATAAGACACTGTTGTATGCCAGTGTCTTAAACTTCAGGTAAGTCTTTGGGGACCAGGCCAAACGCAGAAGCTGTAGCTGGAACCCCAATGAACTAATAATTATTTCTAGAGGTAAAGAGGATACCTTCTGGCGAAGAGGTGCATGACTCTCACAGAGATCAACCACATGACCTCAACCTTCCCTTCCTTCAGAAAAAGACAGAGAATTCCTCACAGTTCTCTGGCATTGTGAAGATAAGATCATATTTTTTTTAGTCTTTCCTGGTAAGCAGCATGCAATACTAGACATATAAATCCACATAGCACTTCAAATAGGATAGGTGCTCAAATTTCAGAAAAGTAAGTTCTGGAGGAAAATTCACTTAATTCAAGGCCAAGTACTGTGTTGGGATCTGAGAATAGAAATATGGAAACTTCTATCTAAAAGGAATTCATTGTCGAGCAGGGGTGAAAAGAATTAAAAAAAAAATAAATAGCTGGTTTTAATGCAACGCACTAAGGTATGCAACAGAGAGAAGCATAGGATGCAAAGGGAATCTATCTCAGACCCTGTCCAAGACTTTAAGTCAATGTGGGTTTTGAAACTGTACTCCAACCTGGTGAGGAGGAGTGGAGTCCCGGAGACGCTTTACAGGGAACCCAGTGTTTTAACTGTAAAATAAGAAAATGACCTATGATGCTCACCCATGTGATGCCCAGTGACACCAAGGGGACACTGGATTATCACTTTGTCCTACGGCTTGGTATTCAGAATTTAGGCTACTCTTCTCTCCCTCCCCAAGTTTGGAATCAATGGAGAAATAAGACACAATTGAGGGATGAATGAAAATACCATCATCATTAATGACAAAAACTGATTCAATGATGTAACTGAATTTGTAGCCAACCTTGGCTTGCTGTTGGAAGGTCTCCCTACTTTCCACGGAAGAAGCAAACAGGGGTGTGGAGGGGAGCTGGGAGCGCTTCTCCTACATTTTTTCCTCCTGGAGGGTGTAGGTATAGGGCATGTTCCACTAGCGTCTGCAGAGCCAGGAATGCATGTGAATGCTTTCTGCACGGAGCTTTCTGAGAAGGAAAGCAGTCACCTTTCTAGTGGAAGGCGACCTGGGCACAGCGCGCATCACTGCCTGAGGGTAGAGAATCAAAGGCTGTTCGAGAGGAGCTGCCACTCAACAAAATACTACCCAATTTCTGCCTACTGGTGATCCTTCTTAGTATCTGGAAGATTTGGTCTCATTTCTGTGTGGCAGTGCCTGCACCGTTTGGCTCTGACTCTTATTTCTTAATTCTCTTTCCTCCTGTAACTTCGAAGGCAGTCTGTTCCCCGCTCCCCTCCTTTCTTCCTCCTTCCTTCCTCCATATTTGGCAGGTCACTCTTCCTTTCACCTGCCCAATGTGCCAGACAGGAGCTGTCACTAACTTAACCGTGGCTTGACATGACCCTACCCAGAGCCTCAATAAACATGTACCTTCAAGGCAATTATGATGAATTTTGATAGAGAACCAATGTCACTGTTTACCCAGTAGATGTTCCACTGCACAAAATCCCTCCGGCTCAGGAACAGGTGATCTTTCTTCATCTCCACCAAGTATTCAAAATATATAATGCTCTACATGGGGCAAGTACATTTTCCCCTGACTTCCTTACAGCAATCACTTTGTGCTTTGAAGCGTGACATTCAATTACCCATATCATTGTCTTGGACTGCAGAGCTACAACCATCATTAATGATCAGAAAATTACCTATATCTTTCATATAAATTCAGTCACAGTTATGCAATTCTAATCATGCATCAACCAAGTACATTTATATAAGAATATACATACAGATACTTAATTACAAATTCACAGATAGAAATATATATTAAATAAATGTGTATTTACGCATATATTTTTAAGCTTCTTTTATTCTAGGGAATAAATGTCCCTTGATGAAGTTTGTATTCTATTTAAGACATTTTAAAAATAAAGATAAAAAAAAAATAGGTGACTTGGCCCAGCAATTATCCGAATTACAAAAATGCTTCAGAGAGAAAATAAGGTGATTCTAAATAAATCAGAAATTTATTATTTCTCTAATATGTATTTCATCTATGTCTTGAAGGTGATATGTTGCATCATTTTTAAAATGCTTTTTCAACTTTGCAGCAGAACTTTCCACTTAACAGGTGGTGAGAGTGCTCGGGGCAGAGGTCACAGGAAATCAAAGTTGAGCCAGTGTAACGAACTGCATTTCATCTACTGGAGTGCTACTGAAATTGCAGGCAATCTGAAAAGCCCCATGAAAAGCCCCAGAAAGAAAATAAGCAACCAAAAAATATTGGCAAGGACATGGGGGACAAGGTACAAATACATTACTGGTGGGATTATAAATTGGTGCAACTACTCTGGAAAGCAGTATGGAGGTTCCATAGAAAACTTGGAATGGAACCATCATTTGACCCTGTTGTCCCACTCCTCAGTTTATACCCAAAGGACTTTAAATCAGCATACTACAGTGACACAGTCACTTTAATGTTTATAGCAGCTCAATTCACAACAGCCAAGCTATAAAACCAAACTAGGTACCCTACAACACATGAATGGATAAAGAAAATATGGTATATATACAGAATGAAATATTACTCAGCCATAAAGAAGAATGACATTACGGCATTTGTCCATAAATGGATGGAACTGAATAATATCATGCTAAGTGAAATAAGCCAGTCCCAACAAACCAAAGGCCAAATGTTCTCTCTCATATGTGGATGCTAACACATAACAAGGGAGGGGGAAGATTAGACATCCATTGGATTAGACAAAGGGGAATGAAGAGAAAGGAGGGGAGATGGGAATAGGAAA
Organism: Sciurus vulgaris; assembly: GCF_902686455.1. Classification (NCBI taxonomy): domain Eukaryota; kingdom Metazoa; phylum Chordata; class Mammalia; order Rodentia; family Sciuridae; genus Sciurus; species Sciurus vulgaris. The sequence goes on along the minus strand of NC_136474.1, from coordinate 76,072,263 downwards.
GATAGTAAAATCAATCAGACATATCTTTCCTATGTTCATATATGAATACACAATCAATGTAATGCCACAGCATGTACAACCACAATAATGGGATCCTAACTGGAACAAGTTACACTTATGTATATATAATATTTCAAAATGTACTCTACTGTCATGTAAAAATATTTTTTAAAATACACATAAAAGGAACTTTCCTCCTGAAATATCTTACTGATCAATGCCAGTTTTCACCCTTCCATGATATTCTGTAACTATAGAATACAGTTACATCACTTTAAATTTCAGAACTCCAACTTCTAATTTTCATTTTTCAGTACACATCTCTAAAAGGTAAGGAGTGTTTAACTTTTCTTTTTTCTTTTTTTTCTTTTTTTTTTTCTTTTTTTTTTTTTTTTGGTACCAAGGATTGAACTCAGGGGCATTTAACCACTGAGACACATTCCCAGTCCTTTTTTGTATTTTATTTAGAGACAGGGTCTCAATGAGTTTCTTAGAGCCTCACTAAGTTGCTGAGGCTGGCTTTGAACTTGTGATCCTTTTGCCTCAACCTCCTAAGCTGCTGGGATTACAGGTGTACACCACAATGCCCAGCCTTCTTAAAATTTCTAACATGACTACAAAACTATCATTCAGAATAAAATAAACAATTCCTTAATACCATCAAATATCTCCTAAAACACAATTAGAAATATGAACACTGATATCACCATTTTTGTGTAATATTTAATTAAATACAGTCTAGTCTTTAATATGATTTTTACATATGCAGATATAATTTATATACCCAAATATTTACTAATTATAAAAATACAGGTCAATGATTTTAGTAATTGTTTAAATGTTTCCCCTCCATTTTTATGTTTTCTTTTATTTATTGAAGAAACTGGGTCAATTGTTCCATAGAGTTTTCCCCATTTTTAATGTTAGTGAATTCTTCCCTTCATGTAGTTATATATGAGCCTCTATATTTTTTAGTATTCATTTGTTTTTATAAATTTGATAATTATAAATTGCTTTTAAAACTTCATGATTTTTTTGAATTCACCAATTCTTTTCTATGCATTGGAAGTTGGTTTACACTGGCGTGAACCACGCGTTGGAATCCTTCAGAGATGGTGCCGCGCATTCATCAGTTTACAGATTCCTGCTGTCCTGTCAGTAGCTGTTAATGATAAATCTCTACTTCAATTCATTAGGAATTGAAAATGGTAATATTAAAATCTATCATTTCTTCTTCTTTTATTAGCTAAAAAACTTCCATAAGACTTATTCTTTATGGAAAGTCAGGATAAAATATTTTATTTTCTCTTAGTTACCAGTTTTCAAGCTGTGAGTTGGTTTCACAGTACATCATTGTTGCTGTCTGTGTTAGCGTGAATCTTCTCATTCAAATGCATTTGAAGTGTTTAACTCCACCACTGTTGCTTCACAAATGGTCCCAGTTCTGGACAGTAGTATCCCCTTCATATTGGCTCCTAAGTCTTTAGAACCCAACACAGAATGGTAAGATGTTCCTTATCTAGTCCTCGAATTAACCCTGGGAATCTAAACATTCTGAAATTTCAATTTCGGGCAACACTTATGAACTATTTGACCCTTGATCCTGGCTCACCACTGTGGTCTCTGTTGGCCATCATTATTCCCTTCACCCAGTACATTTCTTGTGTTTTCATTTCCTGAATAGAATTTAACAAGTGTTATCTTTAAAGTTAAGTTGAGACTTTTTCAGGTATAACTTATTAATTCATTAATTCAATAAACATCTATGAAATATTGCACTCAGCATCCGATTGGAGAAGCAGAATCATTGTGTGGGGGTTGTCTGAGAAGTCTCTACAAGGTTCTGTCATTTGAGACCACTTTTGGGTTGCAGACATTCTAGTGAACACTAGAATAGAGTACATGTGTAGGGTCAGGAAGCAAAATTTTAACTTGTCGATTAAAAGTTCAAATAGAGGAGTTATTCCTATTGTTTCCACATTGTTCTCAGAGCTATGAATTCTGTCTACTGGAGAAACATACAAATGTTTATTTAGAGAACAATCATATGTGGAGGATATAATCTCATCCCTACAAGGCATTTACATCCAGCTGGCACATTCTACCAGACCAGCTACTTCAGGCTAATGGAGAGATGGGAAGATGTATGGATTCCACAAGCCTGGGCTCAAGGTTAGGAATTCCTTCCCCAGAAGCAACACGCCTTGAAATACTATGTTATGAATAGGGTTGCCATAAATCTGTGGATGGTGGTTTGGGCAGAATCGCTGAGGACAAAGAATGAAAGTTCACATCCAGAAGAAGACAATTTTCTAGTAAGAACAAATGGGTGCTCTTGGTTATGAAAATTGTATAATGTGATCAATCTGCCAGCAGGTAATTGACTGACCCACCTGGTAAATGGAACCACATCATGAGCTTAGTGTTGGTCTTTGCTTTTGGAAGTTTGAACACACAGCAAAAGCTGTTGCCATGTCAGTTTGGATGAATGAAAGTCCACTTTGCTGAGTTCACACAAAACTGGCCACTTTGTCCATGAGTTCATTGAATAAAGACATGGGTAGAAGGAAAAGTGACTTACTAATGTCCATAGAATGCATTATCCTATCTACTCGATAGTTAATATCCTCTACTGTTGAGGTTGCCTTTTGGGGAGCACTTACACAAGACACAAATATCTTCACCAACTCTGCTAATTTGGAAAGGTGTACAACACAAACGTAAACTTTTTCCAAACTTCCTTGTTGCTAATTTCCAACTGTGTTTCTCTTCTAAGTCTCTGACCATCTGACCAAATCTTTTGCTACTTTACATGTATCAGTACAAATCTACATCTAAGTTTGCATCCCTTCTAGGTAAAATCCAAGTATGCTATTGAAGTTATGCTCATTGAAAAAATTTGTTTCACCCCTGTCATTTTTCCTTCCTTAATCAATTGTCATAGATACATCTTCATAAGTCCATTGCACATATTGAGAAGAAGAAAAATGTCACCAAAGTATGGGACCTGAACATCTAGGCCACTTATTATGCATTCAGGGTCTGTGTAAATTTAATATCGTATCTACCACTTCCACGTTATGATCAAGAGCTGCTGTGTATGGCCAGATTTGTACAAGGTGGTGCAGATAATACCCATTACAACAGGTATATTAGATCACATGGAAATTTGGTGGTTTGTGGCCAACTGCTCAATCTCTCCCAGGCTTGAGAAACAAGCCACAAACAGTTTCCAAAATGATAATCATTATCTTTAGAGATTTATTCAGATGTATTCCAAAATCCTGAGAGTCTGCAATGTGATTTGCCTATGGGAGCCATCCAAAGGCATCCCTATCTGATGCTTCAAGCGTCATTGGATATGTTAGCTCACACTGCCCAAAAGGCAGAGCAGCTTACATGGCAGGCTTACCGTGCTTTCTTCATGTTGTCTGGAAACAATTCAAAACTGGCACTTTTTCAGATTTCTCAGTAAAGGATTGCAGTAGCATGCCCAAATGAGATATATATTTCCTCCAAAATATAAAGAGGCACATTAATTCTTATGCATAGTTATGCATGTTTCTTAGTAGTAGGTGGAGCCAGAAGCAGCAGCCTCCTTAACTCTAGAAAGGCTATCTTGACTGCTGTGTTTGTCAACTTTTCATCACTGTGACCAAATGCCCTAGAACAACTTAGAGGAAAAGTCTATTTTGGCTCAAGGATCCAGAGGTTCAGTCCACCATTGTTCTGGGCCTGAGATTAGGCAGAACATATTGAGGAAGGGTATGGTAGAGGAAAGCATCTCAGCTCATGGCAGCCAGAAAGGAGAGAGGAGAGGGGGAGAGAGACAACAGAGACAAAATATGAACACTGAAGCTGTGTCTCCAGTGATCTATTTCCTGTAGTCACACTGTACCTGCCTATAGTTACCACTTAGTAGAGTAGTTCTTTCAAGTTATTAACCCAACAAGTGGAATAACCCACTGATTGGGTTGTAGCTCTCTTAATCTAATCAGTTAACCTCTGAACATTCCTACATTGTCTCACACATGAACTTTTAGGAACACCTCATATATGAACCTCAGATCAAATTATCCTGAGAAATTTCAGTGAGGTATATATTAGTAAAACAATATCCCTTCATCTATAAAGATGCCTATATACTAGTTCCTGGACTCTGAAATGTATTACCTTGTAAGTCAAAAAGAACTTTGCAGATGTGATTAAATATTTTAAATATAAATATTATACTGTGTTAACTAGGAGGGTTGAATATAATCTCAAGGATTGTGATAAAAGGAAGAGAGAAAGGTCCAAATCAGAGGAGATTATGTTGAGACAAATTAGACAGCAATAGGAAAAGATTCAAAGGAGCTATGCTGTGGACTTTGGAGAAGAAGGGAGGGATCATGAAGCAACTCACTCAGTACATCTCTTGAAACTAGAAGAGACAAACCAATTTTCCTCCAGAACCTTCAGAGAAAAGGCAATTCTGACAGCAAATCATAGTACTCCTGAGTTTCAAAATGATGAGATGATATATTTGTGTTTCAAGACCACTCAGTTGTGGTAATTTATCACAAAAGTAATTGGGAATTATTATTAGGATGCCTTGACTAGTTGTGAGATTTTCTAAGTATGTAAATCAGGTAACTAGAGGTGTTATTACTCCCTCCTCATTAGATCCACTTATCGTAATATAATTGCTAGTTTGGATCTGGAACGTGTTAAAAAGGCTTGGTCCCCAGTCCATGGCGCTCTAGGGAAATTGTTGAGCCTTTAGGAGGTAGGGCCTATCAAAGGTAATCAGGAAATTGGGGCATGTCCTTGAAGAGTATAACAGGGCGCCAATCACTTCTTCCTCCCTCTCATGCTTTGGCCATCAAGTGAGTGACTCTGTTCCATCATGAACTTCCACCATGATGTGCTGCCTTACCATAGGCCCCAGAGCAATGGGGTCAACCAACCATGGACTGAAACTTCCACAACAGTGACTCAAAATAAACCTTTTCTCATTAAAATTTGATTATCTTAGTTATTTGTTATCAAGTCAAAAATCTGACTAACGATAGTGATTGTTCAGGAAGAGCATGAAATTCTGTGGACTAGAAAGTTGAGGGAGGTCCCTGTGACTAGATTATGACATAGTATTAGAGAACTGATATAGTCCTACAGAAAAACAGTAAAGGCATATTACTGACCCTATTAGATAAAATAATATTGCTACTGGTGTTCTTTCTTTACTAATGAGTACAGAGAAAAAAGCACTTGCCAGATAAGTGTTAATATACCATAGCAGTGAAACCCGTATCTAGACCAAAAGATACAACTGAATTTATCATATCATTAAATTTACAATGATCTATTATCATTCTTCAAGAACCATTTGTTCTCTCCATAAGCCAAAAAAGTTAGCTGAATGAGGTTGTGTCAGAAATCACCAACTTAAAGACTTTCCATTCCTTGATGGTGGCACTAAATTCTGCAATCTCCTTAGGAATTACTATTATAATGATTATTATTTTAATCAACATCATCATTATTATTTAACTGTTTTGGTAGAAGAGGAAAATATAGCGACCTTTCCTGCCAGTATTAGTTTACTATTGCTGCTTAACAAATTACGTCAAGCTAAGTGGCTTAAAACAATACTATCCATTAGTTCACAATTATTTAGGTCAGACATTGGGCATAGCAAATTTGGGTACTTTTCTCAGGCAGAAATCCAAATGTTGGCCAAATGCCTTCCCATTCTGAATTTGGGGTCCCCTTCCAAACCTATTTCTGTTACTGGCAGAACTTGGATCCTTACACTGTAGGGTCCTGTTACCTTGCTGACCATCAGCCAGGCACTATTCTCAGCAATTAGAATCTCCCCAGGTTTATCATCATGTGCCTTCCTCCACCTTCACATCAGTAATGACATGTCTAATCCCTGTTGTGTTTCAAGGAGTTTGCATTCTGCTATCATCTGGAGAAAACTATTAGCTTTGCAATGGATCATGTGATTCGACGAGGCCCATGCAGACAATCTCTGTGTCCTGTGTTCAATTGATTTCGGATGGCTGTGATACAGGAAAGCCTGCACCCACTGCAGCACCTGGGTAGACTAGATAAATGGATAGACTGGATCACTAGGGGACAGTAATGTTTGGAAAAGATTTTTACATATCTGCTGATCACACTACCATAATAACCCACCCCTCATTTCATGAGTCAGAGAGCCAGTAAACAGATTCTGCTAATTTCTGAGTATATTTATTTCAACCATGCGTTTCAGAAATAGGGAAACAACTGCAGATGATTTGGGGTGAAAAGTAGTCCTACTGTGAAATGGACTCGAGCCAAATCTCCACTGACTTTCTGTCTCCATAATTTCATTCTCTGACTGGTGGACTACAGAGCAGCTTTAGGTCTCTGAGAACTAATATCAGTTCTAAACAAGTATGCAGCTATCCTACAAAAGGCTGATTATTTTCTTGTGACCAACTTACAGTCCACCTGATAAATATCCACAAGTTCCTTTAAGGATGATTACTAGTATTTACAGATTAAATTTTGATTATTAGTAAGATCATTTCTAAGGAAAACCTTATTTCATTCAGTGGGCTCTAAATCTGCAAACTGGCCTAATTCTATAAGTGTGTTAAAAGTCTAGGATTCATAATTGAGAAACTTCAACTTAGAAATGTGTCCTAAGATTTAGGGGTTTTTATTTATGCCTATGACTTTAATAGGGTGCTTCTCTAGTTTAGTCCTTAGGGACACCATGATCAAAATAGTCAGTGCCAGTGACCTCTGAGCAGACAATTCTGGCTACTTCTTGTCTCTGTTGACTGTTATCATTAATGAATTCACCTTATCTTCAGTAATTAAATCCTGTTATTTTACCCTTACCATCCCCAAATCTATCATTCCTCTTGAATTGTGTGAGCTAGTTTGATGACAGCAATTCTTACTGCCATTTTTGGTTTATAGAGACAAGCTATCTGTTTTAGCCAGTTTTGCATCACTGTGTCAAAAAAAAAAAAAAATACCTGACAAGAACAACTTAGAGGAGGAAAAGTTTTGGCTCACAGTTTGAGAGGTTCAGTCCATAGTTGGCCAACTGCGTAGCTCTGGATCTGAAGTGAAGCAGAGCATCATGGCAGAAGAGTATGATAGGGGAAAGTGGCTCAGGACAGATAGCCAAGAAGAAGAGAGAGAGCACCACTCACCAACGACTAACTTTAAACCCCAGAGGCACAGTCCCAGTGACCTACTTCCTCCAGCTACACCCTACTGCCCAGTTAATCCATATCAGTGGATTTACTCACTGATTAAGGCTCTTATATCATAATCATTTCAGCTCTGAAAATTCTTGCATAGTCTCACACATGAGCATTTTGGGGACATCTCATATCTAAACCAAAACACTATCAAAGAACTCCCAAAACAGACTCTCTCTACAAATGTTTCTATCACACTTTTGTTAAAGAGATTCTCTTCTGGAATCTCTTAGGGACCATTAACCGGGTCTTATTTATAAAGTGTTTTATAGCATTTTAATCTCCCTAAGGTTTTGGATATTTTCCTCAACAATATACCCAAGACATTTGTGGCATTTCAACTACATTTAGTGTAGGAGAGTTTGTCTTATAGGTTTCAATCAACCAAGAAACTTTGAGAGAGACTCTTAGTTACTCAACTAGCATTGAATTCAGAATTACTACTTAGGAAGTCATATCAAAAAATTCATGCTGACCCAACTTATTATTCCTTCTACCCTCTGCTTGATGCACTTAGAATTCATTCCCTTACATATTCCCTAGGCTGCTGTGGACATTCATTGGCAATATCTCATAGTTCCTCTGCCATATGTTGTGTCTCCTCAAAAGTCACACTTTGTGCCTTACCCTCTCAGGCATTGCCAGGACTTGCCTTAGGTTCTTGGTCTAGAAACAATAGTTTTACACACAGGGTTTGAGGAGGAATACCTGTCCTTGCAAGGACTATACCTCAGAAGAAATCATTTCAAGTTCTTCAGGCAGGAGATACTATCCTCCACAGACAGGAATAGAAAGGATGCTTCTGCTGGTCAAAGAGACTCAGCAAAATTTAGGAGGGGTGGATACCCTGGGATTCATTGGAATCTGTACAAATGAACTTGGTGCTCATGATACTACTCCTAAACAAATGCCCTAACTTTAGCATAAGAACCCTGTATAATTGGGAATTCAATTTGTGTTATAATGAGTCTTACCTGCATGGAGATTTAGGCATGGGATTTCAGTTTCAGAAATCTCAACCATGAGGCTATAGATGATAAGGAATTTCCCTTTACAGCAATTTTAGAGATTCCTGGTTTATATTCCTGGTTTATTGAGCTGGGAATTCAAAGTCCTGGGCTCATATTTTTCCTTCCACAAGTTTTCTATCCTGTTCACAAGCAGTCAACTAACCCCACCTTGCTCTTTTCTTTCCCTAACTTATTCCATGCCCTATTCTTGACCATGCAAAGTCTTGCTTCTGTGGGCATATGATTACATATCAAGCACTGCCATGTGCTAACACATTGAGCCAGCACAGATCATTGATGTGTGAACTGTAACAGCTCATGCACAATTCTACAAAGACTAAAAATGTCTGCTGTTTCACTTTTGCCTTCCAAATGGTATGCGAATTTCTCCTGTGCCCAGTCCTACCCTGGAATCATAAAGAGTAGAAAATTCACAGGAACATGTTTCTATCTTAGCTAAACTGACCAAGCTACAACTTAAAGCACCTTCTTGGGATAGCCAGTCCTGTCCTGTGACTCAAATCTTGACTACGGAAAGCTGAAGGCCCCATTTGCCCTGGAGAAGATAATTCTTACTAAAATACATTGACAAACATAAAAAGAACATTCCCATGTGTGCTCTGTTGGAGGACAAAGAACAAACAACTAGCATTTTTTTCCTCACCCAATCTAACACAAAACAAATCAACTGGAGTGTTCGCTAATTCACTGAACTCAAAGAAATTTGTGCCACATTCCATATTTTGGAAAGACACTGCGTTCTGAAGGTTTTCCTTTTTCAATATTTCTTCTGCCTGTTTTTCTTTGGATTCTCATTGCTGTCACTGTAGGATGAACATCTATTACCTAATTTATAGATAATTATGTGTCTTCCTGGCTGGTTTTGTTGTTCTCAGTCTCTCATTGTGATCTATCTCACATATACTGGCACATCCATTTTACTCTCATCTTGTCATTTTTCTGCTCAAATCAATAATAACCCTTTCTCTGACCAAATGCACAAGCTATAGAAAAATATTCTTAAAGCAGGATTCTTTCCAACTTTTGTCCCATAACTCAACTATATTTAAAAAAAAAAAAAATCATCACTTCAATAGTTGTAAAGAGCCAGATCTAGTAAGAATAGCTAAGATTATACAAAAGACAGATCTTTGGCTCTGCAGGCATCTTGACAAGTTCCATGAGTCAAACAGCTCAGAAGTCAGACTCTGCAGTTGTCGACATACTCCAAATGATCAAGCGGACTACGTAAGTTGAAGCAGGTCAGAGTTTATGTCCATAGAAGTTCATTAATACAAGAAGAAGGAAGGAAGAAAAACATCTTTAAGAAGGTAAAATACAAAGTCCAGGTCAGATTGTCAGAGATAATTACACTAGAGTCTAAAGTCATCTTGCTAATAATTAAACCTTGAGAATAGGGCTAAGTTTATTTTCTTCTCTCATGTTTTACACAGTGTGATATGGAATAGCCAGACCCAATCACACAATCCCCATTGCTGGAACCAATTCGAGTATATGAGGTCCCTCTGCTAAGTAAGGGACATACCTAGGATGTCCAAAGCTCTGCCTATCATCCAAACTTCATGTTCAGTTAGCAGTCCCTTTTACTTTCAGAAGAGTCTCAGTTTGGGAAAGAAATCACGTGCTCACCTTGTACTTCCTTATATGTTCATCTCATATAACATCTCAGTTCCTGCAAGACTGAATAATTTTGCATCTCTCCACTTTAAGACTTTGATTAATATGAAATTGAACTCTTGAATTTTGTTTATCTCTGGTGATTAACAACCTTCATGTCCCAATTTGCTTTCCTCCACAAATGCTCCTCCACAATGCTCCATGATGTTGCTAACCTGGGATCAGGTCCAAGGTTTGCCAACAGCTGTGCAACCTTAGCATCCACAAAGTTACTTATCTTTCCATGTATCCATCTCCTCATTCATTAAATGGACATAACAGGTACCTCATGCATTTACTGCTAATATGTGTAAAATGCCCAGAAGAGTGCTCAAATGTAAGAGAAATAAAAGTGTTTGTTATTTTCATTAGTCGCAGTATCACTTATTTTTTCTTTTTTAATTTTAATTTTTTTATTTTTGGTTCTGGGAAGTAAGCCCAAGACTTTGTACAGGGTAAACAATTACTCCACCACCAACCTCTACACTCCTGATGATGTTTCTTTTTACTTAAATTCATATAGCATCCTCACTTGGCATTGGATTGTTAGTTACATCATTTTTGTGGTTATTTCATTTCTCAACAGATCTTTAGTCTATGATATGAACTTGTTTTTGTTATTCTTCAAGAACCTACAACAAATCTTTTATAAAGAGTGAGAGTTCAGGGCTGAGGTTGTAACTCAGTGTTAGAGTGCTTGCCTAGCACATGTGAGGCACTGGGTTCTATTCCTGTACCACATAAAATAAAAGAAACAAAATAAAGGTACTGGGTCCATCTACAACTAGAAATATTTTTAACAAATAGTGAGAGTTCAGGACACCACAGCCACCACCTCTGGAAGCAGCTGCCGCTGTCAGGGATTACTAGCCAAGGCCTGGAGGTCCAGTGTTGAGGTGCCTGCAGGTTTAGCTGTGTCTGGGGTCTTCCAACAGGGAGTGCTAGTGGCTGCCATCTTGCTGCTTCTTCAAAGGGTCGCTCCTCTGTGTGAGCACATCCCTAGTGGTCTCTCTACAAGGTGGAACAATATTGAGATCTTGGGACTGCAACGTAGCCAAGCCTGGGGTATCTGAAGCCCAGATCCATTAGATAGTGACTGAGTCTGTGTGGGCTTGTCTGGACTTGGCAATCCTGTGAAAAGTCAGAGACTGGGGGCAGTTTACTTGAGGTGGTGTAGGGGAGCACAGGTTGGAGAGGCTGGAGAGAGTTGGGTTATTCCCAGATCCCTGAAGTCCTGAAGTCTGCGGGGAAGGATGGGGCTGGCTACGTCAGGTTGGAGGGTTGGAAGAGGGTGTAAGGGCATTTGCTATCAGCTGACCCAGCCAGCCAGTGTGGCACCCACTGGACAGGAGCTACCATCAAACTCCAGACAACCTCACCTATCAGTGGAGAAGGGGAGCTGAGAAACTTTTGAATACCAATGGAAACAACTGTTCAATTTTCCATCAAGATTTTTTTTTTCCTCTCTAACTTCTCTACCATATTTGAAACCAAATATTTTTCATGTATTAGTTTATTGAGGACTAGGATATATGAATAGTATTTTATAGTTTTATTGTATATTCTTAAATTTTTACAGTTTTCTTAATTTTTTTTTTACTTTGTATGAATTTTTCCTCTCACTTAACTATTTCCCTGGATTCTCTTTCTCTCCTTTCTCCTGCTAACACACCACTTCTATAAATTCCTCTTTCATTCTTCCTATGAATTTTTACTCCTATCTTCTCTCCTTCTCCTTCATAAACATCACATGCTATATCACTTCTGTTCTCTCTTTATCCATCATTTAAAATTGTAAAAACTTTTAGCAAATTTACTTTTTACTTGTAGACAACAACTGAACACATTATTTTTCTTTATTGTGACAAAACTGTAGTCGTCTTCAGAGGAGCTGTTAGGTTTAAGGTTATATACTGTTCACCTCGGGTATTGTTAATATTGGTTTCCCCCTTAAAGATGAGGTACTGGAAATATTCAGGGACATTATAAGTCTATGGAGTAGAAATTGTACCACCTCAGATTTATACTGGTAGATGGGGAACCACTCAAACAAAATGAAAAGAAAAGGGGGGGGGGAAATGCACCCCAAACAAACCAAGATACTCCAACAATAGGATCCACTGACAACACAGTAGAAGAAATGTCAATGAAGGTGTTTATTTTGTGAAGTAAAGTATGGTATAAGGAGCGGAATCAGAAAAAAAATAGGAAGCGAAAGATCACTTCAACAAAAAGGCAGAGATTCTGAAAAAATAAAAATGCAGAAATCCTCAAAATGAAGGAATCAAAAAATCAGATTATAAATTCAATGGAAAGCATCACCAACAGACTAGACAACCTGGAGTATAGAACTTCAGGCAATAAAGACAAAATAAATAATCTTGAAAATAAAGTTGACCATGCAGAGAAGATGGTAAGAATCCATGAACAGAACTTCCAAAAATTATGGGATAACAATGAAAAGGCCAAACATAAGAGTTATTGAGATAAATGAAGGAGCAGAGATACAAAACAAAAGAATATACAATCTTTTCAATGGCATAATATCAGAAAATTTCACAAACCTAAAGAATTAAATGAAAAATCAACTACAAAAGGCTTACAGGACCCTAAATGTACAAAATTATAGCAGATCCATACCAAGGCACATTATAATGAGAATGACTAACATACAGAAAAAGATAGAATCTTAAATTCCAAGAGAGAAAATAATTTATGTATAGGGGGAAACCAATTCTGATCTCAGCTGATTTTTCAACACAGACTCTCAAAGCTATGAGGTCAGGGAATAATATATTTCAAGCTCTGAAAGAAAATAGAAACCACCCAAGAATTTCATATCTAGCAAAATTAAGCTTCAGATTTGAACATGAAATAAAAATCTTCCACGATAACAAAAGTTTAAAAAATTCACAACTAGAAAGCCTGCACTACAAAACTTTCTCAACAAAATATTCCATGAGGATGAAACAAAGAAAAAAAAGTTAAAGTTAGTAAAGAGAAGAACTACACTAAAGGAATAATCAATCAAAGGAAAACTAAGTCAAATTAAAAACCAGAAATAAACCAAAATGTCCGGGATTACTAATCACATCTCAATAATAACGTTGAATGTTAAGGGCCTAAACTCACCAATCAAAAGACATAGGCTGGCAGATTGGATTGAAAAACAAGACTCAACAATAAATTGTCTCTAAAAAACTCACTTATAGGCAAAGATATCCACAGTCTGAAGGTGAAATGATGGAATAAAACCTATCACTCAAATGCATCAACGTAAACAAGCAGGGGTTTCCATCCTTATATCAGATAAAGTGGACTCCAAGTCAAAGTTAATCAGAAGGGACAAAGAAGGATATTTCATATTGTTTAAGGGAATTATATATCAGCAAGACATAAGAATCATAAATATTTATGCCCTTAACAATGAAGCATCTATGTAATTCAAATAAACCATTCTCAATTTTAAGAATCAAACAAACCACAATACAATAATACTGAGTGACTTTAACACACCTCATTCACTACTGGACATATGTTCCAAACAAATACTAAATAAATAAACCATAGAACTAAATAATACAATCAATAATTTAGACTTAACAAATATATAAGAATTATTTCATCCATCAAAGAGCAAATACACTATCTTCTTGGTAGCACATGGATCCTTATCTAAAATAGACGAGATCTTATGCCACAAAGCAACTCTTCGAAAACACACAAAAAAGGAGCTAATATCCTGCATTCTATCAGAACATAATGGAATGAAATTAGAAATCAATGATAAAATAAAAAATAGAAACTTCTCAAAAACCTGGAGACTAAATAATAATACACTATTGAATGATGAATAGACAGTAGAAGAAATCAAGAATGAAATTAAAAAAAAAATACTTAGAGATAAATGAGAATACCAGTAAAATACATCAAAATCTTTGGGATACGATGAAGGAAGCAGTAAGAGGAAAGCTCATTGCATGAAGCTTATTCATTAAAAGGGTAAAAAGTCAGCAAATAAATGACCTTGCATATCAAAGCACTTGAAAAAGAGGATCAACACCAATAGCATTAGAAGACAGGAAATAATTAAAATCAGAGCTGAAATCAATGAAATTGAAACGAAAGAAACAATTCAAAAAATTGACAAAACAAAAAGCTGTTTCTTTCAAAAAATAAATAAAACTGATAAACCCCTAGCCACACTAACGAAGATAAAAAGAGAGAAAACTCAAATTACTAAAATACATGTTGAAAAAGGAAATATCACAACAGATAAGACTGAAATATAGAAGACAAGTAGAGGTTATTTTGAAAATTTATACTCCAATAAAATAAAATATCTTGAAGACATCAACAAATTTCTAGAAACATATGAATTACCCAAACTGTTCAAGAAGACATACATGATTTAAATAGGTCAATTTCAAGCAATAAAATAGAAAGATGCCATCAAAAGCCTACCAATCAAGGAAAGCCCAGCACCAGAAGGATTCTCTGCACAGTTCTATAAGACCTTCAAAGAAAAGTCAACACCAGTGCTCCTGAAATTATTCCAAACTCACTCTGAGGCTAATATCACCCTGATACCAAAACCAGACAAAGACACATCAAGGAAAGAAAACTTCAGACCAATATCCCTGAAAAACACAGATGTAAAAATTCTCAATAGAATTCTGGCAAACTGCATACTAAAATATATTAAAAAGACAGTGCAACATAACCAAGTGGGATTAATCCAGGGATACAAGGTTGATATCACACAGAAATCAATACATGTAATTCATCACATCAAGAGGCTTAAAGACAAGAATATATGATCATCTCAATAGATGCAGAAAACATTTTTGACAAAATACAGCACCCTTTCATATTCAAAACACTAGAAAAACTAGAGATAGTAGGAACACACCTCAACATTGTAAACACTACCTATGCTAAGCCCAAGGCGAACATCATTCTAAATGGAGAAAAATTGAAAGCATTCCATCTAAACACTGACAAGCCCTCTTTCACCACTATTATTCAACATTATCATTGAAACTCTAGCCAGAGCAATTAGACAAGAGAAAGAAATTGAAGAGATACAAATAGGAAAAGAAGAACTTAAACTATTATTATTTGCCAACATGATTCTATTTTTAGAAGAACCAAAAGAATTCCACCAAAAGAAACTTCTAGAACTAGTAAATCAATACATCAAAGTAGTAGAATATAAAATAAAAACCCATAAATAAAAAGTGTTCCTATACATCAGTGATGAATCTACTGAAAAAGAAATTAGGAAAACTACCCCATTCACAAAAGTCTCAAACATTATACATATTTGGGAATCAATCTAACAAAAGTAGTAAAAGACCTGTACAATGAAAACTATAGAACACTAAAGAAAGAAATTAAAGACAACCTTACAAGATGGAAAGGCCTCCCATGCTCTTGAATAGGCAGAATTAATATTGTCAAAATGGCCATACTACCAAAAGTATCACACAAATTTAATGTTATTCCTATTAAAATCCCAATGACATTCTTCATAGAACTAGAAAAAGCGATCATAAAATTCATTTGGAAAAAATAAGAGACCCAGAATAGACAAAGCCATCCTTACAAAAAAAAGTGAAGCAGGAGGCATCACAATACCAGACCTTAATCAATACTACAGAGCCATAGTAACAAAAAAAGCATTGTATTGGAATCAAAATAGACATTTAGACCAATGGTACAGAATAGAAGACACAGAGACAAACCCACATAAACACAGTTGTCTTATACTAGACAAAGGTGCCAAAAACATTTACTGGAGAAAATTTAGTCTATTCAACAAATGGTGCTAAGAAAATTGGAAAACCACATGGAACAAAATGAAATTAAAGCCCTATCACTCACCCTGCACAAAACTCAACTTAAAGTGGATCAAAGACTTAGGTATTAGAAAGAGATCCTGCACCTAATAGAAAAAAATATAGGCCCAAATCTTCACTATGTTGACCTAGGATCAGACTTCCTTTACAAGTGCAAGAATTAAAATCACAAATCAGTAAATGGGATAGATTCAAACTAAAAAGCTTCTTTCAGAAGAGTAAATAATCAATAACATGAAGAGAGAGTTTACAGAATGGGAGAAAATATTTACCACATACAACTCAGATCATTAATCTCCAGGATATATAAAGAATTCAAAAAATTTAACACCAAAAAAACAACCCAATCAATAAGTGGGCTAAAGAACTGAACAGACACTTCAAAGAATAACATATACAATCAACAAATATATGAAAAAATGTTCAACATTTCTAGCAATTAGAGAAATGCAAATCAAAACTACTCTAAGATTTCATCTCACTCCAGTCAGAATGGCTATTATCGAGACTACAAGCAACAGTAAGTGTTGGCGAGGATGCAGGGAAAAGGTACACTCATACACTGCTGGTGAAACTGCAAACTGGTGCAACCATTATGGAAAGTGATGTGGAAATTCCTCAGAAAACTTGGAATGGAATGACCATTTGACCCTGTTATCCCACCCCTCTGTTTATATCCAAAGGACTTAAAATCAGTATACTACAGCCACTTCAATGTGTACAGCAGCTCAACTCACACAATAGTTAAATTATGGAACCAATCTAGGTGCTCTTCAACAGAAGAATGGATAAAGAAATTGTGAGATATATATATATATATATATATATATATATATATATATATATAGAGAGAGAGAGAGAGAGAGAGAGAGAGAGAGAGAGAGAGAGAGAGAATAGAATATTACTCAGCCTCAAAGAAAAAAATTAAATCATGTCATATGCCAGTAAATGGATGGAGCTGGAGAATATGCTAAATGAAATAAGCCAATCACAAAGAACAAAAACCCAAACATTCTCATGCAGATGCTAATCCCAATAAGGTGGGTGGGCTAGGGAAGAACAGAGTTACTTTGGATTAGCTAGAGGGGAGTGAAGGGAGGGGAGAGTGTATGGGGGTAGGACAGCTATTAGAATGAATCTGACATTATTACCCTATGTACATATATGACTACATGATCTGTGTGATTCTACATCATGTACAACCAAAAAAATGAGAAATTATACTCCATTTATGTATGAGGTATCAAAATATGTGGATGCATTCTAATATCATGTACAACTAATTAGAGAAAATAAAAAATTTTAAAAGGGTGAGAGTTTATTAATACAGATGATTTTCTTTAGCATGAAAATCTACCAAAATAATTTCCCATTTTTGGTACAGCCCAGGATGATCAAATTAAGACTTTCATGTGTGACACTGAACTCCAAAGCTCCATCCTGAGTGTGAATTTCTTACAGGCTGGGACACTGGGTATGGATGTGAAGGAGACTCTTAAGGTGTAAGCCAGTTCCCTGGAAAGAAAAGGAAAGCCAAGACTGGTTTTCTAAAGAAATATTAAAATGAAAGTCATTTTCTTTATTTTTGTCTATTTCCCTCAAGTATAGTTTATCTCTTTAGATAATTCAATATTTTACCTGATCTCTATGTAGGTTCCAGGTGATGAAAATTTAGATATAACTTTTTAAATGTATAGGAATTAGTATCAATCTTAACTCTGGGCTAAGTCATACAGAGGAAGTGTTTAAAAATTATAAAAATTATAGTCCTACTTTTGAGGGATTTATAATACAAAACAAATAATTAACAAACACAATTTATACACTTTTAAACTTAAGTAAAAGAACGATGGAAACAGACATAAAAAACGAATGAGTGAATGGATACATAATCTTAGTTCTACAAATAATACAGATAAAGTTCTACTATTAATATGAATATTTGTTGCACTATCCAATTAATTCTAATTATATGCATATTCCACAATTTTTATCTCCTAAATCAGAATACCAACTTATCAAGGACAAAAACTCAATATTCTCCTTAATTTTCCTTTTCCAGAGAAGAGCAAACTAACCAATCAGTCTCAGAGGTAAGTTAAAAGATCAATCATCACATCAAGGACAAAGTCAAGATTCCTTGTCGGGCTTTAAAATGTTACTATTAAAGTTAATACTGAGAGTAATTCTCACTGTACTTGAAAGAAGAAAAACAGGTGTTATTTCTTCAGTTTGAGAGAATCTGATCAGTTTTCACAGCTGTTGATTTTTTAAGAAGTGAAGTTACTGTCACCTGATTAAATATTTCAAGTTTGATTTCCTATAACACACATACGACAAGTAAACCTACTTTCTATAGCAAATAGAGAAACATGCATCAGAGTCTCATACTTAAAGGTCATATAATCATATATCACTCTGGTGGGACGTCTGTGACAAATAGGCTGTTTGAAACTGTATTATACAATTTTTCTTTCTCATAAGACACTGCTAAAACCAAAGGTAAGATATATATACATACATATGAGACAAACCCTGGAAAGTCAAATTCTAGAGATAATGGGAACAACCAACCAACTTGATTTACTTGATCCAGAAATGGTGACATCAAGTACCTCTGAAAGCTAGGATGGAGTTAAAAAGAATATTATGTCCTTCATAACAGAGCAGTTACATTAGATTCTTTCAACGGGGAGTTATCTCTCTCAACATCAACAGAAATGGGGTGCTAGGAACTCTGCATCGGGGGATGCTAGACCCAAGGTGAGACATAAGGCAAATGGGGGGAGGGTAAGTGAACTTCTGCATGCTGAAATTTAAAAACTGCATGTAGAATGGAAACAAGCTGAATATTGAAGAAAATATTGTTACATGTTCCTGAATGTTTCCTTCTAGGATTGTGAAGCTGGTATGTGCAATTAGCTGCTCATCATCACTGTTAAACAGTAGAAGTTAGCAGGCTATTTTATAGATAGAGCTCTGCACCCGGGTATCTGTAACATCAGCAGAGGCAGAGTTCTCTCCTGCTTCCTCCAACAGACTCCCCTACCACACACACAGAGGTGCAAAGGCTGATAGAGATGGCAATAAAAAGTTACTATGATAAAGAAGAAAAATATTATTTAAAAAAACAGATTTAAAAAAAAAATGAGGTTGGCAAAAGCAGAAACTTTCTCAACAAAAATTTAACCAAGTTATACTATCCTTAATAGATGACCTTTTGGTGCATTTCTTCCAAGAACCTCAATACACTGTTTGGAAGAATGTTTGTATATAATTCTTAAATTATCTTTGTTTACTTTTGAACATATTAAATCTCACCTTTGCCCCCATTTCAGGAATCATGAGGAACCTTAGGAGGGGGCTGGCAATCACAGAGGGCGGGGGGAGTACCTTCCAGGAGTCTGCTAGAATAAGAAAGCTTGCTCTGTAGGTGAGGTCATTTGAAGAATAAATGAAACTGCTGGTGTGACACATTTTATTGGTTTAGAGGCTGCTCTAACCCTATATCAACTTCTTGAAGTGCTGCCTTGGTCAGAGCAGGTGAGAAAGACTGTTTCTTTAATGTCGTTACTGTTTGGGCCAAGCTGAGTCATTGAGGAGAAGTTCAAGAGGATAGAACTTCAATATACAGTCATCGAAATTTATGTCTATTCCACAAACTGGGAATTTGTATCTACCTATTTATCCTCGATTATTTGAAAAAAGATAGAAGACTCCTCTTTTCCCCAGATTCTACCTTGTCTTTGCAAACAATGAAGTGAATTGCAAGTCCTTGAGAGTAGTAACTATGCATTACACTTATTATCCAAAAAGCTGGAAGGAAACTTAAAGGTCAACTTCCCTGATGACTCCTATAATATATAATAACCATGCAGTTTTTCTGACATACAGTCATAACTTCTGCTTTAAAAACATTCATGTACAGGTAACTCACTCTCAACGGCTATTCAGCCCATGTTGAAGCACTCCAATATTTACAAAATCTTCCTGTATTTTCTCAATATTCTATCAGAGGCAGTACGTTTAAGGGGAAAGACTGACTAAACATGATGACTACATTGGAAAGAGGAATAAGCCAAACAATAATATCCTTGCCTCAGTGGTAATGGATTAGATTACGCTGCAGTAAGAAATAACTCCCAAGTTTAGAGGTTCAGCACAACAGAGGTTTATTTTGTTTACATGTGTGGCAAGGAGGAAGGTGCTAGCTATTGAGTCACTTAGGTACCCAGGCTGATGTAATTTCCACCTGTACACAGGGGTCCCCATCAGGACAGAGAGTTTCCCTGTGCTGGCCCTTAGAGCATTTGTCCAGAGGTGACACAATCGCTCTTGCTCAGATGCTGGCAAAAGCTAGTCCTCTGACCTTGCTTTACTTCAAAGGGGCAGACAGCACAGACAGCTAAAGATGGGAACAAAACTGGGGTGTTACCTTTACCAAAAAGCAAAAGAGTGTAAACGATATTAAATGGCAGAGGAAAAAGTAGGGAAAAATACTTGAACTGCATGTGTCATAAAGATTATCTTTTATATTTGACACACTTTTACAATTCAGTAAGAAAAAGAAAGCCAAAGAAGAGCCATATGTTTTTTAATAGACATAGTCAAATGTTCAACCTCACTGGCAATAAAAGATTGATGCTTGAAATGATAAAAGCAAATACCTACCAAGCCATTGCATTTTGCTTATGTTTTATGCATGTTATCTGAATGTTTTCCCAATCTTGGTACAACATATATACCATTTATTAATCCTACTTTAGAGATAAGACCCAGAGATACTGATTAATTTCCCAAGGTCGCATAGTCAGCGATAATGGAGTTGGGTTTCAATCCAGGTATGTCTGATCTAAGACTTGTACAAATCTCTAAACCATATTTCTTAAACACAAATTAAAATGCTTTTATTATTTTCATTTATAAAAAGTAAAATACTGACATAAGGGAAATAAAGTCTGGGAGGTACAAACTTGTAGACTCTTTGTAAAGATATTTAAATAGTTTACATCTAGAAAATTCAGTATGGATACCTTTAAACTCATTAGTTCTACTCATAGTAGTTGATTTCAGGAAATAATTGAAATGGGGGGCAAAGACACATATATATAAATAGAAGTAGGGAACAGGTGATGGTTACCAGGGGCTGGTGAGTAGGAACAGAGGGAATGTAGAGATGTTGGTCAGAGGTTCAAAGATTCAGTTGGACAAGAGAAATAAGTTTTTGATGTCTATGATACAGCAGTTAATAATTATATATTGTATGTTTCCAAACAAATGTAGGAGAAATGATTAAATGGGTCAGCACAAAAAATAAATGAGGTGACGAGTATGTTCATGGGCTTAATCGTTCCATATCATGTGTTCACATATGTATGTATATGTTATGTATATGTTACATTGTGCCCTATAAATGTATACAATTATGTCAATTTAAAATGTTATTTTAAAAATTAGAAGAAATAATTAATTCTACATTAGGACAGAGGAAAGAATGGAGTCAAAAGTTTTCAACAGGAAACTGGTTAAATAGATGTCTATATGATTTTAAAAAACTATGTAAGTATACAGCTGTAGAAAAGTATATAAAATATTTTCTATCAGAAAATATTTATTTTGTGTAAAATAAACAAAGCAGGATAAGGAGGGTGAATATGTTGAATGTGATTTCATCTCTCTCATTTACAAAATTACCCATAAAGATGGGGAAGGTATTTTAGAAGATTAGAAGTAATGATGGCAAGATAATGAGATTAATAGTCACTTTCTCTAGGTACCATTCTCTAAGTTTCAACTGTACCCGATTAAATAAATTTTGTGGCCACACCCCCCCCCAAAAAAAAAACAAAAACAAATCTAGAACAGAATGATTGTTTTTTTTGTTTGTTTGTTTGTTTTGTTTTTTGATCTGTTTGTTCAAGAAAGCAAATGACTTAATTATATTATTTCCTCTGTACTTGAATCTTTCACTGCAGGACTGGTCACTTGCCCTGCTAATTCTGACCACCCCACTCTGAACACTTAGTGTCACTATTAAATCATGACACTGAGAAATGGCCTTTGCAGATCCTTCTGCAGTCTAAGTAATACAACCTACAAAGTTATACCATGATTTTCCTTTTTAAAGACATAAATGACTGAATAAATGTCAGCTACCCTTTGTCAAGTCCATGACCCTCTTCACCAGCTCTCAAGTTAGCCTGCCACTTTTATGGTAACTGGCAGAATGCTTCTTCCACTGTTCAGTTCTGTTTCAGTCAGTGGCTTGAACTCCCACAGGGCTGGTCCAGCACTGAGGCACAAGTCCCAGCTCCTAACAGTGTCTGGATTCTTGACATTCCCTTCTTCACTAACAGGATCTGTGCTACATTAGCATTAAGAGACGCTAGTCAACAAATAAGAAAATTACACACCCATCCACACAATCATCCACACCTGCCCATATGCACACTTACCACACTGTCTAGTAGATCACAAGTATAGATATGCATTCACACACTCATAAGCACACTTCTGCACAACCACACGCAGACTTCCACACACACATTCACTCACCCGCATGTACAGTGAGAGGCCTTGAAATTCAGCTGCATTGCTGGTAGGTCATGTACCCATCTTAAAAAGTACTTGAAACAGTAGCCCTTTGTAATGGTCAGCACCTGTGGACTAAAACATTTTGTAGCTCCATCATTTCCAAGCAGATGATCTTAGTCAAGCTAGAGGACGATCTTCATAACTCAGTTTTGTCATCTGTGAAATAGAGATGCTACACTGACCTCGTTTCTTTTTACCACTAGACTTAGATTACATAATGTAGCAATTATCAGGGTAGACTCCAGAGCAACTCAGCCAAGTTTGCTGTCTGACTCTGTCCAACACATGCTCTTTGACTTTGAGCCCATTTAATAATCACCTGGGCTCTTAGATTCATCAACTTCAGAGCAGTACCTATCTCACAGAATGATGTGAGAATTCCATGAGTTTATAGGAAGCATTGAGCCCAGTGCCTGACTCTGAGAGCACGCAGAGAGAAGGATGTAAGGAGTGTGAATAGAGAAAGGTCTTTGTACACACTGGGAGTCACTGTTCAGTGATGTTTCCCAGGCATTTATTTGGAATAATCATTCGTTCTAGACAGCGAGGACGTACTCTGTAAGCAGGGTTAAGGGTGGGCCTGTCCTCATGGCTTGTGGAATCTTGTAGTAATGATGAAAGTGTGAAAGCCATTCTCTTTGTTAGTAAGATTCAGATGTAGAAAAGCATCCAGTGAACTGAGTCTGTTGCTATGCATTGAATTCAAACTGGATTCTCTATGATAAAAAGGTAATAAACTTATTTATTTCTCTGGTATGATCTGCCCCCACCTTCCTGAAAACCACTGTGTACCTGTGTTCCACCATCGCCCAGGTGCCAATGCCATTTACTGAGCCCAGGGGTTGGGGATGGATAAACCATGGCACCTGTCTTCAAGCCGCTCAGTCCAGTGGAGATATTTTCCATAAAATACAATAAAATGCACTGATATACGTATGCTGAGGGAGCAAAGCAATGGGAAATCATCTACTGCCTCCTCAAAGAGTCAAGGATCTGTTATTGGAAGAAGAGGAGAATGATTCATTAAGGATAATTTAATTGAGATAAGAATACATCTGAGTTAACCAGGTAAAAAAGGGATAATAAACAGCATAAACAAATCCACAGAGGCCAGGAATGGCGTCACAGATGCTAACCGTGCCAAATGTTTCTGGTTTTATCTGTGTGACTTTGAAACACTTGGTGATAAACTTTGGAGGAGAAAGAAGATAGGAACCCTCGTACTTATCTCTAGACTTCAAGTGTGACTGTCATTCAATGCATGACTATATAGTTGGGTTTCATGACATTTTTTTCTATTTGCCTTTCTTCAAATTCAGTACACAACCACGCATATCTATTTGGAATTTGAACTTACTATATACTTAAAGGAAAAGGAAGGCTGAAAGTGTGAGACAATGAATCAAAAGCTTCCAGAACCTCCCGTGTGTGCCTAATGAACAAAAGCAGGAGGTCCCTTTTAAATTAAAATGTGAATTACTGATATGATGAATGGGCTTCAAGTTCTATTCCTTAGTTTTGAGTGAACTCCATTACTTCCCAGTGAGACCATGCCAGGTGTGAGGTCGCCCAGCCTGGGAGAGCTTGGTCGGTTTCTTCTCTAATGAGTGGTGTGCCACTTTAGCAATCAGGAACACCTATAGGAAAAAGATGGCTTTGACCCTAAAGAGCCATAAGACATACATTTTAACAAAGGATCAAGACAACTCAACAACCCTGTGGGTTGTTTTTGTTTTGTTTTGGTTTGTTTGTTTTAGCAGAAATTATTTCTTTTCTTTATTATTTTTTGACTCATTATACACATTTCTCTGGTTGTGCATAAAGAAGAGTCACACCACTCGTGTAAAATCATACATGTACTTAAAGTAATGATGTTTGTCTCATTCTATTATATTTCCTTCCCCCCACCCACTCCCCATTTCTCATTTTTCTCTGCACAATCCATCCTTCCTCCATTCTTGCTTTACCCCTCCCCTACCCCCTGCATTATGTATCATCATCGACTCATCAGAGAAATCATTTGGCCTTTGGTTTGGGGGAATTGGCTTATTTCACTTAGCATGATATTCTCCATCTCCGTCCATTTATTGTCAAATGCCATTATTTATTCTTCTTGATGACTGAATAATACTCCATTGTGTATATATACCACAGTTTCTTTATCCATTCATCTATTGAAGGGCATCTAAGTTGGTTCCACAATCTGGCTATTATGAATTGAGTTGCTATAAACATTGATGTGGCTAAATCACTGTAGTATGCTGGTTTTAAGTCCTTTGGGTATAGGACAAGAAGTGGGATATCTGGATCAAATAGTTCCATTCCAAGTTTTCTAAGAAATCTTCATACTGCTTTCCAGAGTGGCTGCACCAATTTGCAACCCCATCAGCAATGTATGAGTGGTCCTTTTTCCCCACATCCTCACCAACACCTATTGTTGCTTGTATTCTTGGTAATAATCATTCTAATTGGAGTAATATGAAATCTTAGAGTTGTTTTAATTTGCATTTCTCTAATTACTAGATGTTGAACATTTTTTCATATATCTGTTGACTGCTTGAGATCTTCTTCTGTGAATTAAATACTCAATTCCTTAGCTCATTTATTGATTGAGTTATTTGTATTCTTGGTGTAAAGTTTTTTGAGTTCTTTATAAATTCTGGAGATTAGTGCTCTCTCTGAAGTGCGTGTGGGAAGATTTTCCCCCACTCTGTAGGCTCTCTCTTCACATTGTTGGTTATTTTCTTTGCTGAGAAAAAGCTTTTTAGTTTGAATCTATCCCATTGACTGATTCCTGCTTTTATTTCTTGACCCAGGATAGCAAAAGCAATCCTGGGCAGGAAGAGTGATGCAGGAGGTATCACCATACTAGACCTTAAACTCTACTATAGAGCAATAGTAAAATAAAATAAAAAAAGCGTAGTATTGACAACAAAATAGACAGGTAGACCAATGGTACAGAATTAACGACACAGAGACAACCTGAATAAATAGTTATCTTATACTAGACAAGGGAGCCAAAAACATACAATGGAAAAAAGATAGCCTCTTCAACAAATAGTGCTGGGAAAACTGGAAATCCATATGCAACAAAATGAAATTAAACCCCTATCTCTCACCCTGCACAAAACTCAAGCAAAATGGATCAAGGACTTAGGAATTAGACCAGAGACCCTGCACCCAATAAAAGACAAAGTAGGCCCAAATCTTCATCATGTTGGCTTAGGACCAGACTTCTTCAAAGTAGGTTTTACTTATGCTGTTTGGAGTGTCACATGAGGATGGTTTTGCTTCCTTGTTTGACTGACCCTTTTATCATTATATTCCATCCCTCTTTGTAATTTTCTCTGATCTCAAGTCTCCTTTATCTCATATTAATAATGGCTACTTTTGCTTCTTTCAATTAGTGTTTGTTTGGTCAGTAAATACTATTTTCCATTCTTTCACTTTCTACCTACCTACTTCACCATATTTGGCCTGGGCTTCTTAAGATTTTTAATTGCTGGGCATGGTGGTGCATGCCTGTAATCCCAACAACTCAGGAGGCCAAGGCAAATTCAAAGCCAGCCTCAGCAGAAGCAAGGTGCTAAGCAACTAGTGAGACTCTGTCTCTAAATAAAATACAAAATAGGGCTGGGATGTGGCTCAGTGGTCAAGTGCCCCTGAGTTCAATCTCCGGTACCAAAAACTTTTTAAATTTTTTTCCATTTTTACATTTAATTGAATGTAAATAAGTGTGGCAAAATTTACTATTAGATTTAATATAATTATTGAAATGCTAGAATTTATGTCTGTGATTTTAATTTTTTTTTCCTATTTGTTCTGATCATTTTACTCTTATTTTTCCTGACTTCATGGGGGTTATCACTTTATGTGGTTTATCTAAACCTTTGTTAGAATTCCATTTTGAGGAGATCCAAGATGGCGGTCTAGAGGGAGGCTGCGTTCCTTGTCGCTCAGCAACGCTGGATTCAAGCAGAGGATATCTGTTTCTCGGTGAGGCAGTTTTTGCTGCTTATCGATCCCCTGCTCTTTACCCCATTTGTCTGCTGTGATGACCTGCAGTCTGCCAGCATATCGACGCCTTTTTTGAGAGCAGATTGCTCACTGTCAGGCATCTATCATCCGCCATTTGCCTGCCTCTCACCTGTCCATTGCCTGCCTTACCCCTATCCATCACCCAACACTCGAAGTTCACCTCCCGATCATCAGACAGCTGCCAGCAGATTGACCGCAGACAGCCAGTGGAGAACCAGCTGCCTGCTGCTGCCTGAAGTTCACTGTCACAGTACCTGCAGGTTTGATTACACGTGGCTGCCGCCATTATGAGACAACAGCCAAGCCCCGTAGGACCCCTGGCCGGTCTGACTGAGCCCCGTCTCCAGGATTCCTCAGCCCGACCGATCACTCCCTGCCTCTGGGGCCCTCACATCAACTGACTGCTCCCTGCTGCCAGGATCCCCAGACCAACTGACTGCACCCTACACCGGGACCCCAGACCGACTGATTGTACCCGGCCTCCAGGATCCCATAACCACACCAAACACACCCCACCGCCAGGACTCCTGCCGGACCAACTGCATCCAGTCTCCAGGACCTCCGGCTGACCACGTCCACCCCTGAGCTGCAGCTCCCCATTTGCCAACACATTTGGAAGCCAGAGCAGCCATCTTGGATAATACTGGAAGCCGTAGCTCCGATCTTCGGGTGGGGCAAATCCTATCCTGCAACGCCTGCTGGAGGCTTGAAGCTCATTCTCAGTTACCTCTCATACATCAGGCTACTGAACACTGGGAGGTGTTATTACAATATGACTATTATACACTACATTTTTCTTTTTTCTCCTTTTTTAAAAAAAATAATTAAGTTTTTATTTCTTTATGTTTCTTATTTTCTTTTCCTTCTGTTTACCTGTTCCCTCAGAGTCACTTTCTCCCTTATTTACATGATGTTATTGTCCCTATAGGGGCTATTTGGTCTAGGATTGCATAGTGTCTGGTTTGGGCACTGCTAATATTGATCTCCCCTTAAAGAAAGGGTTTTGGAAACCTATAGGGCCACTATCAGCCTATAGGGGGAAATCTGCAATACCCCAGATCTGCAGTGCTAGAGGGGAAGATACATGAACAACATGAAAAAACAAGGGAAGAAAATGATCCAAACAAATCTAGATTCTATAGTAATAGAATCCAATGACAGTATGTTAGAAGAAATGTCAGAAAAGAACTTCAGATTATACATGATTAAGATGATTCACGAAGCAAAGGATGAGATAAGAGAGCAAATGCAGGCAATGAATGATAATACCAATAAGCTGAAAGAGCACCTGCAGGAAGCAAAAGATCATTTCAACAAAGAGATAGAGATTCTCAAAAAAAAAAACCAAATGGAAATCCTTGAAATGAAGGAGACAATAAACCAAATAAAAAACTCAATGGAAGGCATCACCAACAGACTAGACCACTTGGAAGACAGAACCTCAGACAATGAAGACAAAATATTTAATCTTGAAAATAAAGTCGCCCAAACAGAGAAGATGGTAAGAAATCATGAACAGAATCTCCAAGAATTATGGAACATTATGAAAAGACCAAATTTAAGAATTATTGGCATTGAGGAAGGCACAGAGATACAAACCAAAGGAATGAACAACCTATTCAATGAAATAATATCAGAAAATTTCCCAAACCTGAAGAATGAAATGGAAAATCAAATACAAGAGGCTTACAGAACACCAAACGCAGAGAATCACAACAGATCCACACCAAGGCACATTATAATGAAAATGCTTAACATTCAAAACAAAGATAGGATTTTGAAGGCCGTGAGAGAAAAGCATCAAATTACATATAGGGGGAGACCAATACGGATAGCAGCCGACTTCTCAACCCAGACTCTAAAAGCTAGAAGGGCCTGGACCAACATATTTCAAGCTCTGAAAGAACATGGTTGCCAACCAAGAATCCTATACCCAGCAAAACTAACCTTCAGATTTGAAGATGAAATAAAATCCTTCCATGATAAACAAAAGTTAAAAGAATTTACAAATAGAAAGCCTGCACTACAGAATGTTCTCAACAAAATATTCCATGAGGAGGAAATGAAAAACAACAATGGAGGTCAGCAAAGGGAGAAACTACCTTAGAGAAAAACCACTCAAAGGAGAAACCAAGCCAACTTAAAAACCAAAAATAAGCCAAATGACTGGGAATACAAATCATTTCTCAATAATAACCCTGAACGTTAATGGCCTAAACTCATCAATCAAAAGACATAGACTGGCAGAATGGATTAAAAAGAAAGATCCAACAATATGCTGCCTGCAAGAGACTCATCTCATAGAAAAAGACATCCACAGACTAAAGGTGAAAGGAAGGGAAAAAACCTACCACGCACATGGACCCAGTAAAGAAGCGGGGGTTTCCATCCTTATATCAGATAAAGTGGACATCAAGCCAAAGTTAGTCAGAAGGGATAAAGAAGGACATTTCATACTGCTTAAGGGAACCATAAATCAGGAAGACATAACCATAGTAAATATTTATGCCCCAAACAATGATGCCTCCCTATACATCAAACAAATCCTTCTCAATTTCAAGAATCACATAGACCACAACACAATAATTCTGGGCGACTTTAATGCACTGCTGTCACCACTAGATAGATCTTCCAAACAAAATCCAACCAAAGAAACGATAGAACTCAATAACACAATCAATAACCTAGACTTAATAGACATATATAGAATATTCCATCCATCGATGAGTGGATACACTTTTTTCTCAGCAGCACATGGAACCTTCTCAAAAACAGACCTTATGTTATGCCACAAAGCAGCCCTTAGGAAATGCAAAAAAAAATAGAGATACTGCCTTGTGTTCTATCAGATCATAATGGACTGAGAGTAGAAATCAATGACAAAGTAAAAAAAGGAAATTACTCCAACACTTGGAGACTAAATAATATGCTATTGAATGAAACATGGATAACAAAAAACATCAGGGAGGAGATTAAAAAATTCTTAGAGGTCAAGGAGAATGATGATACAACATATCAAAATCTCTGGGACACTATGAAAGTGGTACTAAGAGGAAAATTCATTGCATGGAGCACATTCCAGAAAAGAATGAAAAGTCAACAATTAAATGACCTAACATTACAGCTCAAAGTCCTAGAAAAAGAACAACAGAATAACAGCAAAAGTAGTAGCGGACAGGAAATAATTAAAATCAGAGCTGAAATCAATGAAATTGAAACAAAAGAAACTATTCAAAAAATTGACATAACAAAAAGTTGGTTCTTTGAGAAAGTAAACAAAATAGATAAACCCTTAGCTACACTAAGAAAGAGAAGGAGAGAGAAGACTCAAATTACTAAAATACATGATGCAAAAGGAAATATCACAACAGACACCACTGAGATACAGAACATAATGAGAAGCTACTTTGAAAACCTGTATTCCAACAAAATAGAAAGTACTGAAGACATTGACAAATTTCTAGAGACATATGCTCTGCCCAAACTGAACCAGGAGGACATACACGATTTAAACAGATCAATATCAAGCAATGAAATAGAAGAAGCCATTAAAAATCTACTATCCAAGAAAAGCCCAAGACTAGATGGATTCTCAGCCGAGTTCTACAAGACCTTCAAAGAAGATCTCATTCCAATACTTCTCAAAGTATTCCAGGAAATAGAAAAGGAGGGTACCCTACCAAACTCATTCTATGAAGCTAATATCACCCTCATACCCAAACCAGGAAAAGACACATCAAGGAAAGAAAATTTTAGACCAATATCCTTGATGAATATAGATGCAAGATCCTTAACAAAATATTAAGAAAATTGTACACCACGATCAAGTGGGGTTCATTCCTGGAATGCAAGGATGGTTCAACATTCGTAAATCAATAAACATAATCCATCATGTCAATAGACTTAAGGATAAGAATCATATGGTTATTTCAATTGATGCAGAAAAAGCATTTGACAAAATACAACACCCCTTCATGCTCAAAACACTAGAAAAAATAGGGATAGTAGGAACATACCTGAACATTGTAAAGGCTATTTATGCTAAGCCCATGGCCAACATCATTCTTAATGGAGAAAAACTGAAACCATTCCCTTTAAAAACGGGAACAAGACAGGGATGTCCTCTTTCACCACTTCTATTCAACATTGTCCTCGAAACTCTAGCCAGAGCAATTAGGCAGACTAAAGAAATTAAAGGGATACGAATAGGAAAAGAGGAACTTAAGCTGTCACTATTTGTGGATGACATGATTCTATATTTAGAGGATCCAAAAACCTCCTCCAGAAAACTTCTCGACCTCATCAATGAATTCAGCACAATAGCAGGCTATAAAATCAACACACATAAATCTACAGCATTTTTATATGCAAGCGACAAAACAGCTGAAAGGGAAATGAGGAAAACAACTCCATTTGCAATAGCCTCAAAAAAATAAAAATACTAGGGCATCAATCTAACCAAAGCGGTAAAAGATCTCTACAATGAAAACTACAAAGCACTGAAGAAAGAAATTAAGGAAGACCTTAGAAGATGGAAAGATCTCCCATGTTCTTGGATAGGCAGAATTAATATTGTCAAAATGGCCATATTACCAAAAGTGCTATACAGATTCAATGCAATTCCCATTAAAATCCCATTGATGTACCTCGCAGAAATAGAGCAAGCAATCATGAAATTCATCTGGAAGAATAAGAAACCCAGAATAGCTAAAGCAATCCTTAGCAGGGAGAATGAAACTGGGGGTATCGCAATACCAGATCTTCAACTATACTACAAAGCAACAGTAACAAAAACGGCATGGTATTGGCACCAAAATAGACAGGTAGATCAATGGTACAGAATAGAGAACACGGACACAAACCCAAATAAATACAATTTTCTCATACTAAACAAAGGTGCCAAAAATATGCAATGGAGAAAAGATAGCCTCTTCAACAAATGGTGCTGGGAAAACTGGAAATCCATATGCAACAGAATGAAACTAAACCCCTATCTTTCACCCTGCACAAAACTCAACTCACAATAGATCAAGGACCTTGAAATCAGACCAGAGACCCTGCATCTTATAGAAGGAAAAGTAGGTCCAAATCTTTACCTTGTTGGCGTAGGATCAGACTTCCTTAACAGGACTCCCATAGCACAAGAAATAAAAGCAAGAATCAATAACTGGGATAGATTCAAACTAAATAGCTTTCTCTCAGCAATGCAAAGAGAGAGCCTACAGAGTGGGAGAAAATCTTTGCCACTCATACTTCAGATAGAGCACTAATTTCCAGAATTTATAAAGAACTCAAAAAACTCTACACCAAGAATACAAATAACCCAATCAACAAATGGGCTAAGGAAATGAACAGACACTTCACAGAAGAAGATGTACAAGCAATCAACAGATATATGAAAAAATGTTCACCATCTTTAGTAATAAGAGAAATGCAAATCAAAACTACACTAAGATTCCATCTCACCCCAATTAGAATGGCGATTATCAAGAACACAAGCAACAATAGGTGTTGGCAAGGATGTGGGGAAAAAGGTACACTCATACATTGCTGATGGGACTGCAAATTAGTGCAGCCACTCTGGAAAGCAGTGTGGAGATTCCTCAGAAAGCTTGGAATGGAACCACCATTTGACCCAGCTATCCCACTCCTCAGCCTATACCCAAAGGACGTAAAATCAGCACACTACAGAGATACAGCCACATCAATGTTCATAGTGGCTCAATTCACAATAGCCAGACTATGGAACCAACCTAGATGCCCTTCAGTTGATGAATGGACAAAGAAACTGTGGTATATATATATACAATGGAATATTACTCAGCTATAAAGAATAATAAAATTATGGCATTTGCAGGCAAATGGATGAAATTGGAGAATATCATGTTAAGTGAGATAAACCAATCTCAAAAATCCAAAAGAGGAATGATCTCACTGATAAGCAGATGATGACACTTAATGGGGGGTGGGAGTGGGACAAGAATGGAGGAAGGAGGGACTGTATAGAGGGAAGAGAGAGGTGGGAGGGGTGGGGGGGAAGGAAAAAAATAATGGAATGAATCAAACATCATTACTCTATGTAAATTTATGAATATGCAAATGATATGCTGTTACTCCATGTGCAAACTGAAACAACATGTATCCCACTTGTTTACAATAAAAATAAATTTTAAAAAAATAAAAATAAAAAAAAATAAAATAACCATTTGAGAAAGAAATTCCATTTTGAATTATCCATAGTGTTTTGGGGTGTGATTATAGTCTAATTGTCCTAAATATTCCCCCTGATTACATCTAGAATCATATCAGATAATGTTACACTTTTGGCTTCAACATTCAATTTGTAAACTCAAGATGAGAAGAAAAAACATATTGGATTTCCTATATTCTAGATCTTTCCATTTCCTGATTTTCAAACATGGCTTCTAGCATCATTTTTTTTAAACCATTTTTTTTAGGGTGGTTCTGATGGTGACAGATGCTTGTGAATTTCCCTTAGCTGAGAATATTTTGATTCCTGAAAGATTTTTTTGCAGGATTAAAAATTCCAGGTTCATTATCCTTTTCTTTTGATTCTTCAAAAGCTTTATGCCCTTCCTGCTGGCATCCCTGGCTTCTTCCGTCTCTCACATTGTCTTTCCTGTTAGGTGAGGTGTTATTGCTTCATTCCAAGGTTACTTTTCTTTGCCTTCAGTTTTCAGAAGTTTGATTTTCATCCATCTTGCTATAGATTTCCTTGAGATAAACCTGTTTGGAGCTTCCCTAATTTCTTGGATTTTTTGGTAGTCTTGAAAAATTGGGAGTTGTTTTCAGTCATTATTTCTTTGCATAAATTTTAAATCATGATGTCTTTCTCCTCTCCTTCAGAGATTCTCATGAAACAAACATATATATATATATATATATATTTGGTTATATAGTCTCACAGGTCTCTTTATATTATTTTGTTTTGTTTGGGGCTAGGACTTGAACTTGGGATACTTTAACTCTGAGCTACATACCCAGACCTCTTATTGTTTTTATTTTTATTTATTTATGTATTTTTTTAACATTTTGAGACAGGGTCTAACTAAATTGTTGAGGCTGGTCTTGAACTTGCAGTCTTCCTGCCTCAGACTCCAGAGTTGCTGGGATTATAGGTATGTACTATGTGCTCAGCAGTGTTCATTATTTTCTCAGTATATTTTCTCTTTCTTCAAATTCAGTAGTCACCATAATTTTAAATTCAAGGTCTTCTATTTTGTTCCTCTTCTATTTTGTTGTTCATTTGTTGATTGATTTCAGTAGTTATTTTTTTAGTTCTAAAATTTCTATTTGATTTTCCTTTATGTCTTCTGGTTATATTTATCATTTATTTCTGGTTATTTTTTCATTTATTTCAAGCTTCAGGCATGTTCATAACTGCTTGATGAAGCCTTTCATTATGACTGGTTTAGTGTAACTGTCAACCTCCTGTCATCTGGCAATAACATCCACTGATTGTCATTCTTCATTCAAGTTGCGATTTTCCCAGTTCTTTTTATTATTTTTAAGTGAAATCTGAACTTTGGGGATACTACATGATGAAACTCTGGTTCTTATTCTTACTCACCATCAAGGAAAAAGGCGGGACTTCCTCATTAATGGCACAGGTGACTAGAAGTCAATGTTCCCCTCTGGGGCTCCACTGCATCTCTTTGGCTGGACAAGGGAGGTCTCCCTAATTACTGCTGGGTGTCTGGAGGGTCCAGGTCACCACATGGTCTCCCCAACACTGCAAGGGGAGTAGAACTTATCATCCAACAGGAGTGATCCTTCCATCTCATGGCTCACCCTTTTTTGACAGCTCTCTTGCAGGCAAGTGGGTGTCCCTCATCGACACCTGGAAAGAGTGGAAGTCTAGGCCCCCCTCTGACTTCACTGCTATATGTGAGTGGCACCAAAGTCTTTTCTGTTGTGTTTGGCTATGTTAGAGAGCTTGTTGTTTAACTTTTTTTTTTCTAACTATGCTGTCCTTTTATGGTGTATTTTTTATTTTTTAGAGAAGGCCTGCAAGTTTCCTAGGTGATGCTCTTCCTTCTTTCCACCTTTCAGTGTGTGTGTGTGTGTGTGAGGTTGTATTTCTCCTACCATCCACTTTGTTGGATTCCCTACCCTAGACAGTATCCCCTATCCTAAATTGATGGCCAACTACTTTTTACCTGACAGTGGGCAGATAAGACCGGTAGCAGTTAATTAGTCATGCAGACTTATTCAGAGTCCAGGGGAGGAAGTCAGTGCACGCAGGTCCACACTGGAGTTGTGCTTGGGAACACAGTGATCCAGCAGAGGCTGTGGGAGGTGGTGTTTGTAGTAGGCACAGAGTGTGGGGACCCCTGGTTCTCAGAGGAAGATGTGATTGTCAGAATAATTCTGGAGGCTGGCAGAGGATGGAAGCCCATTAGATTGAAGACCAGGTGGAGCACAGCTGGTCTGATTTAAGGGGAACTGGCTGGGTGCAGAACTTTCCCCACAGGGTGAAAGTCATATCCAGACAGAGCAGAGGAACTCAGAGTTAGGCCTTTTGAATCACTTTAGGTTTCATAGGTCAAGACAAATAATATGGAATCTTAATATCCTCACATCACAGTATTGCCCAGAGTTTTTTCTTTTAAATTAAAAAAAGAAAAAATTGGTTATAGTTGGACACAATACCTTTATTTTATTTATGTGGTGCTGAGAATGGAACCCAGTGCCTCCAACATGTTAGGTGAGTGTTGTAATGTACAAAGCTTCTCTCCCTACCCCTTCCATTTCAGATATTTCCCCACCTCCCAACTACTGTCAGTCTGTGAATATCCTAGCTAGCTATTGGTTCATCAGTCAGTTTGCAAGTATCCTTCTCTGTTATTGGTCCCCTGTTAGCCCGGCAGAATTCAACTACTTCACGGTAGCTACCCCACCATCTTTTCTCTTCCTTTTCTCGCCTACACACTTGCTTTCTTTCTCCTCCTTGCTTTCCACTCTCTCTAGCAGGGGCCCTTTCTCTTTCCCTTTCTCTTCCTCTCATTTTCTTCTCCTGCAGGGAGACACTCTGTTTGCTTAATAAACTCCCTTATGTGATTTCCCATGTCTGGCATGGTTTCCATGGGATTCCTTACAAGTGTTCCACTCTTGAGGCACAACCCCAGTCCTGCCCAGAGTTTTTATGTTATACAAACATGAGGAATAGTAAAAGGACATCTATTCCAACTTCTTCAAAGTGAAAATAATTTTTATGATTTAAACATTTTTTGAAAAAGTTTCAACTTCTGGACAATCACATCACAATGCTTTGTCTTCTCCTAAGTACTGTTATTTTCTATGTAGAACAGAAATTTGACACTTCTTTATAGTGTAATTGACCACTTACCTAACTTTTTTTCTGTCCTTCCCCAAATGATTGGGGGCCATTACATTACAGAGAACCACAGTGGCTGGTCTGCTTTGGCAGTCTGGCCACCGTGGAACTACATGCATGTGGGGGAGACGTTATCTGAGGACGGATCTTAAAGGAAGCAAAGCAGCTTCAGAATTTCAGTGGCAAAATAACATTCAATTTACCAATAAGAAATAAGTGAGGAAGAAAATCTACCTGCAACTTCATGTACTCCCTCACCTTCACACAAATTGAAGTGTCACTAATAATGATAATGCAGTAAAGACTAAGAGCTAAGATAAAGAACAAAAATAAACCATATAAACACATAACTTTTGGTCTGAGATAGTTATTAATTAATGTCAAAGTTATTTTAAGTGATAATGAAGAGTCATTTAAGCTAAATCTGCTAGAATATATGAATTTTCCATTTTATTCATTAGCTATCTTGCTTACTTATTAAAATTAAAGTTAAAATAAAGGGAAATTTAATTTTACAAAGTCACATATTCTTCCTTAATAGATGATGAGGCTATATAACCTCAAAATATGAACAGCTCGAGGCTAAACTATAACAAGGAAAGCATCCTTATTTTAAAACTTAGAAAATCTTGACTATAAAACGTAGACAGGGGCTGGGGAGATAGCTCAATTGGTAAAGTGCTTGCCTTGCAAGCACAGAGCCCTGGGTTTGATTCCCCAGCACCCCAAAAATAAAATAAAACGTAGGCAGGCCAAGATTGATACTTTTAATTTCAAAAGTGTTCTTGTAAGTGTCAAATTGTTCACTAAAGCAAAGTGGGAGAAGTGGGAAGAAGGGGGGAAAAAGTAGAAAGAAAAAGAAAGGCAATAAAGGGGGCGTGATCATGTACACGTGCACCATCGCCAGGCAGGCTCAGCGCGAAGGTGCTCACGTCTCAGCGCTGAGAGCCGAGCACGACGTCTGACCCCAGCTCTGTGAATGTTTTCTGAATACTGGCAAGTTTTAGAAATAGCGTTGGCCCCTCTTTTTGAATTGTCTTTTTTGTGAAATCTAATGAATTAAAAAAAAAGAAAAAAGAAAAACAGAAACATTGCCATTTTTAAGACATTCTGAGAGTTCAACCAGTTCCTGACTTTAATATTGTAATTTATTTATTTTTAAGAATACCAATGCTCTCTTCTCTTAGTTCAATCTGAGAATGTATAGGTCTGTCAAAGTACAAAACGTCACCGTAAGTTAGTAAATAAAAGCATCCTGAATAGTGGTTTTGTATTTTCCAAAGTATAATTTTAGTGATCATTACTGGATATAATTTTCCCTCTAACCTATGAGATAAATATGGCAGGTATAAATAGCCCTTATTTTACAGTGAGGAAGCCAGCCTGGAGAGGTTGGCTGAGGTGCTAAGAGGGCATTAATGACTTAATGCAGACAAAACCCCTGTCTGCTGGCTTTTTACCTTGAGTTCTCTCCCTCTAGACACTTGTTCCTTAACCCAGAGACAAGTTGACGGACTCCTGGGGAGTCCATAAAGATTTCGAGAGGCATCCTGGAGCCCATACACAGATTACTAAACACTGTCTAGACATTTGATTAACGTCCTCTACATAGACATACAGCCATTCTCATAAATAAAGATGCAATTGCTGTTAACTAAATATAAGTTCACTTTAAGATGCTGCTGAATTTATATCACCCATGTATATATTTTAAAGCAATGAGAACTAAAAAGGGAACTGAACTCTGGAGCATATTTCT
Source organism: Sciurus vulgaris (assembly GCF_902686455.1). Classification (NCBI taxonomy): domain Eukaryota; kingdom Metazoa; phylum Chordata; class Mammalia; order Rodentia; family Sciuridae; genus Sciurus; species Sciurus vulgaris. The sequence goes on along the minus strand of NC_136474.1, from coordinate 76,034,716 downwards.
TAGGTTAAATCTCTTAATTTAAAAAGCAAAGAAACAACTGCTCTAAATCATAGCAGTCTTAAAACAAAGGATCTCATGAATTAGGCATACATGGACAGGAAGGAGAACTCTGGGCTCTGGTATGAGGAGCTGAGTCTAACACTCTGCTCTCATTGATGCCCTAGATATTAAAACACCTGGAGAGAAGGAATCGTAGAAAAGGAATTGCACAGCTTATCTCCTAACTAGTCACAAAAAAGAGAGAGCACCACAAAAAGTAGTCCTCTTGGCTTATATTCAGCTTACTGAATCCTGGAATATGTTGGTGAATTAAGTAGCTTTTCATTTACAAATTCGTTTTACAAAAGTCAAATGAACCAGTACAAACCATGCCCTGCAATAACGAAAAATCAGATGGAAGCCTGGCAATGGTAACAAACAATCCTACATTTCAACTGAGTACCCGCATAAGACCAAGGAAATAGCCAAGGACAATTCTGAATGACACACGACCATCCGACCATCCGTCACTTTGCTCCTGTACTTAAAACACACTTGAATATTAACAATGGTGGTCACAGCACCCCTTAATTTTAGGTGTGGGCATTAGCACAGGATTCAAGTCACTCTCTCTCAAGTGAATTAAAGAAAGAATAGAGAGAGAGGAGCTCCTGCCTAGTCTTTGTGTTCACAGCAATTAGTTTTAACTGCCAGGAAGCCGACTTTAAATAATTTTATAGCTCCTGCTAGATCTCTGTCATTTACCATTTGTGCCCTTCCTATTTTTATGGAAACCAGGATCTCATTCTGAAGGCTCCTGCCTGTCAGGGCTGCAGGTGAAGGCCAGCTGGGGCCAAGGCACTTTGTGTGAATATTAGCATCTGAAGAGGGTCTCCAGGCTTTGGATCCTTGGGGACCTAATGTTGTAGTCAGAGACAGTGGCCCTGCCTCCAAGTTTTCTTGCTACAGATCCAAATCTTCAGGAAATGAACAGTCTGGACTTGGTAGCTGGAGCCTGAGCAATTGCAGGACAGGGAGGAAGTGTGCGTCCAGTTGAGGTTAGAGGTTGAGAGGGTTGAGAGGCAAATGGGACAAAGCAGGATCTCTGAGACTATGTGCCCTGTCAGAGACTGAAGTTCATTAACAATTATTTCCAGGCCCCCAAAGCCATGTATACGTGATTTCATATAATACACAGACTGCCCTTGATTAATGGAGGTAACATAACATAATGGGTTAACATAATGAGAAATGCTGGCTTGTAGAAAATACAGTTTGCCAAAAAGGCATTTGCAAAAATCTGTCTCATGTCAAATATTAACGTAAACTACACAGAGAGAAATCGAAGAGTAATTAATTTCTGAACTGAAGGAGAAAGGAGAGATAATCCAGTTTCCAGTATTCTAAAACCTATATTCCTTATGAAGTCAAATCTTCCATGAAGAATATAAAAAATTATACATGTAAATAACCTTCAGATCCTGGCAAAGCTTTACATGGGAAGAAAAAGGTAAACATGCTTGTATTTCCATCCACCCACTTAAACAAAGAGGTGTTTCTTGACCTTCATTCCATCCACCTACCTGAAAATCATACCAAATCTATTTAAGATCCTACCTAATTGAAGTCTGAGGATCACAAATAAGTAATTAGAACACTTAATTAGTTGAAGCCAAAAAGCCTGCATTTGGCAGGATCACATATAGTTATAAAATCAAAGGCTTTTGTTTAAGAAACTTCAGTGATCATAAAAACAGTATCTTATCACTTGGAAATAACACTGAGGGCTGGTGTCAGAGGCAATTTGAAAATGCCAGATTCCCCAGTGATTGAATGCCAGCTGACGATTTCTCCATCTTTAAGAGGGGTTATTTAAAGTCCCTTCTTATAGGACAGATGTGAACATTAAATAAATAAATATGTGAAATAGGACAGTTCATGGACATAGTACATGCTCAATAAATACTAGCTATTAGTATTAGTGGACGCAAGAGTGGGCATTCGTGAATTATCACTGAGTAGGAACATGTAAAATATTTCACTCTTAATTCTGACACAAAAAGTTGATTTACTGCTGGAGTCTCTGTCATTCAAGAATGCTTCCAGCAATAGGAATTCCAAATGTAGCAGTTTAAACAAACAAACAATATAGTTGGAGTCCCTGCAACCTGGACAGAGATTAGTTACCCTGATAAACCGATGCTGCCTTCAGATTAGCCCGTGATAACATTCCAGGTCTATTTTGGAGCATCTGTTTCCCCTCTAGACAAGTGAGCTTTCTAGGAATTCAGGAAAGGTGAATCAATTTGTCCCAATCTTAGGTGAAAACCTGTGCTACTGAGACTAATTTCAGGCTGCTCTCTCTCCTTGAGCCTCTTAATTTCATAATTTACCAGAGAGCCGAATAGTGGGAAACATTTATTTGGCTCACACTGACAAGGGAGTGAGCTAATACCTCTCGGGTGGAATAACACCTCACCTGAATACTTCATGAGACTGAACATATGGTGATGGGAAACAGAGCAGCCCTAGACAGAAAACTGGCCCCTCAAGGTGGAACACACCACATCAAGGGGGTAGCGTGGTGTGCTTGACATCTGGTTCTACCCGTGCTTCATATTGGGAAGGGATCATGTTTAATTTTGGTCCCTTCGTTAATGGCTTAAAAGCGGACTGCAAATTCCTCTTCGTATTCTCAGTGGCTCATCTGTGTGATCTCCACTGTTTCAAATGCTCGGCCCCTATTTTGTCAAGTAATCCAACAATAATCATTCAACAGAAAGAGCAAAAATACCTGATATTTATGAAAGTGGAAATGCCACTGTCACAAAGTTGATGCACAACCCTAACACCTCAGTGGGTGGCCTGCGTCTGCATTGATTATACCCCCTAGTGGTCCATCCTCAAGTCTCAAGAATGACCATAAAGATGGGGGTGAAGGGGACTGAAGCTGAGACCTCCCAACATAACTGTTGGCTAAAGGTGAGATGGCCAGGGTTGATGCCATTTCACTGTTAGCCCAGGAAATTCTTCCATACCAATTTATCTGAGAAACAGTTTGCTCATCTGGAAAAATGGCTGTCTTATAAGGAAAACAATTTATTTAAAATTTGGACTTAAGACCCTTGGTCACTATGTCCAGCAGCTCTAGGTTACTGGATATCAACCTTTCCCATTCCCAACTACTAAGTCATGGTAACGGCAACATTCTCCCATGCAGCTTTAAGTTTAGTACATCCAACTTTGCTTTATACATAGGTTTTCCTGGAACAATCTAAAATGTATGTTTTCACATGAGGTCATTTTCTTTCTCTAATCGATTAGTAAATCCTTATATATGCTGGATGGCAATATGTTTCAACAATCTTCTCCTAGTTTGTAATAGTCTTTTTGTTTTTAAAATGGTCTCCCCTAAGTTTTTTCATTTAAAAATGAAGATAAAGATACTCATCGGGTATTTCAAACCATAAATAAGAAAACACATGTAAATTACCACCATAGTAAACTCCCATTGTGCAAGTTTTCAAAATTCCCCAGACAAATTAGAGAAGAATGTAATGTTTGTTTTTGACCAGTAATAAATGCCTAGAGTTCTTGCGTCGTCTTGGCAGAACCCTGTTTCAAAGCCTTCTGATCCTTCGTACCCATAAAAATGCTCCTGTGTCCAATCACAGGAAGCTCACAGAAATTCCCAACACAAGCCCACAGCTCCCCTGATGAGAAAATTCTTGCATCCATATTCATGCTCCATGATCTTTTAATGAGCCCTATTTCCATTCTCCAGGTAGCACAGTCCCTTGGAAATGAATTTCCTCATCTGTTGTGTGAGGATCCAAATAGGATCATTAAAGAGTTATTTAATCAAGTTGCATTTTAACATGGTCTCCAGGAGGCCATGGCACGCCTTGCTCATAAGTGCAGAAGTTTCTGGTGTAAATATTTTATTTAAAACAAGACAGGGTTTGCATGAGTGGATGAGAACATATAGATACTACACAGTTTGACCAGTTCTTAAGAGATGTGCTTTTCATTATACCTCAAATTAAGAATCCTATGTTTGGCAGAAACCCTAAAAGACCATCTCACCAGCCCCATCCTTCATCCTTCATTACGAATACCAAGAAGTCTTTTCTATATTTCTGATACATGCTGATCATTTTCTGGTGTCTTCTTGACAATTCCAAAAACAGGGTAGCCTCTGTTATAAGGGCAGGCTATTTCAACTACTAACTAGTTGGCCACTGGTCCTGTGACCTCCCTGAGCACTCCAGAACCATCTGTCCTCTCTGCTCTTCACACTGCCCTCCACCCTTTTCTCCCCTCGACTTGTCTGGGCTAAACATCCTTAGCACCTTCTCTGGTTATGGAAATGATGTCCACATACCCCACCGTCCTAGTCCACTGTTTTAGAAGCTGCTTGGTATATCCACATCCCCTGCAATGCCCCCTAACACTCAGTTAATTTCCTACAAAGAGAGAATCTTGACCCAGCCAGAGGAAGATCAGCTCTATTTACTAATCACCAAAGCATGCTTTTCAACTAGGAAGTGGATGTTTGCCCACCCGTTACATTCAAAGGACTGAAAAAGAGTCCTAACTAAATCCTTCTCAAGGCTGGTCCAGTTAGAAACCACACGTTAAAAGCAGCAGAAACCTGAAGGATCCTGCTGATGTTAACTGCCAACCAGCATGTACACTGGACTCCATATAGATCCCTGTCTGCTGATGGGAGCTCAGAGCTCCCAGGTAGGGCAAAGCAACTTCATCTTTTCCATTCTGCTGTTTGCTATTTTCTAGTAAGTGAGCACGTGTAGCCTTCAGATCACTTCAAAGTTTCCCTTATGTGTAGCCATTGTTCAAGGAAGAGAAATTAGGAATTAGTATTTAGGTTTAAGGTAAACTTAAAAAAAAAAAATTCTCTTCCAGCTCCATGACTCAGCTGTTTGGTGGTTATGGTCTCTCAAAGCAGATTTCTAAATTCTTTACACTTCGGACCCCCTTACCTCGATGACCTCTCTTTGGGGATTTTGGGAAGTAAACTGTTCCTCTCCTGATTCACAAGCTTGAGACATGCCGGCATTCCCCTGCATCAATTATAATACTATAATAGCAGATTTGTTTGCTGATCTTCTCCATTCAACTGAAATTGTCAAAGCCTGGGATCTTACCTTAATTTTTGCACCCGTCATACCTGTCTGACACCTGTTGGACCTAGCAGTCATAAATGACTGCTAAATGATTGGACAATTGAATAATTCAGAAAAATCCATGGTTTCTTGCTTTCTTTGATGAATCTTTTGTCATTTCAGGAAATCTTTGACACTCAATCATCATGTATGGAATGCCTGACCTGTGAAACGCACTGTGTCAGAGTCTAGGAACACACAATAGCTTTTGACTGCCTGGAACCTACTGGTCTTAATGCCCTCCATAGCCAACCTTCCTTGGGTGGAACTGACCACTGGTGTTCCATTACCCATCAGTCACCATAGTATGCTATACATGACCCTATGCCTTTGGTCACGATTGATTGCACAGGAACTAGCGCCTGGCTTCCTTGCTTCGTACTTACCTCGCTGATCTTGCTTCCCCTTTTCACCTGTGAAATGGTGGTTATAGAAACAGTATTCCCATCAAAGGATTTTTGTGAAAAGTAAACGAGTCAATACAGGTGAAATGTTTAGATTAGGATCAGACTCCGCGTCATTGCTATGGAGGTGCTAGTTATTTTTATCCAGGTCCTTGTTATCTACCTGCCCTCACGGAGACCTGGAAAATTACCATTCCCCACAACTACACCCCTCGACTATTTTTCAGTCAGTGCTCTATGCATGCCTGACAGTTGAAAGCTCTCTGTAGATCAGCTGAGGTCCTCCTGAACCTGTCCCTGCTCCCGTCCTGACCTTGCGCTCCTCCCCTCCATCAGAACTACCACTTCCAGGTGCTACAGTGTTCACCGCCTGAGGATGCGCTTTCAGGATCATCAAGACAGATCCTCCTTCTCTCTCCCCTGCCTGAATCTCTAAGCTTGAAAGTTCATTTCAAAAAAATTCTACTTTTAGAGAATCCACCTTTCTTATTCCCCTGCCACTGCTCCTGGTTAAAACAAAAATGGCCCAGAGAGGGATTATAACCCTACGCAAGGCTTGACTCGTTAGAAATAAAGGTGAATCTGAAGAAGAAGTAAGTATAGAAGTTATTGAAGATAACTATGCAGACACCACAAATTTTTTTCCTTCTCGATAAAAAAAGGACCTTTAACAAATACCCAGAGTCCTTGGTATCATTCATTCGTCTGTATCCCTAGCTATCTATTTTCTTGCATTGCACATTGCCAATATGTACTGTTTGGAGATTTGTTTTTTTTCATTGCATATACCTTTATATGTACCTTTTCCCTTTGGTAAACATTTAGGGCACTTTCAATTTTTAATTATTACAAATGAAATGGCATCTGTCCTTGTACGAATGGGCAAGGATTAATTTTGTAGCACAGATTAAATTATTCAAGCTTGATATAACTCGGTCTGGAGGTATGCACACTTTAAATATTGATAGATACTCTAAAATTCCCTTGCAAAATGTACTCTCTATCCCAACTCCAACTAATAGTAAATGAGGGTGTCATAACTTTACATCATCCCAACATTGACTATTATCAAAATGGTACATTTTGCCATGTCTAATGGATAAAAAGTAGCACATTGTTTTACTTGGTATATTGCTGCCTATGGGTAAGGTTAGGTGTGTTTTTGCTTTTTCTTTTTTAAAAAAATGAGTTTATAACTCCTGTCATTTTAAGAAGACAAAATGCACGATTTTCACCATCTATAATGTGGGTGAGCCTCATCTAAGCAGTTGATGGTCTTCATAAAACAGACTGACCTAAGGAAATTCTGCCAGCAGATGGACTTCAGATTTGAACCCCAGCATAAGTTCTTCCCTGGGAGTATCAATCTGCCAGCCAGCTCACCCTGCGGATTTGGACTTGATGGCTTATTCAATCAATCATATGAGTCAATTCCTTAAAATAGAAAGACTTCTTATAGGTTCTGTCTTGACATGACATCTCTCTCATCCTGTCATATTTAATTCTTTTGTCAAATGTCTGTCCCTGTCATTTCCTTTTCATTAAATTCTTAAATGAAATAGATTTCAATCAACTAGATGGATGGATGATAGACAATTTATTTCTTGCTATCTAAATTGTCTTGCTGAATTTCTTTTTCTCACTTTATTACTTGGGTTAGGATCTTTAGCAGTTTCACAGTAATAACTGTGGACATCCTTATTATTTTGTTTATTTTAGAATAATTCTAATGTTTCACTATTGAAGTGTGATGTTTATTTTCTTTAATTGGTAATAATCCTTCACCTACCTAAGGAAATTTCTTTCTGTTGATAATTTATTAAGTGATTTAAAAATCTTTATACATTTCAACTTTTATAATTTGGGGCATTTATCAAGATTTATCATTTAATCTGTAAGTGATTTTTTTTTTTCTGCTGTGAGTCAAATTTTCATTCATCATTGAGCATTATTTGATCCTCATGTAATTCTCTTTGAACATAACCCTAGCTTTGAATTGCTACTATTCTTTTTTGGACTTTTTCTTAATAAATATGATTGGTTCTAAGTTTCTCTTCTCTCTGTAGGTGTGAACTCTCACTAGCTTATCTGGACTAGAACATAGACTAAGGATTTTCTATCGATGGGAGTTTAAAATTAATTTGACTTCGTTCTTCTTTGGGTGAATATTTCATCTGTCTTTTTTTTTTCTTTCCCCCAAATTATTTGTTTCATTAGTTCTATCTTTTTAGGAGGTTGTGTAAATTAAAATTTGTAGGAATGAAGTTGTATAAATTTTTCTCTAACAGTTTTAAACTTCCTCTGCATCTGTATTTCTCCATGTACATCCTTGTTCTCATATTTCAGCCTTTATTGTGTATGCCATCCTTTTTTTACTTGACCAAAATTATCAGTGGCTTTTCTCTTTTATCAAAGTTTCAAATGACCTAGATTTTTTTAGCAGATCAAATATACCAATTTAATATTTTCAATTTTGTTATTATTAATGTGAACATACTCGTTTAGTTTTCTCCTTCAGGCTCTTTGTGTTCATTTTATGAAGAGTCAAGTCCTTTCATTTAAAAATGACATATTTGTGACACAGATATTTAAGATGATGAATTTTCTTGGGAATCTTTTACCCTGTTTTGCTTGTACTTTTTTTTTTTTTTCCCCTGTCATTTCAGGTGATTTCAAAATGGAAGAAAGGGTCGATCCATGCCTAGCATCTTCATGCAATCGTTTCTCCTATTTTCTTTGTGTGAATTTCCATTTTAATTAGCTATCAGTTAAGTACCTTATTCTTGAGCCAATCTGGTCAATAAAGAGTTTACTGAAATGAGTGATTTAGAGGGTCTAATAGTAGCTGTTATTTGTGCTCACTAAATATTTCTCTGCTCCACACTTTCTGGATAATGCCCTTTAATTTAAGAGTGGCTATATGATTTGTTGAGCTAATAAAATGTGGGCAGAAGTTACTTGTGTTACCAATGCATAAGCTTTAAGAGTGTGTTCTTGACTCCCCTTTCCTCTACAATGCTGATTATAGAAGAAGATGGAGAAGACAGTGTCCATCAGACTAGGCCCCTGCTGACTAAAATGGGCAACCCCATCTACGTATATAAACATGTAAGATGAGCCAAGAGAAGCTTGGGGTGGTCAGCCCCTGAGGGTTTGTACCATCCCACCCATCCTGAGTGGTACAGGTGCTCCAATAACCACCTCTCACAGTCAGAGATCTTGAACCCCCTTCACTGGAGGAGTTACTTCCACCACAGAGGAGCAGGCGTATTTCTTTCCCAGAGGGACTCAGAGAGACATTGATATACTCATGGTTCCCAGAAATGACTTGACTAGTTCTATCCTGTGCCTTGAGAGATGGAAGCAGAAAAATACATTTGAGGAGGAAATGAAAGAACAACTAGTGGTGGCAGCTACCCAACTGTGTCTGTGACCAGTCCGTCCTCCGGAAGAGCTAAAGCACAGGGGATGCTTGGTAGGTAATTGTCGAAATGTAAGTGAATGATCCAGACAACCACTTCCAGTTTGAGGTACAGAGTGGCCATGGGAAAGTTCTCTCCTCAATCACCACGAGGGCACTCGTCCCTGTGTACAACAGTTAACTGAGCTGGGTAGGAAGGTAATTGATTTACTTTCTACCTGAAACACAGACAGTCTTGTACCTTTGCATTTGGTATTATAAAAGTCACTATTTTAGAAAGGACCGAGTTCCAAACACAGAAAAACTGCGGAGAGGAAGAACACCCTGACTGAATGAACTCGGACAAAAAGCTGTTCTCTCAATCATCCGAAGATATGTCTACACTTATATCAGACCAACATATCGATCTGCTCAGAGACACATTTATGAGGTCATCTGTCTCCCTTAATAGTGCACTTTTCACCTCCAGACAGGGGTGAGTTCATCTTCATCCGATTGTGGCAGTGACTCCTTCTCTACAGAAATGTTTTCATGTTGCATGAGTTTCCAAACATTTCTGGAAATGTGTAGTGACAGAGACTTAGAGCAAAATAATCTATGAGGTGGAAGTACTACTGATACTGTGTTCTCAAGTAGGACTGTATTCGCCTTGAAAAAAATAAAACAGACAAAGGGATGGAAATAGGAAAGACAATAAAATGAATCGGACATCACTTTCCTATGCTCATATTTGAATACACGACCAGCGTATCCCGACAAGAAGAACGGGATCCTAATTGGAATGGGTCACACTCCACGTATGCACAATATGTCAAAATAGACCCTGCTGTCATGTATATCTAAAAACAACAAATTAAAAAAACTAAAAAGACAAGCCAATTCCTTTTAAAATGGTATCAGGGTAAGGAATCTACCACAACATTGTTATTTGGAAGCAAAATTTTAGATGTATAAATGTTGTTTGGCAGACATTGGATGGAAACGTCTTCATGGAACATGAACTTCAAAGAAATACTCATTATTTGAAAGAAGCAAAGACGAGGAAACTCAGGTCTGCTTGGCTAAGCAGGGTGTTTGATCATACTTAGTATAATGTCACTCTATGATGAATTCATGTGACATTTCTCATCAAATATACATTTTTAACAACTGATGATGTTCAAATATGAGCTAAATCAAATATTTTTATATGACTGACATTTTCAAAGTATATTTTAAAATCAACTTGATACCACACCATTGACACAAAAATTGTCAGAGAAGTGTCACACTCAATAAATTGGAAAAATTTGAGGCATTACCAATTTTCCGAAAAAGTGGTTTCCAGACTATATAGTGTTTGTGACAAAAATGAAAACAAAAAACATATTAAACTCTTACATAAAGTTTGAATCTTCCATTCTGTAAAGTCAAATTACATTCTCCATAAGTGGCATTAACCAGAAATAGTAGTGGAATGGCTAAAATTCAACGAATTGTTGTATGACTATCAAGGAAAATATTATTAGAAAACAGATCACAACTGGACAAAGTCAAAGAAAACAACAAATATGATCCCCTGGTATGAGGAACTCAGAGCAACATTAAAAACTCTGCTGAACAGAAGGCCTACAGTGGCCTCTTTTATTATTTAAATGAAAGACACTATAAACAACTCTTTGATAGTCCCACGCTGGGCTGTTGTTCAGGCCCGATCAGACTTGATTAGGAGTGCACGTTCAGTCTTTTATGAACACCTGTGTCTAGAGCCCACAAATAATTAGCTTAGCCATACCATTTCACTCTAATAATGGTGTAATTTGCCACGCCTTTCAGGCTCTGGACAGCTGGTGCTATTGAAAGCACCTCAGGATTAGGCCCTGACTCCCAGGCCCGAGTCTTTGGGGGGGTTCTTAGGTATCCATGGCAACACACTTAGACTGCAAATTATCACCTCTAATAATAACTGGGACAGTCTATCTTTATTTTTATTCCAGTTATCCTTAGAGAAAGATAATACATAGTAAATACCTGAAATCTCTAAAATAAAAAATATATACAATATATATAGACATACATATATTAGTACTTTGTCTTCTCCAGAAGATGGAGAAGGCCAAGGATTTTTCTTAATCACACCTGTTCAAAGTTCATTTGGTTATTTATTATAGATCTATCAAAAGATAATTGAGGGAAAATGAGGTCCACCACTGAAATCTTTGTGTTAATTGATGCTGCTACCTACGGCTGCATGAAAATCTAAAGGTGAATTATTCTCTTGAAAAGCTCTTCAGCAGAGAGCAACTTTGTGACTGACTGCTGCACTTTCATCTGCATCCCTAGAAGATTATAAATTGGACAGTCTAGAAATACTGATGGGCGCCACAGGCTCCCGCGCCTCCCAGCTCTTCAATCAGTGAGTTCCATTAGCATAAACATGGCAGGCAGGTGGGGCTGACTCATGACTCACCTCAGACTCTGGCCCAGGGACTTATCAGTCTGAGAAGTTCACACGAGATCCAAAAGGAAATTCTCCTCCTCAGGATATTCCACACTTGGTGCAAACAAACAAACAAATAATAAAATGTACCTGCATATGTTTAGAATGGGAAGCAAAGAGATGTTCCTTTTCTTTATTTTAACAAAATTATTCACTGGAAGCAGATGACCCAATTTCAGGGAGGTGCAATCAAGTGTAGTATAGATCTCAAAACCACAAGCCATTGTGGTTGAATGTTTGTGCTTTGGAGTGAGATCTTCTGGTTTGAAATCTAAGCCTTACCGCATGCTCCTGTGACTTGGGATGGGCCAGTTACCTACCCCTTTAAGTCTGCTGTCTTATCCATACAGATGATAATGTGATCTACTTCAGGAGGAGAATGTGCAAATTCATGAGATGATGTGCATAAAGTACTTTCACAGTGTTCTGGTACACATACAAAACAAACAAATATTAGCTGATTGTGGAGACCTGGAGATGTTCCTCTCAGCTCCTCCTTCAAGGGAAGACTTTCAGAGCATACAACTTATGACACCAAGAACAGCCCTGAAAAGTGTATGTTTTAGATTTCAGAAATACTTCTGGATATTGTGAACCAGCAGACTCTAGGTAATTCAATTCAATTTAATAAATAATGCTGCTATTGGGTCCTAGGGAATACAAAGAAAAAGAAGGCACAGCTTTTATTTCTTAGAAATAAACTGCTTAGAAGTCAAGCAAAAGAGCATTCCTCCCACAGCAAATGCCTATCACACAACTGGTGATTACTAATCGCTTTATAGGATCCCACATAAAGAACCTCAGCAACAACACCAACAATGACTAACCTGTTAGCAGTATTGAACAGCAATCCAGAGAAATGCTGAAATTTGATTTTGGCTTGGATCTTGAAAGAGAAAGAGGAGGCTCGTGAGGTAGAAAGTGAGGAAGGTGCTCAACATAGAGAAAACAGCCTAATAAAAACCACTAAACCAAGTGTTTCAATGCCACAATCTGTTTTCCTACAACTCACCCATTATATTTAATGTATTATAACTTTTAATCCACTTTAACTGCTAATGTGATCCCTTCTCTGCAGTATTTTGTTCTTTGACTGTGAGAGGTAAGATGTTACAAGGTTGTTGCAACAAAGGAAAACTGGAGCTGTGGACGAAAAAATAGGACTATTACTGAGTATCCAGAATGATCCAGTCCAAAAAAATGGGGCATTTTCACAATCAAACTCTGGACAAAAGCAACACAGACCAAAACAAAGGAGAAATAACACAATCCAAGAGTCTGCTTCAACCCAGTCCCTCCTCAAGTCATCAAAATCAGCAAAAATTAAGACAGTAATCATACCCTTATCATGGGCGAACTTATAAAGGAATTTTCCATGTATGTATTCAGGGGTCTAATCTGTGCATTTAGGTTGAAGGTTCATGATTACTGGGTTTAACTCATTGGTAGAATGATGAGTTATAATCAAAATGGTTGTGAATTATTTTGTCATGAGCACTCTAAAGTTGAAGACCTATCTGAATTACTCCACAGTGCCAGAAAATAGACACAAAAATTTCTGCTCACTCTATATTACAAATGTTTCTCTGATAAAATATTGTCCCACGATGCTGGAAAAAGTACACTGGTAAGTGCTAGTCTCCTGATAAAATTTCAGTGATACACATTAATCAGGCCTAGGGAAGAGAGTGAAAGGTCCCTCTTAGTGTGTGCCACAGCAATATCTCAAGAAAGTCCAGTCAAGCTCCTCCTTGAATCCTATGCACTTATGGTATCTACTGTTTGATTCATAACCTCCTAACAATTTATTAGTGGAATATAAATAAAAACTGGATACTGATAACTTAAAAAAATAAACTACTGATGCATGAGACTATGAAATTGCTTGAGAGTTTTAGAAAGCAGGAAGAGGACAAGAAGGAAGGACCCCTCATATAAACATAGTTCAGCGCAGAGCTGTTGAACTCATGGTGCATTGTTATGGGAAAGGGGGACATAACTTATCACACAACCAAATAAATAGAAATCTAAGGTTTTTACCCAAGTAAAGTGACAATTTATAGTCACATGGAAATCCATGTATCCACCTTTGCAGCACTTTTACTCATGACTACCAAAAGCTGGAAATTATCAAATGTTCTTCCACTAAATAAGAAGATTGTGGTATATCTGTTCCGTGGAATACAACTTAGGCAATAGAGAAACAAGCGATTGATACATGCACTAATAGATATGAATGTCAGAAGAATATGCTGAACGAAACAAGTTGGACTCAAAAGACAAAGGACTTTGTCTTTTGACATAGTTCAGTTTATGAAATTCAAAAAAGCAAAACTATAGTGACAGAAATCAATGGTTGCCAGGGACCAGGGACGTGGAGAGAGGGTCGAGAGGATGGCCATGGACCATGATGGAACTTGAAAATACAATGAAAACACCAGGCAGATTCACAGGTTCCATTTCTGAAGCAGCAATTTGGTATGCCATGGCATGAGACCCTAGTCTTTAATTCAATGTTTTATTGGGATTATTGTGCATGGACATGCATGTGCAAGAAATAATACAAAAAACTCCTTGCATACCTTGCCTAGTTCCCTCCAAAGCTAACCTGTTATAAAATCATGCTATTATATCCCAGGGAAGAGACTAACTAATCTTATTCAGAATTCTATTTTGCTTGTACTGATTTGTGCATGTGTGTGTGTGTGTGTGTGTGTACACTAAGTACTATAAAATGCATCACTTGTATAATTATGTGCATCCACTACCAGAGTCAAGATGCTGAGCAGCCCTCAGACCCTAGGAATCCCTCCTTTTTTATGTTTTTTACTTTCTCTATTTTTTATGTGGTGCTGAGGATCAAACCCAGTGCATCACACATATCAGGCAAGCACTTTACCACTGAGCTACATCCCCAGCCTCCCCTCCTCTTTCATTTTTATAACAATATTCAACTCCATCCCATCTTCCAACATCTTTAGTCAAAGACTTTGGCAGCCACTGACCTGTCTTTCATTTCTAAAATTTTCTTATTTAAAAACATACTCAATGTTTTTAAAAAAAACATACTCATATAATCTTTCAGAATGGCTTTCTTTTTTTCTTAAGTGTCATTCTTTGGAGATTCATCCACATTTCTGTGTATATCAATAGTTAATTCATTTTTACTGATGAGTAGTATTCCATAGTACACATATATCACAGTTTAACCATTAGCTTATGGAAACACGTTGGAAATGATTCAAGCTCTGAACTATTACGTATACAATTGTTGTGAACATCTTTCTACGGGATTTTGCATGAATGTAAATTTTCATTTCTTTGGGATAAATGTCCACAGGTATGTTGCTAGGCAGCATGGTCATGGTGGATTTGGTTGTACCAGTTTAGATTCCTACCCACAATATCAGAATGATCACGTTTCTCTGCATCTTGCCAACATTTGGTGACGTAATTATTTTTCCTTTTGTCTTTCTGATGCAGATTTTTTTGTTATTGTTTTTGTTTTTTTTTTCATAAACTTCAATGTCAATACTCATGTCATCTGCAAATATGGACCATTCTTCCTTTACTCAATCTGAATACCCTTCGTTTATTTTCTTGCCTTAGTGCAGTGGCTAAAAACTTTAAATATTGTGTAGATAAAGGATGGAAGAAAAAAATCCTTGCTTTAGTCCCAATCTTATCTTAAGGGCAAAGCACTTCCATCTTTCACCAGTAAGTGTGATGCTACCTATAAAAAAATAAATAAAAATTAAACACCTCACACATTTTTTTCTTAACAATTTTGGAGAGTGGGAAGACCAAAATAAGATGATGGTCAACTCAGTTCCTTTAAAGAACCTCTTCCTGGCTTGCAGATTTTCACCTTCTTACTGTGTTCTCACATGATAAGGAGAGAGTGAGGGGGAGGAGGAAGAAACCTGGTAAAGAAAAACCTGGTATCTCCCTCTCTTCCTATAAGGGCACCATTCTTATGACCTCATGTATACCTTACTTCATAAGAACCCTCTAAAATGTAGTCCATTGGAAGTTAAAGCTTTCATATATAAATTTGGTGAGAACACATCCACTCTATTAGTCTCTATATCTACCCATACCTTTTTTCTTTCCAGTACTTTTTTCCTTTCTGATGCTTCAGTATTCCTTTTCTATCATTTCCTTTAACTTTTGAAAAATGTCCTTGAACTATTGTCCCAAAAGTGGCAAATTCTGAATTTTCCTTCACCTGAGATTGTTTTCCCCCTTCATTCTTAAAGAATAGTTTGTCATCTGCAGAATTGATTGTTGACAGATTTTTTTCAGAGTTTGAAGACCATTTTGCCATTTCCTTATGACTTCCTTGAGTTCAGATGAGAAATTGTGCATTGTTTTTATGGGTGCTTTCCTGTACATAATGTTTCAGTTCTCTCTGGTTGCTTTTAGTTGTTCTATTATTGTTTTGCTTGTGTTTTAATCTTTATTTTAATAGTAATCATGATGTATACATTTCTTTGGGCTTACCCCCATTGGGTTTTTCTCAGGTTCTTGATCCGTAGGTTTGTGTCTTAAACCAAATTTGAGAAATTTTCAGATATTATTTCTTTGGATACTCTCCTAGCCTCACACTCTTTCCTCTTGGAACTCAGTATATATGAATGTTGGATCTTTTGTTATTGTCAGACAGATCACTTTGTCTGTTCCTTTGTCTTCAAGTTCATCCATTCATTCTCTGTCATTTCTACTCTACTATTGAAGCCATCCATTGGGTTTTTGTATGTCTGTAACCTTTTCTTCATCTGTAATTTCTTCTTTTTATAACTTCTATTCCTTTACTAAAGTTTCCTTATTTTCATTGCTCAAAAGAATTTGCAGTTCACTGTTGAAGTGTTTCTATGACAGCTGTATTAGGAAACATTTAAATATGCACCATCTGATTCACCTTGGTGTTGTGTCAGTTGATTATCTTTTCTCATCATATCCTTGATTCCTGATAGAACTGGTGATTATTTATTAAATTCTATATATTCTGGCTCTTATGTTAGGAGTTGTTTTACTTAGATCCTTTATTTTGGGAGATAGTCACCTTACTAAAGCTCTGCATACACACTCTTAAGACCTGAGGTTCCACTGGCAGTTTAATACCCACAGCCTTTTCCAGATTAGTTTGCTCTAGGGGCCTTCTGGTATTGCTGGATTCCCATTATTTGCTGCTGATGCTTCCTAAGGACCTTCCAGACAAGGTCGCCAAGTGTCTCTTGGTGGGATTGCTCTGCCATTGCCCCTATAGTTGCTCTGGTATCTCTGAGCATATGGGGAGTCCTGGGCATGGGGACAAAGAGGCATTCCAGTTCCACTGGTTGTTGCTGGTTCCCCACATATGTATACTGGGGTTTGGGGTGTCTACTTGGGGAGAAAGGGAGTCTTAGGACTTCCCACTGGTGCTGCTTTCCCTCGCTAGGGTTTTTGGTATTGTCATTGACCTTGTTGGGGTGACTACCTATTCCATGTTTCTGGGGAGGGTTGGAGAATCTCAAACCCATGGAGAGAAAAATATTTTTTATCCATTTTGCCTGATTGCTTCAGTATCTCTAAATAAAACAGTAAAGTCTCAGATACATGAGGACAACATGAATTTCCACTTCAGGTTCTTTGCCGTGACTGTCTTTTTCTCTCTCCTCCCTCTGTTCCGTCTTGGGGAGGATTGTATCTATCTGGGCTCTATTTTTTGGCTAGGTCAGAGAGTGGGAAGCACTTGCCTAGGTGACCTCAGTCCCGTGGGTGGCAAATACGGGCTCTTCTATGTTGTGTTTATCCTCTGTCCCCAAATCAGTTTCCATTTTATAAAAACCACCTTTTGTTTCTTGGGCCACTTACAGATTTTGGATTTATGTATAAAAGGAAAGAACAGGAAAATGGGTCTATACCCTCTTGAAGTAGCATGTGGGAGCTTTTAGTGATGATGGAAATATTCTGCAGACTGATTTTTATGCTGGTGCAATACAAAACTGAATATATTTGTCAGAATTCATTAAACTTATACTTAAAATGGGCACATCATATTTTATGTACCTTGTAAACCACACCTGAATAAATCTGAAGTTTAAAAAAAATGGCATAGGAAAATTATCCAATGCCAAACAACTTGTTAGTGGGCACATAAGAACTTCACCCCAAACTAGAAGTTACCATCTCATATAAAATTAGCAATGTTGTACAGCATACCATAATTGGAAACAGGCAAACCTGTACCCTAGTCTCTGCTCTGCCACTTATAGGGTCTGCTCTGCTTGACTCTTGGGCATTAAATATTTTTTTATGGGCTTATGTCTCTTCCTCCTGCTTATCAAGGAGATGGCCATGGAAATTATCCCACAATTATAATCCACCTTCCCTTTCTACTACACCAATTTTGATGACTTCTATGTTTATTTTAACTTTGAGATATTGTAAACAGGTATTCTGATTTACTGTTTGCCTATTCACTTTAACTCTTTGGTGGTAAGAACTAAAGGTTTAATTAAATTTTAGATTAAAGAGATATTTAAATGTATGAAACTATTTTGTCAAAAATTTTATTCTATTAAGGTATGAAACTATATAAAACCATCATTTCATATAGTAACAAGAAATTGCCCTGACTTAACATGGGAGTAAGCACATCGAAAAGATGATACTATTTAAAGGTGCTTTGATCAGAAAATCAGATGCATTTCAACAATTTTTTAAAATCGTATTTTGCCAGCAAATGCAACCTAGGAACCTTAAAAAGAATGCATGCTTACATTTAAGTTCCACTTGCCTTCTATCAAGGAATACAGCACCATTTATTGGAAATGGTGGCCATATTTAGCAATCATTCAGTTTTAGGGGAGACTTGTAGAAGGTCCTAAAGAAAAATAAGAACAAAGCCTGTTTGGACAGTTCAACCACTTTCAGCTTTGTACAGGACTAACTGACTTTGACATGCACGTTCACTCTCACATGGTACCTTTGGAAAATGCTTCACTGTCCATGAATCAACAGACATTGTCAAATTCAAAGCAGATGGTCAACTGCATATGGAGAAGGTATAAATTAAAGGGTACCACAAAGTTATACTCTCCTTTAGGCAGTGCCTTCTAGATTGCAATTTGCCTATTGCTAATGGATTTGTGTGTGTGTGTGTGTGTGTGTGTGTATCTAAATCATTGTTGTTGTGTAAACTGTTCATCACTATGACCAAAATACTTGACATGAGGATCTTAGAGGAGAAAAATGTTATTTTTGGTTCATGGTTTCAGAGGTTCACTCTGTGGTCAGCTGCCTCCATTGCTCTGAGTTCAAGATGAGACAGAACATCCTGGAGGAAGGTCATGGTGGAGGAAAGCTGCTTAGCTCTTAACAGCCAGAAAACAAACAGAGAGAGAGAGAGAGAGAGAGAGAGAGAGAGAGAGAGAGAGAGAGAGAGAGAGAGAACACCCACCAAATACCCAAGGGCACATCCCTGATGACCTACTTCCTCCAGTCATACACTATCTATCTATGGTCACCATCCCAGTACAGTAGTCCTTTCAAACTGTTAATCCATCAGATAGATTAATTCACTGATTAGGTCACAGCCATCAAAATCTAATCATTTTTGGGGACACTCATATCCAAATCATAACAGTATTTGTTTTATTTGTTTTGTTTTGTCTTTTAAGAGTCCCCTGTGAGAACACAAATGCCATGGTAAGGTTAGGATCTTATATGAACTCTATGAAGACAAATTATATCTTAGCAAGTATCTATATCCTTGTATGGTAATAAAATGATTTCCAGTGAAATTTGGAAAATTATTCCATTTATACCTCTCTTTCTCTCTCACTTCTCCTATAACATCGAAAAGAAAAATCTCTGATTAGCTCTACCTTTCGCTGCTTGTCAAACATGTAGTATCTTCAAAAATAACTGAGAACAGACAGCAGGTGGAGGGAGAGACAAGAACAGGTAGAGAACCCATATGAAAACAATGCTAAAAACAATTAGTTGTTTTTTTAACCTCTTCTAGCTAATGATGCTGGTTTTACATTTATGAAGAAAAATGCTACTTACAAGCAGACTGTATTAAGAATGCAAAGTGAGTGACTCAGTCAATCTGGGGTTGAGTTGTATAAACTGGGAAGAAAGAATAGTGGAGCTGAGTTCTCCAGGATTCAGTGAGATGATGGAAAGCTGAAAGAGGGCATTTCAGGGATTGGAAAAAGGCATGAAAAGGTGGAGAAAGATGACCTAATCAGCAACTACTGTTCAAAATGATTGGAGGAAACAGTGAACAAAGATTATGAGCTTTGCCATTAATCTGCAGGAAGCCAGTGCTGAGCATGGTGGATCGTGATCATGTTTGCCACTCAAAGAGAGCCAGCAAGCAGCAAACTGGCAGACTGCAGAAGAGGACCTAGAACCCAAAAATTGAGACAGGAAATATGGAGGGAAAAAGCAGGAAGTGTGTGTGTGTGCCTGTGTGTGTGTGTGTGTGTGTTTAGTTTGTTTGTTTTTTACCAGCATTTCAATTTTTTGAGTTGTCACTGTTCTTTCATATTTTCTATATCTTTGTAGACTAATTTTGACTTTCTGATGTTCTATGAATTTGTTTCTTTAACTAGGTTTTCAGATATATTCCCATGTAATCATTCACTATATGTTGTATCTTTATAAAACTTGCTGCATTTTATAGATGGTTACATTTTTATTTGCTTATTATATATTTCTTCTTTTTTTTTTTTAACAGAACATACTTCTTTGTAATTATCCTGTTTTTCTGTTATTACTCCATTGATTTCTGGTCTTGTTTTTATTATTTCTTTTTTTTTTTTTTTCTTTTAAGTGTACTGTGTTTCTATTTTTCTGCCTACTGAGTTGAACATTTACCTCGTGTCTCTCCAGCTTTTCTTATGTTCTGATAATTACAGTCAAAGCTTTATATTTCCTTCCTGGTACCCTCTAGGAGCATATGACACATTTGAAATACACTGCTTTCATTTTATTTGGCTGTAATAGTTTACAATTTCACTTTTGATTTCCTCTTTAACCCATGGGTTATTTAGAAACACAGGTTATTAAGGGAGCTATAATACATAGTTCTTACCCACATGTTAAATGCATTCTATTGTTATTAATTTCCGATTTTATGGCATTGTGGTCAAAGACCATAATGTGCATGGTGTTGATTCTGTGAAGTTATTGAAATTCCTTTGTGGCTTTGATACATGATTGATTTTGAGGAATGGTTCATGTGGGCCAAATAAGAAATATGTTCTCTGGCTATTCAATCAAGCATGGTATTTGGGGTCTTCAGATTTTCAAAGGCTTGCTTTTTCTTCCTTCTTTGAAAAACATAACTTTTTGAGGTATAATTATGTGCCATAATATTCACATCTTTACAACATCCGATTCTGTGGTTCTTAATCCATTCGGAGTTGCTCAACCATCACCACCCTCTAATTTAAAACTTTCCTCACCGCAAAAGGGACCTGAAGCCATGGACAGACATGCCTCTCTCCCTCCTTGGCCCAGGCTCCAGCCACAGTGTTCTCCTTCAGTCTCTGTGGATTTGCTTATCTTGGACAACTCCTATACGTGAATTTGTGTAACTCAAGACCTTTTACATCTAGCTTCTTCGACTTAGTATAATGTTTTCAAGGTTTAGTTACATTGTAGCACATATCAATTATTTCATTTCTTTTTTTTTTCTGTCAAATAATATCACATTACATGGATATGCCACACTTTGTTCACTCATAAGTTGATGGACATTTGGGTTTTTCTGTATTTCAGTTCTTAAGAAAAATATCCCTGGGAACATCTACGTACAAAGTCTTGCATGGAAACATGCTTCGGTTCTCCTGGTACACCTCTAGGAATGTGACAGCTGAATCTATGTTGAATCCATATTTAATATTTTAAAGACATAACAGATGACACCATTTTACACTCCCTATGGGCCTATTTCTCATCACCTGAGATAACATTTGATTTTAACCATCCATTGGATCTGAAGTGGTCTCACACTGTATGTCTGATTTGTATTTTCCTGATACGGTGTTGGCCTCTTGTATATCTTCTCTAAAGAAAGGTCTCATCAGAATCTCGGCACATTTTTAACTGGGTTATTTGTTTTTTGGATTGAGTTGTGAGGGTTTTTTTTACGTTCTTGATGTTATTCCCTTACCGGATGTATAACTTTCTAACATGTTCTCCCCTTCTGTGAATTGTCTTTTCACTTTCTTGATAAATTAGTCACAGCACAAAACGTTTAAATTTTGGTGTGTTCTATTTATTTTATTTTTTTTTTCTTTTTGTGGCTAGTGTTTTCAGTATTATATCTAGAAAACCTTGTATAACTCAAGTCATGAGAATACGTTTTTTTGTTTTGTTTTGTTTTGTTTGTTTGTTTCACCGTACTGGGGATTGAACCCAGGGCCTTGTGCTTATGAGGCAAGCACTCTACCAACTGAGCTACATCCCCTGCCCTACTCCTCTGTTTTTGAAGAGTTTTATAGGCTTATTTCTTACACTTAGGACTCTGTTTCATTTTTTAAATTATTTAACTAGCATTTTTAAAATAAAGTTGAAAAATTTAGGAATGGTTTTATATTTACCAAAAAATCGTGAAGATAATTCAGAACTCCTATATCCCCTACAACTATCCTTATTAGTAGCACCCAGATTACTGTAGTGCATTTATTGTAACTAGTGAACCAATATTGTTACATTGTTATTAAAGTCTATAGGTAAGTAGCTTCTTATTTTTTATCTTGTGTCCTATATTCTGCTCTAGGACCCCAACCAGAGTAACACATTTCATCTACCCATCATGTCTCCTCAGGCTCCTCTTGGCTATGACTGTTTTGCAACTTTCATTCTTTTTCAGCACTGCAACAGCTCTGAAAGGTACTGGTCAGGTGTTTTGTAGAACGTTTGTGAACTGGGAGTTGTCTGATGGGTTAGACTGAGATGGTAGATTTGGGAGAAGAAGAACATGGTTAAAGTGCCACTTTTGTCTGTCATATGGCTCTGGATTGTCAGTTGAGGTAGTAATTGTCAGGTTTCTCTCCTGTGAAATTACAGTTTTCCCCTCTAACTCTCTGAGGGCAGAATATATAAGTAAGTTTTTGGAATGATTCTGCGTAAGACATTTTCTGTAATTTGTCTTATAAGAATATTAATCACAATGATGCTTCTATAACATAAATGATACACTAAGTATAGTGTTGAGTCATTTTCATACATGCACACACATATACATGTTACGTTTTATTTTATTTTGCTTGATACTAAAAGTCTCACGTTATACTAAAAGTATAACTATCCCAGATTTATTTTGTTTCACGTTTTTCTACTAGTTATTTTCTCCTATTTTTATTTTCACATTTCTTTTATTAGTTTTAAGTTAATAGCCAAAAGCTGGATTTTTAATCTTGTCTATTTTAAAAATCTTGACTTTAACCTTTTTTTATTTATTATAATGCCAATATACTAGGATTTATTTTCACTTCTTTTTTCTTTCTAAGTACAATGTTTATATTATTATGTTTCTATTATTATATTTATATTATTATATATGTTATATTATTATCATTATTATTATTAGCAGCAGCAGTACGGGGGGTCAAACCCAGGGACACTTTATTACTGAGCTACATCTCCAGTCCTTTTTATTTATTTATTTTGAGACAAGGTCTCATCTCACTAAGTTGTCCAGGCTGGCCTTGAACTTGTGATCTTCCTGCCTTGGGCACCTGAGTAGCTGGGATGACAGCTGGCACCACCGTGCCGCACTGGTATGGTGCTTACTGATTAATCAATACTCCTTCTTCTTCCCTCCTCTTTCCCTCCCTGTTCTCCTTTCTCTTTCTTCCCTTCTATTTCCCACTGCTTGCTTGTTTCAACTTGCGCACTTCTCTGAACTTCCTTGACAGTAACACTTTGTTTATTAAACTTATAATTCTATTTTCCTGGTTCTTGTCTCCATTTTTTAGTACCTATGTCTGTCTGTCTGTCTGTCTATCCCTCTCCACCCTCCTGTCACACACACACACACACACACACACACACACACACACACACAGAACCTTGGCCAACACTTTTTGTAATTATTGACACATTAGTTTATGAATTGATGGATTCACTGATATTTTCATACAGGCAGATACTGAGTTAATCACGGCCAACCACTTTCTTCAGCTCTCTCCCTTTCACGTCCCTCCCCACCCCACCGTACCTTACCCATTCACTACAAGTTCATCTTCATTTCTTTTCTCTCCCTTTGGATTTGAGTACAATTCAACCCATTAATGTTGACGTGACATTAAGTTTCAGATACAGTGTTGTGGATATATATATATACTTCCTTTGAATAATTGTTTACCCAACTAAATAATCATCTTTACGAATGCCTTTATTTATTCTTGCTTTCCATAACAATTACTTCTGCATGTACTCCTCTATATTGTCTTTTAAAGAAATTACTCTGAAAAAATTTCAGATTGAAGTCTGTGGGCATTTAGATGAAAAGATGTTTTATTTCACCCTATCATTTAAATTGTGACTTTCTGGATAAACTAGATCTGTTCCTTCTAACGCCCCTCACCAACTCGTGACCTCATTGTCTCATTGCTTTTGAGAAATCTGATGTCATTTCTGATGTCCACGGTTTTGTGGGGGATTTGCTTTTCCGGTCTGGAATCGTTTTATTGTTAAATTTCACTTTGCTCTGTCTGGGTTGGGGTTTGATTTTATTTTATTTTTTGAAATTTTTCGTTTATTCTTTTCAGTTACACATGACAGTAGAATGTATTTTGACATACATACATGAAGTGTAACTTCCTATTTTTGTGGTTGTACATAATATGATAACATTGGTTGTGTATTCATATATGAGCATAGGAAAGTTATGTCTGATTCATTCTACTGTCTTTCCCTCTCCCCTCTCCTCTTCCCTCCCCTTAGCCCCCCTGTCCAAGCCAGTAAACCTTCACTCCTTCCTGCCCCACCCCTGCCTATTGTGAGTTAGCATCAACATACCAGAGAGAACATTCAGGTTTTGGTTTTTTGGGATTGGCTTATTTCACTTAGCATGATAGTCTCCAGTTCCACCCATTTACCAGTAAATGCCATAATTTCATTCTTCCTTATGGCTGAGTAATATTTCATTGTGTAAGTATAACAAATTTTCTTTATTTATTCATGTATTGAATGGCCCCTAGGTTGGTTCCATAGCTTGGTTATTGTGAATTGAGCTGCTGTAAACATTGAGATGGCCATGTTACTATAGTACACTGATTTTAAGTACTTTGGGTATGTACCGAGGAATGGGATAACTGGGTCAAATGGTGGTTCTATTCCAAGTTTTCTGAGGATGGACTGAGGTTTCATTCATTTGTTTATTGTGTACTGCTTCTCACCCTAAACTATTTTCTATCTAAGGTCATGTGTTTCCTTAGTTCTGGAAAATAGTCATCATTTCTAAGTTGTTTTTCCTACATTGCATTTGCACTATTTCCTTTTAAAAGTCATATTAGATGAATGTCTGCATTCTAACTTTTCAAACTTGATTTTCTCCAATTTTTTCAAACATTTCCCTCCTATTTATTCTATCCCCTTAATCTGGAAAAAAATCTCAATATGATTTTTCATATTATTAACTGATTCTCTGTACCTATTCTATTTAGTTTTCTATTGGGTTCTTTATTTTAATAATTATATTTTTCCACATCTGATACATCCAGCTGGTTCTTCTTTATAAGCATCTGTACTTTTTTCAAGTTTGCAGTATATTTCCCTAAGGACATACATTATGCAATTCAAAGTTTCCATTCTTTCTGCTCCATTAACCCTGCTTTCTCTAGAATATTTGTTGTGGCCTTGTGTTATTGTCACACTCTAAATATTCTGTAGTTTTGAAATTCTACTTTCATCTTATCCATATTCCTTTTATAGGATCAGATTCCTTATATTATAACTTCTAATCCGAGAAGGATGAATTCTAATCCAGGCTGTACTCTGAATTTGGGGAGGGAGTTCTAGCTACATGGATTGCCTATAGAGCTACTCTGCTTCAGCTCTTCTACTTATTTTTTGGACATATGCTGTCCTCATGGCCTGGATGACCTTGGTGTCCCATCGGCCCAGGCTGTTTTATCCAGAGACTCACCCTCTATGACAGTTGTCTGGACAATGTTGGACAACAGGAAGAACCATGCTCATGAGAAGTTACTCAGTTACAACATCCTTATTGTCTTTCCCCTAAAGATGGGGAAATTCCTTCTGTGGGAGGAATTTGTGTTGTTTACTGCTATCTCCAGTGCTTACAAAGGCTGGCATAAAGCAGTCATTGCATGAGTGTCTGTTGGATGGCTGAACACAGTAGGCAGCTGCCCATCCCGGTAGTGCTCTGGCCTGACCCGAGGTGCTACATTCCTGTCCAGCTTCTTTAAAGCCTTCTTGGTGATACCACAGTGGGGACAGATCTA
This sequence comes from Sciurus vulgaris, assembly GCF_902686455.1. Classification (NCBI taxonomy): domain Eukaryota; kingdom Metazoa; phylum Chordata; class Mammalia; order Rodentia; family Sciuridae; genus Sciurus; species Sciurus vulgaris. The sequence goes on along the minus strand of NC_136474.1, from coordinate 76,008,773 downwards.
ATACCCAGGGTATTGGCAGTGTGTACTTGCTTACAGCCAAGCTTTGCACTACTCTACTGGAGTTTCACTCAGGATATGGCCTCTAGGTGATACAATCCCACCTGGCCTGCTCACAGCAACTCGGGAGAGGGAGGTAAGGCATATCTAGGACCTTCCACCCCACCGTCTTCCCTTTCCTTTTGCTCCACGTTGCTATTTCCTCCTCCTACAAAGGGACCCAGAGACTTTAAGACTGCTAGGATATTTGCACAATATCATGCTATTTTTAAGAGAACCTCTGCATTCACTCAAATAAACTGTATGCAGTCTAGTCTTGGTGAATGTCTGCATTCTAACCTGATTTTCTCTCTTAAATTTTTAAAAGTATTTCCTTCCTATTTTGTCACCCCTTTAATCTGGAAAAATCATTTAATGATGGGGATATGTCCCAAGAAATGAGTCATTAGGTGTTTCATTATTTTACAAATATGGGAGGCTACTCACACAAATCTAGATGGTATATCCTCCTGTATGCCTAGACTACATGGTTTTGTGTGTGTGTGTGTGTGTGTGTGTGTGTGTGTGTGTGTGTGTGTGTGTGTTATAACCTACTGGTTCCAGGTCCAGGATGAACAAAGTGACATAAGATTATATCAAGCACAAAAATGATGCAAAGAATGTGGTCAACATGAGGTGCATCAGGCTGCAGTTGCATAACACAGCCTAATGTTTTATAATAAACTTTCCTTATAAAAAGAGGAGTACACCCTAAAATGATGATGAAAATATAAAATAGGAAGTACACAGACCAGCAGCAGTCATCTGTCATCATCATCAGGCATAATGTACTGTATGCAACTGTGCTTGCCATGCTATCTGGCAGTGCACTAGCTTTGTTTACACCAGTATCACCAGCCACATGAGTCACATAGTGCACTGTGATGTCACGGCAGGTCTGGCATCACTGGGTGACTGGGATCTTATGGTACCACCATCAGACCTGCAGTCTGTCATTGACTGATCCGTCATACAGTGCATGATTATTTTCCAATATCTCCTGGTGCAAAAAGACAAATTTAGCAGCCAGTGTTCAGTTTACCTTTTTGATGAGAAACACAAACTCTAAACACTACCTTTGATACCAATATGGGTAATTTAAGTAAAAATGAATTCTAACAAAAGTATTACTTTGGGGGTGATTTTTAACATGACCACCACCTTTGCCATATCACCTCAATACCAAAAGGAGTGGGGATGTTAGATCAACTTTTAAATTGACCAGGAAAGCACAAAACCAATAAAAAGAGCCTAGTACTGACAGGAACGAGGAGATCAGCACACTGGGACCCTGAAGTGGAAGAACCAATAACACACTCCTGAACCCAGTTCTGTCTGGCATGTCCAGTGTCTGTGATGCTGTTTCCCTCCCCTGCAAGAAACATGGATGCAAATGAGGTGGGGTAATCCCCAAAGCAAGGCATCAGAGGCCACTTAATATCTCCAGATTGCTCATGTACAGGAAGTGGATGGCAAGTTAGAGTCGAGCAGAAGGGAAAATCTTGGTGCTACTATTGAACTTAGGAATCATGTTTATTGCTGTCTCTACACAGCCAGATCTCTACTTTGACATCCTACTTTTCTCGTTTTCAAATATGCTATCTCTGCAAATGAAAATCTTCTAATATTATATTTAAAGAGTCAGTCTAAGTATATTGGAAGTGAAAGAGGAAACAGTCTGCCTCTGGGATATTATCTCACTCTGCGCATCTTTTATATTTCTATTGTGTTGATAAGTTCACTCCTGTCACTGGCTCCGTGCTTGAAGGTATGTTCCAATGTCTGTGTCTGTAAAGAGTGAAAGACAGAATTCTAAAGGATGCAGTCCTATGCTGCAATTGAGCATAGGACTGAGTTTCCAGTGGACAGAGCAGCAAGCTATATGCTAGAGACCTGGTTTTCTAACTACCACTATGACCTTGGGCAGTCTTCCTTTATCAGTCAATCTCAGTAAGATCGCCACCAATAAAGGGAAGCAAGTGGATTAGGTAATTGCTGAGTCCCCTTTCAGTTCTTGCATTTAAAATCTTCATCAGTGTTCCTAAAACATGAATTTCATCATTAGGGAAACTAATTTAGAAGAAGGGGCAAAATATTCCATGGTTATTTATATAATGCCAAGACTGGAAGTTGTTCTGATTGTAAATATTACTCCATTATTCTGTTTCTGTCTGAGGAACTGGTGTTGCTGAGGTCCAAGGACACCTTGGGACCCACTGGGCTAAGATCAGATAAATAACAGATAAACACACCTGCAAATACATGATTTTTCAGTCATCTGTGACTGAAGGAAACCTAGAATCTGATCAATTTTGTCAGACAGGATTCAACTCCAGGAAATGTGAAGTAACTCTATCTTCATTGGACAGGTTGAGAATAGCTTGATCTGAAATAAGAGGTGTGGATAGACAAACTCTTGGGAATGTATTTCCTTTGGGGTAGCAGTTAAGGCAACACTTGGTTGGATGGATTCAAGACAAAGGGTTAGCAACATCAACCATAAAGGACAAGAAAAAGGATTAGGAATAACTTGTGATTGACTAAAATATGATCTCCAGAAGTGATCCCACAACAACAGAGAGAGTCATAGAAAGTGTTACTACATCAGGAGTGGTTTATACTTTGGAGAATTTTCCTTCCTGCTCATGTAGAAAGGATTACAGTCTTAGTGTAACCTAATCAGGGAGAACTTTCTCCATGTTCCTCTGTGTGGACAACCAATTAAGTTGTCTGTTCCAAATGTAGACAAAGGCCTGAAATAGGCTTAATTAGAGTTAAATGGATTGGGTTATTGAGTGAAATTTCCATTCAACAGCTTATGTTTTGGAAAGCAGAGAATTCCATCATTAAGCTGGTATTTTGTTAAGCGAGGTGGAAAGCTGAATTAAGTAGGAGCAGGAAGCTAAGCTGATGGCTTTGGGTTGCTCTCAAAACTAAGGTGAGGACCAAAGGTAACAAGGCACATTGGCAGACAAATTAGAACCCCTAAAAACATTTTCTAATTTAATAACTAGTATTTGTGGTTTTCTTACTGAAGGGATTATAAAGAAAGTAATGATTTCTACTATTTGATGTGCACCAACATCGGAAACTAGACTTTAGTGAAGGCTCCTTTGTGTACTGGTTTTGTAAATTAAGGCACCTTACTAAACTTCTCTGAGTCTCCGCTTCTTTAACTGTGGAGCTTGGGTAATATGTGCATCATGCATCTTACAGTTGCTGTAAGAAATCATGGTGCTCAGTTGCTCCCTGCCTCAGAGATAAGTAATTCACATTCAACAGCTAATGTCTTTTCAGTGTAATAGAAAGTACAAATTGAGATGCTGTAAATTAATATTAAAGGAGAGTTTGGCATTTAAACAAAAAATAATCTCACTACAAATCATTTTGTAAAGTAAATAATTCTGCTCAAACAAGGCCAGTGCCTTATTGTTCAAGTTTAGATTTTTACAAAGAAAATATTCTTAAAATGGGAGTGAGCATCAACTTTTAGGACATGATTTGAACAAACAATGTCCTGAGCTTTATTCTCAGAGAAAACTTGACCTGGTTATTGGTGCTATAGGTTAGGTTCATCTTTTAAGATGGTTGCAATAAATGGTTCCTGTGAAGATTGAATTACTTGCTCTAATACTGCAAAATTTAAAAAGGATAATGTCATCTGTGTCTTCTCCAAAAAAGGCTCAGAAAAATGCCAGTTCTTATGTGATATCTTTCATCAACATTTCTCTATTCAAATAAGTTTTTTCTTTCTCTTTATTTCCATAGCACTTTGCTCCTATCACAAGTCTCTATGACAAATACCATAAAAGGTAATGTTTTTAAGGACTTGTTTTGCACTAGTTATTATTCAAATGTTTGCCATATAATAAACCTTTTAGTGACATCTCTAACTCTAATAGGAAGAGGCTATAGCTTTCGCCATTTAATGATGATGAAAGTAAGACACAGAAGAACTAAGTCACTTGCACAGATTTCTATAACTGGTGAGTGGGGTAGCCAAAGTCTAAGCATGAATGGCTTGTTTCTGGGCTCTGTGCACTAAAAACTCAACTTGTATTGCTTCCCTGGACTACATAGTCGAGAACCAATCCGTTCCAATCCATTCCAACTACCAGAGTGGCTTGATGGGCTCTATGGTCCATACAGGATCTGGAAGACAAGGTAACCCTGACGGTGCAGAAATCACCCTTAATAGAAACAGTGTCGCTAGAGAAAGCACTGTTCTCCTTCGAGTTTTTTTCTAAAGGCTGCAGTGGAATGAGAACAGGAGTTTAGAATGCCAATTTGCTGATTAATTGCTTACCAAGGCTGAACAAATTTGTCAACAATTACAGCTCCATATGTCACATAAGCAAGAAAGTAAAACCATCTAATATAGCCCACTTATTCTCAAAAAGAACTGTAAAGAAAGTACTCTCTCTGGGCTCCCCCGTACATCTCACTTAAGGTAACTCAAGGCTCTTTGGAACTGGCTCATGCTCACTTTTGCAGTTTTGTATGTTTTCCCTCTTTCCTTGCAAATTCTACGTTCCAATCATATTGAAATAGAATCGTCGGCCTGAAAACGATCTGATCTCTTTCTACCACAGGTCCTAGTGTCCACTGTTCCCTTTCTCAAGACTCACCCCACCTCTTGCTTATCACTCAGAGGTTCAACAGAGCAGAGGAACACTTCCTTAACTCCCAGGACAGATAAAGGACTTTTTCTCTCCTTCCCATCTCACCTGTTCTACTCCTTGAAAGGAAGTTATCTCCTGCACAGTAGTTTCTTGGGTCACTGATTATCTCTGTCACTCAGCAGTGAGCCTCAGGAGGAAAGGTATTATAGCTGTTTAGTTCCCAGCAATTCTCTGGTACCTGGTCCCCTGCTTGATGGTACAGGTTAAGAACACAGACTTGGGAGTTGCAACCTCAGTTTCACTACTTACTAACCAGGAAACTTCAGGTGAAACTTCGCTTTTATTTTTGTATAATGAAATAATAACAGCACCTACCTCATAGGTTTCTGGTGAAAGTAAAATGAGATAATATAAGTAAAAGCTTAAGAACAGGGCCTGGCACAGTGCAAATTGCATTACCCTGCTATTATATTGGTAATGGTAATGGGGTCTATTACTGTAGGCTTCCCTTGAAGGCCAATCAACTCATGCCAAATAGGCGGAAGCCGGGAGCAGAAAACATGGTCACCTTGAGCTGTTTTATCACTTGAAGATTTAGAGATTGTGCTTCTTAGATGTCAGTTCTAATTACTGACCTCAGTGTACTATCAGGACATGCTGCCTTTACTGGGCGATATTTAAAGGGATCCCCGCCCCCCCCCCCCCCCCCAAATACCGCTACTCCTGTTCATTCCTTTTCTGGCCCAGTTGCCGTCTCCCCTGAACTCTGGGTTTGGAATATCGCATCAGCATTTTCTCTGCTGACAGCGCGGCAAGTTCAGGGATACTGCTCCTTGGGGCGTCATTGGCTGCTTCTGGTAAACAGTGCTCAGTGTGTTTGCTTTAGTTCTGCAAAGAAGCCAGTGAGGAATTGGGACTGAGGCCCCAGGGAGCTTCATATAGAGGCAAGGGTTGAGGGAGAAGGGTTGGCTTTTTTTGTTTTTTTTTTTTTTTGTTTCTTTTTGAGAGTAAGTTGCTTGCCATTCCATATTAAAGTTATAAAGAGTGTTTTTCTTTTTTTCTCCACCTTTATGGATGATTTCTTTCCTCTCTGCATTTTTATTCTTTATTACCATAATCACTGATACTTAGAACCCCTAGGAATGCCTTCTGGTTATTCTGGAGATGGAGGTTGGCACGTATAGAGCAGGGTCTGTCTCTGAGACATATCAGCATATTCCATGTCCCACTCCTCCAAGTTGACCTTATATAAGCTGTTCCTTTATGACTTCCGGTTTCTCTGTGCTTTTGTGGTTAGTGTGTACATTTGGTATTTCCCCCTAGGTACTATAATTGCTTACTTGAGATGAGTTTTCACATAAAGAGGGAACAGCCCTGGCCTGGGGGCTAGGAAACTGAACCCCACTTGGGTTCTATTTTTATATCGTTATATGACTGGGAGCAAATCACCTCACTTTGTAGGTTCTCAGTCTCTTAATCTGTAAAATCGGTAAATTGGAGTAATTTTTCTCTGAAAATTTTCTTTTAAAGGTTATAATTCATGGAGAAGGTAAAGGTCCTTAGAAGGCTTGATGAATACATACTCAGGGACCAAGAACTTCCTGAGATCTCTTCATCATGTCATTGGCATGGCTTAAAATCATATTACAGTGACGTGGCCACACCAATGTTTACAGTCACTCAATTCACAATAGCCAAACTTTGGAACCAACTTATATGCCCTTCAACAGATGAATGGATAAAGAAAATGTATATATACCCACAATGGAATATTACTCAGCCTTAAAGAAGTATGATATTATGGCATTTTCTGGTAAATGGATGGAGCTAGAGAATATCATGCTAAGCGAAATAAACCAATCACCAAAACCAAAGGGCAAATGTTTTCTCTAATATGCAGATGCTAATTCACAATAAGAGAGGGGTTAGGGACAAATAGAGATACTTTTGGTTAGGGAGAGGAGGGTGAAGGGAGGGGAGGGGTATGAAGGTAGGAAGGATAGTAGAATGAATGGGACATTATTACCCTAGGTACATATAAGATTACATGACCAGTATAATTTTACATCATGTACAACCAGAAGAATGAGAAGTTATACTCCATTATGTATGATGTGTCAAAATGCATTCTACTGTCATGTATAACTAATTAGAACATTTTTTTTTAAAAAAGGAAAAAAGGAAAAAAGAAAAGAAATAACTAAGTCAATGTCAAGGTCCCTGACCACATTCATCACTGCTTAACCGGGTCCTCCAGAGCCTGAGATGAGAGGGCAGAACACTCACCATAGAATGTTTCCAAGTTTCTCACCAAAGTAACTCCAACAGATTGTCTACTTCAGAGAGTCAGGGGTGAGATCAAATTAGCATGCTGTGAGGCTCAACGTCTGTTCAGTCTCATATTTTGTTTTTAAATTCACGTGAATCTTAAATTTTACTCCAAGATATTCTTTTGAGCAAAAATAATGCTCGAAGTTATTTACCACAAAATGAAATTGATGATCCAAAACTATGCACTGAGCTGGCTGTCCTGGTACCCTCCTAAGGTGTACATGCTCCAATTTGAGAGGGCACAAATCTGTCAACATTCATTTATGGAGTGAGCAACATGCCAGGCACTGTTGGAAGTACTTTGCAGGAAGGATCTGTTTCATCACAGGAAGGTGGTAAAATAATAGGTGAAGTCAAAAAATAGAGAAGTAGAGAATTTTCTTTCAGTAATGTCTTTTTTTTTTTTTTTCCTATGTGCAGTTAATTTTTCTCTGGATATTTTCAGTAGGAAAAATGACAATACCATAATCCAGGTTCAATGTAAGAACTAAATGAGATGATGCATAGGAAGATAATTTGTGAACTGGCAACACTGTGTACATGAGAGTTATCCATGTTAGCTAATGCTGACCTCCACCAAGATATTTCTGACCACATCCAAATGGACAGAGGTTATGATTGAATTCAGCCAGTTTGCCAAGGAATCTAGGGTTGAACAAGTTCTCATGAATTCAAAAGTCCCTTGGAGCAGTACAGGGAGCTGAAGGGAATGGTGTAGTCCTGGGGGGAAAATCAGATCTACACAAACCCTTTGGAGAGAAACTCACAATGACAATGCCATGTGCCCCAGATGCCAGACATGGAGCACTGGGACTTGTTTGTACAGTTGGATTTCAGTCTTGCTTTGGTCCTATCCCTTCTTTCTATGCCCCTAATTTTGTTAATGGAAATGTTTACTCTGCATCATTATGTATTGGATAGTTTTAAGTTGCTTTTCATTTTACAAGAGCTCACAATGCCAGATTGCCTTGAGCCTCAGAGAAGACTTTGGACTTGAACTTGGAGCAATCTTGGAAATGTTGACTATGGGGACTCTTGGAAATGGAAAAAATTTATTTTGCACTGTGAGATGGTTGTGAGCTTTTGAAGGCCAGGGGTGGAATGTTATGATTTGGATGTGAGGTGTCCCCTTAAAGCTCATGTATGAGACAACGCAAGAAGATTCAGAGGAGAAATGATGGGGTTGTATGAGTTTTAACCCAATCAGTGATTTAATTCCCTGATCAGGATTAACTGAGGGGTAACTGAAGTGGTAGGGTATGGCTAATGAAGGTGGAAATTTGGGCATGGCTTTGGGTGTATATTTGTATCTGGCAAGTGGAGTCTCTCTCTTTGCTTCCTGATCACCATGATGTGAGCTCCTTCCCTTGTCACACTCCTCTGCCATGATGTTCTGATTCACCTCGAGCCCCAAGGAAAAAAGCCAGCCTTCTGTGGATTGAGACCTCTGAAACCGTGAGCCCTCAAATAAACTTTTCCACCTTTAAAATTGCTCTAGTCAGATCTTTTAGTCAGAGGAACAAAAAAAGCTGACCAAAACAGGACCAAAATATATGTTTGCAAAACTATTTTTCCCAAATTAAATTATAGCTGGGTAAATATCAAGAGTAGGACTATGGTTGACTTCATTAATTTTTCAGTTTTCTTTTTCATAGTCATCATCAGAGGTGTGTTTAGCAAATACATTCTACTATTCACAAAGAAAATTCTACTCAGGAAAGTTTTTTTTAATTTTCCCCTCTTGATCAGTATGACTTTCTTCTTCCTGCACCCAAATTGCAATCGTTCTTCTTCCTACTTTATGATATTGGTCATCTTCATCTTTTTCTGCAATGCTAATTTTAAATTAAGACTTAAATCTCACATATTTAATGCAAAAATACAATTTAAAAGACAGCAAGACAGTAAGAGGAAACTTGATAAACGCATAATCATAATAAAAGCTCAATTACTTCCAAGGACATGATTTGACTCCTTTTCAAGGAGATTTAGTTTCTGAAAATGAAGAGATTAGGAACCAGTCTGCTGGGTTCCATTCTTGTTTATGTGTAGTCACATTATTGGTCAGAGACCTGGCATGTTAATATGGGCCTCCTATACTAAATTTTGTCTCATAATCTTTTTCCTTTTGGGATTTCTTTACTCTTTATTACTTGGAAGAGAACTGACTCAGGGATGGGGCTGGGATAAAGGAATAAATGCAGCAAACATAGGGGCAGATGACCTCAGACTGCCAGAGCCCCGCAGCCTTCCCTCATTGTAGAATTCCCTCATTTTGGCATAACCTCCATCTCTACTTGTTATTCTTTGTGAGTATATGATATGACTAATGAGTTTCATGGAATTATTTTAATTATTCTTTTATAAATGTGCTTTTAGTTATATAGTGATATCTGGCTATTTCCATATCTAATTATGTTCCATGTCGTCCTGGTGGGCAAGTGTACATATCCCAATAACATAGATACTACCCAGAATTATTTTTACTCATTTATGGTGATGGAATTTATAGTCTTCTTGAAATTCATACAATAATTAACTTTCTAAACCTAGTTGAGCTTTTCCAACACATTTTTTAGTCAACTAGAGAAGGCTGGGGAAGCCAATGATTCATTGGTTTATTACCCCACTTAGCTTCTCTGGGAACCTCTGTGGAGCCTCTGGTTGCAGGGGGCAGAATGAAACTCCTGGGGAAGAGACACCCCCTGAATTTTGGGAATGGTGGGAGAATTCCTTTAGGGAATTTTGTTCTGTGGACTTTACTGAATTTTCACTTGTATTATCCTCCAATTTTTTATGATAAAAAACATACAATAAACACCCATATGTGATCTACCTGCACTCAATGAAGTGTGAATATTCTGTTCTTTTGGGTTATTTTTTAAAGTGATAAATACCATCACATTTTACCTTAAATACTTCTCCCTAAATCACCAATGAATAGAAATGTTATTCAAACTGTAATATCATTATCACACAAAAGAAAACGAAAGATTCCATGATATAATTCAGCATTCATTTCACATACAGCCATCCCCATGGTCCCATTAATGTCTATCATGTTTTTTTTTTTGTTTGTTTGTTTGTTTGTTTGCTTTTACTCTCAAACACACAACTTTCACCAAGATCCTATCAAAGTTAGTGCATTCCAGTTGTTTCTTATGAACCTTTAATAACTTTTAATAGATAAACAACAGTCTCCCATCTCCCACTGTTGGTTTTTTATATTGATCTTGTTAAAGAATCCATTCAACTTTAAAATAGGGGTCTCACATTCAGGATTTATTTTACTAATTCTTCTTCATTTCTTTTAATATGTTCTTCTATAGCCTTTCTCTTATGTAAACCAGGCATTAGAACTAGAGTACTAAAAAAACAAAAAAATAGAACCAGTGCCCTCATAATAATTTGGATGAATCATTGGAAGCAAGAATGTGTCACAGGATCAAAACAGGAGCATAATAAAGACTGTAGAGGGTCAAGGTGTCCCACCATTGGTGAAATTAAATTTGATCACTCGGTTAAAATAGTGACCACCAGACATCTCCATGTTAAGGCACATATTGTCCTTTGAAGTCATTCTTCCCCACAGTGTGAAAATCCACTTCAACAAACTTCCACATAATGGTTTCAGCACCCATCCCATGCCTTACCTAAACCCCTGCTTACACTGGAGTTTTCAAAACAGCGATACTCAAATTCTACTGTTTCTATGTAAATTGGCCAGCATTTATTTAAAAGAAGAGCTTTCACTATCTCTCTTCGACTTTTTGAATAACTGTAGACTCATAGGATTTTATTTGTTCAAATATTATAATTCAAATCTTATAACTAATTATACTTTTTATTCACTAGGATACTTAAATTTTTGTCCCACATCTGTTCTAGAGGAGCATGCTTCAGCAGGTTTTTATGTCTTTCTAATATACCCACATGCATGTCTGAGCACTTCCTTGATTTTCAGTAGAATCAGAGATTTGTGCTCACATTGTGTTTTCCTGTAGTCCTACAAGTGGTTTTAATCATTTCCAGAAATTCTTCGCCATTGTTCCCATCAAAAGAAGGACTCTAGTTTCTTTCCTGTTGAATATGATTTGGCCTTAGAGACTCATGTCTAACAAATATTATGCAGCCAAAATAATACTGTATGACTTCCAAGACTTGATCAAGAAGGAGATATAGCTTATGTCTCATGGTCTTTCAGCCTTGAGAATCCTGAGCCAACAAGTGAGAAGTACATTTACCCTGAAGTCAACAACATGCAGAGATCACATGGAGATGAAAGAGAACCCCAGCTCCTCCATCCCCAGATGACTTAGCCTGCTGGCTTCACTTTTCAGACAAGTGAGCAAGCTTTCAAGCAATACCTCTGTCCACACTATGAGTTCCTGACTGGCAGTGAATCGAGTAGCGATGTGCTGTTTCTGCCAAGTCCTGACCCAACTGGCTGATTCATGAATACTGATGCTTATTTTGTAAGCCACTAAGTTAGAATTTGGATAAATGAAACAACCTGAAATAAGTCAATTTTCCAAGGAGCTCTGTTTTTATTTTAATAGGAAATGGTATAAGGAATAATATTTGAATAATGATTCTATCATCACTATCAAGACTTTTGCTCCCAAGCCTTCTCAGTGGGTAGTGGGCAAAGTGGGAAAAAAGATATTTGAAAAATAATGTTTCTATTTATATTTGATGTTCAATTCATCCTTAAAGATTATAACTAATTTTGGTTTTATACCACATTTTTTTAACCATAAAAATCTTGGTCCATAATAACATGAATGTATTTACTTCTTTGCTTCATGCTATGAGAATACAGCCTACCACTAAAAGTAGTATCACTGACATCACTAAAACTATTAATAGTAATAACAAGCCTGTTAAGAATTTAAGATATCTAAGACATTCTTTGTGTTCACTTTTAGGATATTCTCTATTAGTGATGTACATTCATAGTATGAGTTTCAAAATCACTTGAACTTACTCTTTTCCCTTTGTATCTATTGAATATAAGTTAGGTCATCTGGTTTAATTTTAGGGTTCACTTTTTTTAATTTAATTACATTTTTAAATTTATAAGCATCAATATTGCTCAAAGGTCAAAATTAAATAAAATGGTAAATTCAATTCTGTTTTCAGGAAAACATGTTCATTAGTTTTTCATTTGTTCTTCCTATCAATAAATATGTGTTATGATTTTTATGTCCCTAAAAGTTTATGTGTGAGACAAGAAATAAAGCTTAGAAGTGAAATGACTGAGTTATGAGAGACTTAACCTAATCAGTGCGTTACACCCCTGAGGGGGATTAACTGGATGGCAACTGTAGGCAGATGAGGGGAGGCTGGGAGGAGGTGGGTCTCTAGGGGCTTGCCTTTGGGATATATATTTTGTCCTTGTTGAAAAGAATTCTTTACTTATTGATCTTTATGTCCTGTGCCACCCTCCTCTACCACACTCTTCTGCCATGATATTCTGTCTCACCTCAGACCCTGAGGAATGGAGTTGGCCATCTATGCACTGAGACCCCTGAAACTGTCAGTCCCTAAATAAACTTTCCTTCATCTAAAATTGTTATCATCAGATCACTTGGTCACAGCAACAAAAACCTGACTAAAACAATGTGCTACTTCCTCTTCTTTCTTAAACAAAAAGTAACAATAATATTGCTTTCTTCATTTTGGAAAAATAATTTAGGATTCACTTCATGATAGATCATGGAGTTGCTATTTCTTATTCTTTTCTAAGGCTGTATACTATTCAATCATATTTTTACTATATTCATTTCATTCAACCAGTTCTTTTGATGTACATTGATGTGATTACCATCCTTTGCTATTACAAAGAATTTCACAGTAACCTTACACATGCTTTTGCATTGGCTATGGTTGTTATTGTTTTATCTTGTTTTAATGGAACTGTATCTGTAGGACCAATTTGAAGAAGTATGATATAGGAATCAATGAATAAATGCATATGCATTTTTATAAGATTGTGCCAAATTTTCTTCCTCGGTAATTGTACTATTTTGAATGTCTACTAGCAAATTATGAAAGTGCCTTTTTTTCTACATCTGTATCAAATGTGTTGTCAATCTTTTGAACTTTGCCAGTCAGCTAGTATATCTGTATGGTTCCAATTTTTCTCTCATCACAATCAAGATTTGATTTTTTTTCACATGTTTCAAAGTGATTAGCCTTTATTATTTTCTGTGAACATACATTTATGCCTTTCATCCATTCTTTCATCAGGTATAGTCCTTTTCTTCATAATTTTAGGAGCTTTTCATATATCAGAGTTATGGACACTTTGCAATATGAATAGCAAATAATTTCTTTGGACTTTACTTTTTGTGATAAAATTTTCTTTAATAAAGATCATTACTATTTTTATTTTGCTTCTGAATTTTAATCACAGTTGGGTATCCCAAGTTCATAAATGCAATCATTTTCTTCTAGTAGTTTTAAGCTTTATTTTTTGTTGATCTCTCATCCATTTAAAGTTCGATACCTCATGTAATTTCTTCTAAATGGCTACCCAGTTGTCATGTACTGTTTACTCTAGAGTCAATCTTCTCTCCACCATTACTTAGTGCTACATTTATCCAACAGTTTTAGGTGGGGTCTTCTGGAGTGTGAGGCTCCACCCTTTAGACTGCTGAAGTGGGAGAGGTAATCCCACAGGCAGAGTTCCTGGAGGTGGGCTTAGGTTCAGGTGAACTCCAGGCTCTTCCCTTGAATGCTAATTAGCCTGGAGATTGTAATCAGCTCACCTCCAGTGCCTAGTACTTGCAGGTCCACACTGGAAGATTTTACCCCAGGGATCTCCCCTGGCTTCCACTCATATGGTGGGGATGCAATTCCTGGTCCCCTACACCACCTGCAGGTTCCACGTTTCCAGGTCTCAGGTTTAGTGCAATTCTCCCAGCCCTCCCCTTCTGAGCTCCTAGCTCTCTTAGCTGGTCCTGCAAGCAGTCAGATTGGGGAAGGGTAGAGTCGGGTAGGTTTCCATGACCAGTTGTCCCTTATGTAGGCCTTCCTCCAGGTTTGATTTTCTCCTGGTCACTTAAGTACACTCTATGTCATGCAGCATGTGTTTACTGGACCCTGTTTGGGGCCATACTTGGGTTTTCCAGGAATCAGCTTCCTCAGTTGCCCGTCCCTGTGCTGCAGCTGCAAAATGGTTCCTTCCTTTGTCCTCCACACACGGGTACTATGCAACACGTCCTTCAGGTTTGTTGGACAGTGTCCTTGGTCTCTAAGTGCTCCATACCCAGACATGCCTTGGGTCTCACCCCAGTATCGGTTCCTTTAGTTCCCTTATCCCTCCACTATCCTCATGGAGGGACCACTCTGACTGGAGCTGCCGGCGCAGCTGTGGCTGTGGCAGTGGCTGGGCCACTGGGGCTTCTTCCTTATTATATCCAACTTCCTGTGTCCCTGGTCTACTTTGAATGTCCAGTTTTAAGTTCCAGTAAAGTCTCCCACTCTTTATTTGTTCACTCACCTTGTGAAGAAGCTGCCTGTCTGCTTTCTTGGTTTCATGCCACAGAGCAGCCAGGAAAGCAACCTCCTTTTTTCCGCCATCTTGGATCTCTCAGTGCTACAGACACCATGTGAAAACTACGCTATGCAGTTGATGCAAACTGCAGGGTAAATTTCCACACATACTTATTTCTCTTTCTGCACCTTGTGCTATCTTCCATCAGTTCATTTTGCCAATCACAGCAAATATCACATTGGTTTTACTGTAGTGACTTTATAATATGTTCTATTATCAACTTGGACCCTTTTTCTATGGTTCTTTACCTAGCTTTTCTGATGTGTTTATTGTTCCATATGAACTTTAGTCTAATTCACTATGATAAGTCAAATAAAAAAACAGTACAAATTTGGAGATGGATTGACTTTTTCCAGGAAACACATATCTCAAAAACTGTAAAGATTAATACATATATCTATATAAAAATTAAAATACTTGCACAGGAAAGGAAACGTCATAAACTTGGTTGAAAATTTATGACACACTGAAGAGAATATCTGAAACCACAATAGCAGAATGCTAATTTACTTACCAAATATATAAAGAATTATTAAATATCAGAATTAAAAAATGCTAATGACTCAAGAGGAAAATTAGCAACCTACATTAATAGCCTATTCATATGTAGAGAAACAAAAGCTGTGCATAAGTATGAAACAAGGTAACAATAGTAATGAAGCCAGAATTAAGGACAGGTAGTTAGTGTAGAAATAGGGGATCCGGTCAAATCGAGGAAATGAAGCCATGAAGCCATCTGCCTCTGGAAGTTGGAGACTGCCCCGGGAAGAATGGAATGTCAAGGATCTCCGGAGCCCATTGGTTACCAAATTTACCTGCCTTTATCAAGGACTGCAAACAAGGAGCTGCTAATTAATGCCCCCTGGGCCCTTACCTGCCTGAATCACCTTGGCCCTACCCCTGCCCATGGCTTCTCACCAGGCCTAATCACATAGGCAGGAAGGAGAGATAAGAGGGGAGAGAACTGGAGAACAAAAGAGACTTTAACCTATAAAAGATGTAGGGTGCACTCACTTCTTGGGACTTTAGAACATCAGCCATGGCCCCCTTCTTCCTGCCGGGAGAAGTCTGTATTATTACCTTTAAAGAAAACCTGCTTAATATGCTTGCCTTGGCATGCTTCTCCAGTGTTCAATCTTCAACATTAGAAGGAGCAGAACTCATCATCATTAAACGGCGGTATCAGTAACAGCAGTCATAATGATTAGTAGTGATTAATTTCCATGTGCTTCCATCATGTCAAATACTGTCCTAAGTGCCATACTTGTGTTCATTTAGTTAAACCTCACAGAATTCCTTTGAGCCTGGTATTATTGTTGAAGTAGGTAGCTAGATAGACATGAGCAAGGGAGGTGAGGAAGGGAAATCCAGGCTCTGCCCAGGGCCACACCCAACTGGCCATTATGCTGCCAGGGACAGCCTTACTACAGTCAGACAGCTCTCTATCTACCTGGAGAAAAGAGATACAGTCTATGCTGGAAGAAACTTGGGAAAACTGGAAATTGGCTATATGTACTAAGCCATGGTAACAAAACACAGTAACCACACCAAAAATGTAATCCGTGAGAAGGGAGGTTCCTCCCTCATATATAACAACTCACCCATGGAAGATCCCAGTCCATGTCTTCCCTTGCAGGCAGCCTGCTCTTGCGCGGGCTGTACTTCCATCTCACTAAGTAAACCCTTTATGGTTTTTTTGACTGTGTCGCTCCACTAAAACCTGTCATTCAGGAAGACAAAAAGTGAGGAAACCCTTCATCTGATAACATTATAGCAGCTCCATTTCACCAATATGGCATCAAACAATTTTAGATGAAGCCGCTTATAATAAATGAGACTAGACATGCAAATTTATTAGTTGCTTTTGAAGCTTGAATGTCATTTTCATCAACCTTATTGGAAAACATAAAATGTCTAATAATGCATTGTGTTGATGAAGTTATGAGGACCTTGATAGTTTCATAAATTTCAGGGACAGTATTAATTGCTTCAAATTCTTAACAGAATGTAGCAATTTGTTAAGCACATTTGGAACTTTCAAACCATAGGAATTTCTGCAAGGATTTCTCAGAACAGTATAGGATCCCATGTGTGCAAATATGAAAGTACAAGAACTTTTATTACAACATTTTTTTTTTCTTATTAGTGAAAGACAAGAACAACTTAAATGTCCATCAGTGGAGCCTGGTGAAATAAAATATACAATGTACAGATAATGAAATAACTCAGTAGCTGTTATTGGGTATGAGGTCCATTCCCACATACTGATTATGGAAAGGTTATGTCAATTTTTAAGAGGAAAAAGTAAAATACAGAAATCTGGGAATATACTTTCTCATGTGGATTGCTAAAATAGGGCAATGTACTTAAATACACATGTGAAGTTTCTAGAAGGTATACAAGAAACTCAATAGCATTTGTCTCTTGAGAAGGACTGATGGTCTGAAGTTTGAGACATTTACTTTTCCTTGTGCAGTAATTTTTATTTATTTATTTTTTGTCATATGCAGTTGTTACCTTTGAGATGTAAAAAAAAGAATACTAGTGAGTGAGGGAGAAAGAGAAACAAATATTAAAATAAACCAACATAGGGACGGGCATTTGGTCTTCTGCAGAGGTTGCACAGACAGATGCAATGCTCTTTGCAATGTTGTTCTCTGTGTCAGATTTCAGTAGATAACTATGTCTGCATATTTCAAATTCAGGGCCTCTCTACTGACTTGACTCTTCAATTCTCATGGGAGCTTTCCCTAAACTGATTGAGAGGGCAACACGTTTAGTGTCTATTTCCTTTCATTCGATAGAGAAATCTAGAATTGTGAGGCAAGCTTGAGAGCCCTAGCAATTTGAGAAGCAAGAATACTGTTCATACACTGGAGAAATGCTTTGAAGCTGAGGGTTCCTTTTGCAGACCAGGAAGCCTTCTCAGTAGGTGGGATTCCACTTCTTTGGGTTTCCTTGCAAAAGCTTTCTGCCAAGTGTGAAATGCACATAATAAGTAGTTTTCAAACTATATCCCTAGAAACCAAGCTTGTTAAAAATTTTCTTATCTAAACAAATGTGGATTTAAAGAACTGAGGAAAATACTTATCTCACAGTTATCTTCTGGCTCTAGGGAAGGCTGCTGAATTATGAGCAACCCGAGGAGCATGCTAGCTGATGCTGGCAGAGGTCAGTCCTGGACCCAGTGCTGATTAGCATCCCCTGCAAGAGGAGAGTTGACCAAAGGTGCAGATGGCACCAAGCAGTCAGGATGGAAGCAGCATTTTGGAGACAATATTAGAATTCAAATTGCTAGCAAACTAGAAGTGTAAAGAAGAAAAATGAATAGAAGAAGAAAGAAAACTGTGAGAAGTACCTAATGTGGGGGAAAAAATGGTTAAAAATCTAAGTGAAGCATGGCTTACAGTGGTCAATATTTAGCCAGAAACCCTATATTTTATGAATCAAAGACAATGGAAGAAAATCATTCTTTTATATCAAGAGTTTACCAGGCAACCTTTTGAGGTCTCTTTTTAGAACTGGATTCTAATGTATGCTTAGAAGAAAATAAAAAATTAGATTTGGTGATTTGACTGAGAATTCTGAACTAAAAGGAAATATGTGAACGGGAAAGATTATGCACATAGATTTCTAAGAAGCATTACATGCATGACTTCCAGAAGGGTGCCATAACCTCATAATAAATGAAAAATCTGTAATAAAGGCTTGTGTCAAGCCAGGTGTGGTAGCATACGCCCGTAATCCTAGCAGCTCAGGAGGCTGAGACAGGAGGATCGTGATTTCAAAGCCAGCCTCAGCAAAAGCAAGTCGCTAAGCAACTCAGTGAGACCCTGTCTCTAAATAAAATACAAAATAGGGCTAGGGATGTGGCTCAGTGGTCAAGTGCCCCTGAGTTCATTTCCTGGTATGAATTAAAAAAAAAAAAAAACCAAAAGGGTTATGTCATGCACCACCATGTTTCAATGAGAATTATCTAGGCCTCCCAGAAGTCTTGATTCTAATTCAAATAACCCTGGGAGTGAGTTAAAGAGATGACTGCTCTTGTTCTATAGACTGTCTTGGAACTCTATACTTTGTATTTATAACTCTTATTTAAATTGTAAATAAATATTTAATTCCTTCCACAAGTATTTATTGAGAACTTACTAAGTGCAAAGAATTCTACCAGGCATTACGTATTTATACTCCCTTTAAATTTTGGTTCTAAACTAGTCATTTTTTTGTAAAGTTCATCTCTTCCTTAAAAGTAATATGTCTTATTCAGCTAGTAAAAGCCAGCTGGCACTCTCAATTTTGCCTAGAGATCTCTTTATCCAAATCCCAAAGATTTTCAGTTCTGTTTTATAGCTTCCAAGTTACCATGGGAAACCATTTTCCCAAATATATTATAACTGTCTAACAATAGCACCAATGTCTACCATTTCCTATTACAAACTGCCGGACATCTTTCCAGACTCTCACCTATTTAGGGATGAAGCCAGCAACACATATTTCAGGTTTTTGTTAAGGCAACACCTGGTTTCTAGCATAAATTTCCATATGTTTCCTACAGTCACAGAACTGTCCCATGACAAAGAGCCTAAAAACACAGCCTAGAACAATATAGGTCAATGCTTGTGAACCTGTGGGTCAGGGAAGTAGGTCTTCCCTTCTTACTTGATTCAAATTTATGGTCAGCTACAGGTGAGCTACACAGCTTTGCCAGTCTGGAAAGAATTCAACCTGGGTGACTGGAATACTGGACTGGACATCACACATTCTTCAGCAAGGTTACTCAGGCTTAAACTTCAGGCAGTCCCAGAGAAGCGATACAGCAAGAAGAAATGGACAAAATTCCTCTGCAAATCATATGACTGAAATCAAAATTAAAGAGAAGGGAACTCTACTCCACCTCTGGAAAGGCACAGCAGGAAAGCCACACACCAAGACCATGGAGAGAGATAAGAGTAAATAATCAAAGCTCTTAACAAATCTACTAAAGAGATGATCTCAATAGTCCATATCAAAGATGATAGTAGTAGTCAAAAAATAGTAGGATTCTGGAAATTTATGAGGTCAACGATAGACTATTCTGATTGACCCCATGTAGGGTATAAGAGAGAGTAAAACCGATACTGAGGGAAAGTTTGGTTGAGTGTGAGGGAGGATAAACTCAGCTTCCATTGAGAGGGAAGACCACATGATAAATGAGTAGACGTTCATTTTAGACACTGTGCCAGAGTTGGTCTATACAGACTTATACCAACCACCACATTGATACTGCTCATGAATCTGTGATTTGGGCAGGGCTCCAGAGGAACAACCTACTTCTGGCGCAGTTAGCACCACCCAGCATGACTTAAAGGCAGGGTCTGGAATAATCTGAAGGCTTACTCACTTGAGTATCTGGCAGGGAATGCTAGGAAGACTTAAAGAGCTTGGTACTGGAAGAGCTGAGGTTCCTCAGGAATCCCCAAGTTTGTATGCCACACCAGAGATTCTACAACTTGGTAGCTCTGGAATAGCCAGACTTCTTCTGTGTCTACTCAGGACTCCTAAGATGTATGTGGTAAGAAAGAGACAGACAGGCAACAACTGGTTAGCTGTCCTAACTAGTCTTGGAAGCCCACAGCATCACTTTCATTGCACTATGATCATTACAGGTGAGTCACTAAGGTCAGTCCTCTTTCAAAGAAAGGAGATTTAGGCTCTACCTTGAGGGAAGGAACGTCAACACAGTTGTGGTTTATTTTTAAACCTTCACAAAGTGATAAGCAAGACATACATCGGATTTCCAAATAGAGATCCTAAGGAGTAGCTCATATTTACTAGCCTAAAATCAAACCTGAGGTCCAATTAATATTAGTAATAATTTTAATATTAATATTAATCTAAGAGCCAGAGAACAGATCTATGAACCAAACCTTAGGATGCTCCAAAACTTAAGAATGCAGATATGAGTCAGAAGCAACTAAGAAGATGAGAAGGATCAGTTTAAAAATGCAGGAAAAGTCATATGTAGTAGCCCAGTGGCTCAGAAGGCTGAGGCAGGATTCCAACTCCAAAACCAGCCTCAGCAACTTAGTGAGGCCCTAAGCAGCTTAGCCAGACCCTGTCTCAAAATAAAAAATAAAGAGGGATGAGGATGTAGCTCAGGGATTAAGCAGCCCTGGGTTCAATCCCCAGTACCAAACAAACAAACAAAAACAAACAGTAGGAAATACAAATTTCTGTTTCCAAATAAAACACAAGTAATATGAGGGCAGGAACTATGTTATCTGTCTTTGTAGATTTTCAGCATAATATTTACAGAAATTCGAAAAATACTTTTTGGAAAAATAAAGGAAGTCTCAGGGTAGGGACTCAGCAACTGGGAGAGAAAGAACTAGGAAAAGAAGCTGGTGATAAGCAGCTCAATTCTTAGAATATAATTAAAGCGAATGGAAATGCATTTCTAGGATCCCGTAAGTTTGGTTCAACTGAATATATAACCGAGTTAGCATTTGACATAATGGGAGAGATTAAAGCCTCCAAAGAAGAGAAAAAAGAAATCGATGACAGAACCTTGAGGAATATAGCTTTTACCATGGCCTTCCAATGATCTGGTTCTTTTTTAATTTTCCAGCTTCACCTTACATCTCTTCCCTACCCCTTGATTTCTGTTTACCAGGCAGAATGGTACCCTTTCTTTTCCAAAATGATCTAGATGGTCTCTGGCATACCAAGCATTGTATATGCATTTTTAAAAATCACTATTTGGTATGATGTGCCACATTTCAGGTTTGCTTGGTCAGTGGCTTCATCTATTCTTGCTACTTGGTTCGGGTGTAAGGATGAAGGCATGGTAAGCGTAGAATGAAGTTGAGGTCTAGTATATCAAACCCAACAGATTAGATAGGCAGATGGAAATGGGAACTAGAAAAAGAACATTCATTGAGCATGTGAAACATGTACGTACACTGTATGACATTATTTAATTTTCACCACAACTGTGTGAATTTGAAGTTTACTCTATATTATAGAGTAGGAAATGTGAGCTAAGTAATTTTTCCTAGGCCACACAGTTCGTGGTTACATCCAGCACTCTGAAGAAATGAATGTAAAAAGCATAAGAATTCATCATAGGAAGACTGGAGTTCTAGCTCAGGAAATTCTATTATAGAAATTAGTGTTGAAAACAAAAAACTGTTATTAAATTCATAGGTGCAATCCTTGAGGTCTTGAAGGGCAAGCTAGAATCACAAGTTAGTGGGAAAGTAACATACCAGGCACCATAAATTTGAGCAAAGAAAATCACAGTTGAGATTTCCAATAGAATTATAGTACCTGCATGAGTCCTTTTGAATAACATCTAGAGATAGCATTTGCATTCGTATGTTTGTGATAATTAGCCATTTTGAAAGGTAGCGTTGGTGGAGATAATTACACAACTGCACATATATTTATAGTTCCCTATACAATCATAGGTGAGCAGAACACTTCACTGTTCAATTAATGGCTGTTTAAATAATAGCCTGAATCACTGGATTGACTCTCTTGTTGAGATAATATAGCTTTTCAAAATAACTGCAGGAGTGCAGAGAAATGCTCTTGGAAACTAGGGTATAATATCTAATAGTGGGGGACGTGGTCAACAATAATATGACCTGTGGTTAATATGCATAAGCAGAGAAGGTCTTCTCTCTTCTTGTAACAGAAGGCTATAGTTAGTCAACAAGTATTTGTTTAGAACTGGGATATGTATTAGATTTGATGGGGAATACAAAAATGCAGAGGGCTTACAACATGTAACCGGCAGTCCTGGTGGCAAATTGAATTGTGAGAAAGACTTAATAAAAAGTGATAACTGTCCTCCCCAATCTCCCATAAAAGGGAGAAATCATAATTAACTGGGGACCATTTGAGAAGGAGTCACACAAACTGAAGAAAAATAGAAGAGCAAAGTTCCAGTGGAGAGAAAGTGTAAAGTGTTCAGAGCACATTGGGTGGACAAGTCCAGGTCAAAAGGAAGATTCATACTGGACAGTAATAGAATTTGACACACGGGTGAAAGATTGGGTCCAGGTTGGCAGTCTGAACTCAATTCATGGAAGAAACTGATACAGAGATGTAACATAATAAGCCATTTTAGGAAGAGTTTTGATTATACACACACACAATTTCAGATCCCTCTTTTCCTCTGACTTTCAATAATTAAAGGAAAGATAAGTCTACTAAATAAGCATATTTCAAGTTTGCAACCTCTTTATTCAGTTCCAATGTTACACCAAATTCATTTGTGGCCAGATGTGACCCACACCTGTAAGCCCAGCTTCTCAGTTATTTGGGAGGTTGAGACAGGAGGATCAGCTTTAGAAACTTAGCAAGACCCTGCCTAAAAGAAAGAAAGAGAGGTGAGAAGAGGCGAGGAGGGGCCGGGTGGGGCGGGGCAAGACGAGGTCAGAAAAAGAAAGGAAAAGAAAAGAAAGGAATGGAAAAGAGAAGAGAAGAAAAGAAAGGAAAAGAAAAGACAGGACTGGCAATACAGCTCAGTGGTTGGTTACTCCTGGGTTTAGTAACTAGCAGCTAAAAAAACCCATGAGTGCCTAGCCAAAGTATTAGTTTTATAGTTTTTTTATCTGAAAAGCATGGGAAATATTATATTTTCTGGGAAAATTCTGTCCTATCATAAAATTAAAAAGAAAGACAAAACATATATAGAGGCCAAGTAACTCAAAGCAAAGTTAATGAACTTCAGGAAACCATTTCAGTCATCTGCCTATCCAGGACAAGAATCCATGAAAAATAACTTTATTCTATAGCAAATTACTATTTTAAGTTAACTTCGGGAAACCATTTCATTCATCTGCCTATCCAGGACAAGAATCCATGAAAAATAACTTTATTCTATAGCAAATTACTATTTTAAGTTAACTTCAGGAAACCATTTCAGTCATCTGCCTATCCAGAACAAGGATCCATGATAAACAACTTTATTCCATAGCAAATTACTGTTGAAACTGGATTTCAGGGCACTGAGATCAAATAACATATAACTGATTAAACGAAACATGCACATAAAATACAAGTCAACATACCATAGTAGCTCAAAGAGATTACTCACATCACCTGACTGCAGAGACCAATCTCAAACAACAAAATGGTCTATCATGTTGGGAGAAGCTTTCTATCTTTTTATTCTGGAGAAGCTCCTAAAAAATTGGCCAGAAGGACACTGAACTGGAATTATGTGGGCAGACTCACACACACACACAAAAGAAGATTTTTAAACAGCCGTATGTTAATAATCTGACCAACAACAGATACTTTTTTGGTGATGTGTTCTGTTTTCAGATTTCATAGGTCTTGTTAAAGAGTGTTAGTCTGAGTCTGAAAAGAATATGTTATAACCAGGAGGACCATAATGTGAAGGTCAAAGTAGCATGTAGTGAATTTCCTTTTCCTTGGACCTAGAAGATGCTGAAACCCAAGGGCCACTTGGGTGTCATGACTAAGGAATTACTTTACTTGTATTTTGCGTACCTGAAATTAATACAAAGAAACTACAACAGCAGCAACAAAAGCCATTACTTGTAGACACCTGAGGGAAATATAGGTGGGAATTAGCCAGGGACCATATAAATTTTTAGAATGAGAAGATTGGATCTTACACATCTAAATCACAAAACTTGCCTGAATTCTTTCTGAGTAAAATAGAACAGAAACCAAAAGACAGCCATTAGTCAGCAGGTAGCTCAGGATGTTTTCGGGCCTTAGCCTATTAATTCCATCAGCCTTTATTTAGGATATCTTTGCCCTACTTTCTTCTCAATTACAACTCCTATGCATACAGCATCTTCCCTTTGATAGGCATTGTGTGAAGCACTTTACACTCCTTAGATTATTTAACATTTTAGTGTTCCTATGGTATAGGGAACACTATTATGCCCATTTTATAGACAGGGCTTAGAAACATAAAGTAAGTATTCCCAAATGTATGTGTGGGGACACCCCAAATGCATACCCCAAACATAAAACTTACTATGTTATGTTCTAGATATGAAGTGTTCCCAAGAAGCTTATGTGTGAGACAATGTAAGAACATTAGAGGTGAAATGATTGGGTTATGAGAGTTGTAACCCTGAAATGGATTAAGTGCGTGGTAACTGTAGGCAAGTAGGATGTGGCTAGAGGAAGTAGGTCATGGGGGTGCTCCTTTGGGGTTTATATTTTGTCCCTGTGAACAGAAATCTCTCTGCTTTCTTGTTACCATGTCCTGAAGAGCTTTCCTCCTCTACACCATTCCACCATGATCTTCTGCCTCATCTCAGGCACAAAGCAATGAAGTTGTTTGCCTAGGAACTGAGACCTCTGAAATTGTGAGCTCCAAATAAACTTCTCCTCCTCTAAAATTGTTTGTGTCAGGTAGTTTGGTTATAGCAATGAAAAAACTAAATCAGGATGTTAGAATTATTCAGAAATAATTAAGATATGGATTAAGATATGAATTTTTTTTTTTTTTTTTTTTTTTTTTTTTGCTTCGTACTCAGAAACTATATATTTGAGATTTTAAGCTTTGGGTCAAAAATCTATATGTTAAAAAAAAAAATTTGGTTTTTCCAGAAGATTGAGATGCACTGAGGTTAGGTAACTTGCAGTTAATAAGTCATGAATACAGGTCTCTCTGGAAGCCCATGTTTTGTTTTACAAAGTCTGGTTTCTCTTGACTACCTGGGTTTTTTTCTTGGACCACTACTGTGGGCCACTTGGACTTTAGATGTGTTAACTCTGTTCCACTTTGGACCTCTTGTCTCCACTTGGATAATCTGACCTCAGCATTTTCTGGATATGTAGTAGTCACCTGTTGGTACAGAGACCGAGATTCCCAAACAGACTCTGAATGACCCCACATGGATGGCCCCATGTGAAGTGAAACCCTAATGTCTCACTGAAGTTCTTTATATCAATCAATGAAAAAGTACGGGGAAAATAAAAGTGAGAATTCCATTACTAGTACTTAAAAAATAAATAAAATATCACAAGTGCAGATAAGCTTGGAATTTGTGGCTTTCCTTTTTCTTCCAATGCTTTGAAGAAGAGATGTATTATAGCCAGGGAGAAGTAGGAGCTAGGAGAAGAGACTGAGAGACATGGGGCAGACCAGCCACTGGTGGGTGACTTTTTCACACTGGAACATTTATTACAGTGATACCAAGAGATCTCCATGGAGCCTCAAAGGGTACTGTGTATGCATACTGGGAAATTTACATTCTTTGACAGTGACTTTGGACCAAGTTTTACAAGACCCTTCCAAAGGGAGGAACTAGAGAGGCCACAAAGGACAAGAACAGTGAAAAGAAAGTCTTAGGGAGCAATATGCTTAGAAACATGGATATAGAAACCAGGAGGTTATAGAGAAAATATGATCTCGGTAGATTATAGACAAAAGACATATGCAGTTGAATTGTTAACGGGACAGAGGGCTCAAGAGAGCTTTAGGTCCTTTAAAGCATGATGTAGTTGTGTCTTCTTCATCCAACAGTCACACATCCTTTGTCTCTCATTGTCTCCCTGGTCAAAATGTACTTTAGCTTACCTTATAATATCTCCTAAAACATTGGCATTTTGGAAGTCCCATTCTATTGTGAATTTTCATAAACAAGTTGTAATTTGAAGTCTCAAAATTATGTAGTGATTTTTTTTAAAAAAAGCTTTTGCCAAAAAGTCACATTATTTTCCTTACTCTTCCATACTCGTTTGAGAGTAGAAATAAACTGTCTACATAGCAAACCTATTTCTCCAAATGCTTTAGAAAATTAGGCAGCTAAAAATATTCTCCATCTTTTTAAAGCATGTCAAGTGGTTATAATATGTCAGGTTGTTATTCTGAAAATGATGGTGATATTAAAAAAGAAAGAAAGAAAGAAACATTAAGATTTTAGGCAGAAAAGAGGCAGTGATAGCCAGGGGAGATTTTTATCTATAAAAGATACTATCTCCATGTTAATAGCCTCAAGAGAGAAAAGCCAGGGAGGAAACCCATGGGCAAAAGTTCCACTTGATATGGAAAGAATTCTGATCGACACTGAAAGGCTTTGCAGAGTTTCAGATGTCAAATCAACATCTCTTTAACCCTGAAAATGTAGAACCAGACTATAATTGATTAACTCAATCCCTTCAAGTGGTACAAACCACTACAAGAGCTTCCCTAACAAGGCAAAGAGAAACAGGAAGCCACCGAGAGCACAATACTGTATTTCTAGCATAAGAGGATGAAGAAAACAGGGGTGAACACTAAAGGCACAGAACATGCCAACAGTCCAGTCACCAGATTCTGTCTGCAGTTTTCCTCCCTGTGGGAAAAATAAAGGACTCAGAGTAAGCAGAAACAGGAAATGCTTACAAGTCAGAGGCACTGTCACGGAGGTTTAGAGGAGACATTCCCCTTGGGGCAAATCATGATTCCTCTTAATGCAAACTAAAAGTTTCAAGGGAAATGATCCACCTGGTTCATACTTTTCTGTGCCAGATTCTGGCTTGAGACAAAATGTTTTTATTGTCATATATCCTGTTGTTTTACATGTATGCATATATGTGTATATATGTACATATATTGTTGTTTGTCTTAATTTTTAGAAACAAAGAAATATTCAAGAAACAAAGAAATGCAAAAACTCCAAGTAAAGCATTTTTTAATTTATTCAAATACATCAGCCAATAGCATGCACGGACTAGAGATGGACTGCAAAGGGGAAATTTATTAGTTCAAAACAGACAGCCTTGAACTCCAGAATAGTTTCTGGTGTTAATTTCTGTTGCTGGGTGGCTGGAACAATTCACACAACTCTCTATCCTTATCTCCTGGACTGTGATGGAGGAACAATTTTCCCAACCTCAACCTTATAACCATATAATAAGAGTTAATAAGATAATGGTTCTTAAGGGATTTCAATAAAACCTGAAATAGAGAACCAATAAAACATATCTTATTATCATCAACATATGCATTAGAGAATAATTATTTTAATGACTCGATTTTCTCCCATAATAATGAAGATTACAATCTTGGCTAATTTAGCTGGGGAGTATCTTTCATGCTTCAGTTACTATAAAAGATGTTTCCCTCCCTTCCTTCCTCCTTTCTTGCCTTCCCTTCTTCTTCTTTTTCTTTCCTTCCTTTCATTGTTGAAGTTTTGTTGTTTCCCCCATTGGGGAAAGGGCATTTTTCCCTCCCACAACTTTGCACTGACTGAAGCTTTCTATTAAACTATTAAACTTTCTGCATCTTCACTTTCGATTTCAGCCCTATGGTGAGACTTCCACTGTTGTCGCCGGCATCTCCAACAGCCTGCTGTGAAGCTGCCTCCCTTCCCATCTTGCTCCCATGTACTGCCTGTGCTGACGAACATGCATTCATAACAGCATCTGTGGAGTGTATTTTTATCCAGCTTGGCTTTGAAGAAAGGGAAGAAGAACACAGCCCCAGAAGACAGAGGGTCTAGCTGTGTCATTGAAAGAGCCAGAACTTTGAAGTATTGAAAATAATAATCTGTATCTATGTGTGATTTTCAGAAATGGGTAAAAATCTCTCCCAAGTATTTTATAATATTCAGGAGGCAGAATGATTAGCAACATGAGAAGACAGTCAGCACAAATTCATGTCATCTGATTATTTCCTGCAAATAGGAATTGATGCTGCTGTTATAGAAACAAGTAGGCAAAATTGTGTGGGTTTATAGGAGTCTACATGTTTTGTTGGCAAACCCACCCAAGGCTGAAGGGGACTCAAGGCTTAGCAAACATCAGTTCCAGTCTTCTCCTTGCTGATGGCTTTCTGTGTATACCTGAACTTTTAGTTCAGCAAACATTTATTGAGCATCTCTTATGTGTATAAGATCTTATATGATCCTGATATCCTTCTAAAAGATAACTTATTTATTAATTCTGCAAATGATTAATGAATGCAGATATAAATCAAGGAACTGTATTGGAAAACTCCAGGGGACAAAGAAATATGTTGTTGTCTGTTCAAAACTGGTAGGGGATTTAAGATAGCATTCAAATAATTACTGTGTACTAGAGCATAAGGTAACGGCTGGGTGGGAAATGCAAAAATAAAAAATCACTGGTAATCCAGAAAATGAAGCAATGGTTCCTCATTAATAGTATTGCTGGATGCCTCATGAGAGAAGAATGTTTTTGCTCTTCCCTAAAATGCAGATATGATCTTAATAGAAAGAGATGGAAGTGGGGAGTGAGGATCCACAAAGAGAAATTCATGACAAAGATACAGATAGGAAGCGCAAAACAGAATTCAGCACTAACATATGGGCCACTTGGATTGGCATATGGGGTTTATAAAGGGAGCAATGGAAAAGTATGAAAAGTCTTTATCTTCTACAAGAAATTTCAAATCAATTCAATAGAAAGAAATGAAGTCACAGATCATAATCAGTCACTTCTCAACTCTTAGATGACTCCTTAGATATTAACACCTTAGGCCCCAATATTCTCTGTTATTTTATTGTGTGTTTTTTTTTTTAATTTTTTGTAGCACCTAATAATAAATTAAAATTGTTAGTGATATATTTACTAACTTCAATGGTCTTCTTCCTCCTTAAGCACTATGATCCTTAATGGTAGAAACATTGTCTCTTTGTTTATCATTTCATAACAGGCATATATCATGGTTCCTGGTAGCTATTAGGGGACACTCAATAAATATGCTTCAATATTTACAGACAAAAATCATCCAAAATGATATTGGGGAAATCCTCACTACCTCTATAAGGTAGACTGGATGCTGTGACAGAGCCTGAGACGAGGGAGATGCAGAAGTGGCAGTCACTCGGAATGTCCAGTGGACCATAATCAAGGAGAGGAATTGAGGAAGGATCAGGTGAATGGATTTTGGAAGGAAAATCAATAAAGCAAGATTTGGGGAGCAAATAAATGAGAGAATAAAGATGTCTTCAGCTTCAGAGTACAGGAGCAAAAAAAGTAAGTAAATAAAAGCAAAATAGATATCCTCCTGGGAGAAAAATTGGAGAAAGCCAGAAAACATGATGATTCATGGAATAGGCCAATGATGGTGGCTTCAGACACTATATTTAAGATGCCAAGAGAATACAACTAGGTGTGCTCAACAGGCAGCTGGAAAGTCCAGGTTGAGGCTGTGCAAGTGACACAGGTCAGGGTCACCTGATCTGAGATGAATTTTATAGTCTCATGTATGATATCTCCAAGAATCAGTATAAGGAGAACTGACCAGAAGGGGGACAGCCAGAATCATGAGGAAAGTAGAAGGTGAAGAACTGAAGAGAAAAAAAAGCCAACAAGCTCAGACACTCAGAGAATTATAATAAACATGGCCCTCGGTCAATGGTCTACAGTTTGTAACAACTTGCACTGAGAATATCTTTTAATACCTCATCCTCCAGCCCTGATGGCCACTCCCTGTTCTCACTCTTATTTTAGCAAGTCCCAGCTGGAAGTTTAAGCTCATGTGCCACAGTAGGTGAATCAAAAGTGTTTTGGGGACCCTAGCCCCCACATATCATCACCACCTGCCATTCCCAAGCCATTCCTTGAGAAGCATCCAATCTAAACCAAACCCCATGCTTGCCATGTAAACACTACTTCCAAAAATAAATTCCTGAAGTGCTAACCTTCCAACCAGATTGCTTCTCCTACTGGCCCACTGTGTGGGAAACCCAGAGCTTGAGCACACTGAAGCACAACCTTTGCTAGGCAGGCCCAAGGGACTGTGAGAAGAAGGAGCAATCCCTCTCCGGTAATGATCTGTGACTTCACAATTGACAGAGGTAAGATGGCCTTATTGACCATTTTTCCTCAGAGATCCCCTAAAATCAACTTGCGTGAGCATGCACATGTCTTTTAATTGAATCCTTATTAGTAATACAGTCTCCCTTGGTTCAGGGGTTGAGAAACAGGTCAACTGTGGTCCATTCTTGCTAACTTTCAAGATGAGTCAGATTTTTTTTCTCCTTCTCATCTCCTCTATTTAGAGAGAACAATGAACTCTCATGATGGAAACCATTTAAAAAGAGGCTTAAATCTGCTCATGTAAGAAAGGTGAAAGGATTTTCAAGGACAATGATGGGGTTGGTAGAAGAACTTCATCAGGTTGTGGTGCTTCCGGCAGGCAATCATGGAAACTATGAAGACCCCTCAAAATTCCTTCTTGTATGATAGTTTTTCATGAAGAGTGATAAATCTTTAGTAATCCTTTTTAGTAATTAGGAAGTTAGTTAATCAAATTGACAGTACTAATCAATAACCACAGCCAGAGCATTGACCTCATATTTGAAACAAGGGGAGTTTTAACAGTAAATCTTTTACAATATCTTGAAGTTCTGTTCCAAACTACAACAGTTCACAGTCTTGTCGCTACAATCAATTATTTCTCAGATTTAACTAGTATTATTCCTGAGATAGCACAATGTCAGACTGTAATCAGGGAGTTTCAATAGCTAATCAGAGGTTATAATTGAAGAAAATCAGAATAAGGCCTGTTTTTGACAAGAAATGATACTTTGCTTTTAAATTTTATAGAGGTGATAAAAATAATTTAGAGAAGTTTTAGCCCCTCTTTCGGGAGGAACTTAGGAAATATCAACTTATTATTCCTAAGAACACTTCCAGTGGAAGTAGAGGAGAAAGCTATTATTGACTCTATAGCTTACAGATTCAGCAGAGGAAATGCCAAATGCAACACTCACTTTATTCAAGTTCATGCAAGCACTTTGGGAATTACCATTAAGCTACAAAACATACTGGGAATACTAGTGAGGAAAGCACTGGACTTGGGGTCAAGATATGCCAACTGCAGCTCAAGCAGAATGGTACCTTAGATAGGGCACTCTATCCTCATGGGTGAAGTTTTCCAGAAAGGTTTCTCAACCTCAGCACTGTTCACATTTTGGGCTGGAGAACTCTTGTTGGGGGAGGATGACCTGTGCATTAGAGAATATGTAGGATTTCTGGCCTCTACTTAATAGGTGCTAATAGCAATGCTCCACCCTATTATAACAACCAAAACTATCTCCAGGTCACAAGACATGACCACATATGCCCTGGAAAGAGGGAAGGCAGGATTAGCTCTTGTGAAGAATTTGTGTTTTAAAAGACCTCAAAAATCTTACTCTGACATCTCACCATTTTCTCTCATTACCAAATTACCCAGTAGGGGATGTGATCCTCCATAGGCCTAAACAGAAATGGTATGTACGTACAGCAGAATATAACTCAGCCTTAAGAAAGAGTGAAAGGCTGATGAATGCTATATAACATGGATGAACCATGAAAACATGCCAAGTGAAATAAACCAGACTTTAAAAGAAACATCCGATGATTCCACGTGAAATAGCAAGGATGTGCAAATTCATAGAAACAAAGGAGAAGAGAGATAGCCAGGGATTGCAAGGGTGGGATCACGGGGAGTTTTTGTTGAATGAGTACAGAATTTTAGTTTGGGACAATGAAAAAATTCTACAGATGGATAATGGTGACAATGGCACTAAACCATAAATATATTTAATGCCACTAAACTATATGTATACTTAAAAGTAATTTAAAAGGTGAATATTATGTGCATTTTACATCAAAAGGTAGAAAAATTTAAAAAAAAAAGTTAAATAGCAATTGGAATATAGACAGCCATAAAAGTCTGAGAAAGCATGATAAATTGTTTTAGATGAAAGAAAGGGAAAGGGTTTAATCTCTGGAACAACATAGAGCTGGGAAGAGGTAAAACATCAGTAAACTGCAAGATATTTTTTGTGATCAAAATATATGTAGGGTGTAGTCATTTCCTAAGTGACAGACAGGTTTGTAGATGACCAAGGCTGCTTTTGGTAAATTTCAAAGAGGAGGATCTGAGGGCCCTCAAAGACAGCAGTTAACACTGAGGCTCTGAGCTAAGTATGGCAAACACAAAGTTCAGACAAGGTAGTTGGGAAGTAAAACATGGGAACAAAGGCAGGGGCCAGTCACTCCCAGCTCTCAGCGGTAGGTTCCACCAGGTCAGGCACCATGTGCATGCTGTCACAGAGCAGGCACTGACCAAGTATTGGACTAATTCTGCAAATCCGTCTTTCTCACCTCGACCTTCTATTAACTAGCTGTCTCCACACACTGTCACCCGAGACAGAGTGATTCATTTGGTTAAGTGTTCTAGCGGAGGAACCACTTAGTCTTAAGGATAAATCGAAGTTTTCTGAGAAGAGGCAAAAGGGCATTTCAGATGGGAGGTGGCATGGGAAAAGCTGTGAAGTCGGGAAATTACATGGGAAGATGGAGAAGTCCACTGCTCCCGGGCCACCGTGCCTGAGCAGGTGGGGGTGGTGATAAACTAGAGACAGAGTTGGATCATGTGGGGTGCCGCTTTTGCCTCTCACCTTTGGTAACTCTCCAACTACTTTGTTAGTTCAGGACAGACTGTATCATCTATAAATTAGGTACTTGTATTCCGTGTATTTTTAATGTGTATGACTTTTGTCCTAAAAAACTTAGTAGCCTCTGAGAAATCTACTATTTCTTATCCTTGGATATTGAGGTGCCAGGAAAATATGAGAATAGAAGCAACCACACTACATTCCTCACCCTTAAAATGAGAATACTAATGCTCTTTCCTAGGCTTGAGAGGATTAGCTAAAATAAACAACAAGCCCTTTTCATAGTGCCTGATACACAGCTAATATGCCATGCAAGGTAGTTATTAGAAATGTTCTTATAAAACAAAATTACAGTTGACCCTCTTTATCTGGAACAATCAAGACTAGCTTTGAAACGATATTACTAAAATGATAGACACAGGTATCAAATATTCTAATTTAACTGAAAAAAGATTAATATTTATCTATTTGCAAAACTTTTCATAGGATGAGAAACTTCTCTTTGATGGGTCCTATGATTAGAATTTTAAAATCACCTGTATGGCACACACCACACCCTTGATATTTCCAGTTTCAGATTCTTGAAAATGAGCAAGAAACAAGAATTTAGGGGAAAAAAATCCTGACAAACCATTTTTTTGCAGCATCTGTCTAGATCTTTATGGCACCAAGTGGCTTGCCCACATTTCTTTAAACAGTCCTCCACTCTCAGAAGTTTCCCTTTATTGAAACTTAAAAGTTCTCAACTTAGTTTTCAGAGTAATGCAGGGGACAGAAATATTTTATTGGCCTCCAAACTTGAACTAATTACAGGAAGCAATACCTCTTGCAAACAGGCAGATCTGTTTGGGAATTAGCACAGTTGACTCCTATAAAATTTATAACTCAGTTCGTAAAAACTGCATTTCTTAGTGCAAGGAGCAGACCAGCACTATCTATGAACACCCAAGGTCAGGTGATGGAGTCTCAGGATGACTTTGGGCCTGGAATTCAGACTGTGGTTGCCTACCCAGCAGAATTGATGTCCTGGGGAGCTTGTTAGAAATGCAGGATCTGAAGCCCCATCCCAACCCTGCCGACTCATTTTAGCAGAATCTCCAGGTGAGTTTCATGCACAGTACTGTCTGAGTTTTTCACACTTTTAGAAGCAATATTTTGACTAGTGTTAGACTGGCAATACCTTAGAATCCCTTGGGGAGTTTTTAAAAAATTTCTGGAGACTTCATTCCTGATTACTTCAGAATTTCAGAAGGTAGAAACTGCATATTAAAAAACAAAAACAAACCAAAATACAAAATTACTTCACCAGGAGTTTCCAATGTGCATCTCAGGTTAATTTGTTCTCAAATCTGAGATGCACCAAAATCCCTTGGAGGATCTATTAAATGCATGTTGCTGTCCCCGGCCCTGCTGCCCCCAAGTTTTCAAGTCTATAGTTGTTGGGAGAAACCTGGATGGAACAGCTCATGGTGTGGGTCCAGAGGACTCTGAGAATCCCGACTTTAAGACCCCAATTTGAAGGGCAAGTACTCACTTTAATGTGGTGAGTTTAGGTTAACATTAGTGACCTGATTTCACAGGGTTATTTAAAACTGCTTAAGCTGCTTCATGCTTTGGACCTTGGGGGCCTCTCCCATCAGACAACCTTAGCATACATTTTGACTTTTCTTAAGGGGATACAATGTGAGAGGAAAAAAAAGAAACGTACATGTTGAACACAACTCCTTTGAAGCTCAATTATTCTCAAAAATTTCTGAATAGTTAAATTTTATCCAAATTGAGTCCCTTACAGTTTTATGTGGTTAACCTGTTTCTGAGTACAGACCTATATTTTCCATGCTGTTGACAGTATAGAATTCCAAAGGAGACTAGAAGGAGCTGAAGTGCTAAATTGCATCATTCAAAGGATCTGCACCAAGTTTGGCCACAGAATGTCCTGGAGCTCAGGCTACACAGCTGTATCCACCTTCTAGATGATTTTTTAAACTTGTTTCTTGTTTTATATTCCTGTGAAACTTTTCCTCAGAGAAACGTTATGGATTCTTCTCTTGGTCTTGACTAGATGATTTGCAATATTGTGACTTGTAGGAGAAATTAATGTTCTCTAGTTTTCAGCAGAGATTCAAAGAAATGTGGCAGCACTATTTAAGGATTATCTAAAGTAGAGAGGATTTCTGATGAGCATGAGCTAATCCCATTTCACAGAGGGGAAAACTAAGTCACCATGAGGGTTTACCCTGACTTGACACAGATGTGTGGCATGATCACTCAGGTATTTTGACTCAGGTCAGTATTCTGGAATCAGCTCAGCTATATTTGCTGCACAGCAGTGAGGTAAACCTAAGCTAAAGAAGAGTAACCAGGCAGGGACTGAGAACAAGTGATTTCTTTTCCAATGGTTGGACAGCTGATTGTCAGGAGCTATCGGTCATACACTTGAATCCACACTGACAGCCTGCCCATGAGCCACGTGGTCTGTCCAGATGCCATGTAGCATGACTAGAGGAATCCAAGGAAAAGAAATTCTCGCCTGGTGTCTATTGACATTAGCACCTCTGAGCAGAGAAGGCCATGACTGAGAGATACCTGTCACATCAAGGACAAGCAGACTCTCCTTTCGGCCATTTATTGCTCTGGAGCAAAGCAGGTGAGGAGTCAGGAGGTAAGGAAGAAAGTAAGATTTGCTTAAACACAAAAATATCTAGTAGCTGGCAGGTTTGACAGAACCAGTCTGAAGGTGTGGGAAGACTGCATAGGGCATAGGAGCGCCAGGAAAATAATGCACACGTAGGCAGGAATCCCTGAGGGACAGTCAACCACACTGCCTGACTACCCTGGAGCAGTAGATGACAGAAGCTCTTGACATGCTGAACAGAGTCATCTCTGGAGGATGAGAGGCAATCCTGAGAATCAGAGCATCCTAACTCCAGAGACCTTTCATCCCAGAAAAAGGCCTCTGGAAATCCACATTCTGCACAGAGAGCAACTTGCCCTGAACTGAGATGAAGGAGAGCAGAATATTAATTTGAAATATCCCTTGGGAATGCCAGAGTAAAGTAACGAGGAGCATCATGTCATTGTCCTGAGGTTTCCAAATTAATTGTCAGGAATCATAAGTCCCTACTTCTTCCCACCAAGGATGCAATTATCTACTCTGTTCTCTGGGATCTGGGCTGCCCTAGTCCTGTGATTCCTTTCTACATCAGCAGGAAGTAGCAAGGAGCTTTCCTGCCAATGTGGATCCTTGTTTTCAGACTAAAAATATCTCTGTTGGAGGATAGCTCGAGCCTGCTATCCAGACTCCCAGCAAACCCTGGACTGTTTGCATGGACTTTTGGCCTTCCGAATGTCTGCATGAATGCGTCCAGTGTCAGAGCTTGAGTTGGTGCTCCCAAGATTGTGCCATCTGAATGCTGAGCTCACTGTCTCCCCATCTGATAAACTTACAGCTCCCTATCTGCTCGTTCCATCCTCCCCCTGTTGATTAGTCCAGTGCCGCAGTTCTAAACTATTCTCCAATCAAGTCACCACATAACTTTCTTCTAACATGGCTCGATTTGGCATCATTACTTGGTTCCCTGAAAGCAGGGAGCTATACATAGTGTTGCATAGGATTTGCAGATTTCCAGCCTGGGTTTAAACCCATCTCTGCCACTTTGTAGTTGAGTAACCCAGAGCAAATTAGGTAACCTCTCTGGTCTCAACTTCTTCCATCTATAAAAGGGGGCTAATGTTATAACCTTCCAAGTAGTGCTGTGATAAAGGTTAGGTGGTGGTTAGCACCAGTAAAAGGTTCACAGTGAGTACACAGCAAGCACTTCCTAAGGGTTAAATGCACCCAACTCCCTTCTTGGGCATTGATACCCTACTCTGCCTTTCTCTTATTCTAGACTTATGTTCTTAGTGTTCATTCTTCTCACTTCACAGTCTTCTGGAAATTGTAGTTCAAGGTTGTTGTCTGAGGCTTTCAGTTCAAGGAAATTTTCAATGTACTTAGTCAAGCACTTTCTCCTTGGATTTCTAAGGGCTTATTAAGAAAAGATTCTGTCATTGCACTCTAAGCACATTATACCAAGCTCTTCAAAACTGCCTTAAGAAGGCTATTCAAAAACAAGACCCAGACAGGCCATTCAAGTCAGTCATGTTCTCAACATTGGTGATACCAGAAGGTTCTACTTGTTCTCAGGTAGCTAAAGTTTTATCTGACAACTTAGTTTACCAATTCCATCTAACATTTTAAAAGAAGAAATCTTTTAAAATTTTTCAAAGAGGAAAATCAGAAGTCCTCAAAGAGGAAGAAAACTCTATTACATTCAGGTCAGTCAAGAGACTTCCCCACATCCCATCAATAATATAATTTTACCTATTAAAAGGACCCAGATTATTGAATGGCTCAGAGAACTTCATCTCCTTGTCTCTATTCTGAAGTCAACCCACTTTGAAAGGAAATCTGTAAATCCAGTTTTCCTTAAGAGCCAAAAAAATTATTTTCAATAATTATTGCTTATTTGAGTCTAAAGGATCATGAAAAATATGTCCATTTGTTTATACAGTGAATAGAAAGGTAATACAAATTATCCCGAGGGTCCATATTCATGTATTCCATAAACAGAGGGTTTCTATGAGAAAAGGAAGAAAATGAAAGCAAATAAATAAATAAATAAGAAGAAAAGAAATTCAGAAAAAGAAATTTTAATATGTCACAATAAAAAAGAAAATTTAAAGGCAAGGAGTGCAGTTTGTTGATATTCAACTGTGCAGATGCCTCTCCTTATAAAGTTAAATGGGCTTGGGGCAATGGTGAGGGAGGAAGACAGAGCAGATCCCAGGAGTTTCATTGGAACAGGAGCCCCAGGATCTCAATTCTGCTCTGGTAGACCACCCTTGCCTCTGAGATGCAGGCTGAGCCACTTGCTTCTGTGACTGCACAATGGCAGGACTACATTCGAGGATCCTCCCTACCCTAAGACTGTGAGCTCTAGAGCTTCTAAAATAAATGTGAAGCAAGAGAAATGGTACCTGTATAAGTGCATATAAAATGGAAATCTGGCATTAATAATGAAATCATCCTTACCATATTAGGAGAGTCTATCAGACATACAGTACATATATATCTGGGCCAATGGTAGGTCAAATGTTACTTAATCTTTAGGTAGTCCTTATGCACAATTGAGATTCTTTCCTAAATTCTTACAAGCATTACTACTATCATTAACTTGGGACTTCCAGAATATTACTCTGGGTCTGTATATATGTTGTTACCTTTTATGTGTGGTTATCTTTCTTAATAAACTGTAGGCTGTTGATAGATTTTTGCAAAGCAGAATAAGAAAACCTTAAGTTCTGTCATTTCTTTTGCCCAATAAAATTATCAAAGCAAAGTTGTCAAATTTAGAATGACTCATGAATATATCCTAATGGGTTTTTGCTTTGTTTGTTAAACATCACAGATAGTCTTGATTTTTGCATTATAAATAACATATTTCAAAAATGATTTAGAATGGTCCTAAAGAACTTTCCACTTGGTAAGGATTTAGAATTCCTCCATACTTTCTAATGATTAGACTTCTACAAAACTCATCATGCAAATAAAGGGATAGATCAGTCGTGCAATTAAACACTCAGATGACTTGATGTATAAGTAGCAATAAGATGACTTTGCCCTTTGGCTACTTGGAAGGCCCTCACCAATTATCTGTTATCAGAAAGGAAAGAATTAAGTTGTAGAGAATCATGGTCAGTGGCAGTCACTAAAATAGCAATGAAATAAAATAAGAGTGATATACGGAAACATGGCCAGGTTGGTGAAAACCCAGGTAAATTGCTAGATATATATGTGTCTAACTGCAAAGGTTAATAGTTAAATGCATTCATTATGTTGCCATAAGAAATCATGCCTTGATAGTAAAACCTCAGAGGGCTCACACCAAAAGAGTTCAAACAGCAGCTGTTATTACCTAAATGACTAAATGCCCTTAATAAAAATATCAGATAATCCAAACCCAATTAATTCAGAGCTCATTTTTCTGGTCCCCTGCATTTCAAATTAACAAAGTTTTTACTCTACCTGACTGGTAAATGTTTCCTATCACATTCTATTTGCATCTAATTATTTCTCAAGGCACCAGATTTCAGTGGTCTATGGAGCATGGGTTATTATGGACTTCCTTTACAGGTGAAGACATCAACATTGTCAGACTCACCTATGTTAGTGGTCCATAGTACCAGTGTCACATGGGTATCACATTTTACTACAAAAGACAGATAATTGCTGCTAATGAGAGATAATAAGTTTGTTCCATCCATGTGGATACACCAGTGTATGTGTTTGGAACACCAACTAATCCCATTTGTATCAAGTATTTGCTAAGCCCTGCAGGCTCAGGAGCTATGATCTACAGAAATTCCACCATGCTTCCTGGCCTCAAGTTCTCATGATGTGTGTGTGCATGCACACACACACACACACACACACACACACATGCAAATATTAGGAATTGCATAGTGAAGATTCTACCCTACAGTTATTGAAGGCAGCGGCTTTCTTAGTCTTCATTATCTGTCCTGATATCTATGCCAGTTTTCTAATCATAATAGCAAAATATAAATATTTATAGGGAAATAAAACAGGTATGTAATTTAAATATGCTAATTAAAGACTAAACATCAAAATGGTTTTAAGAATTTAGAGAACAGATATACTACTATGGTAGAAGTATTTAGTAAAAGCTGTAGGAAAGGGAAGGAAAAACCAGAACTGATTCTTGAGACAAAAATACACCTTGAGAAATTAAGATAATATCACTAAAATTCAACAATAAGTTCCCACTACCTGTTAGAGAGTGTACTAAACGCTTGAAAATGCAAATATTAATTATGCCTGACTCTTGTTCCCTGTGACCTTATAATTTAGTAAAGGGCATACAACACAAACAAAACATGTTAGAGAATATTGTAATAGAGAGAACATACAAGTAAGGGGAAGTCAAGGATTCTTGAAAGCTGTATCAGAGGAAGTAATTCAGTTTAGCTTCAGTGGATTAAGAATAACTAAACATGTAATGACAGAGAAGATGGATGGGAAGAGAAGATCATTGTAAGGTAAAGACTTGTTTGCTAAAAGGAGAAAATTTCAAATTTTAGAATTAATAGTTGTATAGCAGGTCAAGTAGATTAGATTTAAATATAGTTAGTAGGAAAATCTTTTTATCATTCACTTATTCATCTATTGGATACTTATTGAACATTTATTATATCCTTGGAATTGTGCTAGGCATGAGAAACACAGCAGCCAATAAAACAGGCTAGGGTCCTGGTTGAAGACAGGTAATAAAAAAGCGAAGTAATTTCAGATAATCAGAAATCTTTAAAGATGATGAAATGGGTGAATCATCCTCCATCCCCATCCCTATTCCTGCCTATGGAAGTTGTTTGAAAGGCAGTGGAGCAGAGCCTCAACTTGGACCAAGAAGAGTCATGAGACAGTAGGCTTGATCAGTCAGATATGCCTGAGGGTGAAGCTTCCAAATGTCAGATTAAGAACTTTGCACAGCTCATGGAGATTTGCTTACAAACAAGAAGGTAAAAATAGTCAAAGCCATACTCGTCTGGTGCTACTCAATCCCTAAGGCCACACTGGCTCTGGCCCATGAACTGTGGGGTCCACAGTTTAGGGTCCACAATATGACTATTTACATACCAGCATACATGAGCTTTCGCTTTTAAGTGGAGAAATCTCTCATCTTTCAGAAGCTCATGGTTTTTCTCAAAGGGTGTTTATCTGAATATTCTTCTCCTTCCAAGTGAGGATGAGTCTGTATGAGGTTAAGGGCCCAGAGTAGATGATTTCCCAGTACACAGTGTCTATGTTAAAGAAATATCTTATCTATAAAGTGAACAGTCATTTAATTATGTCATGGCCTATAAAAGGATGATATGGGGCTTATCCAGCTCTCTACTCTGTTGTACCTGTAATTAGGATGACTCCTGTATTTTCTAAAATTAATCTCTTATCCTACTTCATAGTATTTAACCTGCTGATCTTTCTATTCATTTACAGTCTCCTTAAATTTAGCAGAATCTCATTTTCCTTCACAGGACAGTTGACGTGGCTCTTTTTCTCTTTACGGTATCATAAATCTTGACAAGGACATTCAATGAAAAGGAACAGTCTGTGGAAGGAACCCTGGCTCGGAGACCTTAGGGAAGATGAAACAAGCTGACAGAAGCCTGCCTCATGTCTCCAGGGAAATTCAGCTCAACCCTCTAAGGTTTGGTAAGGTTAAGAAAAATACTTCCTAAGCTAAGAGAACCTTTTATTCATAGGGTGACTTTTCTCTACAAGTAAGTTTTGAAAGCTGGAAGGATCAGAATAAGAAAAACTAGAATGACCAAATGGTCATAAAAATCTGTACTTAGTAGCTGGCATGCTAGGGTTGGGGCAAGGTAGCACCAGAAAGGCCATTCCAGCAGGTTAGACCCCACCAGGGGCAGCCTTAAACCACCACCACTGCTTGCTATTCCACTGCAAATCAGGATTCCTCAAATTCCAGCTCTTCTATTGACATAGATTGAATGTTTATGTGCTAAAAAATTCATACGCTGAAGCTCTAACCCCCAAAGTGATGTTTTTAGGGGTGGGGGGGTATTGGAGAGGTGATTAGGGTTAGATCATATCACAAGGGTCAGATTCCACTGATGGACCTCAGTAGAAGAGGAAGAGCCCTCCTACACACGTGCACACACAGCCTCTAGTGCTTCCTCTTACCCTGTGCACACAAGGACCTTGTGAACACACATCAAGAAGACAGGTTCTGCAGACCAGGGTGAGAGGCCCCACCAAGAGCCTGCCTGTGCCTTCACCTCAGACCTCTCAGTCCTCAGAATTATGAGAAATAGATGTCTGCGGCTTAAAATTGCATGCTGGCTTTAGCTGTCCAAGCTGGCAAGCACCTCTGGTAACCTCTTTTGTAAGTTCGAAGGGCTCATTTCACTCTTGCTCTCAGGTTTTCATCTATGAATCAATAGTTTTTCAATCACCCTCTGCTGCCTCCACTTAGCCAGGTCATTTGTGGGGAGGGTGCGAGAACAAGGGGTGCAGGAGCCGGGATGGGAGGCCCAACCAGGAATCCAGAGAATGGCCAGGGAAGGCAGACGGGGGGGAAGTAGGAGGAACTCCCCTTCACTCCACCGCCTGGAAACTTCGGTCATCACTTCTCTACCACTGACTTCTCAGATGGAAGCAGAACCGTGTCACATTTTAAGGAAGCTTTTCAGAAGCCAAATAATGGGTAACATAAAAAAAGGAGGGACTTTATAGAGGGAAAAGAGGGGTGGGAGGGGAAAAAATAACAGAATGAGTCAAAAACTATTACCCTATGTAAATGTATGATTACACAAATGGTATGCCTCTACTTCTTGTATAGAGAAACAAGATGCATCCCATTTGTTTATAATAAAAATAAATTTAAAAAAAAAAGAAAATTGCAATTGAAAATAAATAAATAAATAAATAAATAAATAAATAAATAAATAAAAGATGGGAAAATAGAAGACATGACCTGAGGGCAGGATACCCTTAAAATTAAAATAATAAATGAGACCATGGGGGAGCAGTCAATTCAAAATTCATATGAAAAAATGATTTCTGGAGGGTACCTACATGCAAGTAATTTTCTCTCAAGTTTTACCCAAACCACACACCTATTCAAGCATTCAACACACATGTGTTGAGTACCTGTAACATGACAGGCACAATTCTAGACACTAGATATATAGTTTCATATATAAGTTCATGGATCCCATATGATAACCAAATCAAACATCTGATGTTTTGTGATTTATTTACAACAATAAACATTTCTTCATATTCCATATACTCTGAAATGAATGCTCTTAATATAGGACATCCAGTAAATGTAGGATAGGTGCAAAATTTAGTGGGTTTCTAATATAAAAATAAGCCCAAGAATATATGGGGCAATTGCACCTTCAAAAATCTTCTAATATTTTTAGCTGAATCAAGTCATTTCTGGTATCTACCATAATCTCAGTGTTCAGGAAACCAATAGCAGAGAAAATTACAAAGAAAGGTATTATTTCATAAGGTTCAGTAAACATTTTTTAAGCACCTTTTTCTGGTATTGAAGGTTTGGGAGAGACAGCAAAAACAGATTAGCAGGAAAAGGCAAATTTATAATTAATTTCTTAGCACAATACACAAAATTCTCTTAGAGATGCATACATAAAATGCTATGGAAGAAAACAAGAAAAATCTAATCTGGTTAGGGATGAGAAAACTCCGTAAGAAGAGTAGCATCTGTACTGAACTTTGTAGAATGTTCAAATATCAAAGAGCAAAAAAGAAATTTTAATGATTTAAAAAAAATTTTTAATGATTTTTTAAAAATGAAGTAAAAGAAAAGAAGGTTGATAACAAGGATGATCTTATGGACATTTATTAAGCATTCACACTAGCAAGGAATTATGCAGTATTTTCTTTAAACCTCACAACATCCATTTAAACAGCCAAATCATCAATTCTATATCAATCAGAATCTGGCCAGGAAAAAAACAGCTTCCAATATTTATAATTAAGAACATAAAGTGTAGGAAACTGAGATAGTACAAAATGTTGAATAAAACAGGTGATCAATAAGGTACTAATGGGTAAGGTGGCATTATAGGATCCTGGAGCCAGGATCCCATCTCCTGGGGAAGACCCAGCCACTCTGAAGATGGCACGTGAGGAGGACAGAGGTGAATAGCCTCCTGACTTCTCCCTCCCACCCACCACTCTCCCATCTCCTTCCAGGACCTCCCCGTAGCCAAACCCAGGCAGCAGTCAGCTGACCTGACAACCTGGGAATCTTCTACCTGCACCTGTAGAAGATCCCTTACAATGCAAAGCAGAGATTGGAAGGCCAGAAGTTTGCCTGGAGCAAAGGGCACCCGCCAGGGCTGACACAAACTCCCCTTACTGATGAGAAATTCAAGCGTAAGATACAGAAGTGAGCCGACCCATCTCATGTAGTAAACGACAGACCTAATACCGGACACGATGTTGACTTTACCCCAATCTTCTCTGAATGTCACAGTTGCCATTCATGAACGCCCAGCAGAGAACTCATCTGTGACACATAGTACTGCTTTGGGGAAGGGATCAACCGCCATTCTGAGGAATCAGATTACATTCACGTTGTTTGGAAACTTCATGGAGGAATCGAAGTTGTGAGTTGTGGAATAAGAAAACGGTGACTCTCGAAATCTCTTAGTGGGTGTTAGTGAAGAAGGAAAGAAACGTTTATCTCCATGGGTCCCCTATGCCCCTCAGACATTTCCCTCCTTTTGCTCACTGAGCAGAAAAAAGGAGAAACTAGATAAAAAGTACAAAAAAGAGCTAGTAGGAAACCTCGATGGGCCAAAACAGCATCACCTTCTCCTATTCAGATGCCCTAACAACGGGGCTACTTGACACTGCTATTAAACCCATCCGTCGAATCTTCAAGGCCTTCTTGCCCTCCCGGGCAATTAACGACCACGGGTTTTTTACTGTAACAATACTTTGCTCC
Organism: Sciurus vulgaris; assembly: GCF_902686455.1. NCBI lineage: Eukaryota > Metazoa > Chordata > Mammalia > Rodentia > Sciuridae > Sciurus > Sciurus vulgaris. The sequence goes on along the minus strand of NC_136474.1, from coordinate 75,964,276 downwards.
CTGAGACCTACAGATAGCCTGGGCTTGGCCGGCAGATGCTCTAAACGTTATCCTAGCAGGGGCAAGAGGAGAAAGGGAGATTAATTGGCAGGTGAAGACCACCAGGCACTGAGAGGTTAAATGACTTGTCCTGGTGTCCCACAGAGGCCCAGGTGGGAGGGGGCTCCACATTTCCCCACCTCTGGCCTCGGTTCAGCCACTTCAGAAGACTTGCATAGCAGGAGAAACAGCACTCCCATGGAGAGGCTCCGCAGCGCCTCATTACTGTCTGGAGATCAATGCGCATTAGCACTTCTCCCTGAGCACCTGCCCGGGAAGCAGAGGCAGGGAAGCAGGCCAGCTGCACAAATTTCCAGCCCTGGTTTAACCCTTTTGTCATTGAGTTTCAGGACTTCAGTGATCACTCTTCCTTCTATAGATAGTGGGGTAGTAAGAGTTAGCAAAACTTCAAATATCAAACTTCCTACAGATGAGAAAAACCAGGGACCAGAGAGGGACTACTGGAAATCACATTACTAGTTAGTCTCTGTTTCCTTCCTCTGCCTGGAATACATCCAGGTCAGCCAAAGTTTAACAGGGGTGGAGGAACACTCTGCATTGTGGTGTTCACTAATTTCCATAGCAAAGTCCCCAAATGATTTCAATCAAGGAAAGGCCAACCTGCTTAAAAAATTCCTGAACATTTAACAGTTGGCATTCATGGGTCGATAAGAGCCAGTTTTGGCATATCACTGACTGCCATGCTCAAAGCCCTCAGCCCCATCAGTTGTAGGTCTAGCCTTTCTCTGGGTTCAGTCTAAATGCAAAGCACAGTGACTGACTGACTCCCACCAACAAACTATTCAAAAAATGGAATGCAGAGGAATGACAGCAGTTCCATAGAGCTCTTCCCAATTGCCACTGTTCTCCCTTGGTGCCTAGAATTGAGTTTTGGCTCTCAAGATCATGAAGAGTATTTCTTTTATGTAATTCATATTCTCTCTCTCTCTCTCTCTCTCTCTCTCTCTCTCTCTCTCTCTCTCTCTCTCTCTCACAGTTTCATGTTATTCAACACTTACATATTTGGTACATACTTCATCTCCCAAGCTCGATGCTAAACTCCTTGAGGGTAGGAATCTTGTCTTATTCATCTTTGTATTCCTGAGGGATCCTTGAAATGAGCTCTCAATGCAAAGAATGAATGAATGAATTATGATGAATCCACAATTGTCCTGGGCTGCTTATGAAAGAGCCCTTTCCCTCGGGGAAAGAGTGCTGCTCTTCCCCAAATGGAGCTTTGAAATGTTAATGACTTATGCTATGATGTGTCCATAGGAAAATGAACACAAGGTTCCTCTTGATAAAACTGCACCCATTACCAGAGTAACATAGTCGAAGGTGCTGGTCTTAGGGAAAAAAGCAGCTCAAGGGGCTTCCTTATGATGAGAAGCAATGACAGGGCTGCTCCCTGCTCTTCTTGGCTATCTGTTCTTGGATGTTTCTATCCTTATCTTTTATGAGCACCCTTCTCTAAGTTATTACCTATCTGATGATTTGACAGCATCATACCCAGACCAGGCACTGTTCAACATGGATGATCATTTCAATGCTCTGGCTGGAGAATGCAGTCCAGGGTTTTGGCTGGCGGAGACTTATCAAAGTTTAAGGTTTTCTAAACTAATAGTAAGTACAGTTGTTCCACCATATCCATATGAAATTGGATCCAGGACCACTCTCAGATACCAAAATCCACAGATATAAGTCCCTTAAATAAAATGGCACTGTGTTTCATATAACCTACACACATCCTCCCATGTGCTTTAAATCATTTAAGATACTTACAGTACATGATACATTGTAGAGTACTACATAAGTAGTTGTACTGTTCAGGGAATAATGACAAGAAAAGATGTCTGTATATGGTCAGTACTAACATTTTTTTCAAATATTTTCTATTTACAATTGATTTGAATCTGCAAACATAGAACAAAGGACACAGAGGATGTACTGTATAGTGTAATTAATACTTTTGTTCAAACAAAAATTTTGTTCAAACAAAAATACACTAATTTAAAAATTAGTGTATTCAATACAAAGAACAAAGCTTTAGAAAGAATTTTTAGAGAGAGAGAAGTAAAGAAATGACATTCAACAAATGTGAAAATATCAACTGACTGTAAATGAAGTGTTGTTTGCAGGTTGGTAAACCAATACATCACAAATAAGAGCAAAACATTTCTGCTGACACAGTTTAGCTTTGCATATTTAAATGAATTATTTTAATATTCAAAATAGAACCTATTAGAATTATATGCATTCCTCCTTATTTTGATTTAAACTCTATCATATGATTTCCTTAGAAAATCCTTTTCTTTGGAAGTTGGTGCTTTGTATTTTAATTCTGCTGATTTGCAATATTACCTCTCTTCTTTATATCATTAAAAGTAATATGAAGCCCCCATAAGTATCCATAGTCCATCTTGCTTTAAATTCTATGGAAAACACACTTCATGGTTTTATAAATATTCTGCCTTTCTGTCTACATACTTTCTCATTTTAGAATGATATCACACTGCAATTGCTTGCTGCATCTTTGATGGTGGGTAGCCCATTTCTACCCAACACTCTTCATTCCCTGGAGTCACAGCAACTCTGGATGCAAGATTGGGACATGGAAACAGAAGGGTTTTGAACTTCTGAAATCTTTAGTGGAATTGATGGTGGCGTTGGCAAGAAGTTTGCCCCGGGTGAATAATAAAAGCAGAGAGAACATACAGACAATTGGCAATGCAAAAGATTTTCTGTTTTTAAAACGTGTCCATGGGTACCTGACAAGTCCACCATATCCATATGAATTCACAAAGAGCAATGATGGTAAATAATGGATGGATGCTTCTTGCATTCAAGGAACATTCACATGTATTGAAAAGATCTTAAGTGAGTTTTATTTCTATTACTCAAGTGGGTTAAACATATTAAGTGAAATAAGGCCCTTTACAATGCTGTGAATGCTGTGAAGTAGATATTGTCTGGTATTTGATGCATCATTAGGATAACACGAACTGATGCTGATGGAGGATAATAATTGAGAATATTGACTGAGTTCAAGGCAGCTGTGAAGCAGAGTTCAACACTGAGCACAGCATGTGTCTCAGAGAAGGAAGTCCTAATGACCCTGTATACAGCAACTGGACCTTGAATGAGCATCTGGCCCAATGAGACTAATCAGTTATTTTGAAGGGACTGATCAATGATGGAAGAGAGAATGTACCTTATTGCTGTGGTTTGAAGGTTTGTCCCCTCCAAACTCATGTTGAAAATTAATTGTCATTGTACCAAGAGGTAGGACTTTAGAGGTGATTAGGATGGGTGCCATTATAGAAAGTCAAGTTTACCACCCTATTGAACATTTCCTCCTTCCCCCTCCAAAGTGAAGAAACAGCAAGAAGGACCTTGCCAAATGCTGGCACCTTGATACTGAGCTTGCCAGCCTCCAGAACTGTAGGCTAATAATTCCCTATTTATTAGAAATTACCCAGTATAGGATATACTTCCCAATGTAACCTCTCTCAGTGCAAGATCTTCTTTCTAGAGGAACCCAGACTATGCCAACCCTTAGTGGTATTGCATAGGTCTCACTGTGCCCTATCTGGAACTCCCTCATCCCTTCATTTCTGGGATATTATTATTTTTCTGGTTTTGCTCATGCCTTTCTGGCTCCTCTTTTAGCATCTCATTCATGAGCTTCCCTTCATCCATTTTGCCAGGAAAGGAAAATCCCTTCACCCTGATGCCTGTGTCGCACGGAACACTGTTCTCCATCATCTCATATAGAACTCATCCAACCAATGACTCCAACCACTCACAAGCACGCATAAATCTTGATCACTAACCCAGATCCATCCACATGAGTGAATAAGCAAAGATGTCTCCCAATTCTCAGAGGAAAGGGCAGGTCAAACCATGTCCTATTTTTGTTTTGTTTTGTTGTCCACTAATGTGGACACTTTGAACTAGTAACACAGACTTGCTGGCCAATTAAATGAAAGCACTTCATTCATCCCTTATCACCTGACCCTTAGGCCTCAAGGGGACCTCATCTTGAACAACTCCACACATTTCTGAAGATCTTAGAATCCACTCTTGCTCTTCTTCAAATATCACTTTAAATTATTTTAGAAAGTTGAGAAATGATTTCTATACTGCCATCTAGGAATTCTAAAAGGGAAAAGATTCCACATGGTTCTTAGTGGTAGTCATATTTCCTTGATGAAGGATTGGGAATTTGGGACAGGGGAAGAACTGATATTGGAATATGGGGAGGGGAATAACATGTTGAAAACTGTGATGTTGAACCTGTCAGCCCCACCTGCTTCTCTTAACTCCTATCGTCTCCCTGAATCACTGGGCAGGTGTGTACTTGGATTCTTGAGCTATTTGCAAAGACTTGGATACTGGGATCCTGGAATTCCTACAAATTACAAATAACAATACAAATGAAGTCTAAGATTCTGAATGTCTGAAAGAAAATCACAAGTGATTGGAAGAGCTTAATTGAGCCCACAACTTGGTTCTCTTCAACGAGTCTGCCCACCAACTCTGTTCTCTACTCATTTAGCACAGCTTGAGTCCCCCTAGATCTTCATTCTAAAAGAAAAACTAACTGGTCATTTGAGCAGCCAGCCCCTCAGACACTGGCAAGGTGTGCCTTTGTTTCTGTATCTTGACAATGACTTTATTTTTCTTGTTCCCAAGGTGCTAGTTCCTTAATTCAATCACATTATAACCAATTGCTGTCTGCATAATGCAAATTCAAACTATGTTCTCTAATTAATCTATTGTGTTCTATCCAATTTGTATTATAAATTGCAGGAGCAATGCCTGTCATTGTCTTTCTCTGTGGTTAGCTTATTAGAAACCTGCTTCAGGTGCTCTGGACTGTGACACACATCCAGTCATGTTCTTTGGAATGCCTATCCTCTGGCTGTTTTGAAGTTAATCGTTTCTGGATCCTAAGTTAAGCTCTCCCTAGCCAAAGGTCTGTCTTCTCAGTACTGAGCAAATAAATGCAGAGCAGTGGGGAATGGATAGGAGATAACTTGCCAGGATGCTCCAACTTCTCTTCCTAACACCTGAGGACCTGAGGCTGAATTTAGTTTGAGGATGTTTTAGTTCTGCCTCATAATAAAGCATGCATCTGACTCAAAAACATCAGGTGAATAGGAATCGGGTGGTCTTAGCTGCTTCTACTTTGTGTTGCCTTTAACATAGTGCATAGTTAAAACTGTCATGTACTTTCTATTTAGTCATCTAAAAGCGAAGTCCATGACATTTGTGTCTAAGGTGAGTTAGACGATTCTCTTTAGAAACAGAGCTATTGGAGTGAATGAAGTGCCCCAGCGTACAGCTCTGTGATTTCCATTCCCTGGTGACCATTGAGTGTTACTCTCACCAACTGTCAAGCAAAGGCCACTTTCCCAGATGTAGTTGACACCCTGCCTCAACCCTGTCTCTGCAGTCCTATAATGCAGGACCTGAGCTGCTTTGATCTGGCTGACCTTTACCACTCTCCCAGGATCCACTGGATGTTGTCTGATATTCAGACTCTTCAACCCACCCAACAGAACTGACAAAGGAGTTTGCACTCAAAGATGCTGATGCCACCTTCTGTTCCTCTGCTGCTACCTCTCAGAATCGCAGCTCCAGCTCTGACGGTGAGGGGGTCAGCCTTAGTGGCTCTCTTTGTTGGCCCCAGGGACAGCCGTCATTTTCTTTCTTCTCTGAAGATACTGAAACCCCCTGGATTGCCCTTTTCAGGTGACCAAGTTGTGTTGCTGCCTTGCTCCAAAGACATTTTTTAAAAGACGATTTTCACATTATTTTGAACTTATACTTTTGAAATACCAGTATCCATTTTAAGGACAAATAATCTAGAAGTAGCTTCCACAGATCTAACAACTTTAAGTGGCCCTCTCAGTGAGGGTTTCAGAGAATCAAGCAAGGACAAAGTTAGGAAGGAAACTTAAAGTCCAAAGTGACGGTCTCCACTTGTATTCTGTACACTGAAAGCTCTCATGCGTGCAACCGCTCAAGAGCCAATGTCTATGATATTTAAAGAATCATCCAGATACAATGGATAAAATGAACAAGTCACAGCTCCTTCCCTTAAGGACAGTATAGATGAGTTAGTTTGACAATCTCTAGGAATAAAGATCAAGCTGATGGGAAACCTGTGGCATGTGCAAAACCTGAATAGAAAATATTAAGGTGATTGAACTGATGTGTGCAGTAGCTAAGGGAGAGGCAGGAACGAATTATGCCTCAGCCTTCACTGAGCTCCAAACCATGAATCCCTCTACCTCCAATTACTGTGCCGCCAACACCCCTGCTTTTACATTAGAAAAGGGAGAGTCCTCCAGGGGAACAAACAGTGATATACTAACGGTGTTCAAAGCCAAGGCACAGTTTCCTGCAGCATCCATTTTACACAAAGATTCTAGGGGAAAGCTTGGACATTTCCATGGATTACTTAGTAGGATGCCAAATTCCCTTACATTTTTAAAACAAAATGCTTGCTCTCAGGGAAATTCTAAGCTTGTTTTCAGAAGATTACCTTGACCCTTGTCCCGAAGCTACAAGTTACTGTCACCCACTCTTATAAGTTGATTGGTTAGGAAGTTTGAGGAGCATTCTGCTGGAATATTCTCCACAATGGCTTCATAGACAGGCAGGCAGATTCTCTCACTCACCTGTGGGGAGGTGTCTGGTTTTAGAAGAAGGACATTTAATCTGGAGATTTAAAGTTCAGACTTTCATTCATCAAGAGTCTCTTTCCAGTGTTTTCCAACAGCCCCAACTCTAACTGCACCCTGCTGACTTTTAAATGATACTTTCCCTTAAGCATGAGTGATTTCTGGGGGTGGCTTCTCACGATTTCAAGAGGAGAGGAGAGGTTATTCTAATGCATATTTGGCAAATATATTTGTTTAAATTTAAAATAGTTTTATACTTACAAAAATGTTGCAAAGATGTTAGAGAAAGTTCCCATAGACCCGACATCCGGTTACCTCACACCTTGTATAACTGGGGTGCATTTGTCACAATTAATGAACAGATATTAATGCATTAATATTAACTAGGGTCCATACTTAATTCAGATTTCCCTAGATCTCTCTATTACACTTTTTCTCTCCCAGGATCCCAGTTGGGCTTCCATATTACATATAGTCAGTACATCTCCTGAGGTTTCTCTTGGCTGTCACAGTTTCTCAGGCTTTCCATGTTTTAAATACAGCAAACAGTTTTGAAAAGTACAGACCAGTATTTTCAAGGACATCCTTGTGGTTATAGCTTTTTTAAGAGGAGGATCACGGAGCTGAAGTGCCATTTTTTGTCATGCTGTATTACTCCAGAACAGGGTACCGTCAACATAACTTCTCACAGCCTACGTGAGCCTTAACCACCTGGCTGAGGCAATGTTGCTCAGGTTTCTCCACCCAACAGTTACCCCTTCCCCCATGTTCCATTTTCTAATGCTTAGAAGGAATTTCCTATGTGCCACCCACATTTGAGAGGTGAGAATTTTACCCTGTCTCCTTTAGGGTGGAGGAGCTACATATATTATTTGGAATTCTGCATAGGGGGTTTACCACTTATTTTATTTCTTCAATCATTTGTTTCCATGAATATAAATCCACTAAAATTTATTTTACACATGGTGCTATAATTCACTATGATTCTATTTTTGTTTTGTTGCTTGAATCTTCCCGGCATGGGTCACTGGCAATGCTTGCTATTGGCTCCTGCATCCCTTTATCCTTTTATCATGTCTCAGTCATGTGTTTTTTAATTGGGTTTTTTTAACTTGGCTTTTTGAGCACCTACTTTTTCTGGCTCTACAAGATTCCCATCTCTGAGTGCATTCTGCTATATGTTTTCCTCTTGTTTTATTGAGGTCTGATGGACAAAATTTGTATGAATTTAAGGTGCATGACATGGTGATTTAATATAAACATTATTAAATGATTATCAAGTGGGTTAATGCATCTGCATCTGTCACCTGTTTCCTTTTGTGTGTGTGCATGTGTGTGTGTGCGTGTGTGTGGTGAGAACGTTTAAGGTTTATCTTGTTGGCAAATTTAGGTGTGCTTAAAGTATTATTAACCAGAAACACCATGTTGCACATTACAGTCTCTAGAACTTACTCATCACATAATAGAAAATGCAAACGCTTTGGCCAAAACTCCCCCTTCCCCCCACCTCTCAGTAACTACCATTCTACTGTTTCTAAGATTTCGACATTTTTAGATTCCACATATAATCACAGTCATAGTGTATTATCTTTCTCTAATTTCACTTAGCATAATGCCCTCAAGTTTTATCCATTTTATCCCAAAGGGCAGAATTTTTATTACACACACATATACTCATATATAGTACATATTATGTAATCACAAAATAGAATACATATATATGCATACAGTGCAATTTCTTTATTCAGTCATCTGTCACAGACATTTGGGTTTTTTTCATGTCTCGACTATTTTGCCTAATCTTGCAATGAACGTGGAAATGGAGATGTCTTTTTAAGACTGATTTTTGTTTCCTTCAGATATATACCCAGAAGTAGGAATGCTGGATCATATGGTAGTTTTAATTTTTTGAGGCACTTCCATACTGTTTTCCATAACAACTGTACTAATTTACTTTTCCACCAATGGTACACCATTTGTCATCACTTGTCCTATTGGTCTTGGTCATCCCAAGAGTTGCAAGGTGATATCTCACTGTGGTTTTGACTTGCAGTTCCCAGATGACTAGTGATTTCAGCATCTTTTCATGCACCTACTGGCCTTTTGTTTGTCTTCTTTGGAAAAATTTCTATTCAGGTCCTTTCTCCATTTCTAAACCAAATAGTTTTTTGCTATTGAATTGTTTTCTTATTTATTTTCAATATTGTCCCCTTATCAGATATATGGTTTGCAAATGTCTTCCCCATTCCATAGTTGTCTTTTTGTGGTATTGAGTGTTTCTTTTATTGTGGAGAATCTTTTTCATTTAATGTAGTCACACTTATTTTGACTTTTTTTTTTTTTTTTTTTTTTCAGTACTGGGGATCGAACTCAGGGCCTTGTGCTTGCAAGGCAAGCACTCTAGCAGTTGAGCTATCTCCCCAGCCCTTATTTTGACTTTTGATGGTTGTAGTTTGGGTGTCATATCCAAGAAATAGCATTACCAAGACCAATGTCAGTGAGGTTTTTTTCTATGTCTTCCTTTAGAAACTTTACCAGATTTTACATTCAAGTGCTTTAATCTTTTTCAAGTTGACTTTTGGGAATGACATATGTGAATATCCAGTTTCCCAAGCACAATTTGGTGAAGGGAATATCCTTTCCTCATTTTATATTCTTGTCACCCTTGTCAAACATTAGGTAACTGTATATGCATGGATTTAGTGCTCTTAAATTTGTCTCTTTGGTTTTAGGATAATAAATACTGCTTTGATTATTGTAACTTTGTAATGCAATTTGAAATCAGAAAGTATGATGTCTCTAACTTTGTCCTTCTTTTTCAGAGTTACTTTGGCTATTAAAGGCTATGAGTTCTAGAATTTTTCTATTTCTATGATAAAATGTCATTTGAATTTTGATAAGGTTAGCATCGAGTGTATGTATTACTTTGGGTAGTATGGACATTTTAATAAAGTTAATCCTTTCAATTCATGAACATAGAATATCTTTTCATTTATTTGAATCTTCCATTTCTTACATCAATGTCTTATTTTTTTCAATGTACAGTTTTTACCTTCTTGGTTCAATTTATTCCCAAGTATTTTATTTTTTCTGATGCTATCCTAAACAGAATTTTTAAAAATTTCCTTTTCAGATATTTCATTGCTAATACATAGCACTGCAACTGATTTTTGTATGTTGATTTTGTATCTTGCAACTTCAATGAATTCACTTGTCAGTTCTAGCAGTTTTGTGGGTGGATCTTAAGGCTTTCTACATCTAAGGTCAAGTCATCTGAAAAGGAGACCTGGGCACTGTGTTTATTATTACTGGGGAGCAATTACTTCTATGCCTTCTCTGCTGACAGTGAGAAAATGGGTACACTACTCCTGACTATAAACATCTACAAATATTTCTACATGTAACCATCTGTATCTATATTAAGCAAAATATGACTTCACACTATAGTCTCCATCTCTATTCATTACAAGTATTATTCTATGCTCATCTATAAGTGTCTACATCACCAATGAGAAAGGTCTCCTGCCTTCTGCCATTTAATAATTGTTCAATTCCAGTGTATATGAACAGTATTTTCAAATCTTTTAACCCATGCCCCCATGGGAAACAACTATCAGTGAAAGAACTATGCTTAAGTACAGTTCATTTTGCCTTAGTCTTATTGTCTCCACTCATTTTAAGATACTTAGATCAGCATTTCTCCCCCAAACCCCTTAGGTAGGGTTATTTCATAAATTTACAATACGGGTTCTTTTGTCAGTGTCGGAATTCTATCCTAGAAATTTTCAACTTCCTAAATATTTTTTTTAATTTGCATAATACAAGGTTCACTCTTTGTTCTGTAAAGTTGTATGAATTTTGATAAACCCATAAGATATTTAACTACCATTGCAGAGACTTGAAGAATAACTTCCATCACCTTAAAAAAAAACCTGTGATTCACCTATTCAGTTCTCTTCCCTGCCCATACTCTTGACAGCCAGTCATGTGTTTACCATCTCCATGTCTGTAATTTTGTCTCTTCCAGAATCTCATATAACTGGACATATAGCATGTAACTTTTTCATATTTGTTTACTTAGTAACGTGCATTTAAGATTCATTCATTATAGTCTGCTAGTGCATATATGTAATAGAGTTTATTCATCCATTAAAGGACATCTTAGTTGCTTTCAGTCTCTTGTGGTTTTAACTACATAATAAGCTATTATATGAAGCTATTATAATTTTTGAGTTATTCCAGCTAGATTGCACTACGTTGGCATCCTACTGGGTGGTGGTAGGAGTGAGCATCTACTGAACATTTAGCCTCCAGTTCTTCCTCAACTTTACCTCCAAAGTGTTAAGTTATTTCTAAGTGGTAAGTTATGAATTCAGTGGTATTTGCAACAGGTAAACAGCTGTGACTCTCTGGATTCATTTGTATCTCCTGATTTCAGGGTGATGATTTTCCCAGAGATCTCCACTGGGTCTAAGACCTGTAATTGAATATATTTTTTTTTAGTTTGTGCATTTTTTTCTTGCTGTAAGGAATGGTAATAACAACTTCCAAGTTCTTTGCATATCACAGCTAAAACCAGAAATCTCAACTTACATTTTGCTACTTGTCATGTTCTATGCTGCTGATACCCTAGCCTTTTTTGCCAAAGAAAGAAATGTCATATTAGTCTTAAGGAGTGATATGTTAGCACAAGATTCACACTCTAGACTTTTCCTATGACAGTCTTTCTGGGTCTCCATTTTTCAAACATGAAAAATCATCCATCCACCAAAATGAATTAATAATACAGAAAATATTAAGCGCTGAATGATGATTTGTGATAATCAAAAGTTTCATATATTGCTAGTGGGGAGTGGGATCAACCACTTTTGATAACTGTTGGGAACAACTTATTCCAAATGTAGTCACATTCATATACTCTATCATCTATGTACTGAGCTTATTATAGGTATACATCCAGGGAGAAAATTTTTAAAAATTCCTACTAATCAACACCATTTATCATAATTACCAATTAGAAACAACACTAATGTCACTAGAATGGTTAAATTGTAGTGCAATCACAAAATGGAATATTATGCAATGAGAATTAAGGATAAATCTCAAAAACATAATATGGAAGAAAAGCCAAACGCAAAAAAGTACATACTATGTGGTTGAATTTATTTACAGTTAAGAAAGAAGAGGCAAAACAAAGCTATGGTACTAAAAGTCAGGAAGGTAGTTACCTGTTGTGTTGAGGGTATTAGTGATAAAGCAGGCATAAAGAAAAGCACATGGAAGCTAGTAATGATCTGTATGTTCCTTAACCTGTTCAGGTTAATGGAATATGTTGAATGGAAGATTCAACATATGAAAATCCATTGAACTATACATTTTGATGTAAATTCTTATATGCACATTATACCTCACCAAAAAGTTTAAAGAAACCTGGGTAATGAAACTTTCTTAAGCAATCTCACTTGATTCTGGTTAGGTTCTGGTGGCAACGTATATGAAAATGCTTTGAAAGATACAAACACTATAGTGATGCATATGAATTAGTATTACCATTATCATCAATATCATCTTCATCTATATTTTCTTCATTGTTTATATGCAGTATTACTCCAGGCAGTTGCCACTTTTCCAAATCAGGAAAGTGTCTCGTCTCTTTAAATTTATCTTATGAGAAATGAGAAATCTGAATTCAATATGAATTTTCCCAGTACTCAGACTCTTGAATTTTCTCTTTATACTGCAACATTTTATGGAACCACAGGGTAACCTAAAGCCGACATGAAAAATGACTGTTGGAATTGCCAAACACAAGTTTCCTCATTAGATAAGACCTCATTGGATAAGAAATATAGTTCTTCCCTCCTCTGCAGGCGGAGTCCTGCACCCGTGGCCCATTATCACTGTAACTTGTGTTTCAGAGCATTTTTTCTCCATATTCTCTGCAGTCTTCCCAAAGGGGAAGAATGGAGAAAGTAATAGAGTAGTAAAACCATGAAAAAACTTTATGTATATAATTTAGCTGTTTTGACTATAGGACCCCAAATTATTCTTTGACTCTAAGGATGCGAGTTGGATTACCTCCAAAACTTCAGGACTCATTTTTTATGTATATGTAAATGGGTAAAGAAAATCACGAATAAATCAGGACAGGTGAAAATAAATCAGGACAATTGAGATTCTTCCAATGTAGATTCCTTCCATGTAGATTCTAATTTAATCAAATTACAAAATTAGGTCCTCTCAGAAGAAAATATTAACTTCTCAGGGGAAAAACAATCTCCTGGCAAGTGCATGGTAATCACAATATCTTTTTTGCCAGAATGGCAGGTAGGTCTATCCAACAACCCTCAAATGTTCCATTTAGAATGTTTCTCTATATGCATTCCTTTATAGTTAAGTCCTTATTGCTGATATAATACTAACAGGAGAACTTTTCTTCAAGCCAGACTTTTATATGTTATTAAAGCATGAGACAAAGAACAACATGTCCACAAGCCTGACAATTTCTAGTCATTTTAGCAGACATGTCTTCCATTATTAGTTTTGTTTCTTTCATAAATAAAACATCTGCAGAGTATCACAGAAGCTAATGTTTCCTCTTAGCTTGAAGAATATCTCCTCTTAGGGTTTATTAAACAATTCCAAAATCTCATCTGACATTTAGTAAAATCTTTAAAAGTTTCCACAAAGATCTACTGGATATTTCTTTCTTATAACAGAACCTTATGTTCTTATTATGAAAACCCATGAAACTTGGAGGCCAAGAACTATAATTTTGATAAATCTCCAGTAGCCTTTTGGGGTCTCTCAGCTTCCGAGTCTGCTCTGCTCTCCTGACAGGGCTTAAACATAGCTCTATGCCACTCCTACTGCCCCCCATGCTCAGACACGTGCGGTGGCTGCAGGGTAGTGGGAATAGCATTGGGAAATGATATTCAGCCTATTTACTGATGTTATTCAAATGTGACCTGAAGATTGAACAGGTCTTTAAACATCATGTAGGCCAACCATGTCGAGTGATATTTGAATAACTTCCACTATGCTCATAGTTGAATTTTTAAGCAAAGAGAAGCAACCGATTACATTTCTATACAACTCCCTCTGGTTTAAAGTAATTAAAATCATTCTTCATCCGTTATGTTAGAGTTCTATACAAAAGTAGACACTGTGTTTTAGTATCTTAGTATCATCTCACTGAACCCTAATAAATTAGAATTATCTCCACTTAGCAAATGCTGGAACTGAGACTGGAGCAGCTTAGTGAGTTTTCCCAGGGCCATGCTGCAAGAATTGGCTCAGTCAAGACTTGGAACACGAGTCTCTATGATTTTCCGCTTTCTTTCTTGGGATCCCTGCATCTATTATCTGCAAGGTTACCACTCCCATTCTTTCAAATGTTCCGAAGCAAGGAATTTAAGACTTTTACTCAACGTTCTCCTCAGAATATGTCCCTCTAGGTCTGTATCTCTCTTGGTGTGTGACATGCAAAAACTCAACATGTTTGGAGTGATTTCACCAGAATAGAGTAGAATAAAACCACCACCTATCTTTTTCTATAACTATATCCATGGAGCATAAGAATTCATTGGATGATTTTTATCGGTGGTAGTTTGGGTGGTTTTACCAGTAGTATTTCAGTCTATATCTTGCGAGCATTCAAAGAACCTTTTAATTGTTTATGATATTCACTCATTCTTTGATTTGAAAATCAACAATATGAGGTAGGTGATATATTAATTTTTTTATCTTTTTTATTTTTACAGACTGCACTTTGATTCCTTGGACACAAATGGGGTACAACTTTCCGTTTGTATGGTTGTACAGGATGTAGATTCACACCATCCGTATAATAATACATGTACATAGGGTAATGATGTCTGTCTCATTCCACTGTCTTTCATACCCCTCCCCATGCCCCATCTCATTTCCTTCTATGTAATCTAAAGTTCCTCCATTCTTCTCTTACCTCCCCCACCCCATTATGTATCATCATCCACTTATCAGGGAAAACATTCAGCTTTGTTTTGGGGGTGATTGGCTTATTTCATTTAGCATGATATTCTTCAACTCCATCCATATAACTGCAAATGCCAAAATTTCATTCTTCTTTATGACTGAATAATATTTCATTGTGTATATATACCACTATTTCTTTATACATTCTTCTGTTGAAGGGCATCTAGGTTGGTTCCACAATCTAGCTATTCTGAATTGAGCTGCTATAAACATTTATGTGGCTGGGTCACTGGAGTATGCTGATTTCAAGTCCTTTGGTATAAACTGAGGAGTGGGATAACTGGGTCAAAAGGTGGGTCATTCCAAGTTTGAATGAGGAATCTCCATACTGCTTTCCAGAGTGGCTGCACCAATGTGCAACTCCACCAGCAATGTAAAAGTGTGCCTTTTTCCCCACATCCACACCAACACCTATTATTGCTCCTGTTCTTGATAATAGCCATTCTAACTAGAGTAAGATGAAATCTTAGGGTTGTTTAAATTTGCATTTCTCTGATTACTAGAGATGTTGAACACTTTTTCATATATTTGTTAATCACCTGTATATCTTCTTCTGTAAAGTGTCTGTCCACTTCCATGGTTCATTTGATTGGGATCTTTGTATTTTTGGTGTAAAGTTTTTAAGTTGTTTATAAATTTTGAAGATTAGTCCTCTATCTGAAGTGCATGTGAAAAAGATTTTCTCCCACTCTGTAGGCTCTCTTTTCACATTATTGATTGTATCCTTTGCTGAGAAAAAGCTTTTTAGTTTGAATCCATCCCATTTATCGATTCTTGCTTTGCCTTTTTGTGCTTTGGGAGTCTCATTAAGGAAATCTGGTCCTAAGCCAACATGATGAAGATTCAGGCCTTCTTTTTCTTCTATTTTGTACAGGGTCTCTGTGCTAATTCCTAGGTACTTGATCCATTTTTAGTTGAGTTTTGTGCAGGGTGAGAGACAGAGGTTTAATTTCATTTTACTTCATATGGATTTCCACTTTTCCCAGCACCATTTGTTGAACAGGCTATCTTTTCTCCATTGTATGGTTTTGACTCTTTTGTCCAGTATGAGGTGACTATATTTATGTGGGTTTGTCTCTGTGTTTTCTATTCTGTACCATTGGTCTATTTTTGTGCCAATACCATGCTGTTTTTGTTACTATGGCTCTGTAGTATAGTTTAATGCCTGGTATTGTGATACCTCCTGCTTCACTCTTTCAGCTCAGGATTGCTTTGGCTATGCGAGGTCTCTTATTCTTCCAGATGAATTTCATGATTGCTTGCTCTATTTCTATGAGGAACGTCATTGGGATTTTAATTGGAATTGCATTGAATCTGTATAGCGCCTTTGGTAGAATGGCCATTTTGACAATATTAATTCTGCCTATCCAAGAACATGGGAGATCTTTCCATCTTCTAAGGTTTTCTTTAATTTCTTTCTTTAGTGTTCTGTAGTTCTCATTGTAGAGGTCTTTCACCTCTTTTGTTAGATTTATTCCCAAGTATTTTATTTTTTTCGAGACTATTGTGAATGGGGTAGTTTTCCTAACTTCTCTTTCTGAAGATTCGTCACTTATGAATAGAAATGTATTAGACTTACATGTATTGGTTTTATATCCTGCTATTTTGCTAAATTCATTTATTAACTCAGAAGTTTTCTAGTGGAGTTTTTGGGTCCAGCTGAGAGCAGTTGTTATAAAATCACTGAAGAGGTATGATTTGATCCATACCTTTTTTGTGATTTCAGTCTAATGCTGTATTCACCATGTGAAGCCAACATGTGAGCTAAAATTGAGTGTGCTGATCTATAACTCCCTGCCCCCTTTCCCCATGTTATTTTAAAGCATATCTCCCCTAACTTCTTAGTTTAGTTTTCCTAGATAGTTTTTTTGTTGTTGTTGTTTTTAATTCAACTGTAGGTCCTATGCTTACCACTATTTCACTGTGGCTCCTAGGTTCAGTTACTATGACCTGTGGAATGGGCTTCTGTGCAGTCCATGGCACCACGTTTAATCAATGGTGGTAAATACCAATGCAGTTCTAATTGCAGAGTCAGGAAGGGTTTTTTGTTTTTTGTTTTTTGGTTTTTTTTTTTTTTTTACTTCTTCAGCATTTTAAAAAATGTTATTCCCTTGTCTTCTGTCCTCCATTATCTTAACGAGAACTCTGCTAACCTTATCAATATCATTCTCCTAAATATACTAAATCAAGAGTTGTCCAATTTTGACTATACATGTATAATAACAGATACTTTAGAAATTTTAAGCCAAATGGGAAAAAGAAGATATTTTGTAGGTACTTATGGAACCATCAATTAAAAGCATACACGTCTTTCTTCAACCATGGGATATAAACTTCATTTCATAGGCCACATCTGGCCTGCACACTATAGTTTTCTAAACACTGCTCTAGATGCTTTCTTGATTTTTTTCCCTTTCATCTTTGGTTTGCAACAGTTTAAGATATATAGATGTGTTTTCTACTCATATTTACTTTGCTAGATGGTCATTGGATCTGAGGATTGATGTCTTTAGTCATTACTGTAAAATTCTTGTCTCTAATAACTTTTTTCTGCCCCATTATCTCTGCTCTCTTGGATGGACTCCAATTTCCCATATGTTAGATGATTTAAAGTTGCCATGCAGATGTTAAGTGCTCTGTTCAACAACTTGATTCATTTGCTTCCTTTCTCTTGGTACTTTAGTTTTGTTGCTTTCTGCTAGACTGTGTCATGTCCACTGATCTTATCCTCTGGTAGGTTTAGTCCAATGTTAAGTCCATCAAATTCTTTTTGTTATGTATTTTTCATTTCCCTGTAATTCCATTTGATTCTTTTATCTAGTTTTCAATTATCCACCAAAATTTTTCATGCGTTTATTTGAATTGCTTGCCATTGTTACTAGATATTTATAAACATAAGAGAGTTAGTTTAAAGCTGTTGAGTGCTAATTTAAGCATCAGTGTATTCTGTGGTTCTTCTTCTATGGATTGTTTTATACTCTAAGCTATAGGTCACATTTTTTCTGCTTCTCTGTTCCTTGGTTATTTAGTTTTATGTTTCTGCAAGCCAGACATTGTACATAATTGAAGAAAAAAGTGGAAAAATGAATGTTCACCTCCAAAAATCACCTAATTTCTCTCAGACCATCAATAAGACAAAGCTGAATAATCAACTTAATATTTATTGAATTCGTTTCTTTTCTTTCCTGCTTTAGAAAGATTCAGTATACCCTGGATTTGAGTTTTCTCTGGTGAGAACTTTTCCTTAGCAGAGGTAAGGATCTGCATAACACCAATATAATAGACCTATTTTTATGCTTTGTAGTCCAGCCTCTAAGCTTCTGAACTACAAAGCATCTTTCTCAGCTTTACAGCTCAATAACGACTTTTTGGGGTAACTGGAATGTTCTTACTCTGCATCCTCTCTGCACTTGACTTTTAGTGCTTTTGAAAAATTCCGTCTCTTTGGTAGCCTACCCCAATTTTTCAGTCAAGACTCAGTGTACTTCATGTGGGTCTCTCAACTCTTGCCTTATCTCAACCCTCATCTGGATATTGCTGTTCATTTGGTGGGGCTCATGCATCATGAGGGATGGATCTCTCCAGCCCTCTGATACTGTCTTGCATGCTTAAAAACTCCACGGGTGTTGGAATTGTGGGAGGAGGGCTCTTCATCAGTTCTGGCCTGTTTGGCTTAGCTGTTGACTGGCATTCAGGGAGTTCACTTTGCCTCGGGGACATCCTCTGTCCACTCTCCTTCTTCATCTAGCCCTTCATGTGTCATTCCCAACCAACCAATTAAGACATCATGTGACTATTTGAGAGTAGATGCCAGTTGGCTTTAGGATTTTGAATCCTTGGGATTTCTGTGCACCATGCCTAATTTCTGACAAGCTTTAAATTTCCTTGACTGGCTTCTCCTTAGCTACACTTACAGGAGGTTTACATTTTTAGTTTCAAATTCCATGTGCCATGTTCCCATGTCCCTGGGGATTAAAACAACCATAGGATACGTCTTTCTTAGGAAAGATTTGCTGCTTTTGGGAGTAAGTTTTTTAGTATCCTTGAATATTTCTAGGGTTTAAAAAATATTTTTAAAATTTAAAATTTTAAAATTAAATTTATCTTTTTTTTTTTCTTATTGTAAGGATTTAAGCAATGGTCTTTAGTTCTCAGAAATTTTCTCCAGTCTAATCTGGGTGAAAATTATGCTTGAACATTCCCTAACTATATAACTTTCAGCTTTCCTTATCCATAAAATGATAATCGTATCAATTTTGTTTTGTAATGAGGATGAACAAAGTAAATACATGTGAAAACATTTGGTTCCTTGTAGATGGTAAGCACTCAGACATTTTAGTTATATCAGGCATTATACTGAACATTTTACTTAATTTTCATTGCTGCTTCTTTAAAACTCACAAAATGTTGCAGAGCAGTATTATTACCAGCTCATAGCTGAGGCAATTGAATTTCAGTGTGATCAGTATGTAGCAGAGAATACTTAGATAACAGATAATCTATAAGGGAATTTACCTTTGATTTTTCTTCTTTTTATGCACTTACCACTACATCACTCCATCAATGAAGAGATGGCCAGATAACCATCTATAACAGTGTCCAAAGGATATAGCAAGATTCAAAATATAAGGAATCTTTGGTATCAGAAATCCTAATATAGCAGCATTACTCAGCCACAACTAAATCATACCTACTTGAGAGTAAACTGGGTATTGAAAGATTTGACTAAAAGCAGTAGGATCACAAGTAAGCACCCTACCCAATCTCCTCCCCTCTTATATATCCCAGACTCCTGGCAATATATGAACAACAGACAACCAATCATTTGAAGGAAATATCCCCTATCCAGGAAGCTATAAGGCTAGGGATCTATATTAGTCATCTATTGCCATAGTAACTCCAATAATCGCAGGGCACAGTAGCAATATGCCTGTAATCCCAGTGACTCAGGAGGCTGAGGCAGGAGGATGGCAAGTTAAAAGCCAGCCTCAACAAAAGTGAGGCACTAAGCACCTCAGTGAGACACTGTCTCTAAATAAAATACAAACTAGGGCTGGAGGTGTGGCTCAGTGGTCAAGTGTCCCCAAGTTCAATTCCTGGTTTCTAAAATCATCATCATCATCAAACCCCAAATTCACATTCATTTTTCATATGTATGGGTCTACAGATTAGCCATTTTAGGTCAATTTCAGTTTTGGTTTGATCTGCCTTTTATGTTCTTAGACCCAGGCTGCAGGAACAGCAGCAGCTTCTTGAGGACTTTTCTTCACATGGCCAAGGTCATAAGCCCCAGAGAGTGAAGCAGAAATGTGTGAAATCTCTTAAAACTCTGCTTCAAAACTATCACTTTTGTCAATAGTACATCAGTCAAATCAAGTCACAGGCCAAACCCAACATCAATGCAGTGTGAGGCAACGCGTCCCAAAGAGGTCAGGGAAAGGGAGTCAAGACTTGGGGGTAATAAGATAATTTGCTACTCCCAAAGACCAGTGCTGTCCTTTAGAGTCATATCTCAACATCAAGAAGGATAGAACTCCCTGTGTGTACCCATTATGGAGGGAAAGAGTAGAGATAAAGTGAAATATGGCTCATTTGAGATTATCAATGAGCTAAAATGAAAAATGTCTCATGTGAGAACAGAAGAAAACTTCTTAATAACCATTACCACTCAGTTCTTCTTTGGATACTTCAAACAATAGATATTCCAATGTCATAGAACTTCAGTTAGAAGTTATTTGAGGAGAATTACCCTCCTGTGTCACCTGATGACCACCTGTCTGGGTTCTGCATCCCACCAAAGCTGAAGGCTTTTGAGTGAGGTCCCCTGGCTTGCATAAAGAATGGTGCAGGAATCCTGACCTGCAGACTTTCACAAAGATCAACTGCTGGATTCCACCGAACCCAACTTATTTCTTTAAGAGATTATATTTAGTGTATGTGAAATTTAGTCCTTTTTTAGGACTAAGGCTGGGAAGGGTATATTTAGTGACCACATAAGGCACTTATCACTTCACACAGCAAAAGAACAACTAGTGACTCCAAGACCAACTCACCACCTGCCAACTTAAAATAACTGATTAGAAAATGGAACTGAAGGTAGGAGAGTATTCTGAGATTTCAGCAGGAAAAATTATGTCTTTTCATCTTTGATTCTTTGCTCTGTGCGGGGCAGCACTAAAATTTGATTTTTGTCCCTGAGAACTTACTTTAGAAAACACCATCTCTAAAAATTTAGTATGTGAAGCCATAGAGCATACGGGCCTAAGTAAGGAAGCTTTGAAGCAATATATCATAGAGTTTTTTTCTTTTCTAGCAGATTGCTAAAAAGGTAGTTTAGCTCATTAGTGGCTGCCCAGGTATCCCTGGGGTATTATAGCTGAGTATTATAACACAAATGGGCCCCATAATTTGAAATGAATTATTTTGAATATTTAAAGGTAGCTCCTTACTGCAGACACTTTACGGCATAATGAGGCCTTAACTCTCCCTGATTAAACACACTGTTAAATCAACATTATTGAAAAAGCACTGGGATGACATGAATTATTTTCCAAATTGCCACAATGGCAAGAATGTATATTTGGCTTTAGCTGCAAAAAAGTAGGATAAATGACAGGTCAGCAAGATTTCCCATGGGACTGCACTGTCTTGGGTTTATTGAGAATCCACGAGATGACAGAACAAAATTCATTGGGATGGAATACTGTCATGCATAAATGCAGAACATGGTGACTCAGAATGTTTTTGTTATCTTTGACTTTTAGATGTCGAAGAAAGTGTTGAGTAGCGTATAAGAGAGAAAAGAAATACTTTGGGCATGGGTTGTACTCTACCATCTTCTACTTTTTCTTAGTTTCTCTCTGCTACTCTAACATTTATCATAGTACTTGCCCTATATCAGGCATGGTCCTACATACTCCATGTAAATAAACTCAGTTGACTTTCACAATAACACCATGAAGTAGGTTCTCTTATTTTCCCATTTTACTAGTCAAGAAAACTGAAATAAAATAAAGTAATAAATCTTGCCTAGAGTCTCATACAATAAGTAGCAGAGCTGGAATTTAGACCCAGATATTTTGACCCTGTGGTCCATGGTTAGAATTCTTCCTATTCATCTATATCCTCATATTTCTCAGCTATATGATAGACCAAGAGTATTTCTTGAATATATTCCTCTCCATGAAAGTCTTCCCTTTTTTTCTTTCCTTTTTTAATTTGTTATTTTTAGTTATACATGTGAATAATCTATTTTGACATATTAAAACAAATTTGGAGTGTATCTTATTCTAATTAGGATCCCAGTCCTGTGGATGTACATGTTGAGATTTACTATAATGTACTCATGTATGTTCATAGGAAAGTTGTGTCAGATTCTTTCCACTGTCTTTCCTATTACTATCTATTCCTATCCCCTTTCCCTTCCCTTTATTCTTCTTCGTATAATCCCGTTTCTATTTTCCCCCCACCCTTGCTTGTTGTGTGTTAGCATCCATATATCAGAGGCACCATTTGACCTTTGATTTGGGGGGCTTGGTTTATTTCATTTAGGATGATAGTTTCCAGATCCTTCTATTTACTGGCAAATGTCACAAAGTCATTCTTCCTTATGGCCAAGTAATATTCCATTGTATATATATATACCAGTTTCTTTATCCATTCATCTGTTGAACGGCACCTATGTTGGTTCCAAAGCTTAGCTATTGTGAACTGAGCTGCTTTAAACATTGATGTGGCTGCATCACTATACTATGCTAATTTTAAGTCCCTTGGGTATATACCAAGGAGTGGTATAATTGGGTCAAATGGTGGTTCCATTCCTGTATTTTTTGAGATTCTCCATACCACTTTGCAGAGTAGTTGTACCAATTTGCAGCCCCATCAACAATGCATGAGTGCACCTTTTCTCCATAACCTTGTCAACATTTCTTGTAACTTGTATTCTTGATAATTGCCATTCAGGTTGAAGTAAGGTGAAATCTCAGTAGTTTTAATTCACATTTCTCTAATTGCTAGAGATGATGACCATTTTTTCATATACTTGTTGACCATATTTCGTGAAAGTCTTCTTTATAAAATAAAAATCTATATTTTTTCTTATGATTTCTTCCACCTCTACCTCGAAGTCTTTTATACTCAGATACGCAAATATCTCCCCATTTATACTAGTCAGAAATGCCAATTATATTTTACATATTTTGCCTGGAGAGTTGTGTTCAGAAGAAGTCTGTGGCTACATCCTGACTTGGTAAAAACTAGAGCGTTCATCAATCATCAGTTTTTGCCCTAGGCACAGGATCAGGGAATAGTAGTACACATACCAAATTCTATGGCAAAATACTATCCACCCCCGCCAAGTGCCCCAACCCCAAGTGGCACCACAGCTGATCAACTTCCTGTCCCTGCTGGTTGTACTTGTTATGTGTTTGACGTCCCACGTGAGGACGGCAGAAAACCACAGTGAATTTCAGTAGAATGAAGTTGGCTCTAGAATTATCAGATCTGCGATTAAATCCTGTCTTTTATACCTATATTTTAAAAATAATCTCTCAGTTCCTCTAGCTGAAGAATATGTATAATAGCTCCCTTGTGGTATAATTATAATGAGTTAATGATGTAAGGGAGGGGACAGCAAGCTCTTTCTGTGAAGGGGCAAATGGCAAACATTTTAGATTTGGTGTAATGTTTGCCACCTGAAATAAGGAAATGTGAAAATATATCCAAAACAGTAAAAAAAAAAAAAAAAAAAAAGGTTAATTTTCTTCGATGTTTAGAGACTTTTTCTTATTTTTCTTTCTTTTTAGTATTAGACGTTGAAATAGGCAAGCTGCTTCATTTAAAATAGAAAAAAACCTTAGGTGAACTATAACAAATTATTATTTCTAATGAATTCCTTAGTGTGAATGAGTGTCAATCACAACTAGTAAGAGTAACAAATCTCACTAGTGTGGGAAGGACACCTGCTGGCCTCCCCATTTCACAAGTGAAAAAGCTTGTGGCAGAACCTGGCTGGGCCCTGAGGTCTCTGGAATCTGGAGGAAGTATGGGCCTTTCTCTCAAATCCCCATGTCCTAAGAGACAAGCCAGCTAGAGAGTCATTATCCTACATCATCTCTCCACCCACATGAAGATGTCCAGGGCCCTCTATCCTCTGACATCAGGGTGAGAAATCTGCCAACAGTGCAAAGGCAGAGGTAGATATTCCCCACCCCTCCAACCCCATGGCCCGAGTCCCTCACCCCCTCTACCACATCCCACTATCTGTACCTGACAGAATACTTTGGAGTCATTACTCTTGACTTGAACTCTAGCTCTACTCCTTACACAGGTGTGATCTAAGGTAAGTTACTTTGCCTCCTATTTCTCCTCTCATCTAAGAAATGTGAACAATGATCTCTACTTCATAAGGCAAATTTGAGAAACAAGTAACTCAATTCATTTTGTGCTACTGTAACAGAATGCCTGAGTCTGGGTATTTTATAAAGAATAGAAATTTATTCTCACATTCTGGAGCCTGAAAAGTCCAGGAGAGAGGTACTGGAGGTTTAATGTCTGGTGAGGGCTGCTCTCTATTCCTGAGATGGTACCTTGATACTTGAATCCTCCAGAGGAGCCTGAAGGGAACAAACTCCCTGTGTCAAGCCCCTTTATAATGGTACCTAATGCCATTCATGAGGGAAGAGCCCCCCTGTCCTAACCACTGCTTAAAGGGCCAATACCTTAATACCATCACATCAGTCATGTCTGAATTTTGGACAAGATGCATTCAAACCAACCGAACGCTTAACTCCAGGCTCAGTACACAGGAAGTGCTAAATAAATCCAAGTTTCCTTCCAATTCCCCAGATAAACCTCCAGAGGGCTAGATTCATAACCTCCAGCCTCAGAGTCAGAGAAAGCCATTATATAGAAGTGTGAGCAGGAAATCATTTGCAGCTTAAATTTCCTTTTAAACGATTGGCAAATCAGAGTTTTCCAAGTCCATTATTAATATCATTATTGAAATAAAACTTGTCGCTTTAATGTGTTACATTGTACAAAGATAGAACTACTGCCCTCAAGGAGGAAAGGGAGAAGTTGACAGGAGTTGATAAAGAGGAACACTGAGAAGATGTTTAGTAGCTTTTTCTCCCCTCTGCCAATAAATAAAAGCTATTTGTGTGGTTCCTCAATTCTAATCTTATATTTCTTGCCATTTTCATTGAGTTCCCAGAGGGGAGCCATCCTATTGTTGACATTTAATAATGCCAAACAATAACCAAGGGCTCATTAGGCCAGAGGAGGCCGGGAGAAGTGTTCAGCATTGGTGGCGGCCGCTGGGTAGGGTCCCATTTAAACCACTTTAGAGAGAGAAGGCTCTGTGCCGTTTGTAAAGCTGTCAAGATAAAGAAAAGTCACAGCCAGGGCTCCAATCGTAAATGAAAGGTGATGAAGACACTGGCAACCCTGTATGTGTTTAGGCTAGGATGGCTGAAGGTGGGGGAACCCAGAGTCGGGCGTGTGCTCCGAGGAAGGATCAGCGGAAAGCAGGTGGGGCATTCCACATGGTGAGGGACAGGTGTACCAGCTCAGGACACAGTGAGTGCACTGGGTGAGTGACTTTGGGTTTCCTTTTTCCAAGTTAAAATACATCTTTGGCACAGAGAACAAGGGTCAGAACATGCCCCATTGGAAAGGTGATAGTCCATTCCCCAAGAATGTTCTTTGGGTTTCCCTTTGTTCAAATCTTCGAGTAGCACCACTCTGCCTTGACTTATAATCCATTTTAATTGTCTGCTGCATTCCTCCCAGTGGAATTCAGAAGGCTTGGGCAATAACGACCACACAGCTTTCTGTTATCTATCATTTTGCATCTTCAATATCAGCTAATCACATTGGGTCAAAAGACCTAGGGAACTGGAAACCAGTGTTGGTATTTAGGAATAAGGGTTTCTGGTAAATTGAATTTTCTGCTCAACTCAAAATGAGTCAGTTCAATGATCAACACCAAAACGCTTTCAAGTAAAGACTACGCCCACTCCTCCAGCTCTGTGGACAGTCTAGTGAAGGGTATTGAACACTTCCTTGGTATTTCAGGAAGCCTTGGGTCCATAGGTTTATCATTCATTCCAGAATCTTTGCCTCACACTGCAGAAAGAATTAAAGAAAGTATAGGAAACTAGACAGATTGAGAACTGAGTCCTTAGCAACCTTAAGAAATCAAGAGGGACCATTGATTTTACTCCTTTCTTCTTTTTAAAACTAAATTTACTAAACCAATTTGCTTTCATGTGGCATGTCTCTTTCCTTTGAAAGGATAAAATAGAAAACTAGTTGATTATGGCTTATAGAACCTGCAGTGTGGTTAATCATGGCTTCACTATATGTGACAATCTTCTCAAATATGAACACTTTATTTTTGATGTACCTACCTCGATGTTTGATGTGCACAGTAGATGGGAATAGATGGGGCACATTGTAGTGATACTTCACTTACCTGAATACACATGGGGATGAGCTTCTTTTTTTTTTTTTTTTTTTTCTGGATAACTGAAATACAAAAACTTTAAAAAGTGTACTAACTTTGATTCAAATTGTTTTAAGTACACCCCTTAATCCCCTACCTGGTAGAACAAACTGTACATGTGCTACATAACCATTGTCTTCAAGAAGTTTCCACATAACTAGGATATACCTTTTTATCCCCTCCTGACCATTAAAATTTGCTTAATCTCTTTCAAAATAAAAATCTGTGAGTCAAAGATTATTTGAATTAAATACAAGAGTAAATAATATTTATAAAGGATGTGAAAATATTATGTATGGATGAGCATATATTTACTATTCAACATATTTGAGCAAATGGAGGGACCATCATCAAATATGCTAGAGGAGTAAACCAGTACTGCTGCAGGCTGTCAGGGTCACACTATGTGGATGGACAGTATATTGGGACCAGCAGGTTCCTTCCTTCAACTTCACTCTACCTTTTGACAATACAGTGGAGTTTTTGTTTTTGTTTTTCTTTTTTTTTTTTTTTTTTTTCATCAACCTATCCATCCATTCTAAACTAAGGAACTATTACCTGAGTCCTTTGTATGGGCAAAGATTTTTGTATTAGGCTGTAAAAGTATGCAAAGATGGAAAATAAAGGGAAAAACTACACTCACAGAAAGAGATCACAGTAGTTGAAGCTTCCAGGTATGAATAAATTGTTTCTGCTGCTGGTTTATTTCCCCACATTGTTTTAGTCAGCGTTTTCACTGCTGTGACCGAGACCTGACAAGAACAATTTTAGGGGAAGAAAAGTTTATTGAGGGGCTTATGATTTCAGAGTTCTCAGTCCATAGCAAGCCAGCTCCATTCCTCAGGAACATCCAGACAGAAGAGTGTGGCAGATGGAAGCAGCTCACATGATGATTAGAAAGCAGAGAGAGAGAGACTTCACTTGCCAGATATAAAATACCCCAAAGGCATGCCCCCAGTGACCCACTTCCTCCAGCCACACCCTACCCGCCTTCAGTTACCACTCAGTTAATCCCATTAGTGGATTAATTCATTTATTAAGTCAAGGCTCTCATAATCCAATTATTTCACCTCTGAATGGTCTTGCATTGTCTCACATGAGCTTTTGGGGGACATTTAATACCTAAACCATAACACAAGTATCAACAGATTCCTAAGTTGCTGAACTGATCCTAGAATTCTGACCTTTTAGGTTTACTTGAGACTTTGTTTCATCCTCCCAAACAGACCAGTCAACTAAAGCTTTGGAATCGTCTATAGATGACAATAAGGATTCAATGGACAGAGTCTTAGCTGAAGGGAAATCCAATAGCAGGGCTAGAGCTTAGACAAAAATGTTTAGGGGTGGAAAATGGTCACCAGAATCCACCTATCATTCTTAAGAGATTCACACCATCTTGTCAAGCACTGAACACCAGGGTCTTTGAGACACAGGAAATTGAGTGTTTCAAGTCCTATTAAAGAGTGTGGTGATTACAGGAAAAGAGAAAACTGTACAGAAAATAGGCCAGAACACTTACCCCACACACAAACAACTTTGTAGTTATCTCAACCTGCTAAAAAGCAATTACTATCCAGGGAAAAGACTGACACAGAGGGACTAAGAGTACATGAGCAATCCAGCTGCTATTTGTAGAAAAATCAGGATATGGAAATTTCAGAACCAGAACAGAGGGTTCCATTAAGTGCTGGTATTCACTCTGCTAAGAATTCTCTGGAATGACCCTGGGTGTCTAATTATCATCCACACTGAAAAGGAAACTCAGGTCTTCCTTCAAAAGCTCATTCCTTGAAATGCTCCTTTGGCAGCTCTGAATTCAGTCACAGCCGGATTCCACCAGTGCCACATGTTTAAGGGGCAAGTTAAAAACCCTGTGAAGACACCCTAAAAGTGCAACTTGGGCCCATTTGCCTGACAGTGGTCATTTTGAATTGATTCATTGAAAAATGATGCTACAGTAGATGATTTCTATTATTTCTCTGGTTCCAACCAAGAAATCTCCCATGTGCTCAAAGACAGTGGGTGACAAGATGAGAAGTGACGAGTCCCATCCTTTGTGATTCTCTCTTTTTCATCCCACATTCTATAGACAACACAATTATTTCTGCCACCATCTTTCATTTCTCTACTACCAATTGCATGGAGAAATCTTTCCTTTTGTTTAATTAATATAAACTTGGAGATCTGAAAAAGACCTTTTTCTATTAAATAAACAAGAAAACAAACCTCAAGGAATGAACACCAACAGAAGCAAAGCACAAGCTTCCAAACTAAACCAACCAGGGGAACTAAATTAAATACCTAGTACCAGAGCCCTCAACCAACCTATCAATTAAACTTTGGAGGAATGGGGCCTGTGAATAAGTATTTGTACTGAAGTCCTGAGTTGAGGTTTATAGAACAGCCAGCACTGTCTTTTGATCAAACTTGGCAACCACTGCTTCAGTTTCCTGATCCTGTCCAACTTAGTCTAGCCAATTCATCATTGATGCAATTTAGTTATGGTGGTGGGCCATGTTCAAACCTCATCACAAAGGGATGCATTAAACTGTCAATAGTTTTGGTGAGCCAGGCCCCTCTCTGAGTAAATAATAAAATATATCCTAACTTAAAACACATGTACTTCTACTATAACAATTATTAGGGTAAGCAGATGGTAGAACCTCAACAATGGAAGAATTTTATATAGTGAAGAAATTTGTGATGTAACATCCTTTATCCTTGGGCAGCTGACCTTGGCAGGACTATATCAACTATTCCTAAAATCACTTTTTCCAAAGTTATCTTCATCCACTGATGAATAGCTTAAATTGATAAAATATTCTTTGTTAAATGAACCTTTATATAGCTTTTATAACTTTCCATTGTTGCTCTAATTTTTGCCCTCCAGAGTAATCCAGAACAACTTGACTCCTCTATGATCATTTTTCAAATATTTGAAGTCTATAAGCATGAAGCAATTAATCTTCCTAACCATTCCTCATAACTTTTTACATGAATTATCATCAAGCTATACCTTTCCCATATATCCTGAATACTGGACTTTCCAAGTGCTTTTATCTTTAAGGATTATTTGCAATATTGATTCTCTTATCTATTAGGCTGTGTTAACTTGATAGCCCTGAAATCTCAGTGACCTAATACAACCAAGTTTATTTTGTGCTCACATTATTTATTCAACAAGCAGCAAGAGACTCTGCAGTCACTCAACAACTGAGGCTGTGATAGAGTTCAACATTTTCTAGCTGCACCAGGCAAAATATGAGTCTTGATCCCTGCAGCAGCGCAAGAGATGAGAGAGTCTCACACCATCACATCAGAAGGTTGCCCTCAGCTCACTGACTGGAAGTGGTTGTGTGGCCACTAATATAAGGTGGTCTGAGTAACACGGAGTGATCATTAACTAATAAGTGAACACACATGCTGGTTATCCTACCTGCCCTTTTTCAGTTCAAGCACAGTAAGCATTCGTTCCATATAGACTTCCAACACACTGACACAAGTTTTGAACCAGATGAGATTTGACAGCACTACTTAGAGACTCCTTAGTTGGACTTAACTTCTTTTGACTGAAGATCTTCTGTTCTGATAATGCACTAAGTAATCAAGGTGAAACCCAAATAAACGATCCAAAACTTCTTCCAGACCTCCCTTTCTGCATCTTATCTTCCCTAACTTCAAAGTTCACAACCGAATTCTATCACACCAAGAAGCTCCTGTGGTCTCAGAGGGGAGCAGCCAGCACACGAACATCATAACCAGACAAGCATAAAGTTAGAAGCCTGTTGAGTTGAAAATACTATGTTCCTTTCAAACTGGAAGCACGAAGTCCACATAGACACGTTTGCACCTAGCACCACACGGGCAACTTCTCTCTCTAGGCAGGATCCTTAAGTATTTACACGAACCACTGCCGTGGTCACCATCAATTCTAAGGAACTCTCAAAAGATTTTAGTTCAAGTACCACGGGCCCCAGAAGTGAGACCTGATAGCTTTAGATATGGACCTATTTAAACTTCATAATTCCAAACCCTTCTGTATAGACATACGCATATTCAGTTCATCCAAATACTGAGTCTCAGAGAAGTGGGATTAAATAGTAAATGCCACAATAGTACAAGTGTCCAAGTGTCTGCCTCTTCACTTTATTTTCCTTGCTAACAGGTGATGTTGACAAATACACCAGGTAACTCTGTACCACTCAGTTTTCTGCTCATGCTGTTTTTTCTGGCTGGAAGCCTTCCATGACACTTTTCTCCTTCCTGACGCCTTTTCCTCACACCTTTAGGGTATCTAGCCAACATCTTTCTATATTCATTATATTATTACAGCTATAGGCCTTTGTACAATAAGGAATTATAACTTTATAAAACTGAAAGGGCCAAAATCCCTTGAAGAGTCTGAAGAGACATATTACAGCTCTGTCACAGCTTACAAGCCAATTCTTCAGGGCTCGCTTCGCTTCCAGATCCATAGCCACGGTGAGCCCAGGAAAAAAGTCTCTGCACCAATCAGGTGTAGACAGCATAACGACAATGAAGTTTAAAAAAAAAAAAAATTACTACTTTTTTGTTCCAATTAGTTGTACATGGCAGTAGAATGCATTCACACTTTTTTATAGATCATACATAAGTGGAGTGTAATCTCTCACTTTTCTGATTATACACATTGCAAGATCACAGCGGTCCTGCTGTCACACATGCACATGAGGTTCCTTTCACTTTGTTATCCTTCCCTCCCCCTCACCCCCTCCCTCTCTTCACTCCCCTCTGTCTGAGTCCTGAACTTTGTCCACACAGAGGAACAAATTGGCGAGTGACACATGGCCAGATCACCTGAGCTCTAAGCACCTGTAGCTGAGCAATCTGAGAGAGTTTGGAGCATTATTGCTTCAAAACCTCTAAGAAGAGGACTATATATTCTTGAAATCCTTCCTGACAATTTTTTCTTAAATATTTGGGGATGACATTTAGATTCTCCTTATATTCAATCAAAAATTCCTGGTGAGAATCCCTACCAATATCTTTTGATCAGTTAGTTAGAGAATTCAGTTTCAAGTCTCATGTAGATTACCACTAGCCTGTGCTGAATTTCTAATCACTATCAAATATTTCACATGTGAACCAAACCAGACATATTTATAAAATAATTGAAATAAAGAAATACAAATTTACAAAATAATTGAGAACATCTTCTTACCACCCCAACTGGTTTGCCCACAATTATTAAGCTGAATGCTAACAGATTCATGCCACCTTGCTCTCCTGACAGCTTCTCAATTTCAATATAAGTATAATCCAGATTCAAGAGATTATCACCTGGTCATTCCTAGCCTATATGTTATTTATAATTAAGGCAGAAATATGTATCTTCTCCCCCATGTTATTCTTGCCAAGATTATTTTAAGAGCAATTTAAATATGCCCACTTTCCCTTTTGCCACCTGAATTTATAGCACATATAGAGTAGTAGCTTTATTTTGTGTCTCTTCCTCCTCCTCCTCCAGTTAGCTATTCTACAGTTATTTTCAAGATACAATATACAGCAATAGCAAGATTTCTAAGTCTAAAATTCTCTTATATTAGAAGCATTTTAAGGGATAAGTGAAGTATTATATCCTAAATTATTTTTTTGTTGTTGTTTTTGGATACATAACAGTAGAATGTATTGTGACATCTTATACATACATGGAGTACAACCCATTCCAGTTAGGATCCTATTCTTGTGGTTATAGGTAATGTGGCGTTACACCAGTATTCATACATGACGGAAGGAAAGTTATGTCCAATTCATTCTACTGTCTTTCCTATCTAGTTTTAATTTCCCGACATCTATGTCATAAAAATAACCACCTAAGACCTATAATAAATGGGTATTTTAAAATATATCTATAGCAGTGGAAACATTCAGAGGAAGGGACTTGACACTCAGAGACACACCTTACCAAATATAAAGATTCTTAGCTTGCTACCACTAACCAGGACATGCGTCAAAACAGAAAAATGAAGAGCTGATGGCTGGAAGTCTCAGAAGTAGAAATTATAAATTGGCCTCCCCACCAGGGCTTTTCCTTGAGGGACTTCACCTCTACTAGTTGAAGAAAAATACTTTCTCAAATTAGTATAAATAAAGGCAATGAGAGAATGAAATAGTCAGATGTTTTTAGGGAGCATTGGACCCTTCAATATAGCTGGACCACAGGGAAAAAATAATGCAGAAAAAGATGAGGTGGGGAATCTGACCAGGGCTTCTTTGAGGAGAGTTCTGGCTACCATAGAAAAGCATCTGGACTGGATTCTAAAAATGATCAAGTTTTAAAGGGGAAGAGGATAATAATATTAGATTTTAATTTCTGAAAGATAACTTTTATCTATGCTATTCTAAATGACTAAACTAACTGTAAAGTATAGTATCATTTTTATAAATAAATCTATATATGTCTACACATATGTATGGTTTATACATGTAGAAAATTATCATATTTAAAATAAACTCAGAAGTTACCCACATGGAGTGGTTTTAGGGTTTCAAGGAAAGACTGGTAACCTTATATATTATTTGAATTTCTAAAATAAGCACACACTTGTTTTGAAGAAAGCTCACCCTGGCAGCAATACTGAGGTGCAAGGCTGGAGTTGGAGAAATCAATTAAGAGGCTGTTGCAATTTAACTGTCCAAAGGATAGGCAATGAGAGTCCAAACGGAGACATCAGGGAAAGAGAGGCGGAGGTGGATTCCAGCCATATTAAGTATATAGACTGAGCACCACAGCAGCGTTGGCTGGGGGGAGATGAAGAGGAGGTTAGAGTCACTTCCAGGTTTCCAGCCGGAATAACTCAGCCACCCTCCTAGAAGTATGGGATAAAGTACAGAATTTGGGGGAGAATAAAACTTCAGGTTTGGAAATGTCTAGTTTGAAACATCTATGAAGCATCTCGGTAATAATGGCCTTGTGAGGGAACTGGGTTTATATACCTGAAGCTACCAGAAAAAGCTGAGCTTATCAGCAACAGAATGGAGGACCCAAACCTGCTATGATAACATATCAGGCTATATCCTTGTAGGAATCAGAACAAACTCCAGGAACTTCAAATACGAAGGGATTAATAACAAGAGTGTTGGGGAAGGGAACTAGCCGGGGAAGTGGGGAATTCAGAAACTAGTAACATGGGGAAGCTGCAACTGCATCTAGGCCCAAGGGAAGAAGGGGGAGAAATAAAGTGCTAGGGATCTCTGAGAACCCCAACAATAGAGGAGCAAAACCCGCTGAACGTATGAGCAGAGGAGGGATGCTGTGATTGCAAGAAGTATCTCCAAAGCAGAGATGAAGCAGCAAAGAAATACCCTGGCTTTTCTCTCCTCTCTTCCCCTACTATCAGTAAATCACAAGGTACATCGGCTTCCCAATTTTATTCTCATTACACTACGGTGTTTGCATGTATCTGTGCATGGGCCAAAAGCAACCAGAAGGCAGAGGTCAAGGGAATCTGGATGATGCAGTCCACAGCCTCCTGGGCACAGAGGTAGGCAGTGAAATGTAGGGAACAATCATCATCCTACTGACCCTTATTCAGTGAGATTATCTATCCACAAGTTGTTTCTCTGGGGAGACTGCAATGACCCTGGGGAAGGAGAAGAAACTGACATGCATGAAATGATCACAAGGAAGCTACGGGCAGCACTCTTCTATCTTTGAGACTTGGTCTCCAATCCCTACTTCATAACTTATGGGTCTTATTATTGTGGGCAAAGTACCACATTTCTCTAAGTCTTCATCTTTAAAATTAAAATATTACTGAAGTTATGGGAGTGTCATGAGGATTAATTAAATTTTTCATTTAAGTTTTTAACCCCAAGGTTGTTACAGAGCAAACACTTGGTGAATGTTAAGAGGAACAGATGAACACAATGACTATCAATGGAAAGGGTCACTAATTCAGATCCTAAGAAATGACCTAGAAAAGCTCAAGTTGACAGAGTTTTCCAGCTTACAGCTTCAATGACAGTTAAGATTTAACAAAGTACGTAGGGGAATACATAAATTCTTGATTAAAGACATGGAGTGGGAAACAGCATAGTGTACACAGAGGACCGTAAGGAGACAGGGAGTGAGGAAGTCTTATACCATCTCTAAAAGCCAGCCTAATAGAAAAAGGACACCCCCACACATTATCCTGATATCATCCTTTCATTTGTGCCTTGTGGCCATCAGCCTTTATTTCTCTGAAAAGCACTATTTTAAAATGTCTTAATAGTCTCCTCTCTTTAGAAACTGAGTACAATTGGCAAGCTATAAGTAACATATAAAAAGACAAACCTGTAGAATAAAAAGGTCCAACTTCTTGTAATAGTAGAGAATGTATTTCAGAGAGGCTAACCTGAGACCTAATTTTCAGAAAGACTTCTTTGACAAAAATGGGTTCCTATTACTGTCCAAATGCCTTTGATTTCCAATAGCAAAATTTCTCATCTACTCCATATTTTCATGTCTCCTAACATTTGCTTCATCTTATGCCCTAGTTATTGAAATTACAGTTATCTAACATCTCTAACATGGTGTCATATCATTGAAAGAAGAACAATCCTCCTATGTCCTTGTAATCCACCATGGTTGTGATTCCCAAATGCAAAACCTATGTCCTAATCACCACAGACACTTGCTAAAATTACAGACTCAAAGACGAAGTGTTTCTACTTCTGTTATTCTATAATGAAAGTCAGGATCCCATGAGTTTAAGAATCTGGACATGTATTCATTTTGAAGAAACTCTGAGACCCAATAACTGGAATCAAATATTCTTTGCCCAAGTCTATACCCAGTAGTTACTATAGAAGGAAGGACAAAGAATTGACTCAAATAGTCAAAAAACAGCAGTGAGCGGGATAACTGGGATCCATTCCAAGTTTTCTGAGGAATCTCCATACTGCTTTCCATAATGGTTGCACCATTTTTCATTCCCACCACCAATGTATGAGTGTACCTTTTCCCCCACATCCTTGCCAACATTTATTGTTGCTTGTATTCTTCATAGTTTGCCATTCTGAATGGAGTGAGATGAAATCTTAGAGTAATTTTGATTTGCATTTCTCTAATTGCTAGAGATGTTGAACATTTTTTTCATATATTGTTGAAATAAGCCAAATCCATAAACCAAAGGCCTGTATGTTTTTTCTGATATGTGGATGCTAATTCACAGTAAGCAGGGGGAGTGGGGAGATACGAAAAAATGCAGTTATTTTATATTAGTTAGAAGGGAATGAAGGGAGGGAAAGGGGTATGGGGGTAGGAAGGACAGAAAGTGAAACAGACATTATTACCTCATGAATATATATAACTGCATGGCTGATGTGATCCTATAATATTTATAATCAGAAAAAAAGAGATATTACACTCCATTTATGTATGATCTATCAAAATTTATAAAGGCATTCTACTGTCATACGACAAAGAAATTTTTAAAATTTTAAAAGAAGAACCAGCAATGAATGTTCTTTTACCCTAATCTATTTTGTCTATTTGTCAAACACAAGAAAATACTGAAAGTATCTAGGAAGATAATAACATAGTCAGATAAAATGTTTTATGTAACCTTTTGTCCACCTTAGGGAAGGTGTCTTTCCAGAATTAGGAGATAATTTCAGAAGCTGACCAGTACTTTTAGAAAAATGTGAGGTGAGTGTGAATTAAAGGCAGTGGAAATAGGAAAAGAGATGTGACCATCTTCACTTAGAAGAAGTGTCAGAAATTAATAATTAACTGGATGCATGGACGGTAGAGAAGAAGATCTAACAAGTAACTTCTGTGTTTCTTACTTGGGTACATGGGTAGACAGAGATATAGACAAGGGGATTATAGGAAGAGTAACAAAGCTGGGGTTGGAGAGATTGTAGAAAGGTTGGTAGTCAAATGATGGAGCTGCATGATCTAATATTATTCCCAGGTGGTTCCCTATTATTTGATACATGAATCTCAGAAAAGTAATCTGGGGCCCAGGTTTAAATGTGAAGAATAATGATATACAAGTGTTGGGGGAAGCCATATATATTGTAAGATACTCTACAAGTATCTTGGTAAGTAGAAAGATAAACTACGTAGGAAAGTATCTTTAGAGCAGGTTGTAGATGAAAGGCTAACAAAAGAGATTGGGAAAGAGTAACTGGAAAAAAACAAGAAAATGAGGCGGCTCAACTCCTTCAAATCTCAATTGCTCGGTAATACATTCCAAGAAGAGGGGAGGGAGTTGAAATTAAGCTTCTCCCCTAGTAGTCGGTAAAAGCCAATATTTTTCTCCTCTTGAATTTCAGGACCTTTCCCCATCTGCTTTCTGGCTTCTATCCCATTCTCCATGATTTCTCAAAGATTACCAGCAGGTTATATGCAAGCCATCATAATTTTATAGAAGAAAATTCTCTTTTCCTCCTAGGTAAAAACAACAAGCTTTAATTTCTCTTTGCCTAAATGCCACCAAAGAAAGAAGGCATTTAATTATTTGTCTTTTAAAACATGTTTTTCATTGCATTTGCAAAGGTTTACAAGGAATACATCTAGTGCTTAATTGCTTATAGCTAGGGAATACAATTATTCTTCTGGAGTCTACCAAATATTTATTGTGATTGCCTCAGCCTAGGTTTCAGGCTCATACCACAAAGATTGAAACTAATTGAGCCCAAACCCCAAAGCTATTAAATGATGGCAGACTTGTGTTGAAAAACAGGGTTATGTGATGCCTTTGACGTGGGAGGTGGTGTTAATGTATTTTTCTGTGCTGCTGGAAAAACCTGATTGACAGAACTCATTCTTTGCCACATAATTATCTATTTCTTTGTTGAACCCATCTGGTCCTCCTTAACAGTGTGCTAATGCCATCATAAAACAATCAGACTAAATTGGTCTTCTGGTGATCAATGGTTAATGTGGTTTGATACAAATTATTCTTAGACTGTGCAGCCTTTCCTATTAAAATTGTAAACAGACATTAGGTATTGACAGGGCTTTTCTCAATATCTGCATGTGTGAAAGAGAAATCATAAATCTCTTGGCATCTTTTGGGTAGCATTTTTTACAGAGACTTATTTAAACCCCATGGCCGCCTGCGTACCCCTTGCAAGTCCCTAACATTCATAACAAATTCAAAATTATCCATCTTTTTTCCCCACCCGTTCTCTACTTAAAACCACACGGCAGTTGTTATTATTAGAATAAAAATCTTACTAATGGGAAATAAATTAAGGAATTCTGAAGGAAGTTACTAGGCATGGTTGTAAAGAGAAAAGAAGGGAAGGTGGAGTGAAACCTTCCAGAATTGAGCAGGAAAAGGGGCCCTGTGCTATCAGGGAGAGGCCACTTCCCAGTGGGAACTCCCGCCATCCTATCTCCCAGCTGGCACCCAACTGTCATTCTCCACCTGCAGATCCAGAGCATCCTCTGCTCCCTGGAGCTTACTCTGCAGGCAGTTCATACTGACCATTTGTCCCAAAACATACATCCACTCCTGTCACCCTCCCTCTCTGAACTTCTTTGATGATTTTCCATTCCTTATGATATTTTCAATTGCCTAGAAAGTCCGTTCAGGTCTTCTGTAATTTTGTCCCTACTTATCTTTGTATTAAATGCTAAGTGTTTAATGATAAGCAACTTTTTAAATTTGTTCTAATTAGTTATACATGACAGAATCCATTTATGCACTTTGGTATACCATATATAAATGAACTTATCTTTTCCTACAAGCCCTCACATACTCTGGCCACCTGGAAACACTCATGGGCCTAGGCTTCCATTCTGCTGGTGTCCTCATCATGAAATTCTTTGTCTCCAGCTCTCTTGCCCACAATTTCCTTCATTAAAACATATTCGACACCCACTTTGGAAAATGTTAATTACAAGATAATGTTAATCATACCCTATGAGCCAAAAAATTTCATTCTTAGATCTATGCCCAAGAAAAATATATACACATGTGAAATGTTTATGACATTATTTATAAAAGCCCATGTATGACATGATCTTGTTTTCATCAACAGTAGAGTGACTCCATTGTCTAGTATATCCATTGACTAGAATACTACACAGCAATGAAAATGATTGAAAAGCTGCAACACAAACAAAGCTGACCACTCTTGGAAATAAAATGCCAAACAAAGAAACACAACATCAAAGTATGCTTTCTTAGATTCCAATGACATAAAATTTAAGCAAGGGTGAAACCAGCCCATGGTGTTCAACACAAAGGCATTGGTGGCTACGAGTGGAGAAGAAGGGATGGTGATTAGAAAGAAGGGCCATGGGGCTTCTGGACGAGTGAAATGCTGTGCTTCTACTTCAGAATAATTCATTGTCCTGTACCTTGAAGGTAGCATGCTTCCAGATGTATATTACACATTATGGAAATTTTTTAAATTCCTATTTTTGTTTTCAAGTCAGATCAAGTAGTAAGTTGAAACACAAAGTTCCAGCTTAACTCTCCCATTAGAGTTATTTGCTTCCTTTTCCAGGTTTTCTTTAGGCCTGATCCTGTCTTCTTCCATCCCTTCCCTCCTATTTATGTCCCTGTCCTCTCTCTCTCTCTCCCTTCCCACCTCTCATTTAATTAACAGACTTTGAATTTTAAGCTCGATTATAACTCATATGGCATAGGTTAGGTAATGCAAAAAGATCAGTAAATAAAGCCAAGAAATGGAGGGAATTTGAAGGGGAAAAAATGTAGCAACTCCATTATTAGTTCCATTTAAGTCTAGTTTTGGTTGACCCTTCAGCTTAGAGATGGCACGTAAACAATTTTCCTTGCCAGTTCCTTTTGCTAAAGTCAAATTTCTCCCCCTTCCACATACTTCTCATGCCACTGTGCAATGGGTTTGTCATTGTTATCTTGGTGAAAGAGGGTGCTTCACCAGGTATGTTTCCAAGTACTGAGGAGCAATGGAGCAAGGCCACCTACCAAACTAAGGTGGTGCCTTCAAAATTTTTCAGGGACATGGTTCACAAAAGACTTCAGCTAAGCCATCTTCTGGAGCCCGGTAATGATATTCAGTCTTCAACCTGAGTTTTTCAGGCTCACAGATCAAAGCTAACAGGTTCAAGTCTACTTAGTAAACTCAGATCTGCAGGAAATCCTTGTATTGCTTGTATTCCCACCCATAATGTGCAGCAAAAATCCATCTCCCTGCCTTTTGCAATCCCATGTGGCCATGATACCAGACTCCCAGAACTATTTTTAAATTGGGCCACAGATTTTAGATTTGACTCCCAATCCCAGAACCAGCAGTCTCCCTGAGGTGCAGATTTTCCCAGTCCCTGGGTGGTGCTGGAGCTCTCTGCATCCTGAGCTCTCTGCTCAGGCCCATCTTCCCATCCGCCATCACCCCTCCGCACACCCGCGATGTGCTTTCAGAGGACAAACTGTCACCTCCCACAGCTCTTCCAATTCATAGATGCCCGTTTCTTGACCTATTAGATGGAATGTGAAACAGGGAAGAAATCATTCTCATTCTCTTGGTTTGGTTTTTCTAAGTATGTGGAATGGGCAATTATCCATCTAAGCCAGAAAGATGTTCTCAGCCTGTGAATGTTCCAGTTGCAATTTTTACTTTACTCAATTCTAACTATAACAAGAAAAGAAAGAAAGGAAAGAAAGTAAAAGAAAAGCAAACAAAAAAAATAGAAGGCTTTCAAAGTTGCACTTAGACACAATCCCCAAAGCCTGAGAGCATGAGTCCAATAGGTGACTGGTGACCTCCAGTGTACTTAATCCATTAGAAATGTTCATACAGGCTTTCAACAATATTGTTTTCTCTGCCCTTTACTCCCTACTACTGTGTCACGAAGTCCTCAATGACTCACATTGCTTATTTCTTTTCCACAGATTTGAAGGCAATCATGATTTTTTTTGTTCTGGACTACTTTTCCTTAGGAATACTTTAGATTGAATTCCTACAACATACATTATGCTGCCTCAATTTTTCCCTCTCTTTTCCTTAATTTTCTACTTGTTGAATAGAGCTTCTTACTTGAAATGTTATATTCTCAACCACTAAACCTTATTAATTTCATTACAGGATACTTTTATCCCAGACCTCCTTGTTGTTTTTATAGTTGTTGCTTAAAAGAAAGAAAAGAAAATGAAGGAAGGAGGAAGGAAGGAAGAAGGAAGGAAGGAAGGAGGAGGGGAGGGAGGGAGAAGGAAGGAGAAGGAAGGAAGGAAGGAAGAAGAAGAAGGAAAGAGAAGGGAGAAGAGAGAAGAAAGAAAGAAAGAAAGAAAAAGAAAGAAAGAAAGAAAAGAAAGAAGAACACCATAGCCCTGAAGCCAGATCAGTTACAGTTACGGGGTTTGTTAGGTTATATTAGCTGCTATACTAATCCAACCCCAAAAATTTCAATGGCTAAACACAGTAAGAGTGTATCTGATGTGTATAATTAGTGTGTGTTACATGTTGGAGTGGCAGGTCAGTAAGCAGGAATTCCTCCAAGAAGAGAATAAGAGAGCCAGGCTCTTTCTATCTTGGGGGTCTTGCAGAACTCTGAACCAGTAGAAAAACTAAAGTAAGTAGGAAAGACCAATGATTTCAGTAAAAAATAATAAATGCAGATCCAGAAGATATAGATTCCTCCTGTTACATCCCCTCCTGACTGGTTAACTGCCTTCTAATAATCCCAGATTTTGAAAAATTAAACTTGGCAACTCTGGTAGACAGTCATTCTACCATGGTACCATGATATCAGTGCCCAAAAGGATCCTTCAACTCCTTCAGTGATTCATAACATTCTCTTCTCACTACTTCCTTCAAATTTTTTAAAAAAATGCTTTCAGTAAATTATTATATGCTAAGCATATCACCAGGTCCTGAAAATAAATAGACCTGGTCCTTGCTCTCAAGATTTCTCACTTGGTTATAAGTAAAGTGTGGAGGTTTGATCATTAATACATACCATTGAATACCTGTGTCTGACACTCATAGAAGCCAAAGACCAAATAATTATTAAATATGTAATTATAATTATGATTATAATTATGATTGAAAAGACAAATATTAGGGGGATATGGAAGCAAAATAGGGGGACTTGGTTTAGAGGGAAAATTTGGAAAGTAAAGAGAAGTGGACCAAAGTATTTTTGTGAGAAAATGATTCTTATAAATAGGCCAATCCCATTTTTATCAAATTTTTTCACACTTTTTCTTAAAAATAGTTTCTAATTACTAGGCAACCAAATTCTGAAGTTTAAAGTAAAAAAAAAGTAAATAAGCTTTACTTTGCCAAAAATGTCCTTCATATTTTTTATTCAAACCTGTAGTTTAAAACCTTTAGGTGTTTTAAGTTCAAAAAAAAATTTTTTTTAAATTTCTTCCTGCATAACATGCCTCTTCAACTATTATGTATTCCTAAATTCAACTACAACTTTTAAAATATTTTCTTTAGGTTTAAGAAAAAGTGCTAATTCAATTGTCTCAAAAAAAAAAAATACTTGGAAACCAATCTAACAAAAGAGTTGAAATGAAAACTATACAGCACTAAAGAAAGAAATTTAAAAGGACCTTAGAAGATGGAAAAATCTCCCATGTTCTTGGATAGGCAGAATTAATATTGTCAAAATGGCCATACTACCAAAAGTGTTATACAGATTTAATGCAATTCCAATTAAAATCCCAATGTCTTTTCCTCATGGAAATAGAGAAGCAATTATGAAATTCATTTGGGAAAAATAAGAGAACCCAGAGTCAAAGCAATCTTTAGCAACAAGAGTGAAGCAGGAGACATCACAATACCAGACTATCAACTATACTACAGAGCTATAGTAACAAAAATGGCATGGTATTGGCACCAAAATAAACAGGTAGACCAATGGTAAGAATAGAAGATGGATACTAGAAAAAGGTGCCAAAAAACATACATTGGAGCAAAAAACAGCCTCTTCAACAAATGCTGCTGGTAAACTGGAAATCCATATGTAGCAAAATGAAATTAAATCCCCATCTCTCACCTTGTACAAAACTCAACTTGAAGTGGATGAAAGGACCTAAGAATTAGCCTAGTGACGCTGTACCTGTAAGAAGGAAAAGCAGGCACAAATCTTCATCATGTCAGTTTATGACCTGACTTCCTTAACAAGACTACTAAAGGGCAAGAAATAAAATCAAGAATCAATAAGTGGAATGAAATTCAAACTAAAAAGCTTCTTCTCTCAGCAAGGGAATCAATCAATAATGTGAAAAGAAAGCCAACAGAGTAGGAAAAATTCTTTACCACACACAATCGATAGAAACACTAATCTCCAGGATATATAAAGAACTCAAAAAATTTATACCAGAAAAAACAAATAAC
This sequence comes from Sciurus vulgaris, assembly GCF_902686455.1. Taxonomy (NCBI): domain Eukaryota; kingdom Metazoa; phylum Chordata; class Mammalia; order Rodentia; family Sciuridae; genus Sciurus; species Sciurus vulgaris. The sequence continues at coordinate 75,921,709 of NC_136474.1, read as the reverse complement.
CCAATCAATAAATAGGCTAAGAAACTGAACAGGGACTTTACAAAAAAAAAAAAAAAAAAAAAAAAAAAAAAAAAAAAAAAACATAATGGTCTACAAATAGTTTGAAAAAATGTTCAACATCTCTAGCAATTAGATAAATGCAAATCAAAACTACTATAAGATATCATCTCACTCCAGTTAGAATGGCAATGATCAAGAATACAAGCAACAATAAGTGTTGGAGAGGATGTAGGGAAAAGGTACACGTATACACTGCTGGTGGGACTGCAAATTAGCACATTACCCTGGAAAATAGTATGGGAGAACTATTTCCATGGAAATAGAGTAGGAATTCCCTTAGAAAACTTGGAATGGAACCACCATTTGACTCAGCCATCCCACTCTTCAGTCTATACACAAAAGACTTAAAATCTGATACTACAGTGATGCAGCCACGTCAATGTTTATAACAGCTCAATTCACATAGCTAAGCTATGGAACCCAACTTAGATGACCTTCAATAGATGAATACATTAAGAAATTGTGGCATATATACACAATGGAATATTACTCAGCCTTAAAGGAGGATAAAATTATGGCATTTGCTGGTAAACGATACAGTTGGAGAACAGCATGCTAAGCAAAATAAGCCAGTCCCAAAATACCAAAGGTCAAATCTTTTCTCTGATATGTGGATGCTGATCCATAATGGGGTAGGTGGGGAGAGAGATGAATGGAAGAACTTTGGATTGGGCAGACAGGGAGTGAGGGAGGAAAGGGGGCAGGGGAGGGAAAGATGGTGAAATGAGACTGACATCATTATCCCTTGGTACTTGTATGATCCCATGAATGGTATGACTCTATATCACGTACAACCAGAGAAATGAACAGTTGTGCTCCTTTCATACACAAGGAGTTGAAATGCATTCTGCTGTTATGTGTAATTAGTTAGAACAAGTAAAAATAAATAAATAAAAGAAAAAGTGCTAATTATTGCATTCTGGGTTTTTATAATATTGGTATATAATAGATGGGATAGAGAAAAGAGTAGCCCTTGCTAAGGGTCAGGATGTAGAGAAGAATTTACTACAAAATTCAATTCACAAAAGTGAATTAAAAAATATATATATATACATACACACACATATATATATATAAATTTTAAGATATTATTAACATTCAATGTTTCTTAGCAGCTTTTTTCCCTTCTGAAACTCCAAAGTTTCAATTTTAAGAAAGTATAGATTTTCTCTAAAAGATCTTTTCTTTAAATTTTTTTTTCTTCAATATTTTCCTTAAGTCACTCCTGTCATCTCATTTAGATGCAGCAAATTTTGAAAAGCATACCGTTTACGCTGTCTAGTGGAGTTTAGTTCCTTTCTGTTTGATAGGCTAACATTTGAAAAGAGAATAAATAATTTAAGTAACATAAGATAATATTTTGACATGAAGCTTGCTTAGACATTATTTTTTAGTACTATTTTCACAAATTATACTTTTAAACATTTATTAAATTCCAAGCATTAGCATTAGAACTTTAATATTTTCACCCAAATATTTAAGTCTCTTTGACCTCAATTACCCAACTTTTATTTCCATCTCCTTTATGTACTGTACATCCCAGAACTCTTGTGTACAAACAAGGTTCCCCTTCTCTGGGTTGTCACATATAGGTGTAAACCAATATTGTTTGGTTGACTATTTCATCATTGTCCCATTTGATTACCAATAGCTTCAACAGTGAGTCTTCACTCCATAATCAACTATGATACAACTGATTTGTAAAATATTCAGTGCCTAATTTTATTATTCCAGTTCTTTAGACTGACTGCACAACTCCAAGATGGTGGCATAGCACATTTTAACTGTAGAGTAACACAGAACAGTGAGGCCAATTGACCAGCATCCCACTTATTAGAAACCAAGTTCACAGCTCTGTTGATCCTCAAGGCATAACAATTACCAATGTTATGAAGTGACTTAACAGGGTCAGAACATGGTTTCTCTAACCTTTTAAAGAACCCCTTCTGATTACTTTCAAGTCAAGCATTAGTGCTTAATCGCATTCCTTTGTTGAATTTATGACTTTTGAGATACAGGTGTTTTTTAGCCAGGGCAGGAAGGCAGGGATCATCCAGAGAGGCAGAGCCCCTTTCCTGGTGGTAAGTGGAAGGCAGACAAGAATCATCAACAAGTTTTAGTTGAGTGAATAAATAAATGGAGACAGAGTGGGAAAGTAAGTGGACATTGGGATCAGAGATGAGGTCAGGAAGAAAACAGGATGGTGTTAAGACTAGGAGAAGTGGACGTGTTTCAGAGTCCCAGTAGGAAGAACACATCTGAAATATACACTTGGCATAGTCTATAGTTTATCATGGGTTCACCTCATTGTACTGCAAAATCTTGATTTATCTAGAGGTGATTACATAGTCTTCAGTTTGATACTCTTTTGCATCAAATGCAGTACTGTTTTCAACTTAAACTCAGAAACTCAAGTATGGAAAATAATGTATTTCTTTTTTTTTTTTTTTTACTTTTATTCTGCTTTAGTTTAAGTTTATTTGAAAAAGGAATTGGTCAAATGAGGAATCACATAGTGAAAAAATAAGTATGTAGAAGATATCTCTATGATATTAGCTACTATTTTTTATTATAAACAAATGGGATACATGTTGTTTCTCTGTACATGGAGTAAGGCACACCATTTGGGTATCATAAATTCACATAGGGTAATGTTGTTTGATTCATTCTGTTATTTTTCCCTTCCCCCCCACCCCTCCCACCCCTCTTTTCCTCTATACAGTCCTTCCTTCCTCCATTCTTGCCACCCTCCCTAAACCTAACCCTAACCCTAACCCTAACACTAACCTCTCCCACCCCCATTATGGTCATCATCCGCTTATTAGCGAGATCATTCATCCTTTGGTTTGTTTGAGATTGGGCTTATCTCACTTAGCATGATGTTCTCCAATTTCATCCATTTGCCCACAAATGCCATAATTTTACCATTCAGTATGGCTGAGTAATATTCCATTATGTATATATATATATATATATATATATAAATGGATATATATAAATGGATAAAGAAACTGTGATATATATATATCACAGTGATATATATATATCACATATATATACATATATATATAACTGTGATATATATATCACAGTTTCTTTATCCATTCATCAATTGAAGGACATCTAGGTTGGTTCCACAATCTGACTATTGTGAATTGAGCAGCTATGAACATTGATGTGGCTGCATCTCTGTAGTGTGCTGATTTTAAATACTTTGGGTATAGGCCAAAGAGTAGGACAGCTGGGTCAAATGGTGGTTCCATTACAAGCTTTCTGAGGAATCTCCATACTGCTTCCAGAGTGGCTGCACTAATTTGCATCCCCACCAGCAATGTATGAGTGTACCCTTTCCCCACATCCTTACCAACACCTATTGTTGCTTGTATTCTTGATAATCGCCATTCTAATTTGGGTGAGATAGAATCTTAGGGTAGTTTTGATTTTCATTTCTCTTATTACTAGAGATGTTGAACATTTTTTCGTATATCTGTTTGATTGCTTATACATCTTCTTCTGTGAAGTGCCTGTTTCATATCCTTAGCCCATTTGTTCATTGGATTATTTGTATTCTTGGCGTAGAGTTTTTTGAGTTCTTTATATATTCTGGAAATTAGTGCTCTATCTGAAGTATGAGTGGCAAAGATTTTCTCCCACTCTGTAGGCTCTCTCTTCTCATTACTGATAGTTTCCTTTGCTGAGAGAAAGCTTTTTAGTTTGAATCTATCCCGGTTGTTGATTTTTGCTTTTATTCCTTGGGCTGTGGGAGTCCTGTTAAAGAAGTCTGATCCTAAGCTGACATGTTGAAGATCAGGACCTACTTTTTTCTTCTATAGATGAAGGGTCTCTGGTCTGATTCCGAGGTCCTTGATCCATTTTGAGTTGAGTTTTGTGCAGAGTGAGAGATAGGGATTTAATTTCATTCTGTTGCATATGGTTTTCCAGTTTTCCCAGCACCATTTGTTGAAGAGGCTATCTTTTCTCCATTGCATATTTTTGGCCTCTTTGTCTAAGATGAGAAAATTGTATTTATTTGGGTTTGTGTCCATGTCCTCTATTCTGTACCATTGATCTACCTGTCTATTTTGGTACCAATATCATGCTGTTTTTGTTACTATTGCTTTGAGGTAGAGCTGAAGATCTGGAATTGCAATACCCCCTGCTTCGCTCTTTCTGCTAAGGATTGCTTTAGCTATTCTGGTTTCTTATTCTTCCAGATGAACTTCATGATTGTAAGGTACGTCATTGGGATATGAATTGGAATTGCATTGAATCTGTATAGCTCTTTTGGTAGTATGGCCATTTTGACAATATTAATTCTGCCTATCCAAGAACATGGGAGATCTTTCTATCTTCTAAAGAGATTTTCTTTAATTTCTTTCTTTAGTGTTATGTAGTTCTCATTGTAGAGGTCTTTCACCTCTTTTGTTAGATTGATTCCCAAGTATTTTATTTTTTTCGAGACTATTGTGAATGGGTTAGTTTTCCTAACTTCTCTTTCTGAAGATTCATCACTTATGTGTAAAAATGCATTGGATTTTTGAGCATTGATCTTATAAACTGCTACCTTACTGAACTCACTTATGAGTTCTAAAAGTTTTCTGGTGGAATTTCCGGATTCCTCTAAATATATAATCATGTCATCAGCGAACAGGGCTACTTTGAGTTCTTCTTTTCCTATTCGTATCCCTTTAATTTCTTTGGTTTGTCTAATTGCTCTGGCTAGAGTTTCAAGGGCAATGTTGAATAGAAGTGGTGAAAGAGGGCATCCCTGCCTTGTTCCACTTTTTAGGGGGAATGCTTTCAGTTTTTCACCATTTAGAATGATATTAGCCATGGGCTTAGCATAAATGGCCTTTACAATGTTAAGGAATGTTCCCACTATCCCTATTTTTTCTAGTGTTTCGAGCATGAAGAGATGCTGTATTTTATCGAATGCATTTTCTGCATCTATTGAAATAATCATGTGATTCTTAACTTTAAGTCTGCTGATATGGTGAATGACATTTATTGATTTCCGGATGTTGAAACAACCTTGCATCCCTGGGATAAAACCCACTTGATCGTGGTGCACAATCTTTTTAATACATTTTTGTATGCGATTTGCTAAAATTTTGTTGAGAATTTTTGCATCGATGTTCATTAAGGATATTGGTCTGAAATTTTCTTTCCTCGATGTGTCTCTGTGTGGTTTAGGTATCAGGGTGATGTTGGCTTTATAGAATGAGTTTGGGAGGGTTCCCTCCTCTTCTATTTCATGGAATACTTTGAGGAATACTGGAATGAGCTCTTCTTTAAAGGTTTTGTAGAACTCGGCTGAGAACCCATCTGGTCCCGGACTTTTCTTTGTTGGTAGGCTTTTGATGACCTCTTCTATTTCATTGCTTGAAATTGATTTATTTACATTGTGTATGTCCTCCTCGTTCAGTTTAGGTAATTCATATGTCTCTAGAAACTTGTTGATGTCTTCGAGGTTTTCTGTTTTGTTGGGAGTATAGATTTTCAAAATAGCTTCTAATTATGTTTGTATTTCACTCATGTCTGTAGTGATATTTTCTTGTTCATGTCCGAATTTTAGTATTTGAGTTTTCTCTCTTTTTGTCTTTGTTAGTGTGGCTAAGGGTTTATCGATTTTGTTTATATTTTTCCAAGACCTAAATATTTATTTTGTTAATTTTTTTGATTATTTCTTTTGTTTCAATTTCATTGATTTCATCTCTGATTTTAACTATTTCCTGTCTTCTACTACTTTTGGTGTTGGTCTGCTCTTCTTTTTCTAGGGCTTTGAGCTGTAGTGTTAAGTCGTTTATTTGTTGATTTTTTTCTTCTTTTGTTGAATGCCCTCCATAAAATAAATCTTCCTCTAAGTACTGCTTTCATAGTGTCCCAGAGATTTTGATATGATGTGTCTTTGTTCTCATTTACTTCTAAGAATTTTTTTATTTCCCTCCTGATGTCTTCTGTTATCCATTCATCATATAATAGCGTATTATTTAATCTCCAAGTATTGGAGAAGTTTCTGTTTTTTATTCTGTCATTTATTTCTAATTTCATTCCATTATGATCTGATAGAATACAAGGTAGTATCTCTATCTTCTTGTATTTGCTAACTGTAGCTTTCTGGCATAGAATATGGTCTATTTTAGAGAAGGATCCATGTGCTGCTGAGAAGAAAGTGTATTTGCTCTTTGTTGGATGGTATATTCTATATATGTCCGTTAAGTCTAAATTGTTGAATGTGTTATTGAGATCTATGGTTTCTTTATTCAATTTTTGTTCGGAAGATCTGTCCAGTGGTGAGAAAGGTGTGTTAAAATCGCCTAGTATTATTGTGTTGTGTCTATTTGATTTCTGGAATTGAGAAGAATTTGTTTGATGTACATGGATGAGCCAATGTTCGGGGCATAGATATTTATGATTGTTATGTCTTGCTGATTTATGCTTCCCTTAAGCAGATGTAATGGCCCTCTTTATCCCTTCTGACTAGTTTTGGCTTGAAGTCCACATTATCTGAAATGAGGATGGATACACCAACGTTTTTGCTGTGTCTGTGTGCATGGTATGTTTTTTCTCATCCTTTCACCTTTAGTCTGTGGGTATCTCTTTGTATGAGATGAGACTCTTGCAGGCAGCATATTGTTGGATTTTTCTTTTTAATCCAATCTGCCAGTCTATGTCTTTTGATTGATGAGTTCAGGCCATTAACATTCAGGGTTATTATTGTGATATGATTTGTATTCCCAGTCATTGGACTCATTTTTGTTTTTTGACATGATTTGGTTACTCCTTTATTTGGCTATTCCTTTAGGTTAGTTCTTCCTGTTGCTGATTTGCATCGTTGTTTTTCATCTCTTCCTCATGGAATATTTTGCTGAGAAATGCCGGCTTTCTTTTTGTAAATTCTTTTAGCTTTTGTTTATCATGGAAGGATCTTATTTCATCATCAAATCTGAAAGTATGTTTGCTGGGTGTAAGATTCTTGGTTGGCATCCGTTTTCTTTCAGGTCTTGGTAAATGTTGTTCCAGGCCCTTCTAACTTTTAGGGTCTAGATTGAAAAATCTGCTGATATTCTTATTGGTTTCCCCCTGAATATAATTTGATTCTTTTCTCTTGCAGCTTTTAAAATTCTGTCCTTATTTTGTATGTTAGTTATTTTCATAATAATGTGCCTTGGTGTGGGTCTGTTGTCATTTTGTGTATTTGGAATCCTTGTACCTGGTTTTCCATTTCATTCTTCAGATTTGGGAAATTTTCTGATATAATTTCATTGAATAGATTGTTCACTTCTTTGGTTTGTTTCTCTAAGACTTCCTCAATCCCAATAATTCTTAAATTTGGCCTTTTCATGATATCCCATAATTCTTGTACATTCTGTTCCTGATTTTTTACCATCTTCTCTGTTTGGTCAACTTTGTTTTCAAGATTAAATAATTTATCTTCAATGTCTGAGGTTCTGTCTTCCAGGTGTTCTATCCTAATTGTTATGCTTTCTATGGAGTTTTTAACTCAGTTTATTGTTTCCTTCATTTCAAGGATTTCTGTGGTTTTTTTTTTCAGTATCTCTAACTCTTTATTGAAATGCTCTTTTGCTTCCCGTATTTGCTCTTTTAACTGTTGATTGGTGCAATCATTTAATACCTGCATTTGCTCTTTTATCTCTTCCTTCAATGCCTGCATTTGCTCTTTCATCTCCTCATTTGCTTCCCTGATTGTTTTAATTACGTACATTCTGAACTCCCTTTCTGACATTTCTTCTGCTGTGCTGTCATTGGATTTTATTGATATAGAATCTAGGTTTGTTTGGGACATTTTCTTCCCTTGTTTTCTCATATTGGTCAGATATCAGTAAGACTCTGAGATATTGCAGATTTCCTCTACTGGCTTACAGTGTCCCAATAGATTTCCAGTATATCGCCTCCCAGCCTTCAGTAGCCTGAAGTTTTGGAGGAACTTGATAATGCAGTGCTTCCAAAGAACGCTGCCCCTAGCCTGCTACTGGGTCCAGGGCTGTGGGCTGGTTCTGCATGGAAATCCTCTCACTGGGCAGGTCTGCTCCTAGAAGCTGGCTATAGATAGGGCCTCCCCCTACCTGAGGGAGCAGGGCTACTCAGGGAAAGCCTCTCCCTGTCCTGCCTTGGTCCCAGAAGCCGCCTGAGGGTCGGGGCCCGCCACTGGGTTCAGTGCTTTGGGTTGGTTCAGTGCGGAAAAACTCTTACTGGGCAGGCCTGCTCCTAGAAGCTGGCTGTGGATCGCGCCTGCTGCTGGAGGGAGCAGGGCTGTTTGGAGAAGACTCTAGATGCCCTGCCCTGCTCCATGAAGCTGCCCCTGTCCAGGCCTGCTGCCCGGGCTGAGCATTACCCGGTGGGAGAAACTCACCCCCGCAGCTCTATGTTGGTCCAAGTCTCTCAATACCTCCCCTTCTTGAATCCTGAATTCTGGAGCGACAGGCGATGCAGTCATCCTCTAATCTGACATCTTAGATCTGTATTTCTTAATTAAGTATAATACTGTGTCAAGCAGGTACTTGTGACTATTAAGAGCCTACTCTAATGGAGTATTTTATATATATATAATATATATATTATTATAGTATTATATATACTATATATATTATATATATTAGTATTATATATATTATACTCTAATGGAGTATTATATATATATTATAGTATTATATATATATACTATATATACATTATATATAGTATATATATAATGACCCATTAATTCTCCTCCCTCTACCTCTCAACAAGTTTCCACATATCATTGTTTTCCACACAAATGACTTCATAGGAAAACCCCCTAAAAGTTGTTCTCCCCTTGGAAATGTGACAAATCAAAAAATGAACATCGTTTCTCTTCATTGTTATTCCCAAACTAAGAGCAGCTCTGTATCCTCTCCTTCAACTTATCTTTTTGAGCTTCATCAATCTTGGCTGCATTTCTAATATGAACTTTAGAAGGGAGTGTGGTATTATATTGGTTTGTCAACTGCTGCCTTCCAGATATATTGCTTTGAACTATAAACCTCCAAATCTTTATTCTATAGGTTTATATGCTTTGGTGAACATAATATAGCCCCAGTAGAAATATTAAATCAAGATGAGGTTAAATCTGCTGTCAATAAAGCTAGTTTACACAAACCAGAAACTAAATATATTAAGTTTCACATTGTGGGTAGCAGGGCATGCTGAACCTTAGTACAGGCAAGATGGGGTGAGAGTGGAGACAAGAGGCTGGGAATGGGCACACCCAGGGAGAGGGAAGGCAGGGCCTGGCTACAGAGTTGCCCTCCTCCCAGGAACAGAAGAGAATGTTCATCACAGTCCAAAGGAGTATTTGTTCCAAGCTTCCCTGATGTTAATGAGGATCCCATCTGCAGGACAGGAAAAGCACCAGGAGTCACCAGGCAAAGTCAGTGTACCAAGTCAGATGGGTGGCAGCCTCAGAGTTGTGGGTGGTCCATTTAATTTGGAACAAGACTCCTGTCAGTGACTGGAACTAAGGGAGACAGCATTCAGCTGCCAAATTACAGGGAATGTCAAGTGCCAGGCATGTTGACAAGACCCTCGTCAATTGGGCTGGAGTTCAAGGCAAGACTCCAAATCCAGCAGGGAAAACAGAGTACTAAACTGAAATCAAGAGATGAAACCCACTATAGAGCCCATCCCACATGGTTTCGCACAGCATGACCATAAGACTAGATGGACATACAGCTCCTCGCTGCCTGGAAGCCAGGCTGATTACAAAGCTAATTCCAGACTTAAGTGAGATCTCTTCAGACCTCACATGAGACTGAACCAAAATTATCACAAGACTATCACGGAACTCAGACCAGAGGCTAAAAACACAGACCTTGCAAATGAATGGAGCTCCAGAAGGCAGAAGAGAACCCTTAATTAGTAAGGGTGGACGTTTCTCAGCTGTTAAACTTACCCTTGTTCTTCCACACAGAATCACTTGGGATTCTGACCTAAGCCATTATCTGGTTAATTGAGTTAATTGTGAGATTGCCAGAATTATTGCTTCTCTGTCCTCAGTAGGTGCAAACTGAACAAAAGATTCAAATTAGTGACTCAAATATTCTATTCCACATCACAGAAAGAAAGTGAGTGACAGAGCCTGAGATGTGAGCTCCTTCCTGAGGTGGTAACGACGAGACCAGCTGGCACTGCTTGAAATTCAGTGACAACATTTGTGAGAAGACCCCTTGATTTCAAACTGTATCCTCTCAACTATACTACTGAGATCTGTGCTTACACCTTAGTGTTTTGCATTTTTGGAGTTCTCCTACTGTATGACCTGAAAAGCAATTCTTGAAAGAAGAAAAAATATATATACATATACATATATATTACTTATTACATGTTATAATATATATTTGCCTCTGACAGTAAATCAGAGACCTAGCAATAGACAGACTAGGCATTGGGGCTGTGAGAAAGCAATGTTAAAAGGGAGTCAAAGATGTGGAGAAGTAACGAGAAGGTGCTAGAATGTATCTTGAAAATTGATGCTGCTCCATGGTGATGATTAAGACAAGAGGGAGGAAAGGGGAGAAAGCAAGCCTAGGCTCTTCCTGTGCTGGAAAGTGTTAATGGATGCTTCGAATGCTCTGAATTGTGTTTAGGCTCTTACCAACTTGGGCTTATGGGTACCTCTCATCAAACACCAGCCTCAAGTTGCAATAACAACAGGGTGAAATTCCAAAAGGTTTAATGTTTTCCTTTGCTCCCCACCCCAAATATTTTTTTCAAAGTCACACCTGATTCCACATCTCTCCTCCCTCCTCTTATTACCTCAACTATTGTCACAGCTTCCTGTCTGGCACTGAAAAATGCAAATCTCATTTTACCATCCTTCTGCTCCAAAATCCTTCAGTGGCTTCCATTTGCCTGCAGAATAAATACTAGTGTCCTAATACTGTGAGGACTTTTTCTGGCTCATCCCCCAACCCCAGCCTAATCTTCATCCTTAGGTGTCTCACCTTTTACCCTGTAGCAATACTGAGCTGCCTGAAGCTTCCCTCACCCATCACAGCAACTCAGGTTTTGCGATCTACTAGAACAACTGAACTCAGAATGAAGGACCACAAGATTATGAAGAATGGAGGAAGAATACATGAGCGCAGAGAGCATTTTCTGAGCTCAGGTCTACATTTCATTTGCCTTCCTGCTTAGAAAAGAACAGTTTCACTGGAAAGAATTAAATTGTAACCAACAGGTTGCTTGGTATTATTAGTCATTCTTGAACATCTGCAGAATTCCTAGTTAAACATGCAATACGAGTACCTTCATACAATCATGAACACATAATTGTATTTCACGTTTGACATTTTTTGAGTATCCTTACACGCTATAAACAAAATAAAAACTCAAAAAAATACTCTAAAAATTGTCTCCAGATTAATTTAATAGGATAATCGCTATTGATTTTTTTTTTTTGGGGGGGGTAGGGGGTATAAGGAAACTCATGAGCACTTGACCACTGAGCCACATCTCCAGCCCTATTTTGTATTTTTAATTTAGAGACAGGGGTCTCAATGAGTTGCTCAGGACCTTGCTAAATTGCTGAGGCTGGCTCTGAACTTGTGATCCTCCTGCCTCAGCCTCCTGAGGCACAGGGATTACAGGCACGTACCATCACACCCGGCTCAACCTTCATTTTTTTAAGGCTAATTTTATTTGCTGGAGACAGACTAAATTCATCAGGCCTGGACTCATATTTACCAAGCTCATAAGACTTATGTATAAAATCAGAAGGGTAATTTTTTCATTAATCAGAAATATAACTATAAAAGGAACTAGTCTATTTTAAATGCAGCCAACACATTCTTGCCCAAGATGCAAAGTATAACCAAGATGCCAGTTTATTAATTGGTAATGAGAATCAAAACTGCTGAGACATCAACCCATCTGCCCTCTGTATGGCATATGGTCTCCCTAGAGGCACATAGGGTGCACATGAAGGAGTTTCTTGGGGAGAATGAAATCAAATCAATAGTAGTTTGCTGCACGATTGGAATGTTTAATAACTTTCAGTTAAGATAATGTGTTGATAGGACTGTACCTGCTCTCAAGACCACACTGTTGACTGACCACCTAACATTTGCCCCTTGAACTTTCTTATTTGCTTCCACAGGTAATTTTACAAAGCCATCATCTTTTTTTTTAGGAATGGTAACAAATTCTATAATTTAATCATGTCTTGGCAGCTAGGCAGTAATTTCTCTTAAAGCTAACTTCTCGTATTTCTGCTCTACTCCTCCATGTGTTAATTCCTAAGTTGAGCTCTCAGAGAATAAATCTATTTTTACCATTTCCAAGTTCTCAGGAAGTAGACTAAGACCTTAATATTTCAAGAGCTCTTACAAACTGATAAAGTTACAAATATCCTTGTAGAAGGAAATGATAAAACAAGATGTGAAAGAACAAATTAAAGAATACACAAAAATATATCAAAATACTCCTTACGCCTAGGATCAAGAGAAATGCAAATTTTGATTATATCAAGACTTCTTTAGTTTTCCTCTAAAGTTCACACACACACACACACACACTATACACAGACACACACAGAATACGCACAAAGATAGACACACGCAGAGTCCAGGATTGTGAAGAATTAAGTGAAATAGTAACTCTTGTGTACTTCTCCTTTGATTAACCCAAGCTTTCAAATCTGGTAAATGAATGCCCCAGACAGCTTTCAAAAAATTCAGACTTCCAGGCACCATACCAGAGCACCAGAATCTCTGGGTATGGGCCTGGGATGAAAGGGTTTTTAAAAAACTCCTCATGTAATTCTGAGGTCACCAGTGTATGGACCTCTCTTTGAGAACCATCTCTCCCCCACCTCATAAGGTTTTTCAACTTGTATCCTATTCATAGTTATAGTTAATAGATTTTTGAAAATCCAAACTTCCAATAAAATGGAAATGAGAAATTGTATTAATAATCATACAGCCTTTGGGCTGTACCAGATGATGAGGTTGTGGCAAATCCAACCAATCCTCCCACCAATCCCCTTCCCCAGTCTTATTGGATCCTGTGCCAATCATATAAACACAGCCTTTGCAAACAAGGATAAGCCCATGATGCTCCACAGATGTCTTGAGTGATATGGAGCTGCACAATGATTGTGCCAGCCTTCTTGGCATCTTAATTAACCTGCTTCAGTTGTACAGGAGTATTTGCCATAAGAAATGTAGAAGCAGTAAGAATTTCAGGGAAATTCATCTCTCCCCCTTTATTGGTTCTTTTTGACTTATCATTTGCCAATAAATGATATAGTACACATTCCCAAAAGGTGAGAGGGTCAAACCCAAGTTTATGCCTTAGACTCTGCCTGCCCACATCAGTCCCCTGCTCTGCATCTCTCTTTGTATTACACACTCTCCTTAACACTCAGCTTAGCCTCTAATAGTACAGCATTCAACCTTCATAGAAAGCAATTTTGAAATGATATGGATGCAACAAGAAGTTTAAAATGATTCATAAACTTGAGTAGGCAGTTCTATTTTAAGTATTTATCATAAGGAAATAATCAGGATTTTTAATGAGCAAAGGACAATTATTGCTCCAATTATTTATATAACCTCTGATTATGAAAAAGGATATGTAATGTTTATGTAAAAGGGTATTTATTGCAACATTATTTATAATACTCCTGAATTTAGAAATACCTTAATTATTCAAACTTTGGTGAGTAGTTATATAAAATCTCAACATTTAGATACTGGAAAACTGTGAAGACATTAAAATGTATATTTTTGATTTATAAGATAGTAGGGGGAAATAGTCGCAGTAAAATTTTAGGCATAAAAACTGTAATGAATTATAATTTCAATTTTGTTTATACAAAGATGTGTGTGTGTGTTACAAATGACTTGAGGGAATATACCAAAAACTGAACAGCCTAGTCTGGATGGTAGAAATAGGATGAGTTTTATTTTATCATTGTGTTTTTCTCATACTTCCTATATTTAACATGTTACTTTACCCACTTACAATACAATTTTTATTTATATTTCACAACAACAAATAAATGAGAAACTGCTCTCTGAATTGACCCACCCCTGCTCCAATCTTGTGCTTCATCTTATGTGTTTGCAAGGTTTGGTTACCTTTATATTGCTAAATACTGTTCATAATGTGCTATTTACTGTTTATCAATTTAAGATATTCTCTTTGTCTCTGTGTCACTTTAGATCTCTCATGCAATATACCTGCACCTGCTCTATCCTTATAATGTAGTTATGTCATGTTTAGTTAACATTACAAAACATTTGTATTATTATGACAAGTTTTGTTCACTGCAGAGCCAAATAATGTATCACACTTTTATCATATTTTTTTTCTTATTTGACTTTTTTCTAACTCCAAATTCCTTTCCTTTTTTCCTTCTTCCAAAGTCTTCCATATAACATCCTCAGTTCCCTAACAGGCTACCAAGATCTGCTATCAGTCCTGACATTGTCCTTGTGCCCCAGTCTGGGGTGGTACAGCTCTGGGCTAGCTCAGCACTGTCATCACTGAACTGTTTCCTGAATACTGTGCCCTTTACTTGCTCTTTACATGCAGACTCCCTCATTTTTTTGAGCATCCCTTTCAAAGAAAAACCTCAGGAGAGAGAAATGTTCTCAATTCCTACAGTTTAAAATATCTTTATTACACACTTTTACGATTCATATTTGTGTTGTTTTAAACTGTGCTTTATATTTTTAAGTAAAAATTTAAAATTATTTCCTGTTAGATTGAGAATTTGATGTTGAAATGTCACCCATCTATTTTATTGAATACATTATTTCAGCTCTATTAAAGGTTGTGACTGACAACTCCAATAAGTAGGTCACTTGTAGGTCTGTTTCTATTATTTATGCCTTCTCTTGTGACTGATTTTTATATGCCTGGTTATTGATGGAATCTTGTTTGCACGTGACAATTTGGAGAAACTCTGAATGAGTTTGCCTCCCAAGAAGGCTCAATCTTCTGGCAGCAGTAGGAATGCATATACATCTCAGATTAATTTGGTATTGACTTGACTTGAGATTAATGTACACCTTTATCCCTATTCCAAGGATACATCCATGGGAGAAACTGGATAGTGTACAAAAGTTCCTCATTCATGATGTCTTCTGAACATCAATTTTTATCTCCCAAATACCATGAGAATGCTGAAAATTCTATGCTTTTGCTTTCTGGCCACTTAGCCTTATGCCTTGATAGAGCAAATATGTTCTATAACCCATGAAGCAATTGATATCAATTTAAGTGGAATCTTAAAAGCTCACATAAGGAAATTGGTATCATGAGGAGGAGGATATTCTAAATGTTGGGGAGCAATGCAAGCAAAGATACAGAGACCAGAATGTAAGTGGAAATTTCCAGAGATGGTGATTAAGCAGCCTGAGTAGAAAGAAGTTTGTGTCTGGACAAATACAGGCAGTAAAGTTCTAGGAGGATGATTAGACACTAGTCTGCACACCCAGAGTGGCACATTTGGTTTCTGTTTGGAAAGCAAATGGAAGACCACAAAAACATTATTAAAGTTGTATGAGACTATGGAAGTGGTATTTCAGAAAGATTGTTTCAGTGAAACCTTAAAAGATGGTGCATATTGAGCAAATGGATATTTTAAGGCAAGGAGAAATGTTACAATATTTTGGATGGAGATAAAAACCAAATGATTAGTTTGAGAAATGTTACATCAAATAGGGTTAGGTAATATTTGGATGGAAGATGAAAAGCATAGAACTCAAAGTAGCTTAACTCTTATCTCATGTTGAGGATAGTGATTTTTCCCTAGATGATCTACCACAGAGTCTTGCCTAAGGTAGGGACCTTCAGCAGTTTAGCTCTGCTTTCCCCTTATTCTGTGGCACTGTACAAATACATAGGAATGTATCCATGGAACAAGGTATTATTCCTACTTTGGGGGAAAAAATAACCAGTCATTCACCAAACTTGAATTTTTCTTATATATCTATACCAAAAAATAATTTTAAAAATCATTTGAAAATATTTTTTTGAAACATACTACATCTGCAGTGATATACATCATGTTTTGTCAGCATAGCAGGGGGGTATTGGTTCATAAAGGGAATATTTATTAATTGCACTTGTTAATCATTCTGTTTATATACTGTCAGCTGGAGGGAAGGAGGCATGACGCAGTCTACCACAGAATACCGGACCTGAAGAGTTATCCCAATACCAGCATGGTACTGCTGACAATCACATGGTGACTTTCAATCAAGATGTCTGACTAGGAACCTTTGTGAGGAGACAGATACTTAAATACGAAAAAAAACAGGCCTCACTCTCTTCCCTCCCATCAAACCTCAAATCAATAAATATTCCATTTCAAAATATAGAGGCATAGAAATTGGCTCTAATATTAGTTTCAACTCTATTATTTTGTTATATTTGAAATTGTATTGAATCTATCTGGTAATATCAGTCTTTTTGTGATCCACAAATGGAATATGTAGTTTACATTTTTTGTAGTCATGCAACAGACATGCCTGTGGCCAGCAGAAACTTCCCTGGCGAATCATTCCCTTCCCCCAGAGTATGCCTTCTCTTCTATTGACTAGAAATAGTGAGAAGGGTTTCTGTGGTTGTTCAACAGCTGTTGTACCTACCCAAAGAGATCTTTCTTGCAGTAGTGAAGAATTAGTGTTCATATTTTGTTAATACAGTGCTTTGGGATGCAAGGTGCCCTGTTATGTACATTCAAGCTATTACTACTAATTGTTCAATTAATTTGCAATTGTAGCTAGATAAAAATAATGGGTTTGCCTTGTTTGTCAAAATGCCCCCTTAAGCACAATTACATTGCAATATCTGTGCAAAGGCAGTCTCATGCCAACCCAGGTAATTGTCACTGGAGAAGGCTGCCGTATGCTAATGAATTCTCCAGATCACAGAGAGACAAACAACCCTGAAAGACTTCTCTAAGGCACATTTATATATCAAACTAACGATAGGCCCTGCCTCATCACAGGAACTGGAAAGTTTCAAGGGCTGCATCATCGTTTTCAGCTCATTGGAGTCATTAGCATTTTGCCATTATCATTTGTTTCCCTGTTACCACCTTCCCAAGGGTCATAGATGTGCTGTACCCTCAGGGTGCCTTCTACTCACAGAATGGCTCCCATATCGAACCACAGATCACCTGAAGGAAGGTACAGATTATAGCTGTAATGAGACTACAGACACCTGGTTGGAGGGAGTGAAGGCCTGTGACGGTCTCGTGAGGACAGGTTCTATCTCTTCTGCTCTGGATCCTCAGTAGTGGCTGAGGTGCAGAAAAGAAACTTCAGATTCACCACAACCTTGGTGGGGAACTACTTTCTACCTGGTCATGACATATATAAAATGTTATATTAAACTTAAAAACAGTGTAATAAGTTTCTATCACACAGTGAATCCAATTGAATATGCCATATATGAGGATGAACGAGAACTAATTGGCTAAAAAAACAGAATTAATGTAATGATGATCATTAGTGACAATACTATATTTTGAGGAAGCACTTGAATTGTCCAAAATACTTTCAAAAGCAGTCATCTGGTTTTCCTGGACATGTGTGATGGCAAAGGGGGCTTGGCTTGTTCTTGGGTTAAGCTCCCACTGTGTTGACATTCTCCAAGGCACTCTGTGCATTAAAAAAAAAAAACAACCAACCAACCAACAAACAAAAACCCAACTACATGGCTGGATTGTAAGCCTAGTAACTTCTCCACAATATCATGCTGCAGAAAAGGTTAAGGATTCTCAGTAAACCATCTTTTGACTACGATAACTGGGAAATGAACTGGTCACTTACTATTCAATATCTGCTCCTGAAATAGATTCTCCCTGAAATAGATTCTCAGTACCTCCCAATGTGGTACTTTATTCATTTGGAACATGTTCCTTTCTCCTTTTACTAGACTGTAGACTAGTCTACAAGTCCTTTCAATCCACTGAGTATGTAGAAAAATATTATATACAACTTTTGTGAGTATCTTGACCACTATTTTCCCAGCCTGGCTATGCAACTGTATTAGCCGAAGTGATAAAGATATATATACACAGAGATATGTTACAAGGGATTGACGCACACACTGTTGAAGTTGAGAAGTCCTCCAATCTGACATCTTCAAACCAGATGCTAGGAAATCCAGCTATTCAGTTCTAGTTGAACCCTAAGGACTTGAGGACAGCAGGGATCAATGGCATAAGTCCCAGTCTGAGTTCAAGGAATGACAATGTTTGAGGGCACAACCAACAAAGCAGAGAGAGCAAATTTGTGTTTTTGCTACCTTTTTATTTTTCTTCTATTCAGACCTTCAAAATATTAGATGATGCCTACCCACAATGGTGAGAGTGACCTTCTCTACTCATTCTACTGATTCAAATGATATCTTTTCCTCCATAAACACTCTGGAGGACCTACCTGTAAATAATGTTTTACTAGCTATGTGGGCATCCCTTGGCCCAGTCAATTCAACAAAATTAACCATCTCAAGTCTATTCCTTGTCAACTAGACACTCATGCACATCTTTTTAAATCATACTTATTTCTAAATAAAGTTAATAATGAAGTTTTAAGTCTAACTTGATACAGTTATCCTATATATTACCAAATATGCATTAATCTCTTTTATAGCAACTAGTCCTTAAATGTTTACTCTTCTGATATCCTGAAACTTAAATATTATGTGATTGAACTAGTAACATAATGAACAAACCTTCATTACTGAAGGGTTGGGTCATTGGTAGTCTTCCCTAATGGGCAGTTTTAGTTTTCCATTGACCTTAATCACAGGGCACATTAATGAATTCTAGGACTAGGAAAGGCTCTAAGGGGTCTCCTATATTATGACATATTTTCCTTACCTGTATTATGGGGATGTTGTCTAATTTTATACTGGTATTTTGGATCAACCACCCCAGACAACATAACCCCCTTCCTTGCCTGTTGACTCATAGGCATGAGGAATCTAAAGTGGTTAGATAGCAGGCTGAACTTCTAGTTCAATGGAGTTTTTTCTGTGTCTCCTGGTGGAAGTATTTGTTCCTCTAGAGCTAAGGTCTTCTAGACCTACAGGGCACAAAGTCATGGGAACAGGGAGCAGAAATTTTGCTAATGGGTCACTAGAGAGAGTACCAAGTGGGCCTGTTCCCACTTCTACTCCTGATTACAGTACATAGTTTTGTATGCACTTCTTTTATGTATATCTTAACCAATCTTTTCCAAACCCAGCCAAGCAGCAAAATCACTAGGTGAACTGATTCAGAAACACATACATCTACTCTGTAGAAGATGATCTGGGGATGACAGTCTACAATCTGCACCATTTTCAACATCCGGTTATTTTTGAGGCACTGGACAATGGTTAAGAGAATCACTCATACTGGTATAAATATTTCACACCCCTATCTTTCCATCATAAAATTCCTGACCTGTTTTCCAATAGCAGCTAAAATTTTATATAATCAAAGGCCCTGATAACATGAAAATAGAGCTATATATTAATCACAATCTTAATCTTTTGCCTGTGCATACCAATTTATATTCATTGGGTTTGTCCTATTCCCTAGCCCTGGGACCAAATGACAATGCCTTGGCAAATTGAACTAATTAACTTCTTTCAATCCTTTTGGACTCTGCCCCAGTTGTACAAACAGAGCTTTTGCAAGTAGGAACAAATACCAGTTAGTTACACCGAAATTTTGTGTGGTGTTAATCTGCTCAGAAATTGTGCCAGCCTCTTAGCATCTTAATTAACCTGTTTTAGTTCTCTGGGAATATTCCTCAAGAAATGTGAAGAAGCAAAAGTGCACAGCAGAGTCCCCTCCATTACTTGTCTTATTTGGCATTGCTGGTAAGTGGTATTGAGTGAAAGCCAACATTGTTTCCTCCACAAAGCCAAGCCTGGGTAATCCAAGCCCCTCAACATCCACCTGTCTCTGTATTCTATAAAATGGACTTTCAGTGCCAGTCAAAGAGACTCCAATGATGCATGACTTTATGGTGCTTCCAGTCATTGCATATGGTGGAAACGCGTTCCTTTCACCGTGGGGTTCTGACTAACATGGACTAGACTTCAAGTTTTTGAAATTATCTCAGTGTTTTATCTATAGCTGATCACTTTATCCAATGAACAAATTTGCATCATTTCATTATTTACACAGTGGTCCCCCTTATCCACTTTACACTTTTTTTTGCAATTTCAGCCGTGATAATGTCAACCAGTATCATCGTGGCTCAGTGATCCTCCTTGCAATATTTACTCAGGAGGTCGATAATAACTCAACTCTATGTCACAGTTCCTATGTCATTCACCTCACTTGTCTCCTAGGCAACTCATCATCACAAGAAAGCTGAGTACAATGAGACAGTTTGAAAGAGAAAGAAACTATATTTACATAACTTTTATTAGTGTATACTGTCATAATTGTTCTCTTACTGTTGTTAGAATCTTATTGTGTCTAATTTACAAATTAACTCAAGACAGTAGAAGAAAAAATGTACCATATAACAAGTTCAGTAATACCTGTGGTTTCAGGCATCCACTGGGAGTCCTAGAACTTTTCCCCAAAATGGGCATAATGGGGACTATTGTACTAACTATCGCTTATTTCACTAAAACTGAACTTTTTATTTTATCAATAAATTATATTGTCTAGAAGGGCTCATTGGACATGTTTCTACCATATGTTCAGTCAACAATAATTTCTAGTTACCAAGTAAGTTTAGGGGTATAATTGCTGAAAGATTTTGCTCTATGATATTTACAATATTGGTAAGTGAATATTATATTTTCCATACCTCTCAGTCTATAGCTAAAAATAATCCTAGCTCTAATTTCTTGCCTAAAAAACAATTGATACAACCCATACCTCTGTGTTATGTTCAAATCAACTAACACAGAGTTTACTTATATAGAACAATAATTATAAAGGGTGATTTCTGAACCACCAGGATAAGCATCCTTTGGAAAAAAGTTAGGAATGTCAGTTCTCCAGCCTCATGGCCCCACTCTGTGGGTGGTGTCTCACAGTGTGATTTAACAAGTCCTGCAGACAAGTTTGATGTACCCAAAGTTTAAGAACGACTGCCCTAGATAATAACTTTTAAGTCTATATCTATACTGGATACTATATTAAACACTTTGAGGTCAATTCCATTTTTTCCATGGTCATATTGGTTGGTGCCAAGTGGTAATTTCTATTTGGCCTGATCATTTACTGTCTAATCAATCTGGTCATCAGTGCTACAAAATTGAATTGATTATTTAATTCCTGAAAATGGATCAGACCACCAATCTGCCAAGGGCCAAAATGACTGAACAGAGAGCCTTCCTTCATATATCATCTAAATCATGAATCAGGAGACTGAACTCTAAGTACAATTCTTCATTCTCAAATAATGGGAAGGATGGGTTTTAAAGGTAATTCCAGCTGGATAATGGACCCGCTGCAGAAAGTTCCCTTGTTAAGGACCCCAGAGTTTTCAGAGCTTTGCCTAGTAACCACTGGCATTCATACCTCTCCTCATCTGTTCTTCTCTGAGTTATTCTGTAGGGTGTCTCAGTAATATGACTGACACCTTAACAAACATCCTAGAAATTATATATACAAAATACTTTGCTTGCCTTCAGCCCTTCAGGCAGGCTTCTTTGAAGGCCTGTACCCTCCTTCCCATAACATTTCCATTCTTTCCCACAGTGTTTAAATTCCAGTTCTATGAGATTTAATTTAGAAGTCCTTCCCTGCTCAGAACACATTTGCTTAAATAATCTATCAGCAGATTAATTCATGTATCTAAGGGTAACTCACTTTCTTAAAACCATACACTTAATTATAATAATTCAAGTGTGGAAAATAAGATTAATAATCTAAGGTGGTATCATTGGGCATCACAGCCTTTCTTGATCTAAACGTGACTAATTTTGTCTTGTGTTTTGAAATCTGGATTTTAGAGTCATTCTGACACCATTGGGACCACATACATCTTCTTTTAAAAGCACCTTGTAGATTTCTGAGCTTTAATCCTTTGGTTAAAATACACACGAATTCATTCTTTTAACAAATCCTTATTGAGTTTTGGCACCAAAACTGACACCATGCTAGGTGGAGAACTGTAACAGCAATCAGGATAGATACAGCACATATCCTGCTAGAGCTTGTATTTTATTTAGTAATGCCTCTACCATTTCATGTTTCCGACAGGGCGAAATGTCTGATAGGTTTTAGTGATTAATGGTAAAGTTACAATTGTGCAATTGTAGTTATTCCTCTATAATTCAGTCCACTTTGTACCCAGTTATTACATAAAGGTAGATTGGAGCAAGCCATCATGCCCAGCCTTGCTTGTCAAGGTATTCATCAAGGATAACAGGGCCCATGCATACTTAGGCTAACCAGTATCTTGCTAAGCTTCCTACACTGGAACACGATCACCTGGGGCTACAACAAATAATGTTACCATTATCAAAGGATCAAAGTGCTTTTATCTATTTTTAATTAATTTAATACTCATTATAGTCCTTGAGGATGTGTGCCGTTATTATTGCATTTTACAGATGGGTATGCTGAGGCATGAGGTGATGGAACAACTTGCTTTGGTCATATAACTACAGAGGTCAAGTGCCTAAATTCTGCCTCAGGCAATCTGGCTCCAGAGTCCGGTGCTCTTAGCTGTTAAACAATTTCCTTAATGACATGACAGTTAATGAAATGTGAACTTAAATAAGATATGCATAACCAAAAGAGGTTATATTATTGCATCTGTGATTAAACTATCAAAATCCCTTCTCACTCAGGAAGTAGTGCAGCAATTAAAAGGCCACTGGCCCAGGAAAAGCAGGTCTGTCTCTGCCTCTGGTTTCATCATCTCTATTGTAATGGTCAATTTCCTTTAACTACTTATGCTGTGAAGACTCCATAACTTCCAAAGTTTTCCTGATGTACTACTAGCTACCACAGCTTTGAGCTCACTGTGTCTATTTCAATTTTTCTATTTTCTTGGGTCTTTGGTTTTAATACAAGTCTTATTTTCTTTCTGTTATGACATTGCCCAACTCACACGCTATCCATCCTCTTCAGATTTCCTTTCTCTCATTCTACTACCTTTTTCTATGTCAGTTCAGTGTGGCAGGAGCCGAATTTCCAAGGAACCTTTATTTCCAAGGATAACCCACTCTTTTGAATTGCTCACTGCATGTGCTGTTACTAAGATCAGCACTCCAAGAGTTATGGTTTGGATGTGAAGTGTCCCCCAAAATCTCATCTGAGACAATGCAGGAAAGTTTAGAGGAGAAATGGTTGTGTTGAGGAGTCTTAAGCTAATCAGTGAATTGATCCCCTGATGGGATTAAGTGAGTGGTAACTGAAGGCAGATAGGGTGTAGATGGAGGAGGAGGGTCACTGGGGGCCTTGGGACATATATTTTGTATCTGGCAAGTGGAAGCTCTCTGCTTCCTGATCATCATGTAACCTGCTTCCCTCTGCCACACACTTCTGCCACGATATTCTAACTCACCTTGAGCCCCAAGGAATGCAGCCAGACTTTTATGGATGAGATCTCTGAAATGGTGAGCCCTAAATAAACTTTTCCTCTCCTACAATTGTTCTTGTCTGGTCTTTTATTCACAGCAGCATAAAAGCTGACTAAAACACACAAAAAATAATTTATTCATGTCTATTGACTCTGGTTTCTAAAAACTGGAAGAGAGTTTCCTCATAGCAAATTATGTCAAATCTCTAATCAAGAGTAAACAAAGTCAACCACCTGAACCTTTCCTATTGTGCAACATTGCCCAATATACTCCATCATATTACATAAAGCTGTGCAGTGTGATCATGGGAACTATCTTCTAGAGCTCTTCATGGCTTACCCTTCATTTTCATCAGCTCTGTTCACGATTCACTTCCCTGTACCCAAAGAGACATTCTCTTAACCAATCTCCAGTTGCTTTCAAGAATCCTCACCCTACTTAATTTTTCTTCAGAGATTGTACCACCATTTGAATATTGTTGTTTATTATGGGTCTTCAACTCCTTGAATGGAAGGAATTTGCCCACTGGGTTCAGTGTTATATCCCTAGTGTCTAGAATTTTAAAAAATGCTTGTAAAATAGTTAATGGTCAATAGATATTTATTTAAATATGAAAAAAAGAAGCTATTGTTCATATCTTCAAAAAGATTTAAAAAGAGTTTAGTGCTTCCCAAACATCTATCTGCTGAATAAGTAAAGGCAGAAAAACTAAAATATCTTAACAATTTCTAACTAAACCACTTTGGTAATGCAGAAGGATTGTAGACTTTTAGAAATATTACTAATATTGGCCAAGAAAGCTTCCTGCAGTGAGGTAAGATTTGCATTGAATCTCAAAGGATAGATAAATTGAGTCTGGGGTGAAAGAGATGTGGAATGAGTCCCCTTGCACAGTCAGCACTGTGGGTCTTGGTGTGACCTGCACATTCCCCACGCTCAACACTATGCATCCAGCGAGATGAACATTCTGATTCGGAGGTACTAGAAAATAGAGGGGACTATATCTCCAAGGCCTATATTCTTTGAAATATGATTCCAAATGGGGGGGGGGGTGACTTGGGGGATAAGTTCTACTCTACCACTTAAAGTATCTTTAGAAAACATATACTCTAATGTTTAGAAGTGTCTTAAGTTCCATGGCTCTGATTGCATAAGACAGCTCAGCAGCAGCAGCAGCAACCCTGGCTTAGGGAGCATGACCTAGTACAAAGAACCTTGGAATGGGCAAGAATTTCTTTTTTATTTAAATAAGAATACAAAAGCACAGGAAACAAAAGCAAAAATATAAAAATAGGATTACATCAAACTAAAAAGCTGCTAAACAGCAAGAGAAATAGTGAGTTAAAAGGCAACATACAGAATAGGAGAAAATATTTGGAAAGCATACATCTGACAAGCAGTTATATATTGAAATATATTTCAAAAAGCTAGAAGAAAGGATTTTGAATGTTTTCATCACAAAAAAAAAATGGTAAAGGGTTGAGTAGGTATTTACCCCATTCAGCACATTACACAATGCATACATATTTTTAAACATCACATGTGCCTCATATATATGTATAATTTTTACATGTAAGTTTAAAATATTTTTTTAAAAAGACATTGCTATTAAAATTTAGATACCTTGACTCTTTTTCCAAATCCTTACATACTGGAATAAACCAAATCTGTAACTCATTAGTAGCCTACATCTCTATGACCCACATGTAGGTTACGACAGTAATTTGAGTTCACATCAAACAGCATGTAACTTATACAGCATATTTATAGTAGTGAATTCAATCTTTTGAAAAAAGAGAAAGAACAACTTCAGATAAGAGTTCTCAATGTAGAAAATATGCCACTTGCTGCCTCTTCTTTTGGTTTAACCCCACCTTGCTTTAAGAATAAGATCAAGTTTCATAATTCAGTACTCTGCTATACTTATAATTCAATGCCAAAGTGCATAATATTGGCTTCTCTTTGAATTGTTTGTTAAATGACAATACTAATATCTGCACTACAATTATGTGAATAAAAGGAGATTCATTCGGTATTGTTGACCTGTGTTTGTGAACCACAGAAATTCCCAGCCCAACATACTTGCTTTACAGAAAGTTCAGAACCAGAGGTTCAGTGATGTATTTGAAAATCACTAGGCTACAAAATGGCAGAGACGGGATCACGACCTAAATTTTTAGACATTTAAGAAGGAGGTTTTTGTTTCAAACACAGGAGAATATTCAATCAAATGTGCTTAGAGATAATTTAACAAAGTAATTTCACATATATTCAGAGTGTAATTATAGCTCAATTTCTTATATAAAGTGGATATCTGGTGAAGTCATAGAAAATGAACTCATTCACACCGTGTTGTCTGAATTGCGTAAAGCGGAAGGGAACGTAATCTTCATGGAGAGTGGATGTCTTCCAAAACAACAGGGACTTCGGCTTCAGCCAGGCACACATAAAGTTACCAGGAGCATTACTGCCATCACACACAAAAAAAAACAGCTATTTTATCAATCAAAATGTAAGTTTTCTTGAACCCATCAGAGAGCTTATTAGGGTGACTGTGAGGACAGATAGGTGCAGGCTTACCCATGGTAGGATGTAAGAGGAATACCTGCCATACAGGTAAACACAAGAAACGTGGTTAAAAATTTTAATGGATTGCTAGATATTCAATGTGTAATATTGAAAAGGTATGGAAAAGCCACTTTTGCAGAGTTTCAAACTAAAATGAGTTGCCACTGACTGGTAGGCTTGGAAGGCCTACTTCTGAGACTGAGCCTGCACAAGATAACCAGTTAGCCATTCAGCCCCAATACTGTGAGAAAGCACACAGTAACAGCAACGAACAGCAATCTCTTACCAGAGGAAGCTCAGGAACACACATAGTATTATCTATGGGTAAAGTCAACAGGGGAGACCTCAAGCTAAGGATTAATCAGGAACATTGGTTAGCTTTCACCTCCACCTAACTACAAAGTTAGAATTAAGCATATCAACAACAAAATCCAAAGCCAGCTCAGTACTGACTAAATATAGCCAACTTTCCATAACAGAAGCCTAGCAAAAGAGAAGTGCCTAGTCCAGGGATATATATTTCTTACCTCAGTCTCTACTCTTCTGCCCAAAACATTAGCATTCAAACCAAACACGCAAAAAGCCATACAAACAAGGGGGGGGCGGGAAATGAAACCAAGAGCCAGCTCTAAAGATGACCAAGATGTTAGAACTATAAGACATGAGGTTTAAAATAAAAATTATTACTCTAAGTACCGACTATTAATCATTGCATGACATACAATACTTTATTATAGCATGGACTTTTTGTGAGATGACCTTACCCTATTGTAGGCTAATGAAAATGTTTTGAGCCCATTTAAGGTACACTGGGCTATGCTTTGATGATCAGTGGGTCAGGTCTAATAAGTGCCTTCTTAACAATACTCTGCTTACAAAGGATATATTGGGACATCCACTCATAAGTTGAGGAGCATCTGCATAAGAATACAACAGACTTTTTTCAACATCTATGCAAGCTAGGAAGCAATAGAGTGACTAAAATGGGAGGAATTCTAATCTCAGTAAATGAGTCCTTCAAAAATCAATGACAAATGGATGGAATTAGAGAATATCATGCTAAGTGAAATAAGCCAATCCCAAAAAACCAAAGGCCGAATGTTTTCCCTGATAAGTGGATGATGATATATAATGGGGGTAGGGTGGTGAAGGGTGAGAGAAGAATGGAGGTACTTTAGATTACATAGAGGGAAATGAGAGGGAGGAGGGTATGAAAAATGGTGGAATGAGACAGACATCATTATCCTATGTACAAGTATGATTACACAAATGGTATGAATCTACATCATGTACAATCATAGAAACAAAATGATGTATCCATTTGTGTACAATGAATCAAAATGCAGCCTTTAAAAAATAAATAAATAAATATTTTTTTAAAAAAACCAATGACCATTTTTTTTTTTTTAGGGGAACCATTACCAGGATACCTACACAGAGACCTGGATATATATGAAAATAGATAAAATTATTGCAAATGTTTCAGAAGTTAAATATAAAAGAGGTCTTTTTTCTTATTTTTAACACTGTAGCAGATAATTGACTAAAGACAAAAAAATCAGGTATTTTGGATATGCAGAATATAAAAATATAGGGTATGACAAAAATTAAGAAAATGAGCAATTGTAAATGAAGTATTTAAGGCTATTATACCACATGTAAAATAGTATATTATTTAAAGATAGATGATAAATTAAGATAAATGCTATAAACCCCAGGGAAAATGTTAAACTTTTTTTTGAAACAGGCTTTTTAAAAAGTTAGCATTAATATAAAAGTTAAAAAATAATATGTAATTAAGTAGAAAGAGAAAAAAGGAATAACAAATATTCAACTGAAACAAATAGAAAACAATTAGCAAGATGATCTACCATCTATTTTACTTTAAATGTTGTAACACTTAAGACAGGATCTTCAGAATGAAGAAATATGCAGTGCCTATTTGCTGTCTACAAAGTTATGAAAACATAGTTTATAAACAAAAACATGGAAATGCACACACGCTCCCTATTAACTCCTGTTAAAACACATATGAAATAAATGCCACTCTCTATATTAATACTAAGATGATTTGTGAAACACACTCATGCTTTGAAACCCAGAGAAAATGTCACTTCTTCTGTAATATCTCTAAAACTCAATAATTGGATTTTATCTCACCTTCTACTATACTCTCACACCTAATCTGAACCCTCATCATAGCTCTTATGACCTCTTTCTGGTTAGGTGGGGACTTATGACTAATTTTAGCCCATGAATCATGAGCTGAAACAATGTGTGCTCCTTCTGGCTCCAAGCACTGGATGGCTATGGCCAGTGAAAAGCCCTTTCTTTTCTCTTGCATGGCATCAACCAATATTCAAGGTGATGACGTTTCCAGCCACCTGGGTTTCAGAAGAGAAAAAAAACCACAGTGCCCCACAATGGTAAAATGACATAGAAATGTAAGCCTGTGTGACTTAAACTAAATGCCAACAAATAATAACACATGGGCCAAATCAGTTCAGCTGCCTGATGTTGGAAATAAAGTTTTAATGAATGCAACCATGAACATTCACTTACATATTGTCTACAGTGCTTCTGTGCCACATTGGCAGGGTGAGAAGTTGCCACAGGGACTGGATGGCTAGCAAAGTAAGAAATGCTTACTAACTGACCCTTCTAAGCAGGGAGATGATGAGGGTGAGGTAACTAAGGTACCTGGGTTGCAAAGGTGAAGGAGGCACTTACTTTCAGGGTCATGGGGTGTTCACCTTGCACTTGACCTTGGTAACTGGAATTACCATTCCCAGAGCAATACCTAGTTTCAGAAAGGAATGATGTCTTGAATAAACCTTGTTTAATATCACTTGTATCACAAGAATAAATCACTATACAGCATAAATGTCAAATTTTAATTTCAATATACTATTTGCTGTGACTTATGATTTTCACTGTCACTTAAAGCAATGTTTAGACCCACGGAGAAATGTAAAGAATTGGCATCATGGTTGGTGCACACTGCATCTAAACTTACTTTGAAACAACTTTAAAATAAAATTTTCAGTATTATAAAAGCAATCTTACTCCATCATGTAACTATTAAATAACGATTAAAGATACTGTATAAATCCTTGAGTGCTTCTGGATCTACAGATTAAACCACAAAGGGAAGTAAGGAAATGGGCACTTGGCACTCCTGGGAAATGATGGTTCATTAGGAAAGAATTTATTGCGTTCATGCTGTCTAAGAGGAAGGATTTGACAAATTAATTTATCTTTTCTCTTACCTAAGCACCTCTGCTCAAATCCTTCTTGCATGCCAAAACAGAATATGTCTATAACACCAGTCACATCACAACTGATAAACCTTCAAATATTCCTTTGTACTATCCTTCTGTTTTGAAGATATGGTGCAAATGATGTGCAGAAACTTTCCCCTTAGGGCCTGAACAGGGATAATCAAAAGGGTAAATGTTGAGAATTCTAGGTCATGCTGGATCCTGAATGACACAGGTAATTAAGTGTCTCTAAATTTTTTATATTTTATGTGCGTTTGTAATTTGTGGAGCCCTATGCAGTTCCCTGGTGGTCTCCCCTGTTGCTCAGCCCCTAGAAAAGTGATCAGTGTGGTCAAGAAATGGAAACTCTCCAGAAGGAGCTAGAGGACTAGGCAAGGGCTTGAGGTCAAACAGCTTACTTTGCTGCTCTGCAGAGCTGGACCCAGGAGAGAGCTCTAGGTATGACCCTCTTGTAGCCTGATGGGCAGCCCTAACTCACCACCACCCAGATCTAGAATTTCTGGGCTTATCATCCTTCAGGTTCAAGTTCAGAAGTGCCCTGCATGACTCTGTGAGGAAAAACTTTCCTTTAGCTCTGTTTTCTACCCAATTTCCTGGGCCTGGTTATAGTCCTCTTTGCCCTGTCCTGAAAAAGCAACATAGACTTTAAGTCATTAAGTCATCAATTTACTCATTAGTGTTCATCAACAAGGACTTAACTCTGCATCTTTCATGGGTAAGGCCAGGATGAAAGCATTAAAAACGATACCAAGTAGATGAAACACACTTCCTCTCTCTAGAAAGACAAAGAGGTGGAGACAGGAACAGTCACTTCCTGGGCACCTCACTTGCTACTGCATTGTGCAGTCCTGTCATACTTAAAGGAAATGTGGCTCAAAGAAGTCAAGGTTACACAGCTAATGAACACTGGGCCTACAACATAATCTGAGATCTCTCTGACTCCAAAGCTTATTTTTATCACATTATATTTATAGGTTAGCAAAAGGCTTAACAGGACCTACATGCAAATGTAATATAAATAGATGTGAATGTTGTGGAATTTGGGTAGTGAAGGCTTATTAGCGGGACCACTTTTTTCTGACCTTCTAAATGTCAGTAGTACCAGAAGGAAAGAGAAAGACCTTTCTGCCTCATACCGAATAATGTAACCAATCTAAGAACAGGCACTGCATCTTAGCTTGTCTTTCTAAAGGCTGAGCAAATGAGAGGTATGGGGAATGTGCTGCAGAATTGAATTAAAAGCCAAAGGTAAAAGGAAATGAGCAGAAGGAAAGGTTTTGACCAGTTAGGGCTCTGGGTTTTTGCTCAGTGAACAGGGAAGGACAAATGTATAGGAAGAATCCCCAGCTGGGTCCTAGGGAATGGGGATGAATTATCTTGCCTAACGAGTCTCAATTTGCAATTACTTTGTGGTTTCAGTGACTGAAAATCTGCAAAAGGTCTTTCCCCTCCTTGTTTTTGGATGGAAGGAAATCGCCACCAGCAGTGTATCAGATTATGAATAAGATCTTCTGCATTAAAGAGGGTTGAGCCGGGAAATGCAGTTGATGGAGGCTCTTTCAGGCCAGGATGACTTGAGAAATCATCAGCTGGGTTTATTACCGGATAGTCAATCCATGCTCCTGCCAATCATCTGGGCAAGTTTTGAAAGCAGTTATCTGGAGGTACAGGTAAGCCTCCAGAACTCAGGCCACACTCCTGGGCTGAACAGAAGGCAGCCTTTGAGCTGGAATTTTAGACTACAACACCTTCCCTACCTCAGCCAGCTTTTGGGTAAACGTACCAAGGAAGCCACAGTGTGGCAAGATTCAAACTCAACTTTGGAATCTCCCACTGTGGGTGATCTCTCTATTCCTTTCCATTTGGGGGTGAGGTCAATACTCTGTATACAGAGTTCATACGTTCCCACAACATATTAGATTCTGTGGGGGAGGAGGAGGGCAAATTCAGTGTCCTCTTCCCTATTTGCTTGTGTGAAGCCCAGCACTTAGAGCACAGTAGATGCTGAAGAATGACGATTAAATGAATGAATAAATTGAATAGTAGAAGACATTTTTCATAAGACATTCTGTGGTGCTTTCAAGAATTATATCTTGGCTGGGTGCGGTGGTGCATGCCTACAATCCCAGCCACTTGGGAGGGTAAGACAGGAGGATTGTGAGTTCAAAGCCAACCTCAGCAAAATACAAAATAGGGCTGGGGATGTGGCTCAGTGGTCTAGTGCCCCTGAATTCAATCCCAAGTACTCAAAAAATAAATTACATTTTGGTTTTTGGTTATTGATGATACTCTGCTCTTTCAACATGAAAGAGATGGTGGATAATAGAAGCTCACAGTAGTACATACTATGCTTGAATATAATAGACTATTTTTCTCAAAATAAAACTCAGTGGTTTCTCCTTTTCCCTTAAAACACAGGCCTTTGTGTCTATCCCTCTATTACATGGTCCTGAATATGCATCCCATTATTCTCAATTCCATACATATCTCCCTAGACCCAACTCCTGGGTCCAGGGATACCCAGGTAAAGACATCCAGGTATGTCACCTTTGGCATGAGTGATATCAAGACTCCAGCTATGTATGACTAGAGCAGAGCAGGAGACAAAGCTCCACCTGGGAAGAAAAGAGTGAGCCTAATACAATGGGCAACATTTGGACCGATGGGAAAAAGAGGAGCAGAGTTGACCTTAGAGAGTATTGAGGGCAAACAGGACTATGTGCTATGTTTCCGTCGGCGTTTTCATCACTGACTGAAAGACCTGACAAAGACAATTAAAGGAGGAAAAGTTTTCTTGGGGATCACGGTTTCAGAGGTCTCAGGCAATAGTTGGCCTACAGCATTGCTTCAAGCCTGAGGTGAGGCAGAACACCAAGGTAGAAGGGGTGAGCCCGAGGACAGCAGCTCAGGATATGTCACCAGGAAGCAGAGAGAACTCTGCTCACCAGGAACAAAATATGTGTCTCAAAGGCACACCCCCAGTAACCCACCTACTCCAGCCTTCAGTTACCAACCAGTTAATCCCTATTAGTGGATTAACCCACTGAGTGACAACACTTATCATCTAATCATTTCACCTCTGAACATTTTTGCATTGTCTCACACCTGAGCTTTAAGGAGACACCTCCTATCTCAACCATAACATGCTATCAACAAGCCAAATGAAGCAACTCTGAAATTGTGCCATGATCAGGATGAGGATGAGTTGGACTAGCCCCTGTTCAGAGCCCATCTGGCCAATGTGAGTGTGCTGGTTAGACATTCTGGCCCGGATCAGCCTCCTCCGCTGCCTCTGTGGTTGAGGCCCATCTGCACACTAACCCATCCTGCTCCTTCCTACCTCCACGCTGTGCTAGAACCTCTCAATTTCCCTTTATCCTCTCTGCTTACCTGTATTGAGCACTTGCTAAACATCGATACTATCCTACATGAGGGGCACAACCACAGCCATGGCAGGTGTAGTCCCTGCTGTCTCAGGGAGTTTCCTTGGGGTTCATCTTTGGGTCCCTCCCATAGGCCTCAAGGGTTTCCCCAGTGCTGCATTAAGGCTTCCTGTATCCATTCTATTCCCTGGGTCTCCCGTCCATCATCTGACTTCCTATTTCCTTTTCCATGAATTTCCCACTCAGCCTCCTGAACTCTTAAAGGCTTTACTGCCCAGCAATCCTGTAAAACGCTACTCATTTTCATTTTTGACCTATTAACTTCAAATGCCCTTCTTTGGACCGTATTTCATTGTATTCTTTACCTTGATACATATACATGCCTGCGTTGGTCTTTACCGTATATGCTTTCCTCTATCTTGCAACTGCCACCACCTTCTTTGTTTTAAGAATTCAGTTTGGGTAGGTTAAATTTTGTTCCTGTTTAAGAACAAGTATAAACCCCAGAAGTTCCATGCAGCAACTTACTCTCTCCAGCCCCTCTTATTCCTCCCTCAGCTCTTCTTCCCTCTCTTTCCAGAACTTGTGGGTACACCAGCTGAGCCCACTTAATCTCCTTTCTTCCTACCTCTACCCAGCTCCGAAATAATTGAGCAAAATCCAAGGACACCTCTAATTGGTTTATGAGCCAGTGGCGGAAAGTTTCTGAAATGCTCTGTGGCATTGGAGGACAAAATGTAAGGTCCTCCAATTCTGTAAATATACCTGGTGTTTCCTTTATACCTCCTCAATGAGTGGTGTTTTTATGAGGAAGGAAAGGGACATTCAGACAGAGACACTGAAAACACACCAACAGGGAGCAATACTGCGTGAAGAGAGAGGCAGGGGTTGTCATCATGGGCTGTGACCCAAGGAACACCAAGGATCACCAACAACTCTGAGAAAACCAGATGGGTTCTCCCTCAGAAGTTTTAGAAGGAGTCACCCCTGCTGACAACTTGATTTGAGACATCCATCCTCAAGAAATATGAGAGAATAAACATGGGTTGTGTTAAACGCCTAGTTTGTAGTAATTTGCTTTGGCATCCCTTGGAAAGGAATATGATCCCCAAGCCCCAATACCTACCAATATTGGCAGTATGCACCATTTCTGAGCAGTGTGACTCTTGGTGGATCACGTTATTTCCAACTCTAACAGGGGAGTAACGATGACAGCTCTCTCCAGAACTGTTGTGAGTATTGAATGCACCAAGGTTATGAAAAACACTGTGTCATATATAATAAGCAACATAAATATGAGCTATTGGAATTATACTTATGGGGAAGGAATGAGGAAAGAAAAGAAAGAAGAGAAGGAGGAAAGAAAATTAGTTTTCAGTTCTATTGTGTAATGCTGTTTATGTCAACCCCTTGAAAATTTTATTATTTTGGAAAGGCAGTGTTTTATTAATTCCAGGTAACTAGTCTTCATTAAAGACACTCAGAAAGGGAGCCAACAGAAACATGAGACTAGACCTGACTTCCTAGTAGCAAGGAGTCAAAAATTTAGAGTTAACCTCTAGTGGCTGTTTTCTAGATGCTAGACATTTGTCTAGCATTTGTCTTTATCATCTTATTTCAGTCTCACGGCTTTCTGAGATAGACATGAAGCGTGCACATGAAGGAACCAAAACACGGGAGGCTTCACAAGTGGCCCGGAGTCACCGTCAACCCAGTTTTATCCAACTTCCAAACCTGCATGCTGAACCCCACCTATGGCTACTGCACTCTCACAACCAGCCAAGTCAGAAAACACAGCTGCCCCCATGCCACCAGGGCCACCTCCCACCAGGGCACTTACACCACTCACTCCACAGCCTCCCATGAGGATCCACTCCTTTCCCTGCAACTCCCCTGTTCAATGGCAGGTGCGTCCCTGCCCCTCACCAATGTGCACTTCAAGGCTGTCATTAACCTGCTGGAATCTGAGCTGCCACCTCCTACTTGGGCAATTTTCCAACCATTTAGTGGCATAATCATCCAGACAAGGATGTAAACATTTCCTCCCTGCAGCCTGGGAAGAGGGCCAGAGGACTCGACCTTGGTGAATTCCCTGTGGGAAGCTGCTCTGTGGGCAACTCTGTAGAGTCAGGCTTCTCAGGTGACAAGTTTGGAGAGGCTGAAATAATTTCTTGGTCCCCATGTCCTTGTAACATCAATAGAGCCTCTATCAAAAACCAACCAAGATTTGGGAATAAAATTCAGCAAAACACTGAGCAAGCTACAAGGTGGATGAACCTCTAAAACATGATGCTAAATGCAAGAAGCCAGCCACGAAAGCCAAACATTGTATAAATGCATTTTAAAGAAAATGCCCAGAGAAGCCAACCACAGAAACAGAAAATGGATTGGGGATTGCTCAGGGTTAGGGGTGGGAAATGCAAAGTATGCCGGAGTATGAGTGATCCTGATGACTGCGTGCCCTAACACTGGATTGTGCTGGTAGCACAACTTGTAGTACTTGCAAAAAATCATTGAAATGTATACTGAAAAAAGGTGAATTTTGTGGTATGTAAATTATACTCCAAAATTTTGTTTAATAACTGTTAACTCAGACTTACTAATATTCCTAAGTTGATGGCCAACTGAAAATCCTACAAACAGCTCATATATGTAGCAAATATCTACTACAATCTCCAAAAGGAGATGTCTGATTTGAGAAGCTTTGCTAATACTACAGAATTTTCTTACAAAACCAGGAAATGTACAGAGAATACACTACTGCATGATTCATCTGCTTCCGGAGAATAGTATGAACTTCTTAAATTTCAAGCAAATCTATTTGGAGTCTAGTTCCAAGCCTATCTCTGATTAGGCAAAAATCGAAAAGTTTTTTGTTTGATTTGGTTTGTTGTTGTTACTGTTATCTCTCTGGGCCTCAACTCTTCATATGTAGAATAAGGTTGGTCCACATTACTGACTCTAAGACTCCTAGTTCAGGCATTTTAGTATAATAATGTTTGCTGTATGCCGGTACCACTATGTTAGGCAATATCCACACACATTTAGTCTCATCAATAACCCTAAGGAGGAAAAATTATTAACCCCATCTTACAAATGAACAGGCTAAGCCCCGAAGTAGTTGTATTTCTTACCCACAGTTAAATGACTAATAAATAGCAGAACCAAGATCCAAACCAGGATCTTCCCGCCATAAACCACACTATTCACAATTCACTTCTAATCTCAAACAGGTGGTAACATCATGTTGTTCAGTCCCCAGAAAAAAAGAATATTAGAGACTATGGATGTTTTCTTTAGAAATCCATGTGATTTTCATATAGACACAAAATACAAATACTGTCTCATAAAAGATGAACACACT
This sequence comes from Sciurus vulgaris, assembly GCF_902686455.1. Classification (NCBI taxonomy): domain Eukaryota; kingdom Metazoa; phylum Chordata; class Mammalia; order Rodentia; family Sciuridae; genus Sciurus; species Sciurus vulgaris. Next base: position 75,885,500 of record NC_136474.1, on the reverse strand, counting down.
TGACTAAATACTATCCATAAACAAAGTGGGATGCAAAAGCAATAGACCTGTATGCCAAGAACACAGAATCTGGGGGATTGCTGAAATTCTGTGGCTAGAAATGAAAATAAATATATAAATATAAATATAAATATATATGTATGTATACATATATACAGTGCACGTATGTACACACACACATGGCTAAAACTGGGAAATATCATCAGTGGCTTGGTATCTCAAGGTATAAGTTGATATAAAAGCTGTAAATTGCCTGACAACAATGCAAAGATTTCAGCATTCCCAACTCATTTATTATGGACAAACATCAGAATTTTACTCATGTGTGTTCCGAAAGGAAATATGGCCTCAAACATGAATAAAACATATCTTCAACTAATGAATGCTGAGTTACTCTGGTGCACTTATTTAAGGAAACCTTCCCAAGTGACTGGATTAGAACATCAAGGTCAAAACACTGGGGAAGAACTCCCACTCACTTCCCAGACTCCATGACCACCTTGCCACCACAGCCAACCCAGCTGGGACAAGAACCACCATCATCGCAACCACCCCACAGATGATTGCTCTCCTATAAATTACTCCAATCTAATGCAACTGTCTGCTTCTGACCAAAGTACCTGCATTTTTAAAGTGAAAACTGGTTGTTGAAATTATCCAGCAGGCCCTGGATTTCTCAGATTCAATTCCAATGGGCTACTGGGCTGTCCGTCACAAACAGGTTCCATCTTCTAGCCAAGGCAACCAACGTAAGCCAGACAAACCAACGTGATGGAAAGCTGGGTGAAGAAACAGTATTAGATGGTAAGTCATTATGAACCTCTGGGTACTGGGACAGTCACAAATACTGGTAAGGTCAGTGACTCCATGACCAGCTCAGTTAATATTAAAAAGACATTTTCAGATCTACTACTTGGCCTTTTTTCCTAGACTCTGATATGGGTTCTTTGTATCTTTTGAGATCATCAGTGACTAAGAGGCACCCTATATTCTGAGCATGGACATGCCCTAGTTTTTAATAATTTAAAAAGGATCTATGCATTATTTTTGCCTGCCAATTTTCTCTTCCATAACATTACTAAATTAAGAATCTTTTGATTTGGGGCCAATTTTTAAAATTCTGCATTATTTCTCTACCCCTGGATTTTCTACCTCTTAGGTCATATCTCTTGCTCAAATCATGACCACAGCCTGGGTGTGAAGTGCGATTTTCACTTCTTAACAACAAGAATCACTTTCCTCAGATGGCAGTGAGGGTGGCTCTAGCAACGTGTTCCCATGTCCATAGTAAGTGGCAACAATATGATTTCCATATTCTTACTGACGGAGCTGCTAAGCTTGGTTCACGAGCCTTCCAGAAATTATAGGGGCTTCCCACTATCTTTTAGTTAATTCTTTTGAGGATTAAGTCAGTTTATATTGATTCATGTTGCTTTCAATTAGGAAATCCAGTTGATATATGCAATAAGGCCTCAGGGAAAGGAGGACCTTGCGAAAATACTGATTCACAAACCTGGCAGCCCAGGGGATATAGTGAAGAATTTTAAGTTATCTACTATGGTCACTTAGGTAGTGTATCCATTGGAGACAAGGCTTGAGAGAACCACATGTCTTCTACTATAGTACCTAAATCAAGAGCTAGAGAAAATCTAGAATCATAGAATCAGGGGACTATGTCAGAGTTGAACGTCTTAAAGAAATAGGAGGACAAGATCAAAATACCAGATTCCTGGCTCAAGGCATAGGTTCCTCACACCCTACCCCAGGCCCCCCCAAAAACTTCAGGAACTCCCTATGGCTGTACAAAAATAATACCTCTTAGAGCTGCAGGGCTAAGATTGAAAAATAAAAGTCAGTGTTTGATCCTTTTTCAGCTTGCCAAAATATGTCAGATCAATTCTCCAGCTCTCTTTAGGGAAGTTAAAGAAAAGAATGGAATCTACAGAACTGGAAAGGGGAATACGGCAGAGATGAACCACACGTCTTGCCACTACACATCTGCCTTGATTTCCCTGGCAGAAAGGCAACTTTTTCCTCCCTATTATTAAAGCAGTTTGTTGCTTGCTGGAAAACCCTGCAGTGACTCAGATTGTGACATCTATTTTAGAAAAGGGATCCAAATCTCATCATGTTCTCTCCAAATGCAAACACAGAACTAAGGTACCGCAAGGGATAAAATGAGAAATCAGACCCTGAAGGAAAACACTTAGTCCCCAAAAGAATCTTATAAAATATGGATAATTCTCAACCTTAAAAACATGGGTAGAAATGGATTTTGAGGACAGCAGACAAAGGAGGAGAAAATGGATTTGAAATTTAGGTGGCTGGTTAGTAACAGTACAGCTACTGGTATACTGACATTACCACTGGAAATGATTCCAAGTATTTGCTCAGTTGGTCAATCCAAACCTGTATCCAACAGTGTCCACAGTAAGTGAAATCAAAATATCAAAAATCCCTTAATGTATAATAAGGAGTGCAAAATTCGGAGAGAAGGGATGGAGGGATGAATTTATCATGCAGGAGGCACGCCTTCCCTCCCTTATGTTTACCAACAGGACTCACAACTTCTTCCTCCAAAAATGCATTGAAAAATATTCTGTTGTGAAGAGCATCTGGATCTTGGAAATTATAGGAAATTATTATTTCCCACCTGCAGTGCTGCAGGGAGAGTTGTCACAGTTCACATTGGTATTCTTATTTCAGAGGAAATGTTAATATCTTCTAGAGGCAAGAAAGGTTAGGCAATGTAATGCCAGGTGATTTTCCATGGAAAAGACAGAAGATGTATCACCCTCATTGTCTTTCATGATTATGTCAGCTCTCTGAGTTTGTGTCATAAGCTAGTTTGCAGGATCCTAATAATCTCACCATACCCACAAAGCATTATGTTTGTCCAATAAGGTGATGACTTCGTGCTGAGAGATCATAAATAAACAGAAGCGAAAAGTCCCCTATGTGCCTTGGTTTGACATGCCAACAGGTAGGAGATGATAGTCCCATGAGAATACAGGGGCCTGCCACTTCAGCAGACTCTCTGGAGAAATGATCTGGTCTATGTCAAGAAACACACTCTGAAGATAAGGACAAGTAATATACCTTGGACACTCTACCATTTAAGGCATCTCCTTGGCAAGTATACCACACCTATACATGCTTTTCTGACCCATTTAATAAGACACAAAAATATGACAACCTAGTGTTCTGAACAAGAAAATTTTAAACTTGGGCATATATCAGAATCACTGGGAAACAGATTTCTGATTTAAAAGAATTTCAGATGCAACTCACTTCTGTAGTTTCTGATTCAGCAGGTTCTAGGATTGGTTCCATAACATGCATGTCTAATAACTTTTTGTGAGATACTGATGCTATTGGTCCAGAGATCACAGTTTGCCCTAAAATTTAAAAGATAAGTGAACAAAAAGTTCTTCATCTTGTTCAAACTCCAAGGTAAGGAACTTTGACCCTTATGATCTAGCAGATTCAATGACTCTAAAATAGTATTTGTCACAAGTTAAAATGCTGTTACAGAAGTCATGGCAAGCCACAACTGGAAAATCAAAGATGTGCCCCTTCAGCATTTATTAATTCTGTTTTTGCAAGGAGCTCTTGGGTCTGAGTAGAGACTGTACACTAGACCCAAGAAGAAACAAGGCTAGGGAAGTTAAGTAAATCTATTTTAAGTTAATAAGGACTAAACTCAGAACTTAATCCCAAATGGTTGGATCCCAGCACCATCCTTTCATCTCTAATGTCTCTTGCCTCTCTGGGATTTCAATGCAGCAAACTTGTGCTATACTTGTGATTGTAGTAAGATGATTGGTCTATTTCTACCTCTAAACTTGAAATATTTTAGATTTTGCATGATTTGAAAGAATTTTCATCTTTGAGGCCAGACAAGATATCTGGCTCCAGTTCATCTTTTGAGTTCATCTTCCTCACCTGTAAAACAAGTTATATTTAAAGCTGAAGTTTTATCCTGGGTCTAATTTGGGGGAGGTACACTTCTCAGGTCTTTCCTATATACTATGCCCCCAATGCCCAAAATCTTAGGTTCCCCATTGGTATTTGCAATGCTTCCCAATGTTATGAAAGCACTTTACATTTAATTCTTGCTGTGCCGTATTCAGTAACAGTGACAAACTCTCCAAGGAAAAAGGGGATATATTTCCTGCCGTTTTCAATTGCATTAATTACCTTTCTCTAAAAGCTCCAGTGAATTTTTCTATGTTTGAACTTAAAATAATTTGTACTTTTTATTTTCCCATAGACTTCATATTTTAGAGCATTAAATCTGCATTCTTCCACAAAGACCTTCCCCACCAAATGAGCTAAACTTAATGCAACAACGACACATTCTATTCCATGGGTTGTAAATAGTTGCTAAGTATTAACAAGAGCTCAGATGTCTCTACTCAATAAGACTCAAGACAAATTCAGATGGTGACATTTTCCTCTGTAATTCTTTTATTTCTGTACCCATTTAAGTGATTTCCAGAGCCTGCTAAATGTCATCTAAGTTACCTAAAGCTTGAGAAACTATTTTGAAGAGATTTTTTTTTAATGCAATTATACCTCTATTTGACAACACCATCTGCTGCCAGCATCTCACTTTGTCAGCTTCTGGTTCAGTTAACTCCTTCATTACTGCAATTATGTGAATGCTGACAGCTTTTTGCAATACAGACCCATAAAATTCAGAAGAAGGAGGGGCATATGTACCCTGATAGTGGTCAAAATCGCCATGGAATTTTAACAAACCCAGTATTTCTGTTTCCCTAAGAAGGCACCATTTTATATGTTACTTAGTAACTATGGCATAGTATTACTTCTGCATTATTTTGGGAGGTTGAGATATTGGCTTAAGAACCCTATTTGTGTACCATGAATCAAAATGTAGTCTGGAAAAAAATTTTTAAAAATTAAAAAGGCCTAAAAGAAATACTATTTATTTTTGTGGGAGAATTCTGATAAAAGTCTCTCTTTATATATAAAGTATTTGGAAGTAAGGAAGTGGACCACAGTGGTACCACCCTAAGAATGAAGAGAGTAAATTCTCACTTCACAGAGAAAAGAGAATACCCCGTCTTATTTGCACTCAAACACTTTTTCAGACCAAGGGCTTTCTGAATCTTTGTCCAATCAGGAAGGTTAGGGGTGGTGCTAAGGCTTAAAATCTGACTGTTAAATACCATAGTACTGAGATGAACTTATTTTTTCTCGAGTAGTTCTAATTAGTACACTTATACTTTTAAAGTACAGATACTAATCATGAAACATCATGACTATTCATGAACAGTTTCAGGAACCAAGACGGTCTTCTAGGGAGAGTTTGAGATGACACACTGAGAGATAAGTACTGAGACATGACTTTGGGATCCAGCAGTATTCTTCGTTGCAGAAGAAGTTAACTCACCTACCTTAAAGGGCCCTGGGTAGAAGCACAGCTTCACCAGGAGAGTTTACGCGCTCTAAGATGAAAATCAAAATCTAGAGCACCTTTGACCTTGGTATATAACCAAGGACTGCCTTGGCAATAAAAATGAATCAAGTCTAGACCGCTAAGATGGTCACATAGCCTTCCTTTAAAGAGAAGAAGTACCACAAGCACATTCTAAGAGATTAGAGAAATAATCACTGGGATTTGGAAACTATTTCCACAGACTCTCCAATTATCCACTGCTTTCATCTATCACTCTGTTCAGGAAGGGAGTTGGTTATGGAGAAATAGGCATCAATAGTTGGGAATTTTGTCATGGTCAAGATGGTGGAAGTCCCAGGTTATCCAGTAAGACCCCACTGGTGAGTCAGAAACAGACCAGGGACTCCTAAGTAGAAAAGACTGAGAACATTTTCTCCAAGATTATGTGACAGTAACACACTGGCCATTAAGGCCTAGAAAAATCCATGTAAAGCAAAGAACACCAAGAAAATTCTGACGCCTTCAAAGTAAATGTCTGCATTTTCTTCAGGTCTTCAAAAACCACTAACCAACTGGGAATTCTCACTTGGACCGTTTTCTCTACCTTGTTCCTGTCTCATTTATGGCTCAACCTCCAGCCTATATCTGAGGCAGTGGAGGCTCTTGGTCACCTAATTCTCTCTTGCTCAAAGCATATCTAAAAGTACAACCCACTAAGATACGACCTCCAGTTATGTTAGTCTCTCTCTCTCTCTCATGACAACTGAGAATATTCAATACCACCTCCAAGTGAAAAAGGAACTTGGATTCAGTCAGCTCTGGATGTAAAACCCAAATTCCAACATGTAACGGACCATGGTTGAATAATATTCCATTTTGTATATATACCACATTTTCTTTATCCATTCATCTGTTGAAGGGCACCTAGGTTGGTTCCATAGTTTAGCTATGGTGAATTGTGCTGCTATAAACATTGATGTGGCTATGCATTCTCCACCTCCACCCATTTGTGGGCAAATGCCATGCTTCATTCTTCTTTATGGTTGAATAATATTCCATTTTGTATATATACCACATTTTCTTTATCCATTCATCTGTTGAAGGGCACCTAGGTTGGTTCCATAGTTTAGCTATGGTGAATTGTGCTGCTATAAACATTGATGTGGCTATGCCACTGTAGTATGCTGATTTTAAGTCCTTAGGGTATAAACGAAGGAGTAGAATAGTGGGGTCAAATGATGGTTCCATTCCAAGTTTTCTGAGGAATCTCCATACTGTTTTCCATAGTGGTTGCATGGATTTGCAGTCCCACCAGCAATGCATGAGTATATCTTTTATCCCACATCCTTGACAACATTTATTGTTGCTTATATTCTTGATAATTGCCATTCTGACTAGAGTGAGATGGAATCTCACTCAGTATAGTTTCGATTTGCATTTCTCTAATTGATAGAGATGTTGAACACATTTTTTCGTATATTTGTTGATCACAATTCCTGGATATTCAGTCCATTCAACTGCCTAATAAAGAACATATTAGAAAAATTTATCCAAAAAAGTGCTATAATTCACACCTAACTAGATTTGTTTGAAATGTATAATCTGATTCACAAAATGGAGAGAACTAAAAGACTTAAATTTTAATACATTAGAGTCCCTTTTTAATATAATACAATGTTCACCTTCAATAATTCAAAACAGGAATTTCAGCATGTTTTGAACCATGAATTCTGTGATCTTTTAGACTACTGTATGATTGTGTGCCTAGAAGACATTTTTCATACATCTGATATCCTAGACAAGATATTGCCCATGTTCATTTGGCATTGTCTTACTTCCAAGAACCCTGACTCTGCAGAGTTGAGAAATGTGTATTTGATCTAACCCCACTAAAATCCTAGGATGCATTTCCTTTGTGGTGTCTAGATGGATTCACAAAATCTCAACATAGTCTTGAGTTGATATCTTTCTAGTCTGCTTTAGGTACAGTCAATACTTTCTAAGATTTTTCAGGTCATAAAAATTGATGTATTATATATTTACCTTCTTAATCACTAACTTGCATAATAACACCCAAGCATGTATTGATTGAGATAATATAGCAAGTATATTAAAGTTCAATTTATAACTGCAGCCACTCATTGCTTCTCTGTATATATAGTTATTCTTCATCAGTAATGTGATGGTCATATCACTCCAGTGAGGAAAAAAAATCTTCCATGGTAAACTAGCATCACAGGAAAGTTTTATTTATAGTAGATTTCCATTTTTATGGTGTACATACCTTCATTATAGCTAATTTCAAGTTACCAATCCCACCAGCAATGTATGAATGCTCCTTTTTTCCTTGCCAACCCCTATTATTGCTTGTTATCTCATAATTCCTGGAGGTTCTGTTCATGATTTCTTACCATCTTCTCTGTGTGGTCAACTTTATTTTCAAGATTAAATATTTTGTCTTCATTGTCTGAGGTTCTGTCTTCCAAGTGATCTAGTTGGTGATGCTTTCTATTGAATTTTAAATTTTTTTCCTCCATTTCAAGGATTTCTTTTTTTTTTAATCTCTATCTCTTTATTAAAATGATCTTTTGGTTCCTGTATTTGCTCTTTTAACTGTTTATTGGAGTGATCATTCATTGCCTGCATTTATTCCTTTTATCTCATCCTTTACTTCACAGATCAGTTTAATTATGTACACTTTTAACTCCCTTTCTGACATTTCTTCTACCATGCTGTCAAGGGATTCTATTAATATAGCTTCTTGGTTTATCTGGGGTGCTTTCTTCCCTTGTTTTTTCATGTTGTTCATGTATTTTCCCCTATAGCAGTGTGGATCTGAGGTATTACAGTTTCCCCCCCTGTAGGTTTATAGTGTCCCTACAGGTTTCTAATACCTAACCTTTAAGGGGGAGATCAATATTAACAGCACACAATACAAACAACATGCAACCTTAAACCGAATGGCCCCTATTAAGACATTAACAGCATTGTCGTAATCAAGAGAGATGTTGAGTTGAATTATTATCTACAGCATAAATGATAGGTTTGCAATAATGTCCACAATTTCTAATGGTGGACAAAGAGGATGGGGACAGGTGTAGGATATAATGTTAATGAGTTAAGAAGAAAGAGAGAAAACGGAATCAAAAGAAGATTGTCATTAGCATGAGAAAAGGGAGAAAGAGACTCCAAGTAAACAGATAAGAGGAAAATAGAGACAAATAATTAAAAAAAAAAAGATAGGGATAATAATAATAATAATAATAAATCTGTAACAAAACTATTATATACTATTCAAACCTCCCAGTCTTCAGTAGCCTGAAGCATGGAAGGTACTTGATAATGTGGTGTCCCAGGATGGGAGGTACCCCCAACCAAAGATGGCAGCTTCCAGGTCAGGAATAATCCATGATGGTGGGTAGAGGCATCCCCACTTATTGGTAGATGGGGAGCCACAGTGAGGCAGCACTGAGTCTGTAGGGGGCGCAGTGGTGCTGGAGTTCTGCTTCGGCGGGCTGGGCCTGGGCAGCATGGCGCTCAGGACTTTCAGTGTATAATCATTCGATAAGTACTGCAATTACTCTGTTCTGAAGGAAACGTTTGACACAACTTAGGAAGGAGACTGGTTCTTCAAGGTCTAGAGCTTCATGAGGACAAGATGGTACCTGTCATGCTCACCACTGTAACTGTTGGGTTTATCATTGATTCGCAGTTAGTAGGCACAACACCTCAAAGGACCATAGCCCAAGATAAGAATAATTGTTTACTTTAGTCAGTCACTCACAGGGAGCTCTCCTTGGTGATGAATCCTACATCAGAATTCCAGTACGAATTATCATTACTGTAATTTTTTATAGTTTATAGTTTGTGAGGCTGTTAGTGACCTTCCAAGGAATTATATGTGCATTTTTACATTGGCACATTAGTTCTCTATATTTAAATGTATTTCCTGAGGATACAAACTAGTAGTCATGAATCTAGGACTCAAATACAGTGTATTTTATCTAAGTATGCTGTCCTGTCTCTCCACTTAATTTCAGCTAGCCTCAATTACTAGTCTATCTGGCTACCAGCTAATGACATTACTCAGTTTTACCCTAAGGGACACTGGCTCTGGGTCCCGAAGCCATTGGATAAAAGTCAACACGCCTGAACAGGCTTTTCGTCAGCTGAGTTTTGTAACATGGAAACTCAAAGTGCTATTGCCTTTGCTTTCTTATTCTGAGACAGAAAAGCAAAAAGGGATCTAGCCACTTTTCCTTTCCTCTTGATCAGTCATTTTCACTTTCCACAAAAATAAAGGAAAACATTTTGCCCATTTAAACCATCCTCAGCTACCATTAGGATTTAAGCCTCCATATCCAAAGTCATGACATCATCATCTTTACCACAGTTCTTCCAAAATCAGAAACAAGTTCTAACCTTTCTTCTATTCTTAACTATCTTGGGATTTTTGTGCACTGAGATAGTAATAGTAAATACCTTGTGAAACAAAAGTTTAGGCAGTGGAAAAAATACCCAAGGAAATACAGCACAGACTCTGTAAGATATGAAGGAATTAAGAGCACCACATCTGTTCTAAGAACCACCATTTAATGACTGCCTATTGCATTGTCTCAAGTTATACTCACATGAAACCTGCAAAGTAGTTTTAATGACATATATATCTTCAAATAAACTGAGGAACACAGATATAAAATAACTTGCCGTTTTTTCATCTGCCTAATAAAAAGGAATGAAATTTCAGAACCAGACAATCTAATTCTAAAGACTGTGCTCCTCTCCAAAAAGCCACAAGGAAGCTGTGTAATGTCCAAATTTCTAGTACAAGAATAACCAGTTGTCTACTACCTTCACTCTTTTTAATGTATTCATGGAAAAATGAATTCCGAAACTTTACAATTATCTTGTTTTACAAATATGTAATCTATATCTTTGGAAGAATCAATTAGTTTGAGATAAATTCTGGATTATCCTACACTGCTTGAGATCACTTTGGCATCTGGCCACATATGGCCCCTAGTAGATGCTAAGTAAATATTTATTCAATTTAATTCTTTTTTTTTTTTAATTTACTTACCTTTTGTACCAGAGATTGAATGTGGAGGCACTCAAGCACAGAGCCTCATTATCACCACCCTTATTTTTTTTTTTTTTAATTTTTCGTTTTGAGGCAGGGTCTTGCTACATTTCTTAGGGCCTCACTAAGCTACTAAGCTGGCTTTGAACTTGTGATCCTCCTGCCTCAGTCTCCCAAGCTGCTGAGTTTACAGGTATGGTCCACCACGCCCAGCTCAATTTAATTCTTAACCAACATCGGAACAAAGTATTTTTAATTGTAATTTTTAAAACTAGGACTCATTCTATCTTAAATTCAAAATTTTTAGTCCTGTAGAACATGAGAGAATAACTAGTTACAGAAAAAAGACAGGACTTGTGCACAACTAGTTAGAAGCAAAACGGAGAAAAATCACTCTTGTGCTACTTTAGCAGATGATGAACAACAATTTCTCCTCTTACAAATAATGAAAGTAGAGTTGGGGGATATGAGGGCAAAGAAGTAGGTAAGCAAGTGGTTTCAACTGGGAGCACTTGTGGAAAGACAAAAAGGAACCTAGAGGAACTATTTGATGACAGACATGTCCCTGTCATGGATACGGTAAAGTAGCAAAAGGAGATGGCACATTGATGGCAACCCTGGTGAGAAGCAGCTGGCACACATTTTCTTGAACTGAAGCTTAAACAACCATTGTCATCCTTTTAAGAATGATCCAGTATATTCAGATAGCAGTAGTTCCAGATTTCTAATGCCCTTGATGGGGTGGAGTTCACCCTAAGCAAAGTTGAACTGATGATCAAGGAAGATGTTAAGAAAGGAACCTCAGAAGAATATAACACGGATTTCAACATGGATTACAAAGAGGATGAAAAACACTAGTTTAATATCTCATAAAAGTAGGTATCAGCCTATCACTCCTAAGAATATTCTAATAAATATGCATCCCAGAAGGCATTGCCAAGAAGAGCTGAGTGACCTCCCACTACTACAAGGTTGTCAAGAGTATGGTGAAGCAAGTTTCAATACCAAATAAGTTGTTAGAACATATAACTTTTTAAGTCTTTTCAAATCCAAAGATTCTAAAACTTTAGAATTAGCTTATATGACAAAGTTAACCCCAAAGTTATCCAGGGGAATATGAACATACTCTTATGAATCTCAAGCAAAGTTTTCATCTAGAATAGTTTCAAACCATAGACTGAAGAAAGGAGCACATCTCACATGTGGAGATAGTATTTTATTGTTTGTGTAGCACTTCTACCTCTAGGATCTCATATGACCCCACTGAACCCTAAGAAAACAATGCAGATGCATGATCATTTTTCACATTAGATACCAAGACAGGAGTGCTATTCAGTTAGCTCATGATATGATGTTCCCACATTATGGTTTGGACATGTGGTATCCCTCCAAAGCTCATGTGTGAGACAATGCAAGAATATTCAGTGGTGAAATGGTTAAATTTTGAGAGTATTAACCTATCCAAGAGATTAATTTACCATTATGGACTAACTGGGTGGTAACATCAGATATGTAGGGTGTGGCTGTAAGAAGCAGGTTACTGGGGGCATGCCTCTGGGGCATATATTTTGTCCCTAGTGAGCAGAGCTCACTCTGCTTCCTTGTTGACATGTCCTGAGCTGCTTTCCCTACCATACCCTTCTGCCATCACGTTTTGCTTTACCGAAGGCCCAGAACAATGGAGCCTGCTAACTATGAACAGTGATCTCTGAAACCCTGAGCACCAAAAAACTTTTCCTCTTCTACATTGTTCTTGTTGGGTATTTTTCTCAACAATGGAAGGGCTGACTAAAACATCCTTCCGCATCATACATACGATTCTGGGTGTTGGGGATACAGCACTATAAAAAAAATTCCTAGATTCTCTACCTTATAGAAATTACATTCTTGTTCATACAATAAAAAAGTAAATGCACATTTTGGATTTAGGGGATAAAAGCTTTTAGATGAAAAGGATTTAGGGTTAGATGATAAAGATTAATAATATCAAAGATATTAAGGAAAGACCTAAGACTTTAGGAAACAATGGAGCAAGATTGTTGGTTGCCTAGAAAAACAATAGTTTAAGAGGGAAAGGTAATTACAAAGGCCCAAAGATGAAGGCATTTGGGGCATTTTCAAAGAATGAAAATATATGAATGTGGCTAGACTGGAATGAACAAGCAGTAAAAGGTAAGAGGCGATCAAATTATGTGGGTTGTTGCAGACCAGTCAATAGACTTTTAAAAAAATGTATTGGTCTTTTTAGTTTAACATGACAGCAGAATCCATTTTGATATAATTATATAAGCACAGAATATATCTTATTCTAGTTAGGGTACCATTCTTATGGACGTACATATTGGTGGGATTCACTGTGTTGTTTTCATATATGTGCATGGGAAATTTATGTCAGATTCATTCCATTGTCTTTTCTTAATCTATCTCTTTTCCCTTCCCTCCATTACCTCTTTTCTAAACTACAGAATTTCTATTCTTCCCTCATCCTTCCCCCTTATTGTGGGTGAGCTTCCACAAATCAGAGGAAAAGTTCAACCTTGATTTTGGGGGGACTGGCTTACTCCACTTAGCATGAGTCTCCAGGTACACTTTTGCTCTGTGTGAGATGAATAACCCTTGAAAACTATGAGCATAGAACACTTTAAAGGGTTAACTCAGATTGCTATATCAATTTAGTAGCTGGAGGATGGGCAAGGATACAAAAAGTGAGAATTATAAGTACTTCAAAACTGCAAGGAAGAAAGTTATGAAATCAACCTGTGAGCACATTAAAAAATTAAGGTATAAATTGTTGTACATATACATAGTGTAATATTATTTAGCCATGAAAAAAGAACAAAATGTTGTTATTTGCAGTAATATGAATGTAACTAGAGGACATTATATTAAGTAAATTAAGTCAGTCATGGAAAGACAAATACCACTTTGTGTGTGGATGCTAAAATGTTGGTCTCATAAGTAGAAAGCAGAGTAGTGGTTGCCTGAGAAGATTGTGGGGGAGGGGGAATGGAGAGAGTAATGAGGCGGGGCAGCCGGATAAGAGGAAAAACTTTCAATGCTCTACAGCACAGCAGGGTAAGTATGACTGATCACAAATCAGTTGTATACTTCAAAATAGCTAGTAGGGAATATTTTGAATGTTCCCAACACAAAGAAATTATAAATATCTGAGATGATGGATATGCCAATTATCTTAATCTGGTTATTATACATTATATACATGTATTGAAATGTCACACTGTACCCCATAAACATGGACAGTTAATAAGTCAATTAAATTTGTTTTAAAACTTAAAATGTTGACAAGAGGAATGATGGCTTCGGACAGGTCAACAGTGGTGAAGGTGATTGGAAATGGTTATTGTGCAGATAGAACACTAGAACACGGTAGATGAAGAAACATTTTAACACAAGTCTTTGCTTCTGATGGAAGTTCCATGATTTCTGGTTTTTTGGGTTTTTTTGTTTTTTTGTTTGTTTGTTTTTTGTTTTTTGTTTTTGGGTGCTGGGGATCGAACCCAGGGTCTTGTGCTTGCAAGATGATTTCTGTTTTTGTCCGTTGTTTTTTTTTTTTTTTTTTTCCACTTCTGTGACCAAAGACCTGACAACAACAATAAGAGGAGGAAAAGTTCATTTGGTGCTCATGGTTTCAGAGGTCTCAGTCCATAGATGGCCAACTCCATTCTTTGGGGCACTAAGGTGAGTCCCTGTTATGGGGGAAGATTGTGGCAGAGGAATGAGGCTCAGGACGTGGCACCAGTGACCCACCTCCTCCAGCCACACGCCACCTTAGTCACCATCAAATTAATCCTTATTAGAGGATTAACACACTGATAGTTAAGATTCTCATAATCCAATCATTTCACCACTAAAGTTTCTTGAATTGTCTCACACATGAGTTTTGGGGGAACACTTAATACTGAAACCATGACTATCATAAATCATTGACCATGGGCAGTTCATTTCACACTCTATGCATCACCATCAATTTAAAATTGGGAAGCACTTGCAAACTTGGGACTAAATCTAACCAAGGAGGCAAAAGACCTCTACAATGAAAACTACAGAGCACTGAACAAAGAAACTGAAGACCTTAGAAGATGGAACAACCTCCCATATTCTTGGATACACAGAATTAATTTTTTCAAAATAACCATGCTACCTAAAGTGTTACACAGATTCAATGGAATTCCCATCACAAAACCAATGACATTCTTTACAGAACTAGAAAAACCAGTCCTAAATTCATTTGGAAAAATAAGAGACCAGAATAGCCAAAGCAATTCTGAGCAAGAAGAGTCATGCTGGAGGTACCACAATACAGACCTCAAATTATTCTATAGATCTTCAGAATCAAAAACACATGATGTTGGCACCAAAACAGACATGAAGATTAATGGACTAGCATAGAAGACACCAAGACAAAACCCACTTACATACAGTCATCTGGCACTCAACATGGTGCCAAAAATAGACACTGGAGTAAAGAACCTTTTAAAAAAGGGGTGACATGAAAACTGGATATCCATATGTAGGAAAATGAAACTAGATCCCTATCATTCACTCTGCATAAGAGTCAACTCAAAGTGGATTAAAAATCTAGGAATGAAACCAGATACTTTGCAACTATTAGAAGAAATGTAGGCTTAACATTTCAATGTATTGGCACAGGCACCAACTTCCTCAACAAGACTCCTAAAGCATAAGAAATAAAACCAAGAATCAATAAGTGGTACGGCATCAAATTAAAGAGCTTCTGCACAGCAAAGGATTTAGTTAAGAACATGAAGAGAAAGCCTAGAGAATGGGAGAAGATTCTTGCCAGCTGCTCTTCTGACAGGGGATTAATGTCAAGAATATATTAAGAACTCAAAAAACTTAACACCACAAAACCAAATAACCCAATTGGTAAATGGGTAAAAGAACTAAATTGACATTTCTTTAAAAAAAAAAGAAAAAAAAAAACACAAATGGTCAATAAATATATGAAAAAAAAGTTCAATATCTCTATCAAAACTACACAAAGATTTATTCTCATTCCAATTAGTATGGCAATTATCAATAATTACACAAAGAATAATCAATGCTGGTGAGGATGTGGAGGGGGAAGTACACTTGTACATTGCTGATGGAACTGCAGACTTTTCTACTCTCGAAAGCAGTATGGAGAATCTTAAAACAAACAAACAAAAAACAGTGAGGAAAGGAAACCCCATATGATCCAGCTATTCCCACTTCTTGGTATTTAAGAACTAAAATTAGCATACTATAGTGATACAATCATTTCCGTGTTTATAGCAGCACAATTCACAATAACCAAATTGTGGAATCAATCCTGATGCTCATGAATAGATGAATGGATTAAAAAAAACATGTTAAGTATACACAGTAGGGTTTGCTGATAAATAGTTGAAATGGGAAACATCATGCAAAGTGAAATAAGTCAGTCTAAAAAAATCCAGGATTGAGCCAGGTGCCATGGCACAAGTCTGTAATCCCAACAGCTCAGGAGGCTGAGGCAGGAGGATCATGAGTTCAAAGCCAGTCTCGGGAAAAGCAAGGTGCTAAGGAACTCAATGATACCCTGGGGATGTCTGGGGATATGGCTCAGTGGATGAGTGTCTCTGAGTTCAATTCCTGGTTCCAAGAGAAAAAAAATCCAGGATTGAATATTTTCTCTCATATGTAGAAGCTAAAGAAAAATAAAGGAAACAAGGAAGTGAGGATTAGATATCAAACAGATATCATTTAGACTAGAAGGAGATTGAGAGGGAGAGAGGAGGGATGAAAAAGCAGAGGAAATGTGGAATGAATTTTTTAAAAGTATGCTATGTGCATATATAAATATGCCACAGGGAATTTCAACTTAATGTATAAGTAGAAAGAACCAATAAAAATAAACAGACTAGATGAGTGAAAGGAAGATGAGCAGAGTATAGAAAGGAGAATGGGGGACAGGAGAAAAAGAGGAAAGTGGAGGTATAAACTGAAATCAAATTCTATGAATGTACAAATTTGTGGAGACAAACCAAACTACTATATATAAATATATTGCTCTAATAAAAATATTGATCCAAAAATGTGCACAAATAATAGGAAGTGCTAATGAAAATATGGGGGAAAAGTTACATTCATACGTTGTTGGTGGGAGAGCAACCACTTTAGAAAGTATGTCAATTCCTCCAGGTCTAGGAATAGAACCACCGTATGACCCAGATATCCAATTTCTTTGTATTTATCCCAGTTTCTTTGTATTTGTATTCTTTGTATTTAGTATGCTAAAGTCAGCATACTATAGTGATATAGCCACATCAATATTTATAGCAGTACAATTCAAAATAGCCAAGTTATGAAACCAGTTCAGGTCCTGTCAACAGATGAATGGATAAAGAAAATGTGTTACAAATTCACAATGAAGTTTTCCTCAGTCATGAAGAAGAATGGGATTATGGCATTTGCAGGTAAGTGGATGGAAGCTGTGAACATCATAACAAGTGAAACAAACCAGGCTCAGAAAATCAAGGGTCAAGTGTTTTCTCTCATAGGAGGAAGCTATGCAAAATAAGAGGAAAAAAGGTGTGTTGGGGAATCCCATAAAAATAAAAGGGCAATCATTGGAGTAGAGGAGGGCATTTGAGGGAGAAGGAGGAGGGACAGGAAATGGGAGCAATGAGGTTGACCAAGCTATGCTATGTATATTTATAAATATACCACAATGGATTTCACCTTTATGTGCAGAGCACTATCTTTAAAAAACTATAAAATGAACAGAAAGAAGATCAGTATTGTGGAGATAGAGGGGAAAGCAAGAGAGATAAGGGAAAGGGAAAAGGGAAGGGAAAGGGTCAGTAATGGGACTGAGGTGGAACAAACTATATTTGATGCTTGTGTGATTATGTCAAAATGAACCCCAATATTACATATAACTATAAAGTACTAATTTTTTTAAGAAAAAGTAATGCAGTTATTTTTGAGCTTAACACATTTTTAAATGCCATCTTGTAGGTTCTTCTTCTTATATAAAGTGAGAATAAAGGCATTCAGATTATTTTGGTATGCAAATATAGATTATTTTGTCCAGCTTCTTAGAGCTTTATGATTCCTCGCCTATTTAGAAAGCAGTAACACCTCCCACCTCTACATTCATACCATTTAGAGGCACACAATGACACAAAGCTCACTACATGTTCTTGGCATTGGGGTTTCCTGCTTTCATCTAAATGTGTGTCTGTAAGACCCACAGGATCCCTGCGAGGTAAATTGGCTCATGGAGAGACAGGCAATGAGACATGAAAAGCTGGTCTATGGTCACTGAGATCTCAGTGGGAAATAGTTTTAATCTTATGCTCAATGCTATCCCTTCCTAGTCATTCAGCATCTCTTTTCCTAAAATGCTCTACAAAAAATATTCATCGAGAGAACCAGATGGATTCATCACAATTGACATTTTTGGGTTTAAAAGTAACTGAGAGACAGTTTACACATCCCATGAAATGAAGGGGCGTTGGGCTTGATGATTGTGAAATGGTTTGCTTGGCAGTTTGCTTGGTATGCAATTAGAAATTGTTTTCATTGTTGCAAGTGAGATTTACAATCTGTACTTCAAAGTAAAATTTCAAAAAATTATGCAGGACCCAGTGCAATTTAGAGCTCGTGTTAGCAAACTGGTAAGTGGAATTTTTCACTTCTCTCCCCTTCTGTGCCTGCTTCTCAGGGAAATATATTCTTGATAAAATTTCTATCCAAACTAAAAACTAATTGAAATTTATGCTCAATTCCTTCCTTCTCCTCTTCCTTTTCTGGGCCTCATCTGCTTTTCCAGTATTCTTTCAGGATTCCTGGGTTGCTACCAGGATAAACTATTGTAATATATATCCATGGAATGTCTTTCTTGACTTCATTTGAGAGTTACAAGAGAGGAGTCTGAACAAAGCAGTTCTGAACTCAAAAGAATGAATCTTAAGTGTTGATTATGTAGTTTCCCCAAAATTTATGTCTACTTGGAAACTCAGAATGTGACATTATTTAGAAATAGGGGCTTTGAAAATGTAATCAATTAAATATCTCAGAATTAACCATTCAGGATTCAAGGTGGCCCCCAAGTCCAATGACTGACATGCTTACATGAACCTAAGGGGAGACAGAAGAAGTCCACGTAAACATGAAGGCAGAGGTTGGAGTGATGCTGCCACAAGCCAAGGATCATCTGGAATCACCAGAAGTTGCAAGAGGTTAGGAAGATTCTTCCCTGAAGTCCTCAGAGGAAGCACAGCCGGCCAAGCCAATGTATTGAATTGATTTTCCAGAACCATGAAAGAATAGTTTTGCAGTGTGGATTCACTAAATCTGTGACCGTTTGTCATGGCAGCCTTAGAAAATAAATTCAATAGTATTCAGCCATCGTGGAACTTTTAGAAGGGAAAAAAACACAGGCAAGGGATCTTCACTGAGCCTATCAAATTATACCAGTATGCAGAGAACCTCAGTTGTCAATATTTAGAGACACCGTAAGTTCTGGTTAGTGGCCTAGTCTTTGTGGCAGAATGCCTAGACTCTCACACCCTAAATATGAAGCTTTGTTTCCTCGTTTCTCCATCTGTAAAGTAGAATTATTACCATACCTCTCTTAAAGGGTTGAAGATTAAGTTAGAGAATGTATGTTCAACTCTTTTAACAGTGACTAACACATATCAAGTGCTAAGTACTCAATAAATGCAAGATAATTTTTTATTAAAAGAGGCCAGACACTGGTCTACCAATTAGTGGTTTGCCCTTTAGAATAATTTTATTTAAAATCAAACATTTAGTTCATTATGTTTTTGTTTTAAAGTAGAATCTTCTACTTTGATCCTCAAAGAATAGTCATTAAAGGGCAATGAACAAGAAAGAAAATACCTGAGAGCAGATTCAAGAACCTCCAGATCAACTAAATAAAGGTTCTTTCTTCCATCCAGGAGATAAGGAGCTAGTTTACTATTTCTCTGTGACAGGGCAATTTTCAAAGCAAACAATAGTTCATAATTTAGTTGAGTGCAGAGAGTTGCAACTCCGTAATTTTAATCTTTTGAGAAAATTACTCAAGTAAATATGTCAAACTTCAGTGTCTGATAGCATATCTGTCCATTTTATGTTCCTGTCTTTCAGAAGTAATTTTTACATTTATTATTTTAAAAAAAAGACTCTAAGTAACATTTTAATAACAATGAGGAAAATGGGTGAACCAATGAGAGTCAGGATACAAATACAGAGAGAATCAAGGTAAACCTTGAGGTCAAAATCACAGTTAGGCAGTAAGAGAACAATCACAGAAACTGGGCATAAAATAAACTCAAAGAACCTCAGGAGCACCTGCACTGAATAGCAAAAAAGATCTCAAATAAATAACAATAACCTAGTCACAACACCTCAAGGTCTTAGAAAAAGAAGACCAAACCCATCCAAAACTAGAAGGAAAGAAATAATAAATAACAGAAATAAATGAAATACAGAATAGATCAATACAAAACATCAATGAAACAAAGAGCTAGTTCTTAGAAAAGATAAACAAGATTGATAAACCCTTAGTCAAACTAACCAAAAGAAAGAGAAAAGGTATCAGCTAATATATTAAAGAATAAAAGAGGACTATTTTAAGAGACAACACTAAGTACAGAGGCTCATTATTAACTGTTTCTTCTGAAAAGTTATATTCCAATAAATTGGTAAACTATAAGAAAAATTTCTAGATGTATAAACCACCAAAATGGAACAGAGGATATAGAAAATTGAAACAGACCAATAACAAGATATGAGATTGAAGTAATAATAAAGAGCCTCCCCACAAAGAAAGGCCAAGAACCAGAAGCATTCAAAGCTGAATTTTGCAAGACCTTTAAACAAAACTAACACCAATACTCTTCAAATTATTCCATGAAATAGAAAGGGAAAAAAATGCTCTAAAAAGTTACTCTACAAAACCAGGATCATTCTGATTTCAAAACCAGATAAGAAAAGGAGACATCAAAGAAAATTACAGACCAATATCCTTGATGAAGATAAATGCGTTTTGGTCAGTTTTTTTTGCTGGGTGACTAAAAGACCTGACAAGAACAATTAGAGGAGGAAAAGTTTATTTTGGGGCTCACAATTTCCGAGGTCTTAGTTCATAGAAGCCTGCTTCTATTCCTCAAGGTTCAGGGGGAGGCATAACATCGTGGAAGAGAAGTGTGGTGGAGGGAAGCTACTTGAGCTATCACCCAGGAAGTAGAGAGAGAGAGACTGCACATGCCAAATACAAAATATATACATCAAAGACACATCCCTAAAGCCCACCGTCTCCAGCCACACCCTACCTGCCTTTAGTTACAGTTCAGTTAACTCCCATCAGCAGATTAATTCACTGACTGAGTGAAGGCTCTCATAACCCAATCATTTCACCTCTGAATGTCCTTGCATTGTCTCACAAATGAACTTGTGGGTGATATATGATATCTAAACCATAACTGATACAAAACTCCTTTATAACATACTTGCAAACTTAATTTGGCAATACATTTAAAAGATCATATACCCTGATTAAGTTGGTTTTATTCCAGGAATGCAAGGATGGTTCAAGATATGCAAATTAACAAATGTTAATACACCACATAAATAGAATCAAGGACAAAAACCACATGATCATCTCAATAGATGCAGAAAAAACCTTTGACAAAACTCTCTACCACTTCATGATAAAACACTAAAACCTAGAGATAGACAAAACTTACTTCAATATAATAAAGGCTATATATGATAAACCCAAAGCCAACATCATACAAAACAGGAAAAGTCTCAAAGTATTTGCTCTTAAATCAGGAACAAAAGAAGGATGTTCACTCTCATTACTCCTATTCAATGTAAACTTGACATTTTAGTCAGAGCAATTAGGCAAGAGAAAGAAATTAAAGGGATATAAATAGTAAAAGAAGTCAAATTATCCCTATTTTCATATGATATGACCTATATTTATAAGACCCTAAATGCTCCACAGAAGACTTCTTAGTCAATAAGAAAATTCAGCAACATAGCAGGATATAAAATCAACATACAAAAATCAGTCACTCACTTTTTGAAGTTTTAGGAAGATAGTGGAGTACAGAAGGTTCCTTTCCAAGCTACATGGCCTGAGACCAATTTAGCAGATATAGCTTCTCAGTGAGGTGGGTGAAAGAGGGGTTTCACTAGGCTTTAATACTGGACACTCAAAGCAGCTTGGGGACTCAGAAGGATAGTAGAATAAAATAAAGAAAAAGTCCACTGCCTGTCGCAGTGGCAGCTGCTGCCAGAACTGACTCACCATGGGTAAAGTGAGAGGGGATGAAGGGAAGCACATTTCAGGTAGCATCATGGCATATCTTAGTTTGGAGAAATCTGAAATCAAGGGCACTGTCAGACTGATTCAGAAGCTGTGCTGCACAATATCCACATGTGGGAAAGATGCCTCATGTTTCCTGGTTGTCTGCAGAGAGCCAAGCAGGAGCCATCTTGCCACTACTTTGCAGCAGCTAATGGCTGTGGGAGCCAGGAGTTGAGACCCAGAAAATCTGAGCTAGGTCTAAAAAACAGACCTGGCTGATGCCTGTGCCATGAACTAGACTATTCCTAAGAGACCAGGAGAAAATCAGGCATGGAGAGTGCTATACCCAGGGGAATATGGGTCAAGGAAGCCTGAGAGAGCCTGGTTTCCCCACAGAAACACACACACACCATGAGTCTGTTGGCTCACCAGACCAACTAGAGTAGGGTGAGGTGGGAATTTGAATGGGTGGGTAGATATGACTGTGCTTGGGGACTAAGCCCAGGAGGTCAAGAAAGGCAAGGTCTGCAGGCAGCAGGGGGTAAGGGAATGGCTCCTCCACCTCATGAGTGGAACCCAGGGGAGACTCCTGGGGTATAGTCTCCCAGCACGGACTGCCAGCTGTTGGGACCTGGAAGTGTGTTGATTTGATTTCTCTACACTGATCACTAAACAGTGAAGTACCTGGGGCCTGACCAGACCTAAATTCCACTTTCAGGAGCTCCGTCAATGTCAACAACTGTCACAGACCTCTACATCAACCCCACTCTGAAAGTGGAGCAGACAATACTCTCAAACCCATTCCACCTCATACTACCAAGAATGGAAGCCAAGCATTTTTATACTTCAATGGACAACTTGATGAGCAATACACAAAGAGGAAGGATATGATGACCCGTGACCACTATTCTTGTGCACAGTATATACCTCAAGAAGAAAGGGAGACAGTCGGGTACAGACAACAAACATATATTTTCATTGACGATATTTGAACACCGCAATGGAAATGATTCCTTAAATTTTTCTAGAACTTCCCCTCTATACTTTTTGTTTCTTTTTGCTTTCTTTTTTTGTTTCTTGGCTCATGGACATTTATACATATACATATTTGTTTCTAACATTTTTTAAGGTAGTTATTTTTTATGACTGTGTTTTGATTAGTATATTTGGGCTTTGTTTTATATTGTTTTTCACTTGTCTGTTTCCTTGATTCTCTTTCTTTTCTTTTGCTAACAGTCAAGTCCTATTGTTCTCTGTCACTCTTCCTTTAAATTTTTACTTCTATTTTCTCTTCACATACTCATAAACATCACATTCTACTGCACTCTCCCTGTTCACATTTTGAAATTACAAACTGTTTAAGAATTTACTGTTTTATGAATATACTGTTTTTACCGGTGCCAACTGCTGATCATACCATTTCCGTTTATTGTGCCAAACAACATTATAGATGTCATAGTAGAAGGTAATTATTCAGTTTAATGCTGCATATTGTTAACATTTGTTGTTGTTATTATTTATCTCTCCCTAAACTGTGAGGCACTGGAAACCTTCAGGGATATGATAAGTACATTGGGCAGACACTCTGCTAATTCAGATTCATACAGTAGATGGATAGACACACCAACAATGTGAAAAGGCAAGGAAACAAGCAACCCAAAAACCAAAATGCCTCGAAAACAGACTCCATTGAAACCACAGTGGAGGAAGTGTCAGAGAAGGAATTAGAAAGTTCATTGTTAAGCTGATCTATGAGGTAAAACATGATGTACAGGATGAAATAGAAGAGAAAATATAAGAAAGGAAAGAAGAAATGAAAAAGCACTTCAATAAAGAGAAAGTTTCTGGAAAAGGACCATTTAGAAATCCTAGAAATGAAGGAATAAATAAACAAAATTAAAAATTCAATGGAAAATATCACCAATAGATTAGACCACTTGGAAGACAAAGTTTCAGACAACAAAGTATAAAATCTAGAAAATAAAGTTGACCATATTAAAAGACCATGAACAGAATTTTCAAGAAACATGGGATAACATTAAAAGGCCTAATTTAAGATTCACTGGGATAGATGAGGCTCTTAAATATAACCTAAAGGAATGCACAATCTTTTCATTGAAATAATATCAGAAAATTTTCCAGACCTTGAGAATGAAATGAAAAATGAATTACAGGAAACATACAGGACTCCAAATATACAAAATTAAAACAGACCCACACCAAAGCATATTATTATGCAAATGCCTAACATACAGAATAAGGGTAGAAATTTAAAAACTGCTAGAGAAAAAAACCCAGACCCTAAGAGCTAGAAGATCTTGGAATAATATACCAAGCTCTGAAAGAAAATGAATGCCAACCAAAAATACTATATCAAGCAAAAATAAGCTTCAGAACTGACAATGAAATAAAAACCTGCCACAACAAACAAAAGTTAAAGGAATTCACAACTTGAAAGCCTGCACTACAAAACATACACGATAAAATATTTCATGAAGAAGAAATGAAACCAGCACAGGAAGAAACTACACTAGTAGGATAGTCAGTCAAAGGAAAATTGAATTAAAATTGAAAACTAGAAATAAACCTAAACAATGGGGAATAAAAATCACCTCTAAATAACATTAAATGTAAAAGGTCTAAATTCATTAATCAAAAGACATTGGCTAGCAGACTGAATTAAAAAACAAGACCTAAGAATATGCTTTCTCCAAGAGACTCATCTCATAAGCAAAGACACCTATAGACTGAAAATAAAAGGATTGGTAAAAGTATATCATTCACATGGATCTTGTAAATAAGGAGTTCCTTTTCTCATATCAGATAAAGTAGATTTCAAGCCCAAGTTAATCAGAAGAGACAAACAAGTTCATTCTGTATAGCTTGAGGGAATCATACAACAATCCCAATAAATTATCCTCTGATTTACCTTGCCTATAAAAAAAAGAAAAAAAGAAATAACAGTAGTAAATATTTGTGCCCCAATGGAGCATTTACATACATCTACATGCATCAAACAAGCACTTCTCAATTAATCATTAAAATCAGATCTAAAAATCAATGAAATAGAGAAAAAACTATATCAAAAAAATCAATGAAGCAAAAAGTTGGTTATTTGTAAAAAGTAAAATTTGAAACCCTAAGCCAAGCTAACCAAAAGAAAGGGGAAAAAACTCAAATCATTAAAATTTGTGATGAAAAAGGAAATATCGCCACAGACACTACTAAGATTCAGAGGATAATCAAACTATTTTGAAAATCTATATATCAATAAAAGAGAAAATCTTTATGACATCAGTACATTTCTAGAGATAGGAGAACTACCCAAATTGAACCAGGAGGATATAGAAAATTTAAGCAAATAAATCTGAAGTAATAAAATTGAAGATGACACCAAAAGCATACCAGTAAAGTAAAACCCAGTGCCAGATGGAATCAGTCAAGTTCTACCATACTTTTAAAGAAGAACTAATTCCAATCTTCCTCATATTTTTCCATGAAATAGAAAATGAGAGAACCCTTGCAACATAATTCTATGAAGCTATTATCACCCTGATATCAAAACCAGACCAAGACACATCATGGAAACAAAAGTCAGATGAATATCATTGATGAACCTAGATGCAAAAATTCTTAATAAAGTACTGAGAAATCACATACAAAAATGTAGTAAAAAGATAGGGCACCATAATCAAGTAGGATTCATCCCAGGGATTCAATGTTGGTTCAACATTTGGAAATCAATAAATGTAATTCACCACATAAATAGACTTACAGATAATTATCACATGATTATCTCAACAGATGCAGAAAAAGCATTTGACAAAATACAGCATCCATTCATGCTTAAAGTACTACAAAAACTAGGAACCTACCCCACATTATAAAAGCTATATGGGACAAACCCAAGGCCAACATAATTCTTAACAGAGAAAAAGTGAAAGCATTCCCTCTAAAAACTGAAGAAAGACAAGAATGCTGTCTTTCTCCACTTCTATTCAACATAGTCCTTGAAACTCTTGCCAGAGCAATTAGGCAAATTAAAAAAAGAAAGAAAGAAAGAAAAAAGAAAAAAAAAAAAAAGAAATTAGGGATACAATAGGAAAAGACAAACCATCTCTGCTGAAAACATGATCCTATATTTAGAAGATAAAAAATCTCCATGAGTCAACTTTTAGAACTCTTAAGTGAATTCAGCAAAGTAGCAGGATACAATGTTAACACCAATTAATCAATTTCATTCCCATACATGAATGATGAATTAGCTGAAAGAGAAATTAGGAAAACTCTTTCATTCACAATAGCCTCAAAACCAAATAAATAACCACAAAAAAATCTTGGAAATCAATCTAACAAAAGAAGTGAAAGACCTCTACAATGAAAACAAGAAAAAAATTGAAGAATAACTTAGAGATAGAAAAATCTCTCATGTTCTTGGATAGGTAGAATCAATAGCTTGCAACATCATTCTATGAAGCTATTATCACACTGATATCAAAACCAGACCAAGACACATCATGGAAACAAAAGTCAGATGAATAGCATTGATGAACATAGATGCAAAAATTCTTAATAAAGTACTGGGAAATCACATACAAAAATGTAGTAAAAAGATAGGGCACCATAATCAAGTAGGATTCATCCCAGGGATTCAATGTTGGTTCAACATATGGAAATTATGCAATGGTCATGCTACCAAAAACACTATACACATTTAATGCAATTCCCACCCAAATTCCAATGATTCTTCATAGAAAGAGAAAAGGTAGTCATGAAATTCATTTGGAAAAATAAGAGGCCCAGAATAGCCAAAGCAATCCTTAGTGAGAAAAGCAAATGTCAATACCAGACCCTTAAATTATACTACAGAGCTTCAGTAACAAAACAGCATGATATTGGCACCAAAACAGGCATGAAAACCAATGGAACAGATTAGAAGTCACAGAGACAGCCCTACTAGGCAAGGTGCCAAAAACATACATTGGAAAAAAGATAGCCTATTCAACAAATGGTGCTGGGAAAACTGGAGATCCATTTGTAGTAGAATAAAAGTTACCCCACTCACCCTGCACAAAACTCAACTCAAAGTGTATAAAAGACCAACATAGATAGCCCAGAGACCCTGCACCAACAAGGAGAAAATGTAGGCCCAACACTCCAATCTGTCAGCTTAGGACCCAACTTCCTTAACAAGACTCCTGAAACATAAGAAGTAAGATCAAGAACCAATAAATGGGAGAGATGGTATCAAACTAAAAAGCTTCTTCACATCAAAGGAAAAAATTAAGAAAGAACCTACAGAATGGGAGAAAAATCTCTACCACCTGCATGATAGGGCATTAATTGCCAGGATATAAAAAGAACTCAGAAAGCTTAACACACACACACACACACACACAATAAGTCAATCAATAAATGGACAAAGGAACTAAACAGACACTTTTCAAAAGAAATACAAATGATCAACAAATATATGAAAAAGTGTTCAACATCTCTAGCAATTAGAGAAAAGCAGATCAAAACTACACTGAGATTTCACCTCACTCCAATCAGATGGCAATTATCACTCAATACAACAACAAATGTCTGTGAGGATGTGGAAGGGTACACTCATATTGCTGGTAGAACTACAAATTGGTGCAATTACTCTGAAAAAGCAGGATAGAGATTCCTTTAAAAACTAGGAATGGAACCACTATTTGACCCAGTTATCCCACTCATCTGTATATATCCAAAGGATTTAAAATCAGCATTCTAGAGTGACTTAAGCACATCAATATTTATAGCTGCACAATTCATGATAGTTAAGCTATTGAGTCAACCTAGATGTCCATCAACTAATGAACGAATAAAGAGGTTGGATTATGTATGCAGAACAGAATATTACTCTACCATAAAGAAGAAGGACTATGACCTCTGCTGGTAAATGGATGGTTCCAGAGATTATCATGCAAAGTGAAATAAGCCAATGTTTTCCTTATATGTGTAAGTTAACCCACAGTAAGGGGGTGGAGGGGAAAGTAGAAGTTCAGAGGATTAGACAAAGGGGAATGAAGGGAAGTGAGGGGGGATAGAAATAGGAAAGATAATGGAAAGAATCTGACATAACTTTCTTATGTACATATATGAATACAGTGAATCCCACCATCATGTACATCCACAACACTGGGCCCCTAATTAGAACAAGACATACTCCTTGCATGTATAATTTTATCAAAATGGACTTTACTGTCATGTATACTAAAAAGAACTAATAAAAATATCAGTAGCTTTTCTATACAGCAATAATCAACCCACTCAGCACGAAATCAGGAAAACAATTGCATCCATAATATCTTAAAAATACTTAGGAATAAACCTAGCAAAAGAGTTGAAAGACCTCTATAAAATTACAACACAGTTATAAAAGAAAGCAAAGAGGACACTGAAAGATTGAAATCCCCTCCCCACTATGTTCATGGATAGGCAAAATTAATAGTTTAAATAGCCATATTACTGAAAGTGACCTAAAGATTCAATGAAATCCCTATCAAAACACCAGAATATTATTCACAGAACTAGGAAAAAAGTCCCAAAATTCATATGGAAGAAAGAAAGACAAAAAGTAGTCAAAATAATCCTGAACCAAAAGAGTAATGCAGGAGGCATCAAAATTCCTGACTTCAAATTATTCTGGAGATCCAGTACTAACAAAACAGCATGATACTGGAGAAAAAAAAAAAAAAAAACAGACATTAAGACAATTTAATATAATAGAAGACCCAGAGACAAACCCACACAGCTATAGGCATCTGATTCTTGACAAAGGTACCAAAGGGAGGGAAAAAACCATATAGCCAATATGTTAGAGCAAAGTCAGTCTCTTAAACAAATGTCCTGGGGAAACTGGATAACCTTATGCAAGATCTATCAAACTAGATCCCTGTCTCTCACCAGAAATTTCCAACTTATAAAAGAAAACAAGGAAAACTATTTCAACATATAGACACAGATGATGACTTCCTGAATAAGACTACTATAATTCGGGAAACAGTAGCAAAGATCAATAAATGGGATGGCTTCAAATTAACTTCTTCACAGCAAAGGAGAAAAAATTAACTGTATAAAAAGCCTATAGAACAGGGGAAAATGTTTGCTAGCTACTCTTCTGACAGAGGATTAATATCCAGACTATATAAAGAGCTGAAAAAGAAAAAAAACCACCGAAAAACCAAATAACCTATTCAATAAGTGGGCCACTGACTAGAACAGACAGTTCTCAGAAGTACAAATGGCCAGTAATTACATGAAAAAAAAAATTTTGGACATCTTTAGCCATCAGGGAAATGCAAATCAAAACTATCTCACCCCAGTCAGAATGGCCATTGTCAAAAATACAAATCACAATAAATTCTGGCAAGGATGCCCAGAAATAGGAGCATTTATGCTCTGTTGGTGGGAATGTAAATTGGTATAGCCACTGTGGAAATCAGTATGGAGATTCCTCAATAAACTAAAAATAGAACTACCATGAGATACATGTTCTCCATGTTTTCCCAGCACCATTCACAATGGCCAAGTTGTCCATTGATAGACGAATGGATTATGAGAATGTGGTATATAAACAATGGAGTTTAAATCAACCCTGAAGAATGAAATTATGACATTTTCAGGAAACTGGATGGGACTGGAGAACATCATGTTAAGTGAATAAAGTCATCATCAGAAAGTCAAGGGTTTTCCCTCATAGGTGAAGCTACAGGGAGACAAACGGTACCATGAAAATAGGAGATCACTAGGGTAGAGCAAGGGGTGAGGGGAGGGAGGGAAGGAGGTACTAGGGAGTGAAATTGAATTATGCTGTATGCATGCATGAATGTGCCATAGAGAAACCCACTATTATGTATAATTAACATACAAAAATAAATAAAGAGAAGGAAGGGCCTCTACCAGTGCCAAGACTACCTTAGATTGCCCAGTGAGGAAACTGCCATGAAGGTCTTTCCAGGACAGAGACTGCTACTAGAATGCCACCTTTTAAAGAGAGAATTAGGATACAGATGGATTCTAGGCTCCTATCAACAGGAGGATTGTCCTGTTCACCATCCCTAGTGTAGTTTTTAGGACATAGTTGGCCCTATGTAAATGTTTCTTACATCGAAATGATGAAAACCTATGAGACTGAGCGGAAATCTGAGCTATGGCCATGCCATGGGACTTCTGTGCTTGAAAAGAATATTCAGTCCTGCTTATTCTGGACTGAGATTAGGCGGGCTGCTTTCTGAGCCCTGTGGCAGGATGGCACTAGTCATATGCTGCCCCATAGGTTTTAAATACAACCTTCTGCTCCTGGTCAGCACACTTGGGATCACACAGAGCAGTCGTTTGGCTTCCTGCGGTGACCTTTCAGAGAAAGGGTTCTGCAGAGGCACATGTAGTGACAGTCATGGCCTTAGGGTCTGGTGCCTGACTGCAGCCAGGGCTCTGAATAGCAGAAATCCTTTCTTGCCCTATCCTATTAAGGATAACGTACAAGCGATGCTATTGAAATGACTCCAGAAACCAGATGGGATGTCTGCAGCCAGCAAAAATCCTCCATCCCTAGGACTCAGCCAACTGGGGAATGGCCCTGGGCCTAGCAGCAGGGGCAGTTCTTTACTCAGCAAGCTTAGCCAAGTGAAGCCCATGCATATACTGATAATCAGCCTCCCTCTGTCCTCAGTGAGGAAGAGAAGGGTTTCTCCTCTCTTCCACACACGGCGACTGTGCTTCCTGTGGAAAGCTGCCTTGAGCTCACCGAATGAAATGCTGGACAAGAAACACATGGCCTTTCATCCTCTCAGGACCTGAGAATCAAGCAGAAGATGGAAATTAACAGGGCTCCCCAACCCTTCAGAATGGTGGGGAGCAGGGCCTGGGAAGCTGAATATCCTCAGGGATCCCCCAGGGCAATGCCAAGAACAGATACTCTCTGTGGAACTGGAACACAGCACAGGCTGTGGGAGAAAAGGAGTTCTCCCACCTGGGAGCAGAAGCAGAGCAGCCGACCCCGCTTCACCAATAAACTTGGTGGCTTCCTTAGCTTGGCTCACCTCCACCTATTCTAAGGCTTGGTATAGATTTGACTTGCCTTCAGATTCCTGGGACCCTCAGAATTCTAGGATGTGACCAGACCTCCTCATTAACCAGGTGGTGCAAGCCCATCTCCCGCAGTGCTGAATGATTCTCTGGCACTTCTGATCAACCCAGTACTGAGACTGGGAAACCTGAGACTGCTGAGCCACCCTTGTGGGCAGAGTGGTCTACTCTTTGTTACTTCTTCACAGCTCAGAGCAACGCCGGACAAAAGCAAGGCCATGTGCTTACTGCATGATGTACAAACCCATGTGCACATGCTTGTTCCCTGCTTGGCCTTAGCTAGAACCAAATAACACACTCCTCTCCTCCTCTCAAAGTTTACCTGCTGAAAACATCTCTAGCTGCTTTAGTCCTGCTCTTAGTGAAAAGTACTGAACTGAGGCTCAGAAAAGGGAGGATGGCTTGTTAGGGCCTTAGGGTTTTTCACTTCTGCTATATCTTCTCTATACCATAAGCTCTAGTGACAAGCAGTTTCTCTCTTTATTAAAGCAGATAAAGATATCTCCACTGATGGTAATATACTGCATGTTAAATGGGTTTCCTACACCTGGTTGCTGTCTCAAAATCACAGTACCTTTTCCTAAGGTGTGAAGGCACTGAGGCCCATCTGTGTCTGTTGGACTGTGTGTGTTCTTCCCCGTGCCATACTCTTTGTGAGAACAAGGACAAGAGGAACTGGTTCATTCATGCATTGCCTACTATGTGTTAGCTCTGTATGAGAAAAATACAGAACAAATGCACCAGTGAACAAAGCAAAGGCCTGATAACTCTAGGTTGAACTTATCTACGGGGAATACAGTCCAGGACTACCAAGGGTTGCCTGAAACTGTAGGCAGTTTCAAAATCTGTATGTCCTGTTTCTTCCCTATATATACATAATTATGATAACCTTGACTTTATAGATTAGGTATAGTAAGATATTAACAATAACAATAATTATAATATGATGCAATAAAATTATTTAAATCTTATGAGTTATTTCTGAATTTCCCATGTAATATTTTTGGACCATGGTTAACCACATATAACTGAAGCCATAGAAAACTAAACCATGAAGAAGAGGACACTGCTGTACAGAGTTAGATTTCAACTGCTTTTTATCTTCTGGGATTTTGTTCATGGGCTATTTTGGTTTGAGTAAGTGATTCTAAGGGCACTACTGTATTGAACTGGAAGTTCTTTAACTTGGGGAGGAAAAGGTCTGCAGAACCAATTGCTGTGAGAGTTCACCTGCTAGAAGCAGAAGTCAAAGATGTTCTATGATGCCATCCTCCTGAGAAGACGAGTAAAACAGTAACCACACGAGCATTGTGGCTGGTGCTACAGTGCCCTGGACACACTTAAAACACCATGAGCTGCCATGATGCTGCTTCTTCCTGTGTCACTTCTTCAAATGCCAGGGAAACATATTCTCCTGATTTCAACTTCAGCCATTCTCTTTTGCTGCATTTTGGGGATACTGGTATTTTTTAATAACTGGTATTTTTTAATAATCTTGAAGGAATCAAGCCCTCCAAAAGAAAGGAACATCCCGACACACACCCATAGCCTCAGCCTGCAGGCAAATTCAGGCTTAGGCCACTGTTGCTCCCAATGGATGGCCTGCTGGTGGTCCCAATCCATCCATCAGGGTAAAGGAAAGGCAGTGTGTAGAGAGAGGAGATCCAACTCCTGAACACCAGAAGTGGTTACCGACATCCTGACCCCATCGAATGGGGTGCAGCTCTCTCCAAGCGTGTGGGCAGCAGACAGGGTTGTGCAACCACTTGAAGTTTACAGGCCAGTCCTGCTGGGCAACTTGACCCTGGCAATGACCAATGTGGGTGGAAAAAGCCTCCACAGGGAGGGAAAGAGGAAAAATGTGAGACAGAGGAATGGACAAGGGAAGAGAAAGAGAAGCAAAGAGAAAAAGAAAGACTTCTCGCCACTGACTAGCCTTCTTCTCTGGTTCCTTCCCCCACCTGTAATCGAGGCTTTAGAGGCATTCCACACCTAAAAATTGACCTGGAGGCACTACCTACTGAATTACCATGGAAGTACTCTGTGAACACCTGCATTCAGTGGCTGTACTTGACCTCCTGGTGAGGCTTCCCCCCAGCACTGGCATTTCCGGTGCATTCCTCCTACACACCACTTCCTTACATCCTCATAACAGACTCATGGGACACAGAACAAGAGCAGTCTCCATTTTAATGATGAGATTACTGGAATTCAGAGATAGATGTAAGTTTTCTCCCATGA
Organism: Sciurus vulgaris; assembly: GCF_902686455.1. NCBI lineage: Eukaryota > Metazoa > Chordata > Mammalia > Rodentia > Sciuridae > Sciurus > Sciurus vulgaris. Next base: position 75,852,323 of record NC_136474.1, on the reverse strand, counting down.
TCATGCAGGCTTCCTGGCTGGAGTTGGGCCAGTCTGCATGCTATTTATATAGAGAAGGGAGCCAGTGGAATCCATGCAGGAGTCCTTCGTCCATTATTGGAGTGCTCAAGATGTAGGGCTGGGGAGATAGCTCAGTTGGTAGAGTGCTTGCCTTACAAGCACAAGGCCCTGGTTCAATCCCCAGCACCACCACCAAAAAAAAAAAAAAAAAAAAAAAAAAATGTAGGCCTCGGTTGCTGGCATTTACTTCATTTCTCTGGCTTAGCCCATACAGGCACCTGCTAATTCATTTGTTCTCTTGGAAGGTGAAGGATAAAGCAAAGCAGCCCTCTCTTCTCCAGCCCTCAGCTACTCTACTATTAGAGTCATTACATTGTCACCTTGGAGGAGTCAGAAAGCCTAGAGAAATATACTTAATCATCAAGATTGGGTAAAGGAAGAATTGAGTTATTCTAAGAGAATGCAATAGGGATTCACCTAAGACAAAAGATCCCAAAGACAGGTGACCAGAAAGGACCCTGTTCAGAAGGAGGGTCAATGCCACAGTAGAAACTCAGTGCTGTGACTTTAGTCAGTGAGCATCCATGTTGGGGAGCACCTAGCAAGGCCCACCTTTGTCCTCACTAAATACTAAACTCTATAATCAGTCACACGGATTGCTACTTACATTTGTGTATGTATGAATAAATGGTCAATATAGAAGAGGCACTGAAGAAGCCCAGGGTTTAAGTGATTTTTCAGGTGATTTCAGCAAATTGGTCTTATTCCTAGAAACATCATTTATATTTTTTATATTACCATACCATTCCCAATGATACCATCGGTGTTTAACCCCAGCTTCTAGATCATTTCTCTCTGTACCATGCTGCTTGGGAGTTATCAAAGAATTTCAGTGGAGTCAGAATAACTGGACTTCAGTTAGTTATGTGTCCTTGGACCAAGCATGCCCAACTGTGAAACCCAGCTTCAGCATCTCTAAAATGACGGGATTTGGTTTCAAAGGCCCTTTCCAGCTCTAACTTTCAGTGATCTCATTATACCTTGTCCCTTTACTTCCATGTGTCTGCAAAGCACACCAAGAGATAAGCCTTCTTTTTTCAACTAAATGCTCGCCGCCTCCTCCTCCACAGGCAGCCCCACCCATAGTGCTTCAGTGGACAAGAGAAGTTAATCCTGGGAGGTGCAGCTCCCTGCCCTGGTCCCCCTTCCTCTCCATTTTCCCACCCACACCTGTCTCCAGACCCCAGCTTCCTGGGTCACAGTGGGAAACTCCCACCCACCAGCTGGGTTGGTTTTATTTTTGAGAAAAGAGAACAGCTGGGTGATTTTAAAGATGGAACTTAAGATCCACTTAACTAGTCAACTCCAGTTGTCAGACCCTGAAGCTGCATTTAAGGACAGGAGTTGTGGATGTGACATGAAAGCAAAGAGACCCAGATGCTTTGTCCTCCCCCAGCAGGAGAGGCTGCATACTTTATGCGATTTTTCCAAAGAACTTCTGCTGGGTTGCTTTGGTCTTATTCTTTTCTTTGTAAAAGGTATTCACTGGTGTCTGGTCTTTTGAGCCTTTTGGCTTATGGAAGAAAGAGGGTCAGCAAGTTAACAAATTAAACATGTTCCACCTGGCCAGGCCGTCAAAAGCTAATTTTACTTGGTCTCAGCCTAACCCATCCTCAGATCCTGATATCTATCTAAATGATGGAAAGCCCTGTTCAAATTCATAAAATATTTTACAGCAGAGTAAAACAGATCTAATAGATCCATTTCTCATTAGAAAGGTCAATGCCAGGAACATCTGATGCTATATAACTGTCTGATTCAATTTAACAGGTCAAGCCTGACTAATCCCATCTTCTGATTGGGTTGAATTCATTTTCCTTGGGAAAAAAAAAAAAAAAACAATTTTCCCACAAGATGCCAGATTATGTACTCTAAACCCGTATTTTTACAAGACATTATTATAATGTTGATCAACCCCAACTTATCCACTACGCAAAACTGAGGGGAAAAAAATCCCACATGACAAATTAACATTTAGAAGCCATAAGCAAGGAAATCTAAATCCTATTAGGAATTGCATCATGTCCTCAGTCAAACAGCTGAATCGAAAAGAAGCCACAGAGGCAAATCTGTCCAGAGTTCAAGTTATTGAGTCCACAGCTGCTGTAGTTGGAAAATAGGAGAACCTCCTTTTAAAAAATTTTCCTTGGAATCAATAGACTAAGACAAATAATGCTATATTGCACAAAGACCACTAGACTGAGTCAGAGTTCTAGCTCTGCTCACTGAGTGACTCTGGGAAAAGTCCCTTCTCCTCTCTGGCCCTAATTACTTCATCCATCATATGAAGGTTTTAAAATTGTCTTTTTGATTGCATTCAGCAGAGCTGTTCTTTGGCTCTAAATTTAAATGTGTTAATTACGTAGACAGACTTCTAATGTGGGCCTTAGGTGTTTAGGTCTCTGTTCCCAAAGTCTCACACACTCACCTGGTTAACTCCAAAATCATCTTTGAGGATGCTAGATGGTCTCTCATTTTAGAATGCTGCTAACCTAAGTGTTTATTTTTCCCATTGACCATTTTTATGTCATTCTCAATATTTTCCTGGGTGAACTATTTTAGTAACACAGGATTTCCTGTGTGTTCCCCAAATATCTCCATTCCTCCTTTGGGTACCAATAGGAGTACTTGTCCATGCCCTGCTAGATTTAGGCACCACCTTATGGCGTGCGTTAGTCAATGCAACGTGAGAAGTAATGACAGAAGTGGCCTATGGTCTCCTCCATTTTCCCGCTCTGCCAGAGCTGCTGGTAATGCGATAGACAGTGGTTGCTCCATTGCGCTGAGTTCAGGAACAGGTAAAGCAGAGTGGAGCCCCTGACCAATATGCAACCAGAGTACAAACCAAATGTTTGTCTGGGGAAACCACTGAGATCTGACTGATAAAACTACACTTCAAAAGGAGTAACATTTGGAAGAGCTGACAACAGACACAGAGTGAGGTATATGTTCCAGCCGTTCGCAACAGAAACACTGGTGTGCTAAGGAACTATGTCATGATACCGCTTTGTGTTTGCACAACAGCAACAGGGATGGAGACCTTGGGTGTTGCAAAGTGAAGTATCAGCTGCAGATCAGAGTCTCAGGCTTGAGTCAAGAAGGAACAACAGAGAAACCAAATAGTCAAACCACAGGAGCTGAGTCACAAAAGTAGGTTAAGGTATAAAGCAAATTATTCTAAGATGCTCAAGAGGTAATTTACAAAGGGATGTCCAGACTGAGCACTGAGGATAAAGAAGTCCCACCATGATGTGTTTCGCTATCACATTCTGCCTGGTTTGTAGCTTTCCCGGTCTCCATAAAGTGATCATAATTTTGGGTTCCTTTCTGTCAGCTGTAACCCACTGAGCAGCCTTGGGAAGCAGCCGTGTGTAAACCAGCTAAGAGGGGGCTAGTCAAACTCATCAGGAGCTATGCTCTTGATTACTAACCTCAATATTTTTTATCCTTACTTTGTGTTTCATACAATGCAACGGCATTAATTTTCCCTCGCAAGTGTAAACACAATTAATTGCTGTAAGTTAAGCAAAGAAACACCATTAATTCCTAAAGTCAAAACAGAGGGAGCAAAAAAAAAAAAAAATGTGGAAGCACCTCTTTTTTTTTTCAAACCAAAGTCAAGGACAAGGACAACGCAGTGAGTAAGGTGTGGGTGCTTCTGCCAGCAGCTTTCTCACTGCCGTCCTTTTGCCTCCGTGGCTCACTTCGTATTTCCCAGCCTAACTGCAACCAGGGTTACGACAGTTTGTGAGAGGATAAAACAACTTGGGGCAGGTGTGTAACTGATGTTTTGCATCAGACAAATGTAATTAGTACCAAGTTCCCAGGTCTGCAAAATGAGGTCATAGTATCTGAATTGCAGATTTCCCCACCTGCTTCCCCGGCAGCCTTGAAGGTGTGACTGTTACAGTCAGGGATTTTCAGTTCCTAAAGAATTGATCTGTGAACCAGATAATGAGACCATGGCTAGAGCTGTGGATGGAAAACTTGGCCAAATGTTAAAATCACCTGGGGAGCTTTTAAAACCTGTGCTGCCCAGGCCACACCCCAGACCAATTACTTCAGTATTGATGAAAGTGTGACCCAGGCACCAGTACTGCTTGTGTCATTTAATCTTGCTCCCCACCAAGTGATATTTTAAAAAAATATAGTTGGTCCTATCCCCAGAGATCCTGATCTAATTGGTATGGGAGCATACAGAGCATCAGGAATTTTTCAAAGCTCTCCAGGTGATTTTAATGTGTAACCACCTTTGAGAATGATTCATACAGAGGAGTCATTATATTTGTACAGGACATAGAGAAAAGCCGAAAGTGCTGTCTCACCAACCCTTGCCTTCTGAAGGTAAACAATACAAAAACCTTTGGGGTCGCTGTAAAAGTAAAGTGTTCAGATGAATTCCTTGAACTCATCACTGCAAACATTCCCCAACATACGAGCACGAATCCAACACTAGACCTGGGGTAAGCAAATACAAAAGACCACAGTCTTAGAGCTCAGGCATTACAATAATGTGTAATAAGTGGGATGGAGCAACTAGAACTCACATTTGTTTCTGGTAGAGAATTCAAATGGTACAGCAAGTTTGGAAAACAATGTGTCCTCCACTTAAAAAAATTAAACATCAACTTAGCTTATGACTCAGCAATTCCATTCCTAGGCATTTACCCAGAAGAAAGAAAGACATAGGACAATATCTATAATTGTATGTGAACCATTATATCAGCTGTATTTATAATCACTCAAAACTGGAATCAACCACCATGTATTTTTTTTTTCACTGCCATGTAACCAATTAATGGAAATTTATAGGCTTTAAAAAATGCACACTTATCATCTCATAGTTTGTGTGGGTCAGGAGTCAGCATGGCTCAGCTGCTTAGGTTTGTATATGTCTGCGAGCAAAGTGCTAGCCAGACTGCCGTCTCATCTGGAAACATAAATGGGGAAGAATTTGTTTCAAGCTCACGTAGATGGTTGGCAGAATTCATTTTCATGCCTCTGTGTGACAGAGAACCCCAGGATTTTATCATCTGTTAGCTGGAGGCTAGCTCCAGCTCCTCAAGGCCACCCCCAGGTCTTTACTATGCAGACTTGCTCGACACAGCTGTTTACCGTATCACACCAGCAGACAGAGTCTCTAAAATGAGTCTGCTCATAAAACAGGTACATAACCACGAGGGGTAATACTTTCATCCTATTACATTGGTTATAAATAAGTCCCAAGTCCTACCAACACTGATGGGAAAAGAGATGAGTCACAGGCATGAACACCAGGGGGTACGGGGGGCAGGGATCATGTAGGCCCTTGTCTGTCCAAGACATCATATGTCCATCAACTAGGGAACAGAAAAGCACACCACAGACTACACACACATAGACCCATGAAATGTGATGTGAATGCAGTGAAACACCAGTCAGCAATGATAAAGAATAAACCAGCGAGACGTGCAGGAAGAAGCGGGTAGTGCTCAAACGCAGTGTGCTAGATGAAACATCCCAAATCAATAGGTGGCATTTATATGATATTAGAGTAAAGGCAACACTAAAAGGACAAAAGGATTAGCAGTTGCCAGGGATGGAGGGTGTAAGGAGAAACTGACTACAAGGAGACTACTACAAGAGGCATGAAATATAGATTAAGTAATAGTCTACATTTTGATTATGGTGGGTAGCTACAGAAGTGTATGCATCACTGAAAATAAAGGAGCTATATATATAAGATAAATTTTACTGAATATGGATAAACTTCAAACTCAATAAATGTGACATTAAAAAATAAATTTTGAAAAAAAATTTTGTAAGATTTTTCAGCACCTGGGAAAAATCCCTTTGATCTGGTTCCCAGAGCATGCCCTGATGAAATTTCAGTAAGACCAATGATGGATAATGACCACTCGGATACATTTACTAACAATGGACTTGCTTTGATGAGGTGAGCTCACATTGACACTCTCATCATGGAAAGCACATCATACATGGGCAGAGTCTGAGGTTGCTTAAAATAGAAGGGCGGAGTTGATCCTCTCATTAGCTAAACCACTAAAATGAGTCTTTAAAGTAACTACAAAAGCAAAAGACCCTCCCCCCTGAAAAAAAAAAAAAGTGTTTCCAAATAACTTCTTCACAGAAGTTACAACAGAGCCACATAAAACAGAGCACCCGTTCCAGTCATTGGAAAGGTATTCTGTCGCTGGGCACAAGGCTGTAACCAGCCCTCCTGGCATATTTCAGGTACAGCCTAAAGTGAAGAGGGGCAGAGAAGCCTTTGGGGACCTCACATTCCTGGCAGTGAACTCAGATCATACTTCTGACCAAACATCTACGCATAACCCCCTGAATTCGTAGGTTCTATTCAGACTTCTATTAGCTACAAAATGAGGCATTTTGACTTAATCCAACAAAACCAAAGAGGGTCACTGAACAATAAAACAGAAGCAGGAGGTGATCTGTGTCTTAGGATAGGTCTCACTTCAGGTAGCATGGATGATGGATGCCTGGGGATAACACTAGAAGCAGGTTGGGGTGCTGTTATACAACTCCAGAAAAGGAAAACAAGGCAGCCATGACAGGAAGCCAAAGGCAGGGATTTATTTTTTTTTTAAGTATTATTAAAGAAGTCGAGACACTAGAAGGTAGCAAAAGATGATTATTATGACAGTTCATGTGTTGTATTTAGGGAACTTCACAAGAAAAGACAAAGAGGGAACTGGAGAGATGAATTTGTTCAGGAAGCTCCAGTGGATATTTCTGTTAAGCAGATGAACATGGTATGAATTTCAGATAAGAATACCGGACTAAGAAAGAACTTAGTGCCAATTTATATGGGAAAATAGAGTCCACTGGTTGGTTTGCCCGTAAGAAAGCATGACCGTCATGTTGAGCAGGTTGGGTAGTGGATGTGGAATAAAGAGTGGAAATAAACAGGAAATGCTATGCTAGAAACATGTGTCACCATTTTACTGAGGGTTGACAGGGATTCCTTTTCCTTTTTTCTTTCTTCAAGAAAATACAGATGCACTAAGAAAAAAAAAATGGAGTGACTGATAAGAAGCTCCTCATATTGAGATGGAGATATAGGTTAATTGAGAGAAGGTAGGAGGACACTGTGTCAAAATAGAATTCCACACAGGACAGAGAGGATGCTGCATACTGAGCAGAAAGTCATGCTTGTCTGGGCTGTCATGATGCTAAAGCTGTGCTCTAGAAAGTAAAACCTGGAAGGAATCTAAGCATCTGTTTATAAAAGTTTACTTTGGTTCTGTTTCTCTGGTGACCTTGTGGTGCATCCTTGCAAGCAGAAACAGTGCTCACTTATTGGTGAGGGGAATGGGGCTCCTCAGAAGTTTTCCAACTGAATTTAGCACACTATGCAGGACAGGGACTTGAGTGGTCCCCCAGGTCACGCCTTTATCTTAAAGGGAGAAGGTAACAACGGCAACTCCAGAGGCATGTGCAACACAAGTCCTGGTCTGCAGAGAAGCTGCCCAGTGATGACCCTGAAGTCCTGTGGATGGTCCCCACATTCCTGCCACTAACTGGGTGAGCATGAACAAGCTACTACCCTGTGCTGGCCTCGGATTCCCTGCCTTTCAAGAAGAAGTCTGGCCTGGCATGGTGGCACATGCCTGTAGTCCCAGCAGCTCAGGAAGCTGAGGCAGGAGGATCACAAGTTCAAAGCCAGACTCAACTATTTAGTGAAGTCCTAAGTAACTCAGCAAGAAACTGTCTTTAAATAAAATTGAAAAAGTAAAAAATCGGGGAGCTGGGGATGTTGTTCAGTGGTTAAGTGCCCCTGGGTTCAGTCATGGTACCATACAAAGGAGGAGTGGGGGCGGGGAGAGAGGAGGAAGGTGAAGACAAAGAAGAGAGGTCTGCCTGGTTTTGTAATTACAAGAGTATCTTCTGGATCTAAAATTTCATCTCTTGTGTTATCTCTTAGTTGCTGAATGTGTGGATCTTTAGAATCTTCACCTTAAATGACCCACTCAATCACCCCATAGTTATGTATTTGTGGTAAGGGTGCCATAACTTTTATATTTAAAGTAACAAAGCAGGGTACTATTAAAAATTAGGAAGCAACGATTCACATACAACAGTGCTTTGCATTATCGGAGTGAGCCCACAGGAAAACCTGGTCCTTAGCCTATTTCACAAGTATTTCTTACTTGTGAATTGTGCATATTATATTATGTCCATTTAGCCATCATGTCGCAGGCCTGGGGCACTCAGGTTGAATATTTCTATCAACTGAATTACAGTGTGGATTAGTAGTTTCCTTTGAAAATAGACTTCAGTAAAACTAACGCCAGGCTAAATAAAATAGTCACTCTAAGAATATAAAAGATTAGGATTCTGGTAAGTGTCTTCAAGACACACAAAAAAAGGTTGATCTATCAATAAATATTTGTCAGATGTTTGTTTTATACATGGACCTTTGTGCAAACTGTTATAGTATTTCAATTTACTAATTTTTTCTTGACAGGAATTCTTAAATATTCTTAAACTGAGGCTTTTCTTGTGTCTACTAGAGAAGTTAACCATTGATTTGTTATCAGGAAGTACCATGAGCTGCAAGTATCTCTTTACACTTAGGTTACTCTTTGATAATATTTTAGGCATTTACAGTTCCTGCTTCAAAAGGAGTCTTTTAAAAATTTTTATCTATCAACAAAACAAAAGAAAGTCTTTCACATTTTCCTCAGAAGCTTTCTCCCTAAGCAAGCAGCTTTGCTTGGGGTTCCCGCCAGGTGGGCCTCATTCTTTAGAGCTGTGCTGACATTTGCTGTTCACAAAGCAAGAAAGTTTCTTTCACTCCCTTGTTTTGTTGTCTCCTATCAAAACCACGCCAGTCAATGCCCATGCAAGTAACAACATTAGGTTAGTAACCACACTGTTGCCACCTACCTGGCACCACCCCAGCGAAAGGCTCCTGAAGCAACCATCTGAATTTCCTAAAATTGCTATTCCATATGGTCTTGCTGGTGTGTTCCCAAGTAGAAGGTAAGGCGGCCCTGCTTCACATTGGGCAAGTGCATAAGGACTCTGAGGCCTGGAGGAGCCACACTGCGGGGCCAGCCCCTCTCCAGCTCAGCCCTGCTTTGCCCAAGGCTGCACCTCTCTGCCATTAAGAATCAATTTAATACTGGGAGACGCACGTGGGATTGGAGGAAAGTGATCGGGGAAGGGTCTCTGAAGAGCTGTGCAAAATTCTAAACGGCTCTTTGTAACGGACGGGGAGTTTGAATCCTTAGAACATGGCTGAACAAATACAAGTGTGACTGTTTCAGTTGTGTGGTGGGCGGGGGACTTTCCTCCAAAGAACTTTGCTGTCTGCCTATGAAAAAACCCTGAATCGTTCAAATAAAACCTGTGGTCTCTAAACCCCTATTTCTTGGCATTTGAACGATTGCAGCCCTATGGTGGGCAAAGTACAAATGTTAACAAATCTGTAGAGATTGTTCATAAATGATGTCGCAGAAAGAGCATCACACTTGGACTTGAGAGACTTGAATTTCAGCCCCATTCCTGCCTCTTGCCGAGGGCACATAACAGGAAAGCACATTTCACCTCTCAGGACTTGGTTTACCCAACCATAAAATGGAGAAAGAGCTGTCATAAAAATTAATATAATGCCAGAAACATAATAACACTGGGGATATTGATGGATAGTCCAGGAACCTGAAAAGCCTCTGGCAAGTATAAAACATTCCCTGACCAGCCTGGTGGCCAGGGATCTGCTGAGCCCTGAACACATGCCACCTTTGCCTCTGCCTCTCTAGAATTGTACAGATGCCACATATGAGGAGCTGGCACCAAATGCCTGTGTTTCTCTTCCTTCACTACACTGTGATCGGTTTGAATCTTCTTTGCTGTTTATTTCCCATAGCACCAAGGGTAATCCCTGCACCCAGCAGGCATTCAATAAATACTAATTGGTTGATTGATTAAACTTGAATTTTAACACCATCTCAGCACCTTCCAGAAACAGAGAAATCCTTATGCAAACACTAAAGCCATTTACCCAGCAAGAGTAAGTTTTAGGAGAGCTTTGCTTCTGTGGAAAGAGCATAGGCCCTGCACAGTAAACAGCTGGGTCCACTTTCTGGTTTGTCACATCCTGAGTGATCTTGGGCCAGTTACTCAGATGGAGGCAACACCCACCATCTCACAGAACTGATGTAAGAATTAAATAGGATGACCTATTGGAGACCGTCTGCTACACCATTGACTTTAAGAATTGTGAAAGTCTATGAAAATAATGGTAGCATGAAAAAATAAGTGCGTACTCAAAGAAGTTTCTTTTAATTTCCCAATAATAGGACAACTTTAAATACAACACTTTATTGGTATACAATTTCACATTGTTCCATTTAAACAAGGGTTTGCAAAGTAACTTGACCGAGAGCTTCAGAGGGAAAACTGTGGGTTATGGATATATTGAAACTGCTGATACGTAAAAACAACAAATTCTCCAAAGCACCCAGAGCCCTCCGTAGATATTAGCTTAAAGGCAGGTAGTCAGGCTTCGCAGGATAAAGACAACCACAAGAACTGGCAAGGATACTAGCTGGCTGTCAACAAATGCTTCCCTTCCTGAGATAACCTTAAGAGCCCACATAATAACTTGGGAACCAGGTCAATGCCTTAAAAACAATCTTTAACACTGGAGAATTCCACAGAACAAAATATTTGAGTCTAAAAGGATCGACAAAAAAATTGAGTGCATATTGGATGCTTGCTCCCTACTGATCACTGTGCTAGATACGTAAAACAGTTTCCTTATTTGATTTCTTATATCACAGGTAGACAAACTTAGAATCAGGGAGTTCCACTTGTCTGGCATCAGTAAGAGTTATTATTAGCGATGGGATTAGAACTCTGAGACTAGTAAAAACGTCCTGGCTCTCCTTTTTATTGCAATGTCTTACCACCAAGCAGGAAAAGCCCTGTTTGGGCTAATTTCTGCTGCACCAGTGCAGAAAGAAGATAATTCCTCCCTTTTTTAACATTGTTAAAGAATCCCAAAATGGTAACAACTCCCACTTACACCTCCACAGCTCTGCTCAAAGATGCTACACAGCAGCTGATGGAATTTAAAAACACAAAAGGCAATAAAAAATCGTCACAAGGAACAAAGAGAACATCTAACCAATTGTCCTCATTTTATACTGGGAAAAACTGAGTCTCAGCAAAACTAATTAATTTGCCCAAAGGCACACAACAGGACAGTAGGAGAAACATGAGCCCTATTCAGGGCCCATATTCTGAGGTGTAATGGGCAAGAGACCAGCAACTCTATTTTTCAGTTACTTTTTATGTTCTTGACACTCTATAGATCAGTGCTTCTCAAAAGCAAATGTCAGAATCTATGGAACTTCAAGATGATATGAATGAATCCAGGCATGGTGGCATAGCCTGTAATCTCAGTAGCTAGGGAGGCTATGGTAGGAGGATGGCAAGTTCCAGGCCAGACTCAGTAATTTAGTGAGGCCCTAAGCAATTTAACAAGACCCTGTTCTTAAAAAAAATTTTTAAACAGATTCTTTGGATGTAGATTAGTGATAAAGCACCCTGGGTTCAATCCCCAGTACCAAAGAGAAAGATGAGCTAAATGGGTCTCATCCCAGTGTGTCTGATTCAGTTAGTGGATTGTTGTCCAAGATTATCTTTCCAATAGTTTCACAATGATACTGATGTGATTCATCCACGGACCCCATTTTGTGAACCACTTTTGCAGAATTAATGCTTCAGTGCGTTCTCTATTTTGGAACCAATGTTCCTCCCTCCAATCTCTTGGGAAGATGAATTTAAGTTCTGATCAAGCTTTGGGGGATTCCAAATATGGGAAGAAATATTCCTGGACACATGTAATAATCACTTTTACTGGGAAACTTTTGGACAATCTGTGCAAACCATGGCGGAACCTAGTCATTAATAAGATCTTTAATTTTCTCTAAAATTCCATATTTTTTCAGAGCAGCCACTAGCAATCTGTTAGAGCACCATTCACAGTCTCTCTCGTGTCAGGACATACCTCGGAAAGGATAATGTCTGTACCACACCAGAGTAAAAATAGAAGTTCCACATGGACAGAAGCTGCCTGCCAGGATGCTTCAGACACCCAGGCCCTCTAGGTGCCTGACCACCCACATGGCAGGGCAACGAGAATCTTCTCTCTGAACTGATTGATGGCATGTGCTTGAGAAGCTCTTGGTTGCAGAATTACAGTGACCAGGGCAGCTGTGGCTTCAGAACTAAGATTAGGCCACCTAAACATCAAGTGACCAGAAGTATGACTGGAAATTTTTAAGAATTGCAATGGAATCCCAATTTTAAACTTTTAAATTGAAAGACAAAAATCTTAAAACAAGGAGAAAAGAGAGAAAAAGGTCACTTCAAAGGGTGGATATCTTAGCTGAACAGGAGACCAGAACTTGGGATTCCATCCCACTTCGTAGCCTCTATACCCGAGTCTTAGAGAATATGTGAGAATAATTTTATTTGATTCATTTTTCATATGATTAAAACCCCCTTGCCACTTCTTTCACTGAATCTAAGAAAATATTCATGTTGGATATACCATTACTGGATGTATCATTTAAGAAATATATCACTTAAGAAATAACTCTGCTAATAAAATAATACATACCCATGCTTTTTTATTAGCCAAGAGTGAAGTTTTATGCTTAGAGACAGCTTTCTTAGACTTACTTAGGCAATTTCCATATATCACTCTAGGCATGCATAAAAAGGAAAAACAAGCTAATCCCATCACGACTTCATATTCTGCATCTGGCACCTATCAATCATGGCATGACTTCTTCATGACACCTGTCCTTTTCCATTCCATGCCATTTCCCAGTTCATCACTAATGGTGATGTGACTTTTTAAGATTCTGATGAACTATTATCTCTACAATATTCTTCCAGGCTCCCAATACTCCATTCTGCAAGTTTTGATGCTCATCCCCCAAAATAACCACTATATTCTAGGACCATTGCTCTATTATGATTACAAGATGAGTCAACAGATGAAAAAAAATTGTTCAATATGTCTTATACTTGATGCAATATTCCATTTCATTTAATATCACTAAGAGCTCATGGAGAAACAGTCTGAATTTTAGAGAGACCATACTTGTATTTTATGGAAGTTACCCTGCCTCAGCATACCAAAGCATGCTGATAAGATTAAGAAACCCCTCTCCTAGGTCTCCATTTGTAGGAAACTCTTAAGTTCCTGAGCAGAAGCAACCAATAGCTTGAGATCCTGACCTGTCCTTATCAGCTGCTGCTTCTAGAACAGTCACTGCCACAGATGAGTCTAATCCACCTCTTTGAAAGGGTACAGGGTTAGCAAACCATAACTTTGATCAGTCCTATTTTTATATGTTACATGCTTACATGTCAGACTCTCTCCTAATACTGCAAACAGCATTACCCCAGATTGTTGTAAACCCTTCTGTTCTAGCTCAGTTCCAGTGGGACTCCCAGCTGATCCATGCTGGCTATCACTCAGGAAAAGGGACTTCTCTGGGAGGAATGAAAACCCAGGCTGCTAGGACTTTTCATTCAAATCAGTTCAGCAAGTACTTTGTGGATGGAGTACCTTCCATGTTCTCAGCATACTTTTTTAAAATTTTATATTTTAATTGGCTAAAGCAAACACAGTATGCAATATGACTTTGGTGTATTGTTATTTGGTGGAATAACAATTCAACCTAATCAACCTCATTTCACCACATTCTAATTGTGTATGTGTGTTAAAACATACTCTCAGCAATTTTTAATTATTCAACACATTGTTACTAGCTACAATCACCATAGACCTCCTGAACTTATTCCTCCTAACTCAAGTGTTATCATCTTTTGACGACCGCCTGATCTAACAAGTCCACTTATGGGTGTATATCTAATAAACATAGCGGGATATTATTCAGCCTTCAGAAAGAAGGAAATCCTGCCATTTGTGACAACAAAGGTAAATCTGGAGAACATTGTGCTAAGTGAAATAATTCAGGCACAGAAAAATGAATACTTCATAATCTCACTTGTATGTAGAATCCAGCACTCTTAAATCTGAGGTGCTTGAAGTGAGGACTACAGATTATCATGGTAGAGCCAGGCAGTCCACCCCACATGGAGTTGGGTGGGATGCAAGATAATGAATGGAAAATAAAAGATACAGAGAAATCCCATATCTGTCAAAGTCAGAAAATACCATGAATGCTAAGTAGTAAATAATATAAGTATTTATGTGTGTAGTATTAACTGGAGTTATCAAGAAACATTCTCCATGGTTTTTGGTGTGATTTGTTATTACATGTTCATACATGCACACAATTAACAATATAATTTGACCAATATCATTCCCCAGGATTTCCCTTTGCCTTCTCCTCCTCCCTCCCCCTGTCCCTTTCCTCTATACCATGGATCTTCCATAAATTTTCATGTGATGCCCCCCAAACACTCCTTTCTCTTCTCTAGCTTTCACATTTAAGAGAAAACATAAGATCCTTGACCTTCCAAGTTCAGCTTATTTCACTTACTATAATGGTCTCGAGTTCCATCCATTTTCCTAAAACTGACATAATTATTCTTTTTGAATAAATGAAACTCCATTGTGTATATATAACACATTTTCTTTATCCATTCATCCACTGATGGACACGTAGCTTGTTCCATAGTTTGGCTATTAACATGAGGGCACATGTATTGCTATAGGATTATGACTTTAATTCTTTAGAATAAATACTGAAGAGTGGTATGGGGCTGGGTCATATGGTGGTGCCATGCTTAGTCTTTTGAGGAAATGCCATACTGATTTACATAGTGGACCTACTAACTTACAATTCCACCAATAATGTAAAGGTGTTTCTTTTTCTCCACATCCTACACAGCATTTATTATTACTTATATTCCAGATGATTGCCATTCTGACTAGAATGACATGAAATCTCAGTGTAATTTTGATTTGCATTTCCCTAACTGCTAATGATGTTGGACTTTTTTTTGTATATTTTTTGGCCATTTGTATTTCTTATTTTGAGAAGTATCTATTTAGTTAATTTGACATTTATCAGGCTTTGTTTTTACTTTTAGTTATTCATATATTCTGGATATTAATCTTTAGTCCAAAGAATATCTAGAAAAGATTTATCTCCCACTGTGTAGGTTTTCTTTTCAAAATCTTAATTGCTTCATTTGCTGGGCAAAAGTTTTTAATTCGATGTCATCCCATTTATTAACTCCTGGTGACATTTCCTAAGCTTTACGGATCCTACTAAGAAAGTTGTTGCCTATACCTGTATGTTAGAGTGTGACCCTATGTTTTTCTCTAGGAATTGCATAGTTTCTGGTCTAATTCCTAAGTCTTTGATCCATTTTGAGTCGATTCTTGTGCAGCATGAGAGATAAGGGTGTAGTCTCATTCTTGTACATATGTACAACCAGTTTTCCCAGCACCATTAAAAAGACTATTTTCTCCAATGTATGTTTTTGGCACCTTTAACAAAGGTCATATAAATATCATTGTGGGTTTGTCACTGTGTCTTCTACTCTGTACCATTAACCAATAGTCTGTCTTTATGCCAGTACAATGTAGTTTGTTACTATAGCTCCATAGTATAATTTGAAGTCAGGTATTATGATGCCTCCCACATATTTTTATTGAGTTAGAATTACTTTGGTTTTTTGGGGGGGAGGGATCTTTTATTTTTCCAAATGAATTTTAGGACTGTTTGTTCTAATTCTGTGAAGAATGTCATTGATATTTCAATGGGGACTGCACTGAATCTTTACATTGCTTTTGGTAGTATGGTTATTTTAAATGTATTAATTCTTCCTATCCATGAACATGGGAGGTCTTTCCATCTTCTGTGCTTTCTTCATTTTCTTTTTTCAATTTTCTATAGTTTTCAGGTAAGGTCTTTCACATCCTTGTTAGATTTCTAAAAAGTTTTGGACACTATTGTCAGTGAGTTAGTTTTCCTAATTTCTTTATCAGAAGATTCATTATTGGTATATAGAAAATCTATTGGTTTTTTTGTATGTTGATTTTGTAACCTGCTACTTTGCTAAATTTTTTTATTAGGTCTAGCAATCTTTTGGTAGAGTTTTTTGGATCTTCTACATATAGAATCCTATCATCTACAAACCGGTGGAATTCAGCTGAGAATCCATCTGGTCCTGGGTTTTTATTACTATTTCCATCTCATTATTAGTTATTGGTATATTCAGATTTTCTGTATCTTCTTGATTCTCTTTTGGCAGAGTTTGTGTCTAGAAATGTATCCATTTCTTCTGTTTTCAAATTTATTAAAAAATAAATTTTCAAAATAGTCCTTATTGACCCCCCAGATTTCTGTGATGTCTAGGATTATCTTTTCTTTTTCATCTCTAATATTATTAATTTGGGTCTCTTTTTCTCCTGGTTAGTTTGGCTAAGGGATTGTCAATCTTGTTTATCTTTTCAAAGAACCAACTATTTGTCTCACTGATTTTTTTTTTTCATTGTTTTATTCCCAATTTCATTGGTTTTTGGCTCCGATCTTAATTATCTCCTTTCTCCAAAGATTTTGGAATTGGTTTGTTTTTCCTTTTCAAGGATCTTATCAAGAAATATTTTATGGTGAATATGGCCATATTTTTTTCCCACAGAGTTAAGATATACAGAAAAACTCAACATCAAAGAAAATTGCAGTGATGGAGATTCTGAACATACATGGAATGATGGTATAATAGTTCATCTGAAATGTCATCTTGATAGGATTAGGAGATGCCTAAGCTTAAGAGGCTTTTGAGTGTCTCAATCAGGTTGTTTCTAGGAATAATTGGCATAAAGGACAGCAAACTGAGTGGAGACTCACCCTCAGTGTAGGCGGCACAGTCCAACCAGTTGGGGACTTGGATGGAACAGAAGTTGCAAGAACAAGGAAGCAGAAGCATATCCAAGCACAATTCTTCTTACAGAGGTTCTTGATGGCTGCTGTAATTGCCCAAGGACATCAGACTCCAGTTCCTTCACTTTTTCAAAATGGACTCTGATCTATGACTCTCCAGGGAGTTTCCAGGTCCTCAGTTCCAGACTGGGGTAGCATCATTGATCCTTCTTGTTCTGAGGCCCCAGTGTCTTGGATCGAGCATCTTCTGGTTCCTCCAGCTCTCCAGCCTGCAGACATTGTGGGACTGTACAGTTTTTGGTCATGCAATACAACCTAGTAAATCCCCTTTTTATACCCAAATGTGTGTGTGTGCATGTGTATGTGTGTGTGTGTCCTGTTGGTTCTGTTCCTCTAGAGAACCCTGACTAATAGAGATAGAATCTGATCAAATTCACGCACATTTACCAGAAGCAAAATGAGTACAGATCTGTAAAAATGTAACAGACGTTATTCCATGTCCAGAAGATCCTTCATCATCCTGGCCAGAATAGTTGAAATATTATTAAGTAAATAACTTCAAAAATAAATATCATAAAATCAAGGCAGTTGTTGTACATCCATTGACCAGGCATCTTCTCCACATAAGCCCACTTTGGCACCTTACTAGGGAACTGAAGGATTAAAAGTTTCTTTCTCCTGACAAATAAAACTGAAGTCTCCTGATGTCAGACATTTCATATTATAAAATATAGATAGTTGTTAAATATCCCCAATGTTATGTTATTGGCTTGGTACTTCACAACCAGGAGAAAACTCCAACTGGAGATATTTGGTAATGCCTGGGGATATTTTGTTTGTCACAAATGGAAAGGGGGTTACTACTGGCATCTCGTGGGACTAGAGGCCAGGATGCTGCTAAACATGTTACGGTGCACAGGACAACCTGTACAACGTAAAGCTCTTGGGCCTAAAATGTCAACAATACCAATCCTGAGAACTTCTGCTTTATTTTCACCAGTTTACATGCTAAAAATCAACCATCTCTTCTTGCCCTGTCACAGATATTTTTAAAAAACTCTAAGAAGTTACCTAAGAAGTTTTTTTTCTTTCTTACAAATGAATAGTTTAAGGTGCAAGAAATGATACCTGGCAGATTATGGCATCTCATATTTTGTCAAAAACAAGGCTAAATTTCCTAATATAAAATGTTTATGTTTCTTAACTCAGAAGTTGAGACCATTGTTTCAAGACAGATTTCTGATATCATGTGCGTGAGAGTGTGTGAGTGTGTGTGTAGTGTAGTGTTGCTCTCCCTCCATAATCACTGCGGCTGCTAGAAAATACCCTTCCCCCAAAGCAATCTGCCTAAATCCTGGAACCTGTGGATATTATGTTTTAGGGCACCAATGAGTCTTTGTAGATATGATTAAGGATCTTGAAATAGAGAGCTCATCTGAGATTATGTGGATGGGCCCAGGATGGAATCACATGTCTCCCTTGTAAGAATGAATGAAGCAAAGGGGGGATTTGATAAACACAGAGAAGATGTGAAGACAGAGAAAGGGAGATTTAGTCTTGAAAACTGGGTAATATGCCATAAACCCAGGAGTGCCAGTAGCCACCAGAAGCTGGAAGAGACAAGGATTCCAAGTTTCAAGTCTCCAAAAAGCATGGACTCACTGACACCTTGACATTGGTGCAGTGATACTTACTTTAGACCTTTGGTTCTACCAGAACTGAGAGATAATCAATCTCTGTTGTTTTAAGGCTCCAGGTTTGTAGTCATTTATTACAATAGCCTCAGGAAACAAATGTAATCACAAAAACATGACACCGGTTCAGGTATCATTTCCACATGCAACCGATTCTCGGAGAGGAGAAACCTCTTTCCGTGTATCAATAACACTCTTCCTTCAATAAAATTTTGTCACAGGTTCACAGCTTCATTGCAAGAAAAGAAGAACAAGATGACCATGATGGTTCCTATTAACCAGGGTACACCCTCTGGGTCCCAGGGACAGCCTGCCTATCCTGAATTCCTTGTCTCTGATCATAATGAGACTTTCTGGCCAAGAAAGAAGGGTCTGAGGGCTGTCATCGGGCCCCAGACAGTGGCAGCCACTTCACCCTGCCCCGGAAGACCCAACGGCCATGGTGGTTCTGGTTCCAGGACTGCTCAGAGGAAGCTCTCACAGTGACTGTCACCACTGCCACTGAATGGAGCCCTGTGAAATGTCCCTGCTCTGCATCCCAGCCACAGAAATGGATGAGACCATGGTGCTGGACTTCACGGCCAAGAAATAAAGTCGTCCTCATCATGGGGAAGCTATGATTTGAGAGGAGGGTGATTTATCACCTGGACAGAGGTGAGTAGGAAGTAAGATCAATACCTTAATTGGATTTACTTTTACTTATATCTGTTTTCTACAGATCTGGATTTTCCCTGAAATTATTTTTGCAGTAGCAGCCCAATCTACACCAAACTGTCTTGGTCTACTGCCAAAGTGCCCCGTGTTCAGCAGTGTTTAAGGTTCATCTCTCTCTCCTTCAAACCCCTTCATTCTCCTTCAAGTTCTCACCCACAGCAGCAGCACAGCATTAATAAAAGACTCAGGTATGATTTTCTATTTTGGTTCTGGACTGGAGGTGTCCAGGTCTAGGTCAGAGGCTGGTCTGTGTAACTCTGCTTCCCAACCCGGTCTTTCCCACCTGTACCAGGAGGGCATCTGGGCTGGAAGACACTGGCAGAAGGCAGTGCCCTTTAAGGATAACATGTCTATAAAATTGCAAAAGCAACCCTCATTTCTAAGGTTACCATGACTTAGCTGCCATGAAGTGGTAAAAGAAAAGAGATTTGTCCACAAGGTGATAGATCACAGGCAAGAGACTAAAACCCTGTCAAAATCTGCAGTATACCCATTTATTAATGTCCATCATAATAGCATAGGACCTTGACATATGTTAGAATAGTCTTGTAAATAGACCTCCTTACTGAGAAATCTCTTTCCAGCATCACTATGATAATTAATGCCTCTAGACAAATTTATCACTCTTTCATTCTATGAACATATTCTGAGAACCTATGTGCAAGGAACTGTGCCAGGCACTGAGATTTGGAAAGTCTCCAGGCAGGACCTGAAGAATCCTCTAGAAGTTCACAATTCACTGCTGTGCTTCTTCAACTTTTATTTTTAAATTCTTCCTTGCTACATGCCTGCACACTAAAGAGTTTGTATATCCCCAAAGAAATTTCTGTCGAGGGATAATTTCAGTAATTTGTTTTAGAAAAACAATAGAAATACTGAGTTTAAAAAAAAATGTTTTGCCAAACTTTACCCTCCCCACTCCCGCAGTGATTCTGATCAACACTCTCTGTGAGAGTTGGGTATACTCCTTGTAAATTCTGATCCAAATGAATACATTAAAGCTATGGTGCAAGGAAATAATTTTCCCCAGGTTTCCATGCCCATTGGTATCCACAGGATGGAAAACCTAGCAGGGCACTTCCTCTACAAGGTGATGAAGAGCACACTGGGCTCCTGCAGACCCACACATAGCACACTCCCCATCCTGCTTACAGCTAAACACTAGGTTCTCTGATCACTCTGTGTTCAGTCACAGATCCAGGAAGAAAAACCCAGTGGATAAATGCAGAGCGACTCAGCAGCTACAGCCTGAGCTGAGCCAGTGGTAAGGTCTTGGAACCTTCTATTGTCCCCATTATGGGATCAAGTGTTGTAGCAGAAAGAGCACAATCTCTGGTGACAGACAGGTCTGAGGCCATATCCTGCATCTGGCCCTTCCTGGCTGTAGGTTCTCAGATAAGCTGATGTCTGATCTGTGCTTTTATCTTTCCATTTCTTCTTGAAGCGGGAATTATCATCATAATATCTACAGTTGTATCCACTGGTCAAAGGCCATGGTCAGGTCTGTTGCTCTCAATCTCAAGCGGAAACTCTGAAATCACTGAACACATTTTATGTACAGGAAGTGTCTTTGTTGCAGCCACTTCTGCAGTAGTTATTCTCACTGGCTTTTTATAAATTTGGGCCTTTTTTCATTATGTTTATTTTTATTTTTTTCCTCTCTCTGTAATCCTAGAACCCAGGAACCTAGTTCTGCCTGCTCCATACTTTTTATTTAGCTACTTGCACATAAGGGAAAGGGAATTTTAGCCTAATTTCCTTCTTCCTTCTATATCACCAAAGCTGATTTATCATTGGAGAGAATGTACAATTCCATAAAACCTGTAAAATTCTTTTACCTATAATGTGGTTCTCAAAGCATGGCCTCACCCCTAGTTTTTGATTCTATGGGGCCAGAATGGGACCTACAAACCTGTGATTTTAGTGAGCACCAAGGAGATGCTGATAGTTTGGGGGCCACACTTTAAGAAATGTTGATATCCACCATCTCAAGACTATATAAAAGAAACGGGCAACTACTACCTACATGGCAGGATAACATGAGTGACATGACACTGCACACATTCCTTCAGTTTATATGTTTGAAGTCATTTCTTTGAGTTTAAACAGCGTTTCTACTAAGGTAATACCATGTTACCTGTGACCAATGGCTCTGATAGATGCAATTGTGACTGTCATTATATCTCAGATATTTTTTATTTAGATTGGCTTGGGGATCAGCAAACTTTTCCTTAAAGAGGCAGAGAGTAAATAATGGGGGGTGTGGGGGGTTGGTCTATAGAACCTAAAGCTTCTGTTGCAGCTTCTCCACCCTGCATTTGTAGAACAAAAGACAGCCATAACCACTGGGCAAAGGAATGACTGTATTACAATACAACTTTAGGTCCACAGGCTGCAGTTTTCCAAGCCTTTCAATTATACTCAGGGGCCCTGAGGAAGACACAGAGAGGAGGAGTAGTCCTTTTCTTGGTATGAGTGGGTTGGATGGTCAAAATTAGATAACCAATGAATTTTTTAGATGAAGAACAGAGTCCCTCAGGAAGGAAGTGTGGAGTGTGGGTGAGTCTGAAAGGAAATGTCCTCCTTGACTGACCATCTGCTATAGTTTGAATGTCCCCACCAAGACTCATGTTTTAAATTTAGTCTCTTTTGTGAGGTATTAAGAAGCAGGAAATAATCTGACTCTGGTATTTGGGGTGCAACCCATGGGAAGCCATTAAGGTTGAATGAGGTCCTAAGGATGAGGCTTTAATCCAATAGAACAGGGACTTTACAGGAAAAGACAGACAGACCTGTAGATATTCAGTCTCACCATGTGATGTCCCATGTTGCCTTAGGACCTGCAGAGTCCCCACCAACAAAGACCTCACCAGATGTGGCTGCTCAACCTTGAACTTTGGGGCATGTCATAATTGTGATCCAAATAAATTTTTCTTCTTCATAAAATATTCCATCTGTGCTATTCAGTTAGAGCAACAGAAAACAGGCTAGGACACTATCTTCTTCCAATGATTTTGAGCTTACATCTTCGGAAAGGAAGCTGTGTGGTTCTGCTTCCAGTATGTTTAGATACAAGTTAAAAGTAGAAAGGAAGCCAAAGGCCCAGGTACTGTGCCCTGTCCCAGGTGATGGGAAGGAGAAAGGAGGGGCCCCTGCAAATCCAAGAGATCAATCAGGTGGCCCCACCCACCAGCAGGAGAGAGGGCAGCAGGAGAAAGAGAAGCCTGCAGCAAAGCAATTAGCAGTACCCTGGAATCACTCCACTCCAGTGAGGGTACTTACTAGCAAACCTCAGATAAGAAAATAAACAGAACAAATACTTCTTTGAAATGTTAAAGAGCCCTAAAGATGTCTTACTTGAACAGATTTAAAAAAAAAAAAAAAATTATCTTAGAAGAGAAGGCCGCTCAGAGAATCATTCCAGATTTTATGTAGAAGTTTTCCAGCCCTACAAATGGTATTGAGTAGCAAAACCCAAGAAGGACCACCAAGGAGTCCTTGGGCACCTTGAGTGTGTAACTCGTACCTTGCCCTGGGCTTCCTGTTCACTGAAAGAAGCCTACCACCACCGGGAAAGCCTTGCTGTTCTGCAGCCCAGTAGATTTAGATCTGAACTGTCAACCAAGTGAAGGCTTTGAGGAAACATTGGAAGGTACAGAGACCTCGGAGAGATTCAGATGAAAAAACTGACTCACAGAGAATGTTGTCAAATGTGACCATTCAGCTCTGCACGTCAGAGGCCAGATTCACACTGGTATCTGTATTGCCTCCAAAGCCTCTAGTCCTTCCCTTATCCCACATTGCCTAGGGGCAGAGGCACATGTTGTAATACTTAATACAATGTTTTAGCTTCATTTTAGATTTCCATTTTCAACTCAGCAGACCTGAAGAGAATTATAATATTTCTAATATAATCTAAACTGTCATTTATTGAGTATGCCATAGAGAATTTAAATTTTCTTTCACATTAGTATTTGCCCACTGAATATTTAATGGAAAAGAGAAATTAATTTCTCCTTTGTTGATTACAAAAACTTCAGAATGGCACTGTAATTCAGAAAGGCATTTGTGTTGTCAAAATGTTCTCTCCCTGCCAAAATACTTAGATGAATATTATCCCAACCAGACAAGGGTTCCCGATACCCTAATGGATGTGTTCTTAGAAGCGAAAATGGACATTTGAGGCATAGAGCATTCTAAGTGGGGTTAGGAGGAAGTTTCTCAGGTAGAAATTCAGAAGACTGAACAGTGAGTTTGAGGGGGGAAAACAGTCTCTCCTTGTCTCCTGTCTTAAAGGAATCCTCATTTCAGAAGAACCTAAATCTGTTATATAACTTTCTTTAAATATTTAGAGTAAATCATCCAGTGTTAAGCACACCTGACATTATTAATGAATGACATCAATTTCTTATAGTGTATTTTCCCTCTAAACTAAAGCAGATTTGATTGACATTAAGCAATTCATATAAATTCATACACATATGCAGGTGGTAGACAGTACACACATTTGTTATATACTACCTATATACACTACATATACAACAATTTGTATGGAAACACAAATAGGGAGATACAGTATACTCTTCAACTGTGTTACATTAATGTGAAACAAGGTATCACTTGACACAACAAGTTGAAGAAAGAACATCAAACATGCAAATAATCAGTGTTTATATTAATTCTAAACTTTCCTTAAGTTATTGTTCAATTGCAAGTCATCTACCATTATTTGCAATAATTGTATTAATGAAATAGCATTTGTACCATATACCAGATGTATAACAAGGCCCCTGGTGATAGAAATAAAATTGAAAGTTTTATTTATACTTTGAGATAAATATATAAAGAGCCCTACAATGATTTGACTCAGGAAAGGTGAGAGTTGGGAGAAGAATGACCTAAATATTTCCAAGTTTGCCTGGGTTTAAAAAAATTTTAAAAATTAAGGAAAAGAATTTCCATATGCCAAAAGATCAATTTTAGGGGAGTTCTATGTCACAACTTGAAGATATTTGGGAAATTCTCCTGTTAACAATCAATTTCAAAACATAAGAGACTATTCAGTGTCCGAGTCACAAGAAAAGTATTGCTAAAGACCAAACCTTAGAAATCATCTTTTATATGGAATAACTAAACTACCTGAAGAAGTTCATCTTAGAAAAGAAAACTCTTAGTACAAGATGATAGATGGCATTAAATATCTGAAAAGTTACCTTTGGACAAAGATTTACTCTGCTGGCATACAGAAAGTAGTAACAAGAGTCAGTGTGGAGACAACTAACACATAACTAGAGTTACCTAATGATGACATAGACTATGTTAGAACTCAGTATTCCTTGCTTTGTGTTACTGGACATAGTCCAAGAGATATCACCAGTGATTGATGTTATAGAAAATTTCAAAATGTAAAATCCCAGGCCTCACACAAGTTCATTGTCAGTTCAACTTCATTTCTTATCCTCGAAATCTTCTCCAAAAATGCTCTGCCCATTTGTCACTCAATATAGGACAGCACACGCCCAACAACAGAAAAGTAGACTTTTGAGAGGAAGATGGAGGCAGAATTTATTTCTCAGTGTGGTTGCAGACTATCTACATCAGAAGATGTAGCTTGATGGTCAAAAAAATGCCACTCCCTTCGCCAGACTCCTGAGCCAACCTCAAAACTCTGCTCCTCCAATAAGCTCTCAGGTTACTCTGATGCACATTATAGCTTGAAGCCCATTTTCTAGAAGAGGAGGAAGATCTCTTTGATGCTAAGGTGATGTGATAAAGAACAGTGTGACTGACTCAGTTTTCTCTCAAGGATTAAGTGCTATAAAGGTATGTTAAGTAAATTGACATTAGCAAGCTTTGGGGTCGTAATAACCTAATATTTAATCAATTATTTGCTTCTTTATTTTTACAAGAATCCATGGACCTTTCTCTAATATCGGCTCTTTTGAGATGATGTCCATGGATTGGGATGCACTGAAACTCCCTCCTTTCTCATAAGCACGTGCCTAACTCCTTTCTAAACACACACACACACACACACACACACACACACACACACACGTACTACCACTACTAGAAAATGCTGATTTGCTTTCTTGGATTGTGAAACAGAAGTTTAAAACTAGGAATATGTAAGTCATTCTTCTCCTAGTTTCCATCCTTTTTTGTGTCAAATCATTTCTGAGCTCTTTATAAATGTATCTCATAGGAACTTAAACAAAACTTGCATTTTGGACTGGGTTATAGCTCAGTGGTAGAGTACTTGCCTGGCATGTGTGAGGCACTGGGTTCAAGTCGCAGCACAGCATATAAATAAATAAAATAAAGGTCCATGAACAACTAAAATATATGTGTATGTGTGTGTGTGTGTGTGCGCGCGCGTGTGTGGATTTAAACTTGCATTTTTATCTCCATTAACAGGGACCTTGCTATGTATCTGGTATGTGGTGCAAATGCCATTTCATTAATATAACTATTTCAAATAGTGATAGGTGACTTACAATTAAATAAGTAAAGATGAGAATTAATATAAACGCTGGTTACTATGTATTTTTTATTTTCATTAAAGCTCATGAAATAAAACCAAGAATCACTAAGTAGGATAGCCTCAAATTCAAAAGCTTTTTCACAACAAAGAAAGCAATTAAGAATGTGAACAGAGAGCCTACAGAATAGGAGAAAATATTCACAAGCTATTCCTCCAATAGAAGATATCTAGAGTATATAAAGCTCTTACCACCAAAAAAACAAATAACCCAATTAATAAATGCGTAAAAGAACTAAGCAGACACTTCTGAGAAGAAATACAAATGACCAAGAAATACATGAAAAGATGTTCAAATCCTTAGCAATCAAGAAAACAAAAGTCAAAACTACACTGAGATTTTATCTCACTCCAGTCAAAATAGCCATTATCAAGAATACAAATAACAAATGTTGGTGAGGATGTGGGGGAAAAGGTACACTCACACATTGTTGGTGGAATTGCAAATGAAAACAACCACTTTGGAAAGTAGTATGGAGATTCCTCAAAAGACTAGGAATAAAACCACCATATGACTCAGCTATTCCACTTGGTATTTATGCAAAAGAACTAAAGCCAGCATACTATAATAATAACAGCCACCTCAGTGTTTGTAGCAACTTATTTTGATTCACAATAGCCAAATTATGGAACCAGACCAGCTTCCCATCAACGGATGGATGGAAAAAGAAAATGTGGTATATATACACAATGGATTTTTACTCACCTATGAAAAAGAATGAAATTATTCATTTGCTGGTAAATGGATGGAACTGGAGATCATACCAAGTGAAATAAGCCAGACTCATAAAATCAAAGGTCAAATGTTTTCTCTCATATGCATAACCTAGAGCAAACTAAGGGGGAAAATGGGAGGGATGATGGGAGGTTCCATGAAAATAGAAGGGAGATCAGTGGAGTAGAAGAAGGGGATTGAGGGGAAGGAAGGACAGAAAAAGGAAGGAATTGCAGAATGAAATTGAGTAAATTATGCTATTTACATATATGAATATACCATAGGGAATTTCACTTTAATGCATATCTATAAAAAATGTAAAAACAATAAATAGAAGGAATACCAGTCAAGTAGAGGGAAGAGAACAGAAAGAGGGAGAAAGGGAAGAAAAGTAGAAATGCTAGAGACTTAAGTAGAGCAAACTATGTTCCATGCATATATACGATTGTGTCAAAATGAACCCCACTATTAAACATGACAATAATGCACTGATTAACTTTTTTGTAAAAAGCTGGAAGATATCAAATTTGACCCTTTAAAGGCATTTGGAAAGACACTTGGTTCAATTCACTGGGAGGGCCAGGCCCATCCCGACCTGGTCATGGCATCCTTTCAGTCAGGACATTTTAAGGTCCTGCAGATGCTGAGCGTTGCCTCCCCTTTCCTCTTGCCATAAATGTGACTTGATGTGAGAAATCACAAATCCTACTCCAGGAAGGCTGCAAACCTCCTATTCTCCTTGCACAATCTTGGCGTTCAGCTGCTAAGAGCTCTATGGCAAGTTTGTGAGTCTTTACTGGCACTTACTTTACACTGGGGATTATTATTTTAGATCTTTAAAGAAAAGATTTGAATCAAACTTCAGGAAAGAAATGCAGTTCCTTGATACTCATTCCTAGAAATCTCATCTTTAAAGCCCTCCTTACTCAGAAGCAATAATTTAAAGCAGTCCTCTTTTTCAAAGTTTATTTTCTCAAAAGATTGCCCTTTGTCCTGTAAATGAAAAATTGCTATCTCATATTCTATTGTCCCAGGAAAACAGTTCAAGTCTCCAGGAAAATGGACAGCTCCCTTTATTTTTTTCCTTTTCATTTGTTTTAATTAGTTATACATGACAGTAGAATACACTTTGATACATCATATATAATAAAGTATAATTTCTCATTCAGGAAAACAGTTCAAGTCTCCAGGAAAATGGACAGCTCCTTTTATTTTTTTCCTTTTTATTTGTTTTAATTAGTTATACATGACAGTAGAATACACTTTGATACATCATATATAATGGAGTATAATTTCTCATTCTTCTGGTTATACATGATGTAGAATCCTACCGGTGGTACAGTTATATATGTATATGGGATACTAATGTCTGATTCGTTCTATTATCCTTCCTACTACCCTGCCCCCTGACCTCCCTTCACTCCCCTCTACCTAATCTAAAGTAACTCTATTCTTCCCTAGCTCCACTCACATTGTGAATTAATATCCACATATCGGAGAAAACGTTCAGCTCTTGGCTTTTTGGGATTGACTTATGTCACTTAGCATGATATTCTCCAGCTCCATCCATTTACTGGCAAATGCCGTAATTTCATTCTTCTTTAAGGCTGAGTTAATATTCCATCACACACACACACATACATATACCATATTTTTTAATCCATTCATGTGCTGAAGGGCACCTAGGTTGGTTCAATAGTTTAGGTATTGTGAATTGAGTTGCTTTAAACACAATTACAAGTAATGAAATAGAAAACACCATCAAAAGCCTACCAACAAAGAAAAGCCCAGGACCAGATGGATTCTCAGTCAAGTTCTACAAGACCTTCAAGAAAGAATTAATGCCAGTACTCCTCAAAGTATTCCATGAAATGGAAAAGGAGGAAACCCTTCCAAACTCATCCTATAAGGCTAATATCACCCTGATACCAAAACAAGACAAAAACACATCAAAGAAAGAAAACTTCAGACCGATATCCCTGATGAACATAGACACAAAAATTCTCAATAAAATTCTGGCAGATCATATCATATTAAAAAGACAGTGCATCACAATCAAGTGGGGTTCATCCCAGGGATGCAAGTTTGGGTCAACATATAGAAATGTAACTCATCACATCAATAGACTTAAAGAGAAGACTCATATGATCATCTCGATAGATGCCGAAAAAGCATTTGACAAAATACAGCACCACTTCATGTTCAAAACACTAGAAAAACTAGGGATAGTAGGAATACACCTCAACATTCACTGCTCCCTTTATTAACTAGAAGGTTTGAACATTTAAGTATCATTGTGAATTTACTCATGGTATCAAGAGGTGACTGGTTATGAAGTCAAGCCAGTTTCTCACCCAAAACGCATCACTTTAAAGTATTACTGAAGGATTAGAAATTTGAACCAAGAAATTTGGACCAACTAATCTCTCTGTGGAGGTGAAGGTGAGAAATATAGAGCACAGGAGCTCCTGGTGACTGTATTTCCAGCTCTGTGGAGGAACACGGTGTCATGAAGCAACACAGAGAAAAGAAGGAAGAGCTGGTGGTGTCCAGACCTGTAACTAGGAGCACTGAAGCAGGACTGTACTTTGCCCTTATCATACTGTGCTTGGTCCCTTTTTGTGGCTTACCTGGTTTGAGCTTGCTTCTCTTTCTTGCAGCCAAAAGAGCTGCACTAACTAACAGGGAATAAAAAAAACACCTAGAAACCGAAGTCCTATTATATACAGACCGACCCATAACACCCCCACTCCCAGTGAATTCGATTGTCTTGATCTTGGGGTCAGTGGAGAAACCCCTGCCACTTTGCAGATCCCACTGTAATATAAGCTCAGAAACTAAGTCCTGTGGCTAAGGGAATATTCTTGGTGGAAATCATTAGAACTTGAAAGATTTTTTTTTTTTTTAATTTGCCTTTAAATGTAGATCAGAGTAAAGGATTTTTGGAAATACTTTGAAAATAAGAAGGAGCTAAAGACTCATACTCCAGTCAATGTTTTCTGTTGTATCTCACAGATGTACATTCAGAGTCCTATGATATAGTGAAATCTTATAAAATCCCAATTCTCTCCTACTCTGTGCCCACATTAAAATCCATATCCTATTAAGATGTTTTTCTTACCAGGGAAGAATGTCTTTAATGTTAACAAAAACAGAACCTAAGGAAATTCACAACAGAAATAGAGTGTATCAGTCCTCTGTCCATAATCAAAATAACAGAGTATCTATTTGTATATGGGGAGTAGGTGAGAGGAGAAGGCATAGAGGCAGGGTACACAGGATGGGGGTTAGGAATTGGAAAACTTTCACCATGCAAATTAATGGTGAGAAGATACTTTATAGCTACCTGATGTTTGACACCCTGGGGGCTTATTTAATGCAAGATCTTTCTGATTTGGATTTAAATTAGCACCAAGAGAAATGAGTAGAAGAAGAAAAAAAAAAAAAAAAAAAACTAGATGGCTTGAAGGCATATAGCAACGCAATCAAGTATAGCCCTAAAGCTAACATTTACCAAATAGATGAAGAGTTGGTCCCCACCAAAAATAAAAATAAAATAGGATTTAAGTCTCTTTGTTTAAGGAAAAAATAAAAAGCCATCCATCTCTTTGTCAGTATTGAATACCCGTTGTGTGTCAGACCTCATGCTAAAGGCTGGGAATACAAACATAGACTGGATAGTCACTGCCTGTAACAATGACCTCCTAGAAGGAAAAACAAGAAGTGAACAGAAATATCTCAAGTTGCAAGTCAGCAGCATGAGCGTCTTGAGTAGCTAGCATTTTCTCAGGGTTTGGAGCAGGGAGAAACCATTTGCTGCTAAGAAGCCTCATGGAGAAGGGAGCATAGGAAGAGGATCCTCAGGAGTTCACTTTCAAGGCCACTCACTGGAAAACAGTGGGTCATGGAACATCCAAGGAAAGTCCTCATACATCCTTCGCGGCTCCTAGTATCCTGTTGTACTGAGACTGACTGTTTCCCTTCCATTTCCATCAGTTGAGGTCATAGGGGTTCAAGGGGTTTTTGTCTGATACCTTTTCCACATTCTCTAGTATCTTCTGAAGATAGGATTATCCTAAAGTACGCTTTTTAAAACTGCCTTGCTATAAAAAATAAGAGCCAAGTTCTGAAAAAGGAGAAGTCCTTTGTACGATGGGTAAAAACATACACCAACCAGCCTCAGATATAAGAGCCAGAATGGCTTTCCCGAGTGATTCCTTCAGGTGTCACAGTCATGTGACAAAGCCATCCAGATGGCATCCTGGTCCTGCAGCAGCTCAGGACCACCAGCAGAGCTCTCAGAATGGGGGCTGGTGACCAGGAGACACTGCGCCCTTCCTCCCCTTCTCACTCCTACTCTTCTGGGAAGGCATCGGGCATCTGAAATGAAGAATGAGCCTGAGAGTTCCCAGGAAAATGCCAAATGGATTTTTAAAAATGAACACAGAACCTCTTAAATCCAGGTATAATATTTGTTGAAAAACAGACACTTCACCTCAGGCTAAAAAAGATGGGAGGCGATTCTTCTCAGCCCCCAAGTCTCCTCGGTCTTATCACCAGCACAAGATTAAGTCTTTGGTACTATTAGTAGAGATAACAGGCATCAAAGAATAATGTGTGCTTATTGCTTTAAAAGTTAAACAAGAGCCAAGAACAAAAATCATATAAACACAAACCAAGAAGAATCAAACTGGCATCTTTCTGCTCATAGCAACCCCAGAAGTGTCAGGGCCATGTAAGAAAAAGCTTCGTAAGAGAAAAGAACTTAAACCCAAGAATGAATGCTATACCTAGGTAAGTTATCATTCCATTCACCTCTGGGGGTCAAGTAAGTAGTTCAAAAACAAGCAACAACTCAAAGTGTTTAAGTCAAGTATCTACCTGAGAAAAAGGTTCAGGGAGGGGGGAGAATAATGAAAGAAAAATGACCCAGAAAAGGATTTTGAAATTAAGGAAAGATTAAGAGTAGAGGAAACAGTGGTTGAGAATAAATGCTTAAATATAGAGACAATCACATCTAAAAGGGAATAGTATAGGTTATAGAGCTCTCTGGCCGCATTGAGTAAGATTCTCAGATATACCTGACTAAGGGTTTTGAATATAATTTCACTGCTGAGAGCAGAGCACAGTAGTGAAATGATGCTTTCTTTGGGGACGCTCAGAACTGTGTTGGTGACTGGGTGGACCTTAACAGTAGTTAAGAGGTAGATCCAGGGTGACTAACTCATCTGAGTTTTCTCCAGACTCTCCCAGTTTGGGCACTGAAAGTTCCACGTCACCAGGATCCACTCCGTATGGATAGCAGATGGTTTCTCACCCTCGATGCATCTGACCTACATGAGGTTGCCTCCAGCAAATATCTAGAACAATTTATGTGCAAGATTGTCAGGTTTGGAGTCAAACACCTGAGGTTTTAAAAGATCTAATGAAGAAGATCTGGATTGGGGGTAAGGGAGGAGGCAGAAGACAGATTTTCCCCTCTCAGAGAACACTGGGCTTTATCTGGAGAAATTCTGGTTTGTCGCAAATGGGAGAGGGGGATGCTACTGGAATCTAGTGTATAAAGACTGGATGCTTCCACACACCCTAGAGTGTCCAGGACAGCCGCCACCATAGAAAACTATCTGGGCAAAGATGAAAAACTTTGGCCTAAAACAAAGCAAAATCAAGCATAAAATCAAACCATTAAATGGAAATGTACTTCATTATCCTATTAAGAGACAGAAACTGTCAGAATACATGAAAAGCAGATCCTAATTATAGGAAATATAAAGGAAAACCTCAGAAAACAAAGTGATGAAATTTAATATGGAAAAAAATAGACAAAGGTTGCCGGTCCAGCACAAACAATGCTGTTGTATTGTATTGTATTGTGTTGTATTGTATTGTATTGTATTGTATTGTATTGTATTGTATTGTATTGTATTGCAGAGTGACAAAGTTCTGAAAAAGTTAGAAGTAAAAAAGGATGCATCAAGAAGGATACTAAAAATTCACTCTCATGTTTCCTCCATCACCCCCAATGTCTGGAATGTAACAAAGATGTAAGAGAGAAGTTTAATTCCTTTAATGCACCAAATATTCTTACAAATTGCCAAGAAAAAGGACAATTCAAGAGGAAAAATTCACATGGGCAAAAGATATAAATGGACAGTCTATGAATAAAAACCCCAGTAGCTAACAAATATTTGAAAGATGCTCATATTGATGCAAGTTTAAGTAAATGCAAATTAAGTAACAAATTAGCACTTTAGATCAGACTGGTAAAACTGCAAAGTGCTATAGTACTTACTGGTTTTAGGGATATGGGAAAAGGGGGTTCTCCAGTTTGGGGTAAAATTTAAACTGCTATGGTTTTTTCAGAAAATAATCTAACAAGCTGTTAAAATACAATAGTCCAAATTGGTGCAGCCAACTCTGGAAAGCAGTATGGAGTTTCCTCAGAAAACTTGGAATGGATCCACCTTTTGACCCAGTTATCCCACTCCTGGGTTTATACCCAAAGGATTAAAATTAGCATACTACAGTAAAGCAGCCACATCAATGTTTATAGCAGCTCAACTCACAATAGCTAGATGGTGAAACCAACATAGATGCCCTTCAATAGATGAATGGATAAAGAAACTGTAGCATATATACACAATGGAGTTTTATTCAGCCATAAAAATTATTATGGCATTTGCAGATAAATGGATGGAATTGGAGAATATCACGCTAAGTGAAATAAGTCAATCCCAAAAAACCAAAGGTCAAATGTTTTACCTGACAAGTGATTGATGATACATAATGGGGGCAGGAGTGGGGTGGGGGAAAGAATGGAGGAGCTTTAAATTATGTAGAGGGAAGTGAGAGGGAGGAGGGGGTGGGGTATGAAAGATGGTGGAATGAAACAGACATCATCACCCTATATACATGTATGATTACATGAATGGTATGAATCTACACCATGCGCAACCATAGAAATGAAATGATGTACCCCATTTGTGTACAATGAATCAAAATGCACTCTGTAAAAATTTTAAAATTTAAAAATTAAAAAAAAATACAATAGTCCTTAACCTGGCAAATTCTTCCTAGAAACCTGTACAATTGCTAAGAATTGCAAGTAGGTTATTTACTTGGTAATCAAAACAATGACTAAATAATGCATGGTACAGACTCACCATGGAAAATTTTGTAGCCATTTCATGAAGGAATTAAAGGCCATCAGATGAGAAATCTTGATAAAGTATTATTGATAAGGTAAGGTATTGGAAAACTACTTATGTTGCTTAAATCCAAACATAAAAAAAGAGAAACTCAATATGTATCTTTGCAACACACATATACACAGAAATACATATTGAGTATTGTTTGTTCTTCTGTAAGGAGGAGAATGATCTTAGATATCTTCATTTCAGCTTCTCATTACTCATCTAAGAACAGTAAACAATGGTTGGATGTTTGAAAAATACTGACTCTAAGATAATAAGTATCATATCCTTATATGAGTAGAGGAAATAAATGATAACATATTAGACTGTTCTGTAGGCTGCTGAGGGAGGATATTGATATTTGTGTGGAGATTAGGGGAAAAACGTCAAGAAAAAATTTTGAAAAATACAGATAACAAAACATGAATGTTTATAAATTTATGTAAAATTGTATACATGACCAAAATTGGATTGAAATTCTAAATAACTACAGGTAAAGATAAGCGATGCTCTGTTACCTTTCCACATTAAGGCCATATAAATCATCATGGGAACACAGAGAACTGTTCTACTTAAATGATGAGGATGGTTACCTTAGAGCAGACAAAGATCTTTTTGTCAGAAACAATCTTGATAGTGACAGCAAAGTCTTTGATTGGCTTTTTCTAATGTCGTTCTCCAGAATTGGGTCCATTCCTCAAAACAGATAACCTAGCCCTAGACAGTATCTTGTTCAATCTTCTCATGTGACAGATGAGGAAATTAAGGTCCATGGAGGTCTGAAGACATTTTTCCTAGTTACAGTGCTCAACAGTGCAGAAATGGGTGAAGAAGCTATCCCATCCCCTGGGGTTTCTTCCAGATCTCAACTTGTTCCCCATTTTTCTGTGAGGCCCTTGCCATTAGGATTTGGGAGTTCTTTCAGGACCATACCAGCATGGAGGGTAGAAGTGGAAGTCAATGGAGAGGAAAAGTCCTGCCCTCCCAGATGGAGGACATATGGGATTTTTTTGTCATAAGAAGATAAAGTTACACCATCCTACCCAGAATCCTTGTCTCCCAGAGCTCTGTCCACTGACTCCTGCAAGGCATGCTTCAGGCAAAACTTGGCATACCTACAAGCTGCTATTATGTACATACTTTTGCTCAAATACTCACCTCCCAATCCCAAAGCCAATTACTTCTTCAACTCAGTATTTTTCAAACATCCAACAATTGTTTACTGTTCTTAGATGAGTAATGAGAAGCTGAAATGAAGATATCTAAGGTCACTCTCCTCCTTATAGAACAGACAGAGTGGGCATGAGTTAGCTAATTTACATTTTGAATATTACTGATGAAGCCCTATCACAAATTGAAGCACTATGAGAAACAGATTCTTTTTGCCTTGCATGAGACAAGCTTTCTATCTTGGAACGGGACCATGTGCTCAGTTTATCAAAATGATCAGACAGGAGACTATGGATCTCTTGTTGCCAATCCAGTACCTCTCCTAGGCGAGCAACTGAAGGTATATAGGCCCTACTGAGGCAGGTGGAAAGCCTACCTGCTGTATGCCAGGATACCATGTTTCCACCTTCAATTATTTTTCTATTTTCAGTTAGTAATAAAGAAGTAAGGCTACCACTCAGTTCATCCCAACTGAGTGTAGCTCCTTCTAATTCAATCAGTAAAGATTTATTCATTATTCCAATCCAGAACTGTGTACATGCTACCACCCTGCCCCTGTATAAAGTTATATAGTTTGGCAAAGTTATAGCATTTTTCTATGACTTGGCTTCCTCGTGACTGTAATAGTTTGTTAACTTGGTAAAGTGATTAGCCCAGTGCCTGGCACATTTAAGTATCTTAAAATAACTACTATCATTTACCTGGAAAATTTTTTATGTTATACATTCAGCCCTATGGGTAGATATTATGGAGCTCAAGTAAAATTAGAGACAAAAACCTCATGTACACAAAAATTAGAGACTTAATTGCTGATCTTTGGTAGTGCATATTCTGAGTTCATTCCATCACTGCAAGTGAGGGAGGGGATGAAGAACTGTAGGGGTATAAGCATTACAAGTCCATGGGAAGAATCAGTTTCCTGCCAAGATCCTGTAAGGAGGAGGCAGGATGTGGTGATCCGAATCTTTTGGTGGGGTCAGATGTAGGAAAGGAGAAGAAATGACCATGGAAGTGATTTCTCAGAAATTTCAAGAATATAATTTTCACAGTTGCTTTGTGAAAAGCAATTGTTCTCAAACTAAAACAGAATTGCCTAGGCACTTGTTTAAACATATGCCTGGTCTTCCCCCAGAACTTCACCTCCAGGAGATCTGGGGTGGGCCCAGGGATGCCAATTTCTAACAAGTTCTCAGGTGCTGCTTCTGTTGGTGGTCTAGGGATGGCACTTTGAAAACCACAGCTCTCAATAACTGTGTTTCCCAGTTCACTTTACTCCTGAAGACCTAAGCATGGAGCAGTACTATGGAGTGAAGAGAGTCCTAAGCACACAGTGTTCTCCAGGTCCTTTCGACACCTGCTGTCAATCTTCATTATACTCTATGGCTTTCAAAAGTTGGAGTCAACGAGCAGATTTTTAAAACAAAAATGCTCTCTCAAAAAGGTAGTAAGGGAGACAAATGTGATTAATCTCCTTTTATTTGGGGTCTGGAAAAAAATGACTCTGTTGTTTTGCTATAGATTTTGACGTGTAGCCAGAGTTTGGCTCTGAGAGAGAGAGCAGCATCCCTGCTCAGGACACGTCAGAGCAACAATTAACATTCAGACAGACCCACTCACACGCTGCAGCAGCCCAGATTCTTGTGCCCCTGGGACTATTGATCCGAAGAATCAATTTTGCTTATAAATTAAAGGGGGTGAAAAGATCTAAACATTAAGGCATATGAGATTTGGTTTAAGTGCAGAACAATTATGCTATGTGAAGAGATGATGATAGTTTGAAGATCAATCATTTGGAAATGTTATGTTTGGACTTGGGGAAACCTAGGAACCAAAAGAAGAGATGATACATTCTAAGGAACTAAGAAAGCTTTTCCAAATGGGTGCTTATATGAGAAGGAAGCACATTAAAGAAATGATACTTGTAAGCCAAATGCCCATTGGCTTAAGACTCAACATCCTACTGAGAACTGAACACCCCTTCCAGTAAAGGGTGACCAGATGTTTCTGGAGTCTCCCAAAGTATATAGCTCTTTATTGGTCTGGTGCCTCATGACCCCACTCCATCTGTGGCTCGCACTTGTCCAAGTTATCTACTTCCTGTTAAGCTCCTTGAGATG
The DNA here is from genome assembly GCF_902686455.1 of Sciurus vulgaris. Classification (NCBI taxonomy): domain Eukaryota; kingdom Metazoa; phylum Chordata; class Mammalia; order Rodentia; family Sciuridae; genus Sciurus; species Sciurus vulgaris. The sequence goes on along the minus strand of NC_136474.1, from coordinate 75,815,215 downwards.
ATGTGCAGTGGCCAGTGGCCATGATAGGAAGAATGCCAATGCCCAGTTGAGTCATGTTGCCTCTGGAGGATCCTGGCCATCCACTGGGGCTCCAGGTGCTGTGGGAGTCAGACGGGGCTGTCCTCCCACTCCATGCCCCATTCTGCAGCTGCTTTGCCGACCCAAGAGGATCACAGCCTCTCTCCTGCATAATAGTGTATGAGGCTGCCAGGGTTACCCTGTCAGAACAGCCCAGACTAGATGGCTTGAACCACAGAGAGTTATTGTCTCACTGTTCCGGATATGGGAGATCCAGCATCAAGGTGTTCAAGATCAGAGCTGGTTTCCTCTGAGACCCCTCTTTTTGGCTTGCAGATAGAAACCCTCTTACTCTATCCTCACACGGTATTTTCTCTGTGTACATGCAATCCTGACACCTTTTCTTTTGTAAGGAAATCAGTTTTACAGGACAAAGTTCCCATCTTGCTGGCCTCATTTTAACTTATAACTTATCTCATTTTAACTTATCTCCTCCTTATAAAAAAACCTTATCTCCAAATACGGTCACTTTCTAAGTAACTAGGGGCAAGAACTTCAACATATGAATTTGCAGTGAAGGCATAATCCATCCCAAAACAAATAGCAAGAGCTTCATTCTGTAATGCTTCATTGCACAAAACACATTCAAGGAACTGATCTGGGAGAAATAATCCCCATGCTTTTACCTTCTCTTCTTTCCACCAAAACTCAAATCATACTCTATTACAAAAATAAAGAGTTCCCAGGAAGGTAAAAAGAGAAAAGAAATAGTTGCTGATGTGTGTGTTAGGGATGGAGATATTATCTGTATCAGACAAAAACAAACTGATGCAGATTAAAGTCAGACGTTAGCATTTGGAGATGAAAGTCTCCCTTCTCGGCTATGGAATCCATACTTCTTCTTTTACAGATATGGGGAAGAATGTCCAAATGGATTCGGTTATTTCATAAGATCATCAGGTAAACAGTGATAAATCTAACTCTCCCAATTCCTAATACTCTGCTTTTTTTACCAACATACTTCCTGTCCATAAAATGCCTGGAGTCTGTGTCCCATCTGCCCTATTCACTGTCCCCAGAGTCACCACAGGTAGAACAGAGGTATCGTGTTTATGAGGAAGGCTCTGTCAGCATAAGACTCCCATGTTTCTCCTGCAAAATACCTCCAAGGCCACCAGGGTTTTGGGGAGATGGAGGGAATTCCTAGTAAACATCAAAGGTTCTGGGTAGATGGATGGTACTGATCGTACTTGTGAAGTATGTTCTAAAATAAACAATAGAAGGAACTCAGCAAGAACTCAGTTCATTCTTCATCTTGTGGGCAACAACCTTTGCCTACAAATTAGCTTCATCAAATCAGAAATATATATGTATGTTTTTATCTGTAATGCCCAGAAATTGAAGGCAGGCAAGTTATTTTTAACCCGAAGCCTCAGATAATTGCCTCAATTGTCCCATTATATTCCACTGGGTTAAAAGACCTAAAAGGTGTTGACATCCCCAAATAGGCAGCCCATTAGTGATGCCAAGTTACACGAGCTTTCATTTGCTTTTCTTTTCCTTTTTTTTTTAGTACCAGGGATTGACCCAGGGACACTTAACCATTGAGCCACCTCCCAAGCCTATTTTAACTTTTATTTTGAGACAGAGTCTTACTAAGTTGCTTAGGACCTCACTAAGTTGCTGAGGCTGGATTTGAACTTGTGATCCTCCTGCCTCAGCCTCCTGAGCTGCCAGGATTACAGGCATGCACACCATGCAGGCCACACAGGCTTCCATCTTGCAGAAGCAGCTCCCAGCCCATTCCTGTGATTTGGCGGCCCTTTCCTCTCCTTGGATCAATACTGTGAATAGACCCAAGGAGTTCAAGCTTCTCAGACAGGATAGAAGACCTGGACAATGACAATAAAATTGTTATATTATTACTGTTTTAGCACTGTAATTCCTAGATGTAGAGACTCTAACACAAAATACACATATCATAGGCAATATAGGTACATAAACAAGTTTCCTAATGGGCATTAGGGGAAACAAGATTAGCTTCTGTCCAGAAGCTATGAAAATGCTCTGTCAACTAATCAAAATCATTCCCAAGATACCCAGTAGCATGGGGCTATGTAAAGCTGCACACTTGGAAATCTTTCTGAATAATGATCTTAAGCATATCATTTGGCTTCTGGTTTCTCCCTCTCCCCACCAACTAATCAGCAGTAACTTCTTTTGCTGTCCATACCCTGCCTTTGGCCCAGTCTTATTATTCTTCCACATTCCTTCATTTATTTCTCTAATATTTACCAAACACACATGAGATGCCAGACCTATTTATTATCACAGCACCTTTAATTATCTCAAAATGCTCCCTTCTGATAGGTCTTAGCGTCCTTGCTATGCCTACAACCTCATGCTGAAGAGTTTCTCATGCATTGTGTGGTAGGTTTATACTCTGAGATCTTACTGCCCTGTCTATAGCCAATTGAACCAGAAAGATGTCTGCAATTACATGGAATGAGACAGAAATCTTCAGTATTGGAAAGTAATGTGTAAACCCCATTGCAAAAGATTTTTAATGTAAGAGTTGCAGACTTGTATGCAAAAATAGAAACTTACTGGGGTTTCTACACACCGAGAGTAGATGGTGATCAGAAGCCATAAGATATTAGAAGCCTTGACAAAGAACGAGCCATGATATGAGTTGCTAGCGGAGTAAAGAAAAGAGGCAGATAAGAAAAACCAGGAAGGTCAGGGCTGCTGCTGAGTCACAGGCAAACCAATCTAGATAATCAGTATTTGTAACCCGAATGAAGATAAGGGATATTCCAGTTTTCCAGTAGACTGCCTTCATATCCAATGATATGTTTGTTTTTGTCCTCCCTTATTCCCTAAGCATCTTTATAATCCTAAGAACTGCATGTGCCTCTTTTACTTCAACCAGGAGATAAAACCTTATAGTCAATAAGGGGAAAAGAACAAAAATACCAAAAAGTACAGTGCAGGTAATAAGCTGGTATTCTAAGAAAATAGAGGAGAACCTACAACAAATCAGGAAATAATTCTTGGACCAAGTCTTAAAGATCAAATAGGAACTAAAGATATCATGAAAAGATATCTGATGCCAAAATTATTGGGTGTGCAGCACTGAGGAGTGAAATAATGGCTGGGTTCAGAGAATTCCAACTGTTTGGCCTGACTGGAATGGATGATGAACCTGAGGTCATGCCTAGCCTTGAAATCAGGGGAGTTCTGGGGCTAGTACAATTTGGTGATAAGATAGGACTTTCTTTTTCATTTTTCTCTCTCTCCCTGTCTCTCTCAAAGGAAGAAACTTCTGGAGTCATCGAAGGACTCTAAATGGAAGGAGATAGTTTTGCATTTTAAGAAATTCCTTCAGGCTGGACTGTAAGAATGGATTAGAGTGTGGCCAGAATGGCAGCAGAGAATCTGATTTGAAGAAACTTGTCCCTCAGGTGGAAATTAGGTAGTGGCTTAGCGAAATGGGGAAGAGAGAAGAAAAGATAAATAAGGGGTAACATATATTAAAGAAGAAGTAAAATTTGCAGAATTTAGTGAAATGTTAAGGAGATGAAAAGGAGAACCTTAAAATGACCCTGGTGATTCCAGCATGATCTCAGGATGGGTGATTTTGCCAATTACTGAGGATAATAGAACAGAGTAACTTAGTATGGGAGAGGAAGATGGGAACCTCAAATTAGGAGACACCAGCTTCAACAGATTTGCAGGACAGCCACACAGAAATATCAGGTAGACATGTAGGGCCAGGATCTCAGCAAAATAATGTACGCTTGTGGAAACTTCATAGCACATATCAATATGAGGCATTTGGGTGCAATGATCCTGAGAATGCGTACAGAATGAGAGGACCCAAGGAGGAAGAGTGGAGCCCTGGATGGCACCTCAGGTTAGATGACAGAGCAGGCGAAGTCAGCTGAAATCCTCTGCAGTTCTTCCTTACCTATCTCAAGCCACAGACTCCCTCCCGAGTTTCCAGAGCAGTAACTATCCTTGTCTTACTTCATAAAGAGCAACTGTATTTTATTCCCTCAGCATTTCATGTATGCAAATCTTGCTTGCCTTATTTAGACACTTTGCCCTAGGCTTCCTTTGGATGGTTTTTAACACAGCAATTAGTGATAGTGGGGAAAGACACACAGTTCAGAGGCTAGAGGCCTGAATGTCTGTCCAAACCCATTCCCAAACTAGGGAACCAGGAGAAGACGTCAAAGTAGAAATCACTTCATTGAACCTGTTCTATGGGTCAAGCATAATGTAAAGTACTTGATGGACTTCTTAGTCTTTTTGACAAATCCATAAATTTGCAATAAGTATTCCCACTATAGACATTAATAAGGTTGAATCCAAAAAGTTTAAATACACTGCTACAAGTTACAATGGAGATAATTTTAAACCATAATTTGTTTAAAACCCAAAGTTCTATACTTTCCATTATTATACTTGGTCTGACCATTGTACTTATTCTAACTTGAGCCTCCTCACCTGTGAAATAGATGATTTAAAAGCGGGTAAAGGACATGGAGACATTTATCAATAAAAAATAATTATATATATGTAATTATACACATACACACACAGATACATATTTATATACAATTGATCAACAGCATATAAAAATGTTCAACATCACTAATCATTAGGGAAATGCAAATCAAAACCACAATGAGATATCATGTCACTCCAGTTGGAATGACTATATTCAAAAGAACAAAAACTAAATCCTGTTGTAAATGTGAAGAAGAAGGGACTCAAACACCATTGATGGGGATATAAATTACTACAGCCACTATGGAAAATGATATGCAAATTCCTCAAAAGAACTATAATCTAATCATCCCACTGCTCAGTATATATCTAAAAATACGGAAATCGGTATGTAAAAAAGACATCAGCACTTGTATGTCCACTGCAGCAAATTCACAAAGCTCAAGACATGGAACCAACTTAGGTGCCTATTAAAAAAAATGGATGATGAAGATGTGGCATATATACAAAGTGGAACATTACTCAGCCATAAAAAGAATGAAATTCTTTCATTTGTAGTAACATGGATGGAAGTGGAAGGACATGATGTTAGATGAAATGATCCAGGCACAGAAAGATAAATGCCACTTGTTCTCACTTTAAAGTGGAGGCTAAAAAATTGATCTTGAAGAACAAAAAGGAATAGTGGTTAACAGAAGTTGGGAAGGATATGTAGGATAGAGGATGGAAAGAAGATTGATAGGGAGTGGAGTTAGAGAAGAAGAGTAACTTCTAAGGTTTTATGGCACACTGTGGTCGACTACAACTCAGTGAATATTTCGAAGTAGCTAATGGGATTTTGAATGTTCTCAAACACAAATGATGTATGTCTGAGATGATAGCTAGGCTAGTTATGCTGATCTGATCCATATGCATCATATGTACACACACACATATATACACACATCTATACACACACACACATATACACATATATATACACATATATATATGTTGAAATGTCACACTGAGCCCCTTAAACATGTACAATAACATGTCAATTAAAAATGGAAATATAGGGAGATCCAAGATGGCAGAGTAAAGATCACGTTCCTGGCTGCTCCATGATGTGAGACCAAGAAAGCAGACAGGCTGCTTCTCTGCAAGGTGGGTGCACAGAACAAAAAGTGGGGGGGGGAGGGGCAAGGATTTTACTGGAACCTAAAACTGGACATTCGAAGCAAACCAGGGACACAGGAGGTTGGATATATAAAAGAAGGAAAAAATTCCCCAGCGGCAGAGTGGCAGCCACAGCCACAGCCAGGCTGGAAGCTCCAGCCAGAGTGGTTCCCCCATGAGCATAGTGGAGGGATAAGAGAATTAAAGGAATCTGCATTGGGAGGAGGCCCGAGGTGTGTCTGGGTTCAGAGGAGTTAGAGACCAAGGACATTGCCCAACAAACCTGAAGAATGTGCTGCACAATAACCAAGAGTGGGGAAGGAAGCCACCACCTCTCCAGGCAGTGTATGGAGAATAAAGGAAGGAACATTTTTGCAACTGCATTGAGAAGGCCGGCAACTGAGGAAGCCCATTCCTGGCAAACCTGAGTTTGGCTCGAAATACAGGCCCAGTCAATACCCACCGCAGGACAGAGTGTGCTTAAGTGACCAGAACAAAACCAAATGTGGAAAGAGATTTACACCTGGGGACAACTGGTCTCAGAAACCCACCTGGCTCTACCCCTCCCCCCCCCAATCTGACTGCTTTCTAACTGGGAGAGACACAACTGGCCAGGAACCCAAGGCTGGCATCTTTCTAAACGGAGGAAAATTGAAATCGTTCCCTCTAACTGGAACAAGGGAAGGGTGCCCTCTTTCACTACTATTATTCAACATCATCCTTGAAACTCTAGCCACAGCAATCAAGAGAGAAAGAAATTAAAGAGATACAAATAGAGAAGAACTCAAACTCTCACTATTTACTGATCATATGATTCTATATTTAGATGATCAAAAATTCCCACTAGAAACATTCTAGAACTAATAAATGAATTCAACAAAGTAGCAGGATAGACAGTTAACATCCATAAATCAAATGTGTTCCTATACATCAGTGATGAATCCACTGAAAGAGAAATTAGGAAAACTACCCCATTCACAAGAGTCTGAAAAAATATTTATATTTGAGAATCAATCTCACAAAAGAAGTGAAAGATGTCTACAATGAAAACTGCAGAACACTAAAGAAAGAAACTGAAGATCTTAGAAAATGGAAAGACCTCCCATGCTCTTAGGCAGAATTAACATTGTCAAAATGGCCATACTACTAAAAGTGTTATACAGATTTAATGTGATTCCTATTAAAACCCCAATGACATTCTTCATAGAACTAGAAAAAGCAATCATAAAATTAAGTGACCCAGAGTAGCCAAAGCAATCCTTAGCAAGAAAAATGAAGCAGGAGGCATCTCAATACCAGACCTTTAACTATACTACAAAGCAATAGTAACAAAAACGGCATAGTATTGGCAACAAAACAGATACTTAAACCAATTGTACAGTAGAAAGGACACAGAGACAAACCCACACAAATACAATTATCTCACACTAGACAAAAGCACCCAAAACATACTTTGGAGAAAAGATAGAATCTTCAACAAACAGTGCTGGGAAAACTGGAAATTCATATGTAGCAAAATAAAATTACAACCCTCTCACACCTTGCAAAAAAAATCAACTCAAAGTGGATCAGAAACAGTGTGCCTACTGAAAGAAAAAGTAGGCCCAAATCTCTACCATGTCGGCTTAGGAACTGACGTCGTTGACAAGACCCTAAAGCACAAGAAGTTAAATCAAGAATCAATAAATGGGATGGAATCAAGCTAAAAAGTTTCTTTTCAGCAAAGGAAACAATCAATAACATGAAAAGAGATCCTGAAGAATGGTAGAAAATCTTCACCACACTCACCTCAGATAGAGCATTAATCTCCAGGATATATAAAGAACTTAAAAACTTAACACCAAATAACCCAATCAATAAATGGGCTAAGGAACTGAAGAGACACTTCACAGAAGAAATACAATTGGTTAACGAATACATGAAAAAATGTCCAATATCTCTAGCAATTAGAGAAATACAAATCAAAACTACACTGCGATTCCATTTCACTCCAGTAAGAATGGCAATCATCAAGAATTCAAGCAATAATAAATGTTGGTGAGGATGTGGGGGGAAAGTACACTCATACACTGCTGGTGGGACTGCAGATTAGTGCAACCACTATGGAAAGCACTATGAAGATTGCTCAGAAAAATTGGAATGGAACCGCCATTTGACCCATTCTACTTCTAGGTTTATACCCAAAGGACTTCAAATCAGCATACTACAGAGGTGGAGCCACATCAATGTTTACAGGAGCTCCATGCACAATAGCTAGATCATGGAACCAACCTAGGTGCTCTACAACAGACAAATGGATAGAGAAATGTGGGGCATATACACAGTGGAATACCACTCAGCCTTAAAGAAGAATGAAATTATGGCATTTGCAGGGAAATGGATGGAACTGGAGAATATCATGCTAAGTGAAATAGGCCAATGCCAAAGAACCAAAGGCCAAACATTTTCTCTGATAATGCTGACACTGATTCACAATGTTGGGGGAGAATAGAGGTATTTTGAATTATACATAAGGGAGCAAAGGGAAGGGAAGGGGTTCAGGGGTAGGGATGATAGAATGAATAGGACATTAAGACCCTCTTTGCATATATGATTACATGACCTGTGTAACTCTACAACACCTACAACCAGATGAATGAGAAGTTATACTCCATCTATGTATGATGTGTTAAAATCCATTCACTGTCATGTTTAACTAGTAAGAAAAAATATTAAAATATATTTTTAAAAATACAAGACATTTATTGGAACTGAAAAATATACATATGGTACATATGAAAAGAGGTTATTATAATTGTGTGGAATGTGGAGTCAGACAATGTGAATTCAGGTTCAAGCAAGTTCTGCCACTCATAATCTTCAGGATCTTGGCAAGTTATTTAATTTCTCTGAACTTCAGCTTCCTCATTCATCAAATGAGAATAATAAAATTCTTCCTGGGAGTTTGAGAGGAGCAAGATGAGTAACATATTTATAAAGCAGGGACATAGAAGCACTCAATGAAATTAACTTTTTATTTTTAGTCCATACTGAACCTCCATAAAAGGTTAAGAAAGGAAATTCTCACCTATGTGTTCTCTAGCAAAAATCACAAAGGAACTCTTCCTACCTCTGAAGGAAAAGCCAAGGGAATGGACAGGGCCGAGAACAAAGAATAAGTTCTGCCCCTGTTGACAGCTCTTGTTTTTCGCCTTCTGTCTCTGGCCTACGGATTGTTACCACTGAAACAAAACGAACTTTTCTCTACAAAGAAAATAGTGTAGAGGATACATCCTCTGAAGAAGCCACTTTAAAAAAAAAAAAGTCGCATGTTTTGTTTAATTTCTAAAGGGCTGAAAAATAGATAAATAAATCCAACATAAAAACAGTAAGTGGCCCTCAAAGAATAAAATACCTATTTAATGGATTTTTGATGGAAAATGTTTATCCATCTTGCTCTGTTGGAGCACAATCCGGATTTAGTTCATCCTAAATCGGGGAAGGGCCTGGAACTCCCCCATCATATTCCCTTCTGTTCACATTCAACTGCACTAACAAGGCCCATGAAATAGGAAGAAAAAAATTTTAAAAAACTTTTGAAGGGTTGCGTGAGCAAAGAGTAAAGTAGAGAAAAGTGAGCGGACCCAGTCTCTTATTTTTAAAAATAACTGAAGATGTTTACTGAACTTTTTATCAAGGGAGCATCTTTTGTAGCACTAATTAGCCAACTCACCTCTTTCTTCACATCTCTTTATATGTTCAGGATCCCCTGAAGGGGAGGACCTCAGTGAGCAGCCCCTCAGGGTAGCCCTGCCTTCAACTTCTGATTCTTTTCAATTCATTCTTTAACTATTGGAATTAATGTCCTCCTTCCCCACCCCCAGCTGCATTTCCTTTATTTCAGCAAGAATAGATTGTCAAAAGCAGTGGACAAGAAACAGGGTTCCGACCATGTCTGGTTGACAGTAATGACAGGAGAGAGAAATAAAGTAAGGTGCCCCTCCCCTCCCCAACACCATGACATTTAAGGAAGACACTGATGAATGACAAGCTTATTAAAAATAAATAGCAAGTCATCAAGACTTTAACAAAGGCGATAATTAAGCCACGTTGACCCTTGGGTTAAATTTTGCCTGACAGCAAATGGCCAGCTGGAAAGGCAGAGGGCATGAGGCCTAAGCTATTAAGCTGTCTCTGTTGGGGCCACCTGACTCCACGTCGTCCAAAAAAGTCTGTTTCCATGGCCTCTGACCTCATCCCAACCATTCATTCCTTACTCATTCATACCCTTACCTCTGGTAGAAATGGTATTTTTCCTTCACTCTGTGTTTTTTTTTTTTTTTTTTTTTTAACTACCTTAATAAGACTTAACTAAGAATTTCTAGCCTGGGTCCAAATGGTAGATCCCGATTATTCTACCCTATGAGAGACACTATTTTGGTGGTAGCTGACATTGAAAAAGCTCCGGAAATCGTCAAGTGACCCCTAACAATCTGTAAATAATGAGACTCGAATTTTCTATCTAGCAATGTTTTGAAACTACCATTTCTGAGATCATATCACTTCCTGGGATACCTCTGAATTGTCTTCTCTCCCAAGACATATTTTCTTCTCCTACACTTTGTTTAAGCTCTAGTTTAAAAGCAACTTTCTCTGTGGAATCTTCCCTGACAACTTCAGAAAGAAAGTTCCTATAAGCTCCTTAAGATCTGTTGTTTCATTTCCAAGTCACATACTAGTAATATTCTGTAATAGTTTATACCATCTCTCTTTAAATTGCATCATTTCTTAAAGTTTTGCTCGTCTCCCAGATCAACAGGAGCCTTCAAGAGCTTCAAGTCTTCTGTCCTTCATGTTTCCCAGAGTCAGGTAGAATGCTTGTTATGTTACAGGTACCAAGCAAATATTTGCAAACTTGATTGATTGCTTAATAAGCTCATAAACTTAGAATTGCTTTTTGTGCACAGTTGGACTTCTTTTAATTGTATTAAAATGATGTGTCCCAAAAGTTGTTGAATATTAAAATCACCTGAGGAATTTTTAAAAACTCAGTTGACAAAATTATCAATTAAATCTAGCCACCTTGGAATGAGAGTCAGACAACAGTATCTTAAAGATTCACAGGCAATATCAATATGCAGTTTTTGACCAAGATATTAACCTCAACTACTAGAGTTAGACCCACCATTTAACTATTAGTCTCAACTTTTATTTCAATGAGGAGTTAAAGAACCCCACCTAAGTGCTAGGTAGTGCATCCAATGCTTGGTGCTGTGTACAGTGGAGAACAAACTAGAGCATGAAGCATGCAATCTGTTAAGTCTACTAAGCCTGCAGTCCTTTCTTTTGCTAACATTCCTGTAGTGTGTTCCTACTCTCCAAGACTATTTTAGAGAGTGCACCATTTGCATTTACTGACGGAAGTTTCATCAATGTCAATTCACTTTTCCTTTCTGTTATGAACACTGGGGGCAAGTATGAGCTCTGATTTTCTTTGTAAAATCCTCAAAGAACACAAACAGCAGTGTGCACACATGCAGTAGAAAATGATGTTACAACTTTATGACAATAATGATTTTGACTGTGGTAACAAAAAGTGGTGATTAAAGAAAACAGCCACCAAATAAAATAATTCTTTAAATTTCAGTTTCTAATTGGATCTAGGCCAAAGAGGAGAAAGATCTAGCCATAAAATTGTGGACTTATTTTAATTCCTCAAAAAAATAGTGATTCTTTGGGTATACGGTAACCCTTAAATTAAAGCAGTCAGTATTTTATAAGCTTTATTTACTGCCCTTAATGGGAAATGAATTAGATGGACAAATACTGAATTGATATGTTGAGATGTTTTGTGCCTTATTAAAGCTATGATGCAAGCATACTAATCGGAACAACTGTTCCACCCTGAATTCACTGGAAAGAGAAAAATTAAATTCTATTAACCCAAATTATCAGATTTTTCTAATCTTGGGTCCTTAACCACTCATGATTCTTTGATTAATTCACCTCTCTCCCACCCTATTTTAAAACTTCTGATTATTTCCACTGCAGTGTTCTGGAAGCCCATTTTAGATGCTCTCTGCCCTAAAAAGGAAGCTTTGAGAACCGGAAAAAGAATCTGGTGCCAGATCATTTTGCTAATGGAAGATAATTATCATGATTATCTCATCCTTGCTTAAAAGCTCTAATGGTACCGAGCAGCCTCTCTGACAGGGTGAAGACTCAACCAAAATATGTTGACTCTCTTTGTGGAAAAACTTGTCATAGTCCTCTGAATAAGGAAAGACTATCAATAACTCTTCAGGGAAGACTCTTAGAAGAAGACATCACAAACAGAAGACTCACTCGGGTCTTCCTCCTTGGATCCTAGCTGGGGTTTGGCAACCAGTTTGCTATATGACCTTGATCAAGTTCTAGAATTCTTCTGCATTTTAATTTCCCTCCTTGGACTAGAGGGGGTTACTGAGATGAAAACAATGACATAATGGGGATTAATTAGCATTATTTGAAAAACAATGTGATTTTATAAATTTATTGCCATTATTCATGAAAGTTATAAAATTATACATGACATCTTTTATAGGTTTAAAGGATGGTTATTAATACCTATACTTCTTACTCTGGAGCAAATGCTTCAAGCTCTACTTGCTCATCAAAGTAAATATTTCTATATTCAATGGACAAAAACCAGAGCTCTGTTCATTAAGAGATGTGTAATGTTGGCCAACTTACTAGCACCCTAAAACTCCAAATTAACCATCAATAAAATAGGCATTAATTTTTCCTATCTTGGAAAAAACTAAAATTACCACATTCATTTAGTAAAATAAATATGTGATATGAGTTAGAAAATCATTTTTAAATTCACAAAGAAAATCTTTTTCAAGATTAAATAATTCAAAAGAATTCAGTGCTGACTCAGGTAGATAAATTGAACAGAATTTTAATACTAGACTGTAAACAATTTCCCCAGAACTTAGCCAAAATATATGCAGGGATTTATTATATTATAAAGATGAGTTTTTCATTTAGTAAAAAAGACACTTAAATGCATGATGTTAAAGACAAATGTACATCTATTCAAGGCAGATAGGATGAGAAAAATCTCAATTAGATCCCAAACATTTCTTACACAGAAAAATCTATAAGTTTTTAAAATATGTCAAGAGATACAAACATACAAAAATAATAATAAAGTATTATAAAAGTCAGTCAAACTTTCTTATAGTTTTAATGGAAAGGAAGAGCTTACTTTAGTATTTATTCAGATGCCAGAGAAATATTTGTGTAAACTTCATAGTAATCACAATGTGAAAAATTTGTAGTGGATACACAAAAATAAAGAGAAAAGGAGCCAAAACATATCACAAAAAAATTAGCAGATCACAAAGAATGATGGAATAAGGAATTTTAAAATAGATCAACAAAATAACTCCCAATTAACAAAATGACAATAGTAACTTCTCACCAACAATTTCTTAAATAGACAATATTCTCCAACCAAAAGATACAGTAGCTGAATGGATACAAAATGAACTATAAGACCTAATTATATGCTGCCTACAGGGGATTCTATAAGGACACACATAAGCAAAAAGTGAAATTTACATGGGTATTTTGTGCAAATGGAAACAAAAGAGGTGAAATTAGGAATACTTTTATAAGAAAAATCACAGTTAATATAAAAAGATGGAATTCATGTTTCACCCAACATGGAAGCAGCTAAACATTTAAAGGAATTATTAACATACCTTAAGGAAAAAATAGAAGTACAATAATAGTAGGGAACTTCAATGCCTCACTTTCAACAATGGATAGATTGCCAGATGGAAAAATAGGAAACAATGAATCTGAATTACACTTCAGACCAAATGAGCCTTGAGACATGTACAGGGTATCCCATTCAACAATAAGAAAATACATATTTTTCTCAAGTACACATGAAATATTCTTTAGGATACATCATATGTTAGGCCACAAAATATGTCTTAACAAATTTCAGAAGCCTGACATCATATCAAGTATTTTTTTCCAACCACAAAAAAAGGAACTAGAAATCAATAATAGCATAACAAACAAAAGTGGAAATATACCAAAACTTCTAGGATATAGCAAACTTGGTTCTAAGAGGGAAGTTCACAGTAATAAATGCTTACATTAGAAAATAGGACAAATAACCTACCTCAATGAACTAGACAAAGAACAAACCAAGCACAAAGTTAGTAGAAGAAAGAAAAAAAAAAAAATGTCAGAAATAAAGGGACTAGAAAATAATGAATGAAACTAAAGAGTTGATTCCTTGGAAAAGTAAATACAACTGACAAAGGGAGTAAATATTCAAAGGGAGTAAATATTCAAAGTCAGAAATGAAAAAGGAGATATTACAACTGATATCACAGAAATACAAATAATCAGAGAAAATTATTAGGAACAATTACATAACAAATTTGATATTCTAGATTTAAAAGAATTGATAAATTCCTAGAAACATACCATCTACTAAGATTGAATTAAGTAATAGAAAGCCTAAATAGACCAACAAGTAAAGAAACTCAATAGTATATGATATCCCACCTAAGAAACTAAGAAGCTGATGGCTTCATGGATGAATTTACTAAGCATGTAAGAAAAACTAATTCCAATTCCTCTCAAAATGTCCAAAAAAAAAAAAAATGAAGAAATAGGAGTACTTCTAAATTCATTTTACAATCTAATACTATCCTAAAATTCAAGCCAGACAAGGACACTAAAAGTAAAAAAAAAAAAAAAAAAAAAATTAGGCCAATATCCCTGATGACCACAGATATAAAATTCCTCAACAAAATACTAGCAAGCCAAATTCATCAGCACAGTAAAATGATCATGGTAGGATATTCAAAATGGTGGATTATAGAACGTTGCTTTCCTGGATGCTCCATGACTTGAAACCAAGAAATCAGACACACAGCTTCTTAGCAAGGTGAAAAGGACAGACTTTACTGGGAATCAATTCTGTATATTCAAGGCAGATCAAGGACTCATGAGGTTGGATGTAGCAAAATAAAGAAGAAATCCCAGCCAGCAAAAGGGTGGGGGAGGATTGATTTTGGAGACTGAATCTGAGAGTCCAGAAAACATGGAGTCCACCAGAGACTGAGGTGAACAAGAATTGGCCCTTCTACTGCATGAGATTGAAACCCAAGGGTTCTTCCTGGGGGACAGTCTCCCATCCTGGTCCAGCAACTGCTTGGCCTGGGAGGTGTGATTATTTAAAATCTTCAGACCAACTGCTATTTGAAGAAGAACCTGGAGCCTACCTAAGCCTACACCTCACCTCCAGGAGCCCAACCAAAGGGGTCTCCCTTCACACTCAAGAAGTCCCACTTAACAGAATGAGAAAGGAAGGCTAGAATCTTTTGATCTTCAATGGAAACAATTCTTTAACTTTTCATTGAGATCCTTTTTCGTATTAAAGGCTGTCAAAAAAAATGACAGGTAACAATTAGAGTGAAACTAATCTGGATCTCAGCTGATTTCTCAACCAAGACCCTTAAGCTAGGAGGTCTTGGAATAATAGATACCAAGCCCTGAAAGAAAATTGATGCCAACTAAGAATACTATACCTGGCAAAATTAAGCTTCAGATTTGATGATGAAATAAAAATCTTCCACAATAAACAAAAGTTAAAAGAATCACAACTAGAAAACCTGCACTACAAAACATATTCTATAAAAAATTTCATGAAGAAATGAAAAATAAAAGTGAAAACCAATAAAGGGAGCAAATGCACTAGAAGGATAAGAAATCATAGAAGAAACTAAGTCAAATTAAAACCAGAAATAAATCTAAGTGGGAATAAAAACCATATTTCAACAATAACATTGAATGTAAATGGCCTAAACTCATCAATCAAAAGATGTAGACTGGCAGATTGGATTACAATACAAGACCCAGCAGTATGCTGTCTCCAAGACACTCACCTCACAGGTAAGCACATTCAGAGACTGAAGGAAAAAGATGGGAAAAAAACACATCATTCACATGAATCTCATAAAGAAGCAGAGGTTTCTATCCTCATATCTGATAAAGTGGAATTCAAGCCAAAGTTAATCAGAAGAGACAAACAAAGCCATTACACACTGCTTAAGGGAATTATACATCAATAAGACGTAACAATCATAAATATTTATGTCCCCTCAAATGGAGCATCTATATACAAACAGACCCTTCTCAATTACAAGAAACAAATACAACACAACACAATAATATTGGGTGACTTTAATATGCCTCTCTCATCACTGGATAGATTATCCAAACAAAAACTAAATAAAGATACTATAGAACTAAAGAATACAATTACTGGTTCAGACTCAAGAGACATGAATCGATTATTTCATCTGTCAATGACTGATTACACTTTCTTTTCAGCAGCACATAGATCCTTCTTTAAAATAGATCTTTCTTAGTCCAAAAAGCACTTCTTAGGAAATGCAAAAAAAAGAGAGAGAGAATACCTTGTATTCTATCAGATCATAAAGGAATGAAATTAGAAATCAATGATAAAATACAAAATAGAAGCTACTCTAACACCTGGAAACTAATATGCCATTGAATGACCAACAGATAGCAGAAGAATTCAGGGATGACATAAAAATTACTTAGAGGTGTATGAGAATAGTGACACAACATACAAAAATCTCTGGGACACTATGAAGGCAGTTCTAAGAGGAAAGTTCATTGCATTAAGCTCATTCATTAAAGAATAGAAAGTCAACAAATAACCTAACATTACACCTCAAAGTCCTAGAAAAAGAACAACAGATCAACACCAAAAGCAATTGAAGTAACTAAAATTAGAGCCAAAAATCAATGAATTGAAACTAAGAAAACAATTCAATCATGAAAAAAGTTTGTTCTTTGAAAAGTACAATTGATAAAATCTTAGCCAAGCTAACAAAAAAAGAAAGAAAAACCTCAAATTTATAAAATTCACAATGAAAAAGAAAATATCACTATGTATACTACTGAAATACAAATGATCATCAGAAACTATTTTGAAATCTATACTCCAAGAGGAAAAATCATGAAGACATTGACAAATTTCTAGATACATATGGCCTACCCAAATTGAATCAAGAGGACATATAAATTTTAAACATAGATCAATTTCAAGCAATGAAATTGAAGATGCCATCAAAAGTCTACCAACAAAGAAAAGTCTAGGACCAGATGGATTCTGAGCTGAGTTCTACCAGGCCTTCGAAGAACTTACACCAATACTCTTCAAATTATTCCATGAAATAGAATGGGAGGGAATCCTTGCACATTCATTCTATGAAGCTAGTATTGCCCTAATACCAAAACCAGACAAAGACACATCAAGGAAAGAAAACTTCAGATCAATATCCCTGATGAACATAGATGCAACAATTTTTAATAAAATTCTGGAAAATTGCATAATAAAAACATTATAAAGATAGTGCACCAGGTTTAAGTGGGGTTCATCCCAGGGATGCAAGGTTTGTTCAACATATGGAAATCAATAAATCTAATTCATGACATCAACAGACTTAAAGACAAGAATCACATGATTATCTCAACAGATGCAGAAAAAGCATTTGACAAAATACAGCATGCATTCATGTTCAAAACACTAGAAAAACTAGGGATAGTAGAAATATACCTCCGTGTTTTAAAAGCTATATATGCTAAACCCAAGGCCAACAAACTGGAATAAGACAGGAATGCTCTCTTTCACCACTTCTATTAAACATAGTCCTTTAAACTCTTGCCAGAACAATTAGTCAAAAGGAAAAAATTAAAGGGATACCAATAGGAAAAAAAAAGAGTTGTAACTATACCTTTTTGCTGAGGATATGATTCTATATTTAAAAGGCCCAAAAAGCTACCAGAAAGCTTCTAGAACTGATAAATGAATTCGGCAAAGTAGCAGAATATAAAATTAACACCTATAAATGGATGGTACTGGAGACTAACATGATAAGTGAAATAAGCCAATTCCACAAAAGCCAAAGGTCAAATGTTCTTTCTGATATGTGGATGCTAACACACAATAAGGTGGGGCAGGGAATTGAAGTTCACTGAATTAAACAAAAGGGGAATGAAGGGAAGGGGGAGGATAGGAATAGGAAAGACAGTAGAATAAATTGGACTTAATTCCAATGTTCTTATATGAATACACCACCAGTGTAACAGCACATCATGTTCAGCCACTAGAATGGGATCCTAATTAGAATAAGTTAAACTCTCTGGGTCTATAATATGTCAAAATATACTGTACTGTCATGTAGATCTAAAAATAAAATAATAAAATGTGTTCATATTTACAAAATTGTATACAAAAATCAAGTGGGATTTAGCCACTAAATACAAGGATGGTTCTACATATGCAAATAAACAAATGTGGTATGCCACATTAATAAAGGACTAAACCATAAAATTCACCTCAATACATGCTGCAAAAGCATTTGAAATATTCAATATCCCTTTATGATAAAAACTCACAACGAATTAGTTATGGAAGGAATGTAGCTCAACACCACACAGACTGTATATGACAGGCTCACAGCTATCATACTTGACAGTGACTAGTTGAAAATCTTTTCTTTACGATGAGGAAAAAGATAAAGAAGCCCACTCTCATCACTTCTATTCAACATAGTATGTGAAGTCCTAGCCAGTGCAATTAAGGAAGAACAAAAAAAATTAAACGTATTCAAATTGGAAAAAAAGAGGTGAAGTATCCCTATTTGCAAATGACTGGATTATAAGTATAGAAAACCATAAAGACTCAAGCAAAAACCAGTTGGAAAAAATAAGCCCAGTAAAGTTGCAGAATAAAAAATATACAAAATTGAGTGATTGGTTTCTGTATGCCAATAGCAAAGTATCTGGAAAAAAAAATCAATGAAACAATCTAATTTACAGCAGCATTAAAAAAAAATACTAAATAGCTTAGCCAGAATGTAAATAATATGTACAATTAAAACTACAAAAATTGAGGAAAGAAATTATAGAAGATACATAAACAAAGATATTTGTTTTTATACATAAGAATAATGTTGTTAAAATGGTTATGCAACCCCAAATTAGCGATATATTCAATGTAATCCTTATTAAAATTCCAGTGGCATTTTTCTCAGAAATAGAAAAACCATAAATATGAAACCACAAAAGGCATAAAGAACTAAAACAATTGTGACCAAGAGTAACAAAGCTAGAAACATCATATTTCCCAATTTCAGCCTGTATTACAAAGTTACAGTAATGGAAACATTATGGTACTGGCCTAAAAACAGACACGTAGACCAAGGGAACAGAATAGAGCACAGAAATGAACCCATGGATAGATGTTCAGTTTCTTTCTGATAATGACTAGGAATACATAATTGGGAAAGGATAATTTTTTTAATAAATGGTGTTGGCAAAACTGGGTATCAACTGGAAGGAAGGAAGGAAGGGAGGGAGGGAGGGAAGTAGAATCTGAGCCCTTCTTTTACACCATAAGCAAGACATCAATTTAAAATCAATTAGACTTAAGTGTAACACATAAAAGAAAACTTGAAAGGAAAACCTCCTTGACATTGGCCTCAGTAATGATTTTTTGGATTTGATAGCAAATCACTAGCAAGAAAAGCAATAACAAATGTGACTACATCAAACTACAAAATTTCTGCACAGCAAAAGCAATAATTAAAAGGCCAACTACAAAAACTGGAGAACATATCTCTTAATAATGTATCAGATAAGGGTTAATATCCAAAATATCTAAAGCACTCATACCACTCAATAGTAAATAATAACAACAACCCTATTAAAAATGGGCAAAGAACCTGAAAAGACATTTATCAAAAGAAGACATACCAACAGCCAATAGGCATACAAAAAGATATTCAACATCATCAATTATCAGAGACATGGAAATCAGTACTGCTATGGTTTGGATGTGAAGTGTTCCCCAAAATCTCATATGTGAGATAATGCAAGAAGGCTTATAGGTAAGATGTTTGGGTTATGAGAACCCTAACCCAATCAGCAAATTATTTCCCTAATAGGATTAACTGGGTGGTGACTGAAGATGGATAGAGTGTGGCTGGAAGAAGTGGGTCCTTGAGGACACGGCTTTGGGGTATATATATTATATGTGGCAAGGAGAGTCTCTCTCTGCTTCCTGATCGTCATGTAAGCTGCTTCCCTCCACCACACCTCTTCCACCATGTTGTTCTGCTTCACCTCAAATCCTGAGGAATGAAGCCTATTATCTGTGAACTGAGACCTCTGAAACTGTGAGCCCCCAAGTAAACTTTTCCTCCACTGTAGTTGTTCTGGTCAGGTTTTTGATTTGCAGCAGCCCAAAATGCTGACTAAAACAAATACCATAGTGAGATATGTCACGACTTGTTAGGATGACTACTTTCAAGAAGCCAAAAATAACAAGTGTTGGCAAGGGTAGAAAAGGGGGGAATCCTTACACGACATTGTTGAGAATGTAAATTGGTAGAGCCATTATGGAAAATAGTATAAAATTCCTCAAAAAATTAAAAATAGAAATTATCACATGAGCCAGTAATACCACTTTTGAGTGTATATCCAAGGAAATATAAATCACCATATCAAAGCAATATCTCTACTCCCATGTTCTTTGCAGCATTATTATTCACTATAACCAAGATACTGAAACAACCTAAGTGTCTGTCAATGGATGAACAGGTAAAGGTAATGCACATGTATGCATGTGTTACCTTTATTCTTTACACACACACACACACACACACACACACACACATACACACGAGTACATAAAAGTACTATTCTGACTTAAAGAATAAAATTTTGCAGTTTTCTACAACATGGATGAACTTGGAAGACATTAAGCTAAGTGAAATAAGCCAGACACAGAACAACAAATACTATGATCTCACTTATATGTGGAATCTTAAAGGAAAAAAGTCTAATTTATAGTAACTGAGAATAGAATGGTAGTTACAAGGGGCCAGAGGATAGAGGAAATGGGGAGAGATTGACCAAAGAGTACAAAATCTTCTAGTACAAATAACGGAGACCTCATGTACACTTTGGTGACTGTAGTTAATAATGGGTTGTATACTTGAAATTTGCTAAGACAGTAGGTCTCAAATATTCTTAACACACACATAAAAAAATATTGTATGAGGGGAGAGCAATGTAAATTAACTTGATTATAGTAATCATTTCGCATATGTAAAAGTTTTACACCCTCGATAGATGCGATTTTTAATCAGTCATGCCTGCATAAAATTCAAATAAATAAATTCAACATTGTAGTGAAAAATGTTAAAGTACTGGGAAAAAGTGCCATGAAATATATATAATAAATCTAAGAACTTATTAATATTATCAAAATAGCATCAATATCATATCAATTGATACTATGGTATCAATAAAATAAGATTAATTTATATTAATTATAATATATATTATACACATTAGTAATATTACTATTAACTTGATATAGACTTAAAGTTTTTGATTATACCCAGTATTGGTTAGATTATGAGATATAAAATGCAGACAGAAATAGTATCATCAGAAAACATTTCCTGCATGTTGATGGAAATGTAAATCAGTACAGTGTTTCAGAAGAACACTCAGACGCTATCAATATTAAGATGTTTATATTCTTCATCCTAACAATTCTGTTTCTGGTCATTTACTCTCACAGTATTGAGAAGGGCATACTCCTGTGGGTTGATCTGTAGTTGGGTAGATACAATTGAGACAGTTTTACTTTTCAGTCTCATAATGCTAAGTATCAATTGATCGGTTTTCTTTAGTGTTTCTGATATGTGCACATACAACTGTTCTGCCATTTTGAAAATGGATAAGGAAAATAAAACCATGCTACAGATGTTAAAAAGACATTATGAAGATAGTGATGATCTACAAGGGTTAACAGTGACTTTGAGAACCCAGCCAGGCAGGGCCGGTAGAAGCAGGACACACACCATGGAGCATTCTGTTCTGCTGGGGGTGTGGAGGAGAATGCTTAAAGTTTTAAAGGAGATTTTTGAAAAAAAAGGACTAACATTTGTGGAAAATGAGGCAGAAGCAAGAAGAATTATGTTCCGTCCAAGTACCATGCTCTAGTTCTGAAGTGAGAACAGTCACCAGGTCACAGAGTCAGAGAAAAATCAACCTGGCCAAAGGAATGGTCTTCCTGAGGCAGAGATAAAGTTGAAAGGAATCAAAGTCTGGAAGGTACACTTCTAATCCTATCTTAGCCTCTCAGTGATGAAGTTGAAGGCACGCCACTGAGAATCCAGAGTCCCCAAACCTAGCTCTTTCTAGACTCCTAATGAGCTTTAGAATTTTCTTCATTACTAAATTGGAAAAGAACTGACTTTCTACTTCACAGTCCTGTTTTAAGGATCAAATAAAATAGTTTGTTGAAATACTTTATAAAACACACTGGGTGCTCTTAAATTGGCTGGCTGGCAATGCCACTTCAGAGATTTGAACAGCTCACGATCTTCAGCCCTCAGTTGTTAGTGACCCTCTGAGAACAGAGTGAAAAGATGTTTTCCTGTATCCAAAATAGTCTTTCTGGAAGTCCACAAAGGCCAGCTTTAAGGCTAGAAGGAAACTTCCCTATGGCAATAAATAGCCACTTCTACAAATCTTAGGTTGCAGCTCAAGAAACAAAACCCAAATCTACTCATTAGAATTAACAGGAAGCTGGATTTCATTTATCATGCCTTTATTCCTTCTGTTTTATAATGTATATTTATTTTGGGCTTACAATGTATGCCAAAGATATGGATCATTTTAGTAGCTCCCTAATCAATAGAAAATGGCAGACAGTTTTTTAAAAGAATTTACATATTAAAAACATATTTTTTCCCTCTACCTTCTCCCTTATTGATGATTTGGGAATATGAAAGTCTAGATTCAAATTACTTCCATTCCTACATTTGACAGTGTTTGTCCCTTGTTTCTGGTATCCATTTACATGGTGAGATACTATCACCCCTCTCTCCTGTCTTTGTAGACAACTGCTTTTGTTGCACTATTGTTACATTTGTAGTCGTTTCATTTCTTCACAATTTTAGAATCTTAGTGTGGTCTCCCATGTCCAGAAATTACACTATGCTGTGCCTCGTCACCTGTCCATCTTCACATAACTTTTCTGGGCATTTGATGGACGCTGTCAATATGGAAACTTATATACCTCAGCTCTGGATATTTTTCTAACATTATTTATCGTTTTTTACCCATCGGATTTTCTCCTTTTCTGAATCCCTTGTGTTGGATGTTGGACCTATCAGAACAATGCTATACTTTTTTCACCTTTTTGTATACATACCTTTTTAAATACATACCTTTCTTAACATTGTTGTTAATGTTATTCTGTTTCCTAAGAGATAATCTTGACTCTTTTACTCTATTGATTTCCTTTTTCATTCCTGTGGCTTTAATTTTCAAAAGATCTTTTTTTTTTTTTTTTTTTAATCTGAGAGTACCTTTCAAATACTATACAGTTTGGGGACCATATTGTGCATCCTTTTCCTATCTCTTTGAGGATGCTAATGACGTTGTTTCTTTGTGTGTTTGTCCTGTACATGTCTGTCGTCTGCCATATGTGAGGTTGACTTGGCAAAAAATGTGACACATCCTTGGCTGTCTGTTCACATGAAAGAATGGGTCATTCAGAACTGACTAGTCATCAGCTCTTTCAGTAATTATTTTCTCTTGCTCCAGTCAGCTCTCCAAGAAGAATATTCCTATCTCTACAGAAAAGGAATTAGCATAACCACAGTTACTCCTTGAACCTCACAAGGGAAGTAACTTGAAGACTTCAAGGTCCCCACAGCATCTCCATCATTCTCTATTTTTCAATGTGATATCTCTACCTTCACAGGTGATGCATTCCCAAAATAATCTAGTTGTCTTCTCTCCTGAAGATAATCCTCCACCTTTTATACCTAGTGTTTAGCAAGGAAGTCTCCCAGATGAGAAGAGCAATATGTGGGATGTGGAATCTCAACTACTAATTCAATCGGAGTTCAAACCAATTCTGTTTTCAACTCTACCATGGCCCTCACTTTTAGGTACAGTCGATGGTGCCAATTTCTGTGTTTTTTATGATCTGCAATATTAAAACATTTCAATTTCTCCCACTGCTTTCTTGCATTTCCCTAAGATCCCAATCATACCACATGCCCATAAACTGCTTCCAATACATCGATGCTTTTGTCTTATCTCATGTTCTCTTTGTCCTTTGAGGTTTCACTCTTTTATAATCGTTTAACCACTTTTAGCAAGATTTCCAGAGGGCATAGAGATAAATGCTCATGTTGGATCCATCATGCTTAATCAGAAGTGAAAGAAATTTGAAGGCAGTAAAAGGGTGAGGGAAAGATCAAGCCTCCAATGAATCATGATTGCTAAACATCATATATAATACTCATTAAGCAATCACATTGTCTTTAAAATATTTCAATATTTTTCTAGCTATATATTTACCACACCCCTGCAGAAACAGTCAAATTTTAGTTTTAAAATGCCAGAATCTTGAAGGAGATCAAATTCAAATGAAGGTCGTAAATAATGGCTTGTTGAGCTTCCAAATCCTCTGAAAGGAAGTTAAAGAAAACAGCACCTCTTTGCCAATAAATATTTAAAAGTACTCTTAAAATAATGAGATTTAAAATGCCATAAGAAATTATATCAAGATATAATGACTGGACAGTATGCTTTGGATATTCTACTTTGAGTTTTAAATGCAGGGAGGACAAAAAGATAGCACATATTTTTGATACTTATTTGAGGGCAGAGCTATATCTTTGCTCACTACAGTAACCCTCAGGATGTAGCCCAGAGAATAAACAGTTTTAATAAATTACTTTAAACTGCCAAAAAAAAAAACTAGGTCATTCATAATTTTACTTAAAAATAATTATTTTGTAACTTTACCTTCGCATCTTAAATAAGGCAAACAGGACAAGGCATCATCCTTTTTGTGTTGAGGGACTGAAATTCCTTTCCTTCTCACACTGAGACTGATAGGTCACAGGTCAAAGACTGTGCAATGGAAACCATTCTCATAGGAAATACCCCATTTATGAAACACCCTATCCAATATGGTGGACCCTAGGTCCTATGGGGCATTTCAATAAAGTAGATTAAAACCATTGACTTCAGGGAGTGAAATTAAGTAAACAGCAACATTAAATAGCCTGGACACACACAGGGGAATTATTAGAGCTGGGAATTTGTCCCCCTTTCATTTTCCCTAGCTTTTCCCTGTCAAAAACTTGGCATGCCTCTCACATTAGTAAGAGATGAGAAAACGTGGAGTATACAGAGAGACTGTGATCTTATTAAATTGCAAGGGTGTTATTCATTTTGCCAAGGGTTCGGGTCCTAAATCCTAAGGCTGTCTGAAGACCTAAGAACAGCTCCCACCAATCGATGTCCACACACAATCCGTCTTTCAGCTACCGCACAGCATGTTCAAACATAAATGATGCCACTCCTCCAGCCTCACATCCAGAAGTCCAATAAACAATGCCTGTCAAAGAAAGCAGCTCTTAAAGGGCCACCACATTCTCTGCCCAGCCATCACCATCGCAAGAAGGAGCAGGGCATCCGTCAGCCAGACTCCAGACACTGCTCTACAAATGTGCTCCTCCTGTGGTCCTGTTGTTTGTGATCTCTGAACATCCATGTGGGGGAGTTGCAGAGAAATCTGTTTTGACTTGACAGTGCTAATTGTCCCAGAAGTAAAATGTTTTTTATTGTGACAACTAATTTGAAGACCTGCTGGATGTATCTTAGAATAGACAGCTAGAAATCATTATTAGAATGAATATTTTTGTCTTGGTTCTTTTTATGTAGGGAATTATGTCTAAGAGGCAAAACCCTAAACAGACTCCTCCAGAATCAACATTCTCTCTAAAAGAAATGCCTATCTAATGAAGAGTCCAGAAGTGGCCATCACTTCTCTTGTTCATGGGGATTTCTAGTTCTCTCTCATATTTGCATACACTCAGCAATATGAACAGGGACTCTATGCAAATAGACAATACAAAAGCTTAGCTCTCTTTTGTAGTGGTAATTGCCTCTCAGGTACAGAGTGGTGACGAGACACTCCAGAGCACCCATAGTTGCCATTCTCTTTCCCTCTCATTCCTCATCCATGGTTTCCCTACATTTGCACTGTGTTTCTCAAGCCATTTTCACCATTCCATTCTATGTGGTCTACCTGTAAAGAACTATATCATTAGCTTATGATTCACATAGATATTAAGGGGAAACAAGACTTCAGTCTCTGAAAACCAGCTTACCCCAACTGGAATCATGCTACATGATTAAAGAATCTCTAAGACATCCTCCTCCTAAAGAACAGCCGCCTTCCCTGAAGGCTCTCACAGATTAAAAAGTGAATGTATGGATGGATGGGTGAGTAACTGGTGAAAGGACACATAGCAAATGTTCCCAGAGTTCTGGATAGTTGTGCTTAATGACTACATAGTATTTTATTTGATACTTCAAATGACAGAACCAAGCAGTCTGGAGACACCTAAATCTTATAGTATAAGCAACGGAAAAAGTATCTATTCCCAAATCTTCAATTTACAAGAAAAGCTGATAAATCTCAGGGAAATAACTGATTTACTTGAGGTGTAGAACTCAGTCAATGGCAGAGCAAAAATAGGCTCTAGTTCCTGTTTTGTTTTAAATTTTTTAAATTTTATTTGTTCTACTTAGTTATACATGACAGTAGAATGCATTTATACATTTTGATAGATCATACATAAATAGAATGCAATCTCTCATTTTTCCAATTATACATATTGTAGGATCACATCCGTCATGCAGGCAGACATGAACATGAGGTAATCATGTCTGCTTCACTCTAGTTCCCATTTTTAACCTAGTATTTGATACTATGAAACAACGTCCTATCTCATAGGATCTCTAAGAATCATCACAGTCCTGCTTTGGGTAGGGTTTTCCTTGAGGGACCCTGGACAGCCCTTCTCATTCAATAAGGCCTACTTATCAACTTCCCTGAATGATATAAGAACTTTCACTAGAATTGGGTGATTTCCTGTGTTGAATGTGGAGCTCAGGGATGTCAACCAATGGGATGGGATCTTTGCCAATCCCGGAGATAATTACAAGAGGGTTTTAACAGTTCTAAGCATTGTTTCAATATACCACTGCATACAACGTTGGGCAGATTTTTCTGTTTACTTTTTCTATGAGGGAAATCTTTTTCAGGACATCCAAACAAACTTCTGTTTTACTACCATTTGTTGTAACTTAGTTGTTTGTCCACTTATAGATTTGTGGTGGTAAGGGCATTCCTTCCAACTCACTATCAAAAAATTAGACTTTTGAAATGACAGAGAAAGGACTTCCAGAAATTTGCTTCTCTATAAAAACAATAAGAACATTGGCACTGATATTACATCATCAGAAATTCCTATATTATAGAGGAGCAAGACTGCATGGAGAGATAAAGGAAAACAGTGCAGCTCATGAAATTCAAAAAGTTGAACAAGCAGGGCCATCAATGGTAGAAAAATAAAATGCATATGGTGCCGGTCTCAGATCCATAAACAACTCCAATATGGATTTCTAAAGCTATTTCCAAATGAAGTTATTAATCTCATGGGCATATGGTTATAGGGTTGAAAAACAAGATAGTTGTTTTATATTTTTAAATTTGCTTTCAATCAAACCACCTAGAGTGCACTATGAAATTATATAAATCTCCTAAACATCTTGTAAGTAGAGCAATTTTATTGTGCTGTGTTTTTGAAAGTCATAAAAGTTTTAATGGGTTGAATGTTAATATTTTAAACTTACTACTCTATGTGTGTGTACATAAATAAGTATATATGTATGTGTATATAAAACTTGCTTTCAACATTTCCTCATTTTTAGATATACTAGTCATCTCAAAAATGAAACACCTAGAGCGTCTCTTTGTCCTTAAGAAACCAGAGGCCTTGGATTATACTCTTTTATGTATTAGGAATTTTGATATCTTAGGAAAAAACAGTATAGTAAAAAAACAGCTTGAGGTGAAGAATCTCTCAAAATATTCTAGAATATTATAATCACACGATTTGAGGAATGCCTGAAGCTTCTCAGAACCTTTATATTCAAAGTATGGTCTGTGTACTACCAATGCCAGTATCTCCTGAGAATTTGTGAGAAATGCAGACTCTCAGACCCCATTATGCAGACATACTGAATCAGATTCTGTATTCTACTGAGATCCCCAGGTGACCCACGTGCACATTAAAGTTGAGAAGCGCTGCCTTAGAAAACTTTCAGCCCAATCATCTCACTTTCTAAAGGAGGAAGCAGATCCAAAAAGGGCAGACCAAGTAAAGCTACCTTGATGATTGAGGATTTAGATTCCATTCCCATTTTAGGGAATTCATCTCTAAACTAGGCTTCAAACAAAAGATAATCATCTTCACCATTATTTCATCATCACAGAACTTCCATACAATTTTAGTATCTGCAGCTTACCAAGAATTGACCAAGACTCTTCCCAGTTCTTCTTAGGAATATCGATATGATTTCTTTTTTTAAAAGGGCATTTTAGAACAGTGCTCAAAATAGAGGGGGATAAGCTAAGGGGAGAGGAAAACACCTGAATTTATACTATAGAATAACCTACATGAAGTTTATAAATACCTAATTTTATTCATTAAGTTTGACTCAAGAAAATTCAAAATAACAGTGACTTAGACAAGCACAGATTACTTTTTCTCTTTCAAGTCAATGTTGGTGGTCCAGGGTTGAACATTAGTGAAAAGGCTATTTCTTTCTCAATGCCCCAGGATACTTAAAACTGTGGCTTCAACAGAGAACACAACAAGAAAGAAGATGTGAAATGTTCCCTTTTGAAGGACTCTTCAAAGAAGTTCATCTCACCTCTTCCACATCCATCACAAACTTAGTTACCCAACTACACCCAGCTTCAAGGGAAGCTTAGAAATCTAGGCTTTATTCTGAGTGGCCACATGATCATTGTAATAAAAAAGGTCACGTGTCTGGGTTTTTCTTCCAATTAAATGAAGGATTATGAGATGTGTGAGAGTTTTTTTTTTTTTTTTTTTTTTTTTTTTTTTTTGGGTGCTGGGGATCGAACCCAGGGCCTTGTGCTTACAAGGCAAGCACTCTACCGACTGAGCTATCTCCCCAGCCCCCGAGAGTTCTTGATGGATGTTTGTTGATCACTAGGTTGACTTCCTCATCTTTTCCTTTGGCTTTGTGCAGGCTCTTTACTAAAATGAAACAGAAGTCGAGAGCACTAAAGCACATTCCTATGCCACCTGAGGCCCAGCTCTCTAAAGACTCTTATTCTTGAATTACATTCCTTCCAATGTTTCTTCATCTTAGCATGTATCCTCACCTCGGAACTAAGAACAGGATCCATGCAAATTGGAAATTCAACTCTTAATGAAAAAGCATTCTGACACCATCAGTGTAGCCTTTGATGCTCTCAAGTCTGGCTCTTGAAAATCAAAAATCTTGGCTTCCTTGTTATTGCCTTTGCAGCATTTTGAAAGAACATATTTTGAACCACATGGTTTGAGCATTGATGCCTGTGTTCCTTCCTCAGACTCCTTTGCCCCAAAGCCACACAAAGGTGCCAGAGCTTCAAGTGAGCTGAAAAGAGGTTGCAGTGGAGAAACACAATGGTTAAGATTTTAAAATATATATGGTTCTCACATCAAACTAAAAAGTCTGGTATCAATCTTAAAGTTAATGAAGAGGTTAGAACTCTAACAAGATTATGAGTTCACCATTTCTTTCTGCACAAGACTGGCAGAGTCACACTGAGGAGGATGGATAACACTGGCATGGGCCTCTTTTTATATGTGTTTTGGAGATTTGGGAACCATCCCCCAAATACCTTGGGAACTGGTTGCAATCATTTTTTCTTTTGCCTCATGGAAACTAACAACTCTTTCTTGGGTAGTTGTCTGCTATTCACACAGAGGTTGTATTATCAGGGTTCTTTAGAGGAAAAGAACCAACAAGACATATGATTATTGTTCTCAGTTTTTTCATCACTATGACTCAAAGACATGACAAGACCAACTGTGAAGAGAAAGAGTTTATTTTGGTTCACAGTTTCAGAGATTTAGTCCATGGTCCGCCAACTCCATAGCTTTGGGCTGGAGGTAAGGCAGAACCTCATGGTGGAAGGGCATGGCAGAAGAAGGAGAATGGGAAACAGAAATAATGCTCTGCTTACGAGGGCTAAAATATAAACCCCAAAGACAGCACCCAATGACCTGCTTCCTCTAGCTGCACCTTACCTGCCTACAGTTACTACCAGTTAATCTATCAGTGGACTAATCCACTGATTAGTTTTCAACTTTCACTGTCTCACACATGAGCTTTTGGGGGACACCTCATGTCTAAGCCATAACAATTATAAAAAAGAAATTTAATAGATTGGTTAACATATCAGAAAATGGATAGGCCCACAATGGCCAACTGTACACCAGAGAGGTGGAGGAGTAGTTCCTCAGTCCAAGAAGTTGGAAGCTCAGAACAAAAGATGCTGAAGGACTGGGGACTCCCTGGAGAAAGCCTAGTTACAGTCTTCTTAGAAGAGTGAGGAAGCTGGTGTCTAATGTTCTTAGGTGATGGCAGGAACAAGAAGAATCCAGCTTGCATCTGCCTCCATGTCCTTGTTTTTCCACCTTTTGTTCCATCCAGGTCCCCAACCTTTTGGACTGTGCTGCCCATATTCAGGGTAGGTCTCCACCTCTCACATCAATGTTCCTATGCCAATCATCTCTGGAAACACCATCATCATCATCATCATCATCATCATCATCATATCTAAAGTCTCTTAATTCTAGGAATTTCTTAATCCAATCAGGTTGTCAATCCAAATCAACCACTACAGAGGTTATTAGGAAACTGTCTCTGTCATTAGGATAGCCACTCATTCCAAGAGGCGAATGAGCATTACTGGCTGGGGGCATCAAGAGTGGGAATGAGAGTAAGAGAGAATGGATCTCTTTATTCTAAAAAATGAAGAACTGTGTTCCCAAAGGGAAGCTGGAAGCAGTATAGATGGAATCTTTATATGATTTAATTATATTTGATAACATCAAAGGAAATCTGGAATCTTTGTCCGGGCTTGGTCTTGCTTTCCTGAGATTTACACATACTGCAGTTGAAATAATTGAACTACAATCTGATCTAAAAAGGAAGTTGCTCTAATTTTGGCAACTCTGAAGACAGATAGCCACGGAAGGTTTTGATCAGGGAATTGGCATGATTAAAACAATATTTTATAAAGATTAATCTCTCCTAGGTAAGGAAAAGCCAAAAGTGTTAACATTCCTATTAAAACAACATGAGATTTTTAAATGTGTCTGTGTCAGTAAGTCATCTTTCACATGTAATACAACTCAAATGCATTTAAAAGACTTATTTCAAGCATTTATCGAGGTAATTTAAAGTGCCTGTCTTCTAGGTGGAATTTTTCTCATTTCTTTAACGACATTGGTCTTCCTAATGGATTCTGGAGTACACTTAAATATATAACCCTTTGATTTCAGTCACACCTACCTACCTGTGCTCTTGGCACCTTCCCCTCAGCACATATAAAACTTTGTCATCTCTCTGAAGAGCAGATTTGCCCTCTCCAGTCAATGAACACAGCTATTCAAGCATCTCAGAGCAAATTTTGACTCTGCTTTCCATTCTCCAGCTGCTAAACCCTGCGAGTTCACATCTGTCCCTGCCTGTCCACTCGCTGCCCTAACACAGTCTTCAGTAGTTGCCAGGTGTGCTGCTGCCTCCCTCATAATTGAATCTGATGGGCATCACTAATAGATCTTCTAAGGCAAACTTTCAAGATGTTTAGATTGATTTTATGTTTACTGGACATGCCCATCACAAAACAGGTCCTGGGTAGAGGTAAACACTGGAAGTTCATGTTAGCAATCTCCCCTTTCAGAGCTCTTCCTGTTCCTTACAAGGTCTGTAGGATGAAGGAGCTGCTATACCTAAGCTTCTGGATGTGTGTGCTTTAGAGTATAAAAATGAAGGCATATTAAAATAGGCTACAAAACAACATCCCCCCTAAAACAAAGTGGTTCCTCTGAAGTCAGGAAAAGTAGCATGAGACTTCCACTTAGGAGCCGCCCACCCTTCTACAAAGGAAAACCCTCTTAGTCATGTTTACAGAATACATTTGGAAACCACTAGGTCGGATGACTCTTAACGTCCCTTCCCATTTCCATATTCCTTCCCATTATGAATGCATATAATCTCTACTTTAACATGTAAAATCATAATTCCTGCATTTTTGAGATTCAATATGATGCTTCTATTGCTGAGCCTTCTTATATGCTGTAATCTCTCTTCTTCAGACTGGCAGGGATTTATTAATTTCACGGTAATGTTCGCCTTTTATGCTGGGACAAACAGAGGAGTTCCTTGAAAGCAGGGACTTTACCATAATTCATCTAGTAGAAAAGGATCTTCAACATAAGTAATTTTTTCAAATGAATGGGATAGAATATAACCTTTGAGCATATTCTGTAATGGATCAGAGATTAAGGAGGGCCTGTCCTGCTCCTTTACAGTTAGAAAACACATTTTCAAACACTAAATGACAGACAGAGGTGACTCTAGAAGACAATGTCTCTCAATGAAATGAGACATTCTTTGACCAAAAATGTGTAATGATACAGGTTTGAGAGAAGAGTCCATTAGATCATGTTCACTTCTAATACCAACTACTGGTTCAGGGGTGCCCAAGACCATACTAGGGTTCAATAATTTGCTAGAAGATCTTATATGACTCATTGAAAACTCTTACACTTGTAATTATGGCTTAGCACAGTAAACAGATACAACTTTTATATCACTCAAGAGAAGAAATATATGGGATAGAGTCCAACAAAGTTCCAAGAACAAGGCTCCCTATGGAATTATTGGCAGGGCTGTGTTTTCTAGGATTAACATGTGATTATATGCAGAATACTGCCAATCAGGGAAGCTCACCTGAGCCTTAGCATCCAGAGTTTTTAATCTGGGCTCTGTCACACATGTATAAAGGGCCTGCTTGCCCAAACTTCAAGATACTCTGAAAGTCAAGCTGATTAGCTGCATGACCCAAAGCTCCCACACTAACTCATGTTGTTAGATTATCTACTTGTTAGATTATCTTATTGTGACATTCTAAGGGCTTGGAGATCACCTTCCAGAAGACAAAGGCAAAACCATACCTGCTTTTGTTTTCTTCCCTAGTGAATCTAAAACATGATTTATGGTTTCAGTGCTGCTATGATTTAAATATGGGCAAGTCCCCCAAAACTGAATGTGTTAAAGGCTTGGTCTTCAGAGTGGTTCTAGTGTGAAGTACTACAGACCTTATTGGGATGGGGTCTGGTGGGAGGTTCTTGGGTCACCAGAAACATGACCTCAAAAGGTATTGTAGGATCCCTGGACATTCTCTTTTCTCCCTCTCTCCCAGCTTCCAGACTCCAAGATGTTACTCTTCACCCTGACCATGCTCCTATAATGATGTACCACATTCACCAAAGGCCTAATCTGATGGGGCCAATCAATCTTGGACTTGAACTTACAGAAACATGAGCTAACATAAACTTCTATGTACTTCACATATAGACTATCTCAGGTATTGTATTATAGCAATAGAAAGCTGATTAATACAAATACCTGAGGAAGTTGGGATGATAATGAATTAGAAGAAAACTGGCACAGTCAATTCCAACCAAGTCTAACACTCAGAGCAATGCCTCTTTTCTAACTTGAAGTAGTCTAAGACACACTGCCTGGACTAGAAGCTTCATATCCAAAGATTAAAACAACATTTAAGATATTAGAATGGTTTGTAGGGGGAAGAAAATCATCCCTTCCTCCCCTTTGGTTACTGATCAGTAGGACAAGAAAGCTAACTCCCTCCCTTGTAGGATGGTTCCCATTCAGAGATCCTAAAGATCCTAAAATCACACAGCTACACCTTCCTTAACCTCCACCTCAGCAGACTCCATTCCCCAGCTCTAAAAGGGCAACCCCACAAAGTCCTCCTCTCCTCTCACCTGAGCCTCTCCCCTGACTTGGTACTACTATTTGTAAACAGATGTTTTGCCCCAAAAATTTCTAATGAAAAACTCAACTATCCAGAAAAGACAGGCGTATATTATTTACTTTTGAACTCCATACCAATAATAATGATTATTGTAGTAGTAATGGTAGTAATAGTAGTAGTAGTAATACCAATAGTGAAAACAATTAACATTGAGTTTAAATATTAGACTTTTCCAAGTACAATCAGAGAGATTCTGGCCCAGAGGGTTTATGACAATGCCAGAGGATAGTTCTTTTTGTAGAAGACCTCTAAACCATGTGATCCAGACTCTCCTGGCTGAGAACCTTAATTTAAACTATGAAAACAACTGGTAGGCTGAGAAATCAGGATTAAGAAATCGGCTAGATGAGGACATTTAATCAGTTCATCTGAGGCAACTTCATTTTAAATATTTAACCAATAAGTCTCAAGTTCTCCTCTGAGAAGAACAATTGCAAACACAATATCTCATTGACTTGGTACTAATAGCCAGTGATCTGGAGACTAGGACTTGGATAAGCACCTTGGTATTAGAGTGGCTAAAATTTTAAACAAAACAAAATGAGGCCGTCAAGAAAGTGATGGTCGTGCATGGAGCAACCACCTCTCATACCCTTTGGGGAGTACATTGTTATGCCCACTTTGGAAAATTGCTAGGTCTACTGAAGCTGTAACACTCGCCTATGATTTACTTTCAACACATGCCTAACTGGGATGCAAATGTGTGTGTAAACTGTATGCACAGGATGCTCACAGCAGTGTTTTTCATGCTAAACCTACAATGGGATCATCGTGATTGATAAACGGTGGGGCATTCATATGATGGAATACAAGACAACGAAATAAGCAGACTATTGCTGCCTATGACAACATGGATATGTGTACTTGTGAACCAAAATAGTCACACTTCATGACTCCATTTAAATAAAGTTCAAAAGCAGGAAGTCTCCCTATGGGGATAGAAGCTGAGTAGTGGTTACTTTTATTGGGTAGGTTCATGAGTGGGAGGATCCACTGGGGAAGTTCCTAAGGTGGTCATGCTTGCTTTATTAATTGCTGTAGTTTCAGGAATGATTCACTTTTGAAAAATCCATTACACCATACACATACACATGATTTGGACATTTTTCTAATGATGTATGTTTTACTTTTTTATTTAAAATTCCTTAGAAAGAAGAGAAGACTAGTAAAACTTCTACAGTTATTCAAGTGTAGTTATTCATGAGTGGTTGCCCAGTAATCCTTGGGAACTTTGCAGAACAAAATGGAACACAGGCAGCGGGCTATGGGAACAAAACCCTAACAAAGTTTTCCTGTAATCCCAAGCAATACAGCCTTCACCATTCAACATTTCAAATCTGAACTTTCACTCCACCCACAACCAGGAAGCAGGTGGTACTCCCAACACTAGCCCTCCTGACCATTTTGGACATTCCATCTCTCTTGTATACCCCTGATGTATTACCCTTCACCTATCCTTCATGGGGTTCCATGCCCATCTTTAAACTGACAGCAATCTTGAGAAGATGACAACAAAAACCCATTCCTTCTCCTATCTCATTTCCCTTTCCTTACACCTCTAAACCAGAATATAAGTGAGGATTATACCATGACTTCCAGACCTTGGAGTCACAAGAGCAGCAATCAATGGTCAATTGGCTAATCAGTCATCCCTAATGTACAAGAGGACCTTCAAGTCTACTGCAATAACTAAGCACATGCTCCAGACACATGCAAGAAGACATTCAGGCACAATCCTCTGACGTGAACTCTCATCTCATGCAGGAGTCTCTTGAGAGAATCCCATCTCAGTCTCTGGTGGCCCCTCTCGTGGCAGGAAATTTATTACTTCATGGGAAAAGTTTAAGTTATGCACTCAGAAGTGCCAATGTGGATAGAATTACAGTAACACCTTATGCTGGTATGTGCTGCCCACATGCCAGCAAGTATCCTAAGCTCTGTGTGCACACACGCACACACACATACCCACACACACACAAATTCTCCTAACACATACAATGAAATAGGTATCATTATTCACTTTGCACATGTGCCAAAACTGCAAATGGATGGCATCCATGCCACACAGAAGTGATGGGGACTATCTCAGGGAAGCCTGGCTTCAGATCCTGTATCCTTACTTGCTACCCTTGCAAGGGGAGAGGAGCAGTGAGCCATTGTTCCCTTTTCTCTCATTCGGTCACATCCACTGTCCTGGCAGTCCTCAGATGTGCCATCCTTACCCACTCCACTGCTCCCCAGGCCTTGAAGGTCTGCCTTGAGGGTGTCTCCTGGCTCTTCAGAGCCTGAAGGAGGGTCACCATTGCTACTATGCTCAGTCAGGGGCCACATGCTCTGGCATCTCAAGCATGAGTACCAGGACACTTTAGGTGGGATTTATTTATTTATTGGTGGTACAGGGATCAATCCCAGGGCTTTCGAGCAAATGCTCTACCACTAAGTCACGTCCCAAGTCCTACACTGGACATATTCCTGAAGGCACACCCAAAACTGGGTTTTGGGTCTTAACTATGTGTTGCAGTTGCCGTCAGTGCTGTCTGCTCATCACCTCAAAGACCTTCTTCCAGTACCCTTCTCCTGGAACACTTAGGTACATTTGTGACTTTGAATAAATACGAGGACTTACACAGCTCCTTTGCTTACCTGGCAGCAATGTCCAAATTCTTTTTATCTTTTTTTTTTTTTTTTTTCTTCTTTGGTGGTGCTGGGGATTGAACTCCAGGCCTCACACATGCTGGGCAAGTGCTTTTAAGACTGAGCCACATTCCCAACCTGCAATGTCCAAATTCTAAAGGCCAGTGGAACTGGCAACATGAAGCTGCCCCACCAACAGTGTGTGAGACCCTGACCTGACCCAATCAGGTGTTTACTATGGGGGCACTATATACATACCCAGAGCTGTGAAGTACCATACTGTGTATCAAAGTTGCAGGATAATTGGTTTTGCCCTTGAGGATTTCTCTAACGAGTATATACAAAATCAGTTCAGCATGATTTTCTGAGTACTGTATGATGAATGTGCTAAAACTCATGGAATAAAATAGGAGAACATTTGAGTTTACTAAATGATACACTATGCAATATGACCTTGTGACCTGACCTACTTTTCAGGGTCAGCATCCACTAACTTCCACCACCACCAATTTCTGTGTGTAGTGACCTTATGGGGAACACTTCTGGCCTCAGGGGCCCTTTTGGCAGTAACTTTGCTGAGGAAATGGGCAGAGTTCAGCTAAACCTCCCCTATCTCTTTTTGAAATCTGTCTTCAGGGTCCTTCGTCTGTTCTGGCCTTTGGAAACCTAGTCCTGCAGTTTTTTAACTGCTCCTGAGAAAATGTAAGTTTCCACTTAGGTTAGGGTATTAGAAGCTATCTGATTGAGACACATGCTCCCAAGAGATTTACCTGGATTCAAGGTCAAGCGTCCATCACCATCTGCCTCATGTTCTATTTCAGTGGGTTCTGAACTCAAATGGCAGCAATAGGATTGTTCCTTTGAGAGCACATGAAGCTCCCAAACTATACTACTGCCGTGAAAGCCTCTGCAGATAGAAGGATGGACGGCTTCTGTCCAGCAGGCTTAGCAGCGCTGACCAGGAGGCCCCGACTCCTCTCTTGCTCTCACTTCTCTGTGGTGGATTTTGGGGCCGGTGCTTTGTTTTATTTGTTTCATTATTTCATCATTCCAAGTTGCCTCTGGTTCCACTCCAAGGACCAGAGCTCCTTCAGTTAGTGCTGCTCAACTCTCCAAGGCAGCCTCTTCAACGACATCTCTCCCAAAGAGCCCTTCGTTGTGATTGGAACAGGAAAATAAACGCGCACAGATTATCACAGCTGTATCTGGCACCACCATCAGAAAAGTGATCCGGGATTGTTTGCCTTTAATTTTTCCAGATTCCCAGAGATATTTTCCTTCCGCTTTAGATCACCGAAGCCCTGGTTTCTCCGGCAGGTCCCTCGGGAATGAGCCAACAATCCATCCCCTCCTCTTCCCTCTATCACTGATGAGACATTAAAAATTCAACTGCCTCTTCTTTAGTGAACAATTATCTCACTCATTGGTTTGATTCACTGATCTCTTAATGACAGCTTTCCTGCGGTTTCCTTTGAATGTTTAAAGTATGAAACAGCCCCTTCTTGTCAAGCTGAAAACTGTGGCTGAGTTTTTTAGTAGCAGTTTTCAATAAATAATTTCAAGGGGTTTCAAATTATCCATCATCTGACAGCTCTCAGGAAGATTTTCTCATCTCCTTCAGGCATAAAAGGCCATTTCCAACCACCACACTGTCCCACTGATTACCCTCAATGATTTTCACGATCCATTCCATTCTCCAGAAAGAACCTCTCTCCCCATCAATATTGACAGGTGCTTTGAATGAACACATGTCCAGGAGGAAGGGCTGTGTGTGACTCTCCCTCCCTGGACGCTTTAGTAAACATCTTATAAAGATTAGATAGGGATCCTGAACATTCAGACATGGGACTGTAAGCAGAGAAGTTGTAGAAAGGCAGATCATAGGCCTTTTCATACCTAGAGGACCTGAAGTTTCAGGGCTGAAATTAGGAGTGAAAGGAGGTAATTGAGGGCAAACACTTACCCTAAGAATAAGCTCTGTCTCTAGAATATAAATTCTGAATAATTTTTAAAAGTATTTACTGGGAAGTAGAAAACAAAAGGTCAAAGCTGGAATAAACTCTTAGAGTCTAAAATGACAAAAATTGTAATAATAATTCCTTTGTGGGTACTTTGCATCTTGTGTTATGTCTTATTGATATTGAAAGTGTTTTAAATTTAAGCACAACATAAAAGTTTCATTTGTTTTTCAATTTAAGGAAAGCCATGTTATTTAACAAATAAAATGGTGAGCTACATTCTGGGGCTACACACGAAAAGAAAACATGTTCCTTGAACCAAAAGAGCTCATAAGCTAGCAGAGGAGATACACTTCTGTATCACTCCAGTGAATACAGTAGGAAAACGAATATGATTTTTCTGTTTGTACATCACCACTACCTAACATGTACACATAAAATGGAGGTCTTTGTCCGCATTTCTATTTCATCATTTACCTGCTTATGCAAACCAGAAACCTAATGGTCAGGAAAACCTCCTTCTTGAATCTAATGTTTTACTGTGTCTGTTGACAGGACACCAGGTAGCGTTCTAAAGCCTGCCTACTTCTCTGGAGCAGCCACCATGGCTAGCAACACCAGCTACTGATCATTAGCCCACACCACTGTCCAGATGACCAACAGCCAAGACCTGCCCTGCCCACGCATGCTGTATCCCCTCTGATCTGCTTTCTAGACTGAGCAGGGGCAATATTTCCACAACACTCGTCTGATATGTCATTCCTCTGCTTAAAACCCTTCAAACATTTTTCATTGTTTTTTTTTTCCAATCTTAACTTTTAATTTTTTTTGACATTTTTAAATTTTATTGGTTCTAATTAGTTGTACATGACAGTAGAATGCATTTATACATTTTGATAGATCATATATAAATAGAGTGTAACTCTCATTTTTCTGATTATCCACATCACAGGATCACATCAGTCATATAGTCATGCATGTACATGAAGTAATAATATCTGTCTCACTCTACTATCATTCCTTCCCCCATACTCCTTTCCCTCCCTTCACTCCCCTCTACCTAATATAAAGTAACACTATTCTTCCCTATCCCCCCACCCACTTATTGTGAATTAGCTTCTGCATATCAGAGAAAACATTCAGCCTTTGGTTTTTGGGTTTGGTCTGTTTCACTTAGCATGATATTCTCTAATTCCATCCATTTATCAGCAAATGCCAGAATTTCATTCTTCTTTAAAGCTGAGTAATATTCCATCGTACGCACACACACACACACACACACACACACACACACACACACAGAAACGCACATACCACGTTTTCTTTATCCATTTATCCATTGAAGGACATCTAGGTTGGTTCCATAGTTTAGCTACTGTGAATTGAGCCGCTATTAACATTGTCTTTCATTGTTCTTGACATTAACAGCAACTGTCTTTACCTCACTTAGGAAGACCCACAGAGTCTGGCACTGCTGACTCCTCTAACCTCACAGAGACCAATAAATCCTTCTCACCCTCATCAAGCAACCCCTTGAGGGGGCTCTCCTCCCTGCCACAGGGCCTTTAAACATGCCTGTCCTTCTGCTCTGCCAGTTGCTCCTCACCGTGAGAGCTCTCATTCATTCTTCAGCAGTGATCACAATACATCTTTTTTTTTAACCTCTGCCTCCTGGCAGGTGCATTTTACATTTATGTGATTATTTCATGAACAGACTAGCATAGTTGTGAGTTGTGGATATGTACCAATCATTAAAATATTTGGCGACTGGATTAATAAATCAATAAAAATTAAAATGTGATTGCACAATGGGATTCATAAATGAAAATGGTCCAAGAGAGAGAGTATGGAAAAAACCTTTTAAGTTGGGTCCAAAACGATGAGTAGCACTTTGTTAGGAGGAGAAATAATAAAAAGAGTATTTGGGGTCCAAGGAGTGGCTGGAGAAAATTCTGGGAACCATGCGGAGTGTCCAGAACCGTCGGTCCCCTGCCACGGAGGCTCGGGAAGCGAATGGAGTGGGATGACTTGAACGGGGTGCAGGACTCAGCTTGAGCCAAGTGGGGAGAGACAGTGAAATGCACAGAGGAAGCCTGAACTTGGTCCCGTGGAGACTGAGTGTCAACCAAGGAGCAGAGAGATCCGAAACACAGGCAAGGGAGGGTTAGGTGGAGTAGACACAGGTGAGCCACCCACTGGGTGACTGATAAAGATGTAAACTAACAGAAGAGAAAGGACTGGAGGGAAAGGGTCTGCCTGAGGAGGTCAAGTCAATGGGACACAGTGACTGAGTTACTCTTAGGGGTTGAAGGAGAGGGAAGGACCACAACTTTTCTTTTATTATATACATAAGGCAACTGGGGAGATGTTTTCAACTAAGATAGAGAACTTTAGAAGAAGCCCATACATAGCAAAGCTAGAGAGCAATAAATTCCATGTCTGTATCTATTGGATATCCATGTCAGATGTCCAAGAGGCCATTGGATATCCAGCTATGGTTCTCAGGAAAGCAGTCAGGTGCTGAGGGCAAGGTGCATATCAGGCACTCCACAACTTACACCCAACCTAGAGATGGCAGGTTGGCTCCAACATATATGGCAGCACCACTGACGGGCAGTTAATGTGCTGACGCTGTATTAAGGCTGATTTTTCAAGCCAAGTTCAAGTTTAGTCTGATTTTCATATACATTTAGCAAAAAAGAAACTTACGAACAGTTACCAATATCTGCTACGTAAGTCAAGGTGACACATTCACTTTATTGCTATGTTCAAATCAACTGGCCTGGACCAAAGAGTACAGATGTAGTTATGTTGTGGTAATTCAGAGGACTGGGCTCTAATAAATTACCTAGGCTGATCCACACTTAGCATCTTTAGACTTTGGAAAAGGCGCTTCACTTCTGTCCCAATTTTCTCATTTTTAAGTTATGGATAACAATTATACCCACTTCATGCCACAGAGTGGGGTACAGTGTGTTAACAATATTTACCATTATAACTGGCATACATTAAATGCTAAGTAATAGCTCATTTTATTTGTATCACTTACATCATCAGAAAAATTAAAATTGAATTCACCAAGTGTACGGACATTGAGATGCTGGTTTGTGCTGGTATGTGGTAAGCATAAATACCTAACATGCACATCCTCAAGGATGCTTACCTTCCAATGAAGGTGATCACTATTTAGAGAGAAGTAAGGGAGCAATAGGACAGACATGAAAGGACACAGCAAATGATAACTGCAAATGTCACACCAGGTACCCACAGGTACACACATTCCAGCCTAACTACAGTCAGTGCTAGTGGGCTGCTTACACCCTGACTCCACTTTCTCCCACTTGCATATAAGTTGAGGTACAAGCCCCGTCCTTTGGGTGCTCATCCATGTGAAGAAAATACTGATGGTCAGAGTTTACTCATTGTCCCAGTTCAGGCACATCCTACTACCACTGAACAAGTAAATGCCATTTCATGATTTACATTATACATGGCAACCCAGATGAAGATATAAAATTTAAAGAGACTAAGTCAACATGTCCATAGACACAAAGCTACAAAGGATCTGAATAAAGGTTGCACAGTCTTGAGTTTGAAGGACATACTCACCACCCCTGGGATACCTTTTTTTCCTCAGAGGTCAGGGGGACCTTAAAGGGATCATTACCTAAGGATGATCTAAGCAAGGTTGGAAAGATGGAATTCTGGCATGTTTTCT
The DNA here is from genome assembly GCF_902686455.1 of Sciurus vulgaris. Taxonomy (NCBI): domain Eukaryota; kingdom Metazoa; phylum Chordata; class Mammalia; order Rodentia; family Sciuridae; genus Sciurus; species Sciurus vulgaris. Next base: position 75,773,079 of record NC_136474.1, on the reverse strand, counting down.
GAAATATTTATAAGCTTGGAAATGAATAAATTTACTAACATGGATAAGTGGATGATGTCAATGTCTTTAAGTAGCTATTATCTGTGAGAATCTACAGAATCCACTTAGATACAGAATTAGGAAATTGAAAGGACCTTTCAGGTCATCTCTTTTCACCTCCTACACCAACACAGAAGTCTCTTTTTGAAGTAATTTAGAAGGATACAGGATTCCCCTAAACTATAGAATCTCAGAAAGGGAACACATCTTAGAAGTCATCTTGTCCAGCCCTTCCAATTGACAGTTAGGGAACCTGAGGCCCAAAGTATTCAAGTGATATATTCAAGGACACTCACCACTGGTATCCATGGCTCGGTCCAGTAAGCAGACCAAATATAGTCAAAGTACACAACCTCAAATTAAGATCTTAAAACACAAAACACTACCTATTTGCAAATGAATCTATTATCTATTTTTATCAGGAATCATTTGAAAAAGGTTAAGTTTGGGACTTTAGCATCAAATAGAGAAAAAATGGAATTTTGGCTGAAAATTGCATGCAAATACTTTGGTAACCAAATATCCTTGCCTTAAGAAAACATTTCCAGCTTTTGACAGGTTCAGAGACAAAGACATGACAGGAAAAGTCTCACCAAAAGCCTTTTGAGTATTGATAGTACTATCATAATTGTAGATGAATTGTACCATTGTTTTTCAGATAGGCTGTGTATGTACCAAATGAGAATACTCCTATTCCTTATGCGACTGCCTTTTGGGTGGGATAGATCTAAATACTGGGGATAAAGTTTACTGTGTAAGAACATGTCAGTGCTGAAATGAAGATATTATTGATCCTTTCTACAGTCTTAGAAACTGAACTGAGAAAGAAACACTCATTCCACTAAAATCCATTTTATATCTTAGGCAATTCCCTCCATAGCAATTTTTGTGATCATTTATTGCATATTAATTTATTTTTCTGTTTGTTCTCTTTCTCCTTCTCCTACGTTCAACTAGAATGTGAATTGCTAAGGATAAACTTTATTCCCAGTATTTATCCCCTACTACTTTAATTTGCCTGTCATCTCAGATAAGTGGCAGAGCCTGAATTTTTAAAGGGATTAGTGGTAAGTCTATAATTTAAAGTCTAGAGTTCAAGCCTCTTACAAAACTTTTTGAAGGAGGCCACATTTAGAAGAAAAGAAATAGAGACCCATACCCTGGGTTTCAAAACAACACCCACCTCCTCTTTTTTCCAGGGAAGACTTGAGTACTCACTGAAAACAAGTTCTACCTGGAAGCAGTCAGGTAGAACCACCAGCACATGAATTCAGCCAATGCTCTTTCCATTGTCTGGACAGACATCTCCACAGATCTCTCCCCTAACCAAGGACGAGCTGTAATGTATTCAGCTACTCAGTGCCAAGGGATTCGTCAGATTAAGCTTTCTAATTTACAATTTCCATCCAAGTTTAGTGACTCCCTGCTGACCACATACAGAATAAAGTCCAAATTGCCTTGTGATATGCTTAGGCTGGCTTTCAAAACCTCCCATGCCCTGGCTAGAGCTTCCTGTTTCATGTTTTGCCCGGTCATTACATTTCCCAAGCCTTCCACTCAATCTAAATTCATCTTATCTGTCTTCCAAACACCCCTCACAGTATGCCACCTCCTCATTTTTGATGAGCCCATTATTTTCCTAGTCTCAGAGGATTCTATTTCTTTTATCATTTACCCAGATTCTACCCATTCTCTGAAATCCAATTCTGATTCTTACTACTTAACGTTTTTTTCAGTAATTGTTGCTTTATGCCAGGCCATGTACTATGTGCTAGGTACAATGATGAAAATAAAAGTTGCTTTATTTTCACATTCCAGTTGAAGGTAGAGGAAGTTGAGAACAAACACAAATAAAATAATATGCAATAAGTGATTATAAAAATTGCTATGGAAGAAAATAGATTTTAGTGGGATGAATTCTCCTCATGGTGATGAGATCGTCTGAAGAGAAGCCATTTGAGCTAAGACTGAAGAATGAGAAGAAGCCAGATGTCCCCAGAGCATTCCAGGCCAGGATAACAGGGTATACAAAAGCTTTGGATGGCAGAAAAGCTGGACCAAGTTGATAGTGCCAGGGAGCGAGGTTGGAAACGCCACAAGCTTTCTCGTCAGTAAAAATCTGCTTCTATGCTCAACTCATCTGCACCATCTGTACCACCCATTAAATTCTTGGCATAAGATGTCTACAATTGTCACTTGTGTTTAATCTTATCTCCTCACACAGCAAGTTTCCTAAGAGCAAGTACCCTGGCTGTTTTGTAGCCATCCCAGTATCTACCAGTAAATAAAGTCCAAAGGAGTTGTTCAACAAACAGTTGTTGAGAATCCAGTTCCTGAAGAGTAAGGCTTTTCCATGGTCCTGTCGTAAGACAGACAGGTGAGAAAAGGTTGTGGGTGGATCCCCCTTTGCTGGAGGAAATCCGTTCTATTTGTGGTCACTGCACCCTTAGGGGAAGGGGCTGCCTTCCATTCTGACTCCCTTCTGTACTGTTACTTCTTCTCTGAGGTGCCCCCTGACCACCATACCTAAATTGATTTCCCTGCTGTAGACACCTGGTCTCCAACCTGAAGGTGATCATGTCAGTTTAAAAAAAAAAAATGTTTAACACAACCCTATGTAGTGTTCGATACACATAGAAGTGTTTTAAGACATTAGCAAAATATTTAAAATATTGTATATTAATGAAATATACAATTTACAAATTTTATTATACCAAACCCTTTTACCCCAGAGGAAGAGCAATGTGATTAAATATCATATTGTGTTTTTAGTATCTCAGATACACTGCACTTAAAATACAGTCACTTAAAAGTCCAAGTCTAAATTCTGTTTATTCTAATATATGTTTCAATGGCTCCTTAGCTGAAAATACCTGAACATTATATAGGGATTAACTGCATTTAATAAATCATAATATTCTTCTGCTCTGTCCCCCCAATGCTATCTGCCAATTATTCAGTTTGCAGATTTCTATTGCTTTGTAAGTCAATCAGTAGCTCTTACAACCAGCTGATGGAACACTGTAATGTACCACTGATGGGAAATTCTACACTTTCCTATATTTAGACAAAGGTGTTAAGGACAACTTGAAACACTCAATTAGATCTCGCATCAAGTTTTTTCTATGTTAAATCACATGATATTTAATTATGACATTTATGGAGAAAGTCACATCATAAAACATTTCACAATAACCACTTTCAACTCTATAGTCCATGGGTTGCTGTTGGGTGTGATTTTGTGTTTTTGGTTTTGTGTCTTGGGTTTAGGGTTTTGTTTTCTTTTCTTCAGTTATTACTTTTTTTGCAAGTCATATTTCTTGGAAGAAGGGGTTTTCATTTTAATCTCTATTTATCTTCTTGGTAGCATACTACTCAATACCACTAGAAGAGCCACATGTCAACACAGGAAATGTCAGCCAATCCAGAACACATGCCTTTCTAAAAAAATATATGCATATATAGTATTTATAAGTGAGATAAGTCTAAGTGTTTTGCCATAAGGTAATCCATGAATCATTGTGTGATAAAAAAGGATATTCATAGTAACCACACATCTTATTACATAATACAAACAACTATATTTTAAAGGATTTGATATCTAAAATGAGCCATTGATGATATCCTATAATGTTTTAAGTCTCAAGTTCCAACTTGTTTACTGAAGAATTACACCTGTAAGATGTGCAGTCAATGATAATGTTCACATGTGGCATCCTCTGTGAACCTAAACTGGCCCTAAAAATCCTGTTTCATTTACAAGTTAAGCAGCCATTCCATCAGAGTTTACACTTGAATTTCTGATAATATTCCTCTGTATTCAATAAATCACTTACTGTTTAGGATGTCTTCTTCAGAATATCTTTTTGAATCACAAATTAGTCCTTGATCTAATTTCAATATTTAAACCCAACCCAGCAAATATCACCAACACTGAAATTTGTTAAAACATGTTCTTTTCTTCAACTGTATTATAAACCTCCCCTATTCTAATATTTGTCTCTACAAATCATCAGCAATGTTTTCTAATGTGCCACTCAAGTAATTAGTAAAAGGTAAATTGTTTCATGATCATCTTCTTTGGATTAAATCAGTTATTCTTGTGATAGCAAGAATGAATATGTCTCCATTGGCTGGTGGCTTTTCACCTCTGCTACTAAGTAAGTGCTCTTCCCCCAATACATATTTAATCATGACAGGTACAGTAGCAGCTGTATAGTGGAGAAACTGGACAGATATCACCTCTACAAAGAGATAAAATTTAACATCACCATCCAGGGCTTCTAGACATGGTGCACTGAGATGTCCATATTATTATTTCTGTGGGTTCCCTGAGCAAAGCCCAGACCTGGATGTGACCATGAGTAAACAAACTCTAATGGAGGACTATTCCACCAAATAACTGGCCTATATACACCAAAATGGTCAAGGTCAAGAAAAGCCATATAAGGCTAAGGAACTGTTTCTGATTAAAGGAAACCCAAGACATGACAAAAAAATGTGTGATCCTGGATTGGATCCTGGACTGGGGAACATTAATAATATTTATGTTTGCTTTTCTACTTTTGATCCTGGTAATGCTATTAAAGAGCATGTCCTTGTTCTTCTGTGATACATAATGACATATTTAGAGATAATAGGACACAATGCCTCCAACTTATTTCAAAATAAAGACAAAAAAAAAAAAAAAAAAAGCACACATATCCAGAGTGATAAAACCAGTTGGGAAAAGAGGTCAACAATTAGTAAAGGATGTATGTTAAAATCCTTGCACTATTCTGGTGACTTTTCTTTCCATTTGAAATACCAAGGTAAAAACTTCTAAAACCAATTAAAAAAATTAAATACTTTTGACTCATTTATCTAAGCTTGTTAATGCAATATAATATTTCAATGTGTTATGGTTTGGATATGAGGTGTCCCCCAAAAGCTCATGTATGAGACAATGCAAGAAGGTTTAGAGAAAAAACAATTTGGTTATTAAAGCCTCAACCCAATTAGTAAATCCCTTCATGGGATTAACTGAATGGTAACTGAAGGCAGGCAGGGTGTAGCTGGAGCAGGTGGGTCAGTGAGGGCTTGCCTTTGGGGTATGTATTTTGTTTCTGGTGAGTGGAGTCTCTCTCTGCTTCCTGATCATCATGCATGAGCTGCTTCCGATTTTCTACCTTACCTCGAGCCCTGTGAAGAATGGAGCTGGTCTTCTATGAACTGAGACCTCTGAAACTATGAGTCCCCAAATAAACATTTCCCCCTCTACAGTTGTTCTGGTCAGGTATTTCAGTCACAACAGCAAAAACGAAAAGCTGACTAAAACAATATGCTACAAGCAAACAGACAAGAACCCTTATTACTTACCAAGTTGGGCACTGTTCCAGAGCTGTACATACAATTCTTTAAAGGACAACCCCATGAGGTAGGGAAACCAAGGCACAGAGCTCTACAGTAACTCTCAATCATGAGCTACTCAAGTGCTAGAAATAGAAGTCCAGGCGCCTCTGCTTCACAGCTCACACTTCGACCACCATAATAGCTTGCCTCCTAATGTTTGTTCTGCATGGCAGTACAGATAATTATACCCACCATCTTTGTATCCTTGGCTCCCAGCACACTGTGCACCATACAGAGGTCTCCACTAATATTGGAACTGAACTGACTATGCTCTTTTATGTTTTTATCCTACACTTTTATTTACAATCATAGTATGTGAGACATACCATTGCATGTATAAATTTAATCTCCTAAATTTAGATCTTGTTTTCCTCATGTAAGGGTCCTGGTCTAGATAAATATCCCTGAGATTGTTTCTAGAAAATAACTTTGTCATTCTGCAACTTTCACTTTTGACATTTGCATCCATCTTTGGTCAATGAATCTAATTTATGGGTGTGAGTTTCTCACTTGGTCTTCCTAAGCATAGCTCTCTACCCATTGGCTAGCTAACAAGCCTGTTCAAAGCACATATTATCCAAAAAGTCATTTTAATATTAAATATAGGTGTACAGCATGACTTCAAAAGACAGGTTAACATTGCTTTTTAAAAATTTGTTTAATACATAAAAGAAAAAAAAACAGGGAAGAGTTTATCGCTTAGTAATGGTAGACTTTGATCCTCAGCACCATGTACCCTCCACCCCTACCCCACACACACACATAAATTATACCTATTAATGAATACCTTATGATATTTCACTATGTGTACATATCATATGTTTAAATCTGGAAAAACACATCTCCTCAAACATTTATCATTTTTTAAGGCAAAAATACTCAAAATCCTTTCTTTTTGAAACATAATATTTATCATTATCAGTAGTCATCCTACACCAGAATTTCTTACTGCCATCTAACTATGACTTAGGACCCATGGATCAAACTTTCCCCATCCCTCATTCCTCCCTACTCCCTCTACCCCCAGCTTCTGGTGACCTGCATCTACTCTCAAGCTCCATGAGGCATTTTTTTTAGATTCTACATAAGTACAGTCATACAGTGTTTATCTTTCTGCACCTGGCTTACTCACCTAACAATGATTTCCAGTTCATTCATGTTGTCAGAAATGACACCACTTCCTTTTTTTTAATGGATCAATAGTACTCAATTGTGTAATGTACCACATTTTCTCTATCCATCCATCAGTAACGGACACTTAAGTTGTTTCCATTTTTTGGCTATTGTAAATAGGGCTGCAATAAACATGGCAGTGCAGATGTCTCTTCAACATACTGATTTCATTTCCATTGAATAAATACCCACTGTGGGGTTGCTGGATCATATAGTAGTTCTATTTTTAATTTTGAAAAACCTTCATACCATTTGCCATAATGACTACACTGATTTACATTCCACCAATGGTTTATAAGAGTTTCCCTTTCTCCATATCCTTGCCAGCATTTGTTATTGTCTCTTTGATAATAACCTTTCTTACTGGAATAAGATGATGTAGTTTTGATTTGCATTTCCCTGATGATTAGTGATATTGAGCAGTTTTTCATATATCTATTGACCATTCTCATGTCTTCTTTTGAGAACTATTTAAGTCTATTGCCCATTTTTAAATTGGATTATTTGAAGTTTTTTGATACTGAGTTTTGTTTCAACTCCTTTGTGTATTCTGAATATCAATCCCTTGATGTAAAGTTTTCAAACATTTTTTTTCCATTTTGCCAGTTGTCTCTTCACTCTTGATCATTTCTTGTGCTTTGCAGAAGCTTTTTAATATAATCCCATTTGTCTATTTTTGCTTTCATTGCCTGTTCTTTTAGGGTCCCACTGCAAATCCCTGCCCATTCCAATGCCTTTGAACATTTCTGTTTTCTTCTAGAGGTTTTATAGTTTCAGGTCTTACATTTAAATCTTTGATTCATTTTGAGTTGTTTTTTTAACTAGTGAGAAAAAGGGATCTATATTCATTCTAGATGTGGATAGCTGCCTGGCATGGTGGTATATGCCTTTAATCCCAGCAACTGGGGAGGCTGAGGCAGGAGGATCAGAAGTTCAAAGCCAGCCTCAGCAAGTTGGCAAGGCCCTAAGCAACTTAGTGAGAGAAAAAAAAAAAAAGAAAAAAAAGAAGGAAAAGGAAAAAAAAAAAGGCTGGGAATGTGGCTCAGTGGTTAAGTGTCCCTGGGTTCGATTCCCCGTACAAAAAGAAAGCACAAATGTGAATGTCCAATTTTCCTAGTGCCATTTTTTGAGAAGAACATCCTTTTCCAATACATATTCTTAGACTCATTGTGGAAAAATTAGTTGGTTGTAGATGCTTGGGTTTACTTTCAAGATCTCTATTCTGTTATATTAGTCTGTCTGTTTTTATGTCAATACCATGCTATTTTGATTACTATAGATTCATAGTTTATTTTGAATCACTTTGGCTCTTCTGGGTGTGTGTGTTCCTGTGTGAATTTTAGAAATTTTTTTTCCAGTTCACTAAAGAATGCCTTTGGTAATTAATAGGGATTGCATTATTGAATTGCCAAATCTTGTTGGGAAATGTGGTCATTTTAACAATATTGATTTCTTCTGATCCATGAACACGGGATGTTTTTCTATTTTTTGTATGTCCTCTTCGATTCCTTTCATTAATATTTTATAGTTATCATTGTAGAGCTTTTTCACCTCTTTGGTTAATTTTTAGGTATTTTATCCTTTGTAGTTATTATACATGGGATTACTCTTTTAAAGTTCTGACTTGATTTCAAATATATTTCACTTAACATTACAGTAATATTTAGTATTAAGGGGACATCATTTCAAAATCTAATAGTTAAAGATTGTTTCTTGGACAAGAACCTGTTTATTATCTTATTATTCAAACGTGTGCCTAAGAAAGCTTTTCCTCTCCATAAAACAAGTCTGGATGTTTATAATAGTGAAGATCATCAATATGGATAAGGAAACCAATGAATCTCCCCATACAGTAAAATCATAGAAGTTGCACACTTCACCCAAGGTGGGGAAAAACACACAGACACTAGCAAAGAGCTTCATCCTTCTCATACAATTTCTAGGGGTTGTTTTCTACTACTTTTCTACATTTCCAATATGTACACATTTTTGAACTAGAAAAGCTGAAACATGAGAATTATATTAAGGGTCAGGCAGTCAATTTTTTAGTTGCGAAGACTCTGCAGTTACAGACCATTGTCTGAAGCTTATTTTTTCATTTCAAGCATTTCTGAGATGGTAAGTCAATGCCAGTCATCCAATCCAAAGATGAAGGGACAATATGCTGCCCTGAGGAATCACACAATGACGAGACTGAGATCAACTCGTGAACTTGCATTTCTTTCATGAATGATGTGAAGTAAACGTTGCTCCAAGATCTAAGACCCAAGGAGGTAGAGGCAGTCCAGACCAGAAAAAAATGACCTCTATGCTTGAGATTGAAATTTAAGATTCACGCAGCAAACAGAAACATCCCAAGACCTGGAAATGCAGCCGAAAGTACTAATAGAGTAGAATGGTGTAAAGAATGACTCTACCAAGTTCATGATAGAGTGTGTCCACCCGAGGTGGGAAGGATTGTGGAAATTAAATCCCTTCAGAGGACCGGATTTCAGACAGCGTATAACTGGCATGAAGAATCAACAGCAGGTGTTAGTGACTTTATGTATGATAAACTTGGGATGAGAAATGCTTGTCCTTGAGGAATACACGTTTAAGTCAGGGAAACCTATACAAAGAATAAGGCATGGCCCAGATACTGAGGAACTAGGAAAGGGGAAGTAATTGTCACAAAGGATACAGGCTCAAGTCCTGTCCCCATACAATTATAGTATCAGCCGCTCAGCAGGATGAGTGGCAAGGCAGGGTCAAGCAGGTTTCTGGCTCCTTCAACTTAAACCACCCAGAGGCAGAACTGGGAGGAACTGAGTTTATACAGTTAAAGTAACCTCAGCTGCAAGTGTTTGAGGAGCAGGAAGAACAATCCAGTGATGTACCTTTAACGTGGCTTTAAAGTGCAACAATGTTCCAAACTACAATATGGTACTGACCCTTTTCTCCCTATCACTGTCCTTTCTAGTCTGGAGTTTGCTCTTCATATACCCCTCATTACTCAACGTTAAGTATATATTTTATATTGGTTTCACCCAGTAGGCTACCATGTAGGCTTTGAAAGGATTAGGCGAGTGTCCGTCTATAGTGTTAACTGTTGAACCCAAACATCAATTGAATAAGTAAATGCATCTTTGCCTGTCTGGGTGCAGAGGAGATCTGTCTCCTGCACTAGTGAAGAGGATATAAAAGCCCCCTGGCTGAGACTAAATGGTTTGCAAAAAAGACCTAGCCTACTACCAATTCTCTCAACAAATGTCAGGCCTCTTTGCCTGAATTTCTGACCCTGGTACCTGTGTTGATTCCTGGTCTTTGAACCCCAGACTGGCCACTCAAAGCTCATTTGAAGCTCTGGGCTCTATTTTCATAGATAGCTCTGGTTCTCCATTTGCCCCTGATGTGTGCTTGCCAGACAGAAGTGTACCAAGTGATACTCTCTGATCTGGACATGCTCCCACTTTTGAAAGCTCACATCCTGAGAGAACTGCTGCAGCTCAGTACGGTTCAGGATAAGACTTCAGACTCAGTCCTGTATCTATGCAGTCCTCCATCTGCCACTCTATGCCAATTCATAATCAATATGTGTGATCTAAGTTGCTGTCACGAATGTCCTCATTACTATCAAAATATTGCTCATTTATGTACCAAAAAGCAGACACCAGAACACCTGAAATTAATTAAAAAAAACTAATCACATCAGTAGTATACATGTGCATTCCTAAGTTAACCCAAAGCAAGTTATTCTCACACAATGTTTTATAGCTGCATTTGGATTATTCAGTCAGATAACTACTGTGATATTGTCAAGTATTTGGCTGCCATTCCTAGCAACTTGAAGGTCAGAAATTCCATGCTGGCAGACTTTAGGGGAATTCATGATTCGTTCATGGGACTCTTCAAGATAATATAGCTAGACTACACATTTGCTTCCAGTTTCATGGGGAACTAGTATGTTCAGTAGGCATGGAAAGTTATCCAGTATCGGGAAAAGCAGACCATGGGGGCCAGCTTGCAAATATTTCCACAATGTGGTAAAAAGGTTGGACTGGCAGAAAAGTCAAACAAGTAGACCCACCTTACATGTTCACCTTGACCATTCGCATAATCTTAAAGAGAAAGCAAACCCTGGAGCTGAGGGCACCCACACATGGCCGTGAATAACACATCCCTCACACCCAGACACGCAGAAGCAATGCAGGAGCCCTCACATGAAGGAACGTATAGAAACAGACATCATTCTACAAGGCACAAATGGCTCCACAACACTCTTAAGGTGGCAGTAGTGTACATGTCTGTGTGAAAAAGAAATCAAAACCTGCTCACTCGGTCTGATTGATGTGATCTAAGATAATCGTTGTTCAAAACAGGTCCTTCAGCCCACGTCTGCAGTGGCAGGTAGGGATGCTGCAGCCCGGAGATATAGTACGGCATCAGGTCTTACTCTCTGCCCAGCACCGTTATTGCACCTAGGCAGAACCTCCATCTCCCACCTTGCTGCCAATGCCACCATTCTCCATGTGGAACTGAGCAGCTTTGCCAATGGCTCGACTTCCTTCATGAAAAGTCCCTTTCTCAGGCTGCTGAGGCAGCTGCCTTTAAGGTGTGGCTCTTCCAGACACTCCAGCCAGCTCCACCTCGGAGGCACAGTCTTCTAGGAGCTCTGGACCCTGCCCCCATTTATCTCCAGCAATAACCCTTATCTCCAGCCTACAGTCTCATGGCCCAAGATAGGGGGTGATTAGTGGCTCTTTGCCTCAACCTGAAACAGTACTTCCTCTTGCAACTCTCTCCCTCCCTTTTTAACTATCCAGTTTTGTAGTACCATGGGAGTTTTTTTTTTTTTTTGACCTCCAGAAACTTTGTTGAAAAAGTTGATCACGACCTCTTGCCTGAAATCACTTTTTTCTTTTAGCTTCAACAATGCCTCACACACTCTCCTGGTTTTCCTCCTACCTTTCTGATGGCTACTTTTCAATCTGCATCTCCAGGTCTTCAAATATTGGGATTATTTCTTAAATTTATGTTTTACTTGACACTTAGATAGCATGTGCTATCCATACTCATTAAATGACCTGTGTTCTGCGTGCCTTCCAGATATTACTGCTTCAGTGTCTCCAAGTCTCAATTCTCATATGCCACGCCCATTTTCACTTTCACCCAACGCCATGGCCATCAGCATCATTGACTCACTGATGACTCCACGTGCCCCACTGTTTCCCTAGAATTCCAGGCTTGTTCAGCCAACTTCCTGCTCAACATTTCCATATGCACATCTAGAAGGAATTGCCACCTGAGCCTTTCCAAAACTAAACTCTCCCTTCCCACATCAGACCCAGTCTCTTCCTACAAGGCAAATGGCAGTTCTATCTGTTCTAAGAGGCTCAGGCCAAAGATTTGCAGCCATCTTTGACTTCATCATCATATTCTTTAGGATCACCTTTGGTCAAAAGTAGCCTGAGAATTTTCTCTACCTTCATCTCTGCATCCTAGTGCAAGCCAAAGATTATCTCTCATCTGAAGAAAGAACTTTCTGACAGGCCATTCTTCTACCTTTGCCTTCGCATTGTCCATTCTCTACCCAGCATCCAGAAAGGTCAGGATTCCCCATTTGCTTCCCATCGTGCATAAAATACATCCAAATTCCTTTCTACCGCCTCAAGGCCTACAGTGATTTGACCCCCCCCATAATTCCCTGACTTTATTCTCTTATTTCTTGTCCCACTACCATTGACCAACCTGCTCATACTCTTCCCTATGCTCAGGAAATTCTGTCCTGAGACCTTCACAGGGTAGGCCCCTCACCTCCTTTAAGTTTCTGCTTAGTTCTTACTTCCACAGAGAGGCTTTTCTGGCACTAAGACAACAGCTCCCTCCACTCTCTTCCACCCACCTTAACATTACTTCATTTATCCTTTCACTTCACATTAGTTTACCTTGACTGTTTTTCTCATGATACCTACTTACACATTTGTTATAAAGTATACTGATTTTCCCAACAGATAAGACACTGTACCTTATTCATTGTTGTATCCTCAGTGTCCGAAAAAAAGAGCCTGACACCACTCAGTATTACTACTTACTAGTGAAGGAAACTTTACCAATTATTCCCTTTTGGACTTTAGTCATTTGGAATTAAATCTCTGCCATCCAAAAGCAAAGGATTTGACCCTTAAAAGGAAATATGACTGTCATTGCAACTGTTACTTGACCACATGGAAAGGTGATAACTCACTTAAGTATAGCTCCAATGACACACTGGAAGAGATTTCCCAGCATGCCGCCTGAGAGAAAGTACTCTGTGGAATTGGAAACTGTTATATGGAACAAGATTTCAAGTAATTTTGAAGGAATGGGGCAATGTAAGTGATTTCGAATTCACATCTCTCTCCCTGACACAGTGGTTAATTATTATTTCTCAACATGTGTTTTCAGTTCTTCCAACACCTCTACTTTTGGCTTCATGTTGACAAAAGAGACGTGTGTCAGTTCACCACTAGTTTAAAGCAGCTACTTACTATGTTTCTCCAGAATGGTGTTTTTGTCAAGGAGCTATCATAATTAATTTAAAACATATTTAATGCCTTGGATATGTTATATGAGTGGGAGAAAGAAAGAATGAAAACCTAAGGGTGTTGAACTCATCCCAACTTGCCTTAAGATTTTCCTGGTTTTAGCAATCAAAGTCCTGTGTCTTGGAAAACCTCCCAGTTCCAGGAAAATCAGGATGGTTGATCACCCTATAAAAATTACCCTGAGTAATGTGGTAAAGAGCAGATTGTAGAGTCATATATTGAGACAGGAAAAAAAAAAAAAACCTGTGGGAAGAAACATGTAAGGGAATAGAATTAAGATTTCTCTTTTGAATTGTCACTAGGTTGGCAACTAAGCAACCAAGTGGTGGCTGGATAAATGAATCCAAATTGAAAGAAGAGGTCAGAGACAGTGTTATAAGGCTTAGACCCTTCATCTTAGAGACAGTAGTTTTGAGTCATGGAACTCAGGGACATTACCCAGGGAGTGGGCATGACACAGTGGCTGCAGACTTCTCTTCCCAGGAGCTTTGCTTTATGAGAAGCTTTCAGAAAAGTACCTGGCTGAGCACATTCATTGAACAGTTGTGATGGGACGACCTGGAGGTACTGCAATAGACCTCAGGTGATGGGAACAGACATTTTTTTTTAAAGTGTAGTAAAAGGCCTTTTCTATTTAAAAAACAATATAGTATCCAGGTCAGAATCCCCAATTTTAGTTTTGCACTCACTCAGATCACAGTCTTCTAAACAAAAATCAATGGTTTCCAGTTCCAAACGGCCTCTACTCTAAAACTGCAATATAACCTTTTTCAACCTATCACAAAGATATCCATAAAGATGATACTTTTTAAAAGATTCTCCATGACTTCGGAAGGCAAAACTGTCAGAAAACATCACAACAGATTGTGAGAAGAATTGATACTAATTATTAGGCCGATAGAACTACAGTAGGAAAAACTCACATTGCACAACTCAGGTTGGCTCTAGAAAAGAGGTAACTTGACTGAAACAAAGCAGTCCTTCACACCTCTAGGTAAAGAGGCAGGTCTTTGCTTTACTGCCTTCTGAATGTTTACTGCAAATTATTAGGACTAAAGAACAAAGGTAAAATAAAAAGAAGAGGAAAGCAACAGCACAATGTTGTAAACTGAAATGTAAAGTCAAGAAACAACTTCCCAGAGGGACCCAAGGGTGCTGAATCCCAAAGGTGTAAGGAAAGCTCAGAAACATCCTGATTTATACCACAGAAGTTAATTAACACCTAATCAGCTTACATATTGGTGGCATCGAGGGCCTCTGAAGGCGAGGTGGAAGTGAGGCTACAGAGAAGAGCATCAATTATACTTTGTTCAAGAAGCTGTGAATGCCCCACGCCCACCCCCGATTCCACACGGTTGGATACCTTCCTCTTCCCATCTTGCAGAAGAGAGGTTTACTCTCCAAAGAATGTAGGAACAGGCAATCTTCAGATAACACATTTTTCTTATTAGCCACATTTTTTAAACTTCTAGATTATATCATCTTCACCAATCCATTCTTTGTTTAGCATGTACATATTCATAACTTAGGAAATTGTTATGTGTCACTGGTAGATTTATGGAGGATTTAGAAATTTATCTATCTTGGGGGCTCAACCAGGTTGAAATGATTGAAATAATCTGCCAAATCAGTGGTGTTACATAACATGGAAAATCACAAAGTTAGAGCAACCCTCCAAAGGCAAACCTCAAAGTCTCCCTTGGATCTTGATTCATGAGTAATCCTGTTATTATTATTATTGTAGATTTTGGTTGTATGCTAAGACAGAAGCTGAGAATGGACATTAGGAGGAGATTGGGGAAAAGTGGAAATATTGGGTGGGTAGATTCATCTATAAAACCTGGTAAGAGTTTTTGTTTTTGAGTAATTCTTGAAATCATGTAGAGTCAGCACCCATGTTTTCTTCTCAAACATCTTGAAACTAGTATAATCCCCAATAATTATGTGATCAAACATTGGGACCCTTATCTGTCACAAGCCAAATGTATTGAATTATATGATAGGAAAAGATTAACAAAAGCAAATTCAGTGGCATGGAAATAAGAGAGGGAGGCTGAGGCAGGAGGATTCCAAGTTCAAGTTCAGCCTCAGCAAATTAGCTAAACCCTGTCTGAATATAAAAAATAAAAAGGACTGGGGATGTGGCTCAGTGGTTAAACTCCCCTGGGTTCAATTCTCTTATCGAAAGGAAAGAAAGAAAGAAAGAAAGAGAGAGAGAGAGAGAGAGAGAGAGAGAGAGAGAGAGAGAGAGAGAGAGAGAGAGAGAAAGAAAGAAAGAAAGAAAGAAAGAAAGAAAGAAAGAAAGAAAGAAAGAAAGAAAGAAAGAAAGAAAGAAAGAAAGAAAGGAAGGAAGGAAGGAAGGAAGGAAGAAAGAGGGAGGGACGGAGGGAGGGAGGGAGGGACGGAGGGAGGGAGGGAGGGAGGGAGGGAGGGACGGAGGGAGGGAGGGAGGGAGGGAGGGAGGAAGGAAGGAAGGAAGGAAGGAAGGAAGGAAGGAAGGAAAGAAAGGGCAAGAAATGCCTACTCCTATTCTCTGTTCAGAAGACTCAAACTACATTTGAAGACTATTTAGAAAGGAACAATATTACAACTGCAAAATGTCAAAATTTAAATGATATGCTAAAGTTATATTCAGCAAAAATCCTCACAGTTTTAAATGCTTTATTATAGAAAAAATTCAATGCAAGAAACTATGAAGAAAAAAACAATAAAAAGAAGGAAATTATAATAAGAGCAAAAACCAATAAAATATTAAAGTGATAAATGGCATAAATATTTCTTTAAAAATTCAATTTCTTTGTTCTTTAAAAAATTAAATTATAAATATGGAAATATTTGTTGAGGGCTAATCATTAAAGAGGAGAAAGCATAAATATATAGCATCAAAAGTTGTGAAAATTCTCCAGAAAATATAAGGCAACTTTTTCACTATTTGTGACTAAAAGATCTGACCAGAACAATTTTAAAGGAGAAAAAGTTTATCTAGGGGCTCACAGTTTCAGAAGGTCAGCTCCATTTCTCAAGGCTCAAGATGAGGCAAAACATTATGGAGGAAGAGTGTATCAGAGAGAAGCAGCTCACTAGATGATCAGGAGGCAGAGACTCCACACTCCAGAAACAAATACATACCCCATATCCCCGCCCCTGAAGAACAAGTTCCTCCAGCCACACTGCACCTGTCTCCAGTTACCACTCAGTTAATCCCATCAGGGACTGATTCACTGATTAGGTTAAGGCTATAGCCCAGTCATTTCTCCTCTGAACCCTCCTGCATTGTTCTCACACACGAGGTTTTGGGGTACACCTCACACCTAAACCATAACAGCAGCTAAATCTAACTGAGAAATTTAGTAAAGCAAGAACTGTGGAAGAAATAAATTGTTTCCAGTGAATTATTTCAATAAAGATCAGTCCCAGCAGCCTGAACCTCAGTCCTGGTCTCTCGCCTCTCTTCTGAACAACATGATCTTCACCACCGGTTCCACTACTTTCTCCACCAATTGCCAGTCCCTGGCCTCTCTCTGGTCACCCAGTCACTGGGCCAGCCCTGCCAGTGACGCTGCCAGCTTCTATGCAGGTGCCAGTGACAAAGCTCCTGGACCTCAGCGTCCTGCTCCACCAGATTCTGAGACTGCTGGAGGTGCCTGAGCATGGCGGCGGGGACATCCAGGGTTCTGGGGGGAAAGGCTGCATCCAGAGTAAGGAGACCATGCAAGACCTCAACTATCGCTTGGCCTCCTACCTGGACAGAGTGAGGAACCTGGAGGGCAAATCCTGGGATATCTGGAGAAGAAGCAGCCCCAGGTCAGAGACAGTGGGCATTACTTCAAGATCAATGAGCAGTTGCATCTTTGCCAATTCTTTGCAAATTCTTTGGACAAAACCCTCATCATTCTGTAGACTGACAATACTTTTTTTGCTGCTAATGACTTTAGAGTCAAATAGAAGAGATAGCTGGCCATGCTCCAGTTTGTGAAGAGCAATATCCCTGGGCTCCTCAAGGTCATTGATGATACCAATATCAATCAGCTGCTGCTGGAAATTCGTGGTCTCAAGAAGGAGCTGCTATTCATGAAGAAGAACCATAAGGAGGAAATCAAAGGACTTCAAGTTCAGATTGCTGGACATGGGTTGACAGTGGAGATGGATGCTCCCAAATCTCAAGACCTCAGCTAGATCATGGTGGACATCTGGGCCCAATATAATAAGCTGGCTCAGAATAACCAAGAGATCTCAACAAATACTGGTCCCAGCAGATCAAGGAGAACACAGTGGTCATCTTGCAGTCCTGCGAGATTGAACTGCTGAGATGACAATCACAGAGCTGAGATGCGCAGCCTAATCCTGGACTCCATGAGAAATCTGAAGGCCAGCTTAGAGGACAGTCTGAGGATCATGGAGGTCCACTATGTCATGCAGATGGAGCAGTCCAAAGGGGTCCTGCTGTACCTGGAGTCAGAGCTGGCACAGACTGGGGCAGAGAGACAGCACCAGACCCAGAACTAAGAAGCCCTGCTGATATCAAGAGCAAGCTGGAGGCTGAGATCGCCACTTATGGCTGCCTGCCGAGAGACCGGGAGGGCTTCAATCTCATTGATACCCTGGACACTGGCAACTCCATGCAAACCATCTGAAAGACTACCATCTGCAGGATGGAGGGTGGCAAAGTGCAGTCTGAGACCAAAGGCACAAAAGCGCTGAGGCACTGAGGCAGCAGAAGCAGGGGATTTTTCCAAAACTGGGGACCAATAAAAGTACAGAAGTCAGAAGACATTTAAAAAAAAAAAAATTAGTCTCAGACAGTTGTTTTGGTAAGTTTGATTTGATCATATATTTAAGTGTGAGATAATTCCATTTCAATTGAAGTTCTTCCCAGTTCATTTTGAAACCAAGGCATTACCTTTGTATGAAAACATTAGCAGAATTAAAACCACAGACCAATTTTACCTAAACTCTAAGACTCAAGTCTTAATGTGAGCCTTTGTTCCAACATTCAATAAACCATGATCCAACTACTTTCTCTGCTCAGTTTAGGAGGTTGGCAAATATCCAGCCCATGTCCCATTTTGACTCAATCATTTCCGCATTCTGAGATCTGACACTTCCAACGCTCCACTTCCACTTACCAAGCTCAAGACTCATTTGATGGGAAAGGATTTCTAACTCTCTTGTAATGGCAAAGTCCAAGAATAGAGTGATTGCAGGAGTGGCTGGATCCAGGGACGCAAGACATGGCAACAGATCGGGCCGCTGCACACGTGCACTCAGCCCACACTCCACTCACAAAACCACACCTCTGGCACAAGATGCACCCACCTAGGACAGGTCTCTCCTTTACACAGTGCTAATTATTTGTTATGCTCTGCGCTCAGCTTAAAAAGACACCTTTTCCTGATTATCAAAAACTCTTGGAATCAACAGAGTAGAGGAAGGGGATACAGAGGGAAGGAGGAGAAGAGGGCATGAGGAAGTACTAGGGAATGAAATCTACCAAATTATGCTGTGTCCATGTACGAATCCAATCCTGTATGTGTGTGTGTATGTGTATCATGCACTAATTAAAATAATGATAATAATAATAGAAGGCAGATCAGTAGAATAGAGCAAGTAGATGGGAGAGGGAGGAGGGGAGGAGGAATATGGAAAGTACTGGAAAATGGAGACTGATTAAATTGTGTGTATAAGTGTGGTCTAATGAATATGGAAGGTACTAGAAAATGAGACTGATCAAATTACGTGTGTGTGTAAATGTGGCCTAATGATTCTCACCATTAAGTATAATTATAATGCACCAAAAGTCAACCTCCATACAGGCAGGCAAAAGCCACACTCTTAGGACTCAGTCTGACTCTCTCCATCTCTCTTTTGGCTGCCCTGTGTGATGGCCTTAGTCTTAGGCTGTCTACATAGTAGCCAAGATGACACTGGCAAGTTTTGTCCATCATGTCTGAAATCCACAAAGACAAACATGCCCTGTTCCTGAAAAGTTCATGAAAATTCCCACAGGTTCTCACTCATGCCACCTGGGTCAAGCTATCCAATTAGCTACACTCGGGTCACAAAGACTCAGGGTTGTGGGAAGTGATGCTCACTGAAAACTCAGGATGCTGTGACCGGAGATGTGATCAGGGATGCAGGGGAACAAATCTTAATCTGTGGTTCCCTTTGCTGCCGTTCATCATGAAAGTCGTTACCAACTCACATTACATTTACGCATCAATTTACTGGCTAGGTTTTCCTTCCGCAGTTAACGGGAAAATCAAACAAGACATCCTGCAAAATGGTGCTTTGCCGTGAACAGATACAGACTGTTGTCCACTTCGTACACATGTACTGTCTTGCCAGGTGTGAAAAGGTAAGTTTCATTTTGGTGTTTGGGGCTCGGTTTAAGTTTAACTTTTTCTTATAGAGAGAGATATAAAATGCAGTCAACTTCTCCTTCTGTAGAAAATTCTGCCAAGAGAACTTCATTTGCCAGATTAAAAAGTATGGGGTTTGTTTTGGTGTGGTTTGGGTTTATCATGAAAAAGTTGTTTATGTGTTTCAAAATGTTAAGTCAGACTCTGTTTGCACTGGAAGCAACATTCTCTGGTTCACTCTTGAGATACAAATGGGGGCAGCAGTGATTAGGATCCTACAATTATATTACTCTATTTTTCAGCTTTTTAATTGCTGTTCTAATAAATTCAAAAATGGTAAAACTGGATATTCCTGTATCAAGGAGCCCCTTGCTAGACAGTGCGGTTTTGAATAAATTGCAAAGATTGAAGTCAAGGGATCCTGACTGAATTCAAGATTCAAACTTGGTTAAAGAAGTCCCTTTTCATCTCATACCTAGGGATCTATGAGCCATTGGAATTCCAAGACCCAAGTTTGGAGTAGTGATCTCATACCCCTGGGGAGGAGAACCTGCAGGGTCAAATTAAGAAGGCAGGCCCCACCTCCCAGTCAATAAGCAAATGGCCCCATGTGGGGTGAGTGTGTAAGGGAGAGACACTCAGAGAGACTGAGAGATAATTTAACCAAAGTCAGAAAGCCCCAAAATAAAAGCTTGACAATGTCATACCATTAGGACACATAAGTGCCCTTGATTTATCTTATCATTTTATCACTTACCTTAATTGTGTAGAAAGAATAAGTAGCTAACTAATCAAATTTTCAGCTCTGGGAAACAAAAATGAAAATAAGTCTCACTGCAGGGAAGTGCAATACAGTGGCGGTGTGACGAAGAGGGTTATTTAGATGATGCTTTTAACTGGCCTGGCTCTTGCTTCTGGCTCCATATCTGTGCTGAGTTCAGACAAGAAGGAACATTGTTAATAAAAATAGCAGAAAGCAAAACCTCAACCTCTGTGTTTGCTGTCTCCCTTTAGCACTGAGTCACCCAGCAAATGCGCCCCCTTTCTTCCTCAGTGAAATGGACAAAACACGGCCTGTTTCACCATCTGTGCCCGTTGTTTGCTGCAAAACTGAAATAAACTAATAAATGACACAGTCAGAATTGCAGGAGCCAAGACACAAGGCAGGTTTAAATTACATACTTTCTACAAATAAATGGAAGATACCTCATCGATAAAGGAGAAAGATTGAAGGGGTCATATTCTAGAGTTTGAGAATATTGAGCAAAGAAATATTTTCCTTCATATTGGACATGTTAAGGAACTATGTAACATCCCAATGACTTTCCATCAAAGGCTCCTGAAGAAATGGCAAAATCTGTGTGACATAAGTCAATTACAATTGATCCCCAGGATCAGGTTAACTCCTGAATTCAGCACATTCTGGATGGTCAAGTACCCTGGGCCCGTTGCAGGGTTTCATGGATCTCCCAGTGTGCGACCTCTGTCCGAATCAATTTCCCCTCTGCCTACTCTCTGAAGAGGGCATGAACATCCACAGGGTGTGTTGTCATTCCAAAAGCACTTTCCAGAATCCTTCCATCATCTGATTCTCACTGTTGCCTGCAGATCAGAGAAGAGGGCATTTAAAACAGGAAAATGAGACTCAGAGAGAGTGTTTTGCCCTAGATCATGCGGCTTGCGTCAGAGCCAGAGCTGGATTTCTCGTGTTCTTTTAGCCTCTCAGGGAGGCCACTGCACTTGGTATGCTTCCCAGTGACAGGATTAATGCATGAGAGAGATGTCTTCCTGAAAGCTAGGTCCCAGGCCACGTTCATGTTTAAAGTTCCCCCTCCAGCATTCAACAGCGCCTGGGAGATCTCCAGCACTCAGTGTACGTTTGGTTATTTTAACATTTTAAATGGTAAATACAGCATCTTATCGACCACATTGCCTTGTTAAATAATAGAACAAAAAATAGGCATCATTATTACATTGAGTGTTTGTTGAACTGAGACTTTCTAAGAAATCTTGGAAACCGGTGTTCTGGGCTGTAAATTTCAAAGTTTTGTTCTCTCTGCCGCTGTTTTCCTTCCTTTTCCATCCCTTGGCCCCTTTCCTCTGACAGTATTTTTTCTGTCAACAGAAAAAAAAAAAAAAAAAAACAGGCCATGAAGCAGTCTGCTGGTATTGAAGAAATGTCTCTGCTTTTAACATCTTGACTTTAGCACAGATTTTCTTTCTCGGAGCTGTCTCTTCCTGTTTCCCTGGGCTATCTTTGCCTAATTTTTATCATAGTAATTGTCTGGGTAAAAGAACATTCCCCAGCTCTGCAAATATATCACACTACATTTGCTTCTATTTATACAGGTCTCTTCCCCACGATGGGTAGAGGCATGGTTATTTATGTCTACATATATATGTATATATAAGGATTATTTTTCCCTACAAAACTCCCTGGCTTTCCATCTCTTCAATGGAACTTTAAAACCTCCAGGCAGATTATATCAATGCTTCATCAGACTTCCATTGTCCAGGCAACAGACAATAAGCTGAATGGTTCCAAAAGAAAATCACTACCTGCTGATAGCCAGGGGAGATGTCACTTACCAGATGTCTGGCTTTCATTGTTGCTAACTTGTTTAATTTCTGCACCCAGCAATGAAAGTGCTTTGATCCTTCAAAGCAGAATGTGTTTTGTACCAATTGATTCCAAATGGCCTCTCTTTAGATTGAATTTTTATTTTATTTGGTTGAATGGTTTTGTTTCATTTAAGCCTATATTTATGTGGAAAATTCAAATAATGCATTCCAATTTGCATTTCAAAAAAAAAGAATCTTCGTGTTTATGAAATCACTTTTGAGTTGCAATTACAGTTATTTGTCTGTGGGATACACAACATGTAATTGGGTCAACACTGTTAATGAGGGACTAGTGTTATTGTTAATGAGCTACTAGTGATAGTTTCAATGTTTCATCCCCAGCAGGTGGCAAATACAATATGTTAAGATAGATAATTATGTTAATGTCTCAAATATCAACAGACCAAAGAAGTCATTAAAAACACGAAACTAAGAGGTTAAAAGGGACAAACACATGAAATGAACTCTACTTTTACCCAAAGGACATTATGTTCCCCTTCAAAGAAATTTCATGGAATATCTCAATGTCCACTTCTGTCAATTCATGGCTCATCAAATGACAAGTTTTAAAAAAGCAGATTGGTCACAGCTAGTTTGGGGACACCATTGAATTGATTCTCCAAACCTGAAGTTTCCCAAGTTCAAACTTTTTTATATGTGGCCATTAATAGACCTTTGATACTTTGAGCTTGACATACTTAAGGGTAAACTTTACACAGGTAAAAACAAGAGCTTTATTTTTCTGCCCTGATAAAGTCATTGCATGGAACACTCAAAGTGACAAATAGACAATCTGCTTCCCAGTCTATAAGCAGCTTAAAAAACCATGAGAGAGGCAAAACATATACAGACAAGATACAAGCACCAGACGTGTAGTGGAGATAACATGGAACTTGAAATAAGAAAATGTGAGCAAGAGTTGCTGGGAAGGTCTTTAAAGAGAAGCAAGTTTTTATTAGACATACT
Organism: Sciurus vulgaris; assembly: GCF_902686455.1. NCBI lineage: Eukaryota > Metazoa > Chordata > Mammalia > Rodentia > Sciuridae > Sciurus > Sciurus vulgaris. The sequence goes on along the minus strand of NC_136474.1, from coordinate 75,749,966 downwards.
TTTGCTTGCAAGTATAGAATGCCTAATTAACAGCGGCTTTAACAGTGAAAACTTTCAAATCTGCCACATGTAAAGAACTTTGAATTTATGAAATCCTGGGTTTGGACCAGCAGCTCACTGGTGTCATCAAAGACATAAAATACTTTGTTTTTCTTCTCTGCTTTTTTCACAGTAATAGATAATACTTGGTCACAGAATGATGCATCAAGCAATGCTTAGTTACCTGATAGTAGATGAGGAAAAAAAAAAGAAACTTGTTTTTTATCTAAGCCCTTCTTAGGAGACTAATACCCCCACAATGGCCATTGGCATGAGTCCTATACTCAACCTTTAAAGCAGCCATTAACAGAAGAATGGGTATCAGGGTCACCACAAAAGACAGAGACCAGGTGTGGACAACTGAGATGAGTCTGGAAGAGTCTGGTTTGTAGGTAACAAAATGAAATCAGGAACCCAACGTAAAAAGGGCAAGAGTGGAGTAATAAGTTAAAAACTGAGCCAAGACCCCCATTCCCAGACCACAGTCTCCACAGGTACCAGATGGAAACCAAAGAGTGGAAATCTGAGGCTGGGGTAAAAATAGAGCAATGAACACTCTGCAATCCAGCTGCCAAACTGGCAAAAAATATAAACTATACACACGAGGAGATACTGGGCAAGGAAATGGTACAACAGCTTCAGGTGGGTTTTGCAAATTATCTCTTGGCTAGTGGTGTTTTTGTCAGTATTTGCTGTAACTCTCAGATGAAAACTTGGAAATAGTTCAGAACACCCAATGTAACATCTGAGACAAATTTACTTAGATGGCTAGATTCTACCCATGAATCATAGAAGCACTGCCTGATCAACCTCAATGACCCCATACCTAAATACACATCAGCACTACCCGGAGACGCTTTCAAAAGCAAGGATTATCAAACCTATAGTAGATCTTTGGAACCAAACTTCCAAAAGTTAAGCCCCCCAAAAATGTTCCAGAGTGCTATTAAGAACATAAAAGCCAACAGATGGCTAGTGGTGGCACTCAGCTTCTCCTAGGCCACAGCATGGTGACAAACCCAAACCCTGGGTGGATTACAACAGCCAGGGGCTGCTTCTTACTCATGTTATACATCAGCTATGGGTTGAAGGGTTCCAGAGCTTTACCGCATGTATCTTCCCCATCCTGAGGATTGAGTCCACCATTTTTCAATTTTTTTCTATGTTTACGTACTTCCTGTTTATCTGTACTCTCTACATAAATTTTGCCTCACACCCCAGGAATTAATTTTACCACATTGGGTTCATTGTCACTATTGAGAATGTATGGTCCAGTCTGAAGAATTAGCTTTATAGCATGGAAGGGAGAAAGCTTTGCTGGGTAAACTACGGGATGTGTTTAGAAGTTTTGCTTGGACGAGGCTCACGTCCTATCTGCTCACTTTCACTGGCCATACTTGATGTCAAGAGTGTCAGGGAGTATTTTCCTCCCCTTAGGAAGCAATGAATGTTCCATGATAAACTATAGGGAAGGTAGAGAATAACTGGGAACAGTAATTCAAGCTACCACCCACCCTATCCTCAAGTGGAGAAGCAGAAACAAAATAGAAAATCCTATTTCCATTCCCTAATCACAACCATCATCCATCTGTTCACAAGGAAGATGCTTCATGTCACATGGCATCAAGAAACATAACCAGAGTGGACATAAGCCACATAATGTTATGCTGGTTAGAATGTTTTAGAATGGGGGAAAACCTAAAGCTGGAAAGTGTTCATACCAAAATAGTAGATCAAAAAATTTTAAAGATAATTATAACTTGGGCTTATATGACACAATAAGGTCAAGAAAAAGTAGGATGTTAGAACTAGAGAATAACATAAAATTTGGAAGAAATAATTATAAGAAAATAGTGAAAGGAGGCGCCACTTCATTTATTTGCAAATGTTTTTCATACCTAGCTTGTGTACTAATTCCTAAATTCATGATTAAAAGATGACAGGTTGGAACTATCAAGGGTAACTGTCCCCTTCTCAGATCAGACTACAATATGAAGAAGGTAGAATTTTCTTTCAAAAAGGAGAAAGTTACAAAATTATAAATAATATTTCCAGGCAACAATCATCTTTGACCCCTAAGATATCAGAGGAACAATACGACATCTGCTTTCTTTATTTTATTTTATTTTTTGCTTTCTAATAATGGAACCCTCTGATGCACATCGTTCATTTGTTGACCCTAATTCAACTTTTTTATAGCTGGCTTTCAGTCATAGACTGCTTCAAACACTATTGTCTACAAAAGACTTTTGAAAACAGATAAATATTTAGCTTAAATCCTACCTTACTGTTTCTACTGCATGACATTTTGCAAATATCCCTTGTTAGAAGTTTACAGCCTCTGACAAGAAGATAAAACAAAGTCAAGAGCAAACATCAGAAGGCCATGTGAGCAAGTCCCTCTCTAGTCCCAGGGCTGCGATAACTGTGCCACAGCATGACAAGTACACTCTTTCTCTTGAACTTTCAAACCCCTCCCCGAAGCAAAAGATGTTCCCAGAAACCAGTTTCTTTGTGGATAAAGAACAATATCTACATTGGACAAGAAATGACTTTTAATTGATTTTTAAATTTTAATGCTGACACTAATTTTAGCAAACGCTCCCTAAAATGAACTGATAATGATGAATGCATTGATAAATCAGCTCAATGGTCAGCTTCTCTGAAACATGTATGTGAAGTATTTTGAGGCACTGAAAGAATTTACCAAGAACCAACTGACTACCTTAACCAATAGCCAAATGTGTCAATCATCAATCTTATACATCCTGAATTCAAGCATTGCTTTCAATTCTCCATCTTATTACCCTATTACAGACCACCATCATTCACTTGAAAAAGAGATGCTTACAAGAAAATTAAACAAACTTCTCTCTCTATTCTCTCTCCTCATTCCACATCAATCTCTACACAATAACCAGAGTATTCCTCCAGAAACAGGAAATCTATTCATGTCATTACTTCTCTACCATCACCTCAAAACAATTCAATAAGTTCCACTAATCTCAGGACAAAGGAGTCACTAACATGACTCACAAGGGACATGGTGATTTTTGTCCCCTACCTACTTTTCTACTGTCACATCCTGCCGTTCATTTCCCAGACCTCAATTATATTTTCTTATGCTTCTGGGCCCCTTGGTGAAAATTCCCTTAAGTAGATAACTTTTTCCCCCTTTCCTATCCTTTCCACCTATTGAAAGTCTGTTCAGGTGAATTTTTAAGTTTCTATCTTGATGTTGCTTCCAAATTGAAAACCTTCTCTTACCACCCCTTTTAAGATCAAAATAAAAACTCCTCTCATCCATTTTCATTGAACACTAACTTCCTCCACATCCCCCCACACATACACCCACATTAGGTCATAAAATTAATGTGTGTGCTGCTCTACTCTTTTGACTCCAGAACCTGGTATAATACATGGCACATAGAGTTTTTTCTCATTAATGAATTTTATTTATTATGACTATTTGTTTGAAAAAGAAATGCTGAAGGCATTTTGTTCTAGAAGAGTAGGCAGATTTGGCCGATAGCAATAGACATGGAAACACATGTTACATAACTTGGCAGCGGTCAGAAACTACAGAGAATGCAAGACATCCAACCCATGGAGGTGAGAGTGAAGCAAAATTGAATCCATACTCCAGTGTCAATGATGACAAATGGGGGCGGCCAGGTGTGGGGCCAAAGCCTTCCCAAAAGTGATAACCTGAGTCAAAGAACTCAGAGAAGAGGAATCTTCCAGCATACCTGTACGAGCTAGGCAGAACGTTAAGATGGAGCAGATGAAAACACAGGGACCAGCTGGACAATTTGGAGATCAAAGACACTTGGGAGCTGAGAATGACAAGACTATCATGTGCAATCCCCTGAGGATTGCTGCCTTGAAAGTTTTGAGTCAAACTTCAGTGGAATATTCTACAATGCCACCAGTCTCTTCTTTTCCTAAGTATCCAGTAGAACAAGTCTCCTAGGGCAAGACAAGGCTTTGCATGAAAAAAAAAAAATTGTTCTCTACTAGAGTACTCCCACAGAAAACAAGCAAACAAGCAAGTCACCCACTTTGGTCTGCATACACTTAATAATTCCAAAGGTTTGACCTATAACATTAAACTTGAAGCAATTAGATTCATATCATGATAAATGAATCTCTAGGCTTAGCAATAGATATAAGCTTGTATTTGACTCTTAGACTGGGAAAATTTGATCTGATCTTTGATCATGGGCTATTTACTTAACTTTCTTGGGCCTCAGTTTTCTCATTCATAAAATGAACATAGTATCTACTCACAAGACATGACTTTATGTAAGACATAGCAGTTTAGGCTCATATAACAAAGTACCAAACACTGGGTGATTTAAACAACAAACCTTTATTTTTTACAACTATAACTGGAAAATCCAAGATCAAGATGCTGAAAGATTTAGTGTCTTGTGAGGACCCTTTTCCTTGCCTGTGGACAGCTGACTTCTCACTGTGCCCTAACACAGGAGGGAGGGAGGGAGGAAGAGAGAGAGAAGAGAGCACAGAAGCACAGGCTGGCATCTTCCTTTCCAAAAAGAGCACTAATCTCAACATGGGGGCTTTACACTCATGACCTAATTAGCTCCCAAAGGCCGAGCCTACAAATACCATCACTTTGGGGGTTAGGGGTATTACATGAATTTGGGAATACACAAATATAAGCTCACTGCAACATGTATGTTCGTGAAAGCATCAAGCACAGTGCATGGCAAATCAATGATTCCTTCCTGTTCATCTTCCAGAGTCCAGTACAGACCAGTGCACAATAAGTGGACGGACTACAAGAAATTCTGCTTTTCAACCAAGAGTGTTGCTTGGAGAGGAGAATCCTGCAGAAAATGCATGATATTGTCAGCACACTCCTCATATCCAGGAGATGTTCTCTTTGATTCACAATGAGCACTCAATCTGCTTTTCTCATTTCCCCACTAGACCAGAACTTGATTCCAGGTGATTATCAGATGAGTTCTTAACCATATCTTCACTGTTCTTCATTCCTCACGCCTAACATACTGCCTGGCATACAGTTGGTGCTGAATAAATATCTATGGGATATACAGATGTTTGAATTGCTACTGCCATTTATTGCATTTTATCTGTTACCAACTATATGGTAAAGATATTTCATGTCAATATTTCTGTGCCAGTGAATATCATTTCCAGAGATAAATATTTAGAAAATGCTGAGAAGAGATTATTCTAGCATTACATAGAACACAAGGATAAAGCTCCCAAACTTGACATTTAGCTTACCCTAGACCATCGTAAGACATATTGCAAATCCTTTCACAGAAAACGTGTATCCCTAGGACAAAATAAATGCAATAAGTAGAATTGGGCATAATTAGCAAGGGACCATTCCCCACCCTTTCGTGTTAATCTCTGCTCCTCATCTGTCTGTATTTTCAAACAGACTTTGCTCTGCGCATGACTCATTCACACCTGGAGATTCTTTGCATTTGACCGTTCTCTCATGCCATACAGCACACTAATTTTTTTTAATTCACCAGCTTAACTACTTTAAGTGTGTAATTTTCACATAAAATACATTCTTAATGTTGTGCAACTAGCACCACCATCCATCTCTGTAACTCCTTTCATCTCATAAAACTGAAACTCTGTGCCCATTAACAATAATGCCCCATTCTGCCCTCTCCCCAGACCCTGGCAACAGCCATTCTGCTTTTTGTCTCTGTGATTTTGACTCCTCTCCATGTCTCTTATAAGTGGAGTCATACAATATTGGTCTTTTTATTTCTGACTGCGTCACTTGGTATAATGCTCATCCATGCTGTAGTATATGTCAGAATTTTCTTCCTTTGTCAGGACGGATAACACTTTATGTATGTTAATGACTCATCTTGCTTTCCTTTCATCTGATGATAAACACTTGTGTTCTTACATATTTTAGCCATTATGAATAATGTTACTATGAACTTGAATGTGAAAATATGTCCTCAAGACAAAGAACCCAATCAGTAAATGGGCAAAGGAACTAAATGGACCCTTAACAGAAGAAGAAATATGAATGGTTAACAATGTTCAACAGCTCTAGCAATTACAGAAATGCAAATTAAAACTGCACTGAGATTCTATCTCACTCCAGTCAGAATGGAAATTATCAAGAATATAAGTAACAATTAATGTTGGTGAGGATGTGGGGGAAAAGGTACACTCATACATTGCTGGTGGAACTGCAGATTGGTGCAACCACTATGGAAAGCAGTATGGAGAGTCCTCAAAAAATTTGGAATGGATCCCTCCCTAGTGTCTTTAGACTACTGGTAGTCTAAGGCACATGAGGAGAGAGGGATGCCACCCAAATGACTGATTCTAAATTCCTCAGACTTTTACTTGACTCACATTTAATGTCCCCAAGTATATCATGAGGTGCTTCCTTTGGACAGGAGGAATTAAAAGATTAAAAGCCAGAGTCCCTTTTTTGGTTTGCTTACACCTTCTGCCACAGAAGGTTAATGTCATAGTTGCAAAAAGTTCCTAGAAACTTGTCCAATCAGGGAGTAACAATGGAAGATATTGTCTGTTGTCTCCAGGACCATTCATCAAGGGGTCCAAATGCTCCCCTTAACAACAATAAAACTATGACACCAATCTCTCTTATTCCATGAAGAATTATAGGAATATGTTCCTTACCTTGTAACACACATCTTCTTGATCATTATCCCTGTGGCCAAAAAGAGGGTACAAGATCCACTTGTCAAAGGAAACCACTCTGCCTTCAGACTACTGTGTCTTCACTCATCTCAAATATTGGGTCATGGTAGTTGTTTTGATAAGCCAGTCTCCATGCTGGTACTACTGTGTGTTGAAGTCTTCACATTCCGACAGACCAGAACGATGGAGATGATGCTGAGAGCGCTTCATGGGCTAGCTAAAGCTCTTTTTTATCCTTATAGCATATAGCATATGATTCCTCCTTTAGGATTATCAAAATCTCTCAAATCTCTTATAGGAAATGATGATTAAAGTATTTTTTCTTTTTGTTATTTGATCAAATATCACTTTTTAAGTTTTTACTAATATGTCAAATCCAAGAGTTTAGAAACCAGTAGGCCGTAGGTGTAGCTTAAGACCAAGTTGCAGAATAAACCATATTTGACCATGCCACGACCTTTCCAGGGATTCTACCTTTCAGACCCCTCTGGATTTCCCTCTGGTTCCTCATGGCATCCTGCAGGTATCACTCTGAAGATCTGCCCCTGCCCCTTTCCCAACTTCTACTGGGAATCCAGTTGGTTTTTCAAGTCGCATATGTTTTTTTAATCAGCTACTCAGGGTTGGGTTCTGTGAAAAGGAATAAAATCCTTCCCTCATTCTCAAGATGACTCTAATTTAATGAGGGACACAGGCTTCTATAAAATAAACCACAGGAAAATTTTAGAACTCTACTTGAGGAACAGAGAGTTATGAAGATAGAGAGGAGGGAAGCCCTCCGCTGGGGGGTGGGAGATCCACAGAGGAAGGCCCTGATTTCTAAGTAGGATTCCCTGGAGGAAAAGGGAATCATGTTCCAACAAAAAATTACAAAGGCTCTGTTTTTATCACTCTTCTGTTTGTATCATGCCAACATACATGATATACGTGTATACTTAGAATGTACTTCTCCAGACAGACCATGATACTGAATGATAACCAAGCTAAGTGTTATGGTTTGGAAATGAGGTGTTCCCCCAAACACTCATGTTTGAGACAATGAAAGAACATTCAGAGGTGAAATGAGTTGAGAGTTGTAACATAATCACACAGACTAATCCACAGATATGGATTAACTGGGTGATAAGTGTAAGCACGTAAGTCGTAGCTGGAGGAAACAACTCACTGGGGACATGCCTTTGGTATTTACATTTTGTCCCTAGTGAGCAGAGCTCTCTCTCTCTCTCTCTGCTTCCTGACTGTTCTTTTCTGAGTTACTCTCCTTTACCAACACCCGATCCCACCAGCATGATGTTCTGCCTCACCCTTGGGTCCAGAGCTATGGTGTCAGCCAACCTTGGACTGAACCTCTTAAACCTTAAACCAAAATAAACTTTTCCTCCTCTATGTTATTTTTGTAAGGCTTTTGGTCACAGCAATGAAAAAACTGACTGAAACACTAAGTAAGAAAAATCTAGTTGAATCTAGTTGGCAGTGATTATTTTGCATGCTAAGAATTTTAAGTATTCAGGGAAACATGGATCAGCTCAATTGGGTGTGATTGGTAAAGAGGGTAGCATTCTAATGATTGTAGAGCGGATAAATGGAATCCAATGAGGTGTTACTCTCCCAGAAAGAAACAGTACCAGGATGTCTTTTATGGAACTTGGTCAAGTTTTGAAGCAAAATTGTTAATATCCAGGAAAGAGTAAAAAAACTAAAAAAAAAGTATTAGTCTGGCATACTGTTTGATAAGTCAGTACCTATGCAGCTGAGAGAATTTAAAGATGCCTTGCCATCCACGTCATTCATTTTAGTTGTTAGTCCCATAGAACCTTGAAGGACAATGTAGTATATAACCTCCAGCTCACACGTGCAGGGTCTGTCTAATAACCTAGTTAGTTCATACTTTGAATACCCTTTAATTGGATCCATGAAGGTCAGTGCATTGCACATCTAAGTTTATTGACCTCAAGAAAAATATTTCTTTTTTACAAATGGAAAATGAACTCATGGAAAAATTAATTTTTCATCAAAGAATGCAAATTAAAACCAAAAAAAGCATAGAATGGTTTACATACCACATTGTAAAAGGCTAAAAGGTTAGTGTCTGCTGTGTGAGGATGCAGAGAAAGAATGTGCTGTACTCCTGGAGAGAGCAAACCGTTCTAACCTTCCCAAAGGGCATTTCGTAATATGTATCAAAAGTCTCAAAAATTGCACATATCCTTTGACCTAGCAATTCTATTTGGTGAAATTTGTCTTAAGGAAATAAATGAATATGTGATAAAACTGGAAATAATTTTAAAGTACAACAGTAGGATATTGTATTCAAATATTATAATTCATCCATAAGATTGTGTGCAATGAAATCTTTAAAAATGCAGGTGCTAGCATTTATTTGGTGGCGGGAAGAGGTGCTCATGATAAAATAGTTAAAGAACAAATATAACTGTGATTTCATTTGAATGAAATATATACAGCATACACTAAATAATCATGCACACAAAAATTATGAAGCGATATAAATCAGAATGTAAACCATAGTTATATTAGTATAGAGCAATTATTGATGGCTTAATTTTGAAATGTTTTCATTTTACATGCTTGCATGATAAGTGGTCATGGGAGAAGGGAGTAACAATGGAGGATACATGTTACAAACAGAAGAGTGACAGGCAGATAGGAGCTGAGCTGAACACAGAAGTAGCACAGGAAAGCAGCCAGCGATTTGGCTTGGACCAACCGCCATTACTTAGTGAGACATAGAGAGCTGTTTTCTCTCTTCACTGCTCACTCTGCTTGTATGATTAACCAGATATTTTCTAACTCTATTCAGGACCATTTCAAGCCCAGAAGATTTAGTACCTGTTACTTGGTACCTATTAACTTGAATACCAAGAAACATTTGACCTTGAAATGTAACTACTAGCAATAAGGCCAGAAGACCCATCACAAAGATCAGATATCACTAGACTTTATTTTTCTCTACCTCATGATGGTCTAAGGAGAAGACTGGAGGAGAGAAAAGGGGAAGATCATAGGGACTAAAGCATGTTTTCAGTATTCAGTTCCATAATAAGCCATCTTTACAATACATAAAACTGGTCACAGGGAGAGAAAATGGGCTGACTCCATGCACACTCAGAGCATTATTGAAAATTAACTAAAGTCAGCATCTTCATTCTACAAAAGGAAGTATTCCAAACTATACCAACTAGTTGTATAAGACTTTATAATTCTACACTGCCATCACTGACCTGAGGGAACTGACCTACAATGAAAGAGGACTTCAAGAGGAATAAGGCTAAGTCATGCAGAAGAGAACCATTTAAAAGCATTTGTTCATTTAATAATACTCAAGGGCAAATGGAGATGTTCAGCTTTATTTGCTTTTGAACTTCTCAAACTGCTGTCTTCTTCTCCTCTTTTAGAACTTAAATTCTACCTGTACCAAATATAGAGAGCTACCAACATATCTTTCTGCCATGGATTTGTTCAATTTCTTCAATGTCTCATGAATCAAGCATGTTCACAGCTCAGTTCTGCTTAAAGACTATACCTCCCTCCTCTCTCACTACCCCAGTCCATTCAAATCTTTTTTATCCTTTCATCAGGGCTGAGGTAGGATCTCACTTCTAGGAGTAAGACCTTCAGACTCGTTCGTTTTCATCAGTTCTGCTCTGTTCTGGCATGTCTTTGTACTCACTATGTGAACTTATTTTCAATCATATTCTCCCTTAGAAACTCTGATATTTTTCCTATGCATCAGTTTTATGTCTCCAGAATGGAAGCTTTTTTAGGGTAAAGATTGCATCTTGTAGTGCTGTGTAGTCACTGAGGACTTTTAGTAAATATGCTGTAAATCTTCTTTATGGGTGGTTAAGAGGATGATAAATATGTACATTCACAGACTTATAAAAAAAAATACACACACATGTAGACAAGGCGTCAAGCCTAAAAGGAAATTGATAACCTTCAACCCTCCTAAGTGATGTCCATTGGTGTTGGGGCACCATGTCATGTGCCCCAGAGTGCAGTCTGTATGTGGACGGGCTGTAGAAGCACAGGGTGTCTTGCAAGGCACAGTTAGAGGTGGGCAGGATCCCACACTAGAAAATGTGGTTGAACTAATATAATATACACTTCAGGGAACAGACATTAAACTTTAAGTACCTAAAATTTTGTAACATTGACTAGAGTCTTCTTGATTCCATATGGAAACACAGAAGCTGACCCAGTTGATAAGCTAGCTTGACTCTTCCAGTATGGCAATTCTATTTCTGCCCAGGCCTGGCTGTATATAGGCCCTTCACTGTGGCTGCTAAATGTAGCTGCAAGGGCAGTTGACCCTCCTCCATCCTGCTGATGGCCATCTGCTAATGGTCAGACATCAGGGGCTCTGGCCATACAACCCAGCAGTGCTGTAGTCCTGTTCCAGCACCTGCTCATTAGCCCTGTTCACAGCTGGATAGGACCAAGAAGGGAGGGCGGAGCTGCTGGTAGATCTGCTTTATAGATAACATCATTCGGAGTGAAGATATTTTTAACCTTTCTTGGTTTTCCAAGGTGAGAAACAGAGTGATAGAGATATTGCAATGTGCATTTTGTGGGATTATTGCAAATGCGAACTTGAAATCCACTTCATAGTGAAGACCTTGCACTCTGGCAGCCCAGGAACTCTGGGATAATACTGACAACAAACTTTTGTTTTTTTTTTTTTTTTCAAAATGGCCCTCATTTAAAATTAGCACACAGTGCAGTGCTAGCACACCGTGTGTGTGTGTGTGTGTGTGTGTGTGTGTGTGTGTGTGTGTATGTGTGCACACATGCCTTAGTGTATATATAGAGAAAGACAGAGATGGTAACATGTTTGGTCTTATGTTATCAAAATGTCCATAAAATGAAATCATTTTTGAAAATCATATTATAAGCAGAATATTTTCAGAAAAATAAAATATGCAAAGAATATGCTGCAAAATTTAAAGCAATAATATGTAAGGCAAATAATGAGTATTTTAAATGTATTATCTCTGTGTTGTTGGCCTTTACTATAAGCATTCTCTAATCAGATAATCAGAATTAATTAGAAAAAAATAATGACATATCTCTTGCGACAGCTCTTCGAAGATCTGTGACATCCACTTCCTAGTGTCAGGATAGCTGATGTTCCTACAAACACCAGCTGGGTTACAGAGTTAGACCTTCCTAGAGCTTTACCACCTGAAGAAAGAAACTCAAGACAGAGCCTCTGGCCAGTCTTTCTGTAAGTTAAATAGCAACATTTTTCATCTGCTACTCTCAGACATGTAAGCATCTAGCCAGAATCCTGGGAGTTTCAGCAAACAAAGGAATTGGAACATTGTTTTCACAATTTTTTAATTGTCTAATCCAAGAAGCTAAAGTGTATTTGCTTCTAAAATAAAGGGAAGAAAAGCAAAGGTCATGGGGGTGATTGGCTCTCCTGCTCCATGAAAAAGAACAAGGTGACACTGGGTGACATGTAACAGCAAGACATTAGAAATGGCATAGGAGTATCCAATTGTAATTAACCTCTGGAACTCCCTGCCCTGTGGTGTTAGTAAGGTCAGTATCTTAGCTGGCTTTCGAAAATAGTGTTGGAAGGTGATGTGCATTCAAACTAGAACCCACAATTATACCAGGTGTGCTTAAAATTATTAGCACCAACTATCTCTCCAGACATGGCAAGAGGATTTTTGGCTAGTGTTGAGAAATCACTCTAATGCTGATACATGCAAATTGGCTGCAAGCTAGTTTGTTGGATAAAACAACGATGTGGTAGCAGCCAAAGTCACTTGTATTGTTTAGTACTTCACCACTCAGAAATTGCTCTCCTTTACACCTCCACATCATTTCTACTGCATTTGTAAGGCATGCTGTTATTTTTTACCATTGCACAGATATAGAACACAAACCTCAGAGAACCTGATTGCTCAGTATAAAGTAGAGCTCTACTTCCAACCAACATGTATGATGTATGGACCACCAATCTCTGGCCTCCTCCTTCATGTTGGACCTGTGGTTACTTATGGGAATCACCCAGACCTTTACACAATAATAACATCAGAGTCTCTCTCCTCCCCCAGCAGATTCTGGTTTATTTGGGGTCTGGAAGTTATTTTTTCTAAGAGCTCCTCAATAGACTCAAATATGAAGCCAAGACTGAGAATCACCATGATGGGTGAAAATGATCACCCCCCACTGTGTGTACTGCACAGACTATACTGTTTCATGATACCATGAATCTTTCCCATCAGTGGAGGATAAAGACCAATGCTTTCAAACCCATGCTCTATATCGGTTGAATAGGTGCTGGCCTAGCTGGTGTAATTCAACAATCACTGATGGATGTGAGTAGGCAGAGATAGAGAAAATTAGAAGATGAGTCAGAGGTTTCTAAGTTGGGTATTGGGGTAGGTTGTGATGACATTAACTGAAACAAGTAAAGCTGTAGAGGGAACAAGTTTGCAGAAATATTGTTTGAAAAATCCAGGGGTGAAACCTCTACATTCAGCAAGTTCAAAGCCCTAGATTATTGCTGTTTCAGCTCCTACCTCATTCTATGATCCAGTCATTTCTTTACTCCAGATTAAGAGGAGAAAATATGATGAATATGAAAGTGCTTGGGTGAAAATGTATGGAAACATATGCAAATAAGCAACCTCATTATCATCCAGTCAAGATAAATTTATTATGTCATGATCACAGGATTCTAGGAGCCTGTGCCAAAGTGCCCCTAAGTCTAGACTTGTCTCCTCCAGACCAGCAGCTGAGACAAAGAAAATAAAGGTGCACAATTCTTCTTTACCCAGAAAATTATTCTAAAAATATTTATGGGGGCTGGAACCAAAGACAGGGAGTCAGAATCGGCTTTCTATGGCACAGACATGCTGCCCAGGGAGGCCACAGAAAAGTGGGCAGGAGGCCAGAGAAAGGCTTTGAACTCAGGTGCCCTGATTGGGTGAAGTCATGAGATAGATTCAGGAGCACAGGTACAGGCTGGGGATGAACCAAGAACAAGTCAGAAAGTAAGGAGCAAATAGGAAGTTAGATGGAATAGACTGAGAGGAAAATGCACTAGTCCAACTCAGGCTAGGGATGCTAGTAAACTCAAAGAGGTAGAAGGTAGCAAGATGTTCTGCTGGGACCAGAGGCAGCATTCAAAAGGATTCATGTGGTTCTCTGGTAGTAGAATATTGAGCTCAGCTCAACCCCCGATGAGCAGAGGGGCCCATTTTCAGGGGGACAGAGGCTCTCCCTTCAGAAAGGTTCAATAGTTTCACCAAATGCAACAAATCACCTTTGGGAAGGAGGGACTCTCAGGGTCACTAAAGTCATAGCTGCTGAATTTATTTACCAATATTGGGCAAGGGCCCTGGCACTGGGGTTTTTGGTCAAGACTCTGATGTCAATCAGGGTAATGGCACCAGAGAACAGTTACAACCCTAGCAAAATTGCTTGTTCAGGCAGGGACTCACTACAGTCTTGGTGACCTGAAAAAAAAAATTAAAACAAAATCTTTTCCAATTTTTTAAGGATCTAAGGATAAATATTAATGGTCTATCCTTAATCAAATATGTCACATTTTAATGATTACAAAAATATAATCAAATGCAAACCAATCTCAAGAACTTATTAACATTATAAATACAGGCTCTGTAGGGTCCGACCATGGAACTCTGACCTCCCAAAAAGTTGCCTTCCTTCCCTGGGTCTCAGGACTTTAGGACGGAGGTTGTGAAATGAAGGAATAGTGTCACAGCATCCCTGAGTGTTCCTCCAGTTTGTCTAAGGAATACAAATAAAGCCAGCAGGATTCTAAATGAAAGCAATTCTACCTTGCTCAGTTATTCAACCTGTAGATGTTAAACACCTGGCCCTGAGTTGGAAGCGATTCTAAATCTCACAAGAAAATTGTAGAGAAAAGAGCCAGCATTTTGGTGGCAGGGTGAAGAATCATATCTGAAGAGAGAAGTCCTACCCCAGCACTGCCCAGCTGCAGTTCCCTGAAGGACAGCTCCCACAGCACATAGGCTGCTTCCACAACCCAAACTCCACACTGAGGGGCTGCAGCCTGGGGAGCTGCGGATTTTCCAGTCACCCAGTGTCATCTCAGGAAAGCAAGAGAAAATAGGAGAAATGACCAAAGACAGGTGACCCGTTGACCTCTCTGTCATCTAGCTTGCTAAGGTGTGTCTGCTCCAATAGCTCTTGAGCACAGTGGGCACCTCAAGTCCCAAAATAGCAGCCTGCTACTACTATTCACTTCCCTCCCCTTAATGTCCTGAAGGATATCATAATCTCTGTGGCCTGTAACGCTGCAGACACAGGGGCAAGTTACTTGGAATAAGCAAAATTAAAAAAAAAAAAAAGGTATGGAATGAGACAGACATCATTACCTTATGTACATGTATGATTACACGAATGGTGTGAATCTACATCGTGCACAACCATAGAAATGAAAAGATGTTCCCCATTGTTGTACAATGAATCAAAATGCAGTCTGCAAAAATAAAAAAAATAATTCTAAAAAAGTACAAATACTTTCTATCTTCTCAGTAAGCAATATAGCAGTGAAAAATAAAGAAAACAAATTAGAAATTAAAATTTCACTTTTAAGAGAAAAACATGGATTTCCAAGTACAAGTTGAAAATTCTTGTTTGAAATGCTTAGGTCTAGAAATGTTTTGGATTTTTTTTTTTTTAAGATTGTGGAATATTTGCATGTGCATATTGAGATAATCTTGGAAATGGAACCCAAATCTATACACAAAATTCTTTCATGTTTCCTGTATACCTTATGCACATAAAATGAAGGCCCTTTTATAGTGTTTTTAAATATTTTTGTGTATGAAACAAAGTGTGTGCAAAACAAAGTTGAGAATAGGTGTGGGACTGTCCACTTTTGGAGTCATGTAAGCCTTCAAAAAGTTTTGGATTTTGGAGCGTTTTGAATTTCAGATTTTCATATCAGAGATGCTCAGCCTGTATTAGAGAAGTACTAAGTTCTTCTAAAGTACCGTCCAACATGGTAGCCCCTGGGTTCATGGGGTTATTTAAATTTAATTAATTAAAATTAAATGGAATTAAAACTGTAGTTCTTGCGTTACACTGACGACATTTTTAGTATTCAGTTGTCACTGTGTTAGTGGCTACCATATTGAAAAGTACAGACACAGGAAATTGTATTGAACAGAGATGATCTAAAAACTAAATAGGTCACAAAAAATAACAGTAACAATGATGTTGCCTCCCATAACACTTTCAACTTTGAAGAAAATATTAACTGTCACTATTTGTTGGCTAACCTCCGCCGGTTTCCTTTACCCTTGGCACTTTCCCTCAGCTCAGATCCAGTTGTCAAGTAGTCAGAGTTCACAGCATTAGGACATAAGAGCAGCATTTCCTTAGTATTGGGGCAATGTCTGGATTAATGCTCATTTTAACGACAACCCAGTTTATATGCAGGCAGCTTCTCAAATGGGGTCCTCACTCCAATCTCCTCCTTGTGAGCAAATCCAATCATCTGCTCTATCTTCACTCCCACTCTTCAATTACCTCCCTCAGGTTTTTGGTGAATGGGTGACTCAGCAAGATGACTTTTAAATGAGCTTTCACATTTAGCAATTCAGCCCACATGCAAACTGGAACTGTGACTGATTTTTTAAGTAAACACACCAAGACTTTTATATCTAAATTAGTGTTTTTATTCAGAATAGTCACTCTAGCAGGTAACACTCTTCCAGATATATAGCCATTGCTCAAATCACTGCTAGAAGAGTTCTTAGGAAATTGGCTTTAAGGCAAACGTAAGTGTAAAATATTAAATTTTCTGTAAGAAGCACTGTGGATGCCTTCCCATTCTCTGCTCTTTTGTGTTTCTCCTTGAAAACTATGAGGACACAGGACTTGTAGCTTTGGTCACACAAAGCAAGATCACAAGTCTTCTGACCCTAGGAACGGTAAATATGAAACTCCAAAATTAACATGGGAGTCTCACGAGGCATGTGGGAGACATTCATAAGGTGTAACCATCTACATCTTCAGAAAAATGAGACGTTTTAATTGTACTTCCTTCTACTTTACTGTGTAAATGTGTATGCAATATTGTCCAAACAGCCACTTGCATGCCACTGGACATACATGTAAACCACAGCTTACACAGTAAAGTGGTTTCTCTCTTCTGTGTGGTTTCAAATGGGTCTTCTGTAGGCAAGATTGTATTATTTCCCTAACCTACTTGCAACACATGCATTTCAATATTTGAAACCTACATATTCATAGGAGAATTTGATTCTTAGAAACTTTTCCCAAAGTTATCTGTAATTCGAGTAGTCTGAGTTGATCATACAAAATTGTGGAGTTTAGGCTCAAAAACAAGGTATATTTAATGAAGAAACCCATTTACTTTAAGAACATGTATTAAAAATAAGAGAAAAAATTTATTAGTCCTTATAGGAAAAAATCTATTGATGTTCTTGTGTGTGTATGTGTATATGTGTGTGTGTGTGTTTATGTATATGTAAATAATTAACATGGTAAAAGTATTAAGTAATGGGACTATTCATTCATTTTTAAGTTTTTTTTTTCTTTTTAACAAATGAACCTGAGTTTCCATCCCTTCAAAGAAGTACTATTGGACATTAACTTGTAAGTCATTCAAAAAATAGATTTTTCCTACAAACAGTAGATGATATTTTCCCCTATTTTCATACATGTCCTTAAAGTGAATAGGTTTATTCATTGTAGATAACAGATAATTTCTGCAGTGATTTACAGGTACCTGAGACTCAAAGAGCACAGAGTAAGAGTCAATGAATCCAAAGAATAGAAAAAAACTAATTTTCTATCATTTTCCTCATATCCTGAGGACATAGTTGTGTACAGAACATAAAATCAGATACTTTTTTTGTGAACAGATTCACAGTACAAATTTGAGTAATAACCTCAATGCAAACATAAAGTAAGAGAGAGATGCCTCAGGAGAAAGAGTTGACAAGACTAGTCATCTCTATCCGGGTACAGGCAGGAAGGATTAATTCAGTGTCTTTGGCACAGCCCTCTGAAGCAGATAGCCCTGTGGAGGTACCCAGTATTTGCATGAGCTGCCTTTTGGATATTGCTAGAAATTTCTCTCCTCATAACACATTGCCATTGGCTCTCCTCTCATCTCCATGAAAGTACTGGCCATGAGCCCACCCTGGTTGAACAACACCCACATCTCAGAAGGAATTGGGAAACCTAGGGAAACTATTGACAGTTTCTCCAGAAGAGCAGGATGACCTGAGCAGGGCCCAGGTGCCTGTGGTTCTGAATAATGAATGTGATGATCCCAAAATCCTTTCACCCCTAACACTACCTTACCCTACCATAAGATCCAGGCTTAGTTCCTTTTGGATGGTATTTCTCTAATTTGAAAGATGATCAGAATCATGTGAGGGCACTGGTCTTTAAAAAAATAATAATAATAATAAAAAATTTTAAATCTTTACCCCAGAATCTTCAAGAGAAGAGCAATGGACACATTTTTTAATCAGAGACTCAGATGACACTGTAGTAAGAAAAGGATGGGTTACAAACCACACCGAGTCTCCACTATGCATCCTGACTTTGATCTGATTTCAGGATGAAGAGTAGAAAGCTCTGTCTGTAATTCCATATCTCAAAAAATGCCCAAATGTTAGCATTTTACCATCTGAAGAGCAAAGCCATGTTGCTCATTGTTATTCTTCCAGTAAAGTAGTGAATATCTGAATTTGTCCAGAGACAAATAGATCTATTTTCACTTTAAATGAGGAAGAAAAAATGTAGACATGTCTGCAAGCATTTAGAATTTGTGGGGCAATTATGCAAAAATACAAATGGTTGTTTTTTCCCTCTAAAAGAAAGACATGGGGAGTAAAGGAAACAGTTTTCAAATTTGGCTGTAAAATGACCTTTGTTACCAATGAACACACAGGAGCCACAATAGTGAAATGAAATACAATCAAGTGGCATATGGATGTTCCCTCCCACCCTGGGTTGCTTAGCGCTTCACTTTGCCTTAGGCTGGCTTTGAACTCCTGGTCCTCCTGTCTCAGCCTTCTGGGCCGCTGGGATTATAGACATGCACCACTTCACCTGGTGATACCCACCCTATCTTTATTAGAATAGATAAATTTTAGAAAAAATAATTAAAGAATACCAAATGATGGTAAGGAGTGTAACATCCAGAACCCTCATACATTGCTGGTGGAATGCAAAATGGTATGACCACTTTGGACTATTGTATGTTTCTTGTAAACTTAAGCAAACATTTACCATGTGACTCAGTAATCTCACCCCCAGGTATTTACCTAAGAATAACAAAAGCTATGTCAACACAAAACTGCATACAAATGTTTATGGTAGGGTTTATTTATAATTTTCAAAAATTGAAATAATCAACTATTCATATATAATCAAATATATATGAATTACAGAATTTGTATATAGATAAACTGTGGTGCATCCATACAATGGTATTCAGCTCAGCACAAAAAAAAAAAAGAAAAGAAAATTTTCAAATTCATTATGTGAATGAAATAAGCCAGATACAAAAGGCTACATTCTGTACAATTCCATTTATAAGGTCATCTGGAATAGGCTAAATTAGAGGAATAGAAAACAGGTCCTGGTTCCCAGGTGACAGGAGGCACCAAAGGTTCTACTTAGGGGCTGTTTTAAGGGGTTATTTTGAGGCAATGGAACTGTTCTTGTCTTGGTTATGAAGGTAGTGGCCAAACTACATGTATTTGTCAAACCTCAAAGAAGTGCACACTGTAGAGAGTTAATTTTCAAAAGGAATAAAATGAAGCTAGATTTTAAAGTCACTAAAATAGTGGATAAAAGTCAAAATCAATATGCATTTGTTAATTTAGAACTTAGGCAACATTTTATTCCACCTGAACAGTGTTCCAATGGTTCATTCCATTTTTTAAGGTTTGAACCTTGAAGAATCTTCATGCAACTATCAAAACCTCAAGCAAGAAGTTGAACCAAGTCTCAAGATGTCCCAGCAGAGTCTTTGTGTTCTAAATGCCATGAGAATTGGCGGAGTATCTCCAGCAGTTTCTAGAGGTCCCTGCCTCAATCTGCTAGAACTGGCCAAATTTTTCTCTGATTTCTGGTTGTTGCAGGCTGCATGTGTGGGAGCTCATTAAGATCCTCAGATCACTTATTATGAGTCATTTGTAATTTTTTTTTACAGTTTCTTCCATTGAAGTAACAGAAGAAATGAGATTATTCTCTGGCTTTTTAGACCTATTTTCAAAGTGGTATAGCAAGAAAAGGGAGCATACGCTGCATAAAGACCCAAATTTTTCATGGAAATGAATTCCAGCCACATGCAATGAAGAGTCACAACGTGATTTTTTAAAGTCTGTATTGATGCAGTAAGAAATACAAACATCCTAAGCATCCTAAGATGTGTTTCATGGAGGAAAGAACCTAAAAACTGAGCCGGGCATGATGGCATATGCCTGCAATCCTAGCAACTCGGGAGACTGAGGCTAAGTCTGGACATGATGGAGGGAAGCCCTGGCAACTTAGTCAGACCCTTTCTCAAAAATAAAATCAAAAAAGCTGGGCATGTAGCTCAGAGGAGATTGCCCCTGGGTTGAACCCCCAGTACAGGGAAAAAAAAAAAAAAAAAATCTAAAAGCCAGTTTCCTCAAATCTGTCTTTTAAAATCTCAAAATAATTTTCATCCGGTTGAAATAACTCCTCTAGCCTTTTCCATATGCCCTAAATCTCAACGAACATTGACTGTGATATTCTACCCATTCTTCAAATTCAACTCAAAAGAGAATTACACACTGAGCCTTCAACAACCAAGATTTGGAACTTGGTTTTACTGGTGTGGTTTTAGATACTTGGTAAGATCCAACTTCAATATTTCCTAATCTTATCGTATGTTAAATCAAAAGAGCATGTATCAGAATTGGGAAGAATTAAAACTCAAGATTGCTGGTGGATTTCACTTCCAGTTTCTGATGTAATCAATCTGAAGTGAGATCTGAAATTTTGCATTTCTAACCACCTCCCAGGAAATACCACTGCTGAGGACCTGGGGAACACACTTTGAGAACCCCTACCCTATCTATTGCAGAAGTCAAATAAGCTACTCAGTGCAACACTGGTCTATAAAGTATAAATTGCTATTCTGTTGTAAGGGAGTCTTGTTTTGCTTATTGTACTGAATCTTTTAAGAAACCTTCTCTATCTCTCTCACCAAATTTTAGCAGATTTCTCTTTAGAAACATTCTAAATATTTTTGTACTTTTCTGGTGCAGCCAGGAGTCCACTAGGATTGAAGTCATTTTTGTTCTATTTTCATTACATCAACTACACTTCATTGAGGTCTTTCAACCCCCTGCAGTGCACAGCATACTGTCTAGCACAGAATAGGTATTATGGGTAATAAACTGTTGAGTTAAGTTGAACATCTCTTATTATGAGAACACCACTTTGCTTTCTGATGATTGTAATAAAAACACAGTAGGAACATAGTACAAAGCACGGCAATATATTATTTTCCTGAATTGGGCATCTAAAGTACATTGAAACTGAAATAATATTGACTATTTGAACAAATTGTAAACACCAAACTCTGTGTTGTACTTACATAAATGATAATTGCTAAGTAAGGAGTTTATGAGTATACGTTTTAAAAGTTGAATATAAGTCTCTTTTGAGAGGGTGCTGGGGATGGAACTGAGGCCGCACATAAGTTCTACAATGGAGCTACACCATCAGCCCTGAGTGTATTTTATGATCAATAATATAAATCTCCCATGTATGATCTTGATTGCTTGAGTAAATCTGTGTCAACTTCACTGTTTCTTCCAGAAATGGGATCTGCTACAGTTATGAAAACAGGAGCTATCTTTCCATGCTAAAAGAGTCAAATCCCTACACAAATACACAAGGTTTCTGACTGGAAATGTGGGAATGTGTCTGCAGACTGAAAAACCAGAAGTGTCCATTCTTGCAGGAGAAGAGAGTCCTGATGTTAAAGCTTCAAATGACCACTGACAATAAGGTGCTAACCCTTCCATTGTTCTTTACATTTTAACAGCTAAGTCCCATTGTTTAAGGCAAAAGAATTACATTATAATTATGGAAAATGCAAGCATTATTGATCTCGTGGGATTATACTTTAAGGGAGGCGAAGACTTACTCAAAACCCTGAAAATGATCCCCTTGTTGACAGTTATATAATTTGCTCACATAAAATTAAACTTTATCTGTGGGGACTAGGAAACTGAAAAGTCATTTTCTGAAATAAACCTTTGCAGATTCTTTGATGCATTTGTCAACATTTTCCTTTTGCATTTACAACACGTGCTCATGAAAGGAAAACTCAAAATCTGTGCCTGACTGATCACAGAAGACGCTTAGGCAGGTAAATTTTGGTTACATGTTGCTATAAAATAAGCAATTCCAAAATGGTTTAAAACAACAGCAACGTTACTCACTCTCACTGCAGTTTAGGCAGGCTTGGCAGGGATGACTCGTCGGCCCCATGTTGTTCAGGCTGGGGAAGCTCAGCTTCCAGGACAGATCACTCACATGGCTGACGAGTTGGTCATGGGTACCTAGGAGCTCCAACAAGCCTGTTGGCCAGCAGCCTGAGTTATCTGCTTGGGTTTACCTGCTGCATGGCTGCTGAAGCCAAGACGGAGGCAGTAAAACCTGCCAGTCCTGCCAAACATCACTTCCTCTGTATTCTACTGGTTAAGCTGTCACAGAACTAGTCCAAACTGAAAGGGGAAGAAATAGTGCAAGGAAAGAAGCAGGAAAGGAAACAGGGACAGTGACAAAAAGTGTGTGGCCATCTCTGATCTACTCCTACAGATTTTAGCTGAGACCAGATATTTATAAGTAAAGCAGAGGAAACCTAATTGTGTTTAATTTTAAAACAAGACAATGCTTGACATCAGTGTTTTTCCAAGTGTAGTCCCCAGAACAATAGAATCAAGAAGAAACCTGTCAGAACTGCAAATTCTTAAGTCCCTCCCCAGACTTACTGGCTGAGAAAATCTATTTAATGTTAAAATTAAAGGCCTTTTTCCCTTGACCCTAAATTGTGCTAAACCAATATATATTTAGTTGTAGTAAACAGCAATGTTTACTCAAAAGAGAGAGTAACAAATGAAGCTGAAGATCTGGATTTACTTGAAGTGATGTACAATGTTTACTTATGATTTAATGTTCTAAAACTATTGGGGTGTCTACATAATAGATATGTATCTCTGTGATGGTTAATCTTCAGCAAATATGTTTTTAGGATCATGTTGTTTTTACTTATTGTGCACTAACTATCTTATTAAATTCCAATTAAACCCATATGTGGGAATGTTAATTTAAAATACTACTAGATCTGATGACAAAATCAATTACTGGCATGGAGCCCTAGTGTTATTTGAAGAAAATGGTAGCTTCCACTTGTTGTCACCAAAGGACAAAAAAACAAAAAACAAAAAAAGAAAGAAAAATAAAAATTTACCCAGTCACCAAGCACAGTCTGCTGTAAGCAATATCTCAGATTGTATCTATGGTTGTATCTGCTTAAAGAAAGGAAAAGTAATGAAACTCTCAACCAATTTTGAGGAAGATAATACTTACTATAGCAATAATTTGTCCTTAAAGTTCATAACAACATACATTACTATTGATCTCTCAATCTGCACACTACACAGAGCATGGTCAACAGGAAGAGACAGAAAAACTACAAAAAGCTGATACAAAGCCAAATGATACTTCATACCCTGTACTAATTCATGGAAGACTCAACAGCCCTGAACCCTGAACCCCCGCAGAAGCCCCTCCAGGATCACAACCCTGTCTGAGTCTGAATTTTAATGGATATGGAAAGATTTTGCTCTGTAGATGAACCAAGAAAAAAATCCATTTATGGTTAATGTCCTTCTTTCCAAAGAAAGTGAAGTATTCAATGCATTTGAGAAATGCTATTTGATTCAAAAAGCTTGAGTTTTAAAAGAAACATTGGTTCTTAAGAGGTAGCTCATTAATTATTTGGACATACTGCCTGCCTCTCTTCCTGGTAGTGTCATAGAGTGTGTGTGTGTGTGTGTGTGTGTGTGTGTGTGTGTGTGTTTTTAATAAAACATCTCTAGGACTCTTTATAGATTCTCTTAGGAATGTGGAGTGGCCTCCTCCCTTCAGAGACTAACATCAAGTCCAGTAAACAGCAAGAAGGCTCAGCCAAGACCTGCCTTCCCTGAGGTGTAGCAAGGAGCCCCCCAAAACCCCTATAGCTGGTACAGGTTATAGACAGATTTTCAAATTCAATGAGTTCTGAGGGGAGATACCACATGAAATAATGCCTCGGATTACCCAAAGGAAACAGAAGCCATGAGGCATAAGCTGCCCCAACTTCTTTTCTCACCTTTTCCAGCAAATTTCTCTGCAGTTGTTAACTTTTTCTCTTCCCTCTTCTCCCTTGGCAGAGGTGTTCCTTCACCAGGGTGAATCTGCACTCTGCATCCCTTCCCGGCTCAACTACAAGAGGCACCTTATCCCTCAGGTCTGTCTTTATACTACTTCTTACCACCAGTCATATAAGAAACCCTTGACAGGGCAGGCACAAGCAGTGTGGACTCCCCATTCATAAGAAGAGCCCCAAGAGAAGAGAAAGAGGCAGTAGACAGGAGAATGGGCTTTGGGAAATTCGGGGACATGCCAGGACATCTTAAAGAACCCAAAGCCAAGTGGGAAGACAGACTGAAGGAGCTGAACACACAGTAAGTCAACCTAGCACAAGGGCAGCTGCAAAGAGCCCGAAGACTCTCAGACTGAAGTCCCAGCTCTGTAGCTCACTAGCTAAGATACATCTTTCCAACCTCTCTAGTTTTTGCAAATCTGCTGGAAAATGGAGCTAATAATACTTCTTACTGATATTACATAACTTGGCTGGGATCTGTATGTACAATGAGTGCCTTACAGAGTATCTGATGAATAGTTCAGCCCTTTATGTACAGTTTTATGTCCCAGTAAGTAGACAGAATCAAGACCACTGATGGGGGCAAACACCTGCTTGTCCAAGGGTAGCACTTGAACAATAAAGATGTGACTGCCAATATGTAAATTAGCCTGGCTACACCCATCTCCTTGGCTCCTAATCCTAAACATTGGAAGGCTCAAGGGACACTGGTACAAGTCATCAATCCCACAGTGAAAAAATGATACACCTTCACTTGGTTCTTTGTCTTCAAGTTGTCTGCATTAGTTTACACACAAAAGGTGGAGTATATTTAACTATAAACTAAAAATTAGGAATTCTATGACCAGTAAGGCAACAGATTTTCTATTCTGCCTCTCCTATTCAAGGCTACTCCCTTCAGGCCTCCTGCCTGCTCTCAAACCCCACTGGCATATGCTTTTTGTGTATAATACAATGTAGGGAACAATAATGCAACATGATTCTTAACTAGCAGCTGCCTAAGTGGGCACCATAATTTAGTCACTTGGTGTACACAACCAAGCACATGTCTTTTCCAGGTGGGGAGACTGAGGAAAGAAGGGAGGCAGAGAAAAAGAATGCAGAATAAATAAAATCAACTTTAGACTTTATTTTTGTAAGCTGGGGTCACTTTTTGGAGCTCATTTACATATTTGCCTAGGAGGACTGAGATGCTGGAGGCAGGCCTTGGGGGCTGCTTAGCATAAGCCTTCTGAACTTCTGGGGCCAGAATGTTGGAAAAGACTTTGGGGTTTAATCACATTCCCAACATTCAGGCTAAAATTCCTTTTGGAAAGCTCAGCTGGTTTCTGAAACCCACAGAGGAGACCCCTAGGTAGGGGAACTCCCTCCAGCTGGCAAAAGTCAGTGGGTCTCACAGAAGAGACAAGGACTCTGAAGACCTGATACTGACTCCTGCTAAAGGGCTTCCTCCTATACTTCCTCAGGGAATGGAAAGATCGCAGTTGAAAGAAAGGAGACATTTTAGTGTTAAGATTCCTAATGCACAGAATGACTTGGGCACTCTTGGGGTTAGAGAAGTCACAGCAGCTTTGGAACAGGAGGCCTGGTGGATGGCAGGAAGCTCCCAGGCAAGGCACAGAAGCAATTTTGAGCTGAGGGCAACTTTTTCCAAAGTGCATCCCACGTGGCAGACCCCTCCCGACAAGGGACAGGAGCACTGGGTGTTTCTCAACCCAGCAGCAAGGACATCACCTGAGGCCTGGTTAGAAATGCAAAATCCCTGTCCTTACCCAGATCCACCGAATCCAAAGCTCTGGGGATAGGACAGGGACCTGTCTGCAACAAGCTACCAGGCGACTTGATGCTGTCACTAGTTACCTCTGGGGGGAGGTAGAAGGTCATCTACTGTTTCTCTGTTGAACCATTGTCTGCAGGGAGCTCCTCCTTGCTACCCAACAGTTGATCGTTTGAAGCTCCCCAAAGGACTGGAATCTGTCTGTCTCCTCTATGTTCTAGATACTTCTACACCTGCCCATTATGCAAGAAAGAGTTGAACAGTTCACCACTAAAGGACTCAGTCAACATGGCGAGCTTTCCAGGCACACCCCCGTGTGGCTTGCAGCTCTTCACCTTCCCCCTTCCTCCTGGGGGTGCACCTTTTCCAGTCCTCAATAATTCAATGCCCCACCCTTTCCTTTCTCCTCTTTACACATGAGTCAAGTCCTTCGACAACCCTTGATTCCCGAGATCTTGCCAGCTTTTGCATCAGGCACATGCTGAACATCAGTGACTCTTCTCCTCTGCCCAGTTTTCTGGATGAGCTCTGGTCACCATATTTGCTGCCCTTGTGGGCTGCTGGGGAAGGAGACAGCTCTGCCTAGGTCATGGAGATGAAGACAGTGAGCTGGAGGAACATTGGAGCTCCCCATCTGAACTGTAACTGATATTCTCCTAAAGTTCCTGAGATCAGTACCACCCCACCACCCAGAGGTTCACAGAAGGGAACATAGCATTTGTTAGGGATCTGGGAGTGAGACTACTTGAGTTCAAGTCCCATTTCCCCCCCCTTATTATGTGGCTGGTTCTTTATTAAGAAGTTTAATCCCCAACCCTGAAATTTAGTTTCCTCATCTGTAAAATGGTAACTAAAAACACTTATGAGGAGAGAATTTAGTGATAATACGTGGGCATGTGATAACATATGTGAAGTGTTTAGGATGTGTTTATGTGCCATGGAAGGGTTTGCAACTATTAGTTTTCTTCAGGAGACATTTCTACTGAATCACCATGAACATTATACATTCCCCCAGTTTCTTGTGAAATGAGCCTGGTCTTCCTATGGGAAAGGCTGACTCACCTGAACTTGGCAGGCAGTGGCAGGGACTGTGCTTTTCTCTCACCCAGCGATCCTCCAACCTTGGCCTGACATGGAAACCTTTATATGGTACTGAAGTCTGCAAGCCACCTCTGGAGCCACTGATTTAATTGTTTCTGGGGCAGCCTCGGTGTCAGGAGGTTTAAAAACTTTGCAGGTTATTCTAATGCTTAGCCAAGGCTAAAATTCTTCCCCAGACCTCCATCCATGGGACTAAAGTGAGGCCAGAGTTTAGATTAGACTCAACTCACCTCGAGAAACCAGGATGTTAGCAGATGTGTCTTGAGAGGAAAAAACCTGAATACTAAATACGTTTTGGGAACTCTGGCTTCAACAACCATAAATAATAAACAAGCTTTGTTTGCTAGGATTTACAGGAGTTTTAAGTACTGTAACGGACTTTGAAACTCTCCAAGAGGAATACTGTATGTGCATTGTTTCCCAAACTAGTTAAAACTCAGACACTCTGCGAGTGTGAAATATCTTGGGAACCCGTAGAATGAGGAACACAGTTTGGAAAATACTAAATCACTTGCAATGCTGAAAGCACTGTAGGAAGGTAGGCAACGGCAGAACCCTGGGCAACTGGACAATTCTCCCATGGCTGGCTTTCCCATGGCAGACACTGCAGTCCAGGATACTCACGCCCAATTTTCTGAAAAGGAAGATTGCACCCAAAAGAGACAGACACAGCATGCCCCTGTCCAAAAGGAGAATGACATCAAGACACAGGGGAATTACAGTAACTCAGTTTCCAGTGATCTGGAAGCTTGAACAAGGCAGAATTTTTGTTGGAACTGAAGTTCTTGGTTTCCCAGTGTGACTCAGTCACCAGGATGATGGTGTGGGTCAAAGGGCACCAGATTAGGGATCCAGAAGCCTGATTGTACCACTGAACACTGCCTCAGTTCTCTGATCTTTTTAGTAGTAAAGCTAAAATCGGGACTAAAAATATTGTACAGCCCCTCATTTCCCTGATTCTCAGTATAGGTTTTCCACTTAACCTTATCTTACAGAGTGCTTCATCATTTTAAAAACTCTTTCACCCGTGTTGTCTCATTGGATTCACTGAACAATCCTATCTGGTGGGCAGTGCAGGTTTTATTATTGGACATATATTTTCAGAGGGGAAAACTAAGCCTAGAGAGGTGAACCAACCTGCTGACATTTTAGAAGTCAGTGGTGAACCCAGCTTCTACCCTAAGCTCCTTCCAAGGTGTCAACATGGGCAGGGAAAGGGCAACATTATTTTTTGTCCTCCCTAGACCTTCTACACTTTATAGCTGAAGCAAACAGGAAGTTATTTGGACTAAGCTACTGCTTTTGAAAAATAAAGCAACAGAGTAATAGTTGAGTTTTATTACGTTTCAAAAATCACACAGAACTGGTGGACATATTCACAGTGGGTTGCCCTGACTTCCTGGGAAGAGTTTCTTTTGTCCACTTAACCATGGTTTCTTCAGACTCCCCAGGAGGGGACCCGAGCTCAAGTCTGGAGCGCCATCACCCAGGGGAGCCTGAATAAAGCGAGGAAACAAATTTTGGAAAATAAGTTGAATTAAAAGATGCCAAATAAACCAGTGACATAGTCATGGGGGATTAAAATGTGTTGACCTTACCTCACCTTTAGTATGTTTTTTATTTCAGACTACACTTGGGAATGTCAGTCAGTTTTACTGAAATAAGGACCACAATTTCCAGTGCTTATAACAGACATTTATTGCTCACACATACCAATTGTTTTTAGCCCCAGTTCATTTGCTATGGTTCTATCCAGCCCTGCATGTCTTCTCTTTCTGGGATCCGAGTTGAAGAATCGGTCCTTACTTGGCACATGAGAAACTATGGAAGAGAAAAACGGAGCAAGAGAATTATCAGAATCAATGATGCCTCTTATTATGGTTTAGATATGAGGCATCCCCCAAAAGCTCATAGGTAAGACAGTTCAAGATGAAATGGGTTATGAGAGCTTTAACCTAATCAGTACATTAATCACTGATATGGATTAATTGGGTGGTAACCATAAGCAGGTCGGGTAAAGCTGGAGAAGATGGGCCACTGGGGCCAGAACTTTGGGGTATGTATTTTGTCCCTGATGAGCTAAGTTCTCACTCTGCTTCCTGATTGTCACATCCTGAGCTTCTTTCCTCCTCCACATCCTTTCACCATGACGTTCTGCCTTGCCTTGGACCCAAAGCAGTGGAGTCAGTCATCTATGGACTGAGACCTTGAAACCATGAGATCCAAGTAAACTTTCCCTCCTCTGTGTTGTTCTTGAGAGATCATTTGGTCATGGTGACAAAAAAAAAAGCTGACTAATACACTTCTTAAATCTTTTGCTCACACAGGTCACATCTTGTTGACCAGAGTTCATCCCATGAGCCAAGTCAAGGGGGACAGGCATATAAATTGCTCGCACAGAAGATCTACAAGTCACATGGCCATGGGAGGACATGCATAATCCTTTGATAGAGGAAAGGGATCAAATACTTGGAAATGAAAATACAACCAACCACAGAGTATATGTTTATAACACAGGGCCAATAGAAGAGAAAATATGTCACCTTCATCACAGTCTAAGGAATCATCATCTCGAATTGTAGGGAGTAGAGCGGTTAAAATGCAAAGGGAGGACAGAGTAGAGTCATGCAGAGGAGTGCAGCCCCATAAAATGTGCTTTGCAGTGGAGTCAACCTACTAAAAAGAACTTGCTCTGTTACACGAGACTTTTGAGGTCTTACAGGTCATTCATACGGGGAGAGGCATTTGGGTGTGCAGCGGCACAGATGATCCAAGACAAGATAGTTCAAAACTCACTGATATTTGGATATTTAATGCCATTTGCAATTTTGTAGCCAGCTCGGTTCCCTTCCTGATTACACTTCACTGTGATCGATATGAGGTTTGATTAGTATTCCCTAGACACCAGAGTCTAAAGAGGACTAGGTTGTGCAAAGGAACACTAGATAGAAACCAGCAAAACAAGGTGAGATTGGGTCACAAAAGTGAATTGGTCACACAGGAATAATAGAATACCCTCTTACTTCTGGCTGAATTCTGAGTCTTGCAAAGGGACTGGGGACAGCAAATCTTATGAGACCATTCACCTCCTTCTCTAATTACTGATTCTTCAGGAGCCTCACCCTTTCTCCTAAGACACAACCTCAAGTTTGGCCAGGAGAGACCAGATTTCATGCAAATTAGAGGCTACAGCAGACTGTTGCTTTAATGGGAGTGCATGAATTTTCTTCTTTGGTCCCTCATGCAGTAAGGAGTGATTTGAGGGCCTATCAGTTGCAGATACCTGGATGCAACCAGAGGAGTCAACACTAATAAGAAGATACCAACCCTATTCCCCTTTAAGTCATTATTAGTGATGATAATAATTTACATCTTTGAAGTACTATGAATGTTTTTAAAAGCTTAATATTAAGTGACCAGAGCTTAGAAGCAGAGCCACTATGGTCAAAAAGTTCCAGGGGTCCCCTCTGAGATCTGTCAATCTATCCTTAGGGACATTGCTCATGTGCTTTTTTTTTTTTTTTTAATTTATATTTATTGTAAACAAATGGGATACATGTTGTTTCAGTTTGTACATGGAGTAACAATATACCATTTGCATATTCATATATATACATAGAGTAATGATGTTTGATTCATTCCGTTGTTTTTTTCCTTCCCCACCACCCCTCCCACCTCTCTTTTCCCTCTATACAGTCCCTCCTTCCTCCATTCTTGTCCCTCTCCCACCCCCCATTGTAATCATCTGCTTATTAGTGAGATCATTCCTCTTTTGGATTTTTGAGATTGGCTTATCTCACTTAACATGATATTCTCCAATTTCATCCATTTGCCTGCAAATGCCATAATTTTATTATTCGTTATAGCTGAGTAATATTCCATTGTGTGTGTATATATATATATATATATATATATATATATACCACAGTTTCTTTATCCATTCATCAAGTGAAGGGCATCTAGGTTGGTTCCATAGTCTGGCTATTGTGAATTGAGCTGCTATGAACATTGATGTGGCTGTATCTCTGTAGTATGTTGATTTTAAGTCCTTTGGGTATAGGCCGAGGAGTGGGATAGCTGGGTCAAATGGTAGGTCCATTCCAAGTTTTCTAAGGAATCTCCACACTGCTTTCCAGAGTGGCTGCACTAATTTACAGTCCCACCAGCAATGTATGAGTGTACCTTTTTCCCCACATCCTCTCCAACACCTATTGTTACTTGTATTCTTGATAATCGCCATTCTAATTGGGGTGAGATGGAATCTTAGTGTAGTATTGATTTGCATTTCTCTTATTACTAAAGATGTTGAACATTTTTTCATATAGCTGTTGATTGCTTGTACATCTTCTTCTGTGAAGTGTCTGTTCATTTCCTTAGCCCATTTGTTGATTGGGTTATTTGTATTCTTGATGTAGAGTTTTTTGAGTTCTTTATATATTCTGGAAATTAGTGCTCTATCTGAAGTATGAGTGACAAAGATATTCTCCCACTCTGTAGGCTCTCTCTTCACAGTGCTGATAGTTTCCTTTGCTGAGAGAAAGCTATTTAGTTTGAATCCATCCCAGTTATTGATTCTTGCTTTTATTTCTTGTGCTATGGGAGTCCTGTTAAGGAAGTCTGATCCTAAGCCAACAAGGTGAAGATTTGGACCTACTTTTTCTTCTATAAGATGCAGGGTCCCTGGTCTGATTTCAAGGTCCTTGATCCATTGTGAGTTGATTTTTATGCAGGGTGAGAGATAGGGGTTTAGTTTCATTCTGTTGCATATGGATTTCCAGTTTTCCCAGCACCATTTGTTGAAGAGGCTATCTTTTCTCCATTGCATATTTTTGGCACCTTTGTCTAGTATGAGAAAATTGTATTTATTTGGGTTTGTGTCCATGTCCTCTATTCTGTACCATTGATCTACCTGTCTATTTTGGTGCCAATACCATGCCGTTTTTGTTACTATTGCTTTGTAGTAGAGTTGAAGATCTGGTATTGCAATACCCCCTGTTTCACTCTTCCTGCTAAGGATTGCTTTAGCTATTCTGGGTTTCTTATTCTTCCAGATGAATTTCATGATTGCTTGCTCTATTTCTGTGAGGTACGTCATTGGAATTTTAATTGGAATTGCATTGAATCTGTATAGCACTTTTGGTAGTATGGCCATTTTGACAATATTAATTCTGCCTATCCAAGAACATGGGAGATCTTTCCATCTTCTAAGGTCTTCCTTAATTTCCTTCTTGAGTGCTTTGTAGTTTTCATTGTAGAGATCTATTACCTCTTTGGTTAGATTGATGCCCAAGTATTTTATTTTTTTTGAGGCTATTGCAAATGGAGTTGTTTTCCTCATTTCCCTTTCAGCTGTTTCGTCACTTGCATATAAAAATGCTGTAGATTTATGTGTGTTGATTTTATAGCCTGCTATTGTGCTGAATTCATTGATGAGGTCGAGAAGTTTTCTGGAGGAGGTTTTTGGATCCTCTAAATATAGAATCATGTCATCCGCAAAGAGTGACAGCTTAAGTTCCTCTTTTCCTATTCGTATCCCTTTAATTTCTTTAGTCTGCCTAATTGCTCTGGCTAGAGTTTCGAGGACAATGTTGAATAGAAGTGGTAAAAGAGGACATCCCTGTCTTGTTCCCGTTTTTAAAGGGAATGGTTTCAGTTTTTCTCCATTAAGAATGATGTTGGCCATGGGCTTAGCATAAATAGCCTTTACAATGTTCAGGTATGTTCCTACTATCCCTATTTTTTCTAGTGTTTTCAGCATGAAGGGGTGTTGTATTTTGTCAAATGCTTTTTCTGCATCAATTGAAATAACCATATGATTCTTATCCTTAAGTCTATTGACATGATGGATTATGTTTATTGATTTACAAATGTTGAACCATCCTTGCATTCCAGGAATGAACCCCACTTGATCGTGGTGCACAATTTTCTTAATATATTTTTGGATACGGTTTGCCAATATTTTGTTAAGGATCTTTGCATCTATATTCATCAAGGATATTGGTCTAAAATTTTCTTTCCTTGATGTGTCTTTTCCTGGTTTGGGTATGAGGGTGATATTAGCTTCATAGAATGAGTTTGGTAGGGTACCCTCCTTTTCTATTTCCTGGAATACTTTGAGAAGTATTGAAATGAGTTCTTCTTTGAAGATCTTGTAGAACTCGGCTGATAATCCATCTGGTCCTGGGCTTTTCTTGGATGGTAGATTTTTAATGGCTTCTTCTATTTCATTGCTTGATATTGATCTGTTTAAATCGTGTATGTCCTCCTGGTTCAGTTTGGGCAGAGCATATGTCTCTAGAAATTTGTCAATGTCTTCAGTACTTTCTATTTTGTTGGAATACAGATTTTCAAAGTAGCTTCTCATTATGTTCTGTATCTCAGTGGTGCCTGTTGTGATATTTCCTTTTGTATCATGTATTTTAGTAATTTGAGTCTTCTCTCTCCGTCTCTTTGTTAGTGTGGCTAAGGTTTATCTATTTTGTTTACTTTCTCAAAGAACCAACTTTTTGTTATGTCAATTTTTTGAATAGTTTCTTTTGTTTCAATTTCATTGATTTCAGCTCTGATTTTAATTATTTCCTGTCTTCTACTACTTTTGTTGTTATTCTTTTCTTCTTTTTCTAGGGCTTTGAGCTGTAATGTTAGGTCATTTAATTGTTGACTCTTCATTCTTTTCTGGAATATGCTCCATGCAATAATTTTCCTCTTAGTATCGATTTCATAGTGTCCCAGAGATTTTGATATGTTGTATCATCATTTTCATTGACCTCTAAGAATTTTTTAATCTCCTCCCTGATGTTTTTTGTTATCCATGTTTCATTTAATAGCATATTATTTAGTCTCCAAGTGTTGGAGTAATTTCCTTTTTTTATTTTGTCATTGATTTCTACTCTCCGTCCATTATGATCTGATAGAACACAAGGCAGTATCTCTATTTTTTTGCATTTCCAAGGGCTGCTTTGTGGCATAACACATGGTCTGTTTTCGAGAAGGTTCCATGTGCTGCTGAGAAGAAAGTGTATCCGCTCGTTGATGGATGGAATGTTCTATATATGTCTATTAAGTCTAGGTTATTGATTGTGTTATTGAGTTCTATGGTTTCTTTGGTTGGATTTTGTTTGGAAGATCTATCTAGTGGTGACAGCGGTGCATTAAATTCGCCCAGAATTATTGTGTTGTGGTCTATGTGATTCTTGAAATTGAGAAGGATTTGTTTGATGTACAGGGATGCACCATTGTTTGGGGCATAAATATTTACTATGGTTATGTCTTCCTGATTTATGGTTCCCTTAAACAGTATGAAATGTCCTTCTTTATCCCTTCTGACTAACTTTGGCTTGAAGTCCACTTTATCTGATATAAGGATGGAAACCCCCGCTTTTTTAATGAGTCCATGTGCATGGTAGGTTTTTTCCCATCCTTTCACCTTTAGTCGGTGGATGTCTTTTACTATGAGATGAGTCTCTTGCAGGCAGCATATTGTTGGGTCTTTCTTTTTAATCCATTCTGCCAGTTTATGTCTTTTGATTGAGGAGTTTAGGCCATTAACATTCAGGGTTATTATTGAGAAATGATTTGTATTCCCAGTCATTTGGCTTATTTTTGGTTTTTAAGTCGGCTTGGTTTCTCCTTTGAGTGGTTTTTCTCTAAGGTAGCTCCTCCCTTTGCTGACCTCCATTGTTGTTTTTCATTTCCTCCTCATGGAATATTTTGTTGAGAACATTCTGTAGTGCAGGCTTTCTATTTGTAA
This sequence comes from Sciurus vulgaris, assembly GCF_902686455.1. Lineage (NCBI taxonomy): Eukaryota > Metazoa > Chordata > Mammalia > Rodentia > Sciuridae > Sciurus > Sciurus vulgaris. The sequence continues at coordinate 75,715,115 of NC_136474.1, read as the reverse complement.
ATTCTTTTAACTTTTGTTTATCATGGAAGGATTTTATTTCATCTTCAAATCTGAAGGTTAGTTTTGCTGGGTATAGGATTCTTGGTTGGCAACCATGTTCTTTCAGAGCTTGAAATATGTTGGTTCAGGCCCTTCTAGCTTTTAGAGTCTGGGTTGAGAAGTCGGCTGCTATCTGTATTGGTCTCCCCCTATATGTAATCTGATGCTTTTCTCTCGCGGCCTTCAAAATCCTATCTTTATTTTGAATGTTAGGCATTTTCATTATAATGTGCCTTGGTGTGGATCTGTTGCAATTCTGTGCATTTGGTGTTCTGTAAGCCTCTTGTATTTGATTTTCCATTTCATTCTTCAGGTTTGGGAAATTTTCTGATATTATTTCATTGAATAGGTTGTTCATTCCTTTGGTTTGTATCACTGTGCCTTTCTCAATCCCAATAATTCTTAAATTTGGTCTTTTCATGATGTCCCATAGTTCTTGGAGATTCTGTTCATGATTTCTGTTCATGATTTCTTACCATCTTCTCTGTTTGGGCCACTTTATATTCAAGATTAAATATTTTGTCTTCATTGTCTGAGGTTCTGTCTTCCAAGTGGTCTAGTCTGTTGGTGATGCTTTCCATTGAGTTTTTTATTTGGTTTATTGTCTCCTTCATTTCAAGGATTTCTGTTTTTTTGTTTTTTTGTTTTTTTTTTTTTTTTTTTTTTTAGAATCTCTGTCTCTTTGTTGAAATGATCTTTTGCTTCATGCAGGTGCTCTTTCAGCTTATTGCTATTATCATTCATTGCCTGCATTTGCTCTCTTATCTCATCCTTTTCTTCGCGAATCATCTTAATCATGTATAATCTGAAGTCCTTTTCTGACATTTCTTCTAACATACTGTCATTGGATTCTATTACTATAGAATCTAGATTTGTTTGGATCATTTTCTTCCCTTGTATTTTCATGTTGTTCATGTATCTTCCCCTCTAGCACTGCAGATCTGGGGTATTGCAGATTTCCCCCTATAGGCTTATAGTGGCCCTATAGGTTTCCAAAATCCTTTCTTTAAGGGGAGATAAATATTAGCAGTGCCTAAATCAGACACTATGCAATCCTAGACCAAATAGCCCCTATGCGGACAATAACAAAATTGTCATAATAATCAAAATGAGTTCAAATGTTATCTTAGGTAAAACAAACAGGTTTGCAGTAAGGTCTGCAGTTTCTAATGGAGGACAAAGAGGATGCAGAGGGATGTAGAATATGGCTGTTAATGGGATAAGAAAAGAATATACAGAAGTTCTAGAAAATAGAAAGGGTGAGAGTGTAATCAAAAGAAATCGGATGTTAGCATGCAAAAAAGGGAGAAAGAGACTATGAGGGAACAGGAAAACAAAATGAAAAGAAAGCAAGAAAGTAAAGAAATAAAAACTTAAATTTTTTTTAAAAAGGAGAAAAAATAAAATCTACTGTATAACAGTCATATACTAATGAAACCTCCCAGTGTTCAGTAGCCTGATGTATGAGAGGTACCTGACAATGAGCTTCAAGCCTCCAGTAGGCATCTCAGGATGGGATTTTCCCCACCCGAAGATGGGAGCTACAGCTTCCAGGATTATCCAAGATGCCCGCTCTGGCTTTGAAATGTGTTGGCAAATGGGGAATTGCAGCTCAGGGGTGGACGTGGTCAGCTGGAAGTCCTGGAGACGGGATGCAGTTGGTCCGGCAGGGGTCCTGGGGGTCCAGTGTGTTTGGTGTAGTTGTGGGATCCTGGAGGCCGGGTGCAATCAGTCGGTCTGGGTTCCTGGTGATAGGGTTCAGTCAGTTGGTCTGGGGGTCCTGGCAGCAGGGAGCAGTCAGTCGATGTGAGGGCCCCAGAGGCAGGGAGTGGTCGGTCAGGCTGAGGGATCCTGGAGATGGGACTCAGTCAGTCCGGCCAGGGGTCCTATGGGGCCTGGCTGTTGTCTCAAAATGGCGGCAGCCACGCATAATCAAACCTGCAGGTACTGTGACAGTGAACTTCCAGGCCACAGCAGGCAGCTGGTGCTCCACTGGTGGTCTGCGGTCAGTCTGCTGGCAGCGAGAAACAGATATCCTCTGCTTGAATCTGGCGTTACAGAGCGACAAGGAACGCAGCCTCCCTCTAGTCCGCCATCTTGGATCTCTCGGATTCCACTCTCTTGATTGCTTATGTTCTTGAGTTTGGATAGTGGAACTGAGCTTAAGAATCAGTGGCTACGGGTTTAGGGATTTGGGAGGAAGTACTTAACTGAAGGACAATCAGGAAGAAATTGAATAGAAAAAAGAATCCAAAATCTATCTATGCATCATTTTGTACTGCCCAACTACCTAGAAAAAAAGTAGTTCAACAAGGATTGGGGAGAAAGGTATGCTCATATATTGCTGGTGGGACTGCAAATATGTGCAACCACTATGGAAAGCAGTATGAAGATTCCTCAGAAAACTTGGAATGGAACCACCATTTGACCCAGTTATCCCACTCCTGAATTTACACTCAAAGGACTTAAAATCAACATCTACAATGATTCAGCCACATCAATGTTTATTGCTGCTCAACTTGTAATAGCCGAACTGTAGAACCAACCTAAGTGTTCTTCAATGGAAAATGGATAAAGAAAATAAATATATCCAATGGAATATTACTCAGTCCTAAAGAAGAATGAAATAATGGCATTTGTCAGTAACTGGATAGAACTAGAGAATATCATGCTAAGCAAAATAAGGCAATCCCAAAGACCAAATGTTTTCTCTGATATGTGGATGTTAGTTCACAATAAGGTGGGGGGCAGTCCTAGGGAAGAATAGAGTTACTTTGGATTATACAGGGGAATGAAGGGAGAGGAGTGGGTATGAGGGTTGAAGGACAGTGGAATGAACCAGACATTACCCTATGTGCATATATGATTACACAACTGGTATAATTCTACATCATGTACATCCAGAAAAATGAGAAGTTACACTCCCTTTATATATGATATGTCAAAATGCATTCTACACTCATATATAACTCATTAGAAGAAATTTAAAAATTATGAAAATAAATAATAAATAAAAAGTAGTTCTGGGGAGAAAGTAATACTGAGAGTTAAGAGCTTAAATTTTCACAGTAGAATTCAAAATTGTGAATTCAAAATTTGTCTTCTTCATTCACTAGCTATGTGACCTCAGAAAGTTATCTTATCTCAGTGTGCCTTGGTTTCCTCATCTAGCATTAGAGTTGTCATGAGAAATAAAAACTTGATGTTCTGTTTCCATGTTGTTGACTAGATATAAAACAATTTACCTTTGGAGCCACACTGCGAATATGAGGCCCTAATCCTCCAAATATAGGTCTGTCTCTTGGAATACTAGGGTTAGGCATGTGACTTAAGTTTCTCCAACCAGGCCCACTTTCATGGGCCTATGATTGGGAAGTAAGGAAACAGGAAGGATGGGACTTCCACTTAGTACAGGACAGGTGGCAGAGGTCACATGTGTCCATGGGTAGAAGTCGGGGCAACAGCCACAGAAGCCACTTTCCCGTAACTCTGAGCAATGTGGTCCTGGGACCAGCAGCTGCTGCAGCTCCTTTCCAGGCCAGATCTATAGGTGTCTTCTAGTAGTGGTCACTGAAGATTAGCCTAGAATTGTCCCTCCTATCCTTCCAATGACTCCACTCCAGCAGCTAAAGAATATACCCTGGGCTTCAATGCCAGCTCCATCTCTTACAAACAATATGATCTCAGTCAAATCATCTAATTGCTTTACATCTTAGTTTCCTTATCTGAAAAGTGAAGTAAACTGGGAGCTATCTCACAGAGCTGTTGTGCAGTGGAATGGAATTAGCATATGCAAAGCACCTGGAATGCGGCCTGACAGTCAACACGTTAATGTTGGCTACATTGGATTATTGCTGTTGTTGCTGCTGCTGCTGCTGTTATTATTAATAATAATGCATTTCAAACTAGCTAAAGTTGACTCTTCTATCTCTGGATAAGAGAACAAATGAACACAGAGAACACAGGCTCTGTACTTGATTTTCAGATGAAGAAGTGTTAACATATACATATGTTTGTGCCAAAAAAGACCAACTCAAGACACAGATGTATAGAAAATCACCAATGTTTTGATAGGTCATGAAGTTTAAAGATACATAAATGGATTAGGACAAATTTTCAAAAATCATTAAGGGGGGTCAGGGCATGGCAGAATGGAGAATATGAAAAATAAATAAATCGTGGTACAGTGGGCTGCAGTGTATGTAGCTCAGTGATAGAGCATGCACGTGGCCCTGGGTTTGATCCCTAGTACCACACACCATGTAAAGTGATAGATTGATAGATGTGTATGTGTGTGTTTGTGTACATATATATAAAACATAATCTCTCATTATATATACATATGTGTATTTATATAATTATATTCACTAATTAAAATAACAATAATAGAATGGAGATCAGTAGATTAGAACAAGTAGAGGAAAGAGAGAATGGAAAAGGAAGATATAGGGAATAAGACTGATCAAATTATGTACATGTACAAATACAGTATAATGAATCCAACTATTATATATAATTATAATCCACCAATAAAAAAGAAATCTATATGTACATGCATGCACACACGTGTGTGTGTGTGTGAGTGTCTCACTGAAGGAGGCATGGGGGAAAGGTGCTGACATAAGCAACTTTGGAAATGAGTAAAGACTAAGACTGTGAGTATATGAACACTGTATTCTAGCTGATAAAGTTTTTCCCTCAGAGATATGGGTTGATGATTTGATACACATATAAAAGGATTGACCAAGTGATGAAGGGTGGGTGGCGGGAGCCAGCTGTCTCACTGTTGGAGTAGGAGGTTACAGAGAAGCAAGTGGAGATGGCAGCAACGGCCCATGTGGAAATGGATTAGAGTCGAATACGTGGGAGTTATCTTGTGCGCTACCTCACAGAGGCGTTGTGCAGTATGATAGAATTAGCATTTGCTTAATACAGACATATACTATACTTGAGCTTAATATACACACAGATGGTTAAATTAGAAGTATGTGTAAATAGGTTCGTAGTATATATACATGTAAAACTTTGCTTTTACAGCTGGGAGGGCCCAAAAGAGAAGTCACCTCGGTGGCACCCCGAGCTCTCAGGTCTTAGTTCCATTAAAAGGAACCAGGAACCCTTGGAGAAAAGGCTGGTTAAAGGATTGGTGAAGGAAAAAAAGAAGATGAGCCTCAGCATCTTATAGTGTCAGAAAGGAAAGAGGTACAGAGTAGAGGCAGTAGGAGAAAGAGAAAGAAGGCAAAAACAAAAACAAAAAGGAAAGAGGCAAGACTCAGCATGAAGGGATCTGCCAAGAGGAGCCAAGTGCAGGAGCTCCTGATGGCCAAATCTGGGACAACCTGAACAGCAAACCAAGTGAAGACTACTGAACTGCAACCCAAAGCATAAGACAAATATCCTGGAGTCCACAGTGATCTAAATTGATGGTTTTTAAAATAAATAATTGGGATAGAAGGGACAATCTTTTGTGAAGAAGAATTCCAAGTAATTTATATAATAGAGCCTAATTCCCCATTCCTCCTAAAGGGTAAACTATAGACAGTGACGTCCTTCCAGGAGACGACAGTGCAGGAAACTACGCTGGGCAGGAGATCAAAGTTAAAATATCAACAATGATAAGTGAAATTGACGGTTGGGACCCCTGATATGGTGTGATGAGAGATTGAAGGATGATAAAGTTCAGCTAATCATGCTCTTCCTCCCTAAAATTCATAATCTCAGCCCCATTGTGAGAAAAACATCAGACGGTGCACACTGAGGGATATTCCCTTTAAAAATACCTGACCAGCACCCCTCAAATTGTCAAGGTCCTCAAACACAAGGAATATCTGAGAACCTGTCACAGTCCAGAGGAGCCTAAGGAGACAATGTAACATGCTACCCTGGATGGAATCCTGGTAAAGAAAAAGAACATGAGGTAAAAACTAAGCAAATCTACATAAAAAGATGAGCTGTGGTTAGTTTTTTTAAAGCGAATGAAGAAATTTTCAAAGAGGAGCTAGACAATGGCAATAACCTTGTTGATATCAACCTTTTAAAGACACAGACCCAGCAGCTGAAATGGACAATCCCGCCTGACAAAGCTTTTTTAAGTGCTATAGCAGGTGCACAGAATCCTGTCTGGTGGTGGGCCATGTTCTACCACAACCAGGAGTTGTGAGTTGGACTGGCAATGAGATTTAGAAAATAAATGTTGAACGAATTCTCCAGCAAAAAAGTGGAGCTAAGTTAGACCAGAGACCCTGCACCAAACAGAAGACAAAGTGGGCCCGAGTCTTCATCATGTTGGCTTAGGACCAGACTTTCTTAACAAGACTCCCAAAGTACAAGAAATCAAAGCAAGAATCAATAAATGGGACGGATTCAAACTAAAAAGCTTTTTCTTAGCAAAGGAAACAATCAACAATGTGAAGGAAGAGCCCTCAGAGTGGGAGAAAGTCTTTTCTACATGCACTTCAGATAGAGCACTTATCTCCAAAATTTATAAAGAACTTACAAAACTTTACACCAAAAATACAAAGAACCCAATCAATAAATGGGCCAAGGAGCTGGACAGACACTTTACAGAAGTAGATTTATAGGTGATTAATAAATATATGAAAAAGTGTTCAACATCTCTAGTAATTAGAGAAATGCAAATTAAAACAACTCTAAGATTTCATCTTGCTCCAATTAGAATGGCAAATATCAAGATCACAAACATAATAGATATTGGCATGAATGTGGGAAAAAGGCACACTTTTACATTGCTGGTGGAGTTGCAAATTGGAGCAGACACTCTGGAAAGCAATGTGGAGATTCCTCAGAAAATTTGGAATGACCCACCTTTTGACCCAGTTCTCCCACTCCTCGGTTTATACACAGAGGACTTAAAATTAGCATACTACAGTAATGCAGTCACATCAATGTTTATAGCAACTCAATTCACAATAACTAGATTGTGGAACCAACCTAGATACCTTTCAAAAGAAGAATGGATAAAGAAACTGTGGTATATGTACACAATGGAATATTGTTCAGCCATAAAGAAGAATATTATGGCATTTGCAGATAAATGGATGGAATTGCATCCATGGAATACCATGCTAAGTGAAATAAGCCCAATCCCAAAAAACCAAAGTTCAAATGTTTTCCCTGATAAGTGGATGGGGGAGGGTGAGAGAAGAATGGAGGAACTTTAGAGTATGTAGAGGGAAATGAGAGGGGGGAGGGAGTTGGGGTATAAATAATGATGGAATGAGACAGACATCATTACCCTGTGTACATGTACGATTACACAAATGGTGTGAATCTACATCATGCACAACTATAGAAACAAAAAGTTGTGCCACATTTGTGTATAATGAATTAAAATGCAACTTGTAAAAATAATAAAAAAATAAAAAGAGATCCAGGATTTTTTCGATATATTTCCCTATGAAATTAGTAGACTCCTGAAAAAAAAAAAGATCAGAAACTGAGAATTATGCATCAAAAATCCACTTGAACTCTTGGGCCAATACTCTTGCACTGGCCAGTCCCAACTGCATAAGACAAGAGACGATTCCAACTGAGAAAGGGAGCAGAAATGGGAAGGAACCATTGTTTTCTAATATCACAGAAAGACAAATGAGAATAAAGGTTAACAGCATTTCTAATGGTGCCATTTTGGTAAATATTAAACAAACCTCAAATGCAGCAACAATTTGGAAGAACATTAGAATTTACAAAAGAACTCCAGTCAAAATTTAAGGCAAGGTATAATATGACTAGAGGTACATATAGAATGGTTATTCCAGAATATTCAATAGAAGCTTCTTAAAATGTATTGTTGCTCTAATCAATTGTTTTCTCATGTCCAATTTTATTTCCTTTTTCTTAGTACTCAAAAATAATTACACTTTATAGAACAAGCTAGTGGATATAGGAATATATACATATCTAAATATATATATATCACACATAAAATATATATGCACACATGTATATACACGCATATGTTACATTATGATGAATGTGATTTTTTAAGCTTTTGAGTATTAATATAATGCTTGATTAGGTCATTTTAAATGAGAAGAAGACATAATAGTCACTATCTCATTTGATTTTCTAAGGATGCTTATGAGGTAATAACACCAAGTATTATAATGCTTATCTTATAGACGAAGAAATAGGCCTAAACAGATTAAGTATCTCTCTCAAGGTCACAGAGTTAGAAGCACCTGCAATATAGTTGGGCTAATAAAACACATCCGGGCACATAAAACATCCCAAGAATAATTAGAAGCTTGGACTTTTCTCAATCAAATTCCCAAGCTCAAAGATGTCCTCCAAACTAAAAAGAAGTCCATGAAAACAAATCATCCTTGTCTGCCGAAGAAATACAGTTGGTCCTTTTCGAGGGTGAAAAACAAACTTGCCTTCCTCGAGCTTGCAGATGAAGTAGAAATATTGGTGTAAGACTTTTACAGTTCATTAACTGTCATCCAGAGCAAGGAAGATTTGTGGCTTGCTTAAGGGACCGTTAGGCAGGGGTATGACAAACATGCCAATGGTTTAACTCTTTAGCAGAAGGCCAGGTCAACAGGCCAGGAGGCCACCAGCCCAAGCAGGGGCAACCAGGAGGTCGTCACACTCAACATAGACTGCTTTGAGTCCTTGCGTTTAAAAATATTGAAAAAAATCTCTAGAATACTGTGTGTTTGGAATGATTTTTATATTCTTTCTGGAGGCTTCCATTGTAAAATCAATATTTATAAGCCACTTCTGGAAGACCTATGTTGTCAGGATTGGATACTATAAATAGAGTATTAACAGCCTTCAGCTGCACATTCCTAGTTCTTTAGATTTATAATCAGTATTGCATATAAGGAAGGACAAAAGCTAGACTAAAACAAATCTATGGCCAAAGAAAATAATTAACACATTTATTCAATCACCAAAGTGTTCTTTTAGTTCTATGGAATAACGTGGTATTCTGCCTGTGGTGAGCTGTTTACTCCAAAATAAATTCTGAAAGAATTGACTGATTTGGATCAAATGCTTAATCCTGAAAGGCATAAGAAAATAACTGGCACTGAGTTGGAGATCAGTCAGTCATCCTGAAGAATTGGTGACTGGAAATTTTCCAAAGAGCTTATCTTTTGTGGTTGTCCTGGATGACGTTCTAGGTGGCAGAACCGGTGGTTTGGGCCACTACACTACTCCAATTGGCAAAGTTTTCTACTTATTTGGGTGAAATAGAGACTCTGTCCACTATGGTAATCAGTGCCTAATATTAAATGGTTCTGTGTTAGATCTACTCAGAAGTAAAACAGGAGAGCTTGCATTTCCCAGAAAAGATGCAGACAGTTAATATTTCCCCATGCTGAAAATTGCAACCAAGGCATATACTGTTATTTATGGTAACAAATAATTATGCTACACAATAGCACTAAAAACAGAAATCTGATTCATGAATATGCTCTTGTTTATTGTTCCCTGCTGTAGATGTTATTAGTCCTCTTTGGCCCTGGAACATATTGAGAAAAACGCTGTTTGTGTGCACAAGTGTGGGTCTGGGTGCACAGGGGAGTGCAAAGAGTCAATAAAATGGAATCCCACTCATTATTTTTTGCTAAATACAAATAACAGCACCTAGTCAATGTTTAGCCAATGGGTGACAAATGTCCTGAAATTTGTAATAAAAAGCTATGCTATATAACTGATACACTATTTTAAGATTGCTCACATAATTAATCTTTCATTGAGAGACATAAATTATTATGGAAAATTCTTGAAACCATAATTACATTTCCATTGATCAATTATTAGTTATCTTAGACTCAAATTGGTACATAGAATATTTACTTTCAGTAATACAAGTATGTATTTTATATGTCATCGATATTGACACTTGAACTTCCGAAGATTTTTGCAGCTTTGAGTTCAACAATGAATGGCAGAACTGTCAATTAGGTGGCAGTTGTAATGCAGTTGTCATTGTCTACTTATTCATGAACTTGGTCATAGATGTTCTATTATTACCACTGCAATTAAATTGAGTAACTTCTTTAGGTCCAAGATGAAAGGCAATGTTTTAGAAAACTAAAAATGCCAAGCAGAAGTGTTTTAGTTTTTCAGTGGTCCCATTAACCAAACCATTTTTATGATTTCATGAATTTTGAATGATAAGTAGAAAGATATTCCCCAAACTAAAATTAAAAATGTTCCCATACTTAGTTGTTCATTTTTGTGGTTTTTATTTCTTATCCTTGTATCTCTAATCTATTTGGAGTTTATCCTGCTATTCTATCATTTCCCCCACTGATCTGTGGTACTCAAGTATTATATTCTAAATTTGCTCACTTTCATTTCAAACTATTCCTGGGTTTTCAGTTATTTTCCTTCGGTCATTTATCAATTCATTCACTGGTATCCCACAATTTGTGACTTAATAATGTTTTAGGGACTGGGAATACAGCTCAGTGCTAGAGCATTTGCCTTGCATGCACAAAAACCTGGGTTCAATCCCCAGCACTACAAAACAAACAAAAAACAGGCTAGACACAGTGGTGCACCCCTGTAATCCCCAAGGCTTAGGAGGCTGAGGGAGGAGGATCATGAGTACAAAGCCAGTCTCAGCAAATTAGTGAAGCTCTGAGCGACTTAGTAAGACCCTGTCCCTAAATAAAATTTAAAAAGAGCTAGGGATGTGGGTCAGGGGTTAAGTGACCCTAACTATCAAAAAAGAAAAGAAAAAAAAAAAAAAAGAAAGAAAGAAAGAAAGAAAAGAAAAAGAAAAAAGTATAATACATGTCAAAACAACTTCCTGTCACTTATCCTCTTTTATCAGAATTTTATGGTGGTTCTCATATTTTGGCTTTCTATATATGATGTAAAAGTACCTTGTATATTTTCAAAAACACTTGTATAATTTTATATCAAATATTAAAATTTGCATGAAGGAATTAAAATTTTTATAATCATAAGTCTACCTACTCAGAGATATATGTGTGACAATGCTTGTCTGCTGTCACTGAAATAATTCTAAGGTTACAGCTGGAAACCAGCTGGGGACCACAGCTATGGCTACATGATTAGTCTTTACCAATTGATGGTGCATAGATTGGTGTGTCACTTTAGAAATCAAGGTATTTACAGAAAGGTATCTTAGGCTGGGGCTGTAGTGTAGCTCAGTGATAGACTACCCTTCAGTTCAATCCCAGAGGGGTCGGGGGGATTTGATTGAATCCAATTCCTCTATGGAAGTAAACTGATTCTAGTGGGATTATCCATTTCTTTGGTTTAAATTAGGTTAAGCTAAAGTTATCTGTTTTAGGGTTAGTCTTAATAAATTGCATTTTATTTGAAAATGACTGATTGCCTTAAACTGAATTTGCAAAATTATTCTTATACATAAAACTGAGAAAAACATAACTGGACCTAAATTTTCCTATTATTCTGTAGTGATTTTCTTCTGTCATTTTCTTATATTATATATTTAGATTTCCTCTTTCTCCTCCTGAAATAGATAGTATTCCTTTCCATTTAGATTATCTACTACTTTATTTATTCTGTTTTTTGGTACAATGGTTGCTGTTAGATATAACTTTAGTTTGTTGATTTTCAGGTTTCCTATCCATTAATTCCTAATTTTATTTATGATAATTTCTTCTCTATGTTTTTCTTTGTTTAATCCATTGCTGTTTTACAAACTTTTGAACTGTATATCTAACATTTTTATTCCTGCAAATATTTAAAGCTATGCATTTTTCTTTGATCGTTTCTTCGGCTAGATTTTATGTCAAACTGTTTAAATCAATGTATCGTAATGATTTTTAAGAAGTAATTCTGAGAGTTCTGCAGCAACTGCGCTTGCGATGTGCATAACTTCCGGGCAGTGTGGAGCCAAGTGGTCAATGGCCTGTGGAGCAACATGCCTAAGTTTTATTGTGACTACTGCATACCTATCTCACCCATGACTCTCCATCTGTGAGAAAGACACATTGCAGGGGTAGGAAACACAAAGAGACTGTGAAAGACTACTATCAGAAATGGATGGAGAAGCAGGCCCAGAGCCTGATTGACAAAACGACGGCTGCATTTCAACAAGGAAAGATACTTCCTACTCCATTCTCTGCACCTCCTCCAGCAGGTGCTCTTATCCCCCCTAGTCTACTGGGTCCTCCTCGCCCTGGTAGGGTGCCAGCACCTCACATGGGCAGCCCTCCCGTGATGCCAATGACGGGCCCTCCTCCTCCTGACACGAGGCCACCCATGGTGGCTACATGCCAATGGTGCCTGGGCCTCCAATGATGAGACCTCCTGCTCGGCCCACAATGGTGCCCACTCGGCCAGGAATGACACGACCAGACAGATGAGGATGGAGGAGCCTCTCAGATTTATATTACTCGTTCTGCTTCACCAGGAGATCATGGTGCTGTGACCGGGTGTTTTCTAACAGTATGACAACGAAGACTTGCTCCCCATTTCTATCAAAGAGAATAGTTTCAGAGGGGAGAAATTAGAAAGAAAAAGTACAGTTTTCATTTGTACTGTGAAATGTGAAAATAAAGTTGTCAGCTCTTTTAGTTAAAAAAAAAAAAAAAAAAAAAAGAAGAAGAAGAAATACTGAAGGCCCCAGTCCAAACATTCAAGTCCTTCCTCACTATCCCTTCTCCTGGGCTCTGCTCCCTGCTCAGTCTTCTCTTTCCAGCCTCCTTTTTTTATGCCTGCCGTTTCCTCCATGCAAACACCCTTCCCCTCCTCTCGCCACAACAGGAGCACACCTGGCCTTGAACCCCCAGCTGAAAATAGTTTTTCTCTTATTCTGGACTCCTGTAATGATTTTTTTTTTTTTTTCCTCTCTCTACTTACCTTAGCACCTTTGTCTTTCGCTCTGACAGTACATTTATATTCACATTTCTAGTCTTCCCTCCTAACATAAAGACTCCAGAGAGAATAATTCTGCCTGATATATCTTAGTGTCCCACAAAACATCTAGCGCAATGAAAATACTCCATAAATATGTGTTGAATGAATGAGGTCAGTCTCAGTGCTTAATAAGAATAGAAATAAATACTGCTTTAAAGATTAATCATTTTTCTGGGCTTCAGGGACATTATCATTCCATAAAGTAAGGAACTGGGGTTTTACTGTGATTTGATCTTTTCATGAAATAGAATTTTTAAAGGGGCCACTCATTATTGAGGGGGCCAACTAATGGAGTCCAAGCTCTCTGGTCCCCCAGGCCCACACAGGCTCCTCTGGAGCGTGAACCTCCCTGACCCCCCGGGGCATGTCTGCTCAGGCTTCTCTACTGTCCTGATCCCACCAGGACCTGACCTCTGTCTTTCCCTCTCTGAAGACTTCCCCAACCTCCCAGAACTCAAGAACAGGTTTTCTTATGGACTCTCAGAACAAATTTGTCATTCTACAGTACTTATCAGGGATTACTTTGTGTGTTAAGGGAGTGACTAAATTTCTTGTCTTCCCAAGTAGGCTAGATCCTTTGAGGGCAGGAATGATAGCTTACATCTTCTGTTTCTAACCTTGAACAACTGGATCAGATCCAATAATATCACTAAGAGGCTTCTGAGAACCTTAGCCCAGCCCTACATACAGCCTCCCCAGAGGGAACTGCCACAGAAAATCCAGTCACAGCATCTCAGACACCTACCCATTCTGATGTCCTCCCTCAAAGAGAAGCCTACCGTCAGGTTTTCCCTCTGAAGTTCCATCTCTGAGGACCGGGGTGAGTGAGCACTTTTTGACTGACAAGCCATGCCTTGGCCACTACATAATGAACCCGGAAGGGCAATGCTACTCCAGGTGCTAGTAAACTGTCAGCTGGTCACACCATTCTGGTTGTGAAGAGGAACAGGGAGGGGACAGGAAAGCAAGAGATAAGGAAAACTGAAAAAGCAAAAACCTGGCAGAGTTTATCCCTAGAGCAATTGTGGGCAAGGATTGGGAGTGGGGGGCGGGGATGAAATTACCCTCCCAGCTCAGGTTACAATGCTACTCCCTTACACAGTTGCTCCCGAGGTCCCAAAGGAAAAGAAGAAGATGCAAGTGTTCAAAACACAATAGGACCCAAAACTTGATAGTACAGGAAATCAGCTCATGAATGGGGAAACGTAAGTCATATGTTCTCCAACGGTGGTACTAGGGCAAATTTCTCCAGCAATAGAAATAAAATAAAGCTAAACTATGAGTGCCACCTGGTGGACAGTGGCACCACTGCATGAGGTTCCTCCAGCGTGAGAGATCAGGTGGACCTGGGTAGCCTGGACGTGATCTTCTGCCTTTGTCCATATCCTCATCTTACCAGTGACATTGTGCCACTTCCCTATTGTGTGGGACACTGGGGTTAAAGGCCCGAGTCCCCATGTTCTGAGGATTCTTGATGTGAGCAGCAGGCGACACAGGACAGAGACACGGGGGGAGCTGATGAGAGAAAAGGGGTGATGCCATTAACTGGCACAACAAGAAGAGAAACCCTGACGCACGCACACAAACGTCTAGGTACACTCGTCAAGTCACACATAAAGTCCTGAGGGTCCCTTCACCTCTCACCATCTCCTGCAAAAGTGGACTGCACACTCTCCCTTTTTCTGACTCCTTTGCCCTTTGAGATTCCCCTTTGTCCTTGAAGTTCATTTTCGCCTATGCAACTCTTGGGGTGGGTGGCTGTAAATCCTATGGCACTGTGATCTGCACAGGGACTGGCACCCCTCTGAGGATCTCCTTTGAAATGTTGTGCCATCCATTCGTTTTACTTTCCATCCTTGCCTGTGGCAGGGACTTAAATGTGTCATGCAAATTTGAATTGCTAGTCAAGACTGCAAGTGAGGCTGGAACTGGACTCCTGGGTTCAATCTCGAAAGCGGTTCAGCCTAGCAGCTGCCGTTTCGGACAAGCTCCTTGGCGAGGGAATCAATGAGACAGCATTTATCTTCCTGACAGAACGGCCCCCTAAGAGGCTGTTTGTTTTTGTGCTGGCACTGCAGCTGAGGAAGATGTGACTTAGATCCCAGCCCCACCTTGTGACTTCGCAAGGGGACAGATTTTCCTCACCATAGTGACAAAACTGAGGCCACTAACAGGACAGAAGCCTGGGGTTATAGGTCCTGCTGCCAGACAGAGGTCCTCAGCAGAGGCCAGGCTGGAGAGCCACAAGCTGCTCAGGCTGGAAATTCTCTTTGTGGGCTGAGCGGCTGGCTGGCTTCCATTTGCACAGCAAGAAGTGTGTGTCTGCACCACACAGACCGGGAGTGGATCCTGGCCTGGCCACCAGCCAGCCCTGAAATCTGTAAGTCACTTCTCCTCTCTGGATCTCACACTTTTGCCCCATAAAATGGGAATAACGCTGTTTTCCTCACAGGGTAATTATAAGAACTAATAAATTCATCAGTGTCTACCACATGTAGGACCCAATCTTAATTCTCATTTACAGTTTTTAATCTCTGAAAAAGTGGGGGAAATAGTTACTTCTGTTGGTGCTGTGTATGTGCTTTCAATCCTTTTTCTTTTGCACAGGGATAATAACAACGAAAACTTATTTCTTTGGACATCAGAGCCTTTTAAAAAAACACTTATTTTGCATGGAAGTAATTACCACTTAGATATAATGTTTTCATGAAGTTTTCTTTGTATTATTTTAAATAGTTAATATGTTATCCCCATAAAACAAAAACAATTGGATATTTCAAAAACCAGAAAATTTGGTTGGATTTGCAACCAATGTTATATTTTGTTCAGATAATACTCCATAAGCAAATAAGTTTTTGCCATGGCTATATACCTCACTCCCTGCTTAGTAGAAGAAATATTTATTATATGCTTAAATGTGTTAGGCATGGTTGTTTTCTCATGTGTGCATTTCCTAATTTTTTTCAGAAGCAGTAAAATCCACTGCCCTTGGTATCCAGCTCTGAGGGCTGACAAATACGGAGCCACTGATTCACCTCCATGACCGGCACAGAACCTTTGCGTCACGCCAAGATTCCTTCTGTTATCACTCCTCCCTGACCCTCAGACCCTGGCTGCCCCTGGTCTGTGCCCATCCCTGTATTTAAACTTTTCCAGAATGCCCTATGAATGGAATCCGACAATACGTATCCCCTGGATTCTCTTGCTCACATCGTGCAAGGGAGATTCACCCTCGTGGCCATGTGTAACTGTAGCTCACACCCCTTCATTGCTGTGCAGATGGTGGTCAACACCATCCTAAGAGACATACCCATCAGCTCCCCTGCATCCCCTTTCTTGCCTGATACAGAGATAACCGCGAACTAAAGCATCCAAATGAGATTTATTTACTGGTAGACAGGTAGCCATACTGAGGATCCAAATAATAGAATATGGAAAGATAGAAACCAAAGAAATGCTCCTCGGTCTCAGGGAAGTCATGGTTAACTGGTGCCAAGCCTGCTGTATCACTCCAGAGAAACCAGGCCACTTCCCACCAGTGAGGAGACCAGCATGATGGTCAGAAACAACTCCCGGCTTGTTGACCCCCAAGATGACTGGAATGTCAAGGGAGACTTCATGGAGACAGCAAGCTCCAGGTGAGCTCTAAAGTACAAGGAGGCTTTGGACAGGTGGAGAGGACCCAGGAAGAGCCAGGTGAGCCAGGATTGGAGAGCAGGGCAGGAGACTCCTGCTGGAGACCAATGGGATTTGGAGTATAAGATAGGAAAGCAGCCAGTGTGGGGAGAACATGGTGAGTGAGGGGGAGGCTGGTAAGATAAGAAGCCAGGAAAGACCTAGACCCAGAAGAAGAGGCCCAGGAGGCCAGAAGGGGCTTTGGATTTAGCCTGAGGATGATGGAGCTGCTGGAAAGCTCTGAGCAGCAGGGGACACAATCTAACTTGCTTATTAGCAGGATCACATCTGAAGGAACCCAGGCAGGTGTGGGAATCTGGGTAGGAAGCTGTTACTACAATCCAGGTGATAAATCCTGGTGACTGTGGCAGAAAGGAGTGGGGAGGTGGTGACGGGGGCCATAACCTGCATATATTTTGAAGGTAGAGACAACAGAATGTACTGAAATCAGCAACTGGAAGGACAGAATTGCTATTCCCTAGGATGAAAAGATGGCAGGAAGACCAAGCGTGGAGGGTCAATATCAGCAGCTGACTTTTGAATATTCTAGGTCAAGACCCTTCTTAGACATTCCTATGGAAATGTTGAGTAGAATTAGGGGAGAGGAGAGAGCTGGAAATATAAATTAGGGTGTCATCCACATCAGTGAACAAACAGGGTACTCACTGGAGGGTCAGAGAGGAAAGAGGGCAGAGAGGGCAAAACATCACTGGGGTGCTGCAGTGGCCATCTGGACACAAAGAGAGGGAGGTCTGGCCTTGAAATAGAAGGAAAAGAACGTTGTAAAGATTGTTTGAAGGATGGCCTTAGGGATGAGGATGAAATGTGCCAGTTTAAGTCTTGGATGCCTTCAAGACTGGTATTACCTTACCAGAAATATTTATTTATGGATCTTATTTAAATTTCATTGCAGAAATATATTTTTACAACTGATAAAAATTGTATGCTTTATGTTACCTAAAAGGAATTAATTTAATATCAGTAGAGAGAATGCAAGATTTTGTTTTGTGGTATTTTGTCATCAAATGGTGATATTCATTCAACTCTAGTGCCCTGAAAAGCTCCTATTCCTTTGCTTTCCTCTGAACTATTTTCTCGAACAGTCTACAACTGTCTCCACATTGTCTGCATTGTCTCTACATTGTCTCATATTGTTTCCAAAGTGGGCAATGTGCAGAGTATGAATAAATTCAAATTCAAATGCCCAAGTTCACTTTCCTGTGCTAACGAAGGTTGAATACTTCAGCCTTGATCATGATTAGTAAGGTTTCGAGGTCACCGTCCTAAGTATCCTTGTCCTCATGCAGAGAGACCGATGACTGAGGAGGGCTGCCCTCCTGAGCCTGGGATTTGCACTCACAGTCATGGATGTTTTAGAGTTTTAAGAGTTCCCTCTCCTTACTATAGTTCATGAACTATAAGTTCATTCTGCTTTTCAATAGCTCCTTGAGGGGCACATACTCTTCCAACTTGGGTCTCCTCATCAGGGAGGAGCTTCCCCAGGCTCCTTCTCTCAGTCACCCACAGTGGAAGATTGGGAGTTGTCCTGTCTCCCCCAGCATCTCAGTCAGTGTCCAGTTCTGACTCTTCTCCCTCCCCTGTGGCAGGTCCATCTGCTCTTTCCACCTCCCCTTCACTGTCCTGGAGGAAACCTTCCTAGCTGGATTACGGCCATGCCATTACAATGGGACTCCTGCCTCGCGTCTCACTCTCCCCTAATCCAGCCTGCACCCTGTTTTCGGAGTGTCCTCACAAACATGCACAGTTTTGTTTAAAATCTGCAGCAAGTCCCCCCACAAACTTTATGAGGTCCCAACTCCTTAGCACCTCATGTTCATGAACATGAATCTTCTCCAACCTTCTCTCTTCTCAGAATCCCGACATGCATCACATCTCCCAGCTTCCCTAGACAGCACCTTCCCTCTCGGTTCTGTCCTTTAGCCCGGTTCTCCTTCTGCCTTGACCAACCCATCGCCTCACCCTGTAATGACCTTCCTCATCCTTCAAGACCCAACTCCAGCACTGGCTTCTTTGGCTCATCTCTCCCTCCATCCCAGTGTTGGACTGGGCGATTTTATCCTCTTCTTCTCATAACAATCCTACTCTCCCTACATTTTACCTTCATCCCATTGAATCATAACCAAAAGGCCTAATTCCCCACAACACACCTGCACCCATGGACACACACAGACACACACAAGCACATACACACAAGGGCACACGTGCACACATGTACATGATAATCTGTCTTCCACCTATGTTAACCCCCGTACCTAGCACCAAGTAAACATTCACAAACTCACAACTACATGAATAAGTCCAAAGTTTGAGGTGTGCTGGGCTCTGACCATTTGAGATGTTACTGTAAAGAGTCAAATGCTTAGAGGCATGTATTTTTCCTTTGAATCCTTTAAAAAGGCATTCATTTTTTCCCCTACAAAGGCCTTTAATTTAAAACTTTCCACATGAGAACTTCTATAGATAGAGGCAAGCCAGGCCCCAGGCAGAGGTGCTTAAACTCTACCGGTTACCCACCAATGGCAGAATCAACTGCTTTTATACTGACATTTAGACTTCTGGAACAAATTGACTATGATACTCTTTTCAAATCCAGCCTGCTTGTGAGTAAATAAATTTGTCTAGTACACACCTGTACTGAAGCTTCAAAGAATAGTGCTCTCTAAACCCTAATTTCCCACCACTCTCAAGAAGATTGCTAGTACAGAGAACATAACCCAGAGGGTCTAGGCTGCATGGCACACAGCTGGCCCTACCCAGAGGTTCAGAAGAGCTCGCCTGGGCATGAAGATTTGGAGAGGCTCTGGGAAGGTCAGTGTGTTCCCAAGTGTCTCCCACCAAGGGCCACAATCCTTGATCTCTCTCAATAGAAACATCCCCCTTTGGCTTCCCCATAGTCTTTCTAACCAGGAGTATTCTTAGAGGAACAGGTGGTAAGGAAAACTTCTACCATCCAGAAAGTGAATCACTTCTCCAGGTCAAGAGGTGCACTGCACAGTCCAAAGTCACAAAGGGAACGTGGCTCAGAGTAGAAGGACTTGGAAAATAAAAAAAGCAGGTGTTACCTTAACTCACCTCCACAACCGTGCCTCCCCAGTGCCCTGTACCATGTGCCTGCTAGTGGTAAGTGTCCTTAGACTGGGAATGTCCACTGCATTGTCCTGCTAAGCAAAAAGGAATGAAGTTTTTTGTTTGGGTTTCTTTTCCTTTTCTTTTTTTTTTTTTTTTAAACCCACAACTTTCCCATGACTTCAACAGGGCCTTGGCCAAAGTTTGGGTCTGAATAAGGTTTCAAAACCAAGTGGATCAAACCCGGATGAAATGTCCCACTTAAGAACGTGCATCCAATGGCAAATAAAATGGTCTGGTAATCTCTTTCAAAGGCATGATTGTTCTCAGCAGATCCATGAAACTGTCATTTTCCCCCAGAAGGCAGAGCAAGTCCGCTGTTCAGGATGATACCATCCAATTTATAAGTGCACATGACTCTGCTGCAGTCTCCAGGGTGTCCAATAGAGCTGATTTGCACACTGATCTCCAATAATGCCCATGAATAATACATGAAGAATGCACATTTCAAACATGTCCTGCATAACGGTTGAAGTAGGAATAGATGGTGTATGTCATGTCTTCCAGGGCAAGGGTTCAGAGTGCACAGCAAACAGATTAAACAGATGAAGAAAGCCAGAGGGGGCAGGGTGAGGAAGTCATCAGAGAATTGGGGCATTCATGAAGGGACGATGCTCAGTGGAAACACACTCAAGGTGGCCAAAGCAGTGGTTTTGCAAAAGGTTTTGAACGATAATACAGAACTACATCAGTGTGAGGCTTGACAGAGCCACCATTGAAGCAGGCTACTCTGGATGAGTAAGGGAGCCTGCGTGAGTGAAGGGCATGTGCTGTGGCCAAAAAGCCTAGGGGTGATGCCCAGGTGGCCTTCAAATCCCAGGAAACACCTACCAGCAACCCGGCATGGTATATTTCTACTGACAGTTTATAGAAGCCATCAAAGCTTGCTGGCAGCTTGAATTGCCACAAGGTCCACTTGCTCTCTGGATACACAGTCACCGCTTCTGGTGGAAGGAAGACATGTCAAATCGTCAGTCATAAAGCAGTCAGCTGCACCCTCCGTCCATATGCTTGGTCTGTCGGTCACTCCTCACCATTTCTGCTTTCCGCTAGCCCACCTCCAACCCATGCGAGCCCTGGGCCCCTTTGACCTCAGCCTGACTTGCTCTAATAGCAACCAGTTTCTGTATCCAAGAAGGTCATAAAGGATAGGCAAAAGAACCACACGTATCTTAAAAGAAATAGGGGTCTAGGGTATGGATCAGCGGTAGAAGGCTTGCCTAGCAAGTGCAAAGCCCTGTGTTCAATCCCCGGCATTGCAAAAAATCAAATCAAATTAAATAAAGCAGAGAGCCAAAATGGAATAAGTCACTTTCCCTTTGGTTTTCTATAGTCAAAGGTCCATCTATGAAATGTCACTCTGATCAGGGGCAACAGAGGAGGCAGGGAGAGGTGTGGAGAAGGTACTGAGCAGACAGGTAAGCCAGCTGCCTCAGATGGCGCTGGGTGCCTGAGGAATGGGTGAGCAGTGATTTTCCAGTGCCCCCACCAGGGTCCCTGCCCCAGAGGTTGGCACAGCCCAACAGGGAGGAGGGACTGATCAAGTACAAGTTCATTTCAGGAAGGGAATAATAGACAATAATAGATTCCAAGACAAGGCTCCTGGTAATCACATCGCCCCAAACCTCACAGAAAGAAGTGGGACACTGAAATGCTAGAGTTGTGACATGAAGCCTGTGAGCAACTGACCCTTCTCTTCCCTGCCTGTGCTCCCCCGGAGGCATAACTCCTCCTCAGTGCTCAGCACTGGAAAATAAGGCTGGGTAGAGAAGGACACCTTTGGGGGTCTCTCCCAGGACTAAGAAGCAAGTGTTCCTGGGTGCTCATTGTAGTCAACACTCCACCAGGCCTGGAATAAATCCCTGACTCTCAGGCTTAAAAGGATGTGCTGGAGACAATGACAAAGTGACACTGAGGATGACATTGCATCTGTGGGGGTAGCTCATCTGGGAGGAGTACCTCTGCAGCCAATCAAGATGCAGGGCCTGCATGGCATGCTCGCCAGAATTCAGGAGAAGCCCAAGAAAGCACTTCCTGTGCTAATGCATGTGTGAGCATTGGTGATCAATTGATTTGAATTTGATTGATGATTGGCTCCCATGCTGTGCTCAATCCCCATTCTCAAACTTGGCAGGGTAGTTTCTTATCTTCTGGTGGAGAAGCAGTAGAAGGTGACAGACTTGTGCCATTCAGTCTTTCTCCATTCAGCTCCTGTGACAGTAAGACTGGCTAAAAACTGTTCTCACCACTTCAAACCACATGACTCGTATTCATATCACTGAATTTACAGACATCACTGCTCTTGTTACCTTGTTTAGTCTCTTCTGGCTGATGATGTATCTTGCTGCTCTACTTGAAATTAAGAAGAGTTAAGAGAAATTTACTATCAGTCCAACAGTGTATATTGAATGTGGACTGTCAAATACAGGCCACCTATAGTAGGAAGAAAGCAGTTCCCCACCATAAGGAATCCACCATCCAGAAGGAAGAAAGGAAGGAAGAAAGGGTGGTGGGAGGATGTAAGGACAGAGGAGAATGTTTTAAATAAGCATAGAGTGAGGGGCGTTGGCACCGCATCTTAGAGACACAGAGGTACTAGGGTATAGCGAGGACTGGAGAAAACTGAGAGCTTACCCAAATCTAAAGGAAACTCCTCCAGCTAACTGCTTCCCAGGTCAACCACAATATCATTGTTTCCAGATTTTGTACTTTTTAAAGCAAAAAATCTCTACCTGTCTTAGGTGAACTTTCCTGATTTCTAAATGTCGACTCCTATTTTAAATTAGAAATTATAGGCAGGCCAAACCAAACACCCTGGCAGGTGGGACAAAACCCTTGAGGAGCCAATTTGCAACCTCCGTTTTAAATGGTCTCGTGGAAGGTCACAGATCTCAGAGTGTGGTGCCAGACAGAGCCCATTATTTCAGGTCCTGAGCTTTCTCCCCAGCATGGCAAGTGCCTCACCAATTTCACATTCCTTCTACGCTTCTGCCTTGTGAACAGATTTAGCATTTTACCTCACCTCTTGCTAAGCCGAAGAGCTGTCTTTTGGGTAGGACACTGGACTAAGTGACCTCAAAGGTCACTTCTGAATCTAATTGACAACCCACATCATGAAATTAGGAGAATAAAGACAGCATAACAATAATAAAGCCAATAACGTGTTAAGTGCCCCATTTCCTATGAGTTCACTTGTGTTATCCAGCTGAAATTACTCACAGTATTCAATCATCTCATTTATGTAGGAAAAATTACCACTGAATAAGAAACTATGGATTTGTAACTGCTTATCTCCCAACCACTTTTTTTGATACTTAGGCTAGAGATTAAGACATCCCTGATAACTAGTCATGTGGATTTTACCGACCCGTCGTAAACATCATCCATAGTGTGACATGCACATGCAAAACTGGGTGGACTGAAAAGCACCGTCTCTGCTCATCTCTGCTGTGCATCAGGATGCCTCTGAAATGGACAGGTCCTTCAGAAACTTAAATATTTACCCAGAGAGAGAAAGAATCACCCCAGGAACAAACTATTAGCAGAAAAGCAAGTGCTTAGTCAGAACTGAGGTCAGCAGGCAAAGGAGAGGTGCTAGGGGAGGGGACATTTTGTATAGCAAAGGCGGACTGAATTGGGAGCGATTCCTATTTGAAGATGCTGAGAGGAGGAGCGAGGGTGAAGTTGGAGTCATCCTCCTCTTTGAGTTTCCAGATTTTATCTCTTCCTGGGAAGATGCAGCAGGGAGGAGCAACCAGACCACAGGGGAACTAGGGCAACCAAGTCCTGGTCCTGTTTGTCAGCTTTGCCTCAGGCCCCAAGTCACTGTGACCAGGCTCTGAGTAGCAAATGGCTACACGGGGCATCAGAACCAGGGCCTCTCTCAGCTCTTTGTGTCTCTGCTGCCTGATTTGCATATCCATGGGCTTGGGGCAGTGGCACCAGGTCTCCAGAGCAGGTTTTGAAGGCTTCCCTCAGAGGCACAGTCTGCAGGAGGCCCTGCTGGCTGAACTTGGCTCCTGGCCACCTGCAGGTCATAGAGCAGAGGGGAGGCTGGGGAACCCAGAGTAGACCTGGACATCCCACCTCCTTTCCTAGCCTGAAGGTCTGGAGGGCACTTTGCCAAACCAGTTGAGCCAAGTAATGCAAGCTGCCTGTGGGAGGAAGGAGCACAGGAGGAGTACAGAGGGCCTCAACGGGAGGTACTCAGTGAGGAAGGGAGGGAGGGGATGCTATCTGGAAATAAGGAGGCTTTGAACTTGCAGATCTCTCCAAATGAGGCAAAAACCCACACTAAAGCAGCCCCAGCTGGGTGCTGCAGGAGCTTGTGAATAACTGTGAGGGGGAGGGGCACGGCAGCTCCCTACCCTTAATGCATTCACCCCAAGGTGCTGCTGGGCATCTGTTCTATAATTAACCAGGCTCTGCCCCGCACCATGTCCTCCCCCTTCACCTCCTCCTGTGGCTGCTGAAACATTTGCCATAATTATTCCCCACATCTCCAAGGAGCTCTCTGGAAGGAGTATGTGGTCTGCCTCTTTTCTTTTCCTCATCTCCCAACTCTGAGCAGGGTGGTGGCAGTGCCTGGCCTGTGGGGCTGTGAGAGGGAGCATTCTACTTCCCAAAGCCTCTGTGTCATCCCGTCCTTCCTACCCTAACGCATGGGCCCATCTGCTCTCCCCCAGAGGGCACTCAGTGGGACAGGAAGGAGAAAGGGACATAACAGGGTGTGCAAGAGGAATGTTTTCCACAGACATATGATCTTCCCTCCCCATGATCTAATATACGCCTGTGGGTTGAATATCACTGTGGTAATGAAAATTGATGGATGACATGGCACATAGGAAATGGCGAGAAAGTCTTTCCAATAATAACATCATGTATTCTAGGTAGAAGGTCAAGGGAGGGTGTCTATCTGCTTTGTGGTTTATTCTCAGTATCTTTTACCACATGTTGTCCATACAGGGCATTCAACAGACACTTGCTAAAAAGATGAATCACTGCTTTATGACATGCTTTACAAAAGTTGTCTCTAAACACAATAGAAAACTGAGGCAGAGAAGTTGGAGGGGAAAAAAGGCAATTTCCCCAAGGTTACAAAGAAAGAAGAGACAAAGTTAGGATTTGAACACAGAACTATGACACCAAGCCTCTGGTCTCTGTTGTTCTTTGTCACTGGGTCACTTCCCTGCATAAAACACTTCAGTGGGTCCCAATAGTAGGTTTGCTATTTCCTCTAACTATAGGGTCCTCATTTTACTGACTCCCACTCATTGTTCTAGTTCAAAGACCCAGTGAAGATGTCTACTAATGTATGAATATTTTATAAGTGTGAATCATATTTCAACTTAATATTACTGCTGCACATCACAGATACTTAGCCCGTGTTCCATATTGATAAATGTTGAATTTCTGTTTTACAGAGAACACTCCTGAGATCCACAGATGGGATTTATTTTCAAGAAGGTAGGATTTGTAAGGACCATAATTTGAACCTAGAGTTTTTGACTGAATGCAGGGACCTTCTTGGTAATCCATCAGCTGCTGAGCTATATGGTACATAATTTCATTTTATATAACAAATGAAGTTCTGTAATTGTGGTTATTTCCATCTTTTCTGACAGTTCCTTAATATATATGACCAACTAATAATCATAAACTTGAGTTATTTCAGTTTTTATTATAATGAAAGTAATACAAGCTTATTATAGAATATTAGAAGAGAACAAAGAGAAAAGAAATTAAATCAATAATCCCAAAACAGTTAAACTTAATAATTTTTTCCACTTTGCTTATGCCTTTTTACATAATTGAAATCATATTCTTTATATAACTGGGCATCTTGTTTTTTCTAAACTAAATGTTATAACAAATATTTCCCTGTTTCCTTCAATAATCTCCCTATTTACTGTTTGAATGATTTAAAACCATCAATTTACATGCTTTGATCTTCATTTTTAGTGTCCAAAAATCATTATTGTAGGGGCTGTCAATTAAACACCACCCCCACCACCATTGTTGGATAATTTTTCACTTAAAAATTATAATAAGGAGAATATCTTTTTTTTTTCTTTCTGAATTTCAGAACACTTTTGAGAGTAGTTTTCTAGGAAAGAAATTATTGAGTCAATGGCACGAACATTTTCAAGGCTCTTGACATAGATTGCCAAATTGCTTTCCAAATGAGTTGTGCTAATTTTTGTTCCCACTAACAGTGATTTGGGTATTCCTATCATTTTAAATTTGATAATTTCTTTAAAACACACACACGCATACACATAATCACAATGTTTTGAAATGCAATGGGAAAGAAATTTCAGAGATGATTTTGTTGGCCTCCCCTCCCGCCTCACTTACACATTAGGAGACTGAGGCCCAGTCAGGGCAATAGCTTGCCCGAGGTCCCAGGAATTGGGGGACATGAGCTGGTCAGGAGCCAGGTCTACAGAGCCCCAGTTCTCCACACTGTCTCGCAGGGATCTGAAAACCAGTTTTGTGATCTGTTTATCTGGTCAAGAGAAGTGCAACGGAGCTGCCCTCTCCTGATATCTTAATTTGGATCACACCTTCAAGAGAAGCAGCTTTGGAAATATCCGGACCAAATTCCCCTCTGTGGTGAGAGCAGGGCCTTTTGTGATGGCACTCCTCCACCTGCCAGCGTGCTGCAGGGAACCCTGTATCTACTTATCACTTCCTCCTCCTGGCTCAGGCCTCTGGAACTCCGCTAGCCCCGCTTAACATGCACCTTGGCAGCTTTCATGGCTTCCTTCCTGTGGGCTTCTGCTTTCCCCATCCCTGCTCAGCATGATGGCAGCCTACCTCATTTTCAACCTCAGGCCAAGCAGAAGTGTTGCTCCTACCCATCTGCCATGTTGGCCAAATTTCCCTGATTGCTAAGTAATTCCAGACTCTTCCCAGGAGGGCCGAGTGAGCTGCGAGCTAAACCTCTCCGCCAAGGCCCTGCCTTGTTCTCAGTCACTGGCAGAGATGGAGTAGCGGGCGCAGATCTGCATCCTCCATCAGGGACCAGACCACCCGCACCTGGGCCGCCCCTCATGGAAAGTGGGGTCTGCACTGTGCTGTGAGAGGCAGAAGGTACAACACTACCATTGTCTCCAAGGTGACACTCCAACACCACGCTAGGTGTCACGGCCACCAAAGCTTTCTACAGCATTGCTCGCACTGACTCCCTCTCTCCTCTGAAGCCTATCCACCACCACAAGTTGAAAATGGTTCAACAGCCTCTCAAGCCCCTTCCTTTATTTAACATCTGCCTCCCACTAGTTACTCATTCAAGGTCATTGAATTCCAGCTGCACCAGGAAAGGCATGAAGGAAGGGGAGAAACAGATGAGGAAAGAGAATTATGGGTGATGTGAGGATATGGTTAATTTCCATTGTTAAAAAAAGAAATCGTGCTCTGCAGGTAGTAAGGGGCTTGTGCTGTCTATTTTGCCTGGAGTGTTCGTTCCTGTTTTCTCCCTGGTGGAGTCCCCAGTCTTCACAGCCCCATTCATACGCCCTCTGGGATCTTCCCTAATTTACCTTGCCTCCAAACTTTCCTTGCTGTCCTCACTCATCCTAAAGCATCTGGTCCACACCTCAGCTCTGTTGTTTTTCATATTGAAATAACATGTTTTTTAAAAAAGTTTCTGACTCCCCACTAAAAAATATACTATTTTTAAATATATTTTATCATTTTTGTCCTCAGTGTCTCATACATTCCTGGTATTTTGTAGATGATCAAACATTTGTTTCAAGAGTGAAAACATTATGAGTCAGAATTAACACTAAATGAAATGAATGCATGAATCACGAAGGTCTGGCTGGAAAAGAGTTACATCCAGGTATTTGCTGGAGTACCTGGGATAGATATGCACATTTATAACACAATTGGCATGATTCAAATTAGAACATAGGCATGCAACCATCTCATTGGGTTTGTAGGACATTAAACATGAAAAATAATCAATAAATATTCATCAATAAATGAACTTGAGAGTTTTTCTCAGAAAAACTCAAGACTAAAACTTTAAAACTTTAAGCACTATTTCCAGAATATTCCTTCTGCCCTTGGTCATTCATGATACAGAAGCAATTCTGTATTTTTTCCTATGACAAAGCATACATCAAGGCCATAGGTGGTCACCTCTAAGCACCTATGATATTACCCTAACTGGAAGACTTGAGTGCAGAGAGAAATTGCTCAGTTTGCCAGGAGAAATTCAGTGCCTAAGTTTCCTTACACCTTACTCAATCACCAAAAGATTTGCCAACATTAAAAACATCCATGATAGAATCATGTCTGTCCAGGCATTCGAAAAAGACTTTCCTTGCTCTAATTTGAGACTCTTAGAGAAAATGTGACATTGTCATTTACCACAATCTTTAAATAAAATGGTGTTGCTCTTGCCAAGCGGCCTAAGAACTGCTGTTAGAACATCAGTCACATTTTACCCTTCTCTTCTTTAACATGCATGTCTCTTATTTGTAATTGAATCTAAATACGGCACTGGGGTATTTTTAAAATCCAGAGATTGGAAATACTTATTGGAAAAGGCTGGTTTACAGGTTGGGGGCTTGGCATTGGCAGCAGCTCAGGGACTGAGAGAATATTGCAGGATTAAGGCTGGCCAGAAGCAGAGGGAATGTGGGAAAGGCTAGGTTTGGCTTAGCAGACTTAGCGTCAGCTGCTGTAACCTGGCAAATGGATAAGTAATTTTTTCACAGCCAGCAGTAAAATGAAACTTATGGAAGCAATAAAGTAAATGTTCTGTCTAGCCAGTAAGTCAAATTAGAGAAGAGTAGATTTTTCCAACCAGGCCTGAAAATCAATGTAGTTTGGTGGTCTAAAGATACAGCCAGGAAGTTAATGAGCATTTCAAGTTCCAAGTTAATGGTATACATCATAGATTGGCAAACTATGGCCTCTAGGTCAAATCTAGTCCACTGCCTATTTTCGTAGGCTTCCAGAAAAGAATGGTTTTTACATATTTAAATGCTTGAAAAAAGCCAAAAGGCAAATACTATTTTGTGACACATGAAAATCATGTGAAAGCTGAATCTGAGCCTCCATAAATACAGCTTTATTGGAACTCAGCTCCACGTGTTCCATTCACACACCAAAGCTTCTTTTGTGCTGTGAATTCAGAGTTGAGTAACTGCACAAGAGGCCATGGAGCTTGCAAAGCTTAAAATATTTATTTATCGTCTGGTCCTTTCCAGAAGCTTGCTGGTCTCTAATATACCTGGTCAGAGAAGATTAACTCAAGATTCATTCCTGATGAAGAGTAACTCAAGGTCCATTCCTTGTAACACAGCACAAGGAATAAACCTCAAAGTTGGAAGCTCTCCAGTCCAGCCTCCCGCTCCATGGAACGTCCCGCAGGAGCCACCAGGAGTGGGAACCCACGACTCCCAAGAAGTCCAGCTCATTATCTGAAACCTTGATTCCACCTATTACACAAAGTATCACTCATATTGGACTAAAATGGTCCTTACCCCCACCCCAGCTGGGCTCTCTTATCTTTAAGCGATTTCTCCACTGAGATGTCACCCCCAATCCCTCTTGGTCAGCGCAGGCTCCTACATCCTTCCATGAGTTAACACTTTACGTCTCAGGGGCTTTCACCATCTCATTCTGCCCTTACAACATCTCCCAGGGAGCAGGTTTACACAATCCTCTCTGCCATGGATAAAGAATCTGAGGATTAATATCATGGACTGAATTGTGTGTCCCCCACCCCCACCCCACCCCCACCCCCGGCAAGGCCTTAGACCCCAGGGTTCCTGTGTTTGGAGAGAGAGCTTTAGAGAGGCAATTAAGGCTACATACTGTCATAAGGGTGAGTCCTAATCCAAAGGCTGGGGTCTAAGAGGAAAAGACATCACAGTGCCCATGCAAACCCTCTCTCCCTCTTTGGAGCACACACAGAGGGAAAGCCATGTGAGGACAGAGCAAGAAGCCACCATCTACTAGTCAAGAAGGGAGCCCTCATCAGAAACTAATCCTGACTATATCTTGGACTTGTAGCCTCCAGAACTATGGGAAAATACACTTCTGTTATTTGAGCCACCAGGCTGTGCTATTTTGCTATGGTAGCCATAGCAGATGCGTATAGTTAATCAAATTAAATGACATATTCAGAATGAGGCAGCAGAGCAGAGACTATTCACCCATTTAGCAAATATTTATTAAATACCTTCCGGGTACAAAAGTCTTATGGAGGAGTTAAGTATTAATCCAAGAGGCACACCATCATAAATTTTCAAAAATCAAAAGAAATAAATCAAAGAATCACACTAATACAAATTTAGAAAGTGCTACCATAGATAAATGTGTGGTTCAATGAGATATAAATAAGATAAAATGAGTTACTCAGGTCAAAGGAGCCTGCACTGAGGCACAATTGAACTAATCTGAAAGGTGAATAATCATTTTCTAAGTGGATGAGAGGAGTTTAATGCCAGAGAGAGGGTATGTGCAAAGACCCTGGGGTAGCAAGAGACAAGTAGTGTCCAAGGAAGTGACCAATGGCCAATGTGACTGAAATAGAAAGAGGAGGGAAAGAACAGGAGATCAGACTGGAGAGGCAAGAATTGACTAGACTTATGGCCTTGTGGGCCACCTTAAGTAATCGTGTCTTATTTTAAGAGCAATAAGAAGCACTAAAGTGCTCTCAACAGGGGAGTGGTTTCTTTTTAAGTTTCCCCTTTAAAAAGGGGTCCACTGGCTGCAGTATGGAAAGCAGATTGCAGAAACTCAGGGTGGCCGTACTGAGACCCAGTCAGAGACAACTGCAATAGACAGGATGGGTAGCTTGGACCACCAAGGTTGAAGAGATAGGAAAGGAAATGGTTATGAGAACTATTTATGCAGTAAAATCATGGACTATGAGGTTGAGAAGAAGATATCAAGTATGACTCCTTGATTCCTGTTCATTTCATAGAATGGATGAGATGCTGGTAATTACTGAGCTGTGACAGAGTACAGGAGGATGTCAGTGCCCTTCAAAGACCCACAGGGACACACCTGCAGCCCAGCAAAGCTGCTGCCTTGCTGCAACAAGGGGCGATGCCCAAGAGCAATGCAGAGCGTCCCAACAGGAGAGTGTGGTAGGGACAGATCACGGCATTGGGGTTTCCGTTAGGTGATTTGGATATGCTGCAAGGAAATGAGACTTTGCTCTGTTTGGCATGCTGTTGGCAAGCAGGAACAATTCTGTGCACAGGCAGAAGGCTATGAGGATGGAAGGAAGCCAGAGCTGCGACTGGGAAGGAGAAGACAAGCTTCCAGGATCCAGGATGAAGCCACAGGTGCTCGTTTTGTGTCAGAAATAACGTTTAATATTCAGACAGGATAAAGACATGATCTTGGTTTGATCTGAGTGGCCTTTCCTGACATAAATGTTCTTTGGAATCATTCATTTTCAACAGGAAAACACCACAGCCTACCTGCAAACAATGGGGAGCACCTAGCAATACCCCAACCTAACAGAGAAAGCCAGGTGAGTTCCCAGCTGTCGGGCAGCCTTCCTCTTTCTCCTACTCCTCTTTGGAAGATAAAATTCAAGCTGCAGGACATTTGTCTAGAAGGTTCATACTTTCACCATTTGCTGAGCCTTTGCTGATTCTGAGGTTGTACAGAGCAGAGTTGATAGCTGGGGACCAGAGTTCTCCTCTCTGGTTCCCCTTGTTGAAGGTCAGCTTGCTTGCCATCTGACAAGACAATGGCTGCAGAGTTTCATTTACAACTCTGAGTGAGATACATCAGCCAACTGCAACACAGGCAATTACCAGAAACAGAAACAAAAATGGTTATTAGTTTCTGTAATAGACCCTGAAGTCAGGGACTTAGATTACCAAACCCAGGCAATGAAAACATGTCCCAAATTCCAAATAGTCTCTTCTCGTGATCCAAGTAGCTTTTTTGTTTTTTTTTTTGTTTTTTTTTTTTTTTTAGCCTAATTATAAACTGTTCTACCTAGGTACCACTGAAAGTATTTGCTGTAGCCTAAATTTCCCCTTGGCTAACTAAGAAGAAATGAAGAACTTTGTGATTGTCCATGAGAACAATAGCTAAGGAGCGTAAATTTAAATTGCTTTTTGGCCTTGTGGAGTAGAAGCTGTGTCATTTATGACATATGATGGGGTCATAAAAAAGTTTCAGACCACCTCTTCTATTTATATGATCCCTGCTCCAGAAATATATCACAAGAGGAATGACACATTTTTCCCCCTCTCCAGGTGGGAAGATTCTTTGAATGGAGTTAAAACAATTCCAGAAAAGCACGGGAGCAAGGAGCTCCCCAACATTTGTTCCATTTCTGGAAGGGAGGCTTTGCCAAAAAAGGGAGGGTTGTCATGAAGTCGGTCAGCAGCAACACTGTTGGAGTGGGGTCAAGGTTCAGTCTTTATGACACTGAATTATGGGAGGGGACTTTAAGTAGCAGAATGGACCTGTAAAAAGAAATCTACCTGTGAAGTTTTTAAAGGATCGTTATTAAATCTTTGGCGGTCATCAGTTATATTTAGACCCATAAGCTATGGTCTGAGAAAAGCACATCAGAGCAGTTTGACTTAAATGGTGAAAGACCACAGGGAGTCAAAAGCAACAGGATAAAAGGAAGGGAGATTATACCAATAAACCCTTTAGTCAGTTAATAGAGGCTGTTAAAGTACAATAATAGGCAAGATTAACCGCAGGAAGAGGCGAAAGGAAAGGATGCTGAAGAGCATGAAAGTCAACCTTGGTGCCCATCCTGGGGGACACTTCACCTCTGCAGTCCACAGCTTGTTCTAGCATCCTGGCTTAAGGATGTGCCAGGTTTAAGATGCTGTGAGATGTCCAAGACAGCGTGCCAAGAGGCCATTGGACATCAGGTTAGAAGGCAAAACAAGGGCTCTGAGATGGGGCGCTTAAATCATCTGACGCATCTCCCTGCAGCTTCTGAATGGAGCCAGAAACTCCTGGAGAGAACATCTCAAGGGAGAAGAGAGAACGATGACCCCGGTTCTGCCATGCACTTGTCTGGACCCACTACCGAGGCCCTGTGGCCAGGTAGGCAGCCAACACCGTCTGCCCCATGCACGCACAGTGGGCTGCTCTGTCCAGAAGTCAGGAATCCTCCTTCCATGCCCCCTTCCAGGTCGGGTACCAAATGCTGGGTTAGAAACAGGAGCACCAGATAAAAATGCCCCCTTTCCGGTACACCAGGTGGTGAATGGTTTCTGGAACTCCCACAGTCATGGCGTGGCTAATTGGCATCCTCTGCTCTGCTCTAGGCGCTTCCCTGCCTTGTATCTACTCATAATAGAGGAAGAGTTCATCATGATGCATTTGTAAATAGGGACATACAAATGATATCTTATGAAAGTTTTGTTTATTTCACTCTGATTTACCGAGCCAACAATCCTGAAAAAAAAGCAAAGGAGCAAAGCATCAATCAAAAAAAAAAAAAAAAAATTTTTCTTCCCAATCAAAGAGAAGTGACCGAGTGCAGCTTGGCATGAGTGAAGTAGCTGTCCATCACAGGCTGGGAAAATCCAGACCGCATACCATGACCTCCAGGGCCTCCCTGGCCTGGCCTGTCTCTCCCAGTCTCTGCCCTGACCTCCTCGTCCCCATGCACCATGATCTAGTCACATTGATCTTCTCTCAACTAATGCTCTGACCTATTTCCATGTTCTCTTTCCCATCCCAAGCCTTCACATACCCCATCAAGAATACGTTTCCTCTCGCGTTACATTGCTGATCCCCACTCATGAACACCCCAGCTTGTATAGCATTTCCTCAAAGAAGTAGACATTCCAACCCCAATTATTTTCTCCAAATTCATCTTCCTCATGTACTTCAGCTATTACAATCAGATCTCAACTATAACAATCTGTAATCTGTTCGCTTGAAGGATGAACCTGTCACACAAGACTTGTGAACTATATGATTCCAATGGCTCAGTATCTTCTACAAGTTAGTAAGCCTTTTCTGTGAGGGTCACATAGTAAATATTTTAGGTTTTGTGGACCACACATTCTCTGTGACAGCAACTCAGTTCTATCACTGAAGTACAGAATCACAGATGATACATAAAAGAATAAGCCTGGCTGTGTGGCAACAAAATTTCACTTACCAAAACAGAGGCTGGATTTAACTCAGGGTCAGAGTTTGCCAACCCCTGCTCTGGACTGACTATAAACCCTGTCTAAGCAGAAAGCAAGTTTGTTTAGTCACACTACAATCTTAGTACTGAACACAGGGTAAATGCTCAAATATTTGTTGAAAACATGCATTGATTGCTTGTACTAATTTCTAGAGCACTACAACAATATCTCTAAGCTGATTCCCCTACTCCCTTCCTGTCCCTCCCCACTTGAACACCAAAATCAGTGTCATTGTCTTGACCGTTGTTTTGAAGATACTAGTTGTCTGCTGAGGAACTTGTATTATTGCACTGGACATGAGATTTAACTATTTTAATCACTTAGGAGAGCATTAGCTGTCATAGGAAGGGACTGGATACAGAAGCAAAGACAGCTTAGAATCTCAGTTTTATTATTTATAAGTTTTATGACCCTTGAGGAAAACTATACAAGGGATATTTTATTTATAGAATGGCAAGAGCTGAGACACAGTGAGTTTCAGAGCATTTACTCAAGAGTCTCAATGGTATCATCCAAGACTGTGTGTCTTTAGATCTCTCTTCTCTGCTTTCTGCAGGGCCAGCTTCCTTGCCCGGTTGGCTTACCTCATGCCACCAATGGCTGCATTGGTTCCAGCCTTCACATCTACATAATATGCCATCCAGACTATTGCACAAAAACAAGAGTATTCCTTTCTGAGAACCCCCACACAGGCTTCTCTTTGTATTTTCCTGCTTATATGGGTTCTATGTCCATTCCCAAACCATTCTCTAGAGCCAGTGAAATGCCAAGAGTGACTTAAGTCTGGGTTACCCAAAGCAGTAACCAAAGCAGTCACTAGGTGGGAACACGAGATAGTCCCCACTGTCATGGATCCCCCAGAGCCCGATTCTGACACTCTTTAATCAGTCTCCCCTTAAGTACATGGCCATGAAACTAACCAGTTCAAATGACATCTGCTCTTGTCCACACTTCCTGTACGTATGAAGGAAGTGACACCAATCCCCAACTATGATGACGAGTAAATGGAGATATATTTAGAAAGAGCTCAGAACAACACATGGTGGATATCGTATAAATATTTTCCTTCCTCACACTTTCTCTCTCTCAAGTTGCTTCAAATGACTTCCCCTCATTGGTCCCTGTAATTACCTAACATAATTACCTAACAAGCCTGATTTTTAAACTAACCCTGATTCACACTCGGTATGAAAATCTCAAGCCATAATGAGTCTGTGGAAACTTTAAAATCAGCTGTTCTTCATGGGCTAAAAGAGCACTCTGCCTTCAAGCCTGTGACCTTTGTCATTATCATCACTATTATCCTCAATATTATCCTCGTCAGCACCATTTCCGTCACCAACAAGAGTCACTAAGTAAGCAATTTCTATGGCTCAACTGAGAGTCTGAGTACAGGTCCCTATTCAGCCCTGGGGCCTGGGGGAGTTGGGAGCAGCTGGGCCAGCTTGCTCAGTGGCTCCTTGCCTGAGAGAGGACACATCCTGGGGAACACAGTGCCCACGTGGGGAGGGAAGAACAACAGGGGAAATGCTCCCTATTTGCAGATTGGCAGTAGTGAAAATCCTGACACCATCGAAAGCTTACGAGTTCTTGGCTGGCCTTCTAACAGAATGTGAATACGTTATCTGGGGAAGAAAATTTCTACGGTGAGCAGGTCCGCGGGAAGAGACTTAGGTGACACATCCAGGGCTGTTCAGCCACTGGGGTCTACTTGGATCTTCTCAATGGGCGCCGTCTCAGACACGAGTTCACCCTACCTTCTAGCGTAATAGCCCAGCCCAGGCACTCGGAATCCCATAAATCCATGGCGTGGCCCTCCTCATGTCCTATGGATGAGGAGGAGGTCTCAGTGAATGCAGGGAGGGATTGTCGATACCAAAAAGGCAGGCAGTTGTCCCCTTGTTGGACAAGGGCTGACTGAAGCCCTTTCAGTTCAGGATGAATTTTGCTAAAATTATCCCTTTCGAAATTATATATTCCAGTTTAATGTTTCAAACCCCTGATTGATTGCTCAAGTTAGAGCTGTGATAACAGTGGTTGGTGTTCTTCAAGAGGCTGAAAATGCCAGCTCTCGGGAAAATGACAGTTCTTTGAGAAATAATCAGGTTCACTGCACATCACTCAACAATGGGAAGATTATCGCTGGGTTCACAAAATTACCTATGATGGCCTTTTCCTGCCGCACTGACTGTCCTTCACTACTAACTAGAGACCCTGTGAAGAGAGAGAAGGCATTTCATTTTAACTTCCTCTTTTTCATCCCAAAGGATATTTTTGCTTGAAAATAATTCCTTCTGTCTGAATATTGCTTTGGGGAAAAGCAGAGGATTCGGGGTAGATGATCTCCTGGAATCCTTTTGTCCTCCTGAAATTCTGTGACTCTCGGATTCCCCATCTGCAAATTGCCAAAAATAAATCATATGTTGCCATTTCTGCCCCCTATGGAACTGATCAGCATTGACAGTTATGGAACCCGAGAGAAGGGAAATGAGGAAGTAACAGAGATCGTGCTGCTAATGATGATGGCGAAGAATTCTACACGGAAGGGGTGGGCAGATTTAAGGTATACGAACCATTTAAATCCACTTTTCAAAGAACTTGCTGAACTTGGCTTCCTCTCATTGAAAATTGGAAATAAAAAATTAAAAATTCACAAGGCTAGGCAAGATGGCAAAGGATAAGGGTAACAATTTTTGAATAGTTGTCAAATGGGGATTAGATTCAGGATTTCCAGGCCTAAGATAAGGATAATGCCTTTGAAATCAATTAAAGGACCGATAGTTTTTGGTTCCCCAAAAAGGTCAGAGAAGTGATTATTTCTTGTAAGTGTCTGAGCTTCCAGGCGCCTATCAACTATTTTCTTTAGGATAAGGTGAGCACTCACTCCCTCTAACACAAAGGCCGCCTCCATGTAACTGAGCTGACGGGTTCACATGGGACCACATGGACATCTTTGTAATTGGCATGATGAGCAGCTCTTTGTTTCAAGTATTAAAAGCAAGATGTTTCTTGTACATGATAAGTGAGCACAAGGACAGACGTATCTAGCCAAGTGATGGAAATAAATTTAATAATAAAACCCCACCAGGAGAAATAACTACTCATCTGAGTCTAAAAGAAACTTCTCCTGCCATCTGCTGCTGCTAGCATTTTATATCACCATGTTGGCCTGCTCTCTTCCAGAGCCCAGGGCTGCTGAGCCCTTCATTCTGAGTAAGCTACTAGGAGGAGAACAGCTCTTGGAGGGGAGGGAGTGAATGCAAAGGCACCTCTCTATCCTGAGTCAGGTCCCG
The DNA here is from genome assembly GCF_902686455.1 of Sciurus vulgaris. Lineage (NCBI taxonomy): Eukaryota > Metazoa > Chordata > Mammalia > Rodentia > Sciuridae > Sciurus > Sciurus vulgaris. The sequence continues at coordinate 75,677,908 of NC_136474.1, read as the reverse complement.
TCTTTACCAGCAGGGCAGATTCCAGCAGCACAGGAATCAAAGCTGGACGTCCCCAGGAAATATTTCACCACAGGAGTGAAGGACAAAAAGGGACCAAAGAACAGAGGCCATAAGGCAGAGCATTGCACTTCCTCCCAAGTATCACACAATACCAAACCTAGAGGAGATCAGGTCTCTAGAGAAGACCCTATTTGCCACAATTTTTTAAAAATAGTTTGTTCAATTTAGTTATATATGATAGTAGAATGCATTTTGAATCATTTTACAGGAATGGAGTATAACTTTTCATTTCTCTGGTTGTACATGATGTAGAGTCACATCATTTGCGTGATCATACATGTACATAGGGTGATGATGATCATCTCATTCCATCATCTTTTCTCCCCCCTCCCCTCCCCTCATTTCCCTCTACACAATCCAGAGTTCCTCCATTCTTCCCTTACCTCCCCTGCTCCAATATGTATAAGCGCCCACTTATCAGAGAAAACATTTGGCCTTTGGTTTTATGGGATTGGCTTATCTCAGCATAGTATTCTTCAACTCCATCCATTTACCTGCAAATGCCTTATTTTATTCTTTTTTTACTGAGTAATATTCCATTGTGTACATATACCAATTTCTTTATCCATTCATCTATTGAAGGGTTTCTAGGTTGTTTCCACAATCTAGCTATTGTGAATTCAGCTGCTACAAAAATTGATGTGACTGTACCACTGTAGTATGCTGATTTTAAGTCCTTTGGGTATAGGCCAAGGAGTGGGATAGCTGGGTCAAATGATGGTTCCATTCCAAATTTTCTAGGGAATCTCCATACTGCTTTCCAGAGTCTTTGCCACAATCTTTAGACCTGAGTACCTCTGGGTAATGTACTATGGAGACTTCCTCTGCAAATACCTCAAGTCATTACAAATGTCCCAAAGACTGGGCCAGTGTGAAAACCCATTAGAGGTGAAACAGGGTTCTCATAAATGGAGAATCAGACACTGGCAGAGGTGGTACACTTGAAGGTCATGTTTTCCTCTATAAAGAGAAGATGTGAAGAAACAAGGTGCTTAAGTGACTATGGGTATAGGTGTTTTTCATCCAATAAGCTTAGGAACAGGGAATGAAGTGAGCTATGAGAGAGGCAGCAGGCTCTGCCGTCATGCCCCAGGGAGTCCCTTTGTGTCTGGACGGTGTTCCTTGGTAAGGAAGAAGGGAAATCCTATCTCCAGTTGGGTCAGTCGGGTAGCATTACAACTGGATTCCCCAGCAGAAGGGTAACCAGACTGAGACGGGGAATCAGACCTGCGGCTCTTCTACAAGCTCTGCACGCAAAGCTAAACTCCTGCAAATAACTTCCAATCAAAGGAGGCCTGATGGACCTCCATCTTTGGACATCATGTAGAAACCACCCAGGGCATAGCAGGGATTCTCCAACCCCTGCTTAGTAAAGACATAAACCAATTGGACAGCAGTTGGAAGAGGCCAGAGAAGCCACGCCTGTGTGTGCGGTGCCTTGTCAACGCATGCAGCTTTGCTGGCAAGGAAGAACCATCTGTCGGCAATAAAAACTATAGAGATTTGTGGGGGATAACATGAGGGGATGTCCACGAAGGGACAGGCCAGTCTTTGACACAGATCCACCCTGTTGTTTTAAAAGAAAGATAGACCCTGAAGTCTGGGGTGGAAAGTGATCTGAGCGTGGAGACGTAGTTCTTAAGGTCTTTATCTTGGTTTGGTTTTTGGCAAAAGAGAGCAATAGGGAAAGAGGGTTCATGGATATATGTGAAATGAAGGCTATGTGTCAAACTTCTCCCCAAAGAAATGCATATATATGTGATTTGCCTTCAAAGCTAAGCAACTCATAGGGCCTCTGAAGTCTGCACACACACCCAAGATTCAGAATCCCTGCTTGGAGGAATTTTGGGATAAAACTGATGAGGAGTTCATTTATAGGACTTAGTAACCTCCAAGGCAGTTTCTCAAAGTATGGTTCCCACAGCACTTGCATCGGAATTGCCTAGTCCATCACCTGGTACTGGCTTAAAAGGCAGCATCCTAAGCCCTGTCTCAGAATGAAAGAATCATTAAGGGAAACTTCTTAGGATCTACATTTTTTAAAAAGCACTCATTGCTTCATGGTGGGGATACATTCTGAGAAATGTATTGTTAGGCAATTTTGTCAGTGTGCAAGCAACACAGAGTGTATGTACACAACCAAGGTGGCAATGATGTCATTGGGCAATATCATCTCATGGGACCTTCATCACGTATGTGATCCATCACTGACCAAGCATCATTATGGGGTGTGTGACTATATCTATGCATGATACAGCTCAAGAAACCCTGAAAGGGCATTAAAAGAGGACCTTGAGAGTCCTACCAAAACATCAAAAGCTGATCATAAGACTCAATGAAGGACGCAACAAGGTGGGCGGAGCTCCAGGTTGTCTGATTGACAGGACGCAACAAGGTGGGCGGAGCTCCAGGTTGTCTGACAGGGAAGAGGGAAGATTCAGTGGTGCTTCTTATGAACAAACTCCCCGTTCCACGCACTTCAGTATGTGCTTTACATCACTTAAGTGCCTCTCAGTTTCTCTCATATTATAGTTGAAATGAAGACTCATAGTGTCCTACGAGCTTACATAAAGTCATGGGTCAGAATAAGGGGAAAAACCAGAACTTAAATGCAGGCAACTTGATTTCAACACTACACATTAAAAAAAAAAAAAAAAAAAAAAATATATATATATATATATATATATATATATCTCACACAGTCTTCCTTTATGTGTCAAACATGATCACACAAGACATACAAATCAATTCATCATAAAATATCTGACTATGTGTTGCCTTCAATAATCTGGCAATGTACTTCAGAATTAAAGATCTAGTTATATATGTGCATGGGGTAATAATGTCTGATTCATTCTACTATCCTTTCTACCCCCATACCCCCTCCTCTCCCTTTGCTACTTTCTACCTAATCTAAAGTAACTCTATTCTTCCCTATCACCCCCATTGTGAACCAACTCCCTTTCTCTATCAGAGAAAACATTCGGTCTTTAGTTTTTTGAGATTGACTTACTTCAGTTAGCATGATATTCTTCAACTCCACCCATTTACTGGAAAATGCCATAATTTCATTCTTCTTCAAGGCTGAGTAATATTCCATCATATATATATATGCGCCACATTTTTTTTCCATTCCATAGTTTATCTATTGCAAATTGAGCTGCTATAAACATCAATGTGGCTGCATCATTGTAATATGTGGATTTTAAGTCCTTTGGGTATAAACCCAGAAATGGGATAGCTGGGTCAATATAACCAGAAGAATGAGAAATTATATCCCAATATATATGAAGTATCAAAGTGCATTCTACTGTCATGTGTAACTAATTAAAACAAATAATATTTTTTAAAAAAAGATCTGTTCAGATGAAACAAGGAGACATAAATACAAATGTAATAAAAATCATTTAACAGTATTTGAAGTTTATCCAAAGTGCATTGGGCAACCAGGAAGGGGACTCTCCTGAATGTGAAACAGCTCAAGAGGCCTCCAGGAGGAAACAGGTTTTGAATCAACTCTGTAGGACCAGGAAAATTCACCGTTGACCCCAACCTTATATAAAGGATGGGTTTAAGTAGATTAGAATCTCCTTAAAATTCTCCTTGAATAATACTTTTGATAAACAAGACTATTTATGGAAGACAGAGAAGGGAATTCTTGAACAAAGTTTCTACACTGATACTCGACCACTCTGATAATTCTGGAAGAACAAAGAATAGCCAACTTTGGAGAGCTGACAGTTTTCCCGACCCTGTATTAATTCTTTGAATACTTACAAAAGTATGACGGACATGATTATCACCATCCCCAGTTTTAAAATGGCATAGACTCAGTCAAGATGCAGCTGGTAGGAAATGGTAGAGACAGGATTTAGACCCTGAAGGTCCAGCACCCCCAGGTGCTAACAAACCCGTCTGGCTGAGGTTTTGAGGAGGGCGTCCACCGCACTGATGGGGCGAGGGAAGGCTAAAAATCCCACAGGACAAAGAACTTGGTGCTCATTCAGATGCATAAATGAAAGCAGCTGAATGACTAGGATATTAAAAGAGGAGAGACATCTATTCATCTGTCTCTTCCCTTCTGCCAGCAGCCCCATTCCCTGGAGGAAGGGTCCCTGCATTTGAAAACGTGTTCATTCCAACCCCAGGCAGCGCTTTGTTCCCTCAGAGTTGAGGGAATAGTCCTAAAGGGCACAGGCTTCATTTTGAGGGCTCCCTTTTAATGATTCTCCCTGACTCTAGTCCCACAATTCAGCCTTTGAGGGCTCATATTTTAAAATCTGCATGGATGGTCTTCCAAAACTCAAAGGAAAAGAGAGGCATTTACACAGAGGCATAAACGCCTACTCAGTGTCCACTGAGGAGTCGCCATGAGGCTGTGTCTAGTGCCCCCAGAGGCTGCGCAGACAAGGGATCCGATGACTCGGCAAGATGCACTTCAACCCCATGGCAGGTGCGCACCTGTCCTCAGCCTAGCCTCCTGCAGTACCATTCCTCTGAACGTTTCCCTCCAAAAGCGTTCATAGGTTTCCCAGTGGGATGACATCAATCTAAGCTTTCTCGTCGACATTTTTCTTTTGTTCGTTTTCTATGGCCTTGTTTATCCCTAAAGGTCTCTCGGTTTTCTTTCAGTTATTCCAGCTCACACAGCAAAGCTGATGCTTCCACAATTCTCAGCTCCCTGCTCACACAGAACAGCCCTTGGGCACAATGACAGGAGGCGCAAACTCAGGGCTCAGTGCCAGGCGACGGTCTAAGCAGTTACGTGTACTCACTCATTTAAATTTCTACAATGGCCTCGTGAATTAGGATTATTATATGCCAAGGAAATGGAACACAGAATGTTCCAGCCATTTGTCCAAGAGCACAAAGCAAATATGTGCCACACAGGGCTGTGCATCACACGGCTTCGCTTTGAAACTTGTGTGCGCCATCAGGACGCTATTTGCCACCAGTACACTTAGACTTCAGTCCAAATGCTACCCACCCACCTTACTTTAACTCATTCACTGTACACTACCAACTTGCACACACGTATTGTAGCACAAATGTTGGAAAAGAACATTTCCCAAAAGACCAAGACCATCATTTAGACAATAATAATGGGGGCTACCCTATATTGATCTGAAGGCATTTTCCATTCCTTATGATTTTAATAGTGACCCTGCAGAGTGGTCCTTGAATCAGACAAGTCCAGGAGTTTGTTCAAGATCATCAGCAGGTCCCTGGAGAGTTGAACACAGATCTGCTCAATTCAGAAACCACTGCTCTTTCCCTACTTCTCACAGACTTAAAACTAACACACCAGGCACAACCAGCCCAATGCCGTCAAAGGAACCCTGGCAGAAAGTGTCATTATTTTAGAACTCGGAGCAGCCAAAGAAGAGAGAGGGCATGGCGATAATTAGACACAAATTCTAGGCATCGGGGAAATAATGGTCTCTAGAAGTTCAGAGAAAAGGTAAGTTATGACTCTGGGTGACACTATCAAGGTTAAAATAGCTAAAAGAGGAAGGAAGGGACACAGACAAGAATTCTACCTGAACAATAACAAATGCCATTGATCAAGAAGGAAAAAAAGAAATATCTTAAAACATACACCCACACATACACACAGAACTCCACGGAGAGTACTCTAACCTCAGATTCTTATAGAACCACCTGAAATACGGAAGGAGGCAGACACACCAAGCAAAACAAACAACCACAATGGTACTTAGCGTGCCAGCCACACCGATGCTTGAAAGCACAGTCCCTTAGGGAGTAAAATAGCTCCTTGCCCTGGAAAGAGCAGGAAGAAGAATGAGGGATGGAAAGGCCCATTGTGGGGCAAGTGGTTCACATTGAAAGCTAGAGAAACAGGACAATTCAACTTCTATATTGCTTTCTCTATCACTGAAAGTGATCTTCACACTGGAAAGGCTAGAACAAATATGGTCAGGAGGAAATTGAAACCTGAGATGGGCAAGAAGACAATAAGAAAGCACCTGGCCATTCCAAATGAGTTCAAGGCTACAGACCCAGGTGAATGGCATCCCACCTCGTCAAAGGAAGGTGTGGAATGCAGAGCAGCTGCCGGGAGAACTGGGAGATATTGGGTTGGGAGTGGTTTGGGAGAACAGAAACAGGCTTCAGTTTTCTCAAAACATGGAATGGGTGTTTTTTCATAAGAAAGTTGCAAAGTATCAATGCCCAGCAAATTTTTAAGAGTCAATATCTCTTAATAATTGAAAGATAATTATTAAACATAAGTATTTGTGCCAACATGATTATTATAAAATAGCTTTACCAAACTAACCTTGTTTCCGTGTTGGGAAGTGACCACAGGAAGTCAACATATTCCTTCAGGACCAGATCTCAAGAAATTGTTGTCCAATTATTCCTAGGGACAATATCAACAAACGCAGACTGAAAGGGAGATATGTCATGAAGAGGTTCCTTAACTACTGGAGTGATTGGAGATCTAGGCTATTTATAAACTTGATTCTGTTCACCTATAAAATACCATGTAGTGATGGGAACTGGTCTTGCTCTGAAGAGTATTCCCAATTAATGGCCACATGGTTAATGACTACATGAGTCTTGACCACATAGAAATCAGACACATGATGTTTTGATGCTACCATTTTGAAGACATTGTGAGCCTTGAAAAACAATTCAATTTTAAGGGAGCTTTTAAGTAGCAATTAACATAATTACACTTCAACTATGTTCCTGATTTTCATCTTATAGTAAATTTTAAGGGCAAGGATATTCATTGTTCACATTATTAGGAAATGAGAAATTTTAAAACATATATATTGAAAAATACAAAAGATATTTTGATCATGACCAATCAAAATAACCACATCATAATGACTATCAAAATCTTTCCTCCAGGTCTGATTTCCATATATTCATCTTCATCATAGATTATGGAACTTCACTGTAAGAGGGCCAGCTCTCTTCAGCATACCACGCCAATTCTACTTCCCAGGTTGACAGTAATTCGATGTTTCTAATATTTTTAAGGATAGAGAGATGGAAGCTTAGCTGGTATTCTGGCTTTAGAGACCACTTGAAAGTTCTCCTCCAAGCAACATGGTATCTTCTCATCTACAGAGAATACAAATCAGGACTGAATGTCACTCCAGTTCTTTGGTTGTAAGCAACAGAAATAGACCCTGGCTAACTTTATAGGTATGATATTGGGCAGAGCATGCAATAGCAGAAAAGGTGAAGAACCAGTCTCAAGAAGGCTCAGGATCAGCGTAGTTCCAGGATGTCAGTAGAGAATCCAGACTGCATCAGCAAGGAGTGCCATGACAGCTTTGGTTCTACCCACTCTCTGTCCCTTGGTGTCTCTACACAAGTTTAAAAACTTATCCCACGTGCACTTCCTTTGTTCAGGATTGCTGAGGTCATAAGATTGACAGATAGCCACAGGAATGGAAGAAAGCAATATCTCCAAAGGGCAGACTTGAAGGGACAAGGCACCATTATCAGAAGAAAGTGACAGTACCCTAGAAAAGAAAGAAAAAATATATATATCCACTAGAGACCTGAACTTCAGTCAAACACTGATTTTTAAAAATACAGATTTGGGCTCACCACTTTCATGTAAAAAAGCAGTATAGTTGACTGCAAGCTCAGTCAGACCAGTGTATTAGGTCACATATATTTGAGTTTCAGTAACGCTCTATTGTCAAAACAAGTAAGAGAATAATATCCACACTGCTCAACCTTACGGCATCTCATGGAGAATTCAGTCTTTAATTCCTAGCTTTACATTTCAGAAAGGACACTGTGAAGGTATTTGTCCCAGCCACCATTCTGTTTCTGTGTCCTCAGCTGTGCAATCTGGAGGACCTGGGACCCTGGAGTCCAAATTTCCCCAAGTCTCTTACCAACTAGCTTCCAGTCAGGCTTTGTCCTGGTGCCCTGGCTGTGATTCCAAGATCTGGGACCCTCCCTCCAGTTCCTTCTCCACTTCTCAGAACGGTTGCTGCTTCCATAAGTTACTAATCTCTGATTGTCGTGTTTGTCTTTTTGTGCCCTGAGTTCTTCTGTCACCAATGTAAAAAGTGCCTATATTAGTGTCCTCTGTTGGAAATGTTGAGAGTGTTTCTTATTCCTTTCTGGATCATGAATCATGAAAATGCTGAAAAAACAGATTATGTCCAGAGTAGAATGGCGAGGGCTTTTGAATGCATGTCCTCCTTGGAATGTTTATCTTGTACGAAGGAAGACCTGGGGAATGTGATAACTGAGTTCAACTGCTGAAGCACTTTCATCTGAAAAGGGGATTATATTTATCCTATTGTAGTTCCAGAAGGCAGAACTAGAATTAGTGAGCAGAAGTTTCCAGAAAACAGGTTTCAGCGCACAACAAAGGACAGTCCTCTAAGCATCTGAACTGCCACATGGAAGGCACTGGGCTATTTCTGTTAAGGGGTAGTCAAGCAGAGGATGGGTTTCCATTCCAGCGACACCAGAGAGGGGTATTGTCACACCAGTGTGATGAGCCAGGACAAATCAACTCTCAGAAGCCAATAGACCCCTGGGAATACCTACAGATTTCATTAAAGATTTGTTCATTTTCATTTGAAGTTGTAGGACAAAGGTAGAATGTTTAATGACCTGCAGAAAATAATAACAATTATGCTCTAGAATCTATCTTGGTCCCAGAGTAATTTGAAACAATGACCCTAAGGCCTTAAGAGTGAAGAAATTCAACCTGCTGCCATTTTGCACCCAACTGAAAACTGATTCCCATAAGGAGGAAGATTTTCCTCACTTCTCTCTGCTTTGCCTGGGGCTATGCTGTGTACCTGGGATTTATATCCAGAGAGCCTTTGGAGGAAAGAAAACTGACTAAAACTAGACTAATGGAATCATAGGATCTAGTGTTTGAAGAAAATTGATCATCCTCATAGGTCTTCTTTGATAGATCCAAATCTCTGAATTTTGCTATCCCAGTCAGAGACTTCCCATCTCAGCCACAGAGTCTTAAGGGATGAGCAGACAGTTATGAGGGAACCAGAACCTTAAGAAGATTATCTTCCTGCCACCTTGAAAATCTCACCGCCCTTCCAATTATTGCTACAGCTGCCAAAAACTAGTGCACAGCTCCCACCCTTCCAAGTTTTGAGGCATGTATGATGAGTCTCAAAGCGGCTGTTCTCCATCAACCAGTTATCCTTTCTGATACAAAACTGCCTTCAATTCCATGATGGTACTTATGGTATGGGAGGGGAGAAAGCCATTTTGTCTTGTGCACAGTTCCCTAAGATATGGAAATATTAAACCCTATTCTCTAATATTCTCAGAAAATAGTAACTTCTGGTGCAGTAAAAGAATCATAATCTTAACATTTTCCACATCAAGATGGAACAGAGAGAAAGTACAGTGATTGATCCAAGATAACACATCATAGCTATAACAGGACCAGAAATCACACTAGTGATCATTCTGACCTCGTCCAGGGCTGCTACCCACACCCATCCTGACTTTATTGCTTCAAACAAGAGTCTACATTATGCTAAAGGGAAAACTGTCTAACTAGGCATTTCAGAGACTCAGTCCAGCTTCATAGAAAGTGAGGGTTCACAAAGCAGGATTTCAGGGACCTCCAAGTGATGCAGCTGCTTGTAGATGATTTTACTTTCCTTTCTACTTCCCCCTAAGTTGTCCCAACGTTCTTCCTGTTTGCCTCTTGTCATGAGGTGATGAACCAGAGGACAAAAGAAAAACCCAGAATTGGTGGGCAGACCTGACTTGCCCACAAGCAAGCGCACAACTCAGCCACCTGCCCTGACTTGGGGACACCAGGGTGGAAACGTGATAAAACAGACACAGACCTGGAGGCCTAACATTCCAATGGCAAATAATAACTTTGAGTTGAGCATTCTCTCTCTAAAGTCCTTACACTAGCCACCCTCACTGGCTCACACACACAAATTCAGGCTCCGAGGCTGGCCTGAAGGAGTACAAGTCTGGACAGAGGATGGTGCTGAAAGGGAGGAAGGGTAGGAGTAGAGAGCAAGACAGTGTGGTGGGAGGTGTGTCTGTGAGGGCCGGTGGCCCGCCTATGGGTCGTCTCTCCTGCTAGAGGTCAGGAAAGCCCGTCCTCATCTTTCAACTCAGCAGGCATGAACTGCAAGGTTCCTCCAACTCTGCCCTCTGCTTTCTCTCCCTCAGACTGCTGCTCTCCTGCTACCCTCAAATTGTTCCCGCCTGTTCCTTTATGTCCCCTAGCCCCTACCTCCCCTCTGGTCTGAGACAACCACCTGGGGACACTGCTATCGAATAATGAACCAGGGCAGCTGCTAAACCAAACTCCAGAGATCTGCAGCTGGCAGAGCAGAGTCCTGCCTGGAGGAGGGGGAAGATGGGGGAGGCCCACTGAGCCTTCTCAGGTGGCCAGATGACGCCTAATTAGGCCCCCTGCTCTGGAGGTCTCACCAGATGAGCAGATGCCTGGAAGCCTTGGGGAGCCAGCAGACACTCTGGGAAGTCCCAGTGTGCGGCTTCCTTTCCAGCTGCCTCTGGGCTGTGGGGGGAGAAGGGTGGAAATGGTAATTGGCACCTTGGGTCAAGGGACCTTGGCTTTCTCGGCCAGGAGGGGAGATGCTCTACTCCCCAGCAGGACACCGACCCCCACACTCAAATCCTTCTCCTGCACCAGCCTGGGGTCTGGGTTGTTGATGCTGCTGATTGAAAATGTTTTTCTTTTTAGATGCACACCAGAGGAGTTGGCACTGGGAACATTTTTTCTAAGTCTAAACAATGCACACCATGAATTCACAAGAGGCAAATTTTAAGCAGAAAGGAAACGTGCACGCATTTCATTTTTACAGTCTCCACAGCCTACAAAAGTGAGCTGCAAAGAGCATGGCAGAGTGAGGGTGCAGCAGCTAATGATTTAACCTTGACAGATTGCTGCTTCTAGGCAGGGAGAAGTGGGGACGGGGGGAATGCCATGGCAGGGCAGGTTCCTATCTCAAGCGCAGCCAATGCCTGCAAGAGAACCTCACAGCTCAGCTTGTCACCCAGCAGCCACAGCCTTGCTTCCCCAATATGGCTGGATCCACAAGTAAAACAGACCAGAGGGGGTTCAGGGAGGCAGACCCTACAGTGCCTGCTCCCCCAAAGTTCTGACATCATGAGGAGTTTACCTTTCAGCATCCTAGCTGGGCACAAACAGAAACAGTGATACTGAAGGTCACAAACACTAAGGAGGGAAATGCAAGAAGCAGAGTTGAGAATGGACCACACACAGCCTCTTTGCCCTTTTCTTTCATGGGCTTCTCTAACTCTCTTGTAAGACCAAGGACCTCTTTGCCTTTTGACAATAAGAATAATATCTTCGGCGTTTAAGTTCTTGACTCAAGTGCCCTTATAGAAAAACAAAGGTTAGGAAAACTCAAGAAATCTGCTGCCTTTACAGCCCTTGCACATCCACTTAGGATACCCCATAAGTAACCAGGTGGGTGTGGGAAAGCTGTCGGTGGGTCTCTCCTGGCGCTTTCCTTTCCTAAACTCTTCCAAACCAGACTAACATCAAAATGGGTTTCACCATATATATAGTCACTCTCTAGCATAGCAACCATTGTTTTCTAACTGTAATATGCAGAAAAACTTTGAGAATAAAGCATAATTAGGTAGGAAATAATCATGAGAGTCATTTATTATAATATTTCCTATTTACCCTTTTTATGAAAGTCTCTTATTTGTGAGACCAATTGGGGACAAGCTGGGTTGTGTATGATTACATTTTTGGCCAGCAGAGGACCAAACTGGCAGTAGAAAGTCTTTGAGCAATCTCAGCCCTCCGTAGTTTCTGGAGTATAATTTTTTTTCCGCAGACTTTGGCTGATACAGTGGACGTTAATTGTTAATTCTCCAACAGCCATCTGCTGAAAGGTAGAGTCCACGGAAATCTGGGGAAACAGCGCCATCTAGCAGCCCTCGCTCTAAGTGCTTCAAAGCTGGGTCCTTGACTGGGCAGGTTGAAAAACATCATTCTTTTGAGTGTACTGGGTTGGAAAGATGCTTCCCACAAACCCACTTCTGGTATCAGTGAGCACAATCAGTTTGCAACAGCTGGGGGTCCATTTTGTCTCAATAAGTCTCCAGATGGATCAGCAGTTTCATAAAAGTACACTGACAGAGCATTTCATCTGGAAAACAGCTTAGAGTTGCACACTTGGCCGATGAGGAAACTGATGCCCAGAAAGAAAGGGGGACCTCTTCAAGGTCACACAGCTAGTTTGTGGTTCAGGTAGTCTTAGTAGAGAACCAGTCTCACCGTTCCCAGGATGGGAACAATCATTCATCAAAGACCAGCCTAGACAAAGGCAAGAGTGAGACTCAGAAGTGAGAGCCCCCATCAGTAAGCAGAAGGGACAGGTGTTTCTTTCCATATACTCTATAATACAAAAGCCCCCTCTTATCCATGGAGGACAAGTCTCAAGACCCTTCTGAAAAGCCTGAAATCAGGGGTTTTACTGAACCCTACATATACTGTGCCTGTCCTCTATATATGTACCTCTGATAAAGTTCAATTTATACATAGACACAGAAGAGATTGCTAATAATAAATAATAACCATAACAACACACGATAATAAAATTGACATCATTACTACTCTTGAGCTCTGGGTCATCATTAAGTAAAACAAGGGCTACTTGAACTCAAGCACCGTAATATCACAGTGCTTTGATAACCACAATGACTACTAAGTGACTAATGGGGGTGGCAGTGTATGCAGCAAGAATATGTTGGACAAAGAGATGCTTCACATCCCTGGGGGGTGCAGCGGGACGGACTGGGTTTCATCATGCTGCTCAGCACAGCGTGTAATTTAAAACTGATGGATTGTTTATTTCTGAAATTTTTCATTTAATGTTTTTGGACCATGGTTGACCATGGGTAACTAAAACTGAAGAAGGTGAAACCCTGGGGAAAGGGGAATACTGAATGACGTCAGGGGTGCAGCAAGGGGTGGATTTTGCCAGGTGTCCAGGATGCAGGCACTGTGAACAAATCTTTGGACCCCTCTATAACATCATTAAAATGGCTGAAACGACTCTGGTCTTTTCTTGGTCTGTTCAGGCTGCTACAACAAAACACAATAAGCTGGGTCGTTGACAAAGACCAGAATGGTTCCCAGTTCTGGTAGGTGCAAGTCCCAGACCAAGGAGCCAACAGATTTGGGGTCTGGTGAGTTCCCGTTCGTCACAGTTGACACCTTCTATATATACTCACATGGCAGAAAGGGCGCGGGGCTCACTCAAGCCTCTTTACAAGAGCACCAATCGCATTCATGAGGGTGTGGCTCAAAGCCCCTACCCCTGATAGCATGTATTAGGTATTAGACTTCAACATAAAAATTGTGGACCAACATCAGACTATCTAGCAGGACCATTCCTCAGCCCAGTTTCTCTCTGTTTTGACGAAATTTCTTCGCTAAAAAAAATAACTGTTGAGGATTTTAATTTTGGAAATAGAGGTTTTTCAGGTTTTTCTCCTCTGAAGGCCCTTTGAAACCTTAACTTCAAATATATCAGTCTCTATTTCTCGCTCTCAGTGAAGAAATATCTTGTAGACTCTGCCAGTTGGAGCTGGAAGGGACTTTGGGGATGACTTCAGCTGGAAGGGCTCATCCCTGAAGGCACATTTGGATCACCAGGGGAGACCTTACAAACATCAGTGCTTGGCCCCTACCCTGAACCAATTAAATCAGTCTCCACTCTGGGGATTTTTTTTTTTTTTTTTTTAATTCCCTGTGTTATTCCAATGCACAGCCAAGGTCAAGAAGCACTTATTTCTAGTCCAAACTCTCCTCCTGAAGATGAGAAAACCAAGACTCAGAAAGACAAGGAGCTTGCCCAGAGACACACACCGAAGCCATCACAGGACAGGGACCCGTTTTCTCTTCCCTGTCTTCCACTCTCTGGTCATGGTCTATAACATCATCATCCCTGGCTCTGTGGCCTGCTCTGCCTCAGGGACAAGCAGCTGATGGCCAGGGCGGTCCACCCTCTTTACACACAGCGTGGAGAGACAGGCATGTCTGTGTGTCTGTGTACAGGAAGTCGCCTAAGCACTTGACATTTGGGAACCTGAAACAGGACAGGTTAAGGGAGTCCAACTGATGTAGAAACTCAGCCTATATACATATTTTTTTTCCAACTACAATTTCTGGAGCTGGAATAATAACCATAGGGTGGATGTGAGAACCACTCCAGGCCAACTATGATACAAAGCAAATTCAAACTCCATTCATCACCTACTTGGTGGACTATAGTGGACTTCTGGATCTCAGCATTCAGTAATTTCCCAGACCCTAGTTATATTCCCTGTGCCTGTGCAAACCACCCTCATAAGCAGCCACAGGTGCCTTCGGGAAGGTTAGGAGGAAAAATGACACCATACATTTTTATCCTTAAGGAGGATGTCCTTAAGGAGGCCCACACTGCCCTTCATTCTAGAAGGACTGGGTCTGGGAGCTGGCCTGAGTCTTGGAGTCAGTTGAGGGCTGTGATCTCCTGTTATGGTGATTCTACTGGCCAGAAGGGGAGCTCTTCCATCTACGCAAAACAGGTGGGGCTTTCTTGGCTGCCCAGCTGTTTCTGCCCAAGGAATATGATTGACAGCCAGCACCATGATCTCCAAGTGTCAGGGTATTCTGACGACAACTTCAGCTAATAACCCTTATAGTGACCGTGCTTGCCCTGCTTTTCACGGATGAAGGATGCTTCTTGCTCTCTGCCAGCAGGTCCCATCCCTGCTGACGCCAGGGAGTCCAGTCCAATGGCAGCTGTTCTCACTGCCATTCCTGGTCCACAGAGAAGAGCCAGCTCAGAGCTCCCCAGAGATGCTAGGGCTCCCCTCACAAATGTGTCTCTCACAGCCAGGTAAAGGGTGTGCCTTGGGGCCCTCTGTGGGGACAGACACAGCGTGGGTGAGCCAGTCTCCCGGGACCCACATGCACTAGCACACCCATCTCCATGAGCCTTTACACACTTTCTCTGTCTCACTGAGAATATCGGAGGTGTGCCATCCTGCCCCACCACACTGGTGGAAAAGGTCTGTCCAGCACTTGTTACTTTCCTGTCTCCATGCCAAATCAAAACACTCAGAAAGTCTAATGTTTTTCTTCCTAGCCCCATCTCCCAGGCTGTTTCTCAAATTTTAAAATGAATCAGAAACCCCTTATAGACAAACTGCCCCGGGGTTTATAGAAACCCTGCTCACAGACCATCAAACATCAATTTGGCATCCATACAGATGGTCTGGAAGAACGACATAGGAGATCTTCGGATATGACCCTTGGGGTGGCATCTGCTGTGACCAGGATCATCCAGCAGGGCACTAGCTCGAATATGCCAGGCTGAACCTCCCGGACCCCCTTCCCAGTTCTGCTGTTTCTCTCCAATCAGGGAAGTGAAGAAAGAGTGGGCGGTGAAGAATCTGGACCTTGGGAGGAAAAATAACCCCAGAGCTTCTAACCCTTTCCCCTAAGTTTTGACCTTTGACATTCCTGAAAGTAAAACAACAGACGCTTTAAGGACTGGTGAGCATTAGTAACACCCACAGGGAACTGAGCCCAAGTCCCCGCGACACCTACAGCCAACCTTGCCCTGCAAGACCTGTTTTGGATTTGAATATTTGGACCAAATTAACACAGGGCTGCCAAACAATCCAGTCTGGGAATTCTCTGAAACTGTGAATCAGAGGGTGAAGCCCTGCGCTGGCTTTAGGTTTCTCACAGCAAGAAGTACAGAGGTCCTCTGCCAGGCACCCCTCTCTGCCTGGCTCCTGTCCTACCCGCTGCCTCGCTGGCCCACCAGGGTCCAGCCACACTGGTCTCTTGCATATCTCCCAACATACCCGGCACCTTCCGCTGTCCACTCCTTCTGCTCAGTGTGCCCCTCCTCTTGCTCTCCCCCCACCTCCTTTAACCTTCGCCCGAATGTCACCTGACAGGCGTCACCTTCTAACACATTGTGTACCTCCCTTATTTTAATCTTCTTGGTCTCCCCGACTAGAACGGACGACCCACGAGGGCAGGGCGGTCTGTCTCTTCCAAAGCCCCACTCCGAGAAGATCTTCAGAGATCAGCACATATCTTTTGAGTCAATGAACAAGACTGCCGGTACTTGACTGTGGTCAGCCAGCCACAGCTTCATAACCGATCCATGAAAGACATGGCCATGTCCAGGTGGCTGTTTTTCTTCTCTTCCAAACAGAAACAGTCTCACAGTGATTACTTCAGTTACCTGGAAACTGCCCGCCTCTGGTAAGACCCAGCCACAGCAAGCAGCATGTCTACAGCTTTTCTTTTTTAAATTCTTTAATCAAAAATGCACCTGGGCAGTTGAAGCGAGAAGCCCCCACTCCACCTGGGGCCGCCATGTGTTTCTTGCAAAGTGAGTGAACCTTGTCCCACTGATGATGAACTGCACGCATCATCATTTTGCTTATAGAAAATTAGAATTAAAAAAATGATGAGTGTGGCTTCTTTCACACTAAGTTAATCACAGAAATTCCTACATTTAGCCACACAGATGGGTCTCCAGGGGAGATCTCTAAACACCTTATGATAAACAATGTGAGGTCACCACGGGAGCATGTCTCACCCGACAGGCCGTCTTAGCATGGTCCCTCATGCCAAATAAGAGCTCCAGCCAATGAATTGTTAGGTATTGCCTTTATCCCTGAATTCAGACCTCTACCTATACTCTGGAAATAGACCGCCAAGCAGGCGTATTCATGAATGGAGAAATTCCTAGGGGAAAATTTTGTTCTTTCATTTACCAAATAGTGACTTTGAACCTCAGAGTCATGTTGCACATACCAAGTAAATACTTGGAGACCCGACAGGAGGTGGGATTGAAGAGGGATATTTGATATTTGGAGAGAGGGGCTCCAATCTAGTCTCACTGGTAAGGTGTTCCAAGGGCAAGACCCGAGTGAAGGGAGGAAGAAGCCATGCAGATTTAGGAGGGAAAGCATTCCCAGGAGAACACGTGCGAAGGTCCTGAGGTAGAAATGAGATGGACATGTTAGGCTCCTTTCTGCCACTCTCCTTGGGCTGGAATCCAGACCCCTCATTTTGGTTCCAAAACAGACTCCCCTTTTTTGGGACAGCAAGGAACCTCCTCTTGCTTAGTCTGAATTCAATAGCTCAGAGTAACTCACCCCTAAAACCTTTGTTGCCACAGGCTCTAAAATTGGTTCTGCCAGGTAAACAAGACAACTTTGCCCACCTGCAGACAGGAGCTATGGATTCCCAGACTTCGAACACAGGTTTTCCTTCACTGACAGACTCCATCATCAAGCAGAGGTATTGACGGGACTCCACCTGTCTCCAGGCCCAGCCCTCTTCCTCCTCCACCACCACCGCCACACCCCTGGACACACGTGCCTGTGAAGGAGCTCTGACCATGAAAGGTGAAGAGGAGCTGAGCACACCTTCTGTCCCATTGCTCGGTGCCGGACACACGTCACCATCCAGGAGTATGCTGGCCTCCCACCTCACCTCGCCCCTGCTGCCAGGGAGGGAGGGGAGTCAGCTGTGAGGAGGTGGGGCCAATTAGAGCTGGGGACATGCCGGCCAGGCCAGCCCCCATCCTGCAGCTCACCCCAGCCCAGAAGGAAGATTTGATGGCGAGCGGGAGGAAGAAGCCCAGCTGTAGACTCGCTCCACAGCTTCTCCAGCCTGACAGCATCAGTGCCGCTCACTGCCCAGGCGGCAGGCTCTGCTGAAGTGGGTCCCGGTACCTGAATGCACTGGAGTTTTAGCTATTGCTCTCTATTTAGCTCAGCCTCATTTCTAGCTGTTCCCAATCCAAGCTCATAAGCAAAACTGGCCACTGATTGAAACAGAAATGGCGCCCAGAGTGGATGTAAAGGATGACAGAGAGGCAAAGTGGGCCACAGCATGGCGGGGCTCTACGCCACCTCCCCTCTGCGGTCATTTTCTATCGGGACACTGCTCTGTGCCCTGTGTTGGGTACCTTTGATGCACCATTTCATCTAACAGGCAAGACAGTGACACACGATGGGTCTTAGCAGTCACATTTTTCCAGTGGAAGAACTGAGACTGAGAAAGGTAGTGGTGGCTGTCCAAACTCTCACGGCTGCCAAAGAGCCAGAGATGGGAAGAGATGTGCATGGCTTCAGGGACCCAAGAGACTGCTTTTCTCACAAGCCACCAAAAATATGCCTGAAAAATAAGCAAATCCGGCCTATCCTGCGTCCTTATGAATGAGCTCGGTTTTCTAAGCCCTCCTCTTAGGATGAGCGCATAAGGGTATCAGGATTCCATTATGTTCCTGGGAGGAAGAAGGTCAGCAGGGGCAGGAGGGTGGTGAAGGATGGTCCAGCAGAGGACCTTGCTGACTTCACAGGCTTGCTTGCCCCAGGCTGCCTGAGCTGGGTTTTCTTTGTAAGGACCAGGAGAGAGATACCTGCCTTACTCAGCACCTGCACACAGGCCACCTTCCCATCCTGACAACAGGCTGTCCAGATGCACAAAGTCAGAAGCCACCCAAGCAGCGAGAACGGGCGGAGACAACAGGATGCCCTGAAAAATCTCAAGGCCTGAAATTTCCCTTTACTTCACAGATGCAAACAGGAGATGCAGAGTAAAAACGCCTGGAAGACATCACCAGTCATGGCAGAACCAGGACCAGAGAGAAGAGTGCATCTTGTCCAGAGGTCATTCATTCACCCATTCGATTCATCCTAACAGCAGAGTCTGTGCCCTACTGGAGCAAATGTTCAAATGTGGGAAATGGACTCCAAACTCTTCGAGGGGCTGCAATACAGTGTAAGGAGCTAGAGAAGACGGTAGGCAGTCAGGGGAAGACCACCCTGGGGTGACAGCAGAGACCTGAGTGGAGGGAGATGAGTCCATGGTTACTCGGGAAGGAACGCTCCTAGTACACACGGCCCTCAGCAGGGAGGCTGGAACAGCTGGACTGAATGGAATGCAGAACAGCAAGGGAGGAAGTGACCTGAGAAGTATTTGGTACCACATCATAAAGACAGTTTATATGCTAAGGATGGGACTTTGGATCTGTTTTTTAAATTAGTAATGTAAAGCCATGGAAAAGCTTAAAAAGAATAGCATGACCTCCTCTTTTTTGGTGGCAGGGGTGAGGTACCAGGGATCGAACTCAGGGGGCACTCCACCACTGAGCCACATCCCCAGCCCTATTTTGTATTTTATTTAGAGACAGGGTCTCACTGAGTTGCTTAGCGCCTCACTGTTGCCGAGGCTGGCTTTGAACTCACGAAACTCCTGCCTCAGCCTCCAGACCTGCTGGGAATACAGGCATGCGCCCACTGCACCCGGTTATTTTTCTTAACACATTCTTATGACCACATGCAGAAGAAGGCACAGAGAGGACAAGTGTGGGAATGATCGTGGCTGGAGCTAGGGTGGGAGTAAGGGAGAATGTCATAAGAGAATGTGATTAGGTCATGCAGCAACAGTAGACCCCAGATGATATGCTGATGGATCCACATGCAGGATGTACTAAAAGGTATGACTCACAGAAGCCAGCATGGTTTTCAGCCTGAGTACCTGGTTGAACTGTGGTGCCTCTCACCAAAATGGAGAAGCAAAGAAGCTGGCTTTCAATCTCCAGCATCTACAGCAGTGGATGGCACCTAGGAGGGGTTAGCGTGGGCTGGGGGCGCAGCCCAGTGGTAGGGAGCCTGCCTAGCATGCATGAGACCCTGGGTTCAATCACCAGCAGTGCAAAAATAAAACTTAAACGTAAAGATAAATTTAAATGATGAGATGAGTGTAGTGATAAGCTCGTGCACGTGCACACAAACATTCAAATACCCTACTTCCCTTTGGCTTATGCTATGATTTTTAGTTAGTTTAGCTGTTTCAAATGAAATCTTAATTGGGATACCAAAATGTAAAACAGACAAATTGCTAAATTTTACTAATTAAAATTTATACTTTGAGTTAAATTATGACATTTGCCTGTTACAAAGTCAATCAGCGGAGCCACATGGCTCTGAGGAACACAGACATTGGAAATCAGATGTTACAGATGACAGTAGTGGTGTTCTACAAGCTCACGCTTCCAATTTATTTCTGTTTTGTTTGGTTGCACCTTATGAATGGCAGAAGTTTTAAATGTGTTTTGTGCCAGTTAGAAATGCCTTTGGCTGCGTATCAGAGTTAAATACCAGTAGCTCAATCATGAGGGTATTTATTGCTGATTAACAAAAGCAAGGAAAAAACAGAGACATGTACCACTTAGAAACAGCACTTGGAAGGTTTGAACCCTTAGCCCCAAGGCAGAATTCAATGGCCCAACAGTCATAAAGGACCCAAGTCTATCCATCCTTCCTTTCTGCCATCTCCAGACCATCTTTCTTCCCCTAGGGGAACACTTCCTGGTCACAAGCTATCACAATGCCATTACAAAGCAGAAGCACAGAGGCAGCCGGTCAGAAAGAGACCTCCTCATTGTGGACTACCCTGTCCTTTTATCAGGGGGACACTTGCCCAGAGTCTTCAATAGGGTTATCTCATGTCTCATTAGCCAGATCTGGGCCACAGGTCCTTGTCCAGACCTTCACTAAGCCCCAGAACTCTGCCACACAGTAGAATAAGAACAGGGAATCATTTGGAAAAACCTTTCAATAATTGATCTGGAAGCTTGAAAGACAAGTGAAAGAAACATTTTTGTTTGAAGCAGAATAAATATTCATATATATATATAAAAACTAGGCCATGCTATTCTCAGTGGCAAAAGGAAAATTTGATTGGATCTTTTCTGAAGACTTAAAAAGTAAAAATAAATTGCCTGGCACAAAGAAAAACATACTAAACATGATATTTTTCCCATTTATGTCCTCAGAGTCCCACTCTATGTGGCTACTGTTCCTCCAGAATCTCTTTTCTTTCCCACAAACCCTCTTAAAGAATAGCATTCTCTTCTGACTCCCCCTCTCACAATATTTTCTGGTTTTTTTAATTTGCTTTCTCTCCATTATCCTGACATATAAAATGAGTTATAAAAACATCTTAATATTTTCCCAAAGGTGGAGTAAAGGCCATGGAACTTATGATTCAATGTTTTTAAATATGTCACACAATGATATTGAAAAATAAATCCCACTTCCTATTAGAGAATACATTTCAACCAGAAATGCCCCCACATTTACAATAAGGGGGAAAATGATGTACTATTCAATGTTATCAATATGTAGCATGTTATGACTTCACTTGCTACTCTACAAATGGCTACAGCAATGTGACATGAATGGACTCTGAGCAATGATCGGCCACCTACCTCCATGGACCCACACACACTTTGGGGCTAAAGGCTTTTGTACAATTTTCTGTGATGAGTTAGATGCAGGCCTGAATTTATTTTTAAAGCTCACAGTATTTTTTATGTGAACAAATGTGCTCAAGGACAGCAGAAAAAGCTTTATTCTGAGGGCCACACCCTTCCACCCAAACACACAGGAGAGCATAGGTCTTTTTCCTTTCTCAGATGTGTGAGAGATGCATTATTTAAAAGTTATCATAAACCTCAGTTCATCTCATGGTAGGATAAACATGAGTTGCAAGCAACTAGTCTTTCACATTATTTTTCCAGAATCTCCTGTAAATATGTAAACGAATTAATCAAAAGGAGGACCAGAATGACATGTTAGCAAGAAAAACAGTCTCCGGTAAACTTCCAGCCCTGCCTGTTTAAAGGGAACCCAAAAATTCAATCTGTGAACTCCATGCAGCTGGTGCCTCCATTGCAGGTTGAACCCTTCCCCGTTAGAGGAATAAAAATGCGTAAATTCAGCAAAAAAAAAAAAAAAGGCCCTGAGCTTGAGTGTGGAAAAGACCATGATTCAAATCAGTGGAAGACCCTATTCCCCACCATGCACAGGTTATTCCGAAAAGATGTTTCCTGGGGTTCTGACTGTGAACCTTCAAGGCCAGGACAGGGCCTCCTTCCATCTCCAACCTGGACAGGATAACCTAGTAGTAATGATAATAATGTCAACAAGGCAGCAGGGGCTGAACTACAGAAAAGTCTCATTTTCAGTTCAATTTTCAGCATCAGAAGTTCAAATTATGGAGCATCACCTCCGATGAAATTGAAAACTGAAAGACTACCTCTGTTCTCAAACCAACCAGAATTGAAATTCTCTGCCTTGGAAACTCTTCAGAAATTCTTTATGCACTTTTGACTTGAAATAATGACTTCATTTAAAAATAAAGTAGCTATAGATTTTGAGGTTGGCTTGCTTTTAATGACCATGGGTTTCTCAGCCCAAGGCAGGAAAACTGGCCTGGCCTTAGTCCCAGCACCAGAGCTAGAAAATAACTCCACAGCCACCGTTCTACCTGTATACTTTGATGTGAATAACTGATAGAAAAAGTTCTTTGCAAAAGCAACTCTGAGCCCCAACTTGCCTGCAGTCTGTAAGCCCCTCCTATGCCACTGCCTGGTCCCACCTTGCTCTCATGTCCCTCGGCCCATGAGCACTTGGCTTCCCTTGCAAGCTCAGCCTTCCTGAACTTGGAGAGGTTCTTCAGGCAGAGAAGCATATGATTCTGGACTTCTAGGGTCTGTAGTTGTTTTGTTTCACTTGATCTCCATATCCTTCCAATTCATCTGCAGCTACGTGGGTCATAGGCAGCTGTGTCCCAAGACACAGCACTATAAACTTCACCCAATTTTGATCATCCTTTATAAAGGATGATCCATTTTAGAATCATATATCTCCATGACTAAAGTTCATCAATAAATTACACCTTGGCTCACACACTGGTTCTTAACCTAACGCCATGTTTATTTAATGTTCTCACTATGAGTAATTAGCCCACTGAAGAGGTGCCAAAATGTGACATGATTTTATCAGGTAGCATGCTTTGGGAAGCAAGTAAAAGAAAACCCAATTCAAATGGTTTGAACAATAAACAAAAGGTATGAGCTCCCATAACCGGAAGCCTGGAGATGGATTAGGACATGCTTTTAGATCCATCGTTTCTCTGAGGACTCAGTTTTCTTCCTTCTCTGCACTCTGGGTGCAGTGTAAACCACCTCCTGATTGTCAGATGCTGTGACAGTTCCAGTATCATAGCCCTCCATGACATCATCAAGAGCAGCAGAGATACTGTTACTTTGCCCCCATCCCCAGGTTTTATTAATCAGCTGGAAAATCTTTCAAAGGAATTCAGAAGCATCCTCAAAGTAAGAGCAGAAATGTTGACAAAGCCATAAGCAATTCATTTGATGAGCAGTATTAAAATTGTATTATAACTGGGCATGGTGGCATACACCTGTAATCCCAGCAGCTTGGAAGGCTGAACCAGGAGGATCACAAATTCATAGCCAGCCTCAGCAACTTAGGAAGGCCCTAAGCAACTTAGCAAGACCCTATCTCAAAATTAAAAAGAAAAAAAATTTAAAAGGCCTGGGATATAGTTCAGTGATTAAGCACCCCAGGTTTTTTTTTGCTACCCCAGGTAGCAAAAATGTATTGTATAGCAGCGATCCCTCTGCATTTTAACATCTATCACCCTGAAATGTTTCTGAAATCTGATTATTTCTAATCAAACATAAAATCAAGTTACCATCCAGGACACAAGGTGCAGTTTTTTTCCCCTGTCAAGAAGTTCATAAGTGTATTAGTATCAGCTAAAGATAAATGAATGAATATCCACTACATGATTTCAAGACTTAAAGTGAAAGTAATTAAGACAGTGTGTTTTGGCATAAAAAATAAGTGCAGAGATCAGCAGAACAGAATAGAAAGTTCAGAAACAGACCTACGTACTTACAGCTGGTTGATTTTCAATAGACGATGGCCAAGTCATCCAATGGGGGAAGAAAAGGTTCTGCTCAACAAACAGATCTGACCTAACTGGACAACCAGAAAAATAATAATAATAATAACCTTCATGTTACACTATACATAAAAAAGAATGTGATAGGTCATTGCTGTAAACATAAAAATGAAAAAGTTTTCTAAAATTTTCTGAAAGAAAATATAAGAAACTATATAAACTGGACATAAACAAAGATTTCTTAGACCACATATTCTAAGAAAAATCTATGCAAGAATTTTGAGCGACTTTCTTCAGAGTAACTCCAAACTGGAAACAACCCCAAATTCAACAACAGAAATGAATAATTAAATCGTGGCATATTAATTTAAAAAAATAACTACTAGTACATTCAACAACTGGACTGAATATAAAAAACGTGCCAAGTGAAAAAAAACTATATATATGTGAACTGCACTATTCTATTTAAATGATGCTCAAAGACAAATACAACTACCCAATGTGATATAATCAAGGACAGTTGATTTTCTCTAGGGACAGGAGGAGGGCTACTGCCTGGAAAGAAGCACAGAGAAATATGAAGCAGTAACAGAAATGACCACTATTTTGGTTGGGGTTCTGACTACCTGGATGTATACATGAATCAACATTTACTTAATTATACATTTAGTGTCTTTTCATTTTATTTATGAACTATAACTCAAAGAAAACAAATGCATGACTATATGAGTACTGTAGAAAAGCAGCATTTTCTTTTGTCTGCATTGTTGGATTTCTGAACTCATAAAATAAAATAAAAAATGGTGTTTAGTAAACATTGACTCACACAGTACATTTATGCTGAGACCTTAAGTGTACAACTTTATGATTTTTATCAAAATAAGTTCTCCCATATAACCAACTCTCAGATCAAGAAGCCCTCCGATGTCCCCCTTCAATGCTGTGTAGTATTCCATTACATAGCTACAACACGATTGGCCTTACCATTCTGCTACTAATGGACGTCGGATGGTTACCAATTTATGCTTATCATAATTAAAGCTGACAGGAGTATCATGGTTTATTTGGTGCATTTATGTACTGATTTTTGGGTCACCAGTTGTATGTTCAGCTTCCTTAGCAGTATGTAACAATTTTTCAAAATGGTTGTGCCAATTTAACTCCCACCAGCAATGTATGCAAATTCCAGCTGTTCTGCATCCTTACCAATGTGTTGTCAGATCTGTTTTTATCTTTTGTTTGGTAAGTTGGTTTTCAGTGTGTATGTGTTTGGATGGGAGTCTGTGTTTGCTTTTGTTTTTACATCTGGTGGGTGTGTGTGGTGGTATCTGGTAGTGGTTTTAACTTACTGTTCTATTTTAATTAACATTAGGATCACTGATTGTTGCTAAAAATGTCTTCAAAAAGATTACATGATAAGATAATTTTATATGCCAGACAGCAAAGAAAGAGTAATCAGAAACATAGAAATTTCAAAAATCAATATTCTCTTACGAATCAACAACCTAACATCTAGGTGCTATAAAGGAAGGTGTAAATCTAGGTGTACGAGCTGATAGATCTGCATTGCCATCAAAACACACAAAGGCAAGGAGATATCAGAAAAAAATTGCATGTAACAAGTCCAGAAATGCTAAAAGGGGTAGAATTTTTCAAGTGATCGTGTTAACCTCATGGAAGAGATACCACTATTTCATAGATAAAGAGTGTTTAGCAGAACTAGGATTCAAAACTGGCAGGTCCAATTCTTTTTTTTTGTTGTTGTTTATTGTAAACAAATGGGGTACAACTTGTTTCTCTGTTTGTACATGAAGTAGAGGCATACCATTTGTGTAATCATATGTGTACATAGGGAAATGGTGTTTGATTCATTCTGTTATTTTTTTGGCAGGTCCAATTCTAATACCTATGTTCTTTTCATGCAAGTCAAGCGAACTCACAAAAAAAGACAAAGAAAAAAAAATCCTTGTCCTTTGCCCATTTAATTATCAGAAACTGTCATTTCCAAATCTGTTATCTCAGTGGAATCTCCCCACTGCCTGTTTTTATACACTTATGAAAACATTTTGTGTAATCCGAGCAAGGCAGGGTTGTATCTTTACTTCACCACGACAGAAGTGAGTTGGCCTATCCCCAGGACATCAAAGGAGGCCACGATGGGAATCCCTTCTCCCCAGGTCCACTCACTATGGCTTCACTGTCACAGGAGAAACTAGCTAAGCCCCTCATCCCCCAGCATCGTTCTCCCTGGACCTGAGCTACACCGTGTGGCTGGGTGGGTGCCACGATGTCTGGGTCTCCTGCCATTTACCCCCAACTACACACTGCGTCCCTTTTTAAATAACTCCTTCTCAGGATCTGGTGCTTCATGAATTTATAAAAGGAGATTGCATATCCATCCACCTCACCCCCCACCAAAAAATTAAAAAGTAAGAACATCAACCAAAACTCACTTAATGAGGAAGGGAAAGAGTGTTTAGAGATGATAACTCCTAGGGGTTCCATAAAGCAGGCTGCTGGTAAGGTCTAGAGATTAAAAGATGCAGCAACCCGGTAGGATCTACCTCCCTGAAATGTGCCCCCTTTAGAGTTGAGGTTTCCTTTGAACCACATCACTCCTGATAAGGATACACACTTCCCAGTCCATTGACTAGCAAAGATAAGTGTTTAAGTGGCCTAATTATGCCTGAAGTGGCAAATCACCCTTAGAAGAAAGCTAATGCTTGTTGCCAACATAGAAACGATCCAACTGTGCCTTTGTCTTATAATGATTGGGTTAACAAGGCAGGAAACACCTTTAAAATCAAGTTTGTGTACATCTTGATTCATTGGAGCTGTCTAAAGTGGAACCTGTTTTCCCAACCAGCAGGGGGAAAGTCTTAGCAACTTGGACAGCTGGCAAAATAGAACATATGTTCCTTCCAGAGGCATGATAAAAAATGGATTTCTAAAGGTTTTCAATTACAGATGATAGTGCCTGAAAAATAAATAAGTCCCAAGCTGCAAACAACACTGGGGGAAGAACAAGGTGATTCTCAGGGAGGCTGAGAGCCGCTGAACAGTGGTCCCCTGCTGGTGGGAAAGTCCTCCTTGCCCAGCAGGAGGTCTGGAGGAGGAGGTCCGCGGCAGAGTGAAGGAGGAAGCAGCCTGACACCCCTAAGAGATGCCTCAATCCATCCAGTGCTCATGGAGAGAGGGAAGGGAATCAGGTCTCTGTCTTAAGGGGAGGGCCGACGAGGGCTTTACAGAAAGCACTTTTAAACGCTGAAGTTACTAAAAGGCTAACAAACGGCTGCAGAACTTAGAGAAATAATTGCAAAACCAACTTCCATTCTCCTTAAAATGAAACCTGGGAGGAATCGTTCTGTAACACAAAGAATTCTCCTGATTATCTGAAGAGCTCCCCTCGCCTTCTGAGGCCTTGCGTATTTGATTTTCATGTATTAGTCTCTTTTTTTTTTTTTTTTTTTTTGAGGTCCTATATAAATACCAAGACTTTATTAAATTCAGTAAACTCATAATGGTTCCTATTAATGAAAAATTATAGGTAGATCTTAGAACATATAATATACTTTAGGACCTAGTGTTTGGGTCAGTAACTGGGAAATAGTATCCATACTGGTAAACAGACTGGGAGGCTTTTTTTTTTTTTTTTTTTTTTTTTTTAATAAGGTTGGACTTGAGAAAATGGAGACTAAGCATCTGTGCATGGAGGCGGGGGAGTCAGTGAGTCAGAGACACTGCATCCAGTTACTCAGAAGCTTTCTCTCTGGCAATTTCCCTTTTGGTTGGCCATGACAATGTACTCTCCATGCAGTGGAGTCGAAGGTTCCTGTTGGAAAACACTGAAATAAAGAGTGACTTCACACAGGATGTGGATCTTGGCTCTTCATTAGGGCCCTGAGGGATGTCAGGGTTTGATAGACATTGGAACCTTTCCTCTAAAGTGACTAGTGCATGATCTTTTACTAACGGATTCAGAAAGCTGAAAGAACTTTGGCAAGCACTAGTCCTGCCATAACATGCTCTTGGAATTAATAAAATAAAAAATAGCAGTTTGAAATCAATTTGGGGAAAGCTTCATATTCATGTTAGAGTCAAATGTACATACCCACAGTAAAAGCCACAAGAAGTTCTTACTTAAGAAAACCATTAACCTTATTTCATAAACTCTTTCCCAAATCCTTTAACCATGAAACCCTTTCTTCTTGTAACAAGTGTGATACTCCTTGGAAAACGTGGCTGTAGTAGGAAAAGAACAACTTCCCTGTTTACATAGAGGGAGAAAAGTTGGGTTTCAGGTATGGCTGGAAAGGTTTTCATGTTGATCCATTAAGTAGACAAGGAACTTGACCTGACTTCCAACCAAAGTCTCTCCACTACCTGATCCTGAGGACACACTCACAGAAGAGGGCTCCCTGGCTTTGGGGCATTGGAAGAGTATTTGGCACTGCTTTCCCTAGGGTAGGATACATGTTCCAAAGTAAATCTGGTGATTGATTCATTTTGCAACCTTGTGCCTCTTTCTCTGGAAAGAAACTCTAAAGCCCCCTTGCAGGGTCTTCACAGGTTAAGGTAGAACATGGGAAAGAACAGGTGTCCTGGCCCAGTGTCACAGGAGGTGAGTTCTAGGAATTGATACCTGACACAAAAACCAAACTAGTGCATGGTGGTTTTGTCCTTGGGCTGTCTGACTAGCTTGAAGGAAGCCCACGGCAACTAATAATGACCATAGATCCACCTCTGTCCTCACAGAAGAAGGCCATTCTCAGTCAGTGCTATTTATACAGAGGGCCCTGAAAAAATCAAGAGAGAAATCCAAGCTTAGAGGCTTTATGCAACCAAAATTAAATTAAGGAATTAAATAAGTTTTCTTAAATTTGAAGTTAAATCAAGTATAAAACCTCAACATTTATGGTTTTATTTTAAATACAAAGTAAACAAAATTATCCAGATTTCTAGTAGATGAAAAGAGAAAGGATTCTTGTGACCAGACAGTCCAGCTCTCTCACTTCACAAATAAAGAAGTTAAAGTGCAGACACATTGGTCACATAACCAGTTAATAAACACTAAAAGATACAACCAACATACTTAGAGCACAGATTTTTTTTTTTTTCCATGAACACTGCCTCTTGTGAGCCACAAAGTGTGAAAACCCACACCCTTGCTACTAATCTGGTGTGTATCACGTCACTGCCTGCTTTGCTCCTTCTACCCGCTTTTTCCCCCTTGATCTCTAGTGTTTTCTCTCTTCCGTGGATCTAAGCTTTAAAAAAAAGTAGGTTAGGGTTATTTATCTTAGTGAATATTTTTTGTTGTAGATGTACACGATACCTTTATTTTATTTATTTATATATGAATATTTTTAAGAGGATCCTCAAGTTTGAAAACAAAAAATTATGAGACTTATAACATCGATGCAAATGGTGCTTAAACATAGAATGTTTTTTAAGACATTAAACAAAAGTGGTGCAGAAGTAACTTTACTGCTTAAATAAAGTTATTGTAGAATTACTGTAACAACTGAGGTGCTAAAGGTGGTGATGCTATTCCCTCCTCCAACACAGGAGAGCAGCAATCCAAAAAGGTGCCCTTCCCATCCTCACCTCCATCCCTCCAATCTGCTCTTAGGCGCTAAGTGTTCCTCACAGCCTTCAGTCAAGAGGAAGTTTAGCCCTGTTCCCCCTCAGACCCTAGTCCCGCCCTCCTTGCCTACTTGGAACCTCTGACTTGGCTTCCCAGAGGGAATAAGTCCTGATGAGGAAATTAATGAGACAGGACCCTGCCTGCAATTCCTGAACAAGCCCAGGACTACTGACGTCATCTAGGCTGTGTGGAAACACATCACCCTGAGCTCTCCAGGACAGTTCTCACATTCCCAGAAGGCTGAGGTCATCCCCTTGTTCTCCTAGGGATCAGAGTACAGAGGGTGAAATTTTGCCAGTAGGATCTAGGACTCCAGATATCTTCAGGTCCTGGACAGCGTGGGGGCCTTCTCAGGGTATCTGAGCATCTCATAGAAGCAGCCACTCCTCTCACATCCCAGGGGAGGTCAGAGCACAGTCTCCTACTGACAGACGCAACTCCACACACTCCCAGGAATCCTCAACATAAAAATTACACACTCGCTAAATCCACAAAACTTGCAAAATATTCTATCAACTGGAATCTAAGTAAAAGCGATGTGTTGCTAGAAATCTTGTTCCTGGCCTGAGATGCTGAAGAGGAAACTGAATTTACTTCTTAATCACCCTCTGTGATTTCTGCAAGGGAAAACGCTATTTTCTGAACACACTAAGGGAGAGGAGGAAGTATTAAAGATATATCAATACTATTTTTGAAGGGAGGAGGCATACAATTTTACTTCATACAATAATTGTAGATTAAAGACATCATGGTAACCCTTGGAGTTACCCAGTTAGAGCTGAGTGCCTCTCTTCTTGAGAGAAAGGCTGAAATACATGAATTCTCACCGGGAAGGGGCTGTAAAGACATTTACTCCCTCAAAGGTATCTGGAACATTGGTCAATAATCGCTGCTAGCTCTGGTCATTTCTTTGGGTAGCACTTTCTGTCTAACTAAACTTTCAACCAAACTTGGAGCCAGAACTGAGTTCCAGTCCAGTTTGGTCATTTACTTACTGCATAGAATTTAGAAACAAGATGAATAATTTACGTTTTTTGCAATAATTATTGCAAAAAATGCATGCCTGCCAAAACGCATCTGTCAAACTGAACCACCATGGAATCATAGACTGATCAATCACAGCCTGGGGGAAAAAGACTATAAAACTAAACTTGAATTATTATAATGGTAGATTTAAAATAGAGAAACCATTTGTCAATCCTTTTAGAATATCAGCATTGCTTAGAAAATGCAATGCTTGGTTTCCCAGGTAAGTTCTCTTCATTGCAGTTCCTGATATCTGAGTGATATTTTTATTTTAAGGGGAAGCAGCAGGGTGAGGGTATCAGGTGGGAAATCTTGGTGGAGGAAAGCCCTGGAGACTAGACTGCACTGGGCTCATCGTTTTACTAAGATAGGGTTTGGGAACCTGGGAGTGAGCAACATGCAGGATATTTTGGAAATCTGAATTTTTTGCAGCCTGTTTCCAATATTTTCCCTGTTCATGTTTCACTCGTGAGTGGTCCATCTTAAAAACTTAGACTTGCTTCAGTTGCGATGAAGAGAATGGAGAGAATGGGGTTTACCTCTGCTCCCTCTGAGCGCTGGAGATGGTGCTTGCTCCCTAGAAGCCAAGGAGAAAGGGAGGTGGGCATGGATGCAGGGGCGCCCCGAAAGGAGGTGGAAACCCAGGGAATACAGATCTCCTTAGTCCAGCCCCCTAGTACTTCCAAATATCCACTCTAATGCTCAAATTGCAGAGGGCCTCATTTTAAAACGTACGTGTTGCCTCCTACAGACCCCATTCCTTTACTGAAGAGCGAGCAGCAGGCCACAAAGGCTCTCTGCCACTCTCCCACACCACGTCTTTGATTCTTCTTTTCCAAATAACAGAAGGAACGAGGCATGAACTCCCTCCGTTTCCTTCCCCCTTCCCCTCCAGTCCTATAAGCTAATTCATCCACAACATTTTTCTCTACCCCAATATCCAAGGGAACTATTTTCTAGTCCTTTCTAAGGATAGCCCTTAATCTCAATCCAATTTCCTTCCTTGTCTCCTGGAACCTTGAACACTGAATTATCTCCCTTTCTCTCAAATCTTCCTTTAAATTCTTTTATTAAAAAGGGGAAGAGGGATTTCCTTTGAATATTTTTCCTAAAAGCAAGCACCCATTCTCTTCCCACTCTGTCAAAATATCTAAAACTATGTGCTGTGCTTATTGTGTGTGCCTTTTCACCTCTTTTCCCGACCTCAATATTCCAGGGCCTGGATTTCTCAATATTTATGACACTTCCTTCCTAAGTCACGAAGGATCTCGGAGTTTAGAGAAAGAAGTTCGGTCCCTGCCCTCCAGCTCACCCTCCAGTGCAGTTCTCTCTGACTACTATCCCTCAGAATCACACTGTACTGCAACCCTGCTGGATTCCTTGGTGTCACCCAAAGACACTACCCACTTGATGTGCCTTTCTGGAAAACCTACTCTTGTGGTTTAAGCAGCAAACTTCTACTCATCCTTCAAAACCCAGCTCAACTTTTGCCTTCATTATGAAATTTTCACAATTCCTTTCCCTCCTTTCCCAAGAAGAATGAACACCTTTCTCTGAGCACCAAGAGCACCACACTGCCTCCACCGTTGTATCACCTTCTATGATCCATTGGTGCTGGGGCAGGTCTACTACTTTCTAATTTTTCTAAGCTGCAACTACATCCTGTTCCTCTTTATATTCTTAACATCTAATGTGATGTCTGAAGCACAGTATGTACTCCATGAATATTTGTTTGATGAAAAGACTATCATGCTTAAGTTCCAGATCCCCCCCCCCAAGCATAAATTCCTGAAGGTGCTGAAGACGGGCAAAGCTCTCTGGGCTAGAGCCATGGAGCAGGAGAAGGTCTTCATCTGACCAGAACAAAGAACTACATGGAGACTTAAGTATGCACAAATGCCAGTGTCAAAAGTCAAAAAGGGACAATTAGAAGAAACTGAAGGATTTGGAGCTCCTGGGATTATGACTGAGAATGTGCCACTTTGGGTTTCTCAGACACAAAAGCCCAGGTAGGAGTATATAATGGATACTTTGAGTCCCTGGTGACAGGAAGCCACTAGACATCGTCACTGTATATGGCTGACTTTTAGGACGTGTGTCCTGGAATGAACAGAAGAACTAGGGTAGGAAACAAAGAACGGCTGCCTGTCTTCCCAGACTCTTGAAATCTGAATTGCAATAACTGAAATCTTTTAACTGAGGTTTAAAGTATCCCCACCCACAACAGAAAGAGCCTACAAGTGTGCTCACTCTCGCAATCTTTGCATTTCATGTTCCTGCCTCTTCCACCTTATGGCAGGTCTGAACAAGCACCTGCAATTCTAAGTGTGACATCAAATGTCACTTCCAGAGGCCTGGTAGAAGGAGCCTCTCACCCCAGACCCAAGTCCACACTCATACCAACTTCACCAGCAAATTTTCCCTCCTTTTGTCAAATGGGGTTCAAGCCACATCATGATCTCAGGTGACTTTTTTTTTTTTTTTTTTTTTTTTTTTTTTAGATCAAAGGAGAAGGAAGGAAACTGGAAAGGAAGCAATGGCTGGCAAAGAAGTAGAAGTCTTCTTGGGGCAATATGAAAGAAAATAGAGATGGAAACTGCACAGCTTTAAATTCCCAGAGAAACTGAAAGAGGGCTGATGAATATCTGCAGCTGAGAAGCTTTTCCCAATAAAGCGGGAAATCCATTCTCTTTAACTTGATCCCAACAGGGAGACATCACGGCGGCCACTTTCACCAGATGGAAACACTCCACCTGCCTCAAGGATATACTACAGCATAAACAGCCACTGTTCCTCATGTGTCTTGTTAATGTTTCCTACACTGAAGTCCTATGCAATTACACAGCGTATTTCCTTCTAGGAGCTTAGGGCTCTTTACGGAGAGTTTAATGCTTTAGAAAGTAATTTCCTGGCTCCCTCCATGAAGTTTGGATATTGAAGGGGCTGTCACGATCTAAACTAGCCTGTTTTTATTCTTCTCTCCTGATTCAGACATCTCCTGTGCTGTACTCTTCGGACCCACCTTTCCCTTCAGCCCTTGTTACAGAAATCAGCATCCTGTGGGTGGGTGTATACAGGCCTCCACGGAGCTGCACCCAAGACCCCTCACTTTCTACGGTGGGCTTCTCTGACAGAAGATGAGGGACTTACTAAGCCATCATTAACCCTCCACGGGAATGTGAGACAATTAATGAGACTGATAAACACTCTCTCTGTAGAACAGACCACTGGTTCTCCAATATGAACGTGCATAAGAACATCCGATGAGTTTAAATACAATATCCTGTGACCCTTTCCCCTCAGAAATTCCAGTTTAGGAGGTAGCGGGGATGAGAGGCATGGACTTGCATATGTAAAATAGTCAAGGTTATGTCAATGCAGCTGGTCCACACCTGGAGAACACTGGGACACATCATTCCGCCACATGTTCGGTGGCGCTCCACAGAGATTTTCAGCACAATTACACTCCAGTCCCCACAGAGATAACTCATTCTTAATGTGCTTTGGCACTGCCTGCTCCTCCTCCTCCATTTCACTCTCGCTCCTGTTTCCTGGGATCACTTCTCAATAAGCCACTTGAAATGACCTTGTCTCAGGCTCTGCCTTCAGGACACCAACCTGAGGCCTGGACCCTTACCCCCATTTGCCTTCAACACCCCGATTTGATTCACTTGGCCTTGCTTCCTGGGACAATGTGGTTTAGAGTCCAGCCTTCCTACTGTAGCCTTGTGATCAGAACACACACCTTATTTCTCTGTTCAAGTCAGTAGTGCTTCTCTGAGATCAGATATTTAATAGGAGTTGGTGGGAGTGGTAGTGTTTTGAGCACTTTAGTCAAGAATTTGGTTTTCTAACCTCTTATTTTATCCTATCAGGGTCTCACAAATTTACCAGGATCTCTCACTGAACTGAAGACAGCATGCAGCTTCAGGGGTTTTAATGTTGACAGGTCGGGTACCTGACCAGCAGTCATTTCTCTCTTCTAACTAACAGCCCCTGCGTTCCTGTAATGTGCCCAGCCCCAGGGCATGAATCATCGTTGTCTAATCCAATTATAGCCATAGAAGAATACTGCTTAATGCTATTTTGCCAGTTTCCTGTTACTGGCATGTGTATTCAGGATGCTTAATTCTGGACAATAGGAAATAAGAGGAAGCTTGGGAGTGCTTCTGAAAACCAATTTTTATTCCCCATTGAAAGAAGGGGTTGCAGGGGTACCTCCTCCTATTGCCTCCCTGACTACCCGGTTCTTCCTCCTGGAGACCCAAGTGGCATTCATCATGCAACCATGAGGCCACAAGCCTGAAAAGTCAAGCCACTGGCAGATCTGCTAGAAAGACACATGCTGCCCGGCCTGGGCCTTGTTCTATCAGATAATTGATACTGTATTGTTTAACTCGCCATTGGTCAAGTTCTTTTATTTACATCCAAAAGTATTCTTGGCTTGTGACAAAGGACTTGTATCTAGAATATATATAAAAAAATTCCTACAAATCAATAATAACAGGACAGATAGTCCAATAAAAATAGTAAAACATTTAAATAGTCACTTCATAAAAGAAGTAACACAAATGGCCAGGAAACCTTTAGAAAGGTGCTCAGTATAACTATTTGTCAGAAAAAATGCAAATTAAAACCACAGTCAGATGCCACTGCACACCTGCCAGAACGGCATACAATTATAAATAAGGGCAATAGGAATGTTGGCAAGAAAGCGAGTGGGGCTCTCCAGCAGTGTGACACAGCCACCTTGGAAGGCCAACGGTGGCTTCTAACAAAGTTGGAGGCTGACACCACAGGTCGATTTCAGCCAAATCCCAGAGCTGCAGCCCGGAACAGCCACTGCTGAGCACTGGTGGCACTCAGGACTGTGCAGAAGAGGCCCTGCCACTCCAGGGGAACCAGGTTCTTGTACCTCCAACCCTCCCACTGATGGGGAGCTGGCCCCTCGTGTCGATCCTTTCTTGCTTCAGCATTTCACGTGTGATGCCCTCACATGGATTCAAAGGCAGAGAGCGTGGCTCAGGTGATTTTAACCATCTTTGAAACCAAAATCGGTTATTAGGCTGACAGCGATAGCTGTAGTTGTGCAGAGGGTGAGTAAAAGTGTTTTATATCAGAACTTCCCTGGATAATCTAGAGCTGGAAATAAGCACCTCCGTTACTTTACAACCTCATAACTCCTTACTAAATAAATATGTATTTTATAGATTCTAAATAAATATCTGCTGATTTGAATTGATTTTACTGTTAAAGCCTCAGAGAATAAATACTAAGATTCATAGATAGCTATGCCCTGAATGCTCACGCACACACACACACAAACACACACACTTTACACCTTTCTATGTCCCAGTAGAAAGCATCCCCCCCACCAAAGAAAAGGGGCAGAAAAAAATCATGCCTCTCTTACTAGTTGCTTTGAAATCTTGAACATATTACTTTAAAAAGTTCTTGGTTTTACCTCAAGCAAAATGAAGATAGTTTTCTTGCCCAAAGACTGGAAACAAGACCGATGATCTTTCAAGGCTATTTACAGCTCAAGACAGCAAGTCTGCAAGACTCCCTCACCCACGCCGTCTCCCCTGTTCTCACACTTCTGCAGTCTCTTCGTTCTTCCCCTTGAATTCTCTCCCCTTTCTCTCAGCTGCTTTACCTTTCACTGCATGTGTGTGTGCCCACTGCCCACTTCTCTTCCCTGCCATGGCCCCATTGGCCAGCCCTCTCCAGAAACCACTGGGATGCACAGTGGAGCCCTTTCTGAATATTCACGGCCATAGAAACACTGTTCTCTTCAAGACAACCCCCAGGAAATACTGGATTCTTTGGGCAAAGAAGGAGCTATTAATTTAGGTAGATTTGCTATTATTTTGATGGAATAGTAATAATGGGGATCAGGATTCGATGCATTTTCTCTAACCACACAAATAATGATTGTGAGGATTCAACAAAAAAGTTATATCCAAAAAGAAGTTAATTCTTTCATAATAGTAACTGCATCCTTCATTTTTCTACCACTATAGGCAATCCCTCTTCTTATCCTACATACGTTTTAAAGGCATAATAAATTATGGCATAAACAAACAGATACTATATTCCTATAAGAATTGTATTTTAACAGAAGGTAGAGAGTTTTACCTAACATCAATATTGAAGACCAACATATGTCACAGATGTGAAAGTTCTAACTTCTATGAACTTCCATAATCACAATCATTAAAACTAGTAAAATTATATTTCAAGATCCACAAAATAGTCATAAGACATTATATAAGTGGATCTATTGTAGAATAAGCAAGGAGCTCATAATAAAAATGATTTTATTGTATAATACATGTGGCCTAAGTTACAATCATGTTATATCAAACAATTAAATATCATTAATGATGATTAGGTTTGCCTTTCATAATTTAGTTATTTTAAAGGATAATTAACTCTTCCTGTTTTTTGGGGGCATTTTTAGGTTACTGATGGTACATCAAACCATCTCCTTAACCTAGTTTCTCCAGAAACAAAACTTACATCAGAAATTATGTGCTGATGCTATGGATACAAGTCCAGGAAAGTAAAGGGAGAGAAAAGAATAGTAAGACAAGGAAGAATAAATGCAGCGTAGGGTGGTGTGGCTCTCCTGGTAGTACACTGGCTATTATGGTTGGAGATGAGATGTCCCCCCAAAATCTCCTAGGTTAATGCAGGAATGTTTGGAGGTGAAGTGATTGGATTGTGAGAGTTGTAACTAATCAGTCCATCATAGCTTCTGTGGACTGATTGGGTGGTAACTGTATGCAGGTGGGGCACAGCTGGAGGAGCTGGATCATTAGGGGCACGCCCTGGAAGGGTGTATTTTCCCCGTGGTTCCTTCCCAGCTTTTTCTGTTTCCCAACCTCCATGAGCTGGGCAGAGCTCCTCCACCATGCCCTTCCACCATGATGTTCTACCTCACTGTGGGTCCAGAGCAATGCAGTTAGCCACTGAGACCTCTGATACCATGAGCCCAAAGAAACTTACTCCTCTAAGTTGTTCAAATTCCCACTCATCTTCCCCAGTACTTCCCTGGATTTTCAATACACTCGTGATCTCTTGTTAATACTCTCTAAATTCGTCTGTTGAATTCTCTATCACTTCAGGAATTATCTTCACCTCCTGTAAGGGCTGTTATCTCTCTGTAGACCCATTCTTTCTTCTTTATTACCCAGGGCACCAGTAAGGCAAGACTATTGGACAAGAAACTACAGAATGCTTGGAGATAGTGAGGTGGAAGCAGTGATTAGTACCCAGTATAGAACAGAAAACAACATAAAAGGAAAATCAGATCCAACTGTTCTTTAAAAGTCCCTCAGCTATTCCCACTGGCCAATTAGTTTTAGGCTGTTATCTTGCTTCAACCAAATCTTTTTAAATATTCTCTCTTGAGCTGCCAAGACACAAACCCCAAATAAGGAAGCTCTATCATGACAGGGACCATTAAAAGAACAGGAAAACTGTAAAATCAAGAACATGGGAGCGACCATCACTCTCCACACATGTAACCTAACATTGCGTGGTTGTCACCAGAAAGTGGGATTAAATTGATGTATGCATTTAAGGAGGCAAACTTGGGTTGGAAGTTGTAGGTTGACAGATTTCAACTAATTATGAGGAAAATATTTCTAAGTTGTGGAGTTGTCCAAACATATAAGAAATAACCATGAAGTAAGAGTTGATGAAAACAGGTGATGGATGTGAAGCTTTGTGAGGACAAGCCAGCAAGAATCTGCAATCCCTCCCAAATTTTATATCCTATAATTTCCTGGCATAAGACCTTCCTACTATCAAACCAAGCAAAGCAACCATGAAACCATTTCATGTAAAATTTTGAACAATTTCTAGGAGCTATCAAGGGTAGTGGTCTTCAAAACTGAGGTGCATATTCCTCTGGTGCATATTCCTCTAGGACATATAATAACAAGTCATTAAGATAGAGGAAAGAATTAGAGGTTTGATTTCTGTTTAATTTTTGTATAAATTATAAGATACTTAGCTTCTCTAACATCTCACGTATCAGCAAGAATCCTTATTTCAAAAGTATTTTTATTTACTCTATAAATGGATATGTAGAGAATGTATGCTCATTTTTTGGACCACTGAAGGTCATTTATTAGTTTTTTAAAAAGTCTCTTCAGTGTTACTATATACCAAACATTGTTCCAAATGCCAGGGTACAGCAGGGGAAAAAAATGAGAGTCCATGTTCTCATGGAGCTTTGCTGGAGAAGCCCAAATGAACAAGGAAATGAGACTAGTGAATTCTCTTTATTCAAAGTACTTATGTTCTATACATTGCCAACAATACTGGATTAGTGAATAATAAGTCATTGTTCTTCAAAGAAATACAGAGGTTTCCATGAGCCTCTGATCATATTTTCACCAAATGATGAACACAAACTGTTGTTTTATGTGTGTTTCTGTTGAAAAGCACCTTATCCAATATGTGCATATTTGACTCATAGCATTGAGCTCACGGCCAACAGCACTGTAGCTCTGGCCTGAACTTAGCTCGCATGTGTTTTGTCTATAAGGTACACCACAGGCTTCTTGCAAATAGAAA
This sequence comes from Sciurus vulgaris, assembly GCF_902686455.1. NCBI lineage: Eukaryota > Metazoa > Chordata > Mammalia > Rodentia > Sciuridae > Sciurus > Sciurus vulgaris. Next base: position 75,638,765 of record NC_136474.1, on the reverse strand, counting down.
CTCACAGCACTTTAGCACGATGCTTGGGGACCATTTTAAACATAGAAATCACCACCAACAACAACAACAAAACCATAAAATTGTGGAAAATATGCTCTGGAAAGGACACTTGTCTACAGTTCAAGGACTGAAAAGAAAAAAGCAGATGGTTCCTATGTTCTAACTCATCTGGGAACATGTGCATCAAGAGACAAATATTTTGCTTCTGTGAACATCTGCAAATGATCACAAAAGCAGTTACAAGTATTGATTGGGGGGTTACAAATAATTTTAATGAGTAGGGAACTCACAAATATAGACTGGAAGAGCAGTGAAAATCAGCTCTATATAAGAAATAAAATGATAATAAGTGCTACGAAAAAAAATAACAAAACAGGGAAAGGGCATGAAAGTGTTGGGTGAGAGGTCGTGGGTTCACTCTAGGTAAGCGGAGACCTGAAGGAGGCAGGAGAGGGAGCCAGGTGGATGTCTGAGGAAGGAGCCTTCCAAGAGAGGAAGCCATAGTATAAACCCTCAGAGACAAGTGGGCATGTGGTCCCTTCAAGGAACAGGTAGGAACCCTGTGTCACTGCAGCAAGTGAGAAAGGAAGGTAATTGTAATGTATAAAGCTGCTCGCCCATCAGGTGCAGTCATTGTCCCCGCCTCGCAACCACTTGTCAGTCTGTGAACATTCTGGCTAGCTATTGGTTCATCAGTCAGCTTGCAAGTATCCTTCTCCAATATTAGTCCCCTGTTAGCCCGGCAGAATTCAACTGTTTTACTGTAGCTTCCCGCCATCTTTTCCATTCTTCTGTCTGTCCTACTCACTTTTCTCTATCCTCCTGGCTTTCCACTCTCTCTAGCACGCACCCTTTCTTTCCCTTTCTTTTCCTCTCATTTTCTCTCTTACCCTGCAGGGAGACACTCTGTTTGCTTAATAAACTCCCTTATGTGATTTCCCATGTCCGGCGTGGTTCCATGGAAATTTCCTTACAGTAATTAGAAGTCAGTCAGAGTAGGGGGACAGAGAGGACACAGATTATCCAGATTGTTTAGGGACTTGTGACAGTGGCGAAGAACTCGGCATTTATTCTGAGTCACTTACTGTGAAGTATTAAGTCTCTGGAGTGCTTTCAGCAAAGGAGAGTCAAAACTGGACTTCAAGAGAAGCCTCGTGTTTAGAAAGATCCCTTTATTCAGTGGAGAGTGGACTAGGCAGGGTCCAGAGAGGCAGGGATGCCAGTGAGGAGACTTTTACAATAGACAGGGCTGGGGGTGGTCGCAGCTGGGACTAGGGTGGTGATGGTAGAGTGATGAGAAGTGACAATGGTCTCAATTTCTAAGGTCACGCTGCAGGATCAGCTGGTGGATGGGATGTAGAGACGAGAGAAGTGAAGGATAACACTGAAATCATTGGCCTGAGCAGTTGAGAAATAGAGGTGCCATTTGCAGAGATGGAGAAGACTTTGAAAAGAGGAAGTAGGCAGTAGGGTGGAGAGGTCATCAAGAGTTCAGTCTGACACATACCAGGATTGAGATGTCTGCTGGATACTATGGCAGATGATTGGCTGGGACTCAGGAGGAGGTGCCTGGTTGGTGGCGACCACAGTGATAAGGTGTGTAAATCCCCAGGACCAGATGAGGTTACTCAGAAAGCAAGTATAACAGAGAACAGAACAGAGAGGACAGAGACAAGACCGGGCCCTCGGGTGCTCCAATGTTAAGAGCCAATAAGATAAATAAAAGTCAAATGGGGAACTAATGAGAATAAGATATACTCCATGCTTGTGCAATTATTTCAAAATGAATTCTACTGTCAACTGTCATGTAGAACTAAAAAGAACCAATAAAAAACATATTAGCACCCAGAAGATTTCTAAGCCTATACCCCCAATGGTTTTTAGCTACTAAATCAATTCATATGAGAACAAAAAAAAAAAAAAAAAAAAAAAAAAACAAAAAAAAAAAAACAGGAAAAAAAAAAGAAAATCCTGCAGAGGAGAAGAACCTACCAAGGAGGTAGGAAGGGAAGCTATTGGAGTAGACCACCCACTCTGTCAAGTGCTGTGGAAAGATTAAAATGGGAATGAAAAGGCACATGTTGAATTTGGCACCTTGGGAAACACTGCAGACCTTATTGAGATGTTTGGGGGAAACATTAAAGTCCAAGTGAAGTTCAAGATAAACGGTGACCAGGAGAAGAAATGGAGATCACATGGACAGATTCTCTAGAAAATCAGGTGGTACCTGAAGAATATCAGGCAGAACCTGAAGATTGGGCATGTTTGTGCTGTAGGAGGAAGAGGGTGTAACTCAAGGAGCAACATCTCTGATGGAGGGACTCCAGGGCACATATGGGGCCTCTGGACCAAGGGTACACATATTCGATCCATTACAAAGGGAAGATGGCTAAGAAAACGGGTGGGACGTGAGTGGGTTTGTGTGTCTGATGGTGGGGTCTGTTTCCTCCTCTGATTAAGTCTGTTTCCCAAATTAACTAAGAAGCAACATCATTAACAAAGAGTAAGTTATGAAAAGGAGATTAAGGCGTTTAAAGAATGGAGAAAAAGCAAGAAAATGACATTAGGAAGAGTGAAAGTAGAAATTTATTAGGGAAATATGGCTGGTATCTAGGTAGTTCCAAGAACTCACCTGAGAATAATGGATTTATATTCAATCAAAACCGTTCAGTGGACTGGGGTTGTGGCTCAGTGGTAGAGCGCTTGCCTAGTGTGTGTGAGGCATGAGTTCGATCCTCTGCACCACATATAAATAAGATAAAGGGACTGTGTCCTCCTACAAATAAAAGTCCTTTAAAAAAAATTCAGTGTTTGTACCAGTTGAAACTAAATAAGCTGTAACATAAAAAATGCAAAGTAACCCTATCTTAACCCTATCTTAACCAAGTGCATTAGTTTCTGACTGCTGATATTACAAATGTCAACAAACATAACACCAATTTATGATCTTACAATTCTGTGGGTCAAAAGCCCAAATTGGGTGCTAAGAGCTCTCCCCCAGGTGTTAATGGTTGTGCACACCCTTCTGGAGCCTCTCTGGAGAAGCCTGCCATTGCTTTTCCAGGCCATCTGCATTCCTTGTCTCATGGGCCTCTTCTTCAAAACCAGCATTACTGTACCTTTCTGATCCAGCTTCCATATTCACATCTTTCTCTCAATTGATTACAGCTGGAAAGAGTTCTCAAATTTTAAGGATTCCTTTGATTAGACTGGGCCCATCTGGACAATCCAGGATCATCTCACCAGCCTGAATTCTTACTTCTAACATATCTGCAAAGTCCTACCTCTGGGAGCTGTTATTTTTATCTATCATACTAAGGTAAAAGTTTATTTTTGTTTTATGTGGAGTCCAGAGATAGGGGGTCTAGGCCTATGTTGCACTGGGATCACTAAGATCTAAATATTGCCAAAAAGAGCTGCTCAGACTCCAGCCTTCACAATCACATTCCAAGAAAAAAGTTAATTCTTTCTCTCCTTCTCTCTCTCTCTCTCTCTCTCACACACACACACACACACACACACACACACACACACAATTACACACACACACACACACACACAGAGGTTTCCTTTAAGAACATTTCACTAAAATTGCATAAAACACTTCTGCCTGCTTATATCTCAATGGGTGAAAGTTTATTCTATACAACTATGAATCTAGCTAAAAATTCCAGGTGTGATTCTCCTAAGAAAAAAGGATATTGGCTAGAATCAGGGTTCAGGTTTTGCCAGGCAAGTGTACCAGAGGGAGAGGTATCAACGGAGTCAATGGTGTACAGGAGGGAATGGTGGCACTAAGCCAGGGGATGCAAGCCCCAACAGACAATAAATGAGGTCATGGGGAGAATGATGGATGGGAGAAGGGAAGATGGTGGACCGAAACAGACATCATTACCCTGTGTACACGTGATTACAGGAATGGTGTTAATCTACGTCGTGCACAACCATAGAAATGAAAAGTTGCACCCCATTTGTGTATAATGAATCAAAATGCAGTCTGTATAAATAAAATTTTAAAAAATAAATTTAAAAAAATAAAAAAATACTTTCTTTTTTGAAAAAAAAAGTGTTGGCATAGAGAACTAGGGAGAGTGAACTGGCAGTGTCAGAGGTAGTAGCTGGATAGCGGCGTGCTCAAAAATCTTTTAAAAAGTGATTAATAAGACAAGATCAAGGGTGTGGCCATAGGAATGGATGATGGAAGGGCTGGAGGAAACAAGGGGCCAGGAGAAGAAAGGTGGTCTATTTAGGTATCAAAGCCCTCCAAGATACTGACAGGGGCAGGGATGGAGACTGAGGTAGCCATCAAGGACTGGAATTGTCAAGAAGTGAGGGTCTGTAGGTAACCACAGCACAGCTGCAGAGTCAGATGGCAGGAGGCTGATTGCTTCTGGAGGGTTATGGAGAAGTGAGGAATGATCTGGAAGTAGCAGTCAGAAGCAAGCATGACAAAGGAATATGTGTTGGTCAGCTTTTCATTGCTGGACCCAAAAGACCTGGCGAGAATAACCTAGAGGAGGAAAAGTACATTTGGGGCTCACGGCTTCAGAGGTTTCGACTGTGGTAGGCTGATTCCATTGCAGGCTGTCCGCACTCAAAAAAGACCAGAAATTCACGTGTAGTAAATGTCCTTTAGAACTGCCACTTCCTCCTCCTTGCTTCAGGCCTTGAAAGGCAGCCAGCATCCTCTGTGACTCTTTATTTAATCTGATAAGACACTATTAGGAGTTCAATTTTGGAATATATGATTAATGATATAGATTCAATCCGAGTTCATTTACTACTAATATTGCAATAATTTCACGTTGGAAGAGGTAACTGCGAGCAATAAATTCACTTTCTAAAATGCCAATTTTACACAAATAAAATCTATTTGAAATTGATTAACTCATAACCACTGACATTTTCTAATAAAATATGAATGATTTAAACTATTCTTAATGAGTATTATAGAAGGCTTGAAGTTTTCATGAGTTTTCTCATAAAACATTTTATGACTCCATGCCTCACTGTCCATTTATGAACAGAGTTGCCGAGGCTCCCCAGGGTTCTGGGCACACCCTCTCATCAATACTCCTTGATTAGGGCAGCACTTTCTTAGCCCACCAAAGATATGTTGGACTGATCTTAAATACAAACAGGTACATCCTAAGTTCAATCTACATTTCAAGGTTTACATGGCACAGTATCTGCGATGCAGAATTCATCTCAAAAGAGTAACAAAATGTTTACCATGTGTCCGACACCACAATTGTGTGCTTCATAAGGATGAATTTACTTAATCTTTCCAACAACTTTATGCAGTAAATAAGGTTATCAGCATGATTTTATAGATGAGAATAACAAAGTTTGCAGAGGTAAGTGTGTTGCATGAAGTCCTATTGCTGGAAACTGATGGAGCCTAGCTTCAGAGGCAGGTCCAGTTCAGAGCAACCCAACCCCTGGCTGTCCACCGCAAGTTACACACACACACACACACACACACACAGAGCCCAGGTTGTCACTGTACAACTGATTTTCCAAACCAGCCTACAGAAGGAGGTAAAATACATCTATTCTCAGTTCTCAACATAGAAACTTAATTTTAAGTAATAATTACTAATAATTTTCTTTATGAAATATCAATACATTTAAATATCAACCTAACCAAAAGCACACTTATTAGATAGAGTAGACATGCCTGCCTGTGATGCTAGGGGGCCTACCAGCTGCCCAATCCTCCAAGTGTCTCACAAAGCATCGCCTCAGGGAAGAATCTCCCAGAATGGGAACCACGCAATGTGGAAGTCCCAAGTTCAAACTGCTTCTTTGAGAAAAATAGGAGACGAGATGGAAAGTCTGCAAACAGCTTCTTCTCTCCTCTCTCCTTCTCTCTCTTCTTCTCCTCTCTCTCTCAAAACTAGGTTCAATCCCTTATATCAGCATTTGGTTGGAACCCCTTTGCAGACATGCCCCAAACATTCAACACTTAAAAGATTTACCATTGCACTATCATAACAGTACTGGAAAAGGCTGAAATAAAATATTTATTTCTACATCTTTCAAGGAGAGTAATAATCTGGCAGCCCAGCAAGGCTGGCCAGCATATACATGGTAGCCTCTACCGGCATCCCCAGAGTAACCACACTGTCTCTGTTGTTTGACATTAACCACCACTTAGGTACTGAAATGGCTGAATGTATTACTTCTCTCCAGTGTGCAAACAGGGTGAGTTACATTTTTTTAAAAGTCAGGCGTGAAAATAACCTGGCTGAGGAATCACTGCTACCAACAAATGAAGAAAACATAGATCCTTCTTGTCTCTCAACAATGCTATATATTTCATGAAACCAAAGAAACCAACAAGTCTAAAGTATCTCCCTTTGTATCAAATATTTAGATCCACAGATAGAGATGATTGCCCCCTCTGTTGTAGCTCTCTGGAGCGTTTGCCTAATGGCACGATGACTTCATCAAAACCACTAACAACTGTTAGGTGATTTCACAATTCGGGATGTTGCAAAGGAAAGAGCCTTAAGTGGAAGTTGCAGAGACTCTTTGCAGCATTTTGCAGCCTGACACTTTCACACACTGATTAATTCACATCGGAGTTTTAAGACGGTCATGATCCATGATGCTCACTGCAACAATGCTTGATGAGTTCACTTCCATGTCGCTTTCTCTGAATATTTTGTTTTCTGGTGTTTTTGGTCAGATCATGGAATTTGCTTTTAAAATGAAAAACTCCTTATATATATTCTATTTCTTAGCATTCAGATCTCAAAATATTTAAGAAAACTCTGTTCTGAGCAAGAAGAAACCTGATTTGGTAACAAGGACAGGGGGACGAGAGGTAATGTTGGAGCATAGGACACTTTCAGACAAATCAGAGCAGCACATTGCCGGACAAGGGTAGGGCAGGAGAATGTGAGCAGGAGGGGCAAAGCCAGGGAGGAGAAGGTATGGGGAGAGAATAAGGGATGCAGAAAAGGAAGAATTGACAGAATTCACCTTCTCAGCAATGGTCCTAGGTTCAGTCTTTCCCTTAATAATTCTAGACACAACTTATCTCCATTTCCGGTTCTGCTCAGCAAACCTCAAATCAATCTCACCAAATTTTGCACAGGTCAATAAACTGCAATGCTTCTCAAACTGCTTCCCCCAATTTCTTTATTAATTGACCAAATGGCCCTTAATTTGGTCTGGACTCTCCCTCTCAAACAAGGAAGACTCTAACCCGTAGCTGGTATTAGTCGTGCCTTCTTATTTACAGTATTTTGATATCTTGGGGCCTTGCTGACCCTGGAGGAAGGGACTTTCCCAGGGATGGCCAGTTTCTGGAGAGAGAAAATGATACCCGCAAGAATGTCATCAGATGCAAACCTACCACCCAGACCCCATCTCTCACCTCCTTTACAAGACTCTTAAACTCATAGTCACTACTCCCCTGTCCTGATCACCCCAGGACAGGTATCAAACAGCTCCTGTGCCCTGGAGCCTGCAGAAATTAATTCAGATAAGTCAACCTTACCTCTGAGTTCCTCGCTTCACTGTTCCTTCCTAGAGAAACCACAATAAGGGCTCCTGCCCACATTTCTCCCTCACTCCCTCTGCCTCCTGACCCACCCTGGAGCTTCCCTGTGTGGTCTTACAAGGTGTGGTAAGCCCCCTCCTCTTGGGCTCTGTGAGTGACACACTTTTCTCAATGGTTGTCATCTGCTGATCCGTTGGCCTCACCGCACCTGAGGGATAATAAAGACTACATTTTAAAACAAGAGTAAATGGTTTTTAAAAAGTGATCATTGGGAGATTAGTTTTCCAAACTCTGTAAGAGGAAAGAATGGTGGAGGAATGAGGTCTTGGACAGACATTGATGTGGCCATGTGTCAGTGTGTACAAGCCACTGGGTACACATTTTCCCCAATCAACCCTCCCTCCTCCTCTTGGTAATATCAAATACAGAAATCAATGTGCACTATAAAAATGGCCAAGAAGAACATACATTGGACTCCCATAGACTTAGGCTTGCATCCGACGGTCTTGTGTACAACCTCAGGAACTGGGGCCCAATGAGGCTTGTCTCCGAACTTCAGTTTCTCTGTTGCAACATCAGGCATCACCATCAACCTCACGTTGGTGTAGAAAATTCAGTGGGATACTGTTCGTCAAAATATTTCCATTGGTTAGTTTTCTAGAATGGGCAGTGTTGGGTTATTATCTTGTCACAGTCACACAATACCACAGGTGGCCAGAATTAACCTCCTTGGGCAGGAGGGGAGCTCAGTGGTAGAGTGCTTGCAGAAAAAGAAGGTTTGTGGGTTTGTTGTTGTTGTTTTTCCAAGATGAGAAAACACAGGCTCAAATGATTAAGAAACAAGCACACTGAGAGACAGCAAATCACACGCAGGAGGCTGAACACAAGGCTTCTGCGCCCCCCTCTGGTCATAATCAGTACTGCTCTAGGTTCCTCCTGGCTGAGCTTTCTTTACAACTCTCCAGGAGAGGAGGGTTCAGCAACGAATTTTATTTCAGATATTTTCAGAAGAATCTGGTTTTCAAAAAAAGGCTCTAAATCCCAGGAGGGGAACAAGGAAAAGAGGTGGGTATGGGCTGTGGCTATAAAGGAGCTGCAAGAACAGATCTCTGTGATGGAACTCCCACACCTGGACTGCACGATGATATGGCAAGTCTATACCTGTGGTCAGATTTCACCCACCACAGGCAAGCGAGTGCATACAAAACCGGTGAGATCGGAATAAGGTCAGTGAGTTAGAGCAATGTCAATCTCCAGCTTGCCCTATTGTATTATAGTTATGCAAGATGTTATCACTGGAGGAAACTGGTTAAAGGGTATACAGGGTCTCTCTGTTTTATTTCTTAAGAGTCCACGTGAATCTACAATTACCTTAAAATAAAATTTCCTAAGAAGAAATCCAAGGAGATCAACTTTTTTATTGAGAGACAAAAGGAAAGGGGGGAAGAGATCCTGTAAGCAAAAGGTCTCTGTAGCTCATCTGAGGCAGGAAAGTTCCTCACCCCAACCTGCCACCTCTGCCTGGCTGTGTGGGATCCAACCTTGGGAGCAGACCTTCAATGAGGTGCTCTGAACCACCTTATGCTCCCTCTCACCAGGGTCCAGGGATGAATCTAGCTTCTGTCCCACCACTGCAAAGTCCCAGGGAATCCTGCAGGGCAGAGAGAAGGGAGCTAGCCATGGAGAGCTTCCTGCTATTTTCCCTTATGGAGGTTGAGTTGGGACCAAGTCACAAGTCATAGAAGACACAGAAGACTCTTTCCTAAAATAAGGATCCTATTCTTTGTCCTCTCATTGTATTCATGGGAGATTATCACATTCCCTTCCCACCTCTTTCTCTTTCCCTCAGTTAAAAGGGTTAGAAGGACACAGACCAGCTGTAGATACCAGGGCCTTGACTGGCTCAGGACACACCACACCCAGCTGCCCTGTTCCAGCTGACTCCAGACAGAGCAAAGATGATGGCCCATGTCTGTGCTTTAAGGCAAGGAGATCTTCTAAAACCCCTTGGGGAAGACAAGGACAAATGAATGAATGAATGAATGAATGAATGAATGAATGAATGAATGAATGAATGAAAGAATGAAGGAAGAAAAACTTCAGAAGTTTCCCCTCTCATCCCCCCGTTATCAAAGGACCTCTCTGCTGTCCCTTTCTTTTCAAATGCTCCCTTGAATACCTTCAAGCACCAGGGTATTGGTGACTGAAAACAGTTTAATAATAATGCTCCCCATGTTTGTAAAGGGCTTTGTGGCATACGGATCTTCTAAAAACTCTTGCAGAAAACAAGAAAAAAATGAATTATTTTCTTCATTGTATGCATGTAAAAATTAGTTTATGAGAAGTTAAGAGACTTACCATAGTCCACAAAGTTAGTTAATGGTAATTCCAACTAATACTCACCCTGGATTCCTGACTTGCTTGTTTTCATCTAACTTCACAGTCTATCTCCTCATCCTCACACTATATGTTAAAAAAAAAAAAAAATGAGCTGTTAAAAAACAGCTGTTAAAAAAACTATTGTTAAAAAAAAATGAGCCCCAAAAGTATAATAGATCAAACTAGTAGAAATTTATATCTTGCTCCACACAACAGGGCTATAGCTCTGTGAGATTGCTCTCCTCCATATAGCCATTCAGGGAACCAGGTTGACAGAAGTTCAGCTACCTTCAGTCAAACAGAAAGAGAAATATCACAGATGAGTGGATGGATGTGGGAGACTGTTATAGAAGATACCTGCTATGTTCTGAAAGTTTGTTTTCCCACAAATTGCACATGTTGAGATCATAAGGCCCAAGGTGATGGTATTACAGGGGTAAGGACTTTGGGAGGTGTTTAAGTCTTAAAGGCAGAACCTAATAAGTGAAATTAGTATCCTTATCAAAAAGACCCGAGAGAAATCCCTTGTCCTTTCTGCCATGTAAAGACACAGCAAAAAGACATAATTTATGACCCAGGAAATGGGCCTTTAAAAGATGCTGAATCTGCTGGTGCCTTAATCATCCCAATCTCAAGAAGAGTGAGAAATAAATTATGTTGAATTTATTCTGAGATTTGGCTTTTCCCAGACATTTCCATTTTAACAACAACAAAAAAATGAAACCTTAAGCAAAAATACATTTCAGTGGCATTCCAACTGTCCTTCATTCACCTGGCAGCATGCGTGACGAACAGGGGGAGGGACCTCTGTTGCTCTGAAGCAGTGCAGAGAGCTTCTGCCAAGACTCAGAGTTGTGTCTGTCTCCCCAGGCACTGGAACACACAGAGAAGAAGGCAAGAGCAAGAAGAAAGCCAAGCTAGATCATGGTCCTAGCCCTGCTGGTGTCTCTGACTTCTAAGGGTAGGAAATGTTTGCTTAAACCTGCAATTCAACTTCTCATTTGATGAAATGAGAGGAATAACCCAGACCCCAGAGTTAACTTCAGCCTGGGAGAAAGTCTTGTGGCTCCTGCTGAACTGACAGTTCTTCGCACGTTTCAACTGTGACGTGTGCTTTGGATCCAATAAAGATGTTGCCAATCCCACCCCTAGTAAGAGGTGCCCACCAACCATCCAGCAAGGGTTGGTGCATGTAATGGATCTCTTTCCCAAAAGTACATAGGGAGGGATTGACTTAGGTCCGTTTTTTTGGGTCACATCCGGGACTGGATGATGTGATTCATGAATAATTAAGAAGCATTGCTCTCCAATAGGCAATGTATAGGCGGGGGCTCTTCTCCACTTAGACATGTTCCCTTGTCCCTTTGCCTTCTGTACCCTCTCCTCATACCCTAATCCCCCAAAATTATCTTTTATAAACTTATTTTACACCACAGGGGAAAAAAATGGGTATGCTGGGAAGGTAAGTCTAACATTTTTTATTGACTCACAAAGTAATGAAAAGTTCACTGAAGATCATCTGTACTTTGGGGGGTAGGTAGTACCCAAACCAAATGCTTCATCAAGGGCTCTCCTCCTCCATATCCATCTCCCTGCATCCCAGGAAGATTTCCGTCAAAGGTGGTGATGTTGTTTTCCACTGTGAACCATTGACCCATTGAAAAATCAATGGAGCGCCACAAACAAATAAAAAGCAACCTAGTTCTTTATTTTCCTTGGAGAAATATAAAGTATTCAATTCTTCTGCCTCCTAAATTATGGATAAGGAGGCCACAGGAAAATTCAATAAAATTATAACAGGAAAAAGAAGAGAGACTTGTAAGACTTAGAGAAAGGCAGAGTGATTTCTTTTTAATACTCACTTTGAAAGCTAATCAGCTTACTAAGTTTTGTGACTTTTAGGTCGACCTTAATATTTTAGCACCACAGTTGTAAACTAGCAGGGGCACACCTGTAGAAGGAGAAAAATGTGCATTTCTGGACCCCTCCCTCACAAGACTGCGAGTCCTTGGGGCCTCATATGTGTTTCTTCAAAGGTCTGTAGCTGACTGCTTCCTGGTTCAGAACGTGGTTTTAGTGAGGGTTCTCAGCAAGGCTGCCCTCCCAGCGCACAAAGGGATAGGGAATTCCACTTCCCGGCACTCATGCAGGTCACGCTTACCATGAGGCTTGATTTGGTCAATGAATCGTGGGCAAAGTAATGTGCCTCTTTGAGTAAAAGAGCTGGTTCTGCCCAAAGTTCATGAGCTTTCGCCCTCCTCTGCCCCGATCAGTCTGGCCCAGAGAGAGGAGACTCCATTCTCCTGGATCCCACAGTGAAGAGGATGGAAGATGCGGCCAGTCCACAATGAGCATGGGGCTTGAGAAAAGGCAAGCCTTCATTTTTGTAGCCACAGACATAGGGTTATGTTTTGGTGTCAACTTGGCCAGATTCATGGAGGAAAGCATTACTTCTGGGTATATCTGTGAGGATGTTTCCAGAACAGACTGGTGTTGGAATCAGTGGACTGCACGAGGAGGACCTGCCCTCACCCGCTGTGGCACACACTGTCCAGTCGGCTCAGGGCACAGAGAGTTGGGACATTTTGTCAGAACCCCGGGTTCACCAGCCTTTAGGACTTGCACCCGTGAAGCCTCAGATTCTGAGGTTTCGCACTTGGACTGAGGCATGCTCCCTTCCTGGTCCCCCAGCACATGTGGCACTTAGCCCGCGTAGCTGATAAGTCCCTGGTGCTGGGGACCATCCCACATCTGTATATCTATCTGTCCTATGGATTCAGTTTCTCTGGAGAACTCCAGCTAATACCAGGATTGTTTGCTACTGTGGCCTCGTCTGGCCTATCCTGACAGATACCCTACCCCCAAATAAGATCAATGCCCGAGCTTTCAATAGCTGGAAGTCCCTGCCCATGCTCTAGGTGAAAGGAGGAAAAGCTTACAAAATGACCACTGCCGCCTGGGGAGGGGCCTAAGGCATCTTTTCAGTTTTTAGCATAATAAGGAGGAAAGTATTGTACTCGTTTTACAAAGGAAAGCCCTGACTCAGAATTTAAGGAATTACCCCAAGATTAGCAGTAAATGATGGAGCTTGGTTTCAAGCACCATATCCATATTCTCCACCATAGGAAGCTATTCCACATATACATACTTAGGTCCTTTTATTTACTTTTCTGCTCCACCAGGTCTCTGTTTAGGATGTTGGGGCAATGGAGAAGCGAGCCCTCCTCATGATCTCTCCCAAAAAGAGCGGCTGCTTCTGACTCTGCGGGTTGTGCTCACCCCAGGGAGCCTGTGACCCAGCCTCAACCTGGCTTTGAAACAGAGAACTGTTTGGGAGCATGGTTTACGCGCTCCCAAAGAAAATGCTGATAATTAAATGAAAATGAAATCATTAATGCAAATTGCATTAAAATGTAATCTAGATTATTTCTGAGAGAGGGAGGGTGCTCATAACTGATTACAAAACATATCCAAAGAGCTTTGATTTCTTGCTTAAGGAGTTACATATTTATAAACCCTTTAAAAATAAGTCGTCATGCAAGCATCATGCTGGGTTCTGAATCTCCATTGTTCCCAAAATAAACACGGGAGTACAGCCCAGGGAAGCTACAAAGGGCCCCCCAAGAGCAAAGTCTTCCTCATGCTCAGGCCCAAAGCAGGCCAGGGACACACAGCCACCCTCCACTCTGCAGTCCTGTTTATTCTGTCCACTTGCCAAGCCCTGGGCTGTGGTCAAGAGTGAGAACATACTCACGAGACTGTGACACCCCGCCCAGAGCATGACATGACCCTGCGAGCAAAAGGCCACATAGTTCCAGAGATAATACCGCGCGCACGCACACACACACACTGCACATAAAATGTCAGGTGCCCACAATTAAATATCTACCTTGCTTTTCCAGAACAAGAGTTGCACCAGGAGTTCTGCCATACTACAAAGCAGGGGACAGAGCTGAGGGTGGTGGCCCATGTCTGTAATCCCGGCAGCTCGGGAGGCTGAGGCAGGAGGATCACGAGTTCAAAGCCAGCCTCAGCAAAAGCAAGGCGCTAAGCAACTCAGTGACACCCTGTCTCTAAATAGAATATACAATAGGACTGGAGATGTGGCTCACGGGTCCAGTGACCCAGAGTTCAATCCCCGGTAGCCCCCAAAAACACCAAAGCAGGGGACAGTGACCTGTCAGACGCCCAGCCCTCTTCCCACGCTGCTGGCACAGTCCCCAGGCCTGTGAGGCAGGTGGCAGGTCCTTGACTAAGCTCCCCTCCTCCTTCTGAACTCATTCCCTCTTTTCCTTACACGGAATTGAACCATGTCCTCTATGAACCCCATCAACCCAACTTCCAAGGATCTGATCTCATTCACAAACGTCACGACATGAAAGAATCTGTCACAAAGCCCCTCGCTCTGGGAACAGTCCCACAACCACTTCATAAGCTTTATCTCTTCGGGGCATTTCGGGCATCAGCCGGCAGGCGAGGAAGCGGTCAGGGAAGATCCGGGCCTCATCCCTGGCAGCCCCTGCTTGCCGACGGGGAGAGCTGGTCCTGAAGACTTCTACGCTCATCTTGGGTCACCCAAACCTCCACCGGAGAGCAGGACTCAGGCTCCCAGATGCCAACAGCGCTTTGCCGGGTCCTGGGGAGGCTGCAGGCCCGGCAGCCATGTGCTGCATGCCACCTGAGCTGCAGGTGAGCCCAGCCAGCGTTGGCCCCGCGTGGTTTCTCACCCTCTCAGCCTCGTCACTCCACCGCCCTGTCTGTGCCTTCGTCTTTGTTTCTCCAGCGACTGTCTGTCTGAAGGTTTTCTCTGAAGTCCAGGATCAAGAGCACCTCCTGTGCAAAACGTTCTCTGGTGGCCCTCGCCTCTCTGTGATGGCCTCTCTTCAGGAGCCCCTTCCCCGCTGCCCTCCTGGATTCGGCACTCCATCCCGGGCTGTCTGGCGCTGACTGGCATTCTCCACTGGAACACCATACTTCCTAGACTGCACACGGGCCTGGTTGCTGAACTGTAGCATTCCCTCCTATGAGAAATATCTTCTCCCACTGTAAGGTGACTCTGCTTCTTCCCTGTGGTTAGAGTGTGGCTAAACTGCCCCCCAACCCTAATGTTGGACATAGACCCAAATTTGGCTAATCAGTGAAATTATCCCCTTCCCCAATGAAAGGCTCTGAAATTAAAAGTGCCCCAAGATGAGATGATTTCTGGCGCCACTGTCTAAGAGGTTTCGTGAAGCATAACAACAGCAGCATAGCCCTAGAACTGCCAACAGATGCGATACTTACATATGCAAGACGAGGCAGGCAAGTAGCGCCAAGAGATGGGAAGAGAGATTATATTGCTCAATATTCCTGGATCCAGCCATGCCTGAAGCTAAATACACTTCCTTTAAAATTACCATTTACATGAATTAATCCTTTTCTTCTTCCCAATTAATCTCAATTGACTGTCACTTGCAACAATAGAATCAAAATACACCTTTCCAATCTAATTATATACTCTGGTTATCGGTCCTTGTCATAGTGTCATAGATGAAGGAGAAGCAACCTACATTGGTCACCATAATTGGGGACATAGATATATTTGAATATAGGAGAATAAACAGAATTCGTGACTTGGTTTCTGAATGGTAAGATAAATGTGCCCAACATTCACAGTAAGTCAGGTGAGGACACTCTGGTAAGGCAAGAGAGGCCTAAAGAAGAAGTCGACTACTTAAGGTAATGATTTCAAAAGATACAAAGATAACCATGCTAATTCCAGGACTCTCCTTGATACGTTTTTAGATTGTGTGTCTTGTAGAACTCTCACTTTGGAAACTTGGAAAGAGTCATTGCTTCCTAGATAAACAATGAGAAAATGGTCTGCTATTATTGGGAACAGAACCCATTATTCTCAATCTGTCATAGCTAAGCCAAGGAGAACTTGATTAATAACTGGCTTAAGACAGAAGCTTCTGATGTACAAAGAAAGGAGGACCAGGGATCCCACATCACCTTCTGGAGGTGGGGTAGGAGGGAGAAGGCCTTGAAACAGAAGATGGAGGGATCCACACTGATGAATTTAAAGAGAAGATACATGAAAATGAGGCAGAAACAGAGACGGGAGAAGGGGCATCCTCCCTCCAAAAGCGTAAGCTTGGGCCACCCTTTAGAAACACAGGATAGCTGAATCCTGCTGGTGACAGTTCTCACATCTGACGTTACAACCCTCAGGATCTCTATGCCTAAGATCCTTGGTACCTTCCCACAATCCAGAGCACTCTATCTGGAGAAGTCTGGTGAGGCTAGAAAAGAATCCTCATATCATCATTTTGGAATGTTCAGGAACTGGAAGACTTCTTCAAAGGACAAAATGCAAAAAAAAAAAAAAAAAAAAAAAAAAAAATCAAATTTCCAGATGACCTACTAGGGTCAGCAAAGATGATGCTTTAAAGAGAAAGGATAGTGTTGTGGCCAGGTCATAGGTTCTGATTCCTGTGTGCAGAGCAGATCTGCAAAGACCACTTGTTCCTCCCACTCCCAGCAACATGGACCAGTCGGAGCCGCAGGCCCTGATCTTCGCGGCAATAACTGTCAGAAATTCAGTTCCCTCAAAGCAGCCCTGCTGAGTCATATGGGATTTCTCTATGGACTGCTATAACGTGTTTACTGAAGGAGAAAACACACACCTACCGCATACAGAAAGGAGGCCCGATCACTTGGAAAGAGTAAGAGGAAAATTTTTGTTTCCAATACAGCATGTAAAGAATCTCTTTTTCATGTCCTTTAATGCATGTTTTTCCCCCCTTAGGGGAAAATCTATTGAAAGTCACATTTTCATAACTGGGTAGAAGTAAGCTCTCTAGAAACAACAAAATTCATTTCTTGGACATAATTCCTGCACTCTGATACTAAAATTGACAGGGAATTCAGGATAATGACAGCTAGCCCAGAAATTATGTCGGGCCAAACCAGAAAAAAAATGGGGTATTCAAAAGTGCCAACTTGGATGCTACACTTTCAGTGTGCTCAATTTTCAGTGAATTTTATAGAAAAAAAAAATGGAAAGCACACTCAACTACAAGTGAAAAGACTGAAGATCTAGCTTCTCTCTGCCAATAATAACCTTTGTGACCTTAGGAAAAAACCACTCACTGTCCCCAGAAATCATATACAATCATTTCCAGGTCTTCTAAATCTAAGTTTCTAATAGGTGGAAACTGAGGTTATAGAAAAAAAGTCTCAAAGAAATGATGAGTTTGACAGTAAAATGTTAATGACAAAAATCCATTGGCAATCATTTTATTAAGACTAAAATAAAATCTACTGTTGAATAAATATTTGTTATATGCCAAGTCTATATGTATCATCTGTAATCATCAACCTTATAAGGTAATACGATTATCCCTATTTTGCAGATCTGGGAATTGAAACCCACAGAATTAAAGTAAATTGCTCAAGACTTACATAATTATTAAATGTCAGAGCCAGGATTCAAACACAGGTCTAATTCCAAATTTTTGTCTCTTCTTTTTACACTAGCTAGTTGCTGATCATATTACTCATGATATAAAAATTCAAACAAAGAGGAGCAGGAAGCTTCTGAGACCTGTGTTGTGAAATTTTGAGAACTATGTTGGTGGCATGATAGAGATAGAGAGCTGATTGACAAAATGTGTGGCCATCACAGTGGGAGTGTGGCTGGAAGGTAGGCAAGAGCCCGTCATTACATGTTCTATCAATCCCCTTTGTGTCCAGATAAGGCCAAAGATTCTGTATCTCCCAGCAGAATATGACAGTGACGATTTTTCATTTTCAGATCATGGCTTTTGAGAAGTGCATGGAACTTTTACACACCCTCAGTGGCCCACAGTGAAGAACTCCAAGGCCACAGAGGATGTAAGCTGTGGTAGGAACCTGGATCCCTGAATCACCGTGTGGAGGAGCACAGCCTGCTCTCCAGGAGCACTCCCCTTAGACCATCACCTTTGTGAGCAAAGAGTATTTGTTACGAAAGATGCAAACATTCCAAGGTTTGTTTAATCATCTCGCATTTCCCTGAGATAGGGAATCAGATGAACTTTGCAGTAATTCTCTTATCACTTTGCCCCTATCTTCCTCTAACATCATGTTTCTCAATCTGTGTGTTAGGGAGAGATGAAGGAGTTGGGATAAAAGAATGAGAATGCCTTAAAGGAGAGAGGAAGTGGGTACTGACGTGGAGAATCAGCCCATCATGAACACATCCCATCTTGGTCATGATGTCTTGGTAATATGTAGCTATGGCCGCCTTCCCAACACCCCAGCTACACGTAGGGGGTGGAGGACGTTTGAAGACAATCACACCTTTGGAGCAACACTGTCAGTCTTTAAGTCAGTTTAATCCTCTGTAAGAAATATAAGAACCAGTTGAGCAATGTATTGATTGAACCTTAGATAAGCCTGGTTACTGTATTAGTTTCTTAGGGATTTTATAACAAATAACCACAAAATGGGTGGCTTAAAACAGAAGTAATCGTTCACTGTCCTGAAGGGCAAAAGTCTGAAATCAACATGGCTTGACCCTTCTGAGTGCTATCAGGAATCATTTGCTCAGCACCTGTCTCCTGGCTCTTGGCAGTTCCCAGGAAGCCTTGGCATCCCTTAGCTAATCGGCACATGACCCCGTGCTCTGCTCCATCTTCTTACAAGCTTCTTTTCCAAGTGTCTGTGTCCAGATTCCCCTCTTTATGAAGACATCCATCTGTCATACTGGACTTAGGGACCTCTCTAAACACACAAAACCTTATTTAACTTCATTACATCTGTAAAGACCCTATTTCCAAATAAGGTCATATTCCAAGTGTCCAGGGTTAAGACTTCAACATAGACTTTGAAGGGACCCAATGTATAACTGGCTTCCTATAACCTTGTTTCCTAAAACTGAGCTTTGTGCTCAGTCTTGGTAGAAGGTCAGATCTCATGCAGAGGTTCCAGCCCTACCTTCCTCTTATATTCTTACTGGAGCTTGAGTCTTGCCTCTAGAACCCATCAGAGAGACCCTTCCTGCCTGTCTCTGATACAGACCCCCTGTGTCCCCAGAGCCCAGCCTGTTGCTTCATACACTGTCATTCGCCATTCACTATCCCCCCCCCCATCACTAATGAACTGGACATTTTTGATAAACTGTCCCTATCACCACCCACTTCAGAGATCAGTGTCAGATCTGAAAAATTTACCTCCGATCTCCGGGAGGAAATTAGGAGGATACACATGAGATACTAGACCCAGCAGGCAAAGTTCCTCTAGGAAAGACCAGAACTTGCTACTGGAGTGGAAAATACATCTATGCACCAAGGAGTCTGCGTGTGGCTTGTGGAACTGGAGATGCAGCTACACATCCCCACTGGGTCTGGCAGCAGAACTGGATATGCTGTCACCAAAGGCCAAAGCAGACTGGTCAGAAATCCAGGATGACCAGGCCAGCTTTGGGAGAAGGTGGGTATCCGTCTGTTCGGATGGCAGTGGACGGGAGTCCGTTAAGGGCCACATAAAGCAACAGTCCAGATCTTCATATCTAATTATGTCCTCAGGGAAATCTGACATGAGGAGAGCTTCCTGCTTGAATTCTCATGTTCTTCTCCTTAGGACAGAAACCCTTTCCAAGGGATGGGCAGCCCTGAGCCCACAGGACAGGACAGGTAAGGGAAAAGAATTACACAGAAGCACTCAACCCACTCATTTTACAAATGAAGGATCAATCTCCCTACGCCAGCATGACCTAGTGAGGACAGTAATGTCACGTTTGTGGTTTCTTCCCTGCCCCATTGTTGAATAGGAACCAGGCCTGGATAGAGGCTCAGAGTCTCAGTTTGGAACACCTAGACCCAAATGTTAGGGAGGAGAAGAGCTAACCATTCCCCACTTCTTACTAGTAGGCGCTTCACCGCTGCTTCTACCTGGTTTTGGTGGGATCAGACTCCATCTCTACACTGTGTCAAAAAGGGTTTGGGAGCAACAACAGGACTAAGAAAAGACAGACCCTTGACCCAAGTGCCCCTACTCTCCAAGATGGACTCAGAGCTGAAGACTCCCCCAAATCCCAAACTGCAGCAACAGGAGGCCCTCAGAGGCTGCACAGTAATCATGCTCCATTCATTAGCCAGTCCAACCCCAAGGACAATCAGAGCCAAGGAATTTTGTCTTGTGTCGCTGAGGTGTTTAATCAATCAGCAGGACAAGTTTGTTAGCTTCTCCATCTCAGCAGGGACGGAGCTGTGCGCAAACCCTTCCTGTGAGGAGCTCTAGAAAAAATGAAAAAGAGAACGCAAGGAAAAAAGCCCAGCCAGCTGGGTCTGTGTCGATGGCGGGAAGGGGACCCTGTGGAACTGAGGGCTGCTCTTCCGAGGCAGGAAGGAGCTGGGCCAAGTCCCACCTGAAGTCTGGCTCTCTAAGTCCCTGAGATGACCTGCCACCTGCTCTTGAAAGCCATGTGATCTTGCTGGCTGGACCTGGGGAAGCGGGAGGTAGCATATCTAAAGAGGGGCTTCTTTACGCACCTGGTCCTTCTGCCCATCACAAGGACAGGCCCCCTCCCTAGGCTGCCAAGTCCCAGCAACCTCAGCATGGCCGAGGACCTTTGTGTCCAGTGATCTTCAGTTTCCAGCAGGCAGAGTTTTAAATGGATCACCCTTAACTCCCTGCCTAACTGATTTCATTTTTAACAAGCTTTGTTAAGCAGGTATTAGGGTAGGGGGATGCACTCCAAGGGCCCTGACCTTCTAGTCCAGCCTCATCATTTTTCAAAAGAGAAAATCTGGCTACCATGATAACGTGTTAAATATATGTGCCAGATAAACTATGCTATATAATAAAACATTAAAATCCATAACTTTTAAAATATTGAGTAGAGATCAAAAAAGTTGTACAGAAGCAGGTGATAGTTAAAACTACCCTGAAGTCCTTAAATGTAAAATGAGGGCACCACTATGGTTTGGATATGACTTGTCCCCCAAAGGCTTCTGTGGAGTGGTAGAATCTTTAAGAGGTGTGGCCCAGGAGAAGATAATTGGATCACTGGGGCTTCATCCTTACAAATGGATTGATGTTGATCCTGCGCGGTGGGTTGAGTTTCACAGGAATTGATTCCTTCTCACAATAACACACTGGTCTCTTGCTTCCTTGTCCACACAGGTCCCTTCCTATGGACAGTTCCCTTTCTACTTCTCTGCCACGCTGCAACCTAGCCAAAGGTCCCTTGCCAGGATTCCAGTGCCATGCTGTTTGGAACTTCCAGCCTCTAGAATCATAAGCTGAATAAATTTTTTTACTTTATAAAGTACTTTTCCTTGGGTATTTTGTTATAGCAACAACAACAAAAAAAATTAAGACAGGTACTGAATTATTTTCTAGGGCTTCCCTAACGAAGTGCCCTAACAAACTGGGTGACTTAACACAATAAAAAATGTATTCTCTTACAGTTCTAGAGGATAGAAGTCCAAAATCAAGGTGTCAACAGGGTTGTTTCCCTCTGAAAGCTGTGATGGGGAATCTGTCCCATGTTTCTCCCCTAGATTCTGGTGATGACTCATAGTCCTTCGCATCCTTTGTATTATAGATACATAACTCTAATCCCTGTGTTCAGGGTCACATGGCATTTTCCCTTTGTCTCTTCACATTGGCTTCCTTCCTTGCATGTCTTTCCTCCTCTTCTTATTACAATAGTTATATTGGATTTAGAGTCCAGCCTAATCAAATATGACCTCATTATCACTTGATTACATCTGCAAAGACCCTGTTTTCAAATAAGGTCACATTCATAGGTACCATGGGTCGGGACTTCACATATCTTTGGGGGACTACAATTCAACTCAGAACAGGCAGGAATATCTTTGTCTACTTACTCTTGAGCATAACAGATGTTCAGAGGCTTTGAAAAAGCACAGTATGAACACAAATTTTCAAACTTTACATACATACTTGGCATTTTTTAAAATCCTTTATCAACTATTTTCCTCAAAGTGTGTAAAGGTGAAAGATGTACTCCGAGCCCCACTCCAGCTCCTCCCTAGAATCTGCACCATTGCTTTCGAAACCCACGCTGTGCTAACGCTATGACCAGTGATGTCTCAGGAGTGATGTCTCAGGAGCTGCTCTCCTGAGGGCAAGTGGAACTTCATGTTCACAAACACAACTGGTGCTCAGCTGTCTTTCTGTAACAGTGAGGTCCTCATGTGTGTGTGTGTGTGTGTGTGTTGGGAAGGATTAGGAATCTAAAGAAGATTGGGGGCAAACGTGACATATGTTTAGAAATTCAAAAGATGGGAAAATCTTGGCCCCAGCACTCTTGTTACTTTTCCTCTAGTCTCCACCCTCCTGACTCTTTGCCTCTTCTCTTTAGATCACAGGAAAGCCTTGCAGTTTTGGTGATGAGGTGGTTGAAGTTTAGAGGCCACCCCACCCACTCAAGATTGCCCAAATTCTTACTGGCAAAAACCGGATTGGGGTCTACAATGTCTGATGCTCAGGCTCAAAGCTGTCTTTTACATAATTCAGCTCTGTAGAGAGCTAAAATTTGCAGAAATGTCATTGGAAAGAGAGGGTCTGGATGGTTCCATCCTGCTTTCTTCCCTGGGTGACTGATGCAAGTGGACCACAAAATTGGGCTTTCTTGTCCTCTGACCAGAAGTGGATTTGGCCAACGGAAACCATGGCAGGAGACATGGATGGCAGCAGAGGAGCAGGACTGGGCATTTGGTGCTCCACACCAGCCACACCTCCCAGCTGGAGTGGGACAAGCTGCCTTCCTCTTATGGAGATCACAGTTCCTGTCAGACAGCCCTCTCTTTATGGTATTCTGGAAGCTTCTTTCTCTTTATCTCTTCACACCTAAGGATGATCAGGTCTCTGCTATTATACTGCACATCTCTTATTGCTTCTGTCTTTGCAAATAGTCTTTTTTTTATTCATCTCTCCTCAAATTATTCAATTTGAGTGTCATCTGGTTCCTGACAGTATTTTAATGATATGAATCCTTACCCAGACCATGTGTGATATGCTTTAGTGTTCTTTATTTCATCCTTTTACAAATATATTGTTTCTCACTTTATTTTACAGCCCATCCCATAGTTTGGGAAATACCATTTGCCTTCATCGACAATAACTGAGCTTGTTGCTTTAACATAAACCAGTGCCCATCAATGGACACTTGCAATTGTTATTGCCTAGATGAGCCCCTGGCCAACCCAGCCTTCATGGACCTGCATCCCCTCCTCTGTACCTAGTCCTCTTTTGAAGGTTTTATCCTTATAACCAGCTTCTTCCAGCTCTGGACACTAGTTTCACCTAGTCCCTAAAGGCCCTGTAACGTGGCCTGAGTCTGAGTTCCCTAACTGGTATAATAATTTCCTAGGATTGCTGTGACAAATTACCAAAACCTGAGCGACTTAAAACAACACAAACTCATTTTCTCACAGTTTTGTGGGCCAGAAGTCTGAAATAAAAACACCAACAAGGCTGTGCACCCTCCAGAGGCTCCGAGGAGCCTGTCCTTTGTCTTCCAGCTTCTCAGGGCCCTGTATACATCTCTCCAGTCCTTGGCTCAACCTCACCTATGCTTCTGATTCTTTTTATCTGTGTTTCTCCTATAAGGACACCTGTTGGATTTAGCCATGCTCAGATAATCCAGGATGATCTTGTCTAAAAATCCTTACATTAACTACTATATCTGCAAAATGACCTTTTTCCAAATAAGGTCATTTTCACAGGGTCCATGGATGAAACATGGGCCTATCTTTCAGGGTTGCCATTCAACCCATTACACCTGATAACCTGATAAACCTATCAGATCCCCTATAGAGCTTGTTCCTATATGTTCAACTTGGACTGTGTCCAACCCAAGAGGCTGGTGGTTGCCTAAGTTAGTCACCATAGTTAAAGGACTGCTGGACGTCTGACCCAAATGGATCAGTACCTTTGGATAATAGTGCCAGAGATCAGGTTTCAATAACTGTTTTGAACTACAAATAACATTGTTTGTAGGCTCATTTTCTAGAAGCCAGTGTTTCGGCTCCAGCAAGACTCAACCATAATTTCTTGCTCTCCCAGACAACTGTGTGGAAGGCATCCCAAGGCATTAAACCACACTGCAAGCAAGATGGGCCCCCTTGCAGAATGGAGGCTGTTGTAAGGTCAGAGAAGAGTGAACAGAGACTCGAGGTGGCCTTGTTCTCTAATCAAGCACCACTTCTGACGTGATCTCAGAAACAGTGTAACATCCTTTTCAAATTTCCATAATACCTAAAAGAGTATCTTTTTTGGCCTGACTCTCAAAATTTCTGGGATTTATTGTCCTCAGACCTTGGGGGAAAAAAATCTCCCCGCAAAAATAAAAGTGCCTCTGGCTTCTTTCAAAGATCGTTTCTTTCAACTGGCAGCTCATACAAGTCTTTCTGCTGCTTCTCCTCTGTGGCATTGGAGCCTGTTCATCCTCTGTGCCAGCAACAGGGCTTTGCAAATCAGCCCACTGCATTTGTTTTTGTTCTGCCCATAAAGCACAGGCTGCAGACACACAAAAGGCTGACGTTCGCATGAGTTCTTATTCTATATCACACTGTTTATATCTCAGAATGAAAAAAGCTAATCTAAGATTTTATAATCCAAATAATCCACTTTGCATTTATTGTACATTGGACCCAGAGTTTCTGATAATGAACACAGACTGCCAAGTAATGGCAAGGGCAGATGATACCAGGCAGAGGCTTTGGGATGCTTGGCAGTTGAAGAAAGCCGTGGTTTCTGCAGGGCTGAGTCAGGTGGTCAAACTAGTGAGGAAACCTCTTCCCCTTCCCTGTGGAATTCAGACCACGTGTCCCTGCCACCATCACATGTGACAACTGTTGATGAAAAGGACTTGACAATTTCCATAAAGAAATTGGCTTACCAAACTCAGAAGGTCAAGGTCATATGCTTTTTCTCATGTATGGAAGCAACAGAGGAAAAAGGAAAAGAAAGGTTGGGGGCGATGAGGAGCTTATGAAAATCAAAAGGGGTCAGTTAAGAAAGGAACCTGGAGTGGAAGGCAAGTGAGATGGGAGATGTACTGGGGAGTGACATTGGCCAAATTTTATTGTTATATTGCATGAATGCGTGACTATGTAATGGCAAATCCCATCGTATGTACAGCTATAATGCGCCAATAAAAAAATCTGGAAAGAGAAAATTAAATAAATAAACAGGTTGCCTTAAGGCAGTCGTCTTCCCTCCATAAAAGGTGTAATTCCCCTGGGACCTGCATCGTTCTCCTTGAAGTTCTTACATCTGCTCCCCACAGCTAACAACAAGGAGTGGTACAAGCAATACAGTGGGAACGAGGTCGCCTTTGACGTCTGAAGCTGGATTTGACCCTGGACTTCTTACCTAGGGAACCTGGACTAGCCACTTAAGAGCCATCTGAGCCTCAATTTTCTTATTGTAATCTAGGAATAATAGCCAGCCTTCGGTCTTGGGCTTGCTATGAGAGTTAAATGGGAATATTCAATAAATATTTACCAAGCAGCAGATGTGTGCCAGGCAATGTCCTAACATTAGGGGACGTCAGACAAAAGTAGCCTTGTTCGCAATGAGATTTCATTATAGTGATAGACGCTAGATGATAAACCGTAAACAGAGCAAATAAAATTATGTTGGATGTTAAGAGACAGCATTTTGCCAACTATATTTCAGAGTCAATATTGGTAATTTGTCATGCTATTTTCTTCCCATCTCACTTCCTTTCCTCATCACTCTTTCTCAAAGTATTCATTCACTCTTATTCATCCATTCACTTACTTGTTCAACAAATATTATCTAATTGTTGGTTATAAACAAGGCAAGGAGAACAGAAATACAATAACATCAGCTCTGCTCTCAAGAGTCTAGCAACACAGCAAGGAGACAAATAATTCACAGATAAGTACCACTGCGAAGGAATAAGGACCACAAATGACATTACATGCAAACTCCATGGGAACCCTAAGAAGTAGTTGTCTGAGTGTCTCCTAAGGGAGAATGACCTTCAGACAAAGGGAGGACCCTCAATCCAGATGTGCAGATGTACAAGAGCATCTCAAACGGTGGAAACTGCAAGATGGTTCAGGAGAAATTGAACAGCTTAGGATGCTGAGAGAGTAGGTGTGCAGGAGAGCACAGTAGGACCTACAGAATGGCAGGCAGGCAAGCAGCAGTCCATGTTGGCTGGAAAAGTCATTATGAGAGCCATCAGTAGGGTGGCAACTGGGCCACGGGCAAAAATGAGATTGTCCAAGGAAAGCGAATGGGATCATAGAAGGGGAGAGGGACATAAAAATTAAACCACTGGGAATATACAAATTGAATGAAAAAGCAGAGAAAAGGTTATTTCTGATGGATGTTTAAGAACTAGTGTCAAGAGAGGCAGGAAATGACCTGAAAGGAGATGGAACTGCAGGGAAACAGCACCAGGTGAGAATTCATAGCACCTATTGGATTTGGCATTTAGGTAGTATCTGGTGCCCTTAAGCAAAAGCAGCTTGAGTGTCAATGGTAGAAGCCTGATTTGGGAAGTTTAATGATGAAATCGAAGATTAAAATATGGATACCATGAGAAACAGTGTTCTCAAGAATTGAATATGAGGAAGAAAAGCATCTTATCAGGTGGATACCCAAGAAGAGAGAGGTTTTCCAAAACAGAGAGACCTGAGCATATCCACAGACTACAATGGAAAGGGAGGGATTACCAAGGCAAGAAAAGGAGAGAAGGATGAAAAGAAAATAACTTCATGCTGCTCTTCAGGAACCCTGGAAAATCATGGAAGTGACTCAAGGTCCCTCTGCCTACTTCTTCTACCACGCCTGAACTAATGTGTCTACTCTTTTGCTCAAACCTGTTACACAACTGCTGTCCCCTAAAAACACATTGGCAAAAGCCCTAATGTCAGGTTGTAGTAAAGACAGAGGTCTCTTTGTGGTGCAGAGACAACGGGCCAAGATGAACAGGTTCAACAGACATGACGACAACCTCCAGACAAGAAAGAAGAGAGCTATGTGAAATAAGTCTGTTTCCATAGCCTCTAGTGCTGCCTAAGCGTCGTAGGTAGGTAAGGCGTGTTCTGGTTTGGATTTTAAATATCTCCCAAAAGGTTATGTGTTGAAGCTTTGTCTCCAGTTGGTGATGCTACTGGGAGGTGGTATAGACTTTAGGAACATAGTAGAGGAAGTAGGTCATTGAGGAAATGACTCTGAAGGGAATTTGGGGACCCACAACCCTTCCTCTCTTTACTTCTTGGTTTCCATTTGGTGAAGAGCTTTACTCTGCCACGTGTTTCCCTGCCACGATGCTCTCTGCCTCTCCTCAGGCCCAGAAACAACAGAGCCAAGTCACCATGGACTGAAACCCTCTGAAACCAAGAACCAAAATAAATCTTTCTTCCTTGAAGTTGATTCTTCTCGGGTATTTTATCACAGCAATGGAAATCTGGCTAACACACTATGAGCTCAGTGGGAAAATACCAATTAAAAAACCACAGTCTTTCTGGCCAGAAGAACCTAAAAGTTGATTCTGGAGAATTATGACTGTCAAAGGTGGGGTGGGAAATCCCAAAAGAAAGAGAGTCAGAAATGTGGTCTCTACATTCTATCTACACACATTGCCGTCTGACCTCTGATTCCTACATTTGCAAAAAAGACTCAAAGCAGCTCAGTTAAAGATAAAAGATCTAAACCAAACTCAGAGGTAATTCATGAGAAAGTAAGTTCACTGTACAGGGCCAGCCAAGATAGGTGCTGGCTAAAATTTAAAAAAAAAAAACCATCATTCAAAAAAAGCGACAAGATCCAAAATCTATACAATATTGTCTTTGTAATATTAAGCATGTAATCCAAAATTACCCAGCAAGAAGAGCCCTCCAAAATGGTACACATTCTCAAAAGGAAAGAAAATCTAGTAATACTGTTCCTGATTCTGCTGAGTTCAAACTGGCAGACAAGGATTGTAAAGTAGCTATGATAACTGTCTTCAGTGAAATAAAATAAAATTTGCTTGCAGTGACTGCAAAGACAGAAAATCTCAAAGGAAAAATAGGATTACTACAAAAGAAGCAAATAAATATTTTAGAACTGAATTCCAGAACTGGAGCAAATACGGTTGCAAGGTTTTTGAATTCTCTGTGTAGTGCTACAATTTTGCTTTAAGAAATTATAAAAATAGCATATATTATAATCCTGGAGCAACTGCTACTTAAAGATGCAAAAAAAAAAAGTATATCTAAAAGCAATAGGAAAAGTAAAATAGAATTCTAAAATATATCCTAGTAATGGAAAATGGCAAGAAGGGAAGATCAGAGGGGCAAAAACAGAAGAGACAAGTACAATAATAATTAAATAATTAAATGTAAGCTCAAATGCAACCAGATCACTATTTAGTGCAATTATTAAAAAATAGAGTAAACACTCCAATTAAAAGAACTTGTCAGAATAGATTAAAAAGGAAACAAAACCTAACTGTATGCTACCTACACAAGATGTGCTTTAAAAATGAATACAGAGATAGGCTAAAAGTAAATGGAAGAAAAGAATATACACATCAGGCACAGGCGCAGCCCAGTGGTGGAGCACGTGCCCAGTGTGTGCATAGCCCTGGGTTTAATCCCCAGCACTGTAAAAAAAAAAGAAAAGGAAAGGAGAATGAAGAAGAAAAAGCAGATGCATGCATTAAGTAAATGGTAAGTATAAAAGGACAAGGATAGTAATATAACAGTTATGTCAAATAAAATAGATTTAAGGAAAAAGTATCACCAGACACAAAAGTGACAACTCTTCATGTTAAAAAAATACTTCCAAAAAGAAAGATTTAATCATAAATATGTTTGCACTTAAGATTTACCATGCAAAAAGAAAAAAAATTGACAGAATTAAAAAAAGAAATAGGCATTTCCAGAATCAGAGTTGCAAACTTTAACACCATTCTCTGAATAGCTGCTAAAAGAAACTATACAAAATAGCAGCAAAGACACAGAATAGCTGCACAGTACCATCAACCCACTTGACTTAATTGATATTTAAACAACACTAAACCCAGCAAAGGCTCATTTATATTCTTTACAGGTGCACATGGAACATTCACAAAAATAGATTAGTATGTGTCTGACCATAAAACAAGTCTCAATAAATGCAGATTAAAATAATACAAAGTGTGTGCTCTGACCAAAATATGACTAAATTAGAAATCAGTAACAACAAAATAATTGAGAAAAGTCCAAATCGGTAAAACACTGTATTTCTAGATTAAGTAACTCACTTTTCAAAGAAGAAATCATAAGGGAAACAAGAAAATATTTTGAACTGAATAATAATGAAATCATCATTCATATCAAATTTGTGGGATGCAGCTAAATCAATGCCTAAAAAGAAATTAATAGCTATCTTTAAATACCTGTGTTTAAAAAAATAAGAAAAACCTAGAATCAGTGACCTGAGATTTCACCTTATGAAAGTACAAAAACAAGGGCAAACTGAACTCAACATAAGTAGAGAGAAGAAAAGAACAATTAAATAAAGAGTAGAAAATAATTTTTAAAAAAGAATATACAATAAAAAAGAAAACTGAACAAAGCCTAATTCTTTGAAAAAAAATCAATAAAATTGGTAACCCTCAATAGACTGAGCAAGAAAAAAATAAAGACACAAATCACCAGCATCAAGAATGAGAAGAAACAGATAACTAGGGAACCTGTGGACATTCAATGATAATAAGAGAATGTTTTGTACAACTTTAGGCCAACAAGCCTGACAACCCAGATACATTGGGCAACTTCTTTTAATAACACAAATTATGAAAATTCACCCAGGATGACAAAGGTAATCTTAACAGTCCTATGTCAACAAAAGAAAATTGAATTCATAATTGAACCCCTTCCCATAGAAAAAACTCCAAGCCAAGATAGTCTAGTGTTTTGTTTATTCGTTTGTTTGTTTGTTTTTGGTACTAGGGATTGCACACAGGGGCACTTAACCTCTGAGCCACATCCCTAGCCTTTTTTATTTTTTATTTTGAGACAGGGCATTGCCAAGTTGCTGAGGCTAGCTTCAAACTTGTGATGTTCCTGCCTTGGTCTTTCGAGCCGCTATAATTACAGGCATGCACCTCCGTACCCAACTATGGTATTTTTATTCAACAAATATTTAATAAATAACATCCACCCCCCACACACACTATTTCAGAAATAGAAAAACATCAAGATTAACCATGGCAAAGGATGGCAACTATGGAGAAAGCCGTAGACAGAGAACACGCAGTGAAAGACACCACAAGCAATGGATTCTTATTCTCAAAAAAGCAGCAAAAGCAGTATTTGATAATACGAGATTGAGAATTTTCCAAAACTGATTAATTTCATAAGCCTAGGGGGCTCAAGTCATCCAGGACCATTCTAATCCAATTTCAAGGCTTAAGGTTTTGTGGTCCACCCAGAGGCCTGGAGCCCAACTGTGGTGCCTGCGAGAGCTGTTTTATTTTCAATTAACTCCTACTTACCAGAGTGACATCCTTGGCAGGTGCTGGATTCCTATATTTTTTTCTCTCTAGCCTCAGAAAGCTGCCAAAGCATAGCTCAGACATGCAGATGTCATATTAGCTAGAGACAATGAGAAAAAAGAAAACAGATGATAGATAGATAGATAGATAGATAGATAGATAGATAGATAGATAGATAGATAGATAGATAGATAGATGATAGATAGATAGATGATAGATAGATAGTTATGTTATGGTTTGGATGTGAGGTGTCCCCAAAAAACTCACATGTTAGACAATGCAGGAAGGTTCAGAGGAGAAATGATTGGGTTGTGAGAGTCTTAACCAAATCAGTGATTTAATCCCTGATGGGGATTCATTCTCATTCTCTCTCTCTCTCTCTCTCTCTCTCTCTCTCTCTCTCTCTCTCTCCTTCCTGATGATGTGAGCTGCTTCCCTCTGACACTCTCTCCTGCCATGATATTCTGCCTCACCTCAAACCCTGAGGAATGGAGCCAGCCTTCTATGGACTAAGACCGCTGAAACCATGAGCCCTCAAATAAACCTTTCCTCCTCTACAGTGGTCATTTAGTCACAGCAGTGAAAAAGCTGACTAAAACAATATGTGTGTGTGTGTGTGTGTGTGTGTGTGTGTGTGAGAGAGAGAGAGAGATTTATCCCCCACCCCAGCAAAGAGGGACTTGGCTGCTTGTAATTAGAGAGCTGGTCATAAAAATGTTAGAAGAACTGGAGAAACAAAAAAAAAAAAGGATGACACCCAGGGATCAGAGAGCTGCTTCATCCCCTGGGTGTAGCCCCCTCCCCAATCCACACGATTGCAGCTGCTTCTTTCACTGTCATTGAAACAGACTCCATTTCTCATCAGAAGCTCGGGAATTAGCCCCTGGAAGCTGCAGAAATGGACACCAAACTGTTGGAGCCTACAATAAGTCAATGTCAGAACTAGAAAAATAGCAGCCTAAGAGCATCAGGAGCAAACCTATAATTCTCCCAAGTCAGATTTACTGTCCTGTTGCAATGAGGGAAACTCTAGAGGAACCATGGAGCATCTCCCCAAATAGCAGGGGAAACGGACTTATTGCAGGACTGGGGGAAAGGATGAGTTTAGGCGACACTTAAGTAAAGCAACGTTTGAATCGACTCAAAGCCAAGGAAGGCTGAGAAAAGGGTTTGATGGCGTGTCCAGACTGCAAAGTGGGTTCAGGATCCTGTTTTCTTAGAAACCCCAAAGTTAAGATGAACGTGGAACATTGTGTCCAGAAATCACTTACCTGGAATTGTGTGGGGATTAGATTTCACGGCTGCTTTTCTCTGTCAGAGTGGCTAAGACCCTTCAGGCTAAAATGAGATGTCATTTCAAATCAGAAAGGATGTGAGAGAAAAATATTTTCCACTGAGTAAGAAAGCAGTAGTAATTGAAAGAAGGCGGAGCAGTGCTTTACAACACAGGATGGCCCTGGAGAAATCTTGCTTCCCTTTGGCTTTGCAGGTGGCTTTCTCTCTGGCCACTGTCCTAACCTGATGAACGGCAGGATGTGTCTCTACAGCCTCAGTCAGGATTGATTTTTACCTGTGCATCCCTCCTTTAACCTCCCACCAGTGTTGCCCTTTGCCAGAGCCTGACTGGAACTCAGTTCGCAAGGGAGCCTGGGAAATGCCGCTCTGTCCCCTTGAGACACAGAGCAGACGGAAATGGAGCAGAGAGCCAAAAGGAAAACAACCCACAGAAGGTACCTCTGCGAGTTCAGCAAATGTCCTCAAGAACAAAGTGCCCTCGCATGATGATCTCACCTCTCTAGTCTCTCATCGCTACCAAGATCTTAGCTGTTGTTCCTAACCACCTTTTTAGTTCTTCAAGGCTTCAAAGAAAATGACTTTTAAATTTTTCCAGCTATTTTAGTTACTGAATGGAAGGGTTATTTCAGTAAAATTATCTAGTTCACCATTACCCACCCCCTTCACTTTCTGTTCCATCTTGTACATTTTCTTTCAAACTAATCTTTCTAAACTCAACTCTGATAGTGTCACCGCCCTGGTCAGCTATCTTAAATTGCTATCTCCTGAAAAGTCCGACTTTTTTTTCACCTGTTGGTCACAGGTGACTCAATAATCCACATTTACTGTAACTCCACATTCTTTGCTTCTACTTCCTTATAGGAACAGGCTAAGTCACTTCTATAGGGCCCAGGTTCAAGCCACAGCTATGAGACTATGGTCACCCCACAAGAAACCCTCCAATGAACAAGTCTTGAGACACTTTCCAAGATTGTCATCAAGCACCAAGATTCCTGCATGTACACTGGTGTCACAAATACATTATTGCAGACACCACCCTGTTTCAGGTGGCAAATACTCAACAGGAAACAGTTGCGACCAAAAATGAGAAATCGCTAACTTAACAAAATCACAGAAAATATGTGAACAATCCTATTCTAAAGGAAAATTAGGTCCAGGGGAAAGAACACCAACACCATATTCACTGTAAGTTCTCTTTGCCTTTGACTTCTGTTGCCTGTCCTCAAGGGTAGAATTCTAAGCACCTCTGTCCACTGTATCTTGAGATTGGAGTCAACAAAGATAACACAGGCAAGCACTTGATTGACCACTTTACTCACATAGGAAAAAAGAGCAAGATCAGCTTCCATAGTGGGTGTTACTATTCTGAGGCCAGCAGGTCCCTCCTGGCAGCCCAGGCAGGGCAAATGACCTGCACAATACACCCCTCTGGGCTGGAGCAGAGGAGCCCCATCCCCTCCCCACAGGAAACAGTACAGTGGTGAGGTCTTTCAGTTGCTATGTGACCATTACACACAAAGCAGAACAAGGGAGTACACGTGGAGGCAGAAACAGGAAGAAATTCCCATACAAGGTGATAAGCCCAGGACAGGCTGTGAGGACTCTGTGTCTTTGTAAGGGAGTGTTTCAGACCCAAGGTCCACTCTTATGCAGCCCAGAGGAGGTCAAAAACTAAGAACCTAAGCCTGCTTTCTTGACAACTTCATTCTTGCAGGCCAGCTTCTTCAAAGCAGAAAGTGCAGGCATGGGCAACCCTGGGCACAGGTCCTTGCAGCAGCAAATGGGGACTCTATCCCAAGCTCATCGGAAAACTGAGGCCTGTGTTTGACCCTGTTTGGTACAAATGCCCATTCTTGAGGCCCTGGAGTCCCTGTGTCCAGGCGTAGGAATCCAACAACTGACCTAACGTGAATTATAAGACCATCCTTGAGACCACACTATGAATGATGCTGCCAGGGACATGCATCCCCTCCTCTGAGACTTAGGGGTGAAGTATATGTACTGCCTGTCTCCACCCCAAGAACTGCATGGAGTGGGAAAAGGGGCTTAAACAGTCTCCTTCTTACTGATCTGAGCAGAAATTCACAAGGCACGTCCACTACGCAGGCTCCTCCCTATGGCCCAGGTTTTCTTTCAGGCTGGCTCTGACTGACTCGGATGGTGTTACAACCGACTCAAGCCAGGTCCCCACAGAGCTCAGCACACATGCATGACTGCTCTAGCAATGGTCATAACATTTCCTGAATCTCCTTCATCGACACAAAGACTATTTAAAATCATTTTTTTAACATCCAGGATTTTAAAGCAGAAGGCTTTTCTGTGGGATCAGTAAACAGGATGCCATAGCATTAGCTTCCAAGTTCCCTCTCCACAGGCCAATACAAGAGTCAGACATTCCTTACAGACACATTTTCAAACGTGTGAATTCTTGAGTTCATGGAATGCTGATGTCACTCATCCTGGGATCTGAGATGAGTGCAGAATACCTCCTAAGGTCTGACATCGGAAGCTCTGAAGGTCGAGGACAGGCAAAATGTCTGGATTCTATAAAGGAACCAGCCACTAGCAAACAATGGCATTAAGAAGATGAGAAAAAGAAAAGATGAGAAAGCCACAAATAAGTTCAAGGAATTGTTCAAGCATGAGAGAAGTAGGATCCCATAGAAAATAACAATAAGACAGAACAATAAATTTTGTATAATATAGTTCCGAAACCTAAATTCTAGTTTCCACACACTCATCAGTTGTGTGTCCTCTGGGCAAGTCACTTTCCTTGTATTAATTTGCCAGGGCTGCCATAACAAATACCACAGACTGGGTGGCTTAAATGAGAGACATTCATCACTTCAGAGTCCTGGAGGCTCAGAGCCCATGACTATGGTGTCAGCAGCTTTGGCGTCTGGGGCCTCTCTCCTTAGCTTGCACACAGCCACCTTGTACTGCTTCTTCCCATGGCCATCTCTCTATGCATGAGCACCCTTGGAATCTCTTTTTGTGTCCAAGTTCCTCTTCTCAAAAGGGAACCAGTCATATTGACCTCATTTTAACATAATTTTTAAAGACCTTTAACTTGATCTTTAAAGGCTTTATCTCTAAATATAGTCACATTCTAAGGTAGTGGAGACTAGGGCTTCAATTCATAAATTTGGAGGTACATAATTCAGATCATAACACTTCTCATTTGCAAAATGAGAGAATGGTGAGCTAATGGAACCCACCCAACAAAGAAAAGAACATTTTGCATACAACCTTAGGAGGCCTGGGCATTCCTTAAATTTCACCCTTGGTCTCTTGAAGGGCTAAATAACTTCCCCTCAAAGTCTAACAATATGATCCTGTGATTTCAGAAATAGAGAAATCAACTGAGAACTGTGATTGTGGACAGATAAAGAATAAAGAGGCTACCGTAGTAAGTCAAAGTGTGAGTACTGGAAATGATTGAGAGGTGGTTGTTTTGGGAACCAGAGGCTTCACCTGGTTAACCACATAACTCAAACACTATATCCTTAGAACTGTGTTCTCACCTCCATTATAAGTTTTACCTGTTCAGGAACAGCTGTTCAAAGGTGGACCCCACATGTGCCAATTAGAAATGATACTAGCCAGATTGTGGGCAAGCACTTCCTGCCTGTGGGTCAGCCCTGATCCTGATGTGAACAAGGGTGTGTGAGCTCAGGACACAGGGTGATTTTTATTAGAGTGCACAGTTCAGTGTCCTTACGTTTGGTGCAACTCAAAATGTATTTTTTTAAGTTATTCGTCATTCAGTAAAATTGAATCCATATGGTTTTAATTTATGAACAATTGACTAATTAACAAATTGTATGATGAGAATAAGTTAATGTCCTCAAACTTTTCCATCTTTGAGGCTTGTTTCTTCACTTATTTTCCTTAGAAACAAAAAAGACTTATTATGCAAAAATAAATAACTAAATAAGTTAAAGCCAACCCTGAACTCCATATGGTCTTAATCTGTCAAGCTCTAGGGGAGCTCAGGGTGTGTGTGTGTAGGCAAATGCCTTGCCCATAGGGGAAAGGGTTTGTGACCTAAGATAGCCCATGTTTTTCCCTTTTTAGGAATGGATTCCTACACTGCCTTTGACTTTCAGTCCTTACCTCCAGAATCATCACATCTAATTTTTCATCCAACATACTTGGTGGTTTACAAAGGGCATTCTCATCCATTACCTCACTAAATTCTCAGTAAAATCCCATGAAGTCATCACCTCTCATCAACAATTTTATTCCTATTTATTAGAGGGGAACTGAGGCTCAGAGAAGTTAGATGTCCTGCCCAAATGTTCAAGTGTGATAGCCAGCCTCCAAGATGGCCCCCAAAGATGCCTTTCTCCTGGGTTATAAAAAGACTGTGGCTATGGTCTTGAGAGCCCAACACCCCCCCAATACCACCACCCCTCCACACTCAGTCTGAAGGAGGCCAACCATCCTGAGGGCACTTGTTCAACCTGAGAGGACCCTGTAGTGAGGAACTGAAGTCTCCACCCAACAGCCAGCAAGGAATTGAGACCTGCCAGAAACCATGTGAGTGAGCTTGGAAGTGGATCCTTTAGCCCCAGTTAAGCCTTCTGATAAACACAGCCCTGGACAATGGCTCAACTGAGGCCTCTTTAGAGACTCTAGGCCAGGACCACTCAGCTACATCTTTCCTACATTCCTCATTCTAATACCTGTGAGATAATGTATGTTGTTTTACACTATTTCTGTTTCAGGGCCACATATAAACAGATAACTAATACCAAAGGCATCAGTTGTGTTGCACAATGGTGTGGCACAACAGTGATATTGTGTGTGCTCTATCATCCCCAGGTGGTGACATGCTCATGTAAGCAGCTTTAAATCTAAAACACCCTCGTCTTAGATTATGGGGTCACTTAGAGGAGAAATAAGCAAGTTTTGCACTTGACCATACAGAACACACTAGACCTTTATAAAGGATTTTTTTTTTTCATTCTCAAGAGCTTTTCAGTATATCTCTTTGATCTTTACAAAATAATCTGAAGCCAGAACCAATCCTGGCCTTTGAAGTCCACCCTCTGGGCCAGCCCTCAACTGCTACCAGGGCTTCAACTTGCCTTCAAGGCCTCCTCCTTCTGAGAAGTTTGATTATAGCTTCCTTTTTAGTGTTTACCTAAGAACCTCTAAATCATCTATGCACCAGCTCATCTCAGCTTTATCTGCTAGAGTTTAGGACCAACTGTGCTGCTGATGGCATTCTGAACCAAGGATGCTCAGCAGGCATCTCTGAGTCTGATAAGCAAGGGGCTGCTATACCTTTGGGTTAGGACTTTTACACCTCACTTAGGAAGCCCTCCATTCTGGTCAAATGTATCTCCTCGCTGTTCTACCAGTCCCAGCATCTGGCCTCTGTGCCCTTTTATATTCCTAAAATGTGACTATATCATTCACTCGTCCCTCTCTCTATCCCATTAGAAATCTATTCTCTACTCAAAGCTTACCAGAAACCTAAGAAGATTGTCCTGATCACTGTATGTCAGTCCTTACAGGGTTCTTCCTTCCTTGGAATTCAGTGACCCATCCCATGTTATCTGTTTTGGTGGGAAGTTATCTTCTCTCCATAAGAACTGAAACTCCTTGCAAGGAGGGAGCACACACTGGAACAACCCAGGCAAGCCACTCCATGGGGCGCATGGTGTTATCCCTCTGGGAGGAATTCAGAGAGTACTACTGATTATCTAATCAATTGGGAGACTCATTAGTGTCTTCCCAGCCCCAACACAACCAATAGATTTTCTTATATGACACGAAGGTCTAGCTCAAGTCTTGAGCCTCCTAGACTGGATTGTCCTTGGGCTTCTGGTCGACATGCCCATCCTGGTCTCTACACCCTCATTACTTTTTAGAGAAACTGCCTTGCCCACAGCCCATGAGAGGAATGGTTCTATATACCGCATGGCACCTGGTCACCACTGATTGGACCCAGGGTGGATGTCTGACTCAAACTGGACTTCCTCTTCTCAAAGATGTGGAGGAATGAGACAGTTTGGCAACAGGAGACACAGGAAATAAAAGGTCCGCTTAACATTGCACCAAAACAATTCAGAATTATGAGGGAGCAGAATACGCAAAGCTAAGTAGAAGAAACCAGAAAGAGGCAGGGGAATGGAGCCAGTACCAGCAATGAAACAGCAGTGAGCATCTCTGAGGTCTTGTGGGATGAGACTGTTGCCTGACTTGCCCTGGCTTGCCTGCAGCCTGACGGAACATCACCTCCTCTCCC
The DNA here is from genome assembly GCF_902686455.1 of Sciurus vulgaris. Lineage (NCBI taxonomy): Eukaryota > Metazoa > Chordata > Mammalia > Rodentia > Sciuridae > Sciurus > Sciurus vulgaris. Next base: position 75,600,812 of record NC_136474.1, on the reverse strand, counting down.
CTCGGTAGTCCTTCCAAAGCCTCCCTTTATATCTGGACTAGTCTGATATGTTTTTGTTCCTTGCAAACAATAAGGCCTGAGTAAAACAATGCCCAATATTTATAAACAGTTAAACAGGGAAAAGGGTGAGCAATTCAGACTCATATTGACTCAGAACTCATAATCACCTTCGGGCCACAAATCATACCTGTGTCATGGATCTTAGCACCTGATAAATGTTCCTATTTTACAGATGAGGAAAAAAACAGCCAGAAAGAAGAAGGGACTTACCCCAGATCACACAGCAAATGGCAAAACCTGGTTAGGCCGCAGGTCCCTATGTCATGCAGGACTTTTCTAGTACTTTGCCATCAGGAAGTCTGTCCTTACACGGTTTCCAGTGACTTCCCCAGAGTGAGCAGAACAGGGCACTCTCAGGCCAGAACTAAAGGGAAATAGCAAAGCTCATCAGTGTGGCCCCGCCCCCTACCTCACCAATGGATTTTGGAGAAATTTTGCTTAGATTTCAGGCAATCTAAAGTAAAAGATGAGAGAAATGCTGATGCTGCATTTCTTTAAAGAGCTGGTCAGAGATACCAAAGAGAGAAACGAAATGAGGTTACTGGCTACTCAGTTGAAAATACAATTCATACGCATCTTAAGAGGACATCAGGAGGGAATGTTTATCAATTTTCCCATAAAAATATGAGATCAGTCTGTTAATGAGAGAAAAAATATTGCAATTTCTCAGAGCAATTGTGCTGAGTCAGCTGAATTGCATTCAAAATGCCCTTGTTATATATATATCCTTACTATAACATACTCACTCAGTAATTTAGTACTTGAGACCATCAAAATTATTTTGTGTTACAACAGATTAGATTGCCAGTAATGGAAAATGTATCTTTACTGGTCCCTCTCCTCATGCACTATAGTATCTTAGACATTTTAATATCATTGCCATTAAATGAAAATGTCCTTAAAGTATGTTTACTAAGATTTAAGTCATCTAAATGTTTCCGAAAAATGAAGGTGGGAAAGGCAAGTCATTAGAAAACGCCAAGAGGGTACTAGGGAAAGAGAAATGGTCCCGAAATTATTCAGTGATAAACAGGCCCAAGGACCAACAGAGAAGATTCTGGAAGGATCCTTGAGAAGGAAAAGACTCCTAATGTCAACCGTGATGACACTCACTACTAATACTTATTGAGCATCTACTGTAGGTTCAGCAGTACGTTCAGCACTCTCATGCACTGCTTCACATAATCCTCATCAGAACCCTCTGAGGTAGGTGATATCACTTTTATTTTCCCCATTTTATAGATTAGAAAATACAGATCGTGGGGAAGTTAACTTTACCAATGTCTACCACCTATTAAACAGGAAGTCTGAAGGATTCAGTGCCCCCCAACCTCCCTTTCTACCTCCCATTGTTCTCTTAGTCTAAACATCAGCTTTCTTCTTCAGCCTCTTCCATGTGTCGGGAAATAGGTAAAAGGACTTCAGTGGTGACATTCATACAGTTAATGATCCAAGGGAAAAATCTCTAGTTTGCATATGAAAAAAATCCTAGGCAAGAGGTTGATTGTCCTTCCTAATGCTGGGGTAATCATTTTATATTCAAGGAGGTCTTATGATTGTCCATGTCTGGGGTCTCATACCCACCCCTATGATCAATAGACCAGATGACATGACTGGCCACATTACCAGAATTCCATGCTTCTAGTGGCTGGCTCAGCACCCCAAAGGAAGTGACGAATGCTAGAAGGACAAGAACAGACACCTGTGATGATAGCCTGTTGTGACTGATAGATCCTGGGGTGGAGAAAGGTCCAGGTAGCAGTCAGTCTAGGGCATTCCAGCAAAAAGATGAAACTTGAAGGAAGACATGAAGATGTTAAATAATGTAATGCATCCGGAGATCTCTGCAGGTATTTCAGATGTGTGTAACAAGGAGATCTGAGATTGAAGGTCACGAAGAATTTTGAACATGACCCTAAGGAGCTGATGCTTTATCCCGAAACCAGTGGTGAGTCTTTCAAGGAGTTCAAGTAGGAAGATGATATAATGGGTCCTGACTGTGAGCAAGATCTGTCTTTGGGCAGGTATAAAAGAAAGGTTAAAAGTAGAAAAACCAGTGAAGAAATTGATAATAGTTCAAAGTAAGAGAAAATGAGTCAACGAACAAAAGTAGTGTTAGTGGTGTGGGACTGGGGATGGAGGTGATAAGATCCATGATAAGAGGCTATGCTAGGGTTTGGGTATGTGATAGCCCCAAAGCTCATGAGATCATGCAGGAATGTTCAGAGGTCAGATGGCTAGATCGTGAGAACCATAACCTAATCAGTGGATTAATCCACTTGATGGATTAATAATTTGAAAGAACCACTGTATTGGGTAGTAACTGTAGGCAGGCGGATCATGGGTGGAGCTCAGGCTCAGAGAGTGTGCCCTTGGGCACAAGTTTTTGAGACCCCTAAGCCTCTACATTCTCAGGGGATACTGAACTAGCAAAAATGTCATTTGTCTTTTGGGGGTTTCAGGACTCAAATTAATAACACATGTGACAACAAAGCAAACATCACAGAGTGGTTAGAAATGAATCTGCTTTGCTTCGCTCATGAAAGCATAGGAAGGAAAGCCAATAAATGGAACTTTCGTGCTAAGAGCAAGCGATTTCTTGCTCTTTATGCACTTTGGTGGCAGAATAAAGTTAATGTCATAAAGACTGAGTTAATTATCACAGTATGTACATTTAAATTGAGGTGAATTAATTCGATTTCTATAATATTTTAATAATTATACCTTATTCTTTAACTTCCAAAGAATAAGTAAAATTTCTTCAAAATGTGAAGTTGTGCAATAATCATAACTTGGCAGTTAAGAGTTATCGTCCATAGGAGACAGCAATAAATATCTGTATTTAAATGGCAGACCATCTCAGAGAGTTTATACTTTTTAGGAAATAAAACATGAGAAACTTAGTTTAATAATTCAGAATATATATAAATATAATTTTAAAAGGGCATTTTGTCCCACCTGGCTGAAGGTCTTTCTTATTTGACATTTTATGGTAATTGATTTGTTCATATTCTTTAACCTCCTATCTTTTTTTTTTTTTTTTTTTTTTTTGGCAGTGCTGGGGATTGAACTCAGGGCCTCACACATGCTAGGCAAGTACTTTTACCACTGAGCCACAACCCCAGCCCCTCTTTTCTTTAAGACAAAAAATAAAAATAAAAAAGAACTCATCTGGTATGTTGTAGCCCTATAGTCATGTGGGTTAACAGTCTTTATTTCCCCTTCCTATTATCTTGAAATCTACTGAGATTCATAGCAATAGTTCAAAGATAATTGTGACCCAGAAAAAACTGCACAGGAAAATATGGCAATCACTTCACTATGCTATGTGTATCAAAAATTAATGTTGTTCACTTTAAATGTATATGATTTTTTTTTTCCTTTTCCACATATATTAAGTGCCCAGCACAGCAGCTGGCCTGCAGGAAGATTTCAGACACAGACAGAACAAGACTCCTTCTGCTCGCTGCCTGGTCTGTGCCCTGCTAAACACTGTGAAAGCCCCAATAGAGAAGTTTGACCAGGCAAGAACTTCCTAGTGAACTCTTGCACATGTGTGTTATTTGACTCCAAATCTTAAGAAGCGAAAGAGAGTTTATTCAGGACCAATATAGTAAGTAATCATTCATGATAAAGTCATAAATCATAGGTGTGAAATAACTACTCCTAAAGGAAAAATAAGTAATTTCTTACAGTACTACTCACCTGGCTTCTTTTTCCTCTAATAGACTAGCTGAGATTCACAATGACCTTGCAGGTCATTAGAAGAAAAATAAACAAAGTTAGTACAATAAACCTTCCCTGATGGCAAGTATATTTCACATAATTCTAGCACAAGGACCCTGGCTTTAAACGTGCTAAGCTGTGGTGCCCCCCATTTCACACGATAGTAAAGACTGAACCTCATATCGATGACCACAATTTCTGCAAACAATGATTCAGGTTTTGACTGGCAGCCCGCTGTGCACACCAGTGTTGGCAGTAACCGCTCACACTGACTTCAGGTGCTCTTAGAGTAAGTGAATTCCTTTCAGACTGCTCTGCACTTTATCTTAGCATATTTTCTCTAAACTGTTAAATGCCTTGCTCTTCACCGTGTCTAAGAAAAAGAAAATTTGATAGACTACAAGAATGTCAAATGTACCAGGAAAAAAAAGGCAAGATAATTCATCTCTTTGAAAACGAAATATGAGAGTTTAACTTCACAATAGGAGAAATGAATGTGAATGAGCCAGCTTTCAAGTCTCACTGTCACACTTGATGCACAAGCCTAACTTTGAAGTTCACAGAAACATCTCTAAAAGCGTGAAGAGCCCTGAGCCAGTGCAAGAGAAGGGTCTTTTAAAAGATGAAATGGAACAATTTATCAGATGGAAAACCTTACGCTGTGTGATGCCTTCAGAAACCACCCCCCCCCCCAAGGTCTTTTCCTAGCTGGATAGACCAGTCACCTTGGGAAGGGAATTACTTAGTCAAAAAGGATTTAAGGGATCCAGTAGGCATCCACTGCTCTAGAAGTGTGTAAAACAGATTGTTTTTTTAAGTTCCAATAAAGGCAGGTACTCGGACTGTAGAACTGACGACAGGACAAGGCACACCCAGTTGAATGATTTTTCTCAAGGCTCCGTGGAATGGAAGGAACCAAGATCCCAATACTTCCTCCCCCAAATTCAAAGCTTAAAAAAAAAATCTATTAGAGTAAGTTAGGGTTGTCTGACTCAAGTTCTGCTGACCAGAGGAGAGCCCCAAACCCAAAAGTGAACTCACCAAAAGAACTACATGCTGATGTTCAGTTCCAAGAGGAAAAATTCTAAGCAATTTTTTCCGACAGAAAAATCCAGCATCCAAGCTAGAGCTAGAAGCCACTGTAGATTTGGCCACCTGGCACCAGAATTACTGCTTTGAAAAAGCAATGGCTGAGTATGCAAATATAAACAGCCTCAGCAACAAGGCCCTAGCAATCAAGCATGTGGCACCAGGCAGAATCTGGGTGTTCAATCCAGAGTCTATAGGGGTAGATTGGAGCATATAAGGCCAGCATTCAAATAAGATATGACAGCACAGTCACAAAAGCAGCAGCAGGGCTGACATCCTTCAAATGTTGCACTACACTTTCAACTGATTGGAAAATTGGAAACAGAAAAATCTCTAAGATGGAAACACTAACTACCTTCTAGAAGGCTATGTCAGGGATCAAACATTTAATCTAAAATTGTTCAGTGAATTCAACAATTAATTCAAAATAAGTTTCTATAAGCCAGCAACAAACTATCTAAAAATAAAAAATTCCATTATGATAGCATCAAAAATAATCTAAAAAATAATTTAGGATACATTTAACAAAAGAAATACAAAATATACATTTGGAAACCTAAAAACATTGTTTAAATAAATTCAATAAAATCTAAATAAATAGAGAGACATCCCATGTTCATTAATTGGAAGACTTAAAAGTGGCAATATTTCCCAAATTGATCTACAGAATCAGTGCAATCCTAAACAAAATCCCAGCTACCATTTCAAAGCAACTGAAAAATTAATCCTAAAATTCAAATGGAAATGCAAAGGATCCAGTATAACCAAAATAATATCGAAAAGGGACAAAGTCAGAGGAGTCGCACTTCTGATTTCACAACTTACCACACAGAGATTTAAGATAGGAGTCTGGTGTTGGTATAATTGTAGACATATGAACTGAGGGGAAAAAATTAACAGTTCAGCACCACATCAATATTTATAGCAACTCAATTCACAATAGCTAGATTGTGGAACCAACCTAGATACCCTTTAACTGATGAATGGATAAAGAAACTGTGGTATATATACACACTGGAATATTATTCAGCTATAAAGAAGAATAAAATCATGGCATTTGCAGGTAAATGGATGGAGTTGGAGAATATCATGCTAAGTAAAATAAGCCAATTTCAAAAAACCAAAAGCCAAATGTTTTCTCTGATAAGTGGATGATGATACATAATGCGGGGAGAGTGAGGGGCCAGCCAGGTAAGAGAAGAATGGAGGAACTTTGGATTGTGTAGGGGGAAATGAGTGGGGGAGGGGAGGGGAGTAGGAAAGATAGTAGAATGCAATAGACATCGTTATCCTATGTATATGTATGATTACATAAAGGTTGTGACTCTATATCGTATTCAACCATAGCAATGAAAATTTGTACCCCATTTGTGAACAATGAATCAAAATGTAGTCTGTAAAAATAAAAATAAATAAAATTTAAAATTCAAAAAAATTAAAAAGAAATAAACCCATGCACTTTGCAGCAATTCGTTTTTGACACAGGTCTCAAGACCATCAAATGAAGAAGGAACAGTCTTTTCAACAAATGAATTTGACCACTTCATTATACCCTAAACAAAAATTAACTGAAGATGAATCATAGGCTAAATGGAATGGAACTCGTGGAATACAAAGAAGTCATTGCTATGACCTTGGATTAGGCCATGGTTTCCAAACTATGACACCAAAAACACAACTTGGGCAAGACTTTCAACCTCTCCGCACTTCGGTTGCCTTACCTGTAATGTGGAGAGGCTACCATAGGGCCTGGTGAGGACTGGAGCAAGTAACAGTTAGACCAGAACTTGGCCCACAGTGTGCTGTATAAACGTTAGCTATTGTCATTATTATCAGAGTTCTGGGAAAATTGCAAGCACCCACACAGAGGCATGGAGGAATTGTCAGAAAACTTGAAATGTTGAAAAGATAAGCTAACAGATAGGAAGAATTTTAGAGGCAAATGTCTTAAAGAGGATACATATGCAAGGAATTAAAAGTAAATGACAACTATATGACAACAAATTATTAATGAATCCGTTGAAATTAAAGGAGGAAAAGAAAAAGTTGCCAGGAAAAGAGTTCTTCTATTTTTCACTATTTAAGAATTCCAGAGGCGTTCATAAACACTGAAATCAGAAATGAAACTACTCTAGTTTTGGCCACTGGTCTTTCGAAAAGGAGGGATTTCCATGTTGCTGGAAGAGAGTTCCCATGAAAAGTGCTAACTTTTGTTCAAATGTGGACATTTATTTAAGGACTCTTCTTTCTATAAACTTTGGAGAAAATAATAGATACAAGTTATTGCATGTCACATAAATAAAATAGAAAGCATTGACAGCATTGAGCAGCTATGGATCTAACTCCACCTAAGAGATGGAGTATGGTCAAAGTCACTGAATATAGATTTGCTCTTCCCTAGCTCCCTCCCCAGCTTCCTTCTTGGTATGTTGGTTAGTTGTTCTTGTTTTCAAGCATTTTAAAAATAGTATCAGTCAGAATGGATTATTCTGTGATTTATTTTTTTCTCATTCAGTATTATTTTTCAAATATTTACTCAGAATCACATGTGAAGATGAAGTTCATTTACTTTGCCCTGATGTATGATATTCCAGTTAAAGATACTTCACAATTGTTAAACTCCTGTCAACAGGCATTTTGATTGCCTCTGGTTTTTGCTCTTACCACTAATGCTGCTGTGAATGTTACCATAATTCTTAATATGCATATTTAGAGAATTTCATCATGATACCTAATGAGCAAAGATGCTCAGTTGCAGTGAAATGTTCAGCTTTATAATAGAATGAGCAATTATTTTCCAAAGTAGTTGTACCAACTTACACTCTCCTGAAAGGAGTACTTAAGAATTCCCATTAATCACATTTTTACCGACCCTTGGTTTTGGCAGACTTCTTAATCTTTTAGTTTTAGTGTGCATCTAATTTCCATCTTCCTGGTGGCTAATGGTTTATCATTTCTTATGTCTGATTGCCACTTGTGAAATGGTTATGAATTTTTGTTCATGCACTGAATTATTTTTCATTCGTCATCTTTCTTTCTGATGCATATTCCTTTGAAAACTATATGCCTTGCTGTGTGTGACTTATCTTTTCTTGTTTTTTTTTTAATTTTAATGTAATAATAACTCATCAAATGTCTTCTTTGAAGAAGTCTTTCTCTCTTAAAGCCTTCAATGAAATTGGTTTTTGCCTTTCACCTTTAGCTCATTAATTGACTGGGAATTGATTTTTTTGTGTATAAAATAGGTAAAAATTTGTGTTAGAGTTAAATTCATTTTTAATCTACATGGGACACAAATTCTCCCAGAACCATTCTTGATCCTTACATTTCCTCAGTGATCTACAAAAACACCTATGGCAATATGTTGGGGCCACAACTGAGATCTCATTTCTTTTCCATTGACCATTTTGTCTATCACAATAACAACAATACTATAACAACAATACCACGCTGTTGGGGCTGGGGTCTAGGGATAGAACCCAGGGATGCTTAACCACTGTGCCACATCCCCTGTCCTTTGTTCCTTTTTTTTTTTTTTTTTTTTTTTTTGAGACAGTTTCTCACTAAGTTGCTGAGGCTGCCCTTGAACTTGAGATCTTCCTACCTACGCCTCTTAAGCCACTGGATTGCAGGAGTGCACAACCACACCCAGCGACAGCACTATTTTAATTACTAGGAAAGTATGAAAGGAAAGGAAAGCATCCCACCTCTTTACCTTACTGTTCTTTAGTACTACCTTTGGTGATTCTTGGGCTTGGCTGTTCCAAACAATATTTTTACAAGTGACACTGGCCTCATAAGGCCAGTTTATGCTATAGCAACAAATGGACCTAGTGGTTTAAATCTCAGTGGTTTAAAACAAAATGAAAGTCGATTTCTTGCTTAGCTACTTAGTTTTTTGGGTTTGTTTTTTTTTTTTTTTTTTTTGTCCACTCTTCCCCATGACACCCACATTCTAGGAATCAGGTTAACAGAACAGCAGCACAAGGCTCATTGTGTTTCCTCCCTGGCAGAGGGAAAGGGTTCAGACAGTGGCACGCTGTTCATGCAGCATCCTAACAGGAAGTGACATGTGCACTTCCAAACATGACGGATAGCCATTGGCCAGAACTGGTTACATGGCCCACTCTAAGGAAGCCCAGCAATGCCATCTACTGTGTGTCTGGAAGACAGTCAAAAATGTTTGTTGAACTAATGATTGCAACATGCACCATTCCCCCTAGAGCTACACCCCAGAAGGGTCCAACCAGCCTACAGAATGGTACAGATAAAAACAGAGGGGTGGATTCTGTCTCATTATTTACCCAGGATCTGCAATGTCATTTATTTTACTGGATTTTAGACAAAGCAAGACCTCGGTTAAATAAATTTCTGGCAAATACTGTGGAAATAGGATAAGTCACCTCTTTGAGAATGAAACTATGAAGTCATAAAATGGGCTCACCTCAGTTACATTAAAGTAAAATTAGAGTCCAAAACACCTTCGTTCCAATGCCATTGAACATCCCTTCCCTGAGTTACACAGAAAACTCGTCTGTTGACTCCTCCCTTGAAAGATGTTTCAAATGAAATAAACACAGATAACCAATCTTCATTGAAGAGTCCACAGCTTCTAAGAAATAGGTCACACATCTCCTGACTCCCATTGGCCCAAGAGGAAAAGGAGCTAGTACACAATTCAGCACATCTGATATATATATATATATATATATATATATATATATATATATATATATAAACACAATGAGATAAACATAGTATAGTGAAAGAGTGAGGCTCTGAGTCAGGCTGCCTGGGTGTGAGTCTTTGTTCTTCATTTTTTAGCTGTGTGAAACAGAGTAATTATGGACACTAAGAGCTTGGGTTCTGGAATGAAATTGGTAGGCTCTGCCTCTTTCTGGCTATGAGTCTTTGGGAAAGTTACTTAACCTAAGTCTCCCTTTATTTACCTGCAAAATGGGAATGAGGTTAGTAGTTACTTCACGGTGTTATTATAAATGTTATATTATGCTTTTAAAGGTGTTAGTATAATGCTAGGCACATAATAAGTGCTCAATAAATGAGGGCTAGCATTGTATTGATATACTATTATTGATATTATTATATAAATCATATTCATTACAGGGGACTTACTATGCTTGTCATTAATCATAAGTTCACTAATGATATAGATTTATCTTCACCTTTCAAAGATGCTTTCCTTTTCTATTGGTTCAGCAGTACAATATAGACAATATTAGAAATGGTACCAAGACCATAGGGATGGAACTGGCCTCCTGTGGTGAATATGGGCAAATGTGGCAATCTGGGGACCCAGTGTGCATGGGAAGGACTTTGCATATGCAGAAATGAAAACATAGGGATCAAACAAAGCACTGCCTAAACACTGGTTATCTGTCCCAGAAATGCTCCCAAGATCACAGCCTGGCTTCCAGGAAATGAGAGTACTTGATTGCTTTGTAGAAGGTGTGGGGAGGCCTCAAATTTGAGTCATTCATGCAGCCCTCCATGTTCAAGAGAAAGCACCCACTGTGAGCAGAATCTTCCCCAGTTCTCATGGTGAACTGGCCACCATCTTGTCCTCACTGTATAAAAACCCTCAGAGTCAACCAGAAATTTCCAGACTTCCTATTTCAGTGGAACTTGAGGGTCCTGAGGTAGAAGCTAAGGGAATCTAGGAATGCTCTTTTTCTTGGGCATTACAGAAACTCAAATACTGGCTCTTTCCTTCCCAGGGCTGAGAGATGATGAGGAACATCAATGGTGGTGCAAAAGAGGATGAGATAATAACAAAATCAGCCTTTTTCAAGCCCAGCGTCACTGACATGAGCCTTCTCCAGGGAGGGCTCAGTGATGAGTGTAATGCAGGACGCTTATGACCCGCAGTCCAGGTGTCATCTACCAGAACCTTGCTAATTGGTAGCAGGTTACAACTCCTCATTTCCTCCTCACTCACCTTCTACAAGCAACTTTGGCCTTCAACCTCACCCCAGCCAAAGCTCATTTGTTCTGATGACAGAATTCCCTTCTACTCTCAAGGGCTGGCCTGGTGTGGTCAGCCACAACTCCCCCACTTCCTGCCCAGGTGCCCTTTTATGAATAACCCCATTCATCGTGTGCAGGGGAGAAATTGGCTGATCCTTATGTGCTGATTAATGCAACCTCCAACGCTAGTTCTTTCCAACAAAGTAACCTGGTTTCTTTCCTCCCAAGAGACTAGCCCATGACCTCTAAGGGCATATGGGGTGGTGGGGGAGGGAACTGAAACAGAAAAAAAAAAAAAAAAAAAAAACAAGAATTTCTTGTTTAATTACCTGTTTTGTTACTACTTGTGTGGCTTCTTTCTTTTCTCCCTATTTTTAGTTAATTAGTTGGATTTTTTTTCTCCTTACAGTTGAAATTTCAGGGTATAGTTAATTAAAAAGATTTCATCTGGTTTTAATATCAAGATTAAAGGTAAATCTTGTGGTTCAGATGAGCTTGTGGGTGCAGTTAATCCCTGAAGGGGTCCTAGCTCCTAAGAATATGGGAAATTCCCTGCTTCTGTTTGTGACTGATGGGCCACTGTGAGGGTCATAAACTCAGGAAGACTATGAGAGGAAAGTATCAAATTGATGAATACTAAACCTCTCCATCCAGCCTAACTAAGACATTCACAGATTTCCTAGCAATTATCAGGTACTGTTTATTTCCTATTGCAGAACAAAAATTACTAAGTTGCCTTGTTACCAATGGACATACAATCTACAATGGAGCAGAAATACTTATGCAAACAAATCCAATTCAAGGAAGATTGACATAAATGCCCTAAAAGTTTAAATCAAAGGAGTTGTGAGTTAAAAGGGAAAGAAAGAAACAAAGACAAGGGATCGTATAAAGAGAACTGGGTTTGAGCAAGACCTTAGCATACAAGTAAGCATTACGCAGAAAGAGACTTTGATCAGTACCTTGCTTTATTAATCTTCCCAAGGGGACTCATGAAGACACAAGATGTTGTACATCCATCTGCTTATATATGTCATCCCCTACCCAAGTAGAATATGAACCCATGCAGATGGATTCTGTGTCTTATTTTTGTTCTGGCACCAAGAGCAGTGCCTGCCAGGTAGTAAGCACATGATGTCTACATATTGAATAAATGGATAAATGAAGGAAACATCAAAGTGTTCCAGGTAGAAGGGACAAAGTAAGCAAAGGAAGACAGGCACAAAAAAATTAGTTATTGGCTATTAATCTCTATCATAAATTAAGTATGTGCTTTCAATGTATCACACTGATGTTCTGTGCCTAAAGTAAACTTTTTCTGCAAAGGGCCAGATAGTACCATAGGCTTTGCAGGCCATGTTATCTCTGGGGCAGTTCCTCCACTCTGCTGCTGTAGCATGAAAGCAGCCATAGCCAACATGTCAGGGAGTGAATAGGAGTAAGCATGGCCCCGTAGCAATAAAACTCATTTACCAAAATAGGCAGGGGGTTAAATTTTACACACAGTCCATCTTTGTATTTATAAACCAAAGGAAAAGAAAGTTAAGTGCTCTGTGTAATTGCCCAGTTCATGTAAATGTGTGTGAAGAGAAAAAAAAATACAGTAGTTATCAATATATTATGGATTCACTGTCCATACCCACACAAAATTCATGTGTTGAAATTTACCCCTAATGTGATGGTGTCAGGAGGTAGGGTTTTGCAGACATGACTAGGTCAGAAGGATGGAACTCTCCTAAAAGGGATTACTATCCTTATAAAAGAAATGCCAGAGAACTCTCTAACCCTGTTCCTGCCTTGTATGGACATAAGTCACTATTCTGCACCTAGAATAAGGCCCTCACCAGACCCAGACCATGCTGCCATCCTAATCGTGGACTTCCAGCCTCCAGACTGTGAGACATAAATTTCTATTGTTTATAAGCCACTCAGAGTATACTATGTTGTTACAGCAGCCCCAACTCAGACACAGAATTTGTAGCACTGAATGGTCACCTGATATGTATGTTTTATTCCCAGATTACCCTATGGATCAAAGTTTTTGTTCAGTCACACTGAATTTACTAGGCCTGAGTTGAAAACTCAGCTCAGTTCCCTCCAGAACATTTTAAACAGTTATCGAATGTTTAGCAAATTCCCAAACACATGGCAGAGATACTGGAGCAGATGTTCCCCAGCAGAACTTGCTTTCATGATTCAAATTTAAATTTTTATTTGAAAGAGCTAGATGACTCGGCACCCTTCTCATTAGATGCAAATATGTACCTGTGAATATGGCTCAAAGATTTAGGCGTTTTGTGAGGATTCCAAATAGAAATCCCAGGTATTGGCCTATCATAGTCACACTGAGATGGAAATAACAACAGAGTAATATTGACCAGGATATACCAGGACCCAGAATTTAGCTACATAGGTGGTAGTTAGCTGTGTGTTCAAACAAGTTAGAAAGTCTACAAAGGTATAGCTAAGACTAAATCACTTAGAGAAGTTCAGGTTGTCAGGAGGTGGAGTTCAGGGTCCTCAGAGGATAAAGGGTCAGCTAAGTCCCAGGCGGGTAAGCAGGTCAGAGGTCAAATCTAGAAAAACTCAACCAGGACCAGAAGATTCAGATATCTCAATATTGGCTCCAAGAAGCCAAAGAGGGTAGCTGAAAGGATGGGTACAGAGTTGATTATTGTTCTTCTTGGTCACAGACCAATGTATTTGTCAGATGGAGACTTGCCAGCTCTCCCAGTTCACATGACTGTTTTTTCCATGTCATTTTCCTCGTTCAGTGATTGATGAATTTTGGTGAGGAAGACGTTAAAGAGACACCTCCAGGTACTTTATCCAATACATTGTCAAATATGTCAAGCACATCAAGTTAAAGGTGTATACCCTGCCACCTTCATTCCCACACCTGCTATGAATGAGAGATGGACAACAATGAGTAATGAAATGGGAATTATGCACGACCCTCTACTCCTATGGCTGGGAACACCGTCAGCCAGATGACTGAGTCCAGCCAGTGGGATGGGAGTAGGAAGCAATGTCCTGCAACAGCCAGCCCTAGCACATTAAACCTTCCCAAATATGGTCTTTCACCTTTTTTAACCCTTCCAACCAACTGGAATGGAAAGGACTCCCAGTCATTTGAACAAGATAACAAAGGCATAAGACTAAAGCAACCTGGATCCCTGAATCACCATGTGGATGGGAGTCAGCAGCCCAGGAGACCCATCCTTGCTCTGAGATTGTAGCTTTAAGTCTCTGAGATTAGGCTATCTCTACTATGGCAGTTCACATTACCTAAACTAAGGTAAGGTAGAAGAGCGCACTTTACTACTGAAAAAATTTTACAAGCATCGCCTGACCTCACAGAGCCTGTGCACTGTAAAACTCAGTGAGAAAAAAAATGAATCAAAAGAAATCAATGTGACTGAGTTAAAATTACATTTTCCTCATTTAAACAGAATTCAATCATATCTCCTATGTGAAAGGAAAAGAAATAAGTAAACAAAACAGCCCCTAGGAACTGAGATAAGAAAGACCTAAACTGGTATTAATTCCTACTGCGCATTAAGTAAATGGTGAAATTAAGGGATTCTAAAGGTGACCACACAATAGATCTGAGGACCATTAGCAGACAACAAAGGATATTTCCTTTTCCTTTTCCTTTAAACTTTTTTGTATTATTATTTTTTTCTCTTTATGCGCTGAGCTATCCCATCTGTCAGTTAATTATATATCTTATTTATTTCATGCATATGACCCATCTAAACTGCAATTCCATAAGGGCAGGGACCAAGTTTTTAACATTTTTCTTTTTGTCCTTCTAGGCTCAGAATTGAATCTATCATACTCCTCAGCTCAAGATCCCAATCATTATTGATCTGGGTCAAAGTCACTGTTGTGTTTTTTATTTTTTTTGGTTGTCAATGGATCTTTATTTTACTTATTTATATGCAGTGCTGAGAATCGAACCCAGTGCCTCACACATGCCAGACAAGCGCTCTACCACTGAGCCACCACCCCAGTCCCACTATTGTTTTTTGTTTTGCTGTTTTTCCTCTTTATCCTCCATCCCCAATCTCAATTTTCCTTCCCCTAACAGAAGCACTCACTTTTATCTACTTAATACATATATTTCTATTCCATCTTTCAGATTTTGACCAATTCGTGTGTCCAACCTGGAGAACTTAAGTATCACTATTTTGTGTGCACATGCATAATCATAAATGGTATTTTGCTATCAATTTAACTCTACATCTTACTTTTTCATTCACTTCTTTGTTTCTAAGATTTATCAGTGCTGCTTCATGTAAATCTGGTTCACTTCTTCTGACTCAGGCCTAGTATTCTCTAGCATAATTGACATGCATGAATCCATCAGCATGTTATAAAATAAGTATAACAAAAGTACTTGATGAGAAAGTTTCTTGTTGGCCACGAATTGTCTGACTTCATCTGGGATTTTATTAAATTTAACCATTTGGTTAATGACAGAATCAGAATTGGCAGTGTGTTCATTTCATTCACCGGTGATGATGGTCTTAGAAGTAATGAGAATGACAGGATGACATGCCACCCCCACCCTGCCAAGCCTGCTGTAAGCTCTCTAATAATGACCTCTGTCTTTGTCTGATTTAAATTTGTGAGAAATTACTGCAGTATCTTCCTGTTTCACACAGATTCTAAAAAAACTGTGGTGTGTTTGGGCAGTTCATGGGAAGAGAGAAGCTTCTCACTGATGTTTTCCTTTAGATGTCAAGAATACCATCTTATCTTCCCTGCACATTATCCTTCAATCGCTCTCCTCCTTCCCTGGAGAGTTCTACAGTAATGCCCTCCTGAGGTAGGAAATCCTAGTCAGTGTTTCCTAAAGTATAGTCCACAGACTCACAGCACATCAGAAGGCCTCAGTATTTGTTACAAATGAAGGTCCCAGAGCACTTCTCAGCTGAACCAGTCTCTGATTGTGGGTGGAACCCCAAAATTACACTTGTTGATCACTTTGCATGTTAAGGCTCAAATCCTTCTGCATAATCCTTAGTTATTTTATGAAGAAATTAACCATACTTAATATCTCCAGATAATATTAGACTTCATGATTATAGAATGCTGTAATGGAAGCTGTTCACCAGACTTTACCTCCCTGTGCAAAAGATTTTAAGATTTATAGCAAGAAGGATCTACCCAGTCTAAGCATTTGTATTAAAAACTATCTAAAAACAGTTATTTCACTTAAGACTTTAAGAGGATAACAGATTACTTCAAGATCGCAGTTCAAGTTTCTGTATTCTATGAGACAAATCATACTCTGCTATAATCTATACACTAATATTATACCTTATTCTATACACTTAATGTTGTACCTTCAAGAATGTATAGAATAAAAATAAATTTTAAAAAAAGAATGTATAGATTATGGCAGAGTATGATTTGCCTCATAGAATACAGCACAAAGTCTCTTGATTGGGGAAATGGAGATTGCCTTTAAATTAAAGCTAAAAGGCCAAAGCTCATTCTGTTTCTCTTCTCCTGGGAGACAGACATTCTCTCTACCACGAGAATTTTGGGCATTCATCATTGCACAAATTTTTGCCAATACTTGAGAAAATAAAAGTCTGTGCAGAGTCCACTCTTGCTTAATGCAACTTAATTGGAGGGTTATTTCAAGCTTGCTATTACAGGGAGAGAACCTTCCTACTCAAATCAAAACAGAAGTGGGATCCATCATTGCTCAGAAAATGGAAGCTCTGCTGTTGCTACTTCTTGTGCAACCCCATTAAACACAACCCTGGTGATGAGGAGACTCAGCGACTGGTGAAATCAGAAGGGAGAGAGAAGGCAGCTTTGCCTCCTCTGCAACAGGCCATCTTTGGCTGGGCAGTGAGGGTGAGATGGCAGCATTACCAGTCGGGGTCAAGACACAGGACCAACGCCCACAAGAAACCTGGTAGCAGGTGCATACTAAGCTGCAAAGTACATCCAGGTTGTCTCTGGCTGCCACAAGGAACAGGGCACCAAAGACCTAATGGCTCACAATTCAGTGAAATAATCTTAGAAGAGTGTCCTGCAGTTTTCCTTATCAAATCAAAGGTCAAACTGGGGTGTTATGTTTTTAAACAAGGGACACTTCAAACCAAAGATTGCAATCATTATTTCTATCAACAAAATATTTGGGAAGTATTAGAATGATTTAATGAACAATATGGACCTCATTTTAAATCAATCAATGAGCAATTTATAATATACGTATTTATACTTGTATTACTCATAACATTTTAGTGCATTGCTTTCTTATTGCTAGACATTCCAAACATTGCTGTTGAGTACACATGTACATACTGTATATTTGTGCACACACCAGATTTTGGGTGGGAAAATGTAGCAAGGCTTAGTGTTTCTTTAACTCAGTTTCGTAGAAGAGAAAACTGATCTTATTCTATTTCAGCTCATATTTTGATAAAAGAGAAGTTCTCAGCCTGATTCCAATTAAATAAACTGGGGTTCCAACCACTTTTCTAAATTCAAAGATGGAAAGAGTGCTGCATCCTATCTCAGCTTGTAACTTAGGGAAGTATCTGTCCATTTATCAAGAGCATCCTAACAAATTTTTGAAGCATCCTAACAAATTTTTGAAGTATCCTAACAATTTTTTGAAGATACCCAAAGATTTATATAAGATCCCAGTTACTAAGAGGTTGGAGAATAAATACCTTGACCAAGAACCTTCAAAGTCAGGCTTAAACTTAGTCCAGCACCCAATTGTCTACCAACACAACCTTCATTCCTACACCTCCTACTCCTGTTTCCAAAATATGCTTCAGGTCATGTGCTTTCTTTTGTCATTCTATGTACCAGTTTCTCTGCTGTGTTTCAAGCACCATTACCTTCCCTGTTCCTTGCAGTTTTTTCCAGATCCTGTCCATTCTGCAGGAACAAAAAACTGTTCCCAGTATGCATCATGAATGATCTTCCCCACGTCCCTCCCTCCACATCCCCTGCTCCATATGAGCTCTGGCTGCCTGCACACACCACAGCTTCATGTCACTGTTGAGATGGCCCTGTCCTTCCTGAGTTTTTCTGCCACTTTTGTTGTTTTGCCTGTTCTGCTGCTCCTAACTTGTCACATGCCTGATGTCTTCTGTGCCTGTGTAGATTGTGAGCTCCTGAGGAAAGGGCGGTGCACACTCCTTTTGAAGTCAACAGTATCCTTGGATTCAGGGTCCTGGCCAGAGAAGCTGCTCATCAAAGTCTCTTTGTTGGATTTCTCTTGAAAGACTCTTTTGCTGCTTCAGGTGTCCCCTTTGTCAGCAGCCTTTCAGGCTTAAATAAATTGCCCATCTTTGCCATTTAATTCCTTCATACAGGGCTCAGCCTCCTCTTATAGGAAATGTCTTTCTTCTCACTCATGACATTTTTTTTTTAGTACAAAAGATGTGAAATACTTACTTAAAAATAAATTTAATATAGTCTTTTTCAGAGGGGCAAAGATAGTCATTCTTGGTTAAAATATATTTTGAAAATTGTTACCTAGGGTCAAAGACTGTGCATTATAAACTCAGATAGAGTGAGCATTTTGAGAATAAAAAAGCACTCCCAAAAGTGATACCTTTTAATTCATGATTCTTTTTTAAACTATATCTCATAAGATTCAATCTATAGCAAAGGCACCTTAACTTTAAATATAGCAGTTAGCAAATCATTCCCAAAGATGCTCAGACTCGCTGGTGTAGTTCAGGAATTCATGACAGCTTTAATCTGCTTTGGGGCACATAAGTAGCTTTTCTCTGGAATGCAAGTTTCTCAATCAGACTTCTCTTAATTCAAAGAGACTTGGGGACAGAATGGTCGGGAATATGGGGTTCTGCCTGTCTGACCCACTAAGGATTAATACAGGAAAGGGAAAGCTTGCTTCATTAAAGTCTGGGTCCTTGGTGTGAATTTGTAGAATATTATCTCTCTCCCCAATGTGCTGGCAAGAGACTAGCATTAAGTCAAACAATTTTTCCATTTAATCCTATTTGCATCACCTCTGTGGTGACTACCCTAGTAGTATCCCTGCCTCAAAGGGTTCCTGGGTCAATTCGAAAAGAAGAAATGCACCAACAGCATCTGAGAATATGGTAATGCACAGATTTCAGTGCCTGGACTCAGTAGCTTTTGAAATTATACTAGTTTGCAATGCACACCTTCCCTTGAATTACAATATGTGTTTCCTTGAAAGTTACTTCTCAGGAAAACTCCCTCAATGCCAATGTAAATTTTTCCCAAGTCCAAAATTAAATCACATACTAGTGAAACTCAGATGTCATAAAAGAAGATAAAAGGGAAGCTGAGTTAATAAAGGACACCAGTTCTCCTTGGAGGGAAATACGATTTGATTTTTCTTTTAACTCTGAGACTTCTAAGACTCAGTTCTTATAATCTCTAAGATGTATGGCCTAGAGATTTAAAAAAAAAAAAAAAAAAAACCATATCAAACAAAGAGAAAGCACATTCTTAAAATCTTAAACACTGACTTGAGAGCTGATGGGTATAGACTTCCATGTGATCAGTTGTCTATTCTTGTGTAACAAAGTGTCCCGAAAGGTAGTATCTTAAAAATAACCCTTTTGTTTGCTCATGGTTTCGTGGATCAGCAACTTAAACTAGGCTCAGCTGGGTGGTTCTTCTGCTGGTGTCCCTTGAGGACACCCATGTGACTGCATATTATCTGATGGTTTAACTGAAGTGGGATGGTCTAATGTGGCCTCTTTCGCATATCTGAGAATTGGAGAGACCAGCTAAATCACACGTCTCCTGCAAACTGGCCTGGGCCGCTTCACATAGCAGATGATTTCAGATAAGATCAGAAACCTAGGTTGGGCTTACAACTCCCTCCCACAATGTCCCTTCTGATATATTCATTGGTCAAAGCAGCAACAAAGTCAGTCTCAATTCAAGGTTAGGCAATCAGAACTCACTCTCCATAAGAGAAACTGGGAAGAGTTAGTGGTCCTTATAAGTCAACCTCACCATCAAATTTCCGTAACACAAAAGTAAAGCAGAATAAATATTCTGAGCTCAGTTAAGTTTTCTTTTTTAGTTTCTACCCCATAAAGGAACATTTATTTTGAAAAAATTCAAGACCACATGTATTAAAAAGACTTAAGGTGTACTCAACATGGAATCAGAACACAAATAGTGAAAATTGAGTAATCATGAATCTAAAAGACCAGAATGTGTGTAACTATATGATTCACAGTATGAATATGAACCTGTATGAGCAATATGATTAGATCACCTTGATTCTTAACCATTAGAATAACCTGGAAAGATCTTGCAAAATATTCATGCCCAATCCTTACTTCAAATGTATTACATAGAAGTTCCCTGGACCAGTGTTTTCTTTTCTTTTCTAACCTTTTATAATGGAAGTTTTCAAAGATACTCAAAAGTTTAAAAAAAAAAAAAAAAAAGGCAAGGAGGATATTATAAATTCATATGTATTCATCACTCACCTTCAATAGTTAACAGTTTGCCAATCTTCTTTCATCTTTAAGTCTTCTATGCTCCTTTTTTCCCCTTCGAGACATGTTAAAACAAGTTTAAGGCAAAATGGTATTTTATTTGGTGTGCATATTTATTAAGGACTTAGAAAATCAATGTTTAGGTGGTAGTCACCTTGCAGTTCTTGGGTTCCTCTACAATTCTCTATATTCTTTACACTTACATCAGTCCATGTGACTTGCTCTAGCCAACCTTCTGAGTTGAGGCATTAAGAGCCAGGTGGCTCCTCCATATTTGTGTTGCCTGCCTCAATGTCCTTGCAAGTCCAGTGTCCTAAGGGCACAGGTACAATATGGAAAGAAGCTGCTAATTCGCAGCAGACTTTTTGTGATCAAGATGAGAGTCTTTATTGCTACTGAAACCGAGGAGCCTATATTTAAGCTCAGCATACCAAAAAAAGAACACAACCCTAGTGGCCCTATTTGCCACTTTCTGCTCTAGAGACCAGAGAACATTCAGTAAAACTCTTTGGGACTCAGTTTCATCATTCACAGAGTGGGTGGCAGTCACACCCGTAGTCTCCACCTCAAAAAGTTCACATGAAAGTGAAAGTAAACTTATTTGAAACATTGAAAATGGTTATAAAATGTGGTTGTTAGACTATTGTTTGGTCTCCCAAAATGCACTTCCTCTGACAAATAATTATAAAACCTGGTAAGGACTATGTAAAATTTGTCAGGCAAAAATGTTGTTTTCTGATTGTTGTATTGTGGGGACTTTTTGTGGGCAGTTACTGGGGATTGAACCCAGGGATGTTATACTCCGAATGCTGTTTTTGTTGTTGTTGTTGTTGTTGTTTGTGGTGCTGGAAATTGAACCCAGGGCCTTGTGCGTGAAAAGCAAGCACTCTACCAACTGAGCTATACCCTGAGCCCCAAAAAATACTTTTCTTAATTCACCTATAATATTAGTACTTTTTAATTGCAAACTGTGACCATAAGGTATATACATATGGAGTTATGTTTTTTATATATATGTATGTTTATTTACATATATATGTTTTATGTATATAATATTTATTTTTCAAAAGTAGATGAATTTGGAGAAGACAATTGCCAGAAGAGGCCTTGATAGCCAGGCTAGGAATTTTGGCTTTAACCCTTGAGTTCATTTTATCAAAATTGCTCAATCCCTAGGAATACACACTATGAGCCAGAGGACATGAGATGTCACAGAATAAACTAGGTGCATATTTCTGATGGGTCAAATTTCTTAAAGAGTGATCGTTTGCAGAGATTGAAAAATTTAACCAATTTTAAGATGATTACATTAGACAAGCAGAAGTATTACTTGACATGAAATGCAAAGTTGTTATATGTTTTTAAAAACAAAATACAAGGATTCTTAACATTTTTAAATTTGTTTTGCAAATGTCATCTATTTGATCTCTACTCCCAAGCCAGGAGCACTTACTCTTCTTCAGAAAGGAGCACTGAGTGGAGAGGTTTGAGAAGGCCTTCTTTAAGCAGTAGGACATCAGAAAAGAAAAGGGCCAGCAGGGGCACTGAACCCAGGCACTGTAGTCAGAGGGTTACTAAGAGTCTCATGGGGTGGATGAAGCTGAGAGCAGTCAAAGTGGATGGGAACAGATGGGTTCACAAAAACCCAGACAGGAGTGTTTGCACCTGGCTTCTGAGTTCACCTGGTCTACTCTTGCCAACCCCAAAGCCAGTCCCTGTTACTGCTCTCAGTCACTGCATGAGGTTTTAATACAAAAACATAAAAAAGCACTAGATACGCGTTTCCTCTTTGTTATGGTGTGGATGAAAAGTGTCCCCCAAAAGCTTATGTGTGAGAGAGTGCAAGAAGGTTCAGAGGGAGATCCAAGATGGCGGACTAGAGGATGACTGCATCTTCCGTCCCTCCAGAACTCAGGATTCAAGAAAGGGAGGTACTGAGAGACTCAGACCAACATAGAGCCGTGGGGTGAGTCTCTCCCACTGGGTGAAGCTCGGCCCGGGTGGTAGGCCCAGACAGGGACAGCTTCTCAGAGCAGGGCAGGGCAGCTAGAGTCTTCCCCAAGCAGCCCTGCTCTCTCCAGTGGCAGGCGCCATCCACAGCCAGCTTCTAGGAGCAGGCCCGCCCAGTGAGAGCTTTTCTGCACAGAGCCAACCCCAAGCCGTGAACCCAGCAACAGGCCCGGCCTGCAGGTGGCTTCTGGGACCAAGGCAGGACAGGGAGAGGCTTTCCCCAAGCAGCCTGGCTCCCTCAGGTGGGGGCAAGCCCTGTCTATAGCCAGTTTCTAGGAGTAGGAATGCCCAGTGAGACGATTTCCACGCAGAACCAGCCCCCAGTCCTGGACCCAGTAGCGGGCTAGGGTCAGCTTTCTTCGGAAACACTGCATTATCAAGTTCTCCAAGACTTCAGGCTACTGAAGGCTGGGAGATGATATAGTGGAAATCTACAGGGACACTATAAGCCAAAGAGGAAATCTGCAATATCTCAGAGTCCCACTGATATCTGACCAATATGAGAAAACAAGGGAAGAAAATGTCCCAAACAAACCTAGATACTATGTCAATAAAACCCAATGACAGCACAGCAGAAGAAATGTCAGAAAGGGAGTTCACAATGTACATAATTAAAACAATCAGGGAAGCAAATGAGGAGATGAAAGAGCAAATGCAGGCATTAAATGATCACACCAATCAACAGTTAAAAGAGGAAATACGGGAAGCAAGAGATCATTTCAATAAAGAGTTAAAGACACTGAAAAAAAAAAACCAAACAGAAATCCTTGAAATGAAGGAAACAATAAACCAAGTTAAAAACTCCATAGAAAGTATAACCAATAGAATAGAACACCTGGAAGACAGAACCTCAGACATTGAAGACAAAATATTTAATCTTGAAAACAAAGTTGACCAAACAGAAAAGATGGTAAGAAATCATGAACAGAATCTACAAGAACTATGGGATATCATGAAGAGGCCAAATTTAAGAATTATTGGGATTGAGGAAGGCTTAGAGAAATAAACCAAAGGAATGAACAATCTAATCAGTGAAATAATATTAGAAAATTTCCCAAATCTGAAGAATGAAGTGGAAAACCAGGTACGAGAGGCTTATAGGACTCCAAATATACAAAATTACAACAGACCCACACCAAGACACATTATTATTAAAATACCTAACATACAAAATAAAGACAGAATTTTAATGGCTGCGAGAGAAAAGAATCAAATTATATTTAGGGGAAAACCAATAAGAATATCAGCAGATTTTTCAATGCAGACCCTAAAAGCTAGAAGGGCCTGGAACAATATTTACCAAGCCCTGAAAGAAAATGGATGCAAACCAAGAATCTTATACCAGGCAAAACTTACTTTCAGATTTGACAAAGAAATAAAATTCTTCCATGATAAACAAAAGCAAGAGAATTTACAAAAAGAAAGCCACATTACTGAACATTCTCAGCAAAATATTCCATGAGGAAGAGATGAAAAACAATGATGCAAATCAGCAACGGGAAGAACTAGCCTAAAGGAGTAGCCAATAAAGGAGAAACCAAATCATGTCAAAAAACAAAAATGAGTCAAATGACTAGAAATACAAATCATATCACAATAATAACCCTGAATGTTAATGGCCTGATCTCATCAATCAAAAGACATAGACTGGCAGATTGGATTAAAAAGAAAAATCCAACAATATGCTGCCTGCAAGAGACTCATCTTATAGAAAGAGATACCCACAGACTAAAGGTGAAAGGATGGGAAAAAACATACCATGCATACGGACACAGCAAAAAAGCTGGAATATCCATCCTCATTTCAGATAATGTGGACTTCAAGCCAAAACTAGTCAGAAGGGATAAAGAAGGACATTACATACTGCTTAAGGGAAGCATAAATCAGCAAGACATAACAATCATAAATATCTATGCCCCGAACATTGGCTCATCCATGTACATCAAACAAATCCTTCTCAATTCCAGAAATCGAATAGACCACAAGACAATAATACTAGGCAATTTTAACACACCTCTCTTGCCACAAACAAAAATTGAATAAAGAAACCATAGATCTCAATAACAAAATCAACAATTTAGACTTAACTTATATAGAATATACCATCCAACAAAGAATGATACACTTCGTTCTCAGCAGCACATGGATCCTTCTCTAAAATAGACCATATTTTATGCCACAAAGCTACTGTTAGCAAATACAAGAAGATAGAGATACTACCTTGTATTCTATCAGATCATAATGGATTAAAATTAGAAATAAATGACAGAATAAAAAACAAAAAACTTCTCCAATACCTGGAGATTAAATAATACGCTATTATATGATGAATGGATAACAGAAGACATCAGGAGGGAAATAAAAAAATTCTTAGAAGTAAATGAGAACAAAGACACATCATATCAAAATCTCTGGGACACTATGAAAGCAGTACGTAGAGGAAGATTTCATGGGGCGCATTCAACCAAAGAAGTAGAAATCAACAAATAAATGGCTTAAAACTATAGCTCAAAGCCCTAGAAAAAGAAGAGCAGACCAACACCAAAAGTAGTAGAAGACAGGAAATAGTTAAAATCAGAACTGAAATCAACGAAATTGAAACAAAAGAAACAATTGAAAAAACGAACAAAATAAAAAGAGGTTCTTTGAAAAAATAAACAAAATTGATAAACCCTTAGCCACACTAACAAAGAGAAAGAGGGAGAAAACTCAAATTGCTAAAATTCAGAATGAACAAGGAAATATCACAACAGACACGAGTGAAATACAAAACATAATTACAAGCTATTTTGAAAATCTATCAAAACAGAAAACCTCGAAGACATCAACAAGTTTCTAGAGACATATGAATTACCTAAACTGAACCAGGAGGACATACACAACTTAAATAAATCAATTTCAAGCAATGAAATAGAAGAGGTCATCAAAAGCCTACCAACAAAGAAAAGTCCCGGACCAGATGGGTTCTCAGCGGAATTCTACAAAACCTTTAAAGAAGAGCTCATTCCAATACTCCTCAAAGTATTCCATGAAATAGAAGAGGAGGGAACCCTCCCAAACTCATTCTATGAAACCAATATCACCCTGATACCCAAACCAGACAGAGACACATCGAGGAAAGAAAATTTCAGACCAATATCCTTAATGAACATCGACGCAAAAATTCTCAACAAAATTTTAGCAAATCGCGTACAAAAATATATTAAAAAGATAGTGCACCACGATCAAGTGGGTTTCATCCCAGGGATGCAAGGTTGGTTCAACATCAGGAAATCAATAAATGTCATTCACCATATCAACAGACTTAAAGTTAAGAATCACATGATTATTTCGATAGATGCAGAAAAAGCATTTGATAAAATACAGCATCCCTTCATGCTCAAAACACTAGAAAAAATAGGGATAGTGGGAACATTCCTTAACATTGTAAAGGCCATCTATGCTAAGCCCATGGCCAATATCATTCTAAATGGTGAAAAACTGAAAGCATTCCCCCCTTTCACCACTTCTATTCAACATCATCCTTGAAACTCTAGCCAGAGCAATTAGACAAACCAACGAAATTAAAGGGATACGAATTGGAAAAGAAGAACTCAAAATATCCCTGTTCGCTGATGACATGATTATATATTTAGAGGAATGAGGAAATTCTACCAGAAAACTTTTAGCACTCATAAGTGAATTCAGTAAAGTAGCAGGTTACAAGATCAATGCTCATAAATCCAATGAATTTTTATACATAAATGATGAATCTTCAGAAAGAGAAATTAGGAAACCTACCCCATTCACAATGGCCTCGGAAAAAATAAAATACTTGGGAATCAATCTCACAAAAGAGGTGAAAGACCTCTACAATGAGAACTACAGAACACTAAAGAAAGAAATTAAAGAAAACCTTAGAAGATGGAAAGATCTCCCATGTTCTTGGATAGGCAGAATTAATATTGACAAAATGGCCATACTACCTAAAGTGCTATACAGATTCAATGCAATTCCAATTAAAATCCCAATGACATACCTTACAGAAATAGAGCAAGCAATTACGAAATTCATCTGGAAGAATAAGAAACCCAGAATAGCTAAAGCAATCCTCAGCAGAAAGAGCGAAGCGGGGGATATTGCAATACCAGATCTTCAACTCTACTACAAAGCAATAGTAACAAAAACGGCATGGTATTGGCACCAAAATAGATAGGTAGATCAATGGTACAGAATAGAGGACATGGGCATAAACCCAAATAAATACAATTTTCTCATACTGTCTAGACAAAGGGGCCAAAAATATGCAATGGGGAAAAGATAGCCTCTTCAACAAATGGTGCTGGGAAAACTGGAAAAACATATGCAACAGAATGAAATTAAACCCCTATCTCTCACCCTGCACAAAACTCAACTCAAAATGTATCAAGGACCTCAGAATCAGACCAGAGACCCTGCATCTTATAGAAGAAAAAGTAGGTCCAAATCTTCACCTTGTTGGCTTAGGATCAGACTTCCTTAACAGGACTCCCATAGCACAAGAAATAAAAGCAAGAATCAACAACTGGGATAGATTCAAACTAAAAGAATTTCTCTCAGCAAAGGAAACTATCAGTAATGTGAAGAGAGAGCCTACAGAGTGGGAGAAAATCTTTGCCACTCATACTTCAGATAGAGCACTAATTTCCAGAAATATAAAGAACTCAAAAAATTCTACACCAAGAATACAAATAATCCAATTGACAAATGGGCTAAGGAAATGAACAGACACTTCACAGAAGAAGATGTACAAGCAATCAACAGATATATGAAAAAATGTTCAACATCTCTAGTAATAAGAGAAATGCAAATCAAAACTACCCTAAGAGTCCATCTCATCCCAATTAGAATGGTGATTATCAAGAACACAAGCAACAATAGGTGTTGGCAAGGATGTGGGGAAAAAGGTACACTCATACATTGCTGGTGGGGTTGCAAATTGGTGTAGCCAGTCTGGAAAGCAGTATGGAAATTCCTCAGAAAGCTTGGAATGGAACCACCATTTGACTCAGCTATCCCAAAGGACTTAAAATCAGCATACTACAGAGATACAGCCACATCAATGTTCATAGCTGCTCAATTCACATTAACCAGATTATGGAACCAACCTAGATGTCCTTCAATTGATGAATGGATAAAGAAACTGTGGCATATATATACAATGGAATATTACTCAGCCATAAAGAATGATAAAATTATGGCATTTGCAGGCAAATGGATGAAACTGGAGAACATCATGCAAAGTGAGATAAGCCAATCTCAAAAAACCAAAGGACGAATGATCTCTCTGATAAGCGGATGATGACACATAATGGAGGGTGGGAGGAGTTAGTGTTAGGGTTAGGGTTAGGTTTAGGGTTAGGGTTAGGTTTAGGGTTAGGGTTAGGGAGGGCAGCAAGAATGGAGGAAGGAAGGACTGTATAGAGGGAAAAGAGGAGTGGGATGGGTGGGGGGAGGGAAAAAATAACAGAATGAATCAAACAACATTACCCTATGTAAATTTATGATTACACAAATGGTACGCCTTTATTCCATGTACAAACAGAAAAACAACATGATGTACCCATTTGTTTACAATAAAAAAACAGAAAAGAAAAGAAACTTTAAAAAAAAAAGAAAAGGAAGAAGGTTCAGAGGATAAATGACTGGGTTGTCAGAGTCTAAACACATTCAGGGATTTAATCCCCTGATAGGGATTAACTGAGTGGTACCTGAAGTGTTAGTGTGTGGCCGAGGAGGTGGGAACTGGAGAGTGGCTTTGGGTATATATTTGTACATAGTGAGTGGACTCTCGCTGCTTCCTGATCACCATGATGTGAGCCGCTTCCCTCCGCCACCCTCTCCCACCATGATGTTCAGCCTCACCTTGAGCCCCCGAGGAATGGCGCCAGTCTTCTATTAACTAAGACCAAGAGTCTGAAACCTAGAGTCCCCAAAAATCTTTTTTCTCCTCTACAGTTTTTGTTCTGGTCAGATCTTTTAGTCACAGCAGAGAAATAGTTGACTAAAACACTCTTGAAGCCACACCACACCGTACGTGGTCTGCGGCTTCCGAGGTACTCACTCAGCGTTTTGGATGGGATGGGATAGAAGTGGCAGGACTTGTTGACTATATGAATAAATCACATAAGAAATAAAATTGCTGGCCAGCCATAACAGAAGCAGCATGTAATTTAATTTGAAATGTAATGCATGCTGTTTTTAAATTGGACTTTAAATATTCTCATCACACATACAAGAAAAAGGTAAGTATTTAGCTTGCTTGAATCATTCCATAATGTAAATATATGTCAAGATTTCACATGGTACTCCACAAATAAGTATAATTATTATCAATTAAAAATAAAATTAAATGTATTTAAGAGGTAAAATGCCATATGTAATTTAAAAAAAAATAACATTTTCATTTAAAGTAGAGAATAGTATATATTTTCAGTTATACTAGCACTTAAAGCTATTCTAGTAAGCTATGAAATTAACCCAAAGGAAAACAATGGCATATAAAGATGCTTTTAAAGAAAGGAAATACCTAAGTAAATAAGATAGTTGGATAGGTGGATAGATAGATAGACAATCACCTAGAAATAAAATCCCAAATAATAACTGTAACTGATCCAGAGCAGGAGAAGGGAACAAAGAGTTGAAAGTTCAGAAAGGTCCTTAATCTGTCTGGGGTGAAGACATGGTTAGCAATAAGCTGAAGACATTGATAGGGAAAAATGAGTAGATGGCCCACAATGAGTAACAACAAGTAGCAGAAGAATACAAAAATAGAATATATTTTCTTGCCAATAGAAAAAAGAAAAAACTAACAAAATTTCTTGCTGATTCCAATAGAAAAAAAAGCAAACAAAGTAAAAAATGTACTTTTGCTCACAAATGCCACAAGTAAGTCTTAACATACTGGTAATTATAATAAATAAATGATTCAAATAGATATTCAGACTTGACATTTTAAAAGATGAAGCATTGTTTACAGAAGGCAATAAAGGGGCACATAGAAGTTAAAAATGAAAATTATTTTCAAAAAGATACACAAGACAATTGTGAAACAAAACATTTAAGAGGCAGTATCTAACAAAACAATACTAAAATTACTCAAAGCTAGTTTTCAAATAGTAAAAGTCAAAATATTATAAGGAGATATAGTAACCACAAATAGATACATGCTCCAAAACATAATTTTATAAAATATCTTCCAATGGATAGAATTATAGAAGAAAATAGATAAATCTATAATACATTATAGTTGAATATTTTAATGTACTCAGGTTCAAAAATGATAGATCAAGCTGACAAAAAATGAATATAAATAGATATTGGAAGGTTAACTTCATGAAAATACAGAATATAACCCTTCAAGTATGCCTATGAAATTTTGGGGAAAAAAATGCATGTATATGTGACAAAGGAAATTTTCATTAATTTTCATTAATTAATTAATTTCAAATGATCACCAAAAGATAGACTATATTCTCAAATCATTTTGCAAGAAAAAAATTAGAAACAAATAACAAAAACTTAGCTGGATTATTCCAGTGGATGAAAATAGAAATAATTATTTTTAGACAAACCATTAGATATAAAGGATATTGTAAACCATTACATAAAAGGGTTGTGAAATATCTGGAAATGATTAGTAGGAAATTATTGTTTGATAAAGTGTAATGAAATAAATATCAGACAAAATAAGAATGAAATTAATTTTATAAAAGGGGAGGGCTGGGGAAATAGCTCAGTTGGTAGAGTACTTGCCTGTCAAGCACAAAGCCCTGGGTTCAATCCCCAGCACTGCAAAAAAAAGGGGGGGCAGTAATATTGAAAAAAGATTTTTAAAACAGACTTTTCTGTGTAAAGTCTGATAACACAAACAAATTCCTGGAAAGTTTAATGCAAAACATGAATGACCAAACTGTATCTATATAAGGATTGAATTACTAGACAAATGTGAAATGTAGATTTGCATAGAAAAATAGAATATTTGAAGAGGGTATGTGTCAGCTTTCCATTATTGTAACAAATACCTAAGGTATTTAACTTATAAAGTGAAAAGGTTTGTTTTGCCTCACAATCTTAGAGGTTCCAGCCCCTGAGCAGGTAGAGCCATTTTTGGTAGCCTCTGGTGGGGAGCAATGGTACGGAGCTTGTGGAAGAGAAAACTGTTCACCTTGTGTCTTAGAAGCAAGAGAGAGAGAAACAAGACCAAGGTCCCATATCCCCCTCGAGGGCATGCCCCTAGTGAACTAAAGCCCCCCACTTGGCCCCGCCTCTCAAAGGATCCACCCCCTCATAATAGCACCACCTTGGGTATCAATCCTTTACCATGTTTTACCACTTTGGGAGATGTTTAAAATCCAAACTATACCAGGATAATAATAATTTAAAAGTAAAATGAGGAAAAAATACTATTCCTTCTTTCCCTAGTGCAAAACCCAGGAGAAAAAAAGAGAGAGAGAGAGAAATGAAGAACCAAGCATCAGTAGTTTTTCAGATTTTTTACCATGTTTTCAAGAATTTTTTTATACTTTATAGATATCTTGTGCAATTTACAAAGACATGAGAAAAAGACAGGGAAGATGTTCAAATTTTCCAATGAAATTAGTATCATGTTAACTGGAAAAAAAAGAAAGATTGCATATGAAACTTCTGACTCATATGACTAAGATGGGAAAAAATTTTAGAAGCTATAGAAACACCAACATAAATTATCTTTTTTAACAGTATATTCGGTACCATGCCCGTATGACCCAGGTGGCCAAGACTGCCACCTGTTGGCTGTTTGGGTGCATTGAACCTCTGCCATCAAGAGGCAATCTCTGGAAGACACTTGTTCTGTACTTGGTTATGCTTTGCTGCTCACATGCTTCTACAACACCATCATCTTTGAACTTCCTGAATGCTTCTTCACCTGCAGTACATCCCATAACACCACTGCTTCTGACCAAGGAACTTATTTTACTGGACATAAGGATTTACTGATCTTAGAAATAATTTCCAGAAGTGACTGGCATTAAATTATAGATTTGCATGTTGAAGAAACAGTTAGATAACCATTCCAGTTATCTAAGCAGTTAACAGTTAGATAAGCAATTCCAGGATGAGGCACTTTCCTAGAGTACAAGGAATATCCTCTAACCAACACCAACATCTGGTGGTCTCTCATAGCAGCAAAATCTGGGTTTAGAAACCAAAAGATAAACTTGAGAATCTATTTACTCTTCTGTAATTCTGACCTACATTGGCTTGGTGGTAGTAGCCCCAAAGGGAAAAATACTGCTACCTGGGACACAGCCAGTAGTTTCTCCAAATTGGAAGCTCTTCCAGCATCTAGGATTTTTTTTTTTTTTTTTCCTGCCTCTCTTATTTTGGATTATAGGCACCTACTTCCGGGAGACATACTTGTCTTGGAAAGTTAAAGTCAGAGTCAAAGGAAAGCAAACAGACTTGTCCCTGCTCAGGACAGAACTGTACTCTAGAGTTAAATAGGAAATATTAACAAGTGCAGAACCCTCTGGGGTTTCCAACTTGGTTCAGTAAAGTGGGTAAGAAAGAAAAGCTTCAAAGCAGAAACTGGTCCTGGACTAAAAGTTGGGTATTAATCCTAAACTTTCCCTCTACCGGGGGAGAACAGCTGCCCTTTCCATTATTCAGATGAGCAAATCTGTGCTTACACAGATGACTTGTCCAAGGTCACACAGATTCAAAGCAGCAGATGACTTTGACTCCGGAACCCAAAGTCTTAAGGCATAAACCATACTGCCTCTGACTCAACTGCTCTTTAGAAAAATAAATAGATATTCTGTGAAATGGTGATTGTAAGTCACTAAATGTTCCAGAGTGGTTTGTGCAGCTGCTGTCTTCCTCTAGTGGGGGTGCAGGGTGAGGAAAAGGGTATGTTGAAGGATCAAGGCTGCTTGCTGACCATTGAGTACCCATTGGAAAGTTCATGAGTTTGAGAATTTTTCCAGGGTCAGTCTTGGTTTTGAGGGAAATTCTGAACTTAAAGCACAGCTCCCAGGGAAGCAGATAATGAGTTTCTCCCAGAAAGATGGCATCAACTTATCTCATCCATCTGCCTCTCCAAGCCCCACGTCTCTTTTGGTAATTGCTTTTGAGCAACTCAGGTGAACCTGAGCCAGGGCCATGCAGAACGTGTGTACTGGAGGGTCAGTTACAAGTATTGTGGGTAGGCACCCTCAGGGAAGGGAAATCAAAGGACTTAGGAACACCATTTTGCCATAAGACTCAAAAGTAGACCAGACAGAAATGGCAAGCTTGCCTTTAGCCTATGGGTGAGAAGGAAAAACAATGATTCATTGGGAAGCCTGCTCTAACTTGCCTTTCAATCTTCAAGCCAGGGAACTGGCTTGGGGCACTTCCTTCATTTTCTAAATGCGTGACCTTAACTTACTTACCCTTCCCCAGGCATCTGTGCATGGGACCCAGCTCGTTGGACTGACCCATTACCTGCCTTCCTGTCGACACTTCTGGTTGCTGCCTGTCACCTATTGTAACTGCGTATTACTCAGCATACTTCATCTTCGACACCTGGATTCCTGGCCCCTAGTCTTTAACCTGTGGTGCCTGGACATACCTGAACTCTTGCCTGGTTCTCCCCAGCAACCTTGCCTGACTTTGCATTTCATTACTGCTAAGCCCTACAAGAAATTGCCAAAGTAACATATTCACTGAAACCAATGGCACCCACCTAATGGAACTATGTAGTTTAAACAGAGAAGACTCTTCTACTGTGCCATTGGCCCCTCTCTGTGGAGCAAGACCAGAGAAGAAGCTTCTTCGGCAGTCACTGGTGTATAACAAGTGGGAGGCAGAGATGGTTTTTTCCCCCCTTATCTGTTAGTGTTTAACCTTTTAATAAATATTTAGAATATAATAACATTTCTATTGCCTAAAACAAAACCACTTATGATTTGATTCCACAATGCCTCAGGATTGGAAGAAACTACAAGGCTCAGATGTTTCTGCTGTCTAGATGACAAACTCAGAAAATATCATCAGTTTATGATGAGATAAACTGTAAATAATTTTGGAGTTACATAGCAATTGCTGTGTCCTTGTCCTAAATCTAGGAAATCACATAAAACCACTGTTTGCTCCTGGAGATAACAAAGCTTAGAAACTCCTTGATGGGTTAGACCTGTTTTGTGGTCCAAAGATCCAGACAAAACAAATTCTGAGACAGAATTATAAAGAATTTAATCATAGAGCTGTTTAAAATAAGGAGGTAAATCGATGCTTACTAATTTGAAGAAATCTTCACAGCATTTGGGTGGGTGAAAAGGAGGTACAGAATGAAAAATGTCATCCACATCTGTCATTATTTTGTCTACTCAGCAATAACAAGAAGTTCCTGTTACGTGAACTTCCTGTGTGAACTTCCTACTGCAGGTGTATTTGGGAGTGAAGAGGCTGTGTCTCCTACTGTGGAAGTTGAAAAGAGAAGACTTCCTCTCTTCCCATTCTTGGCACCAGGAAATAAGTTCCAAAAAGAACTTTCTGCTTGAATTTTTACTTTTGAGGGAGCAGGGCAAAGGTGTAGGGACCACCTAGACATCATCTGATCCCACTTCCCATCTGGACTCTTGTCCAGCTAGCCTGATAATGGACCTCCCCTTCCACTTGCACCCCCACTTCTTCAAACCTCTCCCCACCAGAGCCAGAGTCGTCTCTCAAGAAGAGAGTAAATCCAGCTGCTGCCCTACACATACCAACACCTTCAGAAGGCAGTCCAAGCTCTTTAACACATTCACTGCCTCCCTGGCCAGCTCTCTGTCCAGCTCCCAAGCCCTGTCTCTTACACTACCTGCCCGCCTTCCCATTAGCCTCCATCCTTGTTGGGCCCTGTTGGTTTCTCATGCCCACTCACCCAGGCCTTTTTGCCTGGCTGGCTGCTACTGTTCTAGCTCCAGCTCATCCACACGTCTTCTCCACTAGGAAAGGGCCCAGGCTGGTTTAGACACATCTCCTGTCTACCACTGTCCATTCTGCATTCTTCTGTTTCAGCATTAATTAAATGGTGTGCCTTATTTGTGGCTATATCCTCAGGGAGCAACTGGAGGACGGAAAACATGCTTCTTCTTCACCTTGGCATATGACATGGAGCATTTGTACAAGTGAATGCTGAACAAAGGAGTTTAGATTTTTTTTCTCTTGTTTTCTCTAGAGGGACTTTTCCCTCCCATCCTCACGATGGCCATTTTCAGCTCTTCTTCACACCTCTGGTAATGCTGATGGGTTTCCCTCACTTTCAGAGACACTCTTTCCTCACTTCACAAGGAAACCAGAGTCCACAAGAAGGAAATGCCTGCACTACTCACCATAAGTCCCCCGGCCTGTCTGTACTTCTGTCCATGTTCTCCTTGCCTCCTCCTGTTACAGTCCTCCCACCACCAAACCCCAGTTCATCCCAACATGACTGCATTCTTGGGAACTGCTAATATCAACATCGCCTCTCAGTCCTTCAGGGATCTTCACCCTACTCTACTTCCCACCTGCATCCAAACAAACTATCCTCTCCCATTTTAAAGTGAAAGCAAAGACGCCAAAAAGAAGAACTGAATCCCTTCCTTGACCCAACAGTCACCCTCCTTCTCTACTTCCCTTGATGATTCTACTATACACGTTTCTCCAGACCCTGTCCCCAGTTCCTCATCTTGCCTTTCTTCTTCAGCTCACCCCAGTGTAGCACCTACTGCCCATGGTGACACCTGCTACATCAGGTACAACCACAGTCGCACAACAGATACCAGTTTACCAGCCCTCTCAGCTCCATTCAACACAGCTGTCCCTTCCTTTTTGAAAGACGTCTTCTCGTGGTTTCATGACTCGATCTCATGTTCCTGGCTTCCCTTTGCTTTTCTGGCTGTTCCCACTCGGTCTGTATGGCTGGCTCTCCTCCCCTATCTGCACATGAGATTAATCAGGGCTGGGATCTGGGCTCTCTTCACTCCTCATTTCTCTCTTGGCACCCTCAGCTTGCAGGCCTTCAGGGGTCAAAGATGCTCAAGGACACACCTCCAGCCAAGCCCTTGCTTCTGGGCTTTGAATAGGAATATCCAAGCACCTATCCCCGTCACTACTTGCGTGCCTCACGAGCATTTCAAATTCAGACAGTCCAAAACTGACTTCTTGATCCTCCCAGCCTCAAGCCCTAAGTCACTTCTTTTCCAGCCTTTCCTACACCAATATACAGCCCTTTCCAGTGTCTCATGCCAGAAAAATGGGAGTCATCCTCGACCACTCCTTTCCCCTGGTGTTTACCTCCAACTGATGACCAAATCCTGCAGCGTCAATTCCAGTGTGAGCCTCAAGCCCATCCCTCTGCACTGCCTCCCACTTAGCGTGCCCACACATCAGCTCTCCCCTGGACTACTAAAACTCTTCTACCTGGTTTCCCCTCTCTGCACATTCTAAAATGATTTTTATTAACATACATTGAATCTTAACATTTCCCTGCTTAAAATGCATTAGTGGTCTTCTTTTGCACTTGAGATAAAATCCAAAAGCCATAACAAGACCCACAAGGTGATATATGATCTGGTTCCTGACTAATTTTTGTGCCCAAACTCATGATCCCCATGACTGTACTCATGATGATCCAGCTGAATCTACCTTTTTTCCCTTTCATGGAAATTGCTGACCATATTCCTACAATGGAATATTCTATTTCCATATTCCTCTATCCTTCCCCTGGCTAGTGTCTACTCATCCTTCAGGATAAGTTCTAAATCCCCCCTCACCAAAAGAGACTTCTCTCCTCTCCCAAGTTAATTATGATATTCCTTTTTCCTTCCTGTAAATTACAAAACTCATAATCATTTACTTATTCATGTGATTACTTATCTAACAACTTTAAATTTCATAAGAACAGGAACTACATTTATGTGGTTCAGAGTTCAGTCCTAGTGCCTAACCCCATCTGAAGGTTATAACAGATATTCACACCGCAGATGTTGAATGAATTCCAGACAATGGGAAGGAAGCCTTGACAGGTTTTTGCACAAGAGGCTATGTGAGGTCATTATTGAAGAAGCTAAATCTTGTCAGTGAACACAGAACACATTGGAATGAGAGGAGACTGGAAGTG
The DNA here is from genome assembly GCF_902686455.1 of Sciurus vulgaris. Taxonomy (NCBI): domain Eukaryota; kingdom Metazoa; phylum Chordata; class Mammalia; order Rodentia; family Sciuridae; genus Sciurus; species Sciurus vulgaris. Next base: position 75,564,320 of record NC_136474.1, on the reverse strand, counting down.
ATCTGGTTCGTTTGAGACGGGAAATACTTGCACAATATAGAGAAGAAAATGTGAATGCCATTTTTAAAGAGAAAATTTAATTGACCATGGCTGACTGAAGAAAGGAATATTTAAAGAAGAATAGACTATTTACTAAAAAAATGACATGCATGCTTCCTGTGTCCAGGTATTATGCTAGCTACTAACAGTACAGAGATACAGAAACTTTGGCCTGCAAGGCCAAAGTTATTTGGTCACAAAAAGGAGTGAATTAGATAAATGCTTCAAAATGAATGGCCAGACGCATGCAGCCACAAATTATATAACTCCATTTATTTGAAATGTCACAACAGGGAAATCCTTAAAGATGGAAAGTAGAATAATGGTTATCAGAAGCTAAGAGATAGGGATAATAGGACTGTGACTGGGTATAGGGTTTCTTTTGGGGAGATATAAATGTTCCAGAATTAATGATGATGATTATTTCACTCTGAATATACTAAATACCTCTAGTTACTCTATGAATCTAAGAACAACTTTCCTTAAACAGATAAATGTCTCCTTGCACATGCACACAGTGATGACCTATCAGCTCATGAAAAAGACACATGGCCAATGCACTGCCTTCAACCTCTTTTTTCACCCTGAAGTGATGACTGACATACATCAGCGAGGCCAGGAGACTGCAGAACTGCCAATATTAAACAACCTGAGATAAGCAAGGCTTTGCCTGAAATCAGTCTTTAATTGCTTGATACAAAATTTTGTCTGATCTTTTCTCTTCATTAGGGAAGTATTTATGTCATTCCTGCCTTCTTCCATGCAAGAAGTTTATTTTAATATAATCATAATGTGTATAATTTTAAATTCTATACTTTCACATAACATTATAGCTCGAGTACTTAACAAGCTATTACCTACTTTCTTAAGCAATTGAGCAAGTTTATGATGTTCCATCAACTAGATATTTAAAAGTTATCTTAACTAATCCCCCACAGGAAGACATTTAAATGGCCCCCAATCTTTTGCTATTATGAAAATGCAGCAATAAACATATTTGTACCTAAAGTGGTTTCTATGCTTATTTTTATTTCATTTAGAGTCCCCAAAGTGTCATTTCATGCCAATTTCTTTTGCTTTTTAAGTCCCCTAGCAAAGGCATACTATTTTATTTATATTCAGTTAAGTCCTTTGGTCAGATTTTACAACTGCCTTCTCCTCAAAGTGCAAAGGCAAAAATTAAAACAGTAGGAGCAATATCCATGCCTTGATCTACTTCATACGACTGAGTAATATAGAAGAAAAACACCCCGTCACACCTACATTGAACCTATTCTGTGACATGTGCTGAATGAAGTATCCTGGGTATGTTAACTCATTTAACCCTTCCAACAACTATCAGAACTATCATTCGTCCAGTTTTAGCAATGAGAACACCAATCCACAACTGCCCAGACAGTAAGTGACAGAGCCAGGATCACACATACTGGTGGCCTGGCTCTAGAATCTGGGTCACCAACCAGGCTGACCCAAGTCTGGAGTCAGAAGATCTAGGTTCCGGTTTCAACTCCATCACTCACCGACCCATGGGCAGGTCATTAAACTATTCCAACTAGTTTGAGCACCTCTCTTGTTAAATGTAAGCACACATGATTTCATGCAAATACATACATTTTAATACAGTCTTCTTTCTCCTTTTTTGCTGAACTTCATCCTTCACCTTCCACTACCTGCACCCACATATGCATTCGTAGTCACCCCCTATCCCATAATTGCTTTTCTCAATCATCATCATGGGGATATACCTCCAAATCAAAAGATCTACCTCTAATATGCCCCTTTCACGATTTCTTAGTTATTTACATAGCAGGTATGCTATAAGTATTCATGCTCTCACACTCTTAAATGGGAATAATAGTATCTTTCCTACCCAGCTCCCATCATTACCTTGAACGTCATATAAGTCAATGGATATGAAGCCACTTTATAAATTAGAAACCTTAGTAGCAGAATATAAGTTTTACTATAACTAGGATGTTATGATAAAATGGTGTTCATGCCAACTGCTAACATCACAGTCAGAGTGAGGGTTCAGAGTAATGCCCATGGCCTGGCACTTGCCCACCCTGGGGAAGGCAAGACCTAAGACCTCTCTCTGCCTTCTCAAACTACCCTACTTCCCAAAGAGTTGTTTCCTCACTTAGAATAGCCAATAGCCAATATTAGATTTAAGCTTCACAGCAGCAATGTCCAAAAGTCATCCTGTGTGGCAGAAATGTTCTTTATCTGTGCTGGTGGATAAAGTAGCTACTCACCGCATGTGATTATGAATACCTGAAAGCAGCCAGTACAGGCGCCTGACCCATAACCTGTGAAGTGCACCTGAGGCTCCCCCACCAATCCCCAGCTCCACGGACTCTCCTTGGGTCTTATTTTTATACAAGATTAACAAAGATGTTTGAAGAAAAAAGTGAAAAAAATGATTGGTATGATTGAGGAACTGAATGTTTAACTTTTTAATCTTAGTTCACTTAAGTTTAGGTTGTCAGTTATGGCTAGTGGCTATTGCATTTGACAGTGCAGTTTTAGAACCTCATAATTACCGCAGAAGACATGTGACATGTGAGGTGACATGCGAGAACCAACTGAAACTTTTGTCCAGTTATGTCTACTTAAACTCACTCCAGATTTGCTGAATCAGAACCCCTGGAACTGGGGCTAGAATGGTCTGTTAAGTTCCCCGCAGCTGTAAATGCTCTAGGAAGGGAGATGGGAAGAAGGGGCCTGCGTTGTGCTACCTGGAAGGTCAGTGTATTAGCTCACATATTGATCAGAGGGATTCAATTTTTTGACCTAATCCATTGCCTCTTATGGTCACTTAGCTGAAAACAAGACCCTGCAGCAATGGGGGAAGAAAATTGTCTTAAATTTTGATAAAGCAGAATGAGTCAAGTAAGCCCAAGAATTCAGCAAATTCCCTCTGTGAACTTTGTGTTTGACATCAGTGGGCAGCGCAGGGTCAACATCAAGGCACAAGAAAGCCAAGCACATTGTCAACGACTTTTACCCACTTAAAATATTTCTCAGAGTCACCTTGGCAGTGCCAGGATATCCGCAACTCAACAGGACTGTGGAGGGAGAAGGGCAGGTGGACTGTGCCAAGGTGCACGCATGCTCATTAGGCAGACAGCTGCTCCATTGCACAATGGGGGAGATAGCAAGTGCTGAAAGACGGACGCTGAGGTAGAGCACTCATTAAATAATAACACCAACTTGGAGGTGAGGCGCTAATCTTCAAGGCAATAGACAGGTATCAAGTCCAGTCACATAATTCCATTTCATATTAAATGTATTATGGGCCATAATGTAATAATGTCAATGACTCACCTCTGTTCCTCAACAGCAAGAAAATTGGTGATGAGCTAAAAACATTTCCAGCCCTGAAGTTAATATATGACTTGAGGGGATAAAACTGGAATGGAGAAGATATGAAAAATTCAGCATGAATGCTTCTAATGCTGTCTTGGGCACAATTGTTCGCTGCTGCTAAGAAAGCATTAGTATGCCCTGCTCTGCTGTGGGCTCTGCCAGCAGCAAGAGGGAAACCTCCTGCTCCTCATTACAAGGCCTTAATAGGTGCATATGCAGCTCAAAGGAGGCTTAGACACTGCCTTCCCCCACACACCCTGGAGAAAGAGTACAACCTAATAAACAAATTATAATGGACAGAACTAAGGTGGAGGCCTTGCATGTCAAAGATGAGCTGAGGTGTTTCCAGCTGTCAGGTTAAGGCTTCCTGACTTGCCTTGCTTACTGTACCAGGACCTCATCCCTACCTCCCAGACCACAAACATGGAAGGTGTTTCCCTGCCTCTAAGGTGAGCCTTGGTCCTCAGGCTGACATCAAGTGTTTAGAGAATGGTCTCAACCTAACCTTCCTATCTCACGTCACTGAATCGTACCACTTCTGAGTCTTTACAAGATAACAGATGGGAATACATACTGCCAAAGGGATCAAGGGTGAGTTAACTCTTATGAACCGTGTCCTCATCTGCAAAATGAGTGAGAATCTAGGATGAGATTACGGTGAACGTTCACCAGAGCACTTGGCACAGGGCCTAGCTTATGAAATAGAGGTTCTCTTACTTTCCCACCCTTACACACCAGTCGAACTTGTCTTATTTCTAAACAGCCCTAGTAAATTCCAAATGCCCTTGAACTCACTCCTGCACTTCTTCTCCACCACTATCTCCACCATAGCTACTGCTAGGATCTGCATAATCTCCATTTCCCATTCCTCACCTGAGCCAGTGCTACTCCTCTTAAGGTCCAGGCTCATCGTACCCCTTCCAAAGCAAAGCCAGACTCAGTTTCTACACTAAGAGAAGAGCTTAAGGAAATATTAAATATGCTTTCCAAGTCTAATATAGCATGATACAAAGAATACTTACTTTTTGCTTTGAAAGCAAGACAAATTAAAACATCAAACTCTGTGAAGAATGTAGGATGACTCCCCCAGAATCAATTGGAATTTGGGATAAATGAAAATACTTTGCAAGGTGTTTGGAGGGGGAGTGTTATTTTTAAGTCTTCTGTAACTTGGGACTTGTTTCAGACCAGGTAATCAAATTCACCTTGTATGTCATCTTAATCTCCCCTGACAGGTTAATCTTAACACCACAGCTTCTGGATGATCAGAATACCAAGGCTCAAGTTTATTCAGTCAGTAAGCAAAAAACCTAGACTATGAACGGTAACCATTGTCTTGTACAGAATTCTGGGATCACTCTTCCTACTATTTTCAATTTCCAAAAACTTACCCATTTACCAAGTGCTCTTACCCAAAGGACTTAAGTGCTGAGAAGGATGGACAATTTCATATGCATAAGATATGCTTCCTCCTCTTAAAAAATTTAGAATTTAGAAAAATAATAAAACACTATATAAATATAACATAGAGGGAAGTCTCAGGATGTGTCATTGGCATAGAATTTGAGAAAAATCAAAGAAGTGGGTATCCCTTGGAACTAAACTGATCAAAGGCTCTGTCCAGAGACCTACTTTCCAAAACTGCATCTACCCAGCTCTAGAGGAAAAAAAAAATAAGACTCTAAAAATTCTATAAGCTTCTCAAAAAAAAAAAAAAAAAAAAACCCTCAGAAGCCCATTTTTATACCTCCTTCATGCTCACCCTTTGAAAGTCTTAAAAATCTCCTCCCCAGCAATAATTCTTTTGTAATTTCTCATTGGAAATGTGCTTAAGATGGAATATTAAATCAAAGCAATAAAGTTGGAATATGTAACATCAGATTGAGATGTAAAAGCTAATAATTCATCTTACAATGACCATGATATACAAGAGAATATAAAACCTTTTCCCTAAATGGACTACGAAAATTTCTATGCATATTGAAAATTACTTTTGATCCTCTTTCTTAGCATACAGAAACTATGGTAGTCATAGTTTTCCTTAAAACTCTGAATTGATAATTATTTTTTATAAGTTTGAAATCCATCCTTCAGAATCCAGTATCACCTGTCACAGTCCTATATGAGCCACATTTACACATCAGCTTTATTCTTTTATAGTCTTAGCCTCTATATAGAAGTAGCCCCCATAGATCATAATTATTGATAGGAGTAAACAGAAACTTTAGATGTATTCTTCACCTTGTTATGAAGTATATATTAAGGCCAACTTGCTTTGGGAATTGAGCCAACCATAAAAATAATAGATTGTGTTTATCGAACATTTCCTGGCATAAGCACTTTATATGTTTTATATTATTCAATAATGTTTTATACTGTTTAATCCTCATGAGTAACCCCATGATACCAATACCATTATTCTATCCATCCAACAATGATCCTGATATCAAGGCCTTGTAGGCATTATTAAGGGCAGATGCACTTTGACAAGTGAGCATCTCTGTCATGGCTTAAGTTTCTAAAATGCACTGTGATGGGCTGCATAATGGTCCCCAAGGATGTCCTTGCCCCAATCCCTGGAACCCGTAAATATGTTATATAACTCAGTGAAGGGACTTTGCTGATGTAGTTAAAGCTGTGAACCTAAAGTAGGAGAGTCTCCTGAATAGTCAAGTGGGCTCAATCTAATCACAAAGCCTGAAAATCAGAGAACTTTCTTGGCTGGAGGCAGAGAGATATAATCAAAAGGAGGACAGAGAGAATCCAAGCATGAGAGGGACTGCAGAGTCCATTGCTGGCTCTGAGAAGCAGGCACCCACATGGAAGGACCAGAGGCCTTGGGAGAAAAAACAGACACCAGTTGATGGCCAGGAAGGAAACAGGGACCTCAGCCCTAAACCACAAGGAACTAGATTCTGCTAAAAACCAGAATGATATTGGATGGATGTTCTTGCCAGAGCCTCCCAAGAGCAGCACACACCATCCAATGATTTCAGTCTTGTCAAACCCAGAGCAGAGAAAGCAGCCTAGCCAGCCCACACATCTGATTGATCTACAAAATCATAAGAAAATAAATTTGTGTTAACTCAATAAATTTGTGATAATTAATCATGATAAGAGTAGAAAACTATTACATTCTATTTCTTGTTGGATTTGTCAGAATAATCTTTTCTCCCCCAAAGAATAATTCCACAAATTCAACAAGATCTGTGAGGAACTGGGAGAAATTAAGATTCCACTAAGGTTACAACAGCAATACTAGCACCTCTAGCTCCTATCACTGGTGGGACCTCCTTGACCAGATCTGAAGTGCTCAGTAAGGGGGGATGTTCCAGAAAAGCAGGAGCTAATAGGCTTTTGATGGTGCCTAAAGATTATAGCCAGGTGCTCATCATTCTTGGTTACAGCAGGGACTGGCAAGTAACAGCTCAAATTCAGTCTATTACCTGTTTTTGTACATCCTGAAAACTAAGTATGCTTTTTTTTATTTTTAAATAATTTTTAAAAGCAAAAGATGACACATTTTATAACGTGAAAATTACATGAAATTCAAATTCCAGTGTTTATAAAGTTTTATTGGAACACAGTCACACCTGTTTACTTACATATTATTTATGGCTACATTTTACTATTAGGGCAAAACTGAGTACTTGCAATGTGGCCCACAAAGCCTATAATACTTACCACCTGAGCCTTTATAGGAAAACTTTGACATCCCCTGTTAGAGAATGTAAAATGTAAACATCCCAAGAGCCTTCACACTCCTTCATGTACATTCACCTCTATTACTCTTTGTACTCTACTACTGGCATGGGAGGAGGTAAAACCTCTGGAGTGGCCATTTTCCAAGAAGGCCCGAGGCAGCCTGAGTGAGGAACAGGGTAGACTGCCGGAGTCTAGCTCTTCTAACTCCATAGTTGTGCCAAAGAGACCCAAAGACCCATATGTGGAGCAGTTCCCCTCTCCTCCTATCAAGAATCCTCAGAGCAATGCAAAGCCCAACGCAGGCACCATCCCTTTGGGGAAGACCTTCTGATTTCTGCTACATTGCCTCTTGCCTTGAGCTGAGTGGGAGCTGATGAGGCAGACTGGTTTGGCAGGGCTCGGGTGGTACCAGAGACAGTCCACAGCAGAGGGGTAGGAATGACATGATTTATAATAATGCCAGTGAAAGGCAGAAACATAAGTCTCAACCAAGGGTGAGATGGAAGAGGTGCCCCCTCTATCACCAGCCAGAAATAAGAGCCAGACTGCTAAAGGAAGCTCTAATTGTCACTCCGACAGGACCAACATTTTCCAAGCTGATGAGTTTTTTTCCTGGAACTGTGGTCCTATTGGCCATGTCAATTCTGGAATGTTCAAGTCCTTAGCCCTATAATTAGGAACTTTTTCCCTATTGGAAATCAGATTTATTTGCAGCTGTATGGGACGGAAGTCTCTAGCAACTGTCAAAATGGTGGCAATAGGACTAATATGAGGCAGGCCACAATGAGATGACTTACCAACTAGCCCCTAGTAAATATTTTAAAGTTTGTGCCTAGATGGTCCTTGGGTTTCCACGGAGTCTGGTTGTTTAGAGTTGACTTTGCTTTTTACTGCCTATTCTCTCAAAATGTTAGGCTTTACTCCCTCCAAAGTAAGAATCAAAGCTAGAATGGAACTATGTTCTTATTGGTAAAATTGAAGAAAAAGAGGAAGTTTTTGAAGGAAGCTTTTTTAAAATTTGTTCTAATTAGTTGTACATGACATTAGAATACATTCATATATTTTGATAGATCATATATAAATAGAGTGTAATCTTTTATTTTTCCGATTATATGTATTGCAGGATCACATCGGTCATGCAGTCATACATGTACATGAGGTAATAATGTCTGTTTCACTCTACTATCCTTCCTTCCCCTCCCTTCACTCTCCTCTACCTAATATAAAGTTACTCTATTTGAAGGAAGCTTTTAAAGAGATTTAAGAATCTGTCAAATTCACCAAGAGTCCACAAGTAGAATTCTAGCCATCCTCAGCTGACTCACCTTAATACATTTCAACATGAGAACTATGTGCTCAGTACCACTAAGCTTCCTGTATCACAACTTCTATAGACAGAATAATTTAACCAGAATCCAAAAGATTCCCTGAGGGACTGGAGACACCTCAGGAGAGATTGTAGTGTTGAAGATCAGCAGCCAGATCAAGGGAAGTGCCTCTGTATCTTCCACCAAGGTAGACCCCACCTGAGGCACAATGATCAACTCCTGTACTTGAGTGAGAGCAGAGGGACTGAGTATGGAAAGTATTATGGGCAAATGTTTGACCTATGAGAACACTCAAGGCACAGGGAATCCTGACTCAGATTTTTTTTTTTTAAGTCTGTTGTGAAAAAGAAGACCAGAGTGACAGAAATCTAGAATGTGAGAGATAAAAAGGCCCTGGGTCTAACTGGAACCCAGAAGGGACATCTTCAATGGTCTGAGAGAATCAGGTCTCAGGGTTCCTAGCCTGTTTTCTTTGTACAGTGCCACTAGCTCCACTCTGGGTTCTCCCATTGGTCCCAGAGCATGAATATGGAGAGGGAGGCAGGGCCATTCTCAGGGCCATTAGCCCCAGACATCCATGTGAGGCCATCTCAGCAACTTTCCTTCCCAGAGGCAGCTTCAACATTTCCCTCAACCATTCTCTTTACCACAGACAAGAACAATGCTGTACATTTATGGAACACTGTTTCTGATGAACCCAAGCATCCCCATCGCCCCCAGCACTGCCTGTTAGTCAAGGAAGATGATGACAGTTTTATAACTTTTACTAACCATCAACCCTGCAGCACACATTGAAGTCAGATGGTCTCTCCCTGCATGAGGTTTTTCCTTTAGAATAAGAAAGTTTACATAATCCATCCACAAAACGTCAGTGTCACAGTTAATGATAAGAAAAGTGGAATTTATGAGGGGAATCAGGGAAGAAAGGAGGTCAAAGTCACTTGAATTGTGAAGGCAGAGTAGTGCCATAGAAAGCACAGATTTCATCCTCAGCCAAAGTCTGAGCTCTGCTTACTAATAACACACACCTCAGCCCTTCAAGCTTGCCAGGTGGGGTAACATCTGTACCTCAGGCTGAGAGAGCTGAGACAATGTGTGTGCAGCACCCCCAACACTCTTCACGGAAGAGTTCACGACACAGTAGTTGTATACAATTGTGAAGCAGGTGGGAATACCTAGGGAATGCCTGTAACCCAGTGGATATGAAAGGAATCTAGTGCTGCCTGCGTCTCCACCCCTGCCTCAGCACTGACCACCTCAAGAGTTGGTCACTTTTGCCAAGTTGTTGCCAACTCCCTCCAGATCTTCTGATGTATATGAGTGGGGCTAATCAGAAAAGGGCCATCAGCACAGCAGACAGTGTACCAGTGCATGAGTCAGCTGAGTCCACAGGCTTAACTCTGGCAGGGTTCAGTGCAAATCATTCACAGGACCTGACGAAAGCTCAAGTCACAGAATCCACCCAACCAGGCAGTGGGGAGCTGCTCTGCTGGAGAGAAATCAAAATTTTGATCCATGACCCAAGTTGCAGAGAAAGAAGTGGTGTTTCAGCTTCTGAGCACCTCAAGGGAAGCAAGGACAGCCAGATGGACACAGTCAGGAGGCAGAAGGGGAACAAGACACCAGACACCAAGAAAGAGGGTTTGGAAAAAGCAACTCAAAGGACCCAAGGAAAATGTGACTGCTTTATCACTCTGCTAAGGGCCCTGGCAACTTTTGGCAGCACAGCATTGATGATGTTCACCATGGTTTACATGTTGACCTTGAATACCAAGATACCCTGCAAAGACTTTAGTGAGGTCCTGCAAGACTGGGAAACTCATGTCACTTCAAACACAAAGACCCAGGTTTTGAGTACCACATCTTCTTGGTTTTGTTTCCCTGGGAAAGTCATGATCCTTCCTTTGCACCTTGGTATCTTCATTTATAAAATGAGGGTTAGGCCAGGTGAACCCAGAGCTTTTTTCAGACTCTGGTTCTAAGAGTCCCCAGGGAGGGCATAAGACTAGAGAGAAAGCCTTCCTCCCACAATCTACTGGGTAACCTGTTTATATTTCTCTGGAGCAGAGATAATGGTCTCCTTTAAAAGTTCCACTGAGTCAGGGAATGATGATGTATCTGAGTCTTAGAGGTCAAGGAACTTGAATTATGACTCACCCCACAGAGACCTTGTACTATACCATCTCTGAAAACTCTCAGAGAAGAGTGTTTGTGTCAGCTGCTCTGGAGTCAGGAGTGAGGGACTTGGCCAGCCCCACTGTCTTGAAGCTCCCAGTGCATCTGGCCCCTGTGTTTCTCCAACACGTGCCGATTTCATGCTTGCCAATTTTCATCCCTTTCAGCACACGTTCTTGGTTCCTGGATGGTTTCTTGTCCCAGCTGGTGTTCTTTTCTGCCACAAGCTGCCTCAGAACACACAGCCCTGTTGTCTGTCCACCCACCTCCCCCAAAGCTACATTCTTTTCTCAAATAGTACAATGCAACCCAATCTGGGGAGGCTGTCTTCGCAATGGAGCCAAAGAGGATGGAGTCAGTTCTAGTTCCCTTCCTCTCCCTATCATTGCACACAGACCAGGAGACTTGTTCACACCATCCCTGTGCCTATCTTCCCTGTCCTTCGACTCCTCTTTTTATCTGAATTCCTCTTCAAAATGAATTCTATTGAGTTATAAAACCAGAGTGAGAAACTAGATGTCTCTGTCCTATATAAACAGAAAGGTGGTGTATTAATTCAACACAAGTTTGTGATGTGACTACTGTGTGTCAGGTGTTGTGCTGGTTGGGATGAATGCAATGCAGGCCAGAGAGTATTAAACACCAGACTACTGACAAATGGGGCACATGGAAGCTATTCCTTTAATGGAATTGGCCAACACATTCAAGTTAATGGTCTTCTCAAGGGAGTCTTGTCAATGATTCAGTTCTACTCCTGTCTGAATTGCACTTCTCCATAATATTTCCACCAAGGTTTCCTGTTCTGTCCATCACTCTGTATAGCAGGAGGCATGTCATATGATGTTAGTCTGTGATATTACAAAGAGAGAGCCCTGGGTAGGGCTTAGGAGCCCTGGAGCCTAGCGCCAGCTCTGCCATTTAACTAGCTTGTAAATTCTCCAGGGCACCTGTCCTGAGGTAAGTTCCCTTTCTGTGTTGTATCTGATCTAGGAGAACTGGATCTCATTATTTTCAATATTCCCTCTAGCTCTAAAATGCTTTCACTCCCTCATCTGCTATACGCAATCTGTTAGAGAGAGAAAGGCATAGCTTGAGACAATCATGAAGGGAAAGGTACGGAAAATGGCTCCCATAGGGGAAAGAGCCCAGGAAATTGGCTGTAGTGTTCCCAGTGACCAGCTGATGGAGGCTCCCTATAAAGAGAGAACAGGATCTAGACAGAGTGATTAAACTAGCAGACAAATCCTGCCAGGGCAACTTGGGTTGGAATTAGGAATGACATTATCTTGCCCCATGAAAAGTCAAACGAGATGACAGCTTTTTGAAGCAGAGCAGGCATAAGCATTAAGAGTGTGTGTGAGTGTGAGTGTGTGTGTGTGTGTGTGCGCACAATGCATTTGCACACTTCTCCCTGCTCACATTCAGCTGCAGCCCTCCTATGCCCAGCCCTAGACCATCCATTCTTTTAAGAACCTCATCTTTGTTCTCTAATTGTCTGCCAGTCTCAGCTACCTTCTTTCTTTCCCCTTTCTCCTTTCCTCCCTTCTTTTCTTTCCCTTTCTCATAAGCATCCATGGTTTTTTGAAAACTTTAACAACACAAAATAACCTAAAGTACAAAATCTCCCTTCCTCCTGCTGACCCCTATTGCTCTAATGCCCTCCAAACACAATCAATAATATCATTATCTTGTACAAACTTCCAAAGATAGATCTGTGTAGACCTGCACATATTCATTTATAAAGTCTTTTGTACAAAGGTTCTACCTCTTCTTTGTTCCAAGTTTTGATTATTCTGAGTATACCTCATTTTGCACACTATATGTGTACTCAAAGTTATACAAATTCAACTTTTCTATTTATTTAAATAGAAAGCAAGGTATACTAGAGAACAAGGTAATTGAAATCTTTTTAAAAGAATTGCATTAAAAATTTATCTCTTACCACCCCTACCGTTTAATCAGTTGTGTATTTGAGTTTGTATTAAACTTGAACACTTCTATATTTGTTTTTATAGTGTGTGTGTGTGTGAATATATATATGTATGTATATGTGTGAGTGTGTGTGAATATGTGTGTATACAGATATGTACATATATATGTGTGTGCATGTTTTGGGACTTTGTACATTTTATAGTTTTCCATAATGAGCCAAGAGAACCCATCAGTATTCAAACCCCAGCAGAATCGTGGTGCCCCAGAAATGTGCCTTACAAGTGACCTAGATAAGCAGATCAAATGTAACCTGTATTACATAACTACCAGCAAGGTTTTGCAAGTAGTGAGGAAGGAGCAACTAGATGCTGAACACAGCCTTAGGTAGGTGAGAAGCTCAGGGAGGTCAGGGACTTACACCTTAGCTAAAGAATCAAGCAGAAGAAAATCATAAAACAAACTGATATTACATGCTGAAATTATGTGTAATTGTGCCAAGTGTCATCAGGATTCTGAGAAGGACAGCAGAGAGGACGGTGTGCTGGAAGGAGGGGGAAGGCATGCTGTAGGAGCTGGAAGTTGAGCAGGCCTTAAGGGATGAGTGGTCCTGAACCCAGGAAAAGGAGTGGTGTGTTAGTTTTCTGCAGCTGCTATAACAAAGTGCCCCAGACTTATTGGCTTGAAACAACAGAAACTGATTCTCTCATAGTTCTGGAAGCTCAAGCTCAAAATCAAGGTGTCGGCAGCACCACACTCCCTGTGAATCCTGGAGAGAAGTGTTCCTTGCTCCTTTCTAGTCTCTATGCTGTCAGCAGTTCTTGGTATTGTCTGGCTTATAGATTCATCATTCCTCTCTCTGCCTCTGACATCACATAAGCATCTTGTCCTTGTGTCTGTTTCTTCACATGACAGTCTCTCTTATAAGAACATTAGTCATGTGGGATAAGGACCATCCCTAGTCCCTCAACTATTTATATATGCAGTGACCCTACTTTCATGAAGGATCACATCCTGTGGCAATGAGGATTAGACTTCAACATATCTTTGGGGGAGACATGATATAGTCTATATTTTCCATATGGCTCCATTTCCAGTCCACTTCACATCCAGCCATTACCATAGGCAAAGTCAGAGTTTATAGAACCTACATCTTTCTACTCCGAGGACCTGCACATCTCCTGCAGAATTCATTCACATGGATGGCCTCATGGTGGAACATCTTCCCACCCAGAACTTCTCCTTCTGCATAATATCAAACTCTGCGATGTTTTTGTTTGAGCTATTTCCTGCCTTCCAACCTCTCCTGCTTCCCGCCTCCTTTCTCATAGACTTTCTCTCTGGGTTCCTTTTCCTAGTCTGCTGCCCACCTCCTGGATTAGCATCCCTTTCTAACCACCATGTATCCCACAATGCACCTGCACTTCCACTGGTTCCATCATTGACTCTACCCTCTTGACAACTCACATGTCCAACATGCATGAGGGCTGCCTCTTCCAACAAAGGAGCCATTCTGCATGAAAAACTGGGGAAAAAGTCCTGTGTACTTTTCTAGAAAAAAAAAAAAAAAAAAAAAGACTTCTTTTTCCATCTCCCACATCAACTTCCCAAACTCCTCTCCCCTCCTGTTATGTTTGGATGTGAGGTGTCCCCCAAAAGCTCACTTGGGAGACAATGCAAGAAAGTTCAAAGAAGAAATGACTGGGTTATGAGAGTCTTAAAACAATCTGTGAATTAATCCTCTGATGGGATTAACTGAGTGGTAACTGAAGAGGGGTAGGGTGTGGCTGGAGGAGGTGGGTCACTGGGGGCAAGCCTTTGGAGTATATATTTTGTATCTGGCGAGTGGAGTCTCTGTTCTCTCTGCTTTCTGATCACCATGTGAGCTGCTTCTCTACATGTTTTGCCTCACCTTGAGCCCCAAGGAATGGAGCCTGCTTTCTGTGGACTGAGATCTCTGAAACAGTGAGCCCCCAAATGAACTTTTCCTCCTCTACAGTTGTTCTGCTTGGGTCTTTCAGTCACAACAGTGAAAAGGCTGACTGAAACTGCTCCCAACTCCAAATCTTGTTCTCATTTTCTTCCCTCCCTCTGAACATGATGTCTTATATTACATAGAATAAATAGGGATCATCAGATATAAATTTGTTTAACCTCTTCCTACTACAGCTCAAAATATATACCTGGCCCTTTTCTTATGTCCATCTCTCCTCTGTAGTTCCATAAAATCTTCCTAAGAGGAATGGAATTAGTATTTATTGAGTCCTTCCCATGTTCCCATAATGAAAACCTTATGCTTGGTGTTTTCCTATGTTATCTCACACTTAGCTTGTTCTATTTTTGCTTGTTGACCCTTCTATCTGACCCTCCAACTACATACTTCTTGGTAAACTTTCTTAGACATCTCTACTCATCAGGTCTTATCTCATGTAATCCTCTCAAACTTTACAAAGTAATATGAACTTATATTATTTCTAAGTTAAAGATGAGGAAACACAAGATCATAGAACTTTAGCCACTTGACTAACCTTATATGGCCTGGAAGTAGAGAAAGCAGGAAAAAGACACAGATATGCTCTTTACCAAAGCCCAAATGGGACCCACGAGGTGACACTGAATGACGTGACAGGCACTGAACTAACTAAACCTGCCCCTATGAACCTTGCAGCTGAATGCCCCCCTCCAGGAATGAACATAAAGAAGCAGGTGACCATTCCTATCCTTGTGCATAGCCTGTCCACAGCCCTTCCATTTAGTTCTGGACATCTGGGCCTGGCAGAGATACATGCCCTCCCTTGGGGATTCTGGGAGACAGGAGCTAGAAGCAGTTTGGACTGCAGCATCAGTCCAAAGGTATCATCCTTATGAAGAAATTGAAAGCAGGACTACTTCCCATCTCTGGTTATCTGTAGCACAGCTGGAGTTCAAAACTGCTCCAGAGGCACTAAGAAGGCAGAATTCCACAGCAGCCCAACCATAGCCACTCCATTTGTCCCAGGTATGAAATGCCCATCTTCCAAGAGACATCTGCTGGTGCAGTATTTTTCACTTCCATGCAACTGAAGTTTGGATTGAATGATCCTTTGCTGTGGGTGACTGTCTTGTGTGTTCTAAAATGTCCAACGGCATCCCTGGCCTCTACCCACTAGATGCCAGTAGCAACAACATCACCCTTCCTCTTCAACCGTGACAACCACCAATGTCTCCAGACATTGCTAAATGTCCTTATGGTATGTGTGGAGGCAGGGCAGGGATGGGAGGCTGCCCCATTTGACTGCTCTAGTACATTAAAAATGTTTGAATAGCCTCCAAGATACCAACTGGATGACCCTAGTCAACTGAGTGCCACAAAGAGGAGGAGGACACTGTGCAGCCAGAAACCTCCTGGTCACAACTGCAGGATCCACAGGAAGCTCAAATTCAACAGCCCCAACCTCATCTGTGGACGTGCTTAACTGTGCCCCAGAATTCCAGGGCCTATGACAGAAGCAACTGCTGGCTAATCCTCCAGAGGTCTCTGATGTGTACCAGATTCAGATTGTTCAGGAACAATGCCTTATTCCCCAATTATTTCCTGCCAGTCACCTTTTTTCCCATGGCTTCCTGAAATGCTTTTGTTAGAGCGTTGTCTCTTCCTCACCTTTACAGTGTGAACCTCCCCAGGAAAGCAGAGTAAATCATGAGCATTTTATCTCAAATTAACTAACAAATCTCTTGACCTCAAGGGCCTATGGAAATTGGACACATGTCAGGCAGCTTTGACTAGAAGTTTTCTTTATCTCCTAGATCTTCTCAATAGTTGGCTTTGTAGCCACATCTCCTACCTGCCAGAGTGAAGGCTGGCTGAATTGGAGTGAGCCAATTTGGGGAGAGTTTTTCTAATTCTGTTATGTAGTCCAACAAACCCAGCACAGCCTAACTAGTCCATGGGCACTACGTGGCTCCATTTCTTCCCTGTCACTCTCCCCCTTTTCCCATTCCCAGGACAGGCCTCTATGAGTGTGCAGACCTTCTTGGATTGAGGGCTGGTGGACATTATGACCTGCTAAAACTGTCTTTTAAGGAGAGATCATTATTTACTGAGAATTTATATTTCTACCAGAACTAGAAGGTTTGTGCTATCTTCCCTTGCTGGCCTTCTTCTTAGGTGCAAATGGTCCCACTGGCCCCTCAATAAAGACTGGAGCATGTACCACTGAACTTGTGTCACCAAGAAATGGGGTCCTATATCCTGCTCAAAATCAGTTCAGTTCTAACTAATTGCAATACATAGATTTGAAATTGACACAAATGGAATTCAGGAAGGCCAAGGGGACTGTGATTTCACTGACTGCCACCAGAACTGTGACAAGATGAACAGAAGTTCCCAAAAAACTCCTCAACCTTCAAGCATCTCTTCAGCAGACCCAGAAGCCCAGCCCAAGGGCATAGACTTGTACCAAACCTACCTTGGAAACCAAGCCATGTAGGGAACCTGAAGTCAACCCCCATGGGTCTCCTGGACAAAGAAGTCAACCCAGCTGGGTTAACAGCCCACTTTGTATGGTAGATTCACAGATTCTGTTTCTGCATAGCCACAAATGCCCAGAAAGTGTCTTGGCTGTTGATAGAGGCACTTCCCAGAGTTTCTTGCTGAATGATTGTCTTAGTCCAGGCAGATTACTGCAACAGAAGACCATCAACAGTGGCATATAAACAACAGAAATTTATTTCTGGTAGTTAGTTCCCGATGCTGGGAAGTCTAAGATAAAGATGCCATTAGATTCAGTATCTGGAGAAGACCTACTTCCTGGTTCATAGATAGTATCTTCTCTAAGTGTTCTCATATGGCAGAGGATTCTCTTTTATTATGCCAACATTAGTTAATTAAACTAATCTGGGGTCTCTTTTATAAAAGGTCTCTACTCTTATGACTTAATCAATTCCAAAACCCTTATCTCCTAATACCATGACATTTGACATTAGGTTTTAACAGGTAAATTTGGGGGGCTAGAGTCACAAGCATTCAGTTTAAAGCAGTGGCACTATAGATTTGTTTTGTTTTGTTTTGTTTTTTGGTGACAGGAATTGAACCAATGGGTTCTTAACCCCTAAGCCACATCCCCAGCCCTTTTAATATTTTATTTAGAGACAAGGTCTCAGTAAACTTAGAGCCTTTGCACTAGTGATCCTCCTGCCTCAGCCTCACAAGTTACTGTGAATAATGGCATGCACCACCGCACCTGGCCATTGCTAGAGATTTTTGATGGTCCTCCCTCAAAATGCATGTTGAAACTTAATCACCAATGCAACAAGCTTAAGAGGTGTGGCGTTTCAGGTGTGATTAGTCCTCAGGGCTCCACCCTCATGAATGGGATTAGCACCTTTACAAAAGGACTGAAAGTTGAAGGGAGTCTTTTTGTGCCTTGCACTCCTTTTGCCATATGAGGACAGAGTTTATCATCTCTGGAGAATATGGCCACAAAGCACCATCTGGAAGCAGAGAGCAGCCATCACCAGACATTAATCCAGCCAGTGCCTTGATCTTGGACTTCCAATTTCCAGGACCATGAAAAAATAAACTTTTATTTTTTATAAATACCTAGTCTGTGTTATGTTGGTAGAGAAGCACAAATCAACTAAGATAATACTTTAAACACCTGCATCAAAATTACCTGTGAAGTATTTTTCAAATGCATATTAAAAATGCAGTCCCAGGCCTAATATCAAAATCCTCCAGGGATACAGACCAGATTCCTAATATTTTTATCACGAGATCCTTGCACACAATAATTAGGGAGTCAAGAAAAGTGAAAAGAACACAGACTTTGAAGCCAAATTCACCTGGATTCAAACTCAGCCCAGCTACAGGGCTATGTGTCCCCAGCGGAGTTTTTTAACCTCTTCTCCATTTCTAAAATGGAGAACAATAAAACCCACCTAGCAGGGTTTGGTGTAAGATTCAATATGATAATGCGTAAAAACAAAAAATTCCTATAAAGGTCTCCCTACTTTGTATGTGCTTACATAGTAAATACTCAATAATGGTAAACCACTATTATTTTCACCATGATTTTATGGGATTTAACCAAATGATAAAACCTACTATTGGTCCTCACACCTACTGAATCTTTCTGGAATCTTGCAGAAAAATTTCTGCTGCAGATACAACAGCCCAAAATGGGAGATCTGTGGTATCTAGAATCAGGGCTACCCTCCAGTGGAAGCTCTGGGACAGACTCTTCTTCCTGGAGGACTGAAGAGAATCACTATCCCACCAGAGAGCTGGGAATGACAAGCAGGAGGTGATGAGCAGGAAGAACCTGCTAACCCACCTGCTCCTTTGTAAACCCTCAAGCACCAGGACTTGTAAAGGGCCTGATCTCCACAGCACACAGGGCACAGTACCCTCTTGGCCCACAGCCCCCACTGTGTCAGAGCTGGCACTCACAATGCCGCTGACAGGCAGGGTGTGATAAGCAGACCATTTTCTGAGTCTGCACAAGAAATGTTTGATATTCCAGAGCTCATACAAATGGAAGAGGCTGCTAAACAGTGGTGTCAGAGAGTTCTGCATAAGAGCATTATGCATTTTGCAAGGAAATTATTTTAAAAGCTTTTCACTGACAGTTTCTTCAAAGACAGGCAATTGTTCCTTTTGAAAGTTCCTATTTTCTAACACAGATAAGCAGCTTAGACTTGCTTATGGGGTGACTAAGTGCTCCTTACACTTTTTTTTTCTGCCCTGGATTATTCCAAACCTTCAGATTTTCAGAGAAATAAAATCCCAAGCTGGGGCATTAGGCAGGAAGTCCCCTGATCCCCAAGTTCTGAGCTATAAGACTTCATTTAAAAGAAGAAGTTTCTCCAGTTGGACATTATGGGGACAAACCCTCCCATTCCATAGATCTCTCACTCATCACAGTCCTAATTCACTCAGAGGCAAACAAGTGTGACGGTCACACAGGAATTCTGACACCCATCTAGGTTCAGAAATGTCCCTGCACATGGAACCATGATGACCTCACTGTCCTCCTTAAACCAAGTACAGCCAGCAAATATCCATGAAGACAACGTTATGCCCCTGACCTCGGTTGTGCTTGGAATGGAGGTGGATGGAAACATGGTGGTCTTGCTGGAACCCCACGATACTGTCACCTTTCACCATTTGGCTTTTGCAAAATTGAGGTCTCTAGGCTCCATGAGGGTAGCTGTGTTAGGACACCCCAACAGCACTCTCTTCACTCTCTCCAATCTCCTGCTAGGGCTTACTAATGACCAAGACCAAATGAAAGCCAGTGACAAAGAGGTCAGATGCCCCAGGCTCAGAACAGGGCAAAGAGGGTAGGAATGGATGTGGGGAAGAAAATGGAATACATGCAGCACTCCTACATGGAAAACAGAGCCCACAATGCACAAAAGAAAGGAACCAGTGTACAAGGAGAAAGAAACACCATCCTTATCATCTTCACCCAGGTAAGAGAAGACACTGTATCCATGAAAACAAGAAAAAGAGTGCAAGTAAAAGAAATATTCAGAAATCCAAGAGCTCTTAGAAGTTAAATTCCAATGGCAAAAATAAAAAGTTTAGCAGAAAGGCTGAAAAGATAAAGCTCCCACAATCGCCCCAAAATTAGGGTAAAAAGATGAAATAGAAAGTGGGAAAGAAAATTAAGGATGTTCAAGGAAGATTTGCCAGAACTGAAAGACAGGAGTTCCTGGATCACAAAGGCCCACCAAATATCCAACACAGTGGATGAAACTCCACTGGTGTCACAGCACTTAGGAACAAAGAGACGCTACAAATTTCCAGATGAAAATGGCAAGTCTCAAGGATGAATGTGGGTCTAAGCTTTTCAGTGACAAAATTAGGAATATTTCCAATTTAGAATTCTCCACGCAACTAGATTAGCAATCAAATACAGAGGGAAAATAAAGGCCCTTAAAGACAGGAAGGGTCTCAAAGATTTAATCTTCCATGTCCTCTTCTCCAGTTGTTTCTAGACAGTAAAAATAGAGAAACACTGAGTAAATCAAGAGAACAGGAAGTACAGCTAAGAAAGTAGAGAATTTCCAGGAAGAAAGTAGAGAGGCATCCCAGAATGACTGCTGTTTCTCAGACAGAGAAGTCAATCAGGCAGATTAGACCGGGGTTACTTGAAGGCTGGCAACATAAACATCACACCCCTTGATACCTAAAGACAGAACGCCTGGCTGTGACTGGTCCGGAAACTGTCAGCCCTTAGGTGGCTCGGGAAATCTGAGACTCTCTACTTGTCTCTCTTCCACTGAAATTCTGCCTCTACCAACTTTGGTTGCAAAGTTACGCTTATTCCTGACACTGTTTCAAACCTGAATAGTATAACTCTGAACAAAGCTTAACAATGGGACAGACTACAAATAAAATTCAGGGAATAATTAAAACAAAAATCTAGACAGCAGTTACCTCTGGTAAGGGAAGGAGTCAACCTCTGGTAGGAGAGAAGATGCAATAACAGGGAAGTTTCTGGAAGAACACAATGTATTTTCTTGGCTTCTTTAAACTGTACATATACATTATGCATTTCATATAATATCCTGTAAGCTTGGCATATGGCATCATAAAAGACAATTTAAAAGAAAGGAAATGGACTTAAGAATTTAATAAGTGAAAATAGTAAGTGGGAAAAGGGAGTAGATGAAGGCAGGAGAATCTGAGGATGAAATTTGAGCAATGAGATGAATAGGGTTTCATTCACTGAAATGGGACATAACTGGAAAAAAATTAGATTTCATGCATCAAGATGGAAGTTCTGAGGAAATTCAAGGAGGAGATATTTAGTACACAGGAGAAATCCATGGGTTTAGAACTCAGGAGAGGGGGCAAGGCTAAAAAGATAGACCTGGTGGTATGAAGATGCAGTTGGCAATTAAAGTTGTGACCATGGAGGATATTGCTTAAGAAGCGTGTCAGATGAGGAGGACCTAAGGGAACATCAGATTTAAGAGCTAATTAGAGAAAGACTGATTCAAAGTCTAAGAGCTCAAAGTAGAAGTTAACAATTTACTATTAGATCTACCCTGCTGAAGACATTAGTTTGCATCTGAGTTTTTGCCAGAATATCTTCCAATACATTTATTCCTCAGAGTCTCCGGAGGCTTTGATTCATTGTTATGTAGTATGGAGAAAAACAGAATAACCCAGGTCCTGGGCTCTCTTCACAAACTGAGAATGGTCCAAAGGTTCTGAGACGTTCAGACCGATGTCCAGTCACAGCAAATAAGTGCCAGAAATAGAAGGTCAAATTTAGGGGTAAAACGAGCAAAGATCAAGACAAAGCCTCGAGCAGGTATCCAAGCAGGTAGACTGGGTTGAGGAGATCAACAAAATCAAAGAGTAAGCAGCCTTGACTTGATACTAACGCCAGATAGAAAAATGTCACAATAGCACTCTTAACCAAAGAAGCAAAAATCCTTAATAAAATATAGCAAACACACACATGTTGCAGGTAGGTATGACTCTGGAAAAGCTCAGCTGTTTCTTATGAATTTAAACATATGTACACCATGTGATCGAGCAATTACATTCCAAGGCATTTACCCAAGAGAAGTGATAATATATGTTGATGAAAAGATTTTACATGCATGTTCATAGCTGCTTTATTCATAATAGCCAAAAATTAACAGTGAGCAATTAACCATTTTGAATTTGAATTCACTATTTTTGTTAACAAAGGGATGTAATCAATATATTTTCCTAAAAGTCTCCAATTTCTTGTTGGATAAAGAAGCTTTGAAGACAAGGGCTGTGCCTTGTTTTACTATGCTTAGGTCTAGTTTGGTGCTTGGCACACAATCAATTCTGAACAAATATTTGTTGGTCATGGAATAATTTAGTACAATTTTATTGTCCTTCAAAGGGACATAAAGTTTTACTCTCAGTCTCAATGTGAGCACAATTGATTAGGGACATACTTAGTTACAGGGTGCTACCACAGGAAGCCCTCCACAGCCATGTGTCCCAGAGCTGGTGACCATGGCCACTCTGTAGTAACTCCAGGAAGAGGCCCAGACCTTCAGCATGGTGACATAGGTCTTCCTTTTTTTTAATTGCTCTAGCTAAGACTGTCATCATAACAGAGAAAAACATGAAGCTCTATAATTCTTAAATTATGAGGGTTCTAGATCACAAAAGGAACTGACAAGTCAATTCTTTCTTCTGATTTAAGGAAAATTACACTGCCACATATAGGGAGTCTCATGAAATAAAGAAAAAGACAAAGAATTGAGTTTCTAGGTTTTCCCAGTCACATCATTAATGTCAAATTCAGCCTGATTCAATAACTAAGTTTAACTTGGGTAGGACTCCATAATTAATTTCCAGTTATTATTAGATAGGTATACATTATAAACTTAAAATGGCAATAGAGATCATCATTCATTTTAAATTCACATTATTATTTTCAACTAAACTCCAACTAATTGAAAATTCCAAAGCATAACACTCCAAGCAACATCCAAAAATAATATTGAAAAAACACACAAGTCCTTATATAGGAGCACCAGGGCTGGTTCACCTCCATTTCCAACAAAGAAATGGTTTCGAATGTCAACAGGTAAATACGTTTAATTGTTCCACTTGTTGCAGCTCAGAGTGTTCCCTTTTCCTTGTCAAGGCAATAAAATGCCAGAGTTCAAAAGCTGTCTTCAGATAGCATGCATGCTCCAAATCCCCCTGGGAAGATGGAAGGTCATTATCAAAGTGAAAACATACAGGGTGGGTTATGGTTTTTCCAGGGCAATCGCTACATTGTTTATTCCTTTTATTTCCTAGTCTCTTTTATCATAATTGCTGTTCCTGGCCTTTGAGAAGATGTTGGTGCTCAGTAAAAATCTCCAAAGGGCCCAGAAGTTCTCTCCTACAGATTTTGCAAACTTTAGCCATTTTTTTCTCAAATAATTGTATCTGTTATAAAAGAAAATACAACCACCTTAACTTTCTGGAAGTTATCTGAAGAGTTTTAGGAATACTTGAGTGTTTTTTTTAAGACTGCCTTGCAAAGACATAAAGCTAGATTTTTTTTCTTTTCTTTTTTTTTGGTACTGGGGATTGAACATGGGCACTTCACCACTGAGCCACATCCCCAGCAACCCCCCTTTTTTGGAATTTTATTTAGAGACAAGGTCTCACTGAGTTGCTTTGTGTCTTGTTAAGTTGCTGAGGCTGACTTTGAACTCACGATACTCTTGCCTCAGCCTCCCAAGCTGCTGGGATTACAGGCTTGCATATCGCTTGATTTTTACCCTTCCATGAGCTTATATTCCTTCAAAGATCTTGAAAAACTGTTATTTAATGGGATTGTAGGAAATAATCAGTAAATATTTAGGCGTCTGAGTTTGAAAAATAATTAAATGTTCACTTAATCAGTGGACACACTGACAGACATTTATTCATTTGTATGTGTGTTCTTCTACCTGAAGGGGAATTTTTGCCTTTGTGCTCCCAACACCTGGCACCCAGGAAGTCTCAATAAAGATGTCTTGAAACAAGAAAGTCTGTAACAGCAGAAGCTCAGTGCAGAGAAACCAGAAAAGATTAAAAATAGGCCTTCTTCCTTCAGAGATCAATAATCCAGGTTTGGAAGAGGTAAGATAAGTGTAGACTGCAGCAGTCTGTACAGACTGCAGGTTTCCCTGGTGTGCGGTATCTGCAGAAGGGTCTTTGAGGGCCAGGGGACGTGAGAGTCTTGAGAATTGCAGTTACCTCCTAACACTGACTCTCAGGAACTGAGACTCCCGGATGAAGCAGATATGCAAGAAAACTTTGACACCCTCCCAGGCCACCACAGAATGGCCGAAATAACCTTAAAGATTTCTCATTCAATCACTTCGTTTTTCATAGGAGGATGTTAAGACCGAGGAAGACGAAAGATTCTCCCAGAGTCACACAGCAGATTTAGACCTCAGGACCCCAACTTGGAGTTTTTGCTATTTTTGTTATTCCATGGAGACTCTTCTCTGTCTGTCAAGGAAAACTCCAGCAATAAACTGCAAATCTGCAGCCCAGGCCCCTCCACTCCCTCAGTGAGCCACTGCTGACGAGTCAATTCCACTGCTATCTTTTCAAAACACCTTTCCCCTTAGCATTGGCATCTACCTTTTTGATCCATCCGTAAGAATGACAGTAATTATATTGCCACGTGTGTATATTTTCAGCTGCAAGAAAATAAAACAGAGGAATAAGTATCGCTCTTATTTTAGAAAAAGAAGTAAATGGTTTGTTTTGCTTTGTTATCTTTCACACACACAAAAGGCAGCTCCTGACATCTGGCCCCAAACCACACAGGCACTTTTATACATCAGTTTTCGTCCCAGCTCTTTCCTTGGCCTAGAATAGTCCTCCTTAACTCCTGCTTCACCTTCTTCTTCATCGACTCAACCATCGAGTTTCCCCTCAAAGCTTCCCCTTATGAAAGGCTCTTCGGATTACACTAAATCATAACGAACTGTTCCTGACTCTGAGACCACACACCCCAAATGCACGGTCCCAGGCCTCTAGTTTAGTTCTCCAATCCTTAACTCAGATGTTGTTCTGGTCCCTTTGCAGACTGCAAACCTCCAGAAATCAGGGACAAAAGGGATCCTTTTTTTTATTATTATTTTTAGTTTTTCAATAAACATCACAAATAATAAGGAGATAAACAAAATATCCTTTGCTAGTTGTATATTTCTAAATATTTAGCATATCTGAAGAACTATATAAGTTACAATATAGTAAGAAGTTCATTAGTAAAGGAATAAAGGACGATAACAGAATTCAACTGAAAAAAATGTTTATTATTATGTTAAGAAAATATAC
This sequence comes from Sciurus vulgaris, assembly GCF_902686455.1. Taxonomy (NCBI): domain Eukaryota; kingdom Metazoa; phylum Chordata; class Mammalia; order Rodentia; family Sciuridae; genus Sciurus; species Sciurus vulgaris. Next base: position 75,538,958 of record NC_136474.1, on the reverse strand, counting down.
TTGTAAGTGTGAACTTTTTACAAAACAAGAAAATAAAATTATAAGATAAGTTAACTAGGCCAACAGAGCAGTCATAATTTGGGGGTTTTAGGCAGAGCATACATGATACCACATGTTAAAGGAGAAGATGAGGGCAAGAAGACCATCCTGACAGCTCTGGTCAAGGGTACAGCCATGGGTCTCCAGCATTTGGGAAGAAGGAATGAGACAAGGAGATGACTAGGGTCATTTTTGCTTTGTATTACGTAGGTCAGTACTTTGAGAATACTTTTTGTTGGGTACCAGGGATTGAATGGGGACGCTGACCTATTAAGCCACATCCCCAGTCCTTTTTGTATTTTGTTTAGAGAGAAGGTCTCACTGACTTGCCTAGGGTCTCACTAAGTTGCTGAGCCTGGCTTTGAACTTGCAATCCTTTTGCATTAGCTTCCTGGGTCCCTGGGATTACAAGCATGCAATATTTTATTCCCACTTATTTCTAGACAAGTTTTAAGGATGCTAGAAGTAATATCACAAGAAAGTAGGGCACAGAATAGGGTGATTTTGGTATTTTTAAATTGACATCTGTGTGTATGAGTATGATGGAAAATGGGCATTTTGCACAGAAAGAATTTTTGCAAAGACATAGATGTTAGAGGAAAACACCACATCCAAAAATAATCTCATATACCCATGAACGCAGCAAATGTAAGCAACTATGAAAATGTTCCATCAGAAGAGGAGTCGTCCATGTTCCTATGGATAAGCATCTGGAGATGTAAGGGAAGCTGAAGGTAAATAAATCCCTTAGGTGACCATAATCCACTCATTTAACAGATATTTATTATGCATCAAGTGAGTACATTGAATTTGTCTTTAAAGAGCTAATGGTGAATAAAGGACATAAGACTTTCCCACACATGCTACAAGTCACCAGCTGTTGATCATGCACATACTGTCTAGAATCCCCCAGACACTAAATAAAAAAAGGTAGCCCTGTCCCCAAAGCACCAATACTCTAGGTAGAGGGACACCCAAGGTATATGCAATGATTTGCAGACCACATGAAACAATTATGCAAACATCTTATTCCAGTAGTATGGCAAATAAGTCCTCTCTGAATTTTGAGAATGAATACTTATTTGTAGTCTAAGATAATCTGGAAGAGGGGAGGAGCAGAGAAAGCTAAGAAATTAAAGTAATCCTTGGTGACTAGGACTAGGATTCAAGAAAGGATGAGATGAGTGAGCCCACAAAAACATGGCACTCAGAGAAGACAATGCCATGACTGTCTTGATGGTAAGGAGCCTTCTGATGGTTGGATAATCAAAATTACATTCAAGACAGGAGTGAGAAAAGATCTTAAGCATCTTGAGCCCTGTCCCAGAACTCCGTGTCCTCAAATCCTGTTTGTCAGGCATCCATTACCATATGGCACTGTGTCAGCCCTATGCAGAACTAACTTGATTCTGAACCCCTGAGGCTAGGTCCTACTACTTCAGAAATGACCACAAGCTAGGATGCATGCCAACCCTTCCTCCCTCCAGCTAGGCTTTCAAATCCTTTATCTCAGTCCAGGATATACAACATTCCAATGACACAATAATCCAGACAGAGCAGAGAAAAATGTCAAACTTAAACATGAGATGGTTAGATGCCGAAATCACAAGCAGCCTTATCCACAGCACACTGAAAAGGGACCCCGTAAATCATTTCCCTCTCAACTCTTCTTTGTGATTCTATACAGCTTTGAAAATGAGAACTTTCTGCCTCTTTTTTCACAATTCCACAAATACAGAGGGAAATAAACTCAACTCTTTTGCAAACTGGAAAAGAAATATGCTTACGTTTCTTTCCATTCAATAATAACCCAGAGGCAGCTAATGAGATTCTCTTTCCTTCCCTGAACTCCCAGAAACCATTCATTCTCTAACAGGCAGGGTCTAGCCAGGAAAATTTCCACCCAATTTACAGTTTTTCAGACAGCTAGGAGAGGGATGAAAATGGTTTAGTAATGAGGGTTGCCATAAAACTTATAATTACAGAATTTGCTACAGTGAACATCATAATGGAGTATTGTTGAAATCAAATATTCGTTGACGCTCTCAAGATAAATGATGTCTTCTATATCCTATTTTCCCCAAATGTACTAAGAGAACATTTTTGTACAACAGCAGTTCATCTACTATCTTTGGCACACCAGCTGGGCTGGATGCAGCAAGTAGCCTCCACCTGGCTCACGAACCCACACGCAGGTGCTGAGCATCACCCAATATCTAAACCCCAGCACTGGACAATAACCGAACTAATCCATTCTCATAACACCTTCAAGGTGAGCAGACATCTCCTCTCAGACACCAAGGGCAAGACAAGGAATCTAGTCCTGGGTGACCTTGAGATAATCCAACCTTCCTCTGCCTGAGTTTTCGCATCCATGAAGTCAAGGAGTTGACTGATCTTATCTCTAAGGTCTGAATTCCCCAACATCCTGTGATTCTAAATCAGAAGGGAAGCCAGGCTTAGATTTAAGTTCACACTCAAGTCCTTAGACAAAGTCGGCTCTGCAGAGTTTATCCCCTCAAGAACCTGCACGAAGTCCTTGATGGAGAAATTCATGAGGAGGAAGGGAACAATTGGAGAGATTTTTCTCTCCCCTTTTTCTCCCCTATTCTATATTCTAGCTGGTGACAGGAAATATGCTTTGAAGCTTGAAGAAATTTATGAAAAGAATAAAAGTCATTTTTGTTTTTCATCCTATTATTACTCAACTATTAATTGTCCCACTAGGACAAGGGTGTTGAGAGAATTAATTGGTTAATCTTTATGAAGTGTTCTGAATAGGAGCAATGCTATACATAGTAGTAAGGAGAATTATTGCTCCACCAATTTTCATGCTGAACAATAAAAGACCCCGAATAAGAACACATTTCAAAACCTGTAACAACTAGAGCACTAAATAAAAGTGGAGGCGGAGAGTGATTCTATTCTGCTTCTTTGGGAAAGCAGACACACCCAACCCAGAAAAATGGGACATTAATCACTTGAACACACACATGCTTTGAAAGAGGAAGTGGGAAAGGTAAAGGGCAAGGGACCTGATACCCACAGATTAAAACTCTCATCCTGTAAAAGAGAGGTAGCTGGGAGCCAGTTCTTTCATGAGGACCCTTTGAAAGACTAACTTTCAATCCCATTCTCCCAAATCTCTCCTTCAAAGAGCAACTCTCTCCTTCCAAAAGCAACCTGTTTCCACAGACCACCGACCAGTAACCTCTAGCAAGGAGGATTTCTACAACGGGGTCATTGCTCAGATCTCAGGAGAAATCCCACACCACTGAAAAAATCCAAGTTCCATTAGAACCCAGAAACTCAGGCTGTTCCCTTCTGCAGGGAAAGGACAGCTTTCTTTTCTTCACAGTGAGAAGGTTTTAAGCTTGGACAAAGCAATAGAGAAATGAGGCATTTATCCTACAAATTCAGACCAAGAGTAATAAAATGCTTTCTTCTGCAGATTGGGAGAAAAGCCTGGGGCTAGCACTGTTCCTTGGAATGTGTTCCTTCTGTATCTCATAGGTTGTCAAATATTTCCTGAGCTAAAATTCTGGTGGATGCTTTCATTAAACCTGTAAAGGAGCAGGTATTGGCAGTGTACTCAAAATCATCCCTCAGAGTTGCCCCTACTATTCCAGACTCTTATTTTGCATAGGAGACTGAATGTTATGATTTGGATATGAGGTGACTCCTCCAAAAGCTCCTGTGTTAATTCAGGAATATTCCAAAGCAAAATGATTATTTAAAAAAAATATGTGTTTTTAGTCCTACATAACTGAATGCGTTTTGACATATCATGGAATAAAACTTCCCAGTTTTGTGGTTGTACATGATGTGAAGTTACACTGGTCGTGTATTCATATAAGAACAGAGAAAAGTTATGTCTGATTCATTCTACTGTCTCTAATTCCCAACCCCCACCCTTCCCATTATTCCCTTTTGTCTAATCCAATGAACTTCTAGTCTTCCCTCCCCCCATGCCCCACACACACCCCACAGCCCCCCCCCCTTATTGTGAGTTAGCAACCGCATATTAGAGGTCATTTGGCCTTTTGTTTTTTGGGATTGGCTTATTTCACTTAGCATAATAATCTCCAGTTCTATTTGTTTACCAGAAAATGCCATAATTGCATTCTTCTTTATGGCTGAGTAATATTCCATTATGTATATGCACCACATTTTCTTTACCCATTCATCTGTGAAGGGCATGTAGGTTGGTACCACAGCTTAGCTTTTGTGAATTGAGCTGCTATAAACATTGGTGTGACTGCATCACTGTACTATATTGATTTTAAGTCCTTTGGGTATGTGCTGAGGAATGGGATAACTGGGTCAAATGGTGGTTCCATTCCAAGTTTCCTGAGGAATCTCCATACTGCTTTCCAGAGTGGCTGCACCAATTTTCATTCCCACCAGCAATGTATGAGTGTGCCTTTTTTCCCCACTTTGGAGGTGAAATGATTCAATCATGAGAGCTGTAAACTAATCAGTCCTTCCTAGCTTAAATAAACTAACTAGGTGGTAACTGTAGGCAGGTGGGGTATGGCTGGAGGAAGTGGGTCACTGGGGATGTGCCCTTGGAAGGGTTCATCTTGCCTTGACTCTTTCCCCTTTCTCTCTGCTCCCATGAGGCAAGTAACTTTCTTCCACAACCACCATTCTGCCTACTTCAGGCCAACTAGGAACTAAAACTCTGAAACTATGAATGCAAAATAAATTCTATCTCCTCTCTCTTGGTTTACCAGTTATTTTGGTCACAGCAAAATCAAGCTAACACAGGAATCAGTACTGAGAAGTGTAGTGTACCTGTGACTGACCTGACCATGTGGTTTAGAAGCTTTTAGAAATAGTTTGTGAAAAGAGTTTGGAAAATTTGGAGTTGCTGTCTGAAAAAACCAGAGAATGTTTTAAGCAGAGCTAAATGGGACAGTGGTGGGCGTTCAGAATACTGATAGTAATGGGAACAGTAAAGGCTGGGTTCATGAGGTTTCAGGAAGGAAATAGAATACTGTTGGAAATTGGACTCAAAGTCACACATTTACATTCTAGCAAAGAACTTGTCTAAAGTTTGTTCATGTCCTAAGACTTTTTGTCAGACTGAATTTAAAGGTGATATACTAATTAATATAGTGGAGGAAATTTCCAGGTAGTACAACATTCAGGAAATGAAGTGGGAAGTCTTTAGACAGGTTTACTGTGAAAATCAGGAGCAAAAAGCAGAGAAAAGATTTGTAAAATTTGCAGTTTAGCCAGAAAAGTGCGTGTAAAACTGAGGCCAAGGAAAGTATAGTTGTTGAAGAGATTATAGCCATTAAAGAGATACTAAGCACTTTGTACAAAGATAATACCCTTGAGGGCATCTCAGGAATCAAAAAGACCACACTCATTGCAGACTCAAGAGTGTAGAAGTGCAAACTTTAAGAGCACTTGGGAGGACTCTACTTGCACAGGGGTGACTAGGAGGTTCTTGATCCATGTTCAGATGCCCAGGCACTCAGAGGCTACTGCAGCCATGGTCCAAGGAGGCCAAGCTATGACTCATATTGGCAGAATACCTTGTCATCATCCACCTGGTGCTGGTTCTGTAGGAATGCAGGATGCTGGGATTAGGGGGTCATGGCAGCTTCCACTGAGATTTCAAAGGAAGGCCTGGGAATCCAAGCAAAGTTTAATAGGATCATAATCCCTGAAGGATGCCCCTGAAAAGATGATACATAAAGCTATGAAGGTGAAGCCAAATCTGGAATAGAGACACCTGGAATTATGAGATGCCAGTAATGTGAATCATTTGCTGAGAAAGGCCATGTGGAGTGCAACCAGCAACGTCAAAGGGGCTGGGCTTCCCAGGTCTTTGGAGCTCACATCTCACCAACACATTCCCTGGGTGTCAGACGTGGAGTTAGAGAACCCAATATTTGCCTGGCTGAGTTTCAATCTTGTTTTGATCCCATTAATTCTTTGCATGCTCCCATTCTGCCCTTTTAGAATGGAAATGTTTACTCTGTATCATTGTGTATTTGAGATAGAATGATAGATAGATTGCTTTTGATTTTTTTACAGGGTCCCCCAATCAAGGGTTTGGCTTTAGACTCAGTGACACTTTGGACTTGGACTTTTGGACAGAGCTGGAACTGATAAGACTATGGGGACTTTTAGAGATGGACTATAAGAGTTTGTATTGTGAAATGGATATAAGCTTTTGGGGACCAAGAGCAGAACGTTATGGTTTAGTTATATCTCCCCCAAAGTTCCTGTGTTAATGCACAAATGTTCAGAGGAGAAATGATTGCACTATAAGAGCTGCAGCCTAATCAGTCCTTCCTAGTTTGCACGGACTAACAAGATGGTAACCTGGCAGGCAGGTTGTGGCTAGAGGAGGTGGGTCACTGGGGTTGTGCCCAGTAAGACTTCATCTTCCCTTTGGTCACTTCTCCCTCTCTCTCTGCTCCTTGGCCCTCATGAGCAGAGCAGCCCTCCTTTGCCACACCCTTCTACCATGATGTTCTCCTCACTTGGGTCCAGAGAAAGGGAGTCAGCCAACCACAAACTGAACTCCTGAAACTATGAGCCTAAATAAATTTTCCCTCCTCTAAGTTGCTCTTGTCAGGTATTTTGCTCACAAGAATGAAAAGCTGACTAACATACCTCTTTTCTTCATAACTTAACCCAGCCTATACTACTTGGTTATTGGCAACAGAAAACAGTAAGACAGTATCCACATTAAGGAAAAAATATGAAAATTTAGTTTCAATCTCCTTCATATAACAGTTTTTTTTTCATACTCCCTTCTAATTTTTATCCTTAAAATGTACACATATTACACATTTACCAAATATGACTTTTTCATTTTATAATTTAAATCATACTATAAATGCTTTTCCCATCTTATTTTCTGTCTCTGTAATTGTAGCATTAAAGACTCCATGATGTTCATTAAGATGGCCCACATAGGTTACCAAAATTCCTCCACTGTGGAATGGAGATAGCGTGGTATACAGACTTTGAACTTGAAACCTGAAGACCTGAATCTTTCACTTCCTTTTTCAAAGTGCTTCATGTGAATTTTTTTGCTTAGTGTCCTATCTCTTTTGGGGTTTCCCTATTTTCACAAATAAGCAAGGGTTTTCAAAATATTCAACTCACTTAAGTGTGCAACTTTAAAGAAATATCTCACCAAATTTCTGAGCCTATTTATAAAATAAGGAGGAAAAAATAGAGTCAGCTGCCCTGGAGGAATGTGAAGATGAACTGAGAAAAGATGTATGAAAAGGCCTTATAAACCATAAATTACTACACTCTGTTTGCTAAAAATACATCGATGCATTTTATCACTTTCTCTTTTAAATGATTTTCTTGGTAAAATTTCCCAAGGAGGAATTACTCTGTCCAAGAGTATGTCCTTTTTTATGGCTCAGGATAGATATGGCTAAATTACTTAAAGGGAGAAGGGGAGCTTAAAACCAAATAAATAAAGGTAAGTTCAGTTCATTACTCCAGCACTCTCAAGGACCTGTATATCCCAAACACAGAGATGTGTGTGTGTATATATGTAAGAAATGCACATATGCATATACATGTGTATGCGTGTATATAACATATAATGGTTAGCTTTGAAGAGTGTCATTTCTGACACCAGAGTTGGAGATGAAAACAGGACTGTATATTAAACCTTTCTGTTTACTTTGTTCTTTTCTGTGGTGGGGGTTGGGGGTGGTTACTGGCGTTTGAACAGGGCTTATGCTAAGCAAGCCCTCTACCACTGAGTACATTCCCACTTCTCTTTTTACTTTATTCTTGTTTTTACTAATACTATGAATATCCATGCAAAGTCACAGCAAACATTGCCCTATGTAAATTTATGATTTTTAATTAAAATAAATAAATTTTTTTAAAAAAGTGTATGGGAAAGGCAGCCTTTGCCATCTACAAGGAAGAGCCTTTGAATACAAAGTGAATACCCACACGCTGAGCCTGACACAAGTTCTCCCCCCTCGTCTGCAGTCCCTCTGCATTGGAGGGACAGGCATCACAGGGAGGAGCAAAAGCAGGAACTTCCAAGGACAGGCTTGGGAGCAGCTTCTCTTAGGCCAGGGAGGGATGAAGACAAATGAGTTGTGCCAGCCATGCTCACCCATGCCAGGCAGTACTTATGCTCGATGCACCTCTCTTTCCATTCCTTTTCATCTTTATTTAATCATGCCCTTAGTAAAAACTCTTTTGAAATATTCAGTCTCCTCTTTGGGGTTGGGGAGTCAAAAGGGAATTTAGCTGTGTCCTTCCTGGGTGAGGCTGGGCTGACAGGGTCAGTGCAGGAGTAGTGATCATGTGGGCAGTGGTGGCCACAGCACAAGGACTCGCCACATCCACAGGACACCAGCCCAGGGCCAGGAGGGCATCCAGAAGGACAAACATCCAAGGCCAGTGTCCCCTTTGTGTTGGAAAGCATTAACGGACAGAACTCAGACCCACGGTCAAGACACTGAGTGGCCACAAAGACAGATCTCACAGATTCTCATCCAAATAACTATATGACATATCTATTCTAAATCACAAGGACAGAGCACCAACACCAACACGTGGTGACCTCTAGAAAATGGTCCATTCAATCCAAACCTCAGATCTGTACCTAAATACACTTTTATTTAATCTTTTCTTTTTTAACTCACTTTATGGAGCTTATCAGTAGCTCAGGACACCCGCCCACCACCAAAGGAAAAGGGAGTTCCACAGATGTTGGATTAGATGTTGAATTCCAGCTCTGTTAGGGAAACTTCAGGCAAGTTCCTTACCTCTCCTGTCCCTTAGTTTTCTCATTTTTAAAAAGGGGCTAATTGAAACTTCCCTCACCAGCTGCCCAAAGACTCTTTAAACTATTAGAGTTGTGTTACTAAACACATTTTTCTAAAACCAGTGTTTGGAGCCTAGGAACACAATGCCTGTTTTATGTTACCACTTAAAAGATCCACATGATCATACATATTAATAACATAATAACAAAATTGGGGATTTCATTGTTCTTTCCATGAAATCTCTTAATTTAATTTAGTACATTGTGGACACAAGGAGTCAAGCCCTGGTCTCAATTACTCAAAGACAGCTCCCAAATACAGACAAAGGATCTTCTGACACCCACTTTGACTCCAGAGTTCAATGGCCAAAGCATCACCTCACCATGTTTACAATAAAAAAAAAAAAAAAAAAGACTGAAGAGATTGCTCACAAATTGATTTTCTTCCAGAGAATGGCTGAGGCAAAACCACAAGGAGAGTCTTTATGACCAATTTCATGTCCTATATTGCAAATTTCAATTCAGTGGAGTTTTCAAAATCCCTATCTCCCTACCTCATTTCTCTTAATCCCAGACATATGTGAGTATATAATGGGACTCTATAAATAATTGTCAAGTTAAATCTCCCAGATCCATAATCCACCCTTCCTGGCAGATTAATATCTTTAAACCATCAGAAAAATCTCTTTTCCCCTCTCTCAGTGTCTCCCATTGTACAATGTCTCAAATTGTGCATCCCATGAATTATGAGTAGAAAGAGAAATTCTAGCCAATGAAACATGAGTAGACACTAGCCAGGGAGAGTTCTGGAAAATCATTTGCATTATTCAATCAAAGTTGATGTCAACCCTTCCTCTTTCTCCCCTCCCTGAATACTGACATGGTGACTGGAGGTATAGCAGCTGTTTTGCCACCACAAGGAAAAAGCCAGGAAAATCAGAGACGCAAGCCTTCAAACCACTGAGCTGCTGAACTAAAGCTGGCAATCACTACTTCTCAGTTTCTTGGTATAAGAACAATAAATAAATCTCCATTTGCTAACGTCCTGTGAGGGTTTTATTACATTCAATTGGATGAAATCCAAACTGATATACCTGATAGCTTTTCTTTCCCCTAAGATGCTTTTAGTGCAGATTCTCCCCTCAGAGCTTCATGAGAGAGGTATCCACGTCTACACAGGCTCTAACAGACCTCAGAGCATGACAGCAGCCACCTCTTCATAATCTGAGTTACCTTAGGTCCTGACCATGCACAAACACAACTCACATAAACACGCGAACTCACCAGCAAATATCCCGGGTCTGCTCATTAAATTAGGAAAAACTGTCAAACGGTAGCAGGAGCCTATCAGCTATCACATTCTTTAGGATAAAGCAAGTCTCTAACTTAGGAAAGAGAAAGGTGAAAAAGAGAGAATGACAACGAGCAACAAAAATTCCATCAGACCTCTAAAACTAATGGGCACCGCAGCTGAATATGATCATCCTTCTTTATAAAGTTGGCGGAAAAGGCTCAGGACAGAGAGCATTCAAAACTCTCAACTATTTTTGGATCTTTCATGAACGTATGCTCCTAGGCCCACCCCGTCCTCCTTCACCTCTTCTCTCTCCCTTCCTTCCCCCTCTTCTTGCTCCCCTAATCAGGAACACAGAGCAAAGCCCACCCTCTCCAATATTCCAGCTCCTCTGTGATATTCATCCATGTTGAATCCTACAGTCTTTAAATTGAGAAGAGTTTGAGTGGTCTCTAACACAAACTTCAATTAAAGAATCCTGTCCAAACCTTTTTAAAAAAATTCTTTATTGGCACATAATTGCACATAATAGCACATTTTCATACACGCACACAACGTCATTGGGCCATTTCATTCCCCAGTATCTCCCTCTTCCCTCCCCTCTCCCTCCCCCTGGTCCCCTTCCTCTCTACTGGTCTCCCTTCTATTTTCACAAGGCTACTCACTGCCCCCCATTTCTTTATTTCTCTCCACCTTTCACATATGAGGGAAAATACACACCCCTGACTTGCTGAGTCCACGCCCCTCTTCAGGTGTGGTCACTCTGTCTGTTGGACTAATCCCTGCCTGCTACTTTCACCGCAGCCAAATGCCACTGCTCAATGACACTCTTTGTGGAGAATCTCCTTGAACCAGTGCGCTTTCTTGTAACTGCCTCTGATCTCTCATAATGATCTCTCATAATGACCACTGGACTTACATGGCCTAACCCCTTGGTTGCATGAAAGCCTGCAAAGGACCTTTGAAAATTATTGTGGAAAGTCCATTTCCTTTCAATTCCAGTTTGTCAATACACTGCTTAAGCGTAGCATGGAAACTAAATGAGACAGCGCGTGTGGAGTGTGGTCAAGGGACATCGGATACTTCGTACAAGTTCACCCCATGTTCCTCACTTTTACCTGGCATCTGTCATTTATCTGGTGTTTGTAGCTTGGTTGTAGAGATCTTTCCCAGCATGTGCAAGGCCCTGAATTAGATCCAAGGATAAAAGGCAGGCAGGAAGGCAGGCAGGCGGAAGGCAGGCAGGCATTAGTTTCAGGCTTGATTTTTCTGAATTAATGGTTGAACTTTTTCTACATATGTGTCTATTCCTCATCTTCTTACCAATTATAAACTATTAAGAATATATGGACATATATTCATATGTATGCATATATACATGTGATACAATTGCAAGGAACTATATAACACGTGGATAAATGATCAAATATAAGAACTGTTGAATCATTAATAAATAAGGCTGTAGAGGATACAAATGGCAATTTTGTGGTTTAACACTGTCCAGTACTTATGTAGGATGTTACCATTGGGGGAATCTGGATGGACTCTGAATTCTTTCTGCACAAAGACTATAAGTCAGAATTTTTTTAAAAATTCTTTAAATATTGATGAGAAGCTGAGAAAGCATCTAAGACATAGTGGCTTTCTTTGTATTCCCGGTATGTCAATAGCTTACCGTTTGTTGTGGTTATTAAACACATGAGTATTTGGTATCCCAGGTCCTTGTATACCAGAACTTTTTTTTAAAAAATGCAAACCTTTGACTTACCTGTATTAAATTTGAATGGTTAGTGTTTTGATCTGTTGAGATTCTGAATCTTGATTCTATTATCCTGGGAATTAAACACCCGCGTTGACCTCTGTGCTCTCTGAAAATATGAGCTTCAGGCCTCCTATTTTCACCAAGGCCCAGGAAATCCAGGTCAACAAGGCTCCATCAATCAGCCTCTTCCTGCATGTTCATGGGGGTGGACTGCCCAGGGACTTGGATGCACATCTTCATCCGGGCTCTGTTCCTCCATTTAGTCCACGAGAATATCTTGGCAAAACTTACAAAACACATGGATGAAGTCCTATAAAATGTTTCTGTACATTTCCTTAATCTGCCAATCTGGAAACCCCGTTTAGGTCAGAAACCACAAAAGAAAAGGGCAATACCTTTGACTACATTTTTTAAATCAGTGTCACAAAAAGTCAAAAGCCAAGGGGACAAATCACAAACTAGAACTATATTTGCAGCACATGATGAACAAAAGACAATTTTCTTTATAAAATATTATTCAGATCAATAATAAAAAGCAACATAAAAATTAACAAAGAATATGAAGGGTTTTTAAGCAAAATATAAATGGTGAAAAATATGAGAGAATCTTATTAATAAATGCAAATCAAAAAATATGATTTCCCCCCTATTAGATTAGAAAAAACTTTCAGAAATGCTACCACCTAATAATGGCAATGATGTAGAGAAACCAGCATTCTCAGTTCCTAGTAGAGCAAGTATAATGTCACAGAACCATACTGAGGGACACGTTGACAATGTTAAAATGCATATACATTTTGATTAATTCTACTTACAGGAATTTACTTTATAGAAATAGATATAAATACATATATATACACAACATTTGATCGCATTATTGCTACCAATAGCAAAACAAACGAATAATATTCATGTTTTTAAAATGTTTATGGAACAAAGAAGATGAAAGAAATCAATGTGGTCATTAAAATTAATGAGGTCAGCCAGATGCAGTGGTGCATGCCTGTAATCCCAGTAGCTTGGGAGGCTGAGGCAGGAGGATCAAAAGTTCAAAGCCAGCCTCAGCAATTTAGGGAGGCCCTAAGCAACTTAGCAAGTCCCTGTCTCAAAATTAAAAAATAGAAAGGGCTGGGGATGTGGTTCAGTGGTTAAGTGCCCCCTGTACCAGGCTCAATCCCTGGTACATAAAATAATTAATCATAATAAGAATAACAATCCTCTCTGGATGTTAACGTGGAAAGATCTCCAGGATCTAAAATTAATTCTAAAAGGCAAAAATGCAGAAGAGCATATCTGCAGAAAGAGAGAGGGAGCAATCCCTCCCTTTTTGTGTAAATTTTCTCAGCATACAAGAAACCTTTACGAACACCTCAATGGTTGCTTGAGGTAGGAGCTCAGTTATCTTGCAGTGGGATCATGGGCTATCTCTGCTTTCTTCTCTGCACTTTCCTGAACTTAAACATATGGAATACTATTTTTGAATAAGCTCTGGCAAGTCTTAATAAAGAAAAATTCTGTGAGCTTTAGTCTCCATGCATCTGTTCTAGCATGCTCCTAACGATATCAGATCACCCGGACCGATGAGAGCCAGTGTGCACACTGCAGCATCTTCCTCTTGCTGGGCCCAATTAAATATTATTGCCACTGCAGTGACGGGCACCATCGCTGCCAACATGGCCTAGGACTTTATTTCAGATGTCTTCAAGCTGGGCACCGTCAGCGAGGATGTCCAATTGCTTTCTGCCCTGTCTGATCATCTTCAGAGTCTGCTTGAACCCCAGCAAATACTTTCCACTTTTCCCAAGTTGGAGCCTAGAGTCAATTGATTCCAGAGACTTCTTGTCTTCTTTGCAGCCACCATCTTCCTGCCTTAGTTGTAGGATGGCCCCCAACCAGAAGTAGCCACCCTAGAATGTTAGTTAATAGCAGTAATAAAACAACCCAAACTCAGTTTGATGCATCTGCATGTTATTGAGCCCCCCTGGGCTCCTCCCGCTCACTACTTTGCTTGTTAAGCATTCACATCCCAACCACCTAACGAAGCATTCTAGATTTCTGTCAGAAATCAATGCCAAGTTCACCAACCATGGTTATCGGGGTCAATCTAATTCTGAATTGCAAAAACTGGGAAGATTTCACTTTCCAGACTGTGGGTTCTCTATGCTTCTCAGACCACTATCAACAGCTTTGCAACGACAGCAATCAGTTCTTCTAACACACTAGAATAATGGTTCTGAGATCTGGGGGTCTAAGATCCCTTTGAGAATCTGATGAAAGTTATCAACCACCCTCCCCAAATGCACATTGGTAGAAACATTTGTGTCCAACTCCAGAGAGCTTACTGACCTCTGTATCCCTTCCATGGGATCTAGGTTATCAATTTGTGTTCTTGGACAGTAGGGATGACAAAAATCACCTGGAGGCTTATTAATACACAGATCACTGGGCCCCAGGCCTGGAGTAACTGATTCAGTGTAGGCAAGACAGACTCCCAAACTGCCAGACCTAAGAATTTCCCAGGTTATTCTGGGCATGGGGCCTACACTCTGGGAAAAATTTGTTGAGAATATAATCCATCTAGTCCTGGAGATTTGAATGTATTTAAGAAACAGCAGCAAATCTTAATACTTTCCTTCTTCACTTGGATCTCAGTTCTTTCAGGCATCTGTCCCTTTACCTTCTGACCACTGTTCTCCACAACAGGGCAACAGTGAGGGTTACAATGCCACCTGGCCATTTTGAATTCTTCTTCCGATGTCCACAAACACCTAAGACAGCTTTTATTCTTATTTTCATCATTTTTTCCTAAGTTCCAGCTTGTTTTCTTCATTACCTGTCCTGCCACTTTTTCACATGCTACTTTTTGGTATTTATCTGAATGTTTAGGGGTAAGGGGACTCTCTGGCTAACCCCTCTCTGTCCTCAGTGGAAGTATTTTAACTGGAACTGCCGCCCCTTTGGAGTTGCCTTGTGCTCATTTCACCTTTCCTCTTGAGCTCTGCTCTTCCCACTTCTAGGGTGAGTGCACAGTTAATCTTCATGTTCTTGCTTTGGTGGTTGCAAACTGAGCAGTGGCCCTCACTGGTCCCCAGCTGTCCTGTGACTTCACCAAGCAGCTCCCTCTGGTGGCCAGAATTGATTCAGCACAGCAGTGCCTCCATGGCCTCCTTTCTCCTCTTGGAGGCAACGCTGCCCTTAAAGATGCCCAATTAAGAACGGGCTGTGGAGAATTGGAGGGAAATATCCAACTAAGGTGAATTCTCCATTAGGACCGGGTGTCCCTGTGACATTTTATAATCCACTTTAGAAAAGTGTCTCCACATCACATGATGCCCACATGAGGCTGTAAAATGCCTCAAGGGATACCTCAGAGCAAGGCCAGACCTGCCATGTTTCAGTAAGGCTGATGTTGGGAGGAAAAGCTTGTGCCTCTGAAAGGGCTCGTGGAGCCAAAAGCTCAGGCCAGCAGAGCCAGGCCACAGTCTGCGGGGTCAGTGGGTCTAAAGACACACCTGGCTCTTTCGTCATTAGGCCCAGTGTCAGTGTCCTATTGCTCCAGTGACAAAATACTACAATCAAGACAAATTCATTGTCTTATCATTCTGGAAGTGAGACACTAAAATGGAGATGTCAGCAGGGCCGTGTTCCCTCTGTGCACTTCGGGAAGCCTCGGTTTCCAGGCCTTCCCTACTTCTGGAGGTCCCTGTATCCCTTGGCTTGTAACCCGCTTCTTACCCAGTCTGACTCCTGCTCCTTCTCTGCCATTGGTCCCTACCTCCTTCTTACAAGGACCTTTACAGGGACCCTGAGTCCACATGGATAACTCAGGCTAATCTCCCCATCCTAGGACCCTTAATCCAATCACATCTTCCAGGTGCTTTTCACACATAAGTTGACCTTTTCACAGGATCAGGCAATAGGACCTAGGCATCTTAGGATGGGAATGGGACAGGCAATCTGCAGCTGACCATGAGGCCCTGAAGAGAAAATATTATGGCTTAGAAAAGACATAAAGTCTCCTTCATATGCAGGGCAATGACTCAGAGAATAAAACAGAAAATAATTTGAAGTATTGAGCTGGAATAGACCATCAGGACTCTGCGCATAACACAAGCATGTGGCCAACTGGCACAGGGAGGTTCATAATTTCCGAACATCACACAGATAGGTAATTCTAGAATTGAAAAGCATGACTTTCTGACAGAAACATACTTACCTCAATTAAGATGACCACTAGGCATCCTCTTCCCTTCAAACTTTGTTTCCCATTTTGAAAAATCTATTCTGTTGGGATTCCTTGGAGCTCAAGGGAGTACCCACCCCTGAATCTGCAGGCTTGGACCTCTGATCCCGCCAGGCCACACTGCATGTCCCCATTCAGAATCACTGAAGCTTCATTCCAAGAGACACACATCTGTGTCCTCTTGAGTGTTCTAATTATCTAATCTAATTCCCAGAAAAAAACTGACTGATAACAACTTGACTAATAGATCATGTATGCAGAGTGCCTTACCCTGTACAATGATTTCACACACGCCATCGTCCATCTCTGCAGGGATCAACAGCATTCCCCTCTAGAAATAAAGACAGGACCAAGAAGAGGTGGAAAGCCTTGCTCATCCCAATAGTTGAGTTAGCTTCTAATGAGCAACTGCTCCACATTCTGTGGTAGAATTGGGGACATGTGACAATGAATAAAGCAATTACAAGTCTTCAGAATCTCCTAATTCGATTGCAAGGATACATGCAGAGCCTCTTCTG
This sequence comes from Sciurus vulgaris, assembly GCF_902686455.1. Classification (NCBI taxonomy): domain Eukaryota; kingdom Metazoa; phylum Chordata; class Mammalia; order Rodentia; family Sciuridae; genus Sciurus; species Sciurus vulgaris. The sequence goes on along the minus strand of NC_136474.1, from coordinate 75,522,323 downwards.
TATCTAGACAGATAGACACACACATAAATATCCCCACCTGTTTCTCAGGAGAACCCTGACTCACATGGGGCTGTAGCATAAAATGTTCATAACACACCATCAATTTCCAGGCATGTTCACAGGAGGCAAAGACACAGAAGAACACCCCAGTAAAAGCATGAAGCAGTAGAGAATGGCCAGCTGGTATAGGGCGAAGGCAGAGGGAGCAGGATACACAGAGGGAAAGGGAGATGACAGCAACTGAGGGAAGAATCACGACGAGACCCCAAAACAGAAGGAAGCAACAAGAGGTGTGTTAGTCATTGCTGTGACCAGAACACCTGACAAGAACAACCCAGAGGAGGAAACACTTATTTTTGGCTCACGGTTTCAGAGTTCTAGTCCCCAGTCAGTAGGTCCATTGCCCAAGATGAGCAGAACGTGTGACAGAAGAGTATGGCAAAGGAAAGCTGCTGACCTCATAGTAACTAAGAAACAGAGTGAAAGGGAGATCCAGGGAGAAAAGATATAATCCTCAAGGGCACACCCCAAAGACCAGCTTCCTCCAGCCACGCTCCAGCTGCTACAGCAACCACCCAGCTAGTCCATTCAATTTAGGATGGACTGATCAGGTTACGGCTCTCTCAAGCCAATCATTCACCTCTGAACATTCCTACATTGAAGCAGGAGCTTTTGGGGGCCATCTCATATACAAATCAAAGCAACAAGCTCCTGTGCTAAGGAGAAAGCTGAGTTTTTGAGACCACAGAGTAGATGTGAGGCTGAAGAGAAGCAGATCCCCCCAAGAGCCTAGGAAACCTTTAAAAAGGGCTTAGTGCTGAGATGCAGTCCACGCCTGTAATCCCACTGGCTCAGGAGGCTGGGGCAGGAGGATGGCATGTTCAAAGCCAGCCTCAGCAACTTAGTAAGGTCCTAAGCAACTTAGCAGGACCCTGTCTCAAATTTTTAGAAAATAAAACAATGAAATAAAATAAAAAATAAAACTGGGGATGTAGCTCAGTGGTTAAGCACCCCTGGGTTCAATCTCTGGTACCTAGAAAACAAAAAGGGGGACAGTGACAAATTTGAGAAAGTGGCACATAAATGAAATGGTTAATTTTGGAAGATTTCTCTAGAATTAATGATTAATGCTTGGATGAGAGGTAACAGTTCACACAGAGAAAACATCTATATTGACAGAGAAATCAGAACACAGAAGCTAGATATCCCCAACTCTTGCAGATGTTATTCAAATTTAATGAATGTCGATTTCTCCAAGTTTTACATCATTGCAAAAACATTGCCTAAGAGGTTCAAGTTCTTTACAATATCTCTCTTATTGCTGTAGATTTTTTATTAAAAGAGAAATAACATCCGAATGAAAGGCTTAATATCTGCCCCACCCAAAACAGAGAAATAAACAAGTTATATTTTCTTGCACCTAAAAGCAGCTCCCACCCCAGCACCACCGTCCTTGCCTCTAGTTGATGAGCAATCTCTGTTTAATGTAAATTGAGAGCCTACCAGGCAAAAAGCCTAGTTCCAATTCTGTTCTCTGACAACTTCCGATACTTTTAGTGGTGCACAATTCATGTTAAAGATAAAAGTGAAAATATTAATTATTCCCACACATTATGCTCAGTACAGACCCTCCCACCATCCAGAATCAAATAAGCGGATGTGCATCCCATACTGAACTGCAGTGCTCAGAAAGCTGCTGTAAGGCAGCACAGCAGAGTGAAATGTGGTCTCTGTGTCTGCTCCAGGCTGCAGAGTCCTAAGAGCCCCTGCCCAGGATCACTTACTGGTCTCTTGAGGGAAGTGTGTGTGAAAGGACAGTTGTCAGGGGACATCTGTGCCCCTTACAGTGGGCCCTCTGAGCAGGTGTGAAGAGGTTATGTCACAGACACACCCAGACCATTCCCATCTCCTCAAGTAGCCATAGGATGGAGAAAAATTCTGTTCTCTCCATGACAACTGCTGCCCTCCAACTAGCAGAATTTAATCCAGTAGCTCCAGGATGGCTATGAACAGTGACTCCTTTAAGAATGGACCATTGTCAGAAGTGCATGGGTGGCCTCACCTTCACATTCTACCACGAGAGAGAGCTGAGAGCAAGCTGTGTTCAGAGCAGCAGAGGGGTCAGCACGTGAAACTGAACAGCCTACACCAGGAACCACAGCAACGTTGGAGCCAGGCCGGCCTGGCGCACCTTGCCCTTGCCACGGAGGCAGCAGCCCTACCTGTCGCTGCTCCCACAGCCCACCAGGAAGGCAATCCAGCAGTTCAACTGGTGGGCTATGCAGCTCGATGGTCCAAGTTTGAACCTTTGCTCCTGGTGTGTGAACTTGACCATAAGACTCCATTTGTCCTCGTGACCTGAAGTGCACAGCCTGCCCTCCAGCATTCAGTTAGCAGTCACCTTAACTGGCCTTGTGAAGCCGGGCAGGTCGCATGATTTTATCCACACACAGATGATGCCCATGTCATGGGCTGTCATGAGTTCTAAGAGAGATACCATACACTCCATACTCAGCACCGTGCTGTGATAAACACTCAACAGGCAACAGAAATGTTATCTCTATTTTGCCTTTTATCCTATCCTATTCTAATCATCTGGCATGTTTCTATTTTTCCCACAAGTTTCGTTCAACAAAAATGTGCCTTCCTCCAGTTTCGAGGGCTACATTTTATTAGCCATTAGGGTATATTTCAGAGCCTAGCACAGTAGAAAGCTCTCAGCTGGCAAGAAACAAATATGTGGTGAATTAATGAGTGATTGAAGTCAGTGGGGCTGACCAGCCTGCAAAAAGAAGACCAGCAGGAAATACCTGTTTCACAAATATAAAAGAAGTCCTCTTATTTGGAGCAGGAAATAGCTAACTCAGGGATGTCCAGAGAGAAACCAGGATTAGAGATGAAGAGTTACAAGGAAATTGGCTTGGAATCTGGATTAGAAAGAACTTTCTCAGGATTAGACAGGAGGAAGGGGAGGAGGGGCTCCCTTGGGAGTTCCCAGGACCACTTATCAGGAAGGGAGTCCTGTTGCCCTAGGTGCCAGAGACCCACACTGAGAACTAAGGAGCCTACAAGCAGGAACGACCTGCCAGGCAGGGTTTGGTGTTCACTGGTATGGTTTGCTACTTGCGGGGCTTTGGCAGAAAAGATCATGGACTCTGTCTTTTCCGTCTCAAATTTGAAACACACACACACACAGAAGAAAAGTCCAGAAGCTCTAGGAATGATCCACCCCCCCACCCTTCCCCGGCCAACACACACACATACCCCAATTTAATTGCAATTTTGTTTAATGATGCCTCTTGAGAAATGAGCAATAAGCCAAAAATGGGCCTGCCTGAGGAGACAGCAGGATGGTGCCCAGGCTGGAGAAAGCACTCCAGGAGTCCTTGGGAAAACACCTCCCTCGGGTGCTGCCACGGCAGTGCTACCCGCTCCGTGCTGGAACTGCCCCAGGAGCCGGAGAAAGCCAGCCACCAAGGACGTCTACCCAGACAGATAAGTGATTGTCGAGGAATTCTGGACGCCCCCACTAACGTGAGGCTGGTTGGCTCCAGGGCAGTGGTCAGGGTGACCAGCTGCCCAGGGCTCTGCTCCGCCCACCTCCAGGGCAGAGCTTTCTAGGCTACCTCAGTGCTAATCATAGCCAGGGCCCTGTCACACTTCCTTTCTCACCAGCGGGGATCAGAGCCGCTGCTGTGTCACACTGTGCTGGCTACAGCTGATTCAGGACTCGGGCTTCTCTGTTGGCTCAGGCAAAGCCACCCAGCACCAGCACCTGAGGACCCAGGGGACTCAGCGCGCCCACAGCACCGCTGCTCGCCGCTTGCTTTGCTGCGGTTGGCATCCGGGGTTCCCCCACACCCTTTTTTTTTTTTTTTTCTTTGCCCTTTTGTCCCTGGACCCTCTTTCTTCCTCGCTCTTCTGCACTCTTCATCTTTAGACAATCCCAACTCCCCTCCCTGTGCCTCAGGCCTGGAGACAGCATGTCTCTTGGTAACACGTTGACCCGAAGAGGTGGCTGGCTTCACTTGCAGTATCACACTTTAAAGAAACCAATGCTGCGCCTGCAGGCACCGTGCGGGTCTATACGGCGTGTGTCAGTGTGTGTGTGTCATCTTCCCTAAATTCTGCTCCAATCCATAGCTCTCGCTTAACAGAGTCATTTTTACCCTTTCATACAGAATCTCTAGAAATGGCCATTACTCTAGAAATGGCTATTCTCTCTCTCCAGAATAGTTTCTGAAACCCAGCACCCCACCTGGCAGCTGAAGCCTGGGCCTCTCACCCCCTAGGGGACTTCAGAGCTGCAGTTATCACTTCCCCCTCCTGAATCATCTGTCTCTCTTCTTGATTCTTCCTATCAATATATAAGCACGTTTTAGGGATTTTTCCCATCCAAAAAATTATACATCCTGGACCCCACATCTGCTGTGAGCTACCAACCCCTGCCAAACTTCACAGACAACTCTCAGGAGCATGGTGTGCTGACCTCCTCCATGTGCTCACCTCCCACGCACTCATCCACCCACTCCCCTCTGACTCCCTCCCCTCCACATGGTTGAAATTGCCTTCCCCAAATCACAGTGGCCTGCATGCCACCAATGTCGAGGTGTCTTCCTCCCCCGTCTTGCAGTGGATAGGGAAACTCTTTTCTAAAAACTCTTTCCTCTCTTGTTCCCAAGTTTTCTTCATTTTCTGTATAGCTCTGGCCATTTCTTCTCTCTCCCATTTTCTGGGTCCTCCTCCATCCATCTTCTGAACCCAGGAGCCTTCCAAAGCACAGTCTCAGGCCTTCCCCTAATCTAAGGGGATCTTCTCCTCTCACACCTTGAATTACATCCTATATTGACTTTTCTTTTGTACTTTGAAGATTTAATAAGCAAAACTACACTGCAGGTATATGTACATAGGTCTACACATATACGGATACATATGTAGAATAAAATAGTATTATTTCCTTATTTTGGTGGAGAACATGGACCTATCAGCGGTTTGCCTTCTACAATTGTCAAACAAATGAATGACCAGCTAGGATATTAGATGACAAAGGGAAGAGAAATGACCTTCCAACAGCAAAGGATTGCTATATACCTTGGAGACTGCTTCTGAGATACCCAGAGAAATGACTTTTTGAAAAATGGTCACCATTTTATACTTTGGACTTTTAAGTAGAGACCTACAGCTCTGATCTCTTCACTAAGCCCCACTTGGATATTCAATAGGTACCTCAAAATTCTCACACCTAAACTGTGATTTTCAAAACTTCTTTCCAAGTCTCTTCTTCCTATGTCCTCCAACAGAAAATAGCAGCTCCACTCACCTCAATACTTGGGGCACAAACCTATGACTCCCTTTCCCTTACCCCCACCCATATCTAACCTATCCTAGGTCCTCTTTGTTTAGACCTGCAAATACCTACTCTCACAGATGCACTGCCTCCACCCTGGCCTGAGCTCCTTCTCCAAGAAGACAACTTCAATACTCACAGCCTAGTTCCTTGTTCCATCTTGTCAGACTTGAAGCCACTCTTCACACAGCAAATCAGAGGGATGTTTGCACCGCATGTATCTAAACAGTGACTTCTCTGTTGGCAACTCTCTGGTACTTTCCATTACTCCTAGAACAGTACCCAACATGGAGTAAAGAGTTATTGGACAAATGATAAACCAATATTCAGCTAGGTTCACTTGGCCAAAGCACAAGAATGATGATTTCAAGTTGCCTAAGGGAGTTGCTCTTGCTATTTTTTGCACACTATTCAGGTTTGATCATTATTTGTTGGATAAATAGTAACTGCCATTTGTGAAATGTGTCCAGTAAACTGTGAAGCTGGGTTAATGCACCAACATGACCATATGGCCTGTGTGTCAGAGCTGGGGTTTAAGCACAGGGTTGTCAGACTCCATAGCACATGCGTTCTCTCCACCCAGTTCTATTAGTGATGGAACAAGGGTTTTTGAGGGCCAATTAAGCAAGGCACTAGAGGATAGAAGAGATATTGTCCTTTGCTTCAAGTGTGTTCCATTCTGAAGATCATTCTCTCCAAAAAAAAAGAACAGGTGAACGAATGACCAAAAGAACAAAGTCAATCAACTAACAATGTTTAATGGCCTGCTATAAGCCAAGTGCCATGTACAACACCAGATAGAGTGAATATACCTGAGTCCCTGTCCTTGAGAAGCTCTACTAACTAGACACTCCATAAGTTCCTCTTGGCTTACATATTTCTCCTACATAAATGATTTCTACCTCTTCACATCTTCAAATAAAATAATAATAATAAATAATTTCAACAGCATTAAATTATGTTGTTCACATAAAGTATCTAAACATGAGACTCCTACTGAAAATATGTGTTTCCTCTGCCCAAATCACCATTGGTTCCCTTGGTTCCCAATCAGGGACTGCCTTAAACCTAAGAGGAAGAATCAGACCCAAGGACTGAGGCTGTTCCCCTAGCATGCCACTGTCTGGAGGTGGCACGGCCTTCTTGTCCTCTCACACCTGCTTCTAGAGAAGGCCCATTCAGCACCATTACAAAGGGGCAGCTCTGGGAATCCAGAACATGCTGATATTCCAGGTGAGGTCTCAGGAGTAGCCTCTGATTTGGGCCCAAGTGAGTGGCTCAGACTCAAACCTAGAGGTGAGTTGACATTGTTCCAGGTGACAGGAAGTGAGAACCATACTCTCTTTTGTGGTTAGTGGGATAGGAGGAATCATGAGGAAGTTGTCAAGGATATATAAGGTGTCAGATATAAGGTGCTTTATAAACTTTAAAGCCCTGTGCCAAGACATTACCACCATTTGCTTAAAGTATACCCTTAAATTTACCCCTGTGGGTTAAGGTCACCTCTTCAATTACTCCTCTGGAAAACAATTATTTCAGGAGAAAAAGCACTTAAACTTCTGGTTTTCAACAGCATGTTTCCTGGAGGAGTTATTTGGTTTTTGTTCTTCACTTTTTAATTGAGGTAAATTCACATAACAAAAAATTTGACCCGTTTAAAATGTATAATCCAGGAGCATTCTGTATATTCAGTGTTCTGCAAGTATTTTCATCACTTTGAAATAAAACCCTATATCCCTGAAGCAATTTCTCTCCACTCTTCCTCCCCCAACCCTTGACAACCACCAGACTGCTTTCTGTCTCTATAGATTTGTCTGTTCTGGATGTTTCACACAAATGGAATCATTCAGTATGTAACCATTTGGCTTCTTTCACTTAGCACAATGCTTTTGAAGTTCATCCACATTATAGCATGAATACATAAACAATATCAGTATTTCATTCATTTTCATAGCTAAATAATGTTCCATTGTATGGTAGCACAATTTGGTTAGCCATTCATTTGTTGATGGATATATATAAGAATTTATTGAGGGCCTAGGAATGAAATTGCTGGGGCATATGGTTATTCTGTGTTTAACTTTTTGAGGATCGGAAGGAGTTTACTAATCCTTTAGTGGGGGGTGGGAATATGGGGTACAGGGCCAGGGTTACTGTTGTAGGTAAGAAGAAGAGACAAGCCACAAAGTGCTAGAAAGGATGGAAATCAGTGCTGTCCTGAGTAGAATTCCAGGATTTGGAAAAAAAGAAGGGAGGTGTCCTGAAGGGCACCAAAGAGAGGGAACAAAAGCAAAGTGTCCATGCCACATGGGAGATGTTGACCAGAACATGAATGAGTGGAACTCAGAGGAGGGAGGAGGCAAAATAAATCCTAGCTCCAAGCAAATTGTCCATGAGCTGTGACGAATTCTTTCAAGTTGGAGACTCTAAACTTATTTGTTCGGGGATGTTTGAAATGCCCAGACCCACTGGCTCTGCATTGGCTGGAGTTGCTTGTGTTTGTAACTTCATGCTGTGAACTCCCCTGTACTCATTTAATTGGTCAGGTACTTTGGCCTTAGCTTTACAACTCCTTCCTAATTTTTTTTAAACAGCTGAGACCCTAACCATTTGTTTTCTCTTTGCCATCTCCACTGTCTGATACAGTGCTTCCCAGAGCAGATCCTGAATAAATGCAAGTTGCTTGCTTGCTCTCTAAATTTCCAATCAATAAGAAGCATCTGTTTAGTACTGAGGTAAGCTGTGAACTGCTTGCTGCCAATTTGAGCGTCTGCAACTAAACTATGCAACCTGCCCCTGCCATTGTTGCCAAAAGCTTTGAGGTTGTGCCTCGTAAGCCTTTGTCAAGCACTTTTGCACTTAATATGAGCCTATTGGGACAGCCCATCCCGCACAGTCGGAAGGACGATGGAGATTATGGCAGAGACACTTGGAACGAGCTTTGGTCTTCTATTTCACGTGCACAGGATTTGGGCATCATAACTTCCTGCTTTCATCTTCCACACACTAGTGTGTATGGGCCTGAAAACACAGATTCAAGTTTGACATTCTTGTAACATGTCCAAATTAGCATATGCCATTAGCTTTTAATCATCCCATGAAAACAACAAATGTTTATAATGAATTATTGATGCAGTAGACTGATTAAAGAGGCCCATAAGTTCCCAGATTGAAAGTTTAGGACTAATGAGGCTTAGAGCAAACATTTCACCAGAAAATGGCCCAATCTAAAAATAGGGGGGTGGGGCAGGGAATCAGGAAATGTTTAAAAGATTTCATCAATGATCCATCCACTGTGAATCTTTAAGAGCTGCGTTGAGCAGTTGGGGATAGAGACACTTCCAAACTCTGAGTCCAACACCTGTGCAGGAGTGTTCACAGTCATCAGAGTCAAAACAGCAAGGGACACTCATCCACCTACCACAACTGGGAGTGACCTTTGAAACACACTCTAAGGAAAGGAAGTGACAAAATTACAAATGCACACCTTTAATCCTATGATTTAAGGAATCCATTCTGTAAGTGTGCTCTCATATGCATGCTGTGACATATGTACAGGTAGGCATTTCAATATTGTTTATAAAAGAAAAAAATCGGAAGCACCCTACATGTCCTTCCTCAATGCAGTGGTCTTGGGCTTAGCCCCCATAGTCAGAGGCATTGCTGGCCAATGTCCAAACTCCTTGGGCAAGTGACTGAGCTTCTCACAAGTCGAGGTTGCCCTAACTTCTCAGCCTCATCCCCTAACTCTCTCCCCACCAACTCCACCCTGCATGGGAACCTTGAACTCCTGCAGTAACAAGACTCTAGGGCGGCTCCCCTGGTACCTGGGTGACTAGATAAGTATCTGTGGTTCAGTGAACTGTGAGGAAAGGAAGACTTGGGCGGTCTTCGCCAGTCATCTCCTATTAGTTCAGAAATACTAATCAGTATTTCAACACAAGGACTTGCTACCTTATAAACCCAGAGGCCCTGGATCAATGGGGAGGAGGCAGCTTGGGGTTATTTCATGATTTCAGAACCTACTTATTCTTTGAGATGGACCAGAACTCAAAAAAAAAAAAAAAAAAAAAAAAAAAAAAAAAAAAAAATCTTATCAAGAGAGCTTCTCATAGTTATTTTTCCAAGATGTGATTTTAAGCTCCAAAGACCCTGAATCCCATATGTGAAAACTGAGATGAAGAAACCCAGGGGGGAAAAAAAAAATCAGCCACATTTTAAGGGATATCTGAAGCTGAAGCAGCTGTTCCCACTTGCCACAAGCAGAGTGACTGAACAGTGAGCTGGTTCTCCCCACTCCTCACTGGGTACAGTACATTCTCCAAGAGACAAGCGACAGTAAAAAGCCCCAACCTGTGCAGTAGCCACTAACGCTGGAGTGGCTTCAGTAGCATCAGCATCCTGGCCAGGTAAACACCTGAAACCTACTCTGTGGAGGGCCAGTCCTGCCTGACTGGCTAGTGACAACAGTTTAGTTGATTTATTTATGAAAAGCCCATATGAATGTACTCCCTAAATCACTGCTAGCTACTCCAAGGTTGCAGTTTTAATGTTATCACTGCTCATTCAGCCAGAGAGACAGAAAGACTTCCCCATAACTCACAAAGCTCCCAATCCCCCGAGATTCATCGCGTTTTGATTCACGGCACTTCACTCCAGAAGAGAACAAAGGCGTCGTTGCAGCGGTTCATTGTTGATTTGCTCATTCTCTCATTTGTTGATTACACCTTACTGAGCATCCTCCACACCCAAACCCTGTGCCAGGCATTATGAGACAAACAAAAATTTAAAAGGCAAGACTGTTGCATTCAAGCAACTCTTGAAGTCCACCAGGGACATAACTTGTCCCAACTGGTGGCAGGGCTTGGGACTACTAAAGTTTTGCATGGTTTTAAAAACTGCCAAGGGGGGCTGGGGAGATAGCTCAGTCAGTAGAGTGCTTGCCTTGTAAGCACATGGTCCTGAGTTCGATCCCCAGCACCAAAAAAAAAAAAAAAAACTGCCAAGGGGTTTTTGAGAGTTCTCTCATGACCAAGTCCTTGTATAAAATCTTTGTGAAAGATGGCATTTGGACAAAGCTATGAAAGAAATGTGAGATTTTTCCAGCATAGGATGTTAGAAGTTTCCAGGGTCAAGAAAGTGGCTCAAATAAGCATATGTTCATAATGAAAAGGTCCACAGATTGGGAAACCAATGATCTGGGATCTTGTTTCATAGCTGCCCCTTATAGGTACATGACCGTGAGCAATTTCCTGCACATCAACATCCTTGTCTAGAAACTGAAGGGTGAAGCAGATCATCTGTAGATTCCATTCAGTTCTGGCATTCTGTGTGGTCCCTGAACCTCCAGATTAGGAAGTGAGGTGCCAAAAAGAAAGACAAGGAGTTAGTCAACACTCAACTGCATGCCTCCATTCTGAGAGCCGCCACCGAAGAGCAGTAATACAGGGGTACATCAGTGGTGCACACACTTCAAGGCTCACCCAGTAAGACAACAGCACAGGTGAAGTGACAGGGGTGGGGGGTAGAATGGAAAAGATCAACTGATTTAAGCAGATCTCAAATAATTTGGCAGAAATCTTTTAAAAGTTGGTGTCTCAACTCCAGCAATGCAGAGGCAGAAACAGGACCCTTGAGATGGCTTTGGGGTTTTGCATTGTCTTACTTGTCCTAAACCAACAGGACCGTCCTGCTACGATGAAGGAGGGAGAAGGGGAAAACTTAACTCTGCACTGTTCCCCAAGAGCTCCAGGTGAGACACATTATAGAGAAGTCACAATCACAGCCCCTGAATACCATAGCAGAAGTGGAGAGGAGACTAGCCAGGGGAGAGAAGAAAATAAGGCTAAGCATGAGAGAAAAAGAAGTGCTAAAAGAACTTCCCTCATTGGAAGAAAGTACAAACCTCTAGCAATGAGCCCTGTCCCCATTTAAGAGCAGAGTCCTCAAACCCAAAAAACTAGCCAGACATGATTGTGCATGCCTGTAATCCTAGGGGCTAAGGCAGGAGGATCTCAAGTTCAAAATCAGCAGTTTAGTGAGGCCTTAAGCAATTTAGTAAGGCCCTGTCTCAAATAAAGAAAGAAAGAAAGGAAGGAAGGAAGGAAGGAAGGAAGGAAGGAAGGAAGGAAGGAAGGAAGGAAGGAAGGAAAAGAAAAACTGGTTAGTTCTTTTTTGGTAGCAGAATTATTTCTGGATCTTCACATAATATGCAAGGAATTGTATGACAATCTGCCAAGAGTCTTCCACCACAACCCATCACCTGCTCATCTTCCCAAGCCTGCCTTCCAGACTGCATCTGTAAGACCCGAGCAGTTATCAAAGAGGTAGCCATAAGTCCTCATGGAGACAAGCTGACTTATTATTAGCACAAGTCACAAACAGTTATACTTAGGCAGAAGTGTCTAAGCAGAGGGTCTCCTTTTTCTTGGAGGTGCACAATTTGCTAGTGAAGATCATCTGCACATTAAATTTACAGGAAACCACCCAAATGAAAAATGTCTGATTCGGAGAGACAAAGGGAAGAAGGGAGTGTCAAAGAAGCCAATTTGTTTTTCTTGATACCCAGATGTCAGATAAACAATAATGTTGACCTAAATCAGTTCTCTTTCTCTTGAAAACATATTTATTCACATCCAAGCATGTTTCCTGCTCACTTAGATCTGGGTTACAAGGACTGGCAGGGTAGCCCTGCTTTGGACCAGTGTCAGATGCAGCCTCAGCGTCCAGTCTCTGAGAAGCTGTCTATCCAATGACACACTTAATTTTTAAAATGTTTAAAACTCTTAGTATATAATTTTACTTTGTTTTCCTCCTCCTAACATTATCTCATAATGTTTTCTCCGTAAGCATCTGAATAATCACCTTTATAATGTCACTAAGCATCCGTCATGTGGATTCTTCATATGTACCAAACTGTTCCCTTTGTTTGAACATTTAGATTGCTTGCTCTTTTTTTTTTTTTTTAATCAAAAATACAATGTAACACTGTGAAGTCTGGATACTAGATGAATAAAAATCACCTCACACCAAGCATGGGAGAAAAATCTCCCAGTGCCTCCCACTCAGCCATGAAACTCCTCCCTGGGAGATCTAACAATTAGCATTTAATTTAGTACCTACTAAGTGCACAAGAGAACATTTCTAAACTTCTATGGTTGAGTTTATTAAGCAAAAAAATAATATGAAGTAAGACCCTATTTTTAATTTTCTCATCTTTAAACCTTTGTGTATAATGGATTTGAGAACCAAAATCCTTCTCAGGGAATGAGAGGTTGCTGTGTTTCTTAATATTTTCATCTTAGTTGCAACATAGCGAGCAATAATCAGAATACCATCCATTGCTCTTCGCATGTGTGTATTTTTTCATTTTAAAGACAACCTTGAAAACATGAGAAAACTTATTAAAACTTAAAATTGACAAAATTGCAATCCTGAATTCTCAAATGCATCAAAGCAAATGAACCTGCTGCATGTAGATAGCGTTAGAAGGCAATCAAGGAAAGCCGAGCAAAATAGAGGACCTAGATAAAAAGGGGTTAGCAGCAAGCACGGGATTCAAAAATGACATCACAGTGGCCAAAGAAACTGCAGATTTTTCGTCTTAACAGATGAAACTGCAAACAGGCAGATAAATGAGAAAGCCTTTGCAAAGAAGTACTAGCAGCCTCCGGAAGCTTTGTTCCGGAGGAAAAATCCAACTCCCCAGCAATGCCAAGAGTCGAGTCTAGCCCACCATTAGCCCTCTTGATGCTTTTACTCCAACCCACTCCATCCCTGGCCTCCTGCCTCCTGAGCCTCTGCTTACCTAGTTCCCTCCACTACGAAGCCTCTGCCCTTCCTCCTTAACATGCTGCAAAAATCTTGCTCACCCCTTAAACTCCCCCAGCCCTATTCTAAAGCTGTTCTCCTGTGAACCGTCCCAAGCCTTCCCAGTCAGAAGCCACCTCTCCAGCCAATGCTCAGTGCTGAGTCTCTTCCTGCCTGCCACCGCATTCTGCCAGGCTTTGCCTCTCCTCACACTGGGACGGCTTTCTTGTCTCTGTTGCTCACAGTCCTGGACACAGCGCCCACTCATAGTCATCTTCCAATAAATGTTCACTGATTTCTTAAACCAAGAACCAAACAAAATCATTATCTCATTGAGGAGAAAGTTGAAGCATGGAATCCAAAAAGCCTTCATCCGTTAAGAGGAAGGCAAAGTACTGGGAAGGATGGTGGGGCAGGGCCTGTGAACCCAGCCTACAGATACGGAGGAAATTACTGGGAAGTTGATCCTTCATCAGGATAAGGAAACCGGGAGTTGGACCCTCTGCCTTACCTCTTAGCTCCCCACTGGTTGCACTCTCTCCCTGGGAACAAACCCTTCATCTCCTCTTGATCAAGATAACAGAAAACCACCAGGCTTAGGTAGTAATAACTCTGGAAATTTCTGATAAGAAATTTGTAGTTGAAGTTTTTTTTTTTTCCCCCCTCATTTTTTTTCCTGTTTCTTTTCCCACATCACAGAATAAATTCAGAGGGGAGAATATTCAAGCTTCAGACTCATATCTACTGTATCTCAAGAACATGCTTTTAACAGCAGTGGAGGAAAGAGGGGAGAGACAGAAATTGAAACAATAGAGGGTCCAGGTTCCCTGAGGCTGCCTGCTCCTCTTTGTGAGCGGCACCCGGCTCACTGGTGTGCATGCTGGGAGGTGCCAGGGCAAACAGGTGCTGGGTGTGAGGGTGGGAAAGGGCTCCTGCCAACCCCCACCACCTGAGCCCTCCGCTTTTCAAAGGTCAGAGGAGCTCAGTGCTCCCCCCTCCCCATGTTAGAGACCTCATGCTCCCCCCCTCTTCTCCAGCACTTTTTGAGAAACACCTGAGTTGAATTTGCATTGCTTGGTGGGTTCCCTGCAGCCACTCCCAACCCCCGTCCCTGCACCCCTGCAAATCTTTCCCCTGCTCAAACCCCCAGCCAACCCCTCCCTTCATCTTTGAAAGACAATGACCTTGCTTCCATTCACACTCCTGAGTCCAAGGTCAGCCCACAGAACTCCCAGAATTCTCTCCCACCCCTCGAGAACTTCTAGCACCTGTCATTTCCATCTCTCCACTCTCGGAGGAAGGAGCCTGGGGGAGGGGGTACTCCCTGCTTCCCCTCCCCTTCCTCATCTTCTCCCTCCTTCCCGATTCCTTGGTTCTTCCATGGACGTCTGAAGTTTTCTGAGTTTTGTTTTTTACATGTGCTCTTTGGTTGTTACATGATATAATTAATCATTCATTTATACAGAAAATTTATTTTGACTGATCTATTTCGTCTTTTCCAACTTTCACTTTCTCTTGACAAAGGTCCATTTTATATGATAGCATGCACTTAGAGCTATTACAAAGCAGCTAGGGACCAGGTCTCTTGCCCTACCACTTTTTAGAATCAATGATTTCGCAGGGATTTTAAGAACAAATAAACAAAAGTTATAATTTCCCTCTTTCTGCATATCACCACTGTGACATTTGCAGTTCTCCCCAGTGTTTTTCCATATTCTGAATAAATTCACTAAAATCGATCAAACACTGCCAGATTTTCAAACTTGTTCAGAGGGAAATAAAGTCCACATCCCTCAAACCTCTTACAATTTAATGTGTTTCACTTAGCTCTTACTCTTTTTTTCACATTCTGATACATATAACCAGACATTTTCTACTTGAAGACAAGACTGTTCTCTTTCTCCTGTTTTTTTTTTTTAAATCATCAATTTGTCGTCCCTCTTACTTTAGTTTTCAGATAAAACTAAAATTTCCAGTGAATACCCCATTGCAGTTTCTTTCAGCCCTCTAGAATGCAGTAAAGTCATTTCACATGGTTCATTACCTCAAAATGTTATATTTTAAAAACTGCAATTTTCTTAATTGGTTCAAAAGCTGTGTGACTTGTTTCACTTGGTAAATCACAACACACACATTTTTAATCAAGGAAGAAAATACTTTAAAGACGTGCCAACTAGAAAAGGCAGCAAAATTTTAAAAAAGTAAATACTAAATCTTCTTCACAAAAAAAATTGGCAGTTAATATGGATAAAAAAAATGAGAAATGTGGGGGGGAAAATCAAGATAAAGAAGGCATTCCGACTGATGAAACAGAAAGCCTATTCTTACACAGTCTATTTTCCAAAGAAGTTGTTTTGTTATGAATTTTTAAGTACTACAAATATATATTTCATGTAGACTATAGGTGCCAATGTTAAAATGTCAAAATCTTGCATGCTAGGTATATTAAAGAAACATTGTAATAGCATACTATTCACAAAATTATAAGTTTGAGCAGATATTGTAACTATCATGATTAATTGGTACTTGAAGTCATGATGAATCCACAAATTAAAAATTCATTTCATAAATATTTTGTTTGATTGAAAATACCAGTCTTGTATGTTCTAAATGACATAAAAAAAAAAACTTTAAGATTAGCAGTTTAATGTAGTCTATACACCTTTAGCTGCCATAAAAACAACAATGAAACCCACAGAAAATGTGAAGGTTGGTAGACAGTAGCCTATGATTCTCCTATGTTTACATTATAAGAAACTATAAGAGACTATAGTCTATCTACCAATTAATACAGAATTCTCCATATACTCAAATCTCCTTGCCTTGGCCACTTAACTGGGCTTTCTCCCTGGCTTTCTGAACCCACATTGTGTGCTGTGTGTCTTTGCCTTCTTGGTGTCTTTTGCTTTTTGCACAGGGGAACCACATTCTGAAACTTTTTTTTCTGCTTAAGGAACACTCGAAACTTCTGGCACCTATCTCTGGGCTTCATGTTCAGGAGAGGGGTTATTTTCTTCACATTCTTCAAGGGACTTTGGGAATTCCTTAATCTCTGCTGAGCAGGTGGCCCACTGCAAGGGTTATAGCCATCTAAAAACACTTAAACCCCTGCTGCTTATGGGTTGCCTTATAGAATATGGAAGGGCCCCAGATAAGGGTCTTGGAGGCCAACTCCAAAGTTACTGTTATCTTTATCTGAATTACTGAAAACTCTTCAAAAGGACCTTCCCACTCTCACATCTCCATCCTGTGGGTTTTCAGAGTCTGGATCATAGACTCGGATTGATTGCCAGTAAATCTGGTAAGAGTAAAGCTCATTTAGTGTTTCATACAACAGGTCAGGGCAAAACCACGAAGTCTTGACACAAGGTAATATAAAGTTGAGATCTATATTATTTTTCTGCTCCCCATGGCAGATGCCATTCTTGGCTTGTTTCAGTTCGAGGATCCTCTCTTTTGCATCTAGATACTCCATTGGTCGACATAATACTAGTATTCTGATTCGCCTTTCTTCAAGTTAGTATCAGAGGGAATTCCTGTGTTACCAATACAACATTCTCCAGAAGTTGAATATCAGGATGGTCTTTTGGAACATTCCAAGAATTTCTTTGAACGCTAAGAGAGTATTTGACTAGGCAACTTTGAGGTCTATCTAGGAAGTTACTAGTTTAAAGTTACTAATCTAGTTTTCATTGGAGACTCAAGACATTGCTAAAGAAGTCACGGATTCTTGGATCTTATTTCTTTTGAGCAACAACAGCTTTGACCACCAGATTTAAACCACGGTAGTCTTCACAGGCATTTAAGCTTGGCAACGAGTTCATGGGAACAGGCCAAATCTGCTGCACTACTCAATTGGGTTTGATTGCTTCTATTTTTGCCAGCAAATCTTCATGCAGAGAAACAGAAACATTCAAATCAGCAAATATATGCATGAGTTAGCCCTCTGAAACAACAGAGAGCTGTGACATGAGCCCGTGGCACACCTTCCTTGCAGCCTTGGGATCCTCTGAGATAATCGAGGGACTGTGCTAGTTACTTCCTCCTGTTACCCTCAGTTTACCTCAGTTGCCACCCCAGAAGTTCAAGTTCTTCAGTAAAGACCCCTCCGCATGATTCCAACATCTCTAACCACCATGACTTCGTTTAACATGTGGTGGGACCACTGATCTGCTAAATGACTTTGGGGCACAAGCTTGGGCTGTGTTATAACTATGAGAGTTAATTAACTGCATTTTTGGACCAAAGTTCCATTTCTCACAGGAGATATTCAATTGCCAATGATGTAAGCAAAGCTACAGTTGAACTTTTTGTTGCTTTGGCTCCTTGAAGTCACCACTGCTGAAGTTTATGACCTCACCATCTTTCTCTCTTCTTTTTCTTGCCAAAGTGAGGTCCAAGTGGGGTCCAAGCACTTAAAAAAAAAAAAAATGTAAAGTAGCTACCTCACCAAATCAGGATGCAGTATCTCTTTTAGAATCTGGCCCTGGCTTGGGATATTGGCTGAAGCCTCAGTGGTACAAGAAGTACTGAGCCAAGAGACCCAGAGGCTTTGCTTCTGTGGCTGTGCTGCTTCTGTAATTTTCTCATTTAAATTTTTTTTTTAAAAAAAACCTCTTCTCCCAGTTCCTCTACGTGTCCCTTTCCTTGACTACTAATCATCTTGGAAAATAATAATGCTAGTAATCCCCCATTGTCTTGTCAATTGTCTGTTTTATTCTATCCTCCTTCCTCCAGTAAATAAAAACTACATTCTCAAAGGTTTTGATTTGCTTGCTGTGGATTGCCAAAACCCAGTGAGCTCTCTTTAAAACACATGACTCATGGCTGGGGATATAGTTCAGTTGGTAAAGTGCTTGCCTCATGTGTACAAGGCCCTGGGTTCAATCCCCAGCACCACAAAAAAGAAAAAAGAAATCTAAAACACGTGACTCTGCAACTTTAGAACTATGCTAGTTACTTCCTCCTCAAAATTCCCTCCTCCCTGTTCTCAGGAGACCCCTGTCACTACCTTGTATTCTGACCCCCACTTCTTCCTTTAAGAGTATTCCTGAATGATCTGTCTTCATTTTTTTCTCTTTCAATGTTCTCTTCTCTATGCACACTCTATAACCTCACAATTTCCACCATCTTCTTTATAAAAGTATCCCTGAAATCTACATCAGTGTGGTGTTTTACAAATACCCAGGAGCAACAGTAGGCAAATGCAATAAGGAGGATAAATAGAGAGGCAGGTAATTCCCAGGGGGACTCTTCCATCAATCAATCCAGGTGCAAGGCAATGAGAAGAAAATTAGGTGAACCACAATGAGAAACCACTTTGCACCCATTAGGAAGGTTATTATAAAAATAACTTTTAAAAAACTGGGAATAAAAGTGTCGATGGAGATGTAGAGAAACTGGAACTCTTGTGCACTAAGGATGGAATGGAAATGACATCCCTGCTGTGGAAAATAGTGGGATGTTTCCTCAAAAGTCAAGATAGGCATTATCATAGGATCCAGCAATTTCACATCAGGAGGCATCGATCTATGGGTTGAGTAATGGGAATGGAAAAACAAACCCCAAGTGTTGGGGGCTGTGCCATGTTGGCAGCGCCAGGATGGCGCCTTATCACATCGACAGCGAGGAGGTTAATAGACATAAGCACACTCAGGTGATTTTCTCGTCCACGCACACAACGTATGCACATGTGGTTCTCGAGCACTAATTGCCTGCTCCGAGCATCTCGCCTAATCTTTGCGTAAGAGGCGTGGCCCTGCACTCCGCGTCCCTGAGGTGATATAAGCGTAGGCGGAGCGAGACAGACACAGCAGCCATTAGAAGCAGCCAGAAGGAAAAACACGGACAGTAGCCATTAGCAACAGAAAAGCAGTAGCAGAAGACACGCCACAGCAGCCATTAGCAAAAAAGCCAGAAGAAAGAACACAGCAGCGAGTAGGGGCAGCGGCGGAAGGCAGATCGCGGATCGGAGAACTGAGACGCATCACTAGGGCACCTTAGGTGGACGTATGCAGGACTTTAAGGCGTAGCAAGTTTCTCTCTTAAGCAAAGTCTCTCTCTCTCCTCTCAAAGCAAGTAAACCTCATTTCCTCTATCCTCTATAAACAAGAAAGCAGTGCACCAAAGAGAAAGATAGAAGTGCCTCAGTTTCCACTCCACCACCCATAAGACCCGTGCAAGTTGTTGCTGCAGGCGGTGACAAATATCCATGGATTTTGGAACTGCAAAGAGCCAGCGACGCCCAAGGACTTGAGCCCTCTGCCACACCAATAGTGAGGAAGAGTGACTAAATGAGAATTAAAGGGAGCACTCAGTGACAAAGCCGGGAAACCAAGACTGAACACTTACCTGAAGACCATGGGAAGGTTTTCTAGCAGCTAATGGTTAACCATGTTAAATGCCTAACCAATAGGTTACAGGGAATACTCCTGAATTTGTCATGGAGTTTGGCAATGTGGATGTCATGAGTGACTCTGGCAGGAGCACTTTGAAATAACAGTAGAGATAAAAATGTGATTGGAGTTAGCTGAAGAGAAGCAGTGACCAGAGGTCCTGTCATGTTCTCCTCCCTGCTGTGCTGTGGCATCCACTCAATGCCCAGTGGCCCCTGCCTGGACTTGTGTAAGTTTCAGCCTTTAACCGATGCTGTCATGAACCTGCAGGCCTCTGCAGTAGGGTGGTCCGAGGGAAGCCACACATCCCTGTTCTGCTCTGCCCTAACCACCGGTGACACTGAGTAACTATGTTGTAGGTGTGGAACCGAACTCACCGAAGCTTGGGAGCTAATCGGGGAACAATGAAGCTGGATGTCCTATTCACCAGGCCCGAGGGAAAACACTAAAAATTTAAACTCTTTGTAAGAAGAGTCCCTCATGGGCACCCTCAATTTCCAATCTGTCTCTGTTGTCCAGATATTTCTTCTCTCTCCTCTCCCAGTGAGCTATCACAGGGTTGGTCTTACCCCAAGATTCGTCCTCTGCCACCACCAGCATGACAATCCTTAGGACATAGGATTCCTCTGCAATACTCTTCACAGAGTCTTTGTTTTTCTGTTGAGAAAATAAAACTGAGGGCAATGTAGACATTCCTTCAGATTTAAAGCTACATTTCCAGTCATTCCAGGTCTTAAAGCAATGGTCTTTAAAGATTAGAGTTTCTCAGATTTCTTCTGACACTTAGGTATATTTCTCAGCTCCAACTCCACCAATTCTCAGTTGATGGATTTTAGGGAAGACTTTGAGCCTGCATATTTTAAGACACACTCAACTGTTCCTCACACAAATGATCCCAGACTTCTCCAGTAGGGGACCTGTGGTCTTCAGAAGTTCATCTTGTCATCAGGGGGACTGAGTCCCTTCATTCTTTGTGGCACCCCATTCAAGCTGGTTGGGGCTACAGGACCTCATGCAAGAGATGGGAAAGGGGGGCTACAAAGGCTCCTCTTCCCACCCCACCCAGAGACCATGCCTCCATTGACCTAGAGTGGAAACAAACTTGAACCAAGCCACTGATTAAACTTGGGCCTGATTTCTTGGCTGAGGGCCACATAAATTCATTTCCTGTCCCTGGGGCTCACTTGATTTTATAGGTCACTCACTTGGCAGGTTGTATTGACAAACAAAAAAAAATTGTGAAATTAAATAACTTCCCTTCTGATTTCTTCTGAACCCAAACATCTGTTAGATGATATACAAGACTCAAACCTATGTATTTCTCCCATGTGACACTTGGCCTGTGGCTGTTACTGGGTTAACAGTGGTCAATTGAAATAGTGACCTTTCCCTGAGGAGCATGTCACTCCTAGAGGCCCCTCCTCATATCACTTCCCATTACCTCCCCTTCCTCTTCTGAGGGAGCATTTCCTCATTGTCCTCTTCCATGGTTCACAGTGACATCAGTGACCCTTGACAGCCAGAGCCACAGTGGCTCCCTTGGAGCTGAGGAAGCCATGCCTGCTGAGAAACATGAACAAGCTCAGCTCCCGCAGAGCACCTCTGGGCCGCCTTGAAACATCAGGCTAGAGAAATACTTTCTGCAGAAAGGTTTCTCATTTATTCATGTTTTAGCAGCAGAAGTCTTCTCTTGAGTCTTCTATAAACCCCCCTGTAAACCTGGACGAAAGCCAGACATCACTTGTAGGGTAGTAGTTGGGAGTTGGGAGCTCAGAGCCCAGCCAACTCTGCTGGGTAGCACTCCAAAGAGTGGCTTGAAAGTCCCTGTTCGGTGTGATAATCATGGTTCAAAGGACATTCCCAGCTAGGGCCCTGGATCTTCCCAGGCTGCAGTCTAAGCTCACATCCTGAAGCAATTGGAATCCTCATCTTCTACCTGCATGAGAAACCTGCACATCAGTGAATTCCTGTGCTTCCCTCTGACTGCGGGCTCCTAAGATTGGACATCAGTACCTGGAAGGAGGAGTCCACACTACACAGCTCGCCTCCCACATCTGGGACCTCCCATCTGGGACCAGCACAACCTGCCTCTTGCACTTACCCAGTGTCAGAAATGAATCTGGTTCACATCTCACCCCTCTTCCTGAACTATCTCATTCTCCTCTATGCCTCCCTGCTGAGACCTTATTTTTCTTTCTATTATCTTTGTCCTTCAAAGCTTTTCCAAGTATGTCTTTCAGAAGTTAGTAAAAACAATTGATGTCAAGGTTTGCCTGTAAACAGTGATAAAATAGAACACTGGGGGGTGGGGGGGGGGGACTGGGGGAGCAGCACTTTAAAAAGACCAAAAATCTCTACTAAACAGAATTGTTACAAATGCCAAGACTTCCTGCAACACACACCTACAAAGAAAAAGTGTGGTAAAATGGGTCAGGGTTTCTTTTACCCTTGTCTTTCTGCACCTGGATAAATGAAAATATATACATAGTCTCAAAAGTTTTAAGGTGTCAAGACCCAAACCTTTTCTTTAAACAGCAAATAGATACAATGTTACAAGGTAATAATAAATAAAACCTGGGTTTCATTTTTTAAGTACTCAGTGCTTGCACAAAATGTTGAAGCATACCTTTAAAGTAGAAAAACTTCTGCATGTCTGAGATTTCCTCTTGTTTTTTCTATTTCCAATTACTTATTTCATGACACCAAGCAAGTCTGAATGACAAAAAGCATCTATTCATTCAAACAAATGAAATTCAGAAGAAAAAAAATATCTGGTGGCGTTCCATAGAGGCCATATTGTTTGTTTGGGGGTTGAACTCATGCTAATCATGTGCTCCACTACTAAGTTACACCTCCAGCTCATAATGCATTTTTTAAGGATTAGAATTAGAAAAATGCCCACAGAATTTAGTGATGTGCCACTAATATAATTTGCTCTCAGAAGACATGTTCAACCAATGTAAAACACCTAGGATGCTAACCTTACCAGGCTCCAATATTAATTATACTAGTGATTAAAGTGATCCCAGATTAAAGTTGTTCCCAGAAACAACTGACCTACATTCAAACCCTCTTTTGGTACTTTGGATACATTATTCTCAAGTCTTGCTACTATTGCAAAACATGGTGAGATGTGTACTTGCACACCCTGTGGACTAGGGCTGCACTTGGACCTCAGACACAAAGGGAGTCTGAAAGGGGCATTCTGGATGACTCATGGCTCCCTGTGTGTCGCTGGCTCTTTGCGGTTCCATAATCCATGGATATTTGTCACCGCCTGCAGCAACAACTTGCACGGGTCTCATGGGTAGTGGAGTGGAAACTGAGGCACTTCTATCTTTCTCTTTGGTGCACTGCTTTCTTGCTTGTTTATAGAGGATAGAGGAAATGAGGTTTACTTGCTTTGAGAGGAGAGAGAGAGAGACCCCGCTTATCAGAGAGAAAGAAACTTTGCTTAAGAAACTTTGAAAGAAAGACAGGCTTTTCTCCGTTCCGCAATCTGCCTTCCGCCGCTGCCCCTACTCGCTGCTGTGTTCTTTCTTCTGGCTTTTTTGCTAATGGCTGCTGTGGTGTGTCTTCTTCTCTGGCTACTGCCTCCGCGTATCTTCTGCTACTGCTTTTCTGGTAATGGCTGCTGTGTGTATGTCTTGCTCTGCCTACGCTTATATCACCTCCAGGACACGGAGAGCAGGGCCACGCCTCTTACGCAAAGATTAGGCGAGATGCTCGGAGCAGGCAATTAGTGCTCGAGAACACATGTGCATACATTGTGTGCATGGACGAGAAAATCACCTGAGTGTGCTTATGTCAATTAACCTCCTCGCTGCCCATGTGATCAGGCGCCATCAGGGCGCCGCCAACATGGCACAGCCCCCAACACCTGTGGGCTGCCTTCTCTTCTACCAGGTGCCACCTGCTCCCACAAAGCAGCAGACATGGCCGCCTTGCCTCCAGCTCTGGAGAGGGTGTGAAAGGTCTTGGTTCCCAGTTCTAAAATTCCAGGGTAGCTGGGTCAGCTCTCCATCTGCAAACTGGATCCAGGGAAGGGTCCACAGAAAGACCCCTCCAGTGGTCCTCCAGAACATGTGACGGGAAGGCACCTTGCTGGGCGGAAGGCAGTGCTTTCCTGGGCAGACAGAGCCACAGGCTTCAAAACAGTTTCTCGGTGCTGACGGTCTGTTTGGTGAGGCAACACACAGACCCACAGAAAGAGCAACTAAGTGCAGGAGCTCTCCCTGGGCAATAAGGATCTCTTATCAAAAGACATAGACTGTGGCAGCACAGTGGCACACACTTGTGAGTCAGCCACTCAGGAGGCTGAAGCAGGAGGATGGCAAGTTCAAGGCCAGCCTGGGCAATTTAGAGGCCCTGTCTCAAAATTTAAAAAGTATATAAATAGGAAGTTCCACCTCCTGGTCGGCAGGCTCCGCTTGGCCCGCGGCTCTTAGATGCCATTGTCGCCAAATCCCTGCTTCCTCCATGTTGGGCAAGAGGCCTGACCCGTGCTTGGGGGAGGGCTAAGAGCGAGTCCCTCAGAGTCCAGAGCCCAGAAAAAAGACTGCAGGGGGCCAGGCTCAGGCCCTTCCCCCACACACCGTCCCTACCCCCACCCACCCCCACACCCCCCACACCCCGGCTGCAGTCCCAGCGTGGGGCCCTGGAGGCAGTCGCCATGGAGCCCGTGGACCAAGGGTCCTTTTCTGAGGACTCGAACCTTCCCAGCTGCAAAGCCAAAAGAAAATTGTGTGACTGATATGCTGCTGACTCCTGGTCACAGGTGACATGCAGGTCTGGTGCATGGTGGATATGGTGAGTCTGTGGATCACACATGGGCCAGAGAACCTTTGCGTAGGAAGGGATGGCAGAATCATTTTGTCCTCACCTTCCTAGCCTTCCTGTCTCCTCCTCCTAAGCTGTCATTTTGGATCCTTCCCAGAAGCCTTTGGAAGAAGGCCCAGCACTGGACTTCCAATTTCCAAGCCTGATGTGATCTCTCAGCTGGACTGTAGGGAGGAGCTGGAGAGAGAAGTCTCAAAAGCAGCCAGTCCAGACTGGGAGACCATTCCAGAAAGCAAGGAGCTAATCCAGAGAAGGACTTTGCTGAAGAGGAATCAGCACCTGGGGTGTTGATAGAAAGAGTTCCAAAGGAAGGTTCCAGTGGACATGAAGACTCTTCAGAGATTCAGCAGGAAAACCATGAGAAACCTTTGATTCGAGAAGTCGTCACTCAGAAGAAACTTTCTGGAGAGAGAAGCTACCAGTGTGATGAATTTAGAAGGAATCTGAGTCAGCGGTCATTACTGACCCAACAACAAGAAGAGAGACTTCATAACTTTGATTCATTTAAAAAGAACTTGAAATGAAATTCAGATATACTTAGACATGAGAGGATATGTGCCGGGAAGAAACCTTGGAAGTGCGACGAGTGTGACAAAGCCTTCAGTTGCTATTCGGCTTTTGTCCTGCATCAGAGGATCCACACGGGAGAAAAGCCCTATGGGTGTCAGGAGTGCGGCAAGGCCTTCAGCCAGAGCATCCACCTCACCCTGCACCAGAGTCCACACCGGGGAGAAGCCCTACAGCTGCCTCGAGTGTGGGAAGGCCTTCAGCCACCGCTCAGCCCTCATCACCATCACATCGTCCACACTGGGGAGAGGCCTTACGAGTGCGGCCAGTGTAGCAAGGCCTTCAGCCAGAGCACCTTCCTGACCCAGCACCAGTGCATCCACACCAGGAGAAGCCCTACAAGTGCAATGAGTGTGGCAAGGCCTTTAGTGACCACTCAGGCCTGATCCAGCACCAGAGGACTCACACCGGGGAGAAGCCCTACAAATGCTCCAACTGCGCCAAAGCCTTCAGTGACCGCTTGGCGCTCATCCATCATCAGAGGACTCACACTGGAGAGAAACCCTACAAGTGCCAGGCCTGCGGGAAGGTCTTCAACCAGAGCTCCTCCCTTTCTCAGCACCAGAAAACACATTCTGGAAGGAGAATGAAGCAACACACAGCGGCCCTCAGTGAGCATCCAGCCTTCGGCCAACAGAAGAGGATTCGCACTGGGTGAATGCACATCAGGGTGGACTCATGGAGTTTACTGGACGTGTTGTGAGGACCACAGAGAAACTGATTGTTAAAAAGGTCATTATTGATGTGGACATAGTTCACCTAGACTGCTAAAGGGGGTTTACATGTTTTAAGATGTCTTAATGGAGGGCATGTGACATCCCCTGGGGAAAGGGGAAGTCTATGTCTAACGTGTATGTAAACTACCAGCTTGAGAGAGAAATAGGGTGTGCCACAGGTGGGGGTGGGGAAGGGGCATCTCATCATGCTAAGGGGATAGAGTCCTACGGAGATCAGTGGTAAGTTGCAGGGGTAGAAATTAGAGATGGGGATTCACAATGAATTCATCCTCCAGGGTGAGGATGGTGGAGGAACAAAAGTTGTCCTTCATCATTTAATTAAGGATACAAAGGAGGGAGATGGAAAGAACTGGGGAGAGAGCCCGGGTACTGCTGATGGAGACAACAGCTCAGCTAAGTGTTCACAGCCAGGAGCAGCACTGGGCTTGCTCCATGAAGGCACCGGTGCCCAAGCTAAGGAATGCTGCACGAGGGGCGGGGCAGGGGGGGGCTGCCACACCTGACCTTCAGACCTTGCTTATTGAGATGTCCCCTACTGAGAATCAAGTGCATTCCAAGGGTCATGGCCTACAGCTCAAAAGGGAGCAAACAGAAGAGACCTTTGATGTGGTCAGTCTTTTTTAACCTAACTGAGAGTGTTTATTTATAAGGATTTACCTCAGTTGTTTGTAGTTTGTACCTTAGTTTTTTTTAATACCACAGAAAAATTTAATTGTAAACTAGCACTGACATTGCATATTAGATTGTGAAAAACTTGAAAAGACTTTGAAACACTGTCCTTCACTGTTTTTCTCTTGATTCAAGCCAAATGACATCTTTGTGTACAACATATTTAATTGAAATTTTGAAGGTTATTATTGGAAACATTTTTTTAAAAGTATATAAATAAAAAGGGATGGGTGAATAGGTCAGTGGTGGAGTGACCTTGGGTTCAATTCCTAGTATTTCTAAAATAAAAGAAAAACTAACAAAGAAAGAAAAATTATAAAAACCCTAAAAACATTACCTTAAGTGGAAAAGCCAGTCACAAAAGAGCACATATTTATGAGTCCATATATTTAGAATAGCCTGAATAGGCAAACTTATAAACACAGAAAATAGACTAGCAGTTGCCAGGGCTGGGCTGAGATGGGGAACTGGAGCTAGGTGGAAATGACAGCATTAGAGGTCATTGCTAAAAGGTATGGGTTTCTTTTGGGGTGATAAAAATGTCCTAAAATTGATTTGGGTAATGGTTGCAGTTCTGTGGATATGCTAAAAGTCATTGGACTTTACTTTGAATGTATAAATTGTACATATATTAATTATATCTCAATAAAGTTGTTTTTTAAAAAGGAAAAATGATATTACAGAAAGAAATGTCAGACCTTAAAATGCAAATTGACCATTCTTAATCCAAAAATCTAAAATCCAAAACTGAACACCAACATGATGCACACCATGGCAAAAGTGGAAAATTCCACTCCATGACACTGTCTCATGCACAAAGTTATTTAAAATATTATGTAAAATTAACTTCAGGCTATGCATATAGAAATATAAATAAATTTTACATTTAGACTTGGGTCTCACCCCCAAGATATCGCACTATGCATATGCAAATATTCCCAAATCCAAAACACTTCTGGTTCCAAGTGTTTTAGATAAGGGATACTCAAACTTTGAGAGAATCTTCTTAAAATGGTGAAACTGCAAAGTCGTGTTAACATTGGTAACAAAGAAAACACCCTAAAAATTAGAATTTGTTTGTAAAAAAATGATCAAAATCCCTTTGTAGGAGACATAACCAAAATATGAATTTCAGAATGCGTGAATATTGGCGTAAGTTTGAAAGTTAAAGCTGAATTTCAAAATAAATCTTAAGGCTCTCATTTTTACATTGTTCCTCAATCAACATGAACAAAGTCTTTGGCTTTCAGTGCCCCCAGCTCGTGCTATTAAGGTGACGACACAGACTGACGTAGTGAATGCACTGCTTAAGATGAGAAATGGAAGAAAGAGAAAGAAACCAAAGGAAAGATCGTCGCTCTACAGCAACTTAAATACCTAATTCCACTTGTGAAGAAAGTCGCAGCACCCTGGCCACTCTTTAAGGAAACTACCAGGATGCAGAGAGCATCCGTTACCCCCGCCAAGCTGAGAATGAGACTCCCCTACAAGCTGTCATTTCCTGGCATTTGTGTGTTCTAGTTTGTAAAGATTTGAAGTCATTTTCTGTCCCTGGATCCTCCCCCAGCCCAGTGACAAAGGCGAAGCAGAATGTTGTTTTTTCCATGATATGAAAGCAGAAATGCAGGTTCAGAGCAATAAACTAACTTAATCAAACTCCCGCCATTGGAGAGAACAGGTTCTAGAAGCCAGTGGGACTGACCCTGGATCCAGTGCTCTTTCTACCACCGCCTCTGGATTCACACAGGTGGGTTGATATTCCAAAACATTTAAGGGAGGGCACAACACAGGCACCAATCTCAAGAGGGAATGGTGGCTCTGGACGAGGGCCAGACCACCTCCAGTGCCAGACTTTACTCATCAGTTGCTGGATTCTCTGAAGCTGTGGAAAGCTCTGGGGTGAGAGAAGCAGGCAATGGTCGTTACCTATCATATGTCAAGATTGTGCTAATATATACAGCATTGTAGGTGGCCACCCATGCAATATAGGTTGAAAACACTAGATATTAACAGTGACTATTATGACCTTTAAGGCTGTGCACAGTTGGAATGAAAATCTAGCTTTCATGATTCAGAATCATATAAGGAAGTTAGAAAAGTTTTGTGTTCACTATTACAATTAATCGGCAGTTCCTCTTCTATGGAGCAGGGAAGAGGCCTCTAAAGGTGCCATCTCATCTAACCGAAACCATCAAATCACTCAAGATAAAGTTATTAGAGATTCCTGACACCACTTATCTTCCTTGTGCAGCAAAAGATAAATCAGTCTTGAGAATTGCTTCACTAGTTCTTCGCATGTTGCATACCAGAAAAGGGCTCAGCCTCTGGGGTCAGGCTGTCTGGGTTCAAACCATAACCCAATCTTTTTTTTTTTTTTTTTTTTTTTTTTTTTAATTTGTTCTAACTAGTTATACATGACAATAAAATGCATTTTGACACTTTGTACACAAATGGAGCACAATTTCTTGTCCCGCTGACTGTACGTGGTGCAGAGTTACACCAGTAGTGTAATCATACGTATTTATAGGGTAATAATGTCTGTCTCATTCTACCATCCTTCCCATCCCCACAGCCTCATCCCTCTCCTCACTCCCCTCTGCACAATCCAAAGTTCCTTCATTCTTTCCTACACCCACCCCACTATGGATCAGCATCCACTTATCAGAGAAAACATTCGGCCTTTGGTTCTTTGGGATTGGCTTATTTCACTTAGCATGATATTCTCTAGCTTCATCCATTTACCTGCAAATGCCATAATTTCATTCTTCAGTAAGGCTCAGTAATATTCTATTGTGTATATGTACCACATTTCTTTATCCATTCATCTGTTGAAGGGCATCTAGGTTGGTTCCACAACTTAGCTATTGTGAGTTGATCTGCTATAAACAGTGATGTGGCTGCATTGCTATAGTATGCTGATTTTAAGTCCTTTGGTTATGTGCTGAGGAATGAGATAGCTGGGCCAAATGGGTCTGTTCCAAGTTTTCTGCAGAATCTCCATACTGCTTTCCATAATGGTTGTACCAGTTTGCATTCTCACTAGCAATGAATGAGTATAACTTTTGCCCACATCCTCGCCAACACTTATTATTGCTTGTTTCTTGATACTTGCCATTCTGATTGGAGTGAGATAAAATCTTAGTTTTGATTTGCATTTCTCTAATTGCTAGAGATGGTGAACATTTTTTCATGTTTGTTGATCAATTATATTTCTTCTGTGAAGTGTCTGTTTAGTTCCTTGACCAATTTATTGATTGGATTATTTGTTTTTTGGCATTAAGTTTTTTGAGTTTTTTATATATCCTGGAGATTATCTGAGGTGTGTGGCAAAGATTTTCTCCCATTCTGCAGGCTCTCTCTTCACATTATTGATTGTTTCTTTTGCTGAGAAGCAGCTTTTCAGTTTGTAATCCATTCCACTTATTGATTCTTGATTTTACTTCTTGAACTTTTTGGGAGTCTTGTTAAGGAAGTCATGTTCTAAGCTGATATGATGAAGATTTGGGCCTAATTTTTCTTCTGTTAGGCACAGGGTCTCCATTCTAGTGCCTAAGTCTTTGATCTACTTTAAATTGATTTTTTTGTGCAGGGTGAGAGATAGAGGCTTGATTTCATTTTGCTTACATATGGATTTCCAGTTTTCCCAGCACCATTTGTTGAATAGGCTATCTTTTCTCCAATATGTTTTTGGCACCTTTGTCTAGTATAAGATATCCATATTTCTGTGGGTTTGTCTGTGTCTTCTATTTTGTACAATTGGTCTACACATCTATTTTGGTTCCAACACCATGCCATTTTTGTTACCATTGCTCTGTAGTATGGTTTAAGATCAGGTATTGTGATGCCTCCTGCTTCACCCTCCTTGCTAAAGGATTGCTTTGGCTATTCTGGGTCTCTTATTTTTCCAAATAAATTTCATAATTGCTTCTTCTCATTCTATAAAGAATGTCATTGGAATTTTAATAGGAATTGCATTAAATCCATATAATGCTTTCGGTAGTATGGCCATTTTGACAATATTAATTATGCCTATCCAGGACCATGTGAGATCTTGCCATATTCTGAGGTCTTCTTCAATTTCTTTCTTTAGTGTTCTGTAGTTTTCATTGTGGAGGTCTTTCACCTCTTTTGTTAGATTCATTCCCAACTTTGTTTTTTCTTTTTTTTTTTTTTTTTTTTTTTTTTTTTTTTAGACTACTGTGAATGGGATGGTTTTCCTAATTTCTCTTGCAATGGATTCATCACTTATATAGAGAAATGCTTTTGATTATGGGTATTGATTTTATATCCTGCTACCCTTTGCTGAATTTTGGAGTCTTCTAAATAAAGAATTGTGTCTTCAACAAATAGAGATAGTTTGAGTTCTTCTTTTCCTATTCATATCCCTTTAATTTCTTTCTTCTAATTGCTCTGGCTAGAGTTTCGGGGACAATGTTGACTAGAACTGGTGAAAGAGGGCTTCCTTGTCTTGTTCCGGTTTTTAGAGGGAATGCTTTCAATTTTTCTGTTTAGAATAATGCTGGCCTTGAGCTAACTTTTACAATGTTGAGGTATGTTCCTACTATCCCTAGTTTTTCTATTGTTTTGAACATGAAAAGGTACTGTATTTTGTCAAATGCTTTTTCTGCATCTATTGACATAATCATATGATTCTTGTCTTTAATGTGCTTTATTCTATTTATTGATTTCCATATGTTGAACCAATCTTGCATCCCTGGGATGAATACCACTGGATCATGTGCACTATCTTTTTAATATGTTTTTTATGCAATTTGCCAGAATTTTATTGAACTTTTGCATCTGTGTTCATCCCATAGCCCAATCTCACCAGTTGCACCTTAGTTTTCTCATCTGTAAAATGGGGCCCATGTCATTGACCTCATAGAATTTTTCTGATAATCAATAAGAAAGTGTATGTCAAACCCCTGATGATAAATGTTACACATTCTTATTAATTGTAATGATCGATCCAATAGGATTGGAGGATTCCTAGATAAAAATGCCCAAAAAGGGAATTATAATAACCCATATGATCTGGATATAAAACTTCTAACTGCTCTCCTGCCCAAGATAAAACTATTTTTACCCTCAGTACTAATCTCCTTTTCTCCTCTAGGTCACACAGGCCAAGGAGGTGTTGGTAAACTAGGTGATTAGACATTTTCTCTAACTCATAAAATGAGGTAACTTCCAAGTGTTTACCCCCAGGTTTGTTGATATAATGAATATATTCTACTTGTTACCAAACAGGAAGAAAAGATATAAAGAATAGCTTAGAGGCAAGTAGAATTTCTAGCTTTAGAAGCTAGAGGGAAATTTTTATTTGATGGATGGAGTAGGATGTTATTATCTCTTATAAATTCAGGATGCTTCTTTATGAGGAAAAATTGTTCCAAATAAAAAAAAAATAAAAAGCTTTTTTTGTTACTATTGAAGATGATATGCCCAAAATGGATGATGTTTTAAAACTCATAATGGATTGCATGCCTAAAAGTAAACTCTAAAATAAAAGAGACACGATTCTACATAAGAACATACCCGTGTTTACTGTAGGCTCAGAGGACTCTTGGTCTGAGTCAGGCTTTCACTGACATCACACCCTGGTGAGCCTCAGCACATGGAGCCCCATGAACACCACACACCACATCCTCCTTCTAATATTTATCTTTCTCGGTACCTACTCAAAGAATCCAAAGGAACCAAGGAGGGATTCAGGTGACCAAAGGCCTAACTGATGCTGAAAGACAGACAGTTCCATCTGTTTGCAGGGACTGATTTTGATTACTAAAATGTTGTATTCTTCCCTGGTGACCAGGAGGAGTTTCTCTCCTACTTCAGGATAACCAAAGATTTTCCTCACCCCTGATTCAGGCAAATATGGAGAAGTTGCCCCTGCAGGAATTACTGCAGAACCGCTAGTGTTAGGGGAGTGTGTCTCAGAGTGCCTCAAGGGATTCTGGAGGCTGTTGTGGCCTTTCTCTACCCCTATTGCATGGATCACTGAAAGTAGGTCTAGCTGCTATAACAAACAAGCCCTGAAACAAGTAATGGCACCAACAAAATAAAAGTTTATTTCCTTCTCAAATAAAGTCCAAATGGGAGTTACTAATTGGATAGTCTCTTTCATCTTGTACTTCCTAGTATATTCAATGCTATTAAATGAAAAATCACTCAGTGATCCTTGCTCACTAAAGCACAGTAAGAAAGACTTTATTAAGAACCATTGTGATAGGAATAAGAACCACTGCAACAGAGTCTTGCAGTGGGGAGAAAGGTTGGGCTTGACACTTGAACCAGTAGGAATTTATGGGTAAGTGGGTGTAGTACAGGTTGGGGAGGTCGGTGAATGGAAAAGTACTAAGAGGAAATGTCAGGGACAAGGCAGCTTCCATCCAAACCAACCTCACAGGATTCTTGCTGAAGGCAAGCTAGAATGACCAGACATTACCTCAAGGATAATAGAAGTAGGAACATGATCTGATATGTTGAATGGAGTTTTCTTTTGATTTGCTAAGTTGACTTAGTAAAGTTCTTTGCTAAAATCGAATTTCACAAGGAAGTATACAGATGGGCCTAGGAGAAGACATTGAAGCCTAAATCAACTTTGGCCAAGAAAGACAATTGTCAATACGTGGTTTCCAAGTTTTATGAGTTTGTCTGCCTCAAGCCAAAGAAAAGAGAAATGACACAGTGTTCCCAGTAGAGATTTTTATGGGCCAAGTCCTTTCAAGTTCAAATCCCCTTGGCAATGACTTGGTCAGGTAGCCAGACATCACTACCTGAGAGGCAAGGAAGTCTGGTCTAGCATGGGATGCAGGAAAGGCGGGGAGAGTCAGGTGGGTAACCAGGCAGTTTGACTCTGGGTTTTATCATTGCCCCTTCTGATTCACTCCTTGTATACCAGGCCTTTCCCAAGAAGCCTTGTGGTACACTCACTCGGTGGTGGCATGCTTCCCTTGCTCTTGCCTGTGAAACAGACTTAACACTTATTCCAGCCAATAGAATGAGATTCAAGTGACAGTTTGCCAGGTCTGAACCTTGGCCTCCCCTCTTGTATCTACCTGTTCTCTTTACCTCTGTCCTCAGGTACAGGAAAAGACCACACCTTGACAAGCCCCAAGGTCCTAGCAGAGGCTCAGCCATCTGGAGCAGGGCAACCACAGCCCAGCCCAGCTCAGACCAGATCCAGCCACCCTCAGCCAGCCTCAGACCCCTGAGAATAATGACTGCTGTAAGCCACTGAGCTTCACGATGGTTTGTTAGGCAACAGATCTGGGCTGGAGATCGGCTCCCTCACTGCTCAATAAATAGTTGAGATACAACCAGAGAAGTGAAAACCTGTACTCCTTTTATGTACAATGAATCAAAATGCATTCTGCTGTCATGTATGACTAACTAGAGAAAACAATTTTAAAAATTACTCACATAGAACCAGGAAAAAATAAAACAGTTGAATTTTTCTTAACTTTATAAATAGTCTACACTATAGTTTCACTATAGATATCAGTAAGAGAGTCACTCCTTCCTACCTTCAAGTATAAAAAGTATATATTATAGTCAATGTAAAAAGCATATATTGCCTGCATTGTAAAACACACCTGCAATCCCAGCAACTGGGGATGCTGAGGCAGAAGGACCACAAGTTCAAGACCAGCCACAGCAATTCAGCAACTTTGTGAAACCCTGTCTCAAACTAAAACTAGAAAAAGACTGGGGATATAACTCTAGTAGAATGCCTCTGGGTTCACCCCCCAGTACCACCAAAAATAAAATAAAATAAATAAAAAGCATACATTATAATCCATTAAAAAGTATACATTAAACACTGGTGAACTCACCAGTATTTAAAATAATGTATTGCATATTTTTAAAAAGCATGTATTATAGTCCAAAATTAAAGTTATTTTAATTTTAGATTACCTAACAAACTATTGGTGAATACTAAATTTGAACACAAAGGCCTGTTTTTAAGTGCATTTGTGCCTATACTGATAGTGCCTGATTAGATTGGAGGAATCAATGCTTGGTTCCTGCCTATAATGATAAATGACATGGTTATACTTAGTATCATGTTAAGATAGAATATTCTTGACAAAGAAAACGTTTATGATAGAATAAAGAGAAGAGCATTGTTTGTTCTGAGAACTCCAAAACCGCACTTGACCTTGAGATCCCATGGCTCCTGTTGAAGGGCAATCGTTCATTCATTCTACAGTCAGGGCTTCAGCACAGTGGCCACACCTCTTCCTCCAAATTCTCGAGAGAAGAGAGAAGAGGGAAGCACACGCCGGTCGGTTAATGGCCAGCCAACAGTATGGGCAACAAGAGTTTCTCCTGACTGCGATCAAGTGTAATGGGCAGAGAAAGGAGAGAAGGAGAAAAGAAGAAAGGGAGAGGGGAAGGGAGGGAAAAAAGAAGAAAGGATGGAGGGGACACAACACAACCGTGGTTGTGGGCGCAGAAGAATGGGCAGGCCCCAGAGAAAGCATAGATGAAAACAGGCACCTCCAAACGTGCTTGCTTCAGGCACCACCCAGGCTGCCTGTGGCAGGAGTCCAGGAAGAGCATATTCGAGAACCTGGGGCGAAGAGGATATGCCCCTCAGATTGCCCTTCGGTGTCCGTTCATCCCTCTCCTTACCGGTTTTTCACATCACAGTCTACTATTCCCTAATACCCAAGACTGAATGAAGTACCCCCTCCCTTTCTGAGTTCCGTGGATGTACCTCAGCCTATTATCTAGCTGGAAATTGTCTACACATCTGCGCCCTCACTAGAGAAGTTCCATAGGGAGCAGGTATACTAGTTCCCGGTACTAGTACACCTGACATGCAGTAGGCATGCAAAGTCAGAGCACCATCCACCCATCAGCCCTGTGCTTGAGGAGTGACACATCCACACAACAGATACAGGCATTTGCAAATGTCTCATTCACTCTTGGGGTTTGTTTGTTGTTGTTTTTTCAACTTCTGTTCCCTGAAATTCCCTGTAGACTCTGAGCCCAATTGTTAAAAGATACCTAGATAAGTAAAAATGTATAATATGCAATAAATTCTCATCAGCCTTGAATCCATTCAAATGACTTTGAGACTATTTCCACTGGTATGATCCTAATTGCTATCTGATTGTCATACATTATTTATCCATGTAATTATGAAATGAATGAAACACGGTGTAAGAAATTAAGTTGCAACATGTTGCCTCTGGAGATTTCATGAATTATTCTGAAGTATTTAAAAGTTTAGGTCCCTGAGGAATTGTTTACACAGAAAATAACAATCTTCGGGGGAATCTAAGGGGTTTTTTTCTTTCCTTCTGATTATAAAACCAAAACTCATTTATGGAAACTTTGGGGGAAAATTATTATAAGATGTAGAAGATTGGATTAAAATAGTGAACTAAGAATATCTTCACTCTAATTTAAAATTCCTTCAAATGGTAGAAATATATTCTCTCAAAATAATGAACACATACAGTGCTATAAAATCAAAGGGCACCAGGCGATTAGAGAATTCCTACAAAGCAGAGAGCCTAAGTCGGATTGGCAAAGATGTACATGCCCAAGACACAGGCCAAGAGAAAGAAACTAGAAATCAGTCTTTCAAGAAGCAACACCAGCTCAAATCCACAGATTCGAGAGCAAGAAGCGACATGGCACAATTAATTTTAAAACTGTTTTTAGGACAACAGGGCTAAGCAGTGGCCAGTCTGTCTGGGAAGGGCTGCTGGTGCCAGGGTTGCAAGCAGAGAGAGAACAGATTTGTTAATATCCCAGGGAGAGTACAAGGAGTACTGCAGGAAGAAAACGTACAGGGAGTGCATCATTCCCATTTTGGTCCTCTTGATCTGTCCACACAGTCCTCTCAATGAACTGGGTCCTCAAACTCTGAAGATCCTCAAGACATCCCTGGACTTGTGAAGCGGGTGGTCCCTCCAGCAATTTAACTCCCCCTGTCCTCTAAGGGCAGAAAACACACTTACCACACCCCTAGTTAAATATGAAAGACATTTTCCTTTTCAAAATTACTGACAATCATTTCAGTCAGAATCTACTCAGGAGGTAGAAATCATACCATTTATTTTATCAGAGAATTGAATTTGAAGAAATGCTGACAAGAATGAATTGCCCCAAGTGACAAAAAGGGTAAAAGGAGAACTCCAACCTGAGTATCCATTGAAGAATGAAGGTATAACAAAATAGTTTATACACACCATGGAATATCAATTGTCCCCCAAAAATGAATGAACTACTGATCCATGTTATGATATGGATAAACTTTGTAATGGTTTGAATTTCTCTACCAAAACTCATGTGGAAATGTGATTCTCACTGTGAGGTATTAAGAGAACAGAAACTTAATCTGACTATGGTTTTTGGAGGTGGGAGCTTTGGGAGATCATCAAGGTTAAATGAAGTCATAAGGATGGGGTCCTCGTCCAATGGTACTGCAGTTTTTACAAGAGGAGGAGAGATCTGAGTTAGGACGTTCTGGCTTCTACGTGATGCCCTGCATCACGTTGGGACTCTGCAGAGTTCACACTAGAAAGAAGGACTCACCAGACGTTAGAACCGTGAGCCAAATACCCAGTCTATTATACTCAGTTATAGTTATAGCAACAAAAAAATAGACTATGTATCACATTTTTTTAATTCTTAGAATTTTAAAATATGAAAAATAAATTTAAAAGAACACTAAGGTACCATGAAGTTATCTAGTACAGGAATCATACCAACTCTAGGTCTGGGGAATAAAAGGAAGAGATTGGAATTAATGAAATTTAGGAACTTAAAGGAAGGGTTCAAAGAGACTAAGACACAGATCCCAAAGGGCCAGCAATGGCTAGTGCTGGTGTATCAGACATGAGGCTTTATGAGGTTGCATCTACTGGTGTTGGAAAACCACAGACTGGCTTTAACTGGAAGGAACTACTGCTGCCTAAAGTGACTCTCTGGTTAACAAAAAACAGGATAGAGCAGGTGCTTTCCTGTTCCTTCTGCCTCTCTGTGTCCCACTAACACCCCGCCTCAGCCTAGACCACTACAGAAGCAGCTGGAAAAGCCCAGAAGTGTTTTCAGAGTCCCAGATCTAGCATCCCAGAGCCAAATGCTAAAAAGCACACTTGGAGCTGAGATATAATAACTTAATTCCTGACAGGAACATTAAGAAATAGCAAGTTTAGAGGAGGGAAAATTTTTTCTCTTCCCTCGTAGGGTCTGTAACTCAGGTTTGTGTACTAGGATGACAAAAGACAGATTAATGGAGGAGAGTGCACACAAATTTGATTTGATGCTAATATCTTAAATTTACATGCATGAAAGGCTTCGGAGAAAAGAAGTGAAGATCCAAAGATGGGGTCAAGTTCAGGGAGCGTATATATCATTTGAACAAAGGGCGATGAACTATGGAGAAGTGACAGTCAAAAGAGGTTTGTGCTGTTGGGGGTGGCACATCATGGAAAGGAAGACATATGGGGAAAACTAATGGAAGAAAGGCATCACTTTTGTAAAATTTATCTGTACAGAGCCATTTGGGTATCACCTTTCTGTCTCCAGACTGCTGGTATGGGAGAGGAGCCGGGGAAACACCTTCATGAAGGGAACCTGTCCTGTTTTTAGAAGAACAAACAAAAGGCAAAGAGCTGTCTCTGCATTTGCTTTTTCTTCATTTCCTTCAGTTCAAAAGGATCTTTTCCCTGAAGTAGTATATTTGGGGTGACACAGTCCAATCCTCTTCAACAGCAAGAAAAAAGAACATCAGATTCACTTGGGATTTTCAACAACTTTTAAAAGCAATAGAGACATTTAGCCTATATTTCTTAAGAAAACCAAAAGCATTATTACATTATAATAATATATTAATGTTTTCAAATCCATCTTTGTTTGTGAGTATCTTATCTAAAATGCTCAAGAAAGTCTCTGTGGAAGTTAATTTCAAAAACGACACATTAATCTTATCCTTTGCAGTCATTGAAATGTTTTTGCTTTCTTGGTTTAGTTTCCTTATATATTTATTGCAATATCACTTTATTTCTCATGTCAGTTTAATTTAGAAGTACTATTTTCTTGAGGTTTTAAAAAATTTTAATACTTTTAAAAGTGACTAGCTTAACTTATATCCCTTTTGTGTTTCTTATAACCTCTGCAAACCTGTTATACCAAATTTAATATTAATTTCTTTTTCTGCCCAAGTCCATAACCATTCAGTTTTCAGAATCTTCTGCTGCTCTGCTAACTCTTCTAATGTACCTTATATCCATCTAAATCTAATTACTTTCACAACATTTCCCAGCTGTGTTATCTGAGAGTGGTTACAAGATCAAATTTGATATGAATTTCTTCAAAATACACCAATTTATATTGCTCCAGAGATTATCAGACATAATCTCTGAATTACTCCCCCCAAATATGATTACAATTGGCACAGTTGAGGCCATGTCTCCTAGGAATGAATTCCAACTGTGCACAGTACCTGGAACAAGGAATAGTTCTGGATATTTCAGCCCAAAGTCTAGCTTGCCCACCTATTCCTTTACCAAGTGTGATTGTCCTAGGCTGCCCTTTTCTGTCTTTTAAATTAATACCTAACATATAAAGGAGAATCTTTCAGTTCTTGAATTAAGTTTTTTAAAAGTATGCGCTTTACAATAGTTGTTAAAGGAATGAAATGCTCATTTTGACCTCTTGTTTTTGCCTTCTGGTTCAATAATATATACAATAAATGTTAGTTGTTTAACACTTTACCCCAGGCACAGATTGAAATGAGTAAAACAGACCTTTTAAATTTTTTATGCATGGCATTTTACCCCACTTAATTACCTGTTAAATTAATAATTACATATCGAGTTCTCCATCCTAGATAGTGATAATTTGTTTTATAATTTCTTATCCATCTTACATGCTTGGCTATCCTAGCATTAAATTTTTAAAATATTTCTAGTGAACTGAGAAAGTCTCTCTCTCTCTCTCTCTCTCTCTCTCTCTCTCTCTCTCTCTCTCTCTCTCTCTCTCTCTCTCTCTCTTTCCCCCTTCCCTCCCCTACCCCGGCCTCTGTAACTATTGTGCCACAAAAATATCTTTGTTGAGTTTGTTTTTAAAACCATCATGCCAAGGTTCCCTATCAGCATTTACTTGGTAACCGTATCTGGGTCTTTCTGTGCACAACTGACATTTCATGATTATAATTAAATTTTCGTTGAGAAGAGTAAGAAGTTGCAAGTTCAAAGATTTCTTCTGATCTGTTATGAATTTGCCTAAAACAATTTTCTGATCCTTTTTTATTAACTAATAGTTAAAATCCTCATTAAAGGAAATTTGTAATGCTCTGTCTACAAATCTTATGTTGACCATATTTAATGGAAATCTGCTCCTTTTCATTGTTTTCAATTTTTAGAAACTTAAGCCCACTGCTTCTTTGAAACCTTTCTTTTTTAAGCATTTTTTTTAATATTTCTGGGCTATACTTTTATATTGTTAATTTTAATTTCCATCCAGTCTCTCTCTTCATTCTCAATGATCCAGGAACATCTGCCCCTCAAGTCCTTCCTGTGCTATGACACAGGGTTCATCTCTGACACCGTCCCTCAGAGTTGCCCTTTTCTTTTCCTAGTGTACCTCCTTTACTTTTAAGTTTTTTGTGGTATAATGTATAAAATATAAAATTTGCCATCTTAACTATTTTTACATTACACAAGTCATGGCATTAAGCATCTTCAAAAGTTGTACATCCATCACCACCATCCATTTCTAGAACATTCTCACCATCCCAAACCAGAACTCTGCACCCATTAAACACGGACTCCCGACTCTCCCTCCCTGATCCCTGGTAGCCACCATTTGATTTTCCACATCTATGAATTTGCCTACTTTACATCCTCGTGTAAGCAGGGTTATATACAATGTTTGTCCTTTTGTGACTGGGTTATTTCATTTAGTACAGTGTTTTTAAGGTTCGTCCAGGTTACAGCAGCATCGCAGAACTGATTCCTTTTTAAGGTTATATGATATTCCAGTGTGTGTTTACCATACCTGTTCATTCATTTACCTGCTGAAGTGCATTTAGATTGTCTCCACCTTTTGGCTATCGTGAATAAGGCCACTATGGACATCCATGAAGAAGTATCGATTTGAGTCGCACTTGGGTACAGTGTGTTCTCCTGCTTCTTTGAAACTCTAGCTTTACCATACATTATTTTCAAGTAAACCTATGACTCTGTCTGGATTGCTGCTCTTTCCATGGATCCAATGTTCACAGCTGTATGGGAGCCCGCATTGTTCTATTTTAAAAACTACCTTCAGTTTTTTCACACACTTTCTTCCTCTAGATGAACTTTAGGCTCAAGTTTGTGAGGCTCAATTAAACTTCTCTAGGAACTTTAATTGGAATTGTATTGATTGACAGCCGAGTGGAGATAGACATGAAATTTTCTCAGTATTAAATCCTTCCATACAGGAACTTGATGTTTTCTCCATTATTCAGGTCATCCTTCCCATCCTTCATAAAAGATCCTCTGCATTCTCTTTCATTTATTTCTGTTGTACATGCAGCATTCTATAGCATAAGAATGCCTATCTTTAAGTCCTTCAGGAAAGGATCTATTTAGGAATAATAGTATTATGCCATTAGTAGTTCCTACATTTTTAAACATTCAAGGTTTTTCAACTTCTTCCTATTACAGTTTAAGAATAAATATTACTGTGTATAATTCTTTGACTACATTTCGAATTTCTCCTTAGAGTCTCTTTTTGGGGGGGTGGTTTATGAGCAGTTTTTTAAAATTATTTTTTAATTTTTACAGACTGCATTTTAATTCATTGTACACAAATGGGGTACATCTCTTCATTTCTATGATTGTGCATGATGTACATTCATACCATTCATGTAATAGACTCCACATATTTCTGGACCACAGACTAGACCATCTTTAGATTCTTGAGGCATATTCTTGATATACTGCTTTCCATTGCACT
This sequence comes from Sciurus vulgaris, assembly GCF_902686455.1. Classification (NCBI taxonomy): domain Eukaryota; kingdom Metazoa; phylum Chordata; class Mammalia; order Rodentia; family Sciuridae; genus Sciurus; species Sciurus vulgaris. The sequence continues at coordinate 75,480,993 of NC_136474.1, read as the reverse complement.
AAAAATAAAGTTTAAATTCTTCCACCACTGTCTACCCAGTCCTCACTATCCAGTAGCTTCTGCCTCCCTCTACAACATAATCTCCTGCCACTTTCTTCCTAGTCTACCAGGTCCCAAAATGTCCCTCTGTCCGATTCTAGAACACACCAAGCTTATTCCCCAACATCAATGAATTAGCATAATAAAAGCTTGTCTCCCACTTGCGTTAAATCCTCAGCAACTGGAGCACACGGTTTCCAAGATTGTTGCAGGTGAGCACAGAGGGTTCTTAATGGTGCTGGCCCAGGTGCCACATATGTCACATCTGCCCTCATAATCCACTAACCAAAACTAGTCACATGACCCAGGCTAGGGGCAAAGAAGACTTTAAAACACAAGAAGGACATGAACATTGGGCGAGCATGCTTTTCTCTGCCACAAAGACCACTCATTGGCCTTTGCCGTCTTAACTCTTCTGTGTGCACCGAACACTCTCATTGTCTAATAACTATTAGCATCATGCACTCATGATTCACCTTTCCACAATCATCAGTAGAAAGTCTTGGGGTTTTCAAGATGGCAGACTAGAGGGTGGCTGCATTTCATGTTGCTCCAGGACTCAGGATTCAAAAGAGGAGAAATTGAGAGACTTGGGACCAACTCAAAGCAGCCAGGTGAGTCTCTCCCGTTGGGGAGGCATCCCGGAAGGGACAGTCGTCCTGGAACGCAGGGAACTTTGTGAAGTAGAGCTGCCCGGCGAGACACCCCTCCCCCCCGCTGGAGCAGTGAACTCGGACAACTGGTAGCGTCATAGAGGAGGCCGCTCAGCACAGCGCTGGGACTTGGAGCAACCACTGGGGCTCCGGGCAGCTGCCCAGAGGAGGGGCTGCGAGTCGAGCTGTTTGGACTCAGAGCGACCACCCCTGAACAACGGGGCCTGCCCGGAGGAGGAGGAGGAGGGGGAGGAGCAGCGCGGCAAGGCGCTTGGACTGGGAGCAACTGCACCAGAGCTACAGGCGGTTGCCAGAGGAGGAGCTGCTCGGCGAGCTGTTTGGACTCAGAGCAACCACTCATGAATGCCGGGGCCTGCCTGCAGGAGGAGGAGGAGGAGGAGGAGCATGGCCGCTTGGATTCAGAGTGACTATACCAGAGCTACGGGCAGTTGCCAGAGGAGGAGCTGCGTGGCAAGCTGTCTGGACTCAAAGCAACCATTCCTGAACACCGGGGCCTGCCCGGAGGAGGAGGAGGAGGAGGAGGAGGAAGAGCGCGGCGGATCACTTGGACTTGCAGTGACTGCATTGAAGCTCCAGGCAGCTGCTCAGAGGAGGAGGCGAGTGGTGAGTTGTTTGGACTTAAAGTGACAGCTCCTGAACAACGGGGGGCTGCTTGGAGGAGGAGCGTGGTGGGTCACTTGGTCTCGAGTGGCCACACCAGAGCTCCAGGCGGCTGCCCGGAGGAGAAGTGCAGCGGGTCACGTGGACTCAGAGTGACTCAAAGTGACCGCTTCTGAACACCCGGGGGGCTACCTGGAGGAGGAGGAGGAACGGGGCAGGTCACTTGGACTCTGAGTGACTGCCCAGGGCTATGGGTGGTTGGCAGGAGGAGGAGGCACGCAGTGAGTTGCTTGGACTCCTAGTGACCGCACAGGAACACCAGACAGCTGTCTGGAGGAAGAGGCGTGCGGTGGGTCACTGGGACTAAGAGTGATTGTATGGGGCTCCAGGTGGCTGCTCAGAGAAGGGGCCGCACAGCCAGGCGATTAGGTGAAGAGCAGGGTCCCAGGACCTAGGAGGCTTCTTGGTGGAAGAGCCACATAGAGACACACTTAGGGGCAGAGTGAAGGTTCCAGGACTGTGGGCAGATTCTCTCAGGAGAGGCAGCCTAAGGAGACTCATCTGTGAAGGGTGAGGCTCCCAGGCCCAGGAGGTAGGGCCGGGCCCCTGGGAACATTGCAGAGGAAGGCACCTCAGCCCAGGCGGTAGTTGTGGATTGAGGGGAACCTCTAGGAGGGGAACTGACCAGCGAGACTTCCCCACCAGGTGAGTCATCCCTGCCCAGTGAGGTTTTCCCACAAGGACAGTAAAACCAGAGACACAGGCCCAAACAGGCCTTGCTTCAGCCCACAGCCTAGTTCCTCTTTGGAAGACCATTAGTCGACAAGTGGAGGCACCTCTGTCCACTAGCAGGGAATATACCCCACCTGAAGGCCACCACCCCTAGAGAGGCAGCTTCCTTGTGGAGCACTGCACTATCAACTTCCTCCAAGATTTGAGCCTACTGAAGGCTAAGAGAGGATATACTAGAAATCTTCAGGGACATTATAAGTCAATAGAGAAAATCTGCAATATCTCAGCAGTCCACTGATAACTGAACAATATGAGAAAACAAGGGAAGAAAATGCCCCAAACAAATCTAGATGTTACATCAATAAAACTCAATGACAGCACGGCAGAAGAAATGACAGAAAAGGAGTTCAGAATGTACATAATTAAAATGATCAGGGAAGCAAATGATGAGATGAAAGAGCAAATGCAGGCATTGAATGATCGCACCAATCGACAGTTAAAAGAGCAAATACAGGAAGCAAAAGATTATTTCAATAAAGAGTTAGAGATATTGAAAAAAACAAACAGAAATCCTTGAAATGAAGGAAACAATCAACCAAGTTAAAAACTCCATAGAAAGCATATCCAATAGGATAGAACACCTGGAAGACAGAACCTCAGACATTGAAGACAAAATATTTAACCTTGAAAACAAAGTTGAACAAACAGAAGATGGTAAAAAATCATGAACAGAATATACAAGAACTATGGGATATCACGAAAAGGCCAAATTTAAGAATTATTGGGATTGAGGAAGGCCTAGAGAAACAAACCAAAGGAATGAACAATCTATTCAATGAAATAATATCAGAAAATTTCCCAAATCTGAAGAATGAAATGGAAAATCAAGTTCAAGAGGCTTATAGGACTCCAAATACACAAAAATACAACAGACCCACACCAAGGCACATTATAATGAAAATACCTAACATACAAAATAAAGACAGAATTTTAAAGGCTGTGAGAGAAAAGAACCAAATTACATTCAGAGGGAAACCAATATGGATATCAGCAGATTTTTCAATCCAGACCCTAAAAGCTAGAAGAGCCTGGAACAACATTTTTCAAGCTCTGAAAGAAAATGGATGCCAACCAAGAATTTTATACCCAGCAAAACTTACCTTCAAATTTGACGATGAAATAAAATCTTCCATGATAAACAAAAGCTAAAAGAATTTACAAAAAGAAAGCCAGCATTACAGAACATTCTCAGCAAAATATTCCATGAGGAAAAGATGAAAAACAAAGAAGCAAATCAGCAAAGGGAGGAATTATCCCAAATGAATTGTCAAATAAAGCAGGAAACAAGTCATGTCAAATAAATAAATAAATAAAATTTAAAAAATGAACCAAATGACCGGGAAACCAAATCATATCTCAATAATAACCCTGAATGTTAATGGCCTGAATTCATTAATCAAAAGACATAGACTGGCAGATTGGATTAAAAAGAAAGATCCAACATATGTTGCCTTCAAGAGACTTACCTCATAGAAAAAGATACTCATAGACTAAAGATGAAAGGATGGGGAAAAACATACCATGCACATGGACACAGCACAAAAGCTGGAGAATCCAACCTCATTTCAGATAATGTGGACTTCAAGCCAAAGTTAGAAGGGATAAAGAAGGACATTTCATACTGCTTAAGGGAAGCATAAATCAGCAAGATATAACAATCATAAACATCTATGCCCCAAACAACAGTGGCTCATCCATGTATGTCAAACAAATTCTTCTCAGTTTCAGAAACCAAATAGACCATAACACAATAATACTAGGTGATTTTAACACACCTCTCTCACCACTGGACAGATATTCCAAACAAAAATTGAACAAAGAAACCATAGATCTCAATAACACAATCAATAATTTAGACTTAACGGACATTTATAGAATATACCGTCCAACTAAGAGCGAATACACTTTCTTCTCAGCAGCACATGGATCCTTCTCTAAAATAGACCATATTTTATGCCACAAAGCTAATGTTAGCAAATACAAGAAGATAGAGACACTACCTTGTATTCTATCAGATCATAATGGATTGAAGTTAGAAATAAATGAAAAGTGAAAAACAAACTATTCCAACATCTGGAGATTAAACAATATGCTATTATATGATGAATGGATAACAGAAGATATTAGGAAGGAAATTAAAAAATTCTTAGAGGTAAATGAGAACAAAGAAACATCATATCAAAATCTCTGGGACACTATGAAAGCAGTACTTAGAGGGAAATTTATTTCATCTAGCACATTTAATTAAAGAGGTAAAACTCAACAAATAAACAACCTAACACTACAGCTCAAAGCCCTAGAAAACAAAGAACAGACCAGCACCAAAAGTAGTAGAAGACAGGAAATAGTTAAACTCAGAGCTGAAATCAATGAAATTGAAACAAAAGAAACAATACAAAAAATTGACAAAATAATAGTTGATTCTTTGAAAAAGTAAACAAAATTGATAACCCTTTAGCCACACTAACAAAGAGAAGACAAGAGAAAACCCAAATCACTAAAATTCGGAATGAACATAGAAATAACACAACAGACACGATTGAAATACAAAACATAATTAGAAGCTATTTTGAAAATCTATACTCCAACAAAATAGAAAATTTCAAAGACATCAACAGGTTTCTAGAGACATATGAATTGCCTAAACTGAATGAGGAGGACATACACAATTTAAATAGACCAATTTCAAGTAATGAAATAGAAGAAGTCATCAAAAGCCTACCAACAAAGAAAAGTCCAGGACCAGATGGGTTCTCAGCCGAGTTCTACAAAACCTTTAAAGAAGAGCTCATTCCAACACTTCTCAAAGTATTCCGTAAAGTAGAAGAGGAGGGAACCCTCCCAAACTCATTCTATGAAGCCAATATCACACTGATACCTAAACCAGACAGAGATACATTGAGGAAAGAAAATTTAAGACCAACATCCTTAATGAACATCGACGCAAAAATTCTCAACAAAATTTTAGCAAATCGCATACAAAAACATATTAAAAAGATAGTGCACCATGATCAATTGGGTTTCATCCCAGGGATGCAAGGTTGGTTCAACATCAGGAAATCAATAAATGTCATTCACCATATCAATAGACTTAAAGTCAAGAATTACATGATTATTTCAATAGATGCAGAAAAAGCATTTGATAAAATACAGCACCCCTTCATGCTCAAAACACTGGAAAAAATAGTGGGAACATTCCTTAACATTGTAAAGGCCATTTATGCTAAGCCCATGGCTAATATCATTCTAAATGGTGAAAAACTGAAAGCATTCCCCCTAAAAACTGGAACAAGCCAGGGATGCCCTCTTTCACCACTTCTACTCAATATCATCCTTGAAACTCTAGCCAGAGCAATTAGACAGACCAAAGAAATTAAAGGGATACGAATAGGAAAAGAAGAACTCAAACTATCCCTGTTTGCTGATGATATCATTATATACTTAGAGGAACCAGGAAATTCCACCAGAAAACTTTTAGAACTCATAAGTGAATTCAGTAAAGTAGTGGGATATAAAATCAATGCTCATAAATCTAATGCATTTTTATACATAAGTGATGAATCTTCAGAAAGAGAAATGAGGAAAACTACCCCATTCACAATGGCCTCGAAAAAAATAAAATACTTGGGAATCAATCTCACAAAAGAGGTGAAAGACCTCTACGATGAGAACTACAGAACACTAAAGAAAGAAATTAAAGAAAATCTTAGAAGATGGAAAGATCTCCCATGTTCTTGGATAAGCAGAATTAATATTGTCAAAATGGTCATACTACGAAAAGTGCTATACAGATTCAATGCAATTCCAATTAAAATCCCAATGACGTACCTTACAGAAATAGAGCAAGCAATTATGAAATTCATCTGGAAGAATAAGAAACCCAGAATAGCTAAAGCAATCCTTAGCAGGAAGAGTGAAGCAGGGGGTATCGCAATACCAGATCTTCAACTCTACTACAAAGGAATAGGAACAAAAACGGCATGGTATTGGTACCAAAATAGACAGGTAGATCAATGATACAGAATAGAGGACACGGACACAAACCCAAATAAATACAATTTTCTTATACTAGACAAAGGGGCCAAAAATATGCAATGGAGAAAAGATAGCCTCTTCAACAAATGGTGCTGGGAGAATTGGAAATCCATTTGCAACAGAATGAAACTAAACCCATATCTCTCACCATGCATGAAACTAAACTCAAAATGGATTAAGGACCTCGGAATCAGACCAGAGACCCTGCAAATTATAGAAGAAAAAGTAGGTCCAGATCTTCAACATGTTGGCTTAGGACCAGATTTCCTCAACAAGACTCCCATAGCACAAGAAATAAAAGCAAGAATCAACAACTGGGATAGATTCAAACTAAAAAGCTTTCTCTCAGCAAAGGAAACTATCAGCAATGCAAAGAAAGAGCCTACAGAGTGGAAGAAAATCTTTGCCAATCATACTTCAGATAGAGCACTAATCTTCAGAATCTATAAAGAACTCAAAAAACTCTACACCAAGAATGCAAATAATCCAATCGACAAATGGGCTAAGGAAATGAATAGACACTTCACAGAAGATCTACAAGCAATCAACAAACATATGGAAAAATGTTCAACATCTCTAGTAATAAAAGAAATGCAAATCAAAACCACCCTAAGATCCATCTCACCCCAATTAGAATGGCGATTATCAAGAATACAAGCAACAACAGGTGTTGGCGAGGATGTGGGGAGAAAGGTACACTCATACATTGCTGGTGGGGCTGCAAATTAGTGCAGCCACTCTGGAAAGCAGTGTGGAGATTCCTTAGAAAACTTGGAATGGAACCACCATTTGACCCAGCTATCCCACTCCTTGGCCTATACCCAAGGGACTTAAAATCAGCATACTACAGAGATACAGCCACAACAATGTTCATAGCTGCTCAATTCACAATGGCCAGATTGTGGAACCAACCTAGATGTCCTTCAATTGATGAATGGATAAAGAAACTGTGGTGTATATATATATATATATATATACAATGGAATATTACTCAGCCATAAAGAATGATAAAATTATGGCATTTGCAGGCAAATGGATGAAATTGAAGAATATCATGCTAAGTGAGATAAGCCAATCTCAAAAAACCAAAGGTCGAATGATATTGCTAATAAGTGGATGAGGACACATAATGGGGGGAGGGAGGGGTTAGTGTTAGGGTTAGAGTTAGGGTTAGGGAGGGGGGCAAGAATGGAGGAAGGAAGGACTGTATAGAGGGAAAAGGAGGGGTGGGAGTGGTGGGGGGAAGGGAAAAAATAACAGAATGAATCAAACAACAATACCCTATGTAAATTTATGATTACACAAATGGTATGCCTTTACGCCATGTACAGAGAAACAACATGTATCCTATTTGTTTACAATAAAAAAAAAAGAAAAAGTCTTGCTATTTTCTTATTTGTGCTATTTATATATGCAGTCCATTAGGATTTCTTAATGATTCCATTTGTCACCTTTTCTAAATGTTTCCTGATTTGGGAATGCATTTTAATGTTTATGTATTTTGCTGGTATGAAGAAGTTTTTATGTTTAAATAATAATCTATTTTCTACTTGTTAGATTCGACTAATAATTCCACTGTTGTTTTCCTTTAAGCAATTTTCTATTGCTTTTAAACTTGAAAATGCTTTTTGCCTCTAAATACTACATACTGACCTACGTCTTATTATTTGTATGCTTAGTTTTTTTTATGTTTTACCTTTCAGTAAAATACATGAAATAATTTCTTGCTAGCACCTAGAGAAAAAAATGAGAACCTACCCAAGAACCTAAAAATTTGGTCAGGTAATGGACCAGAACACCGATATCCATCATTACCTTAGACAAAGTGGCTACCAAGTTGAAGTTTTATTTATCACACAGGGTGTGATGGGGGCTAGAAACAGGAGTACCAAAGAGATGCAGTCCAAGAAAGGGGCGCCACTATCAGATCTATGTGACAGATGCTTCTCTTTGGTGTATATCAACACATCTGGCTATCACCGGTCACTAAAACATCCCACTCTTCTTCTAGTTCTGATTCCAAGTTCTCAGTATTCACTTCTAATTATGAGTTGTCTTGCCTACTGAGGGAGAACACACTGATTAAAAACTACAAATATCCAGTCTACCTGACAGACTCATCTGTGTTGCAAAGGAGTGAATTGGCATTCTGTTTACTACCTCACTCTGTGTATCTATTTAGAGAAAGTCATTTCCCCAGAGCCTGACTCTTTAGCTTATGCTCGGAGTCAAATTTCAGAGCCTAAGAATTCAGCTCAGACCCTTAACCCAGCGAGCACCCAAGAGCTGCCTCTTGTTTGAATTTGCCAGGAAATCCACCATCTGTCCCAGATGGCACCTGCAAGTAGCTCAATGCATGATTGCTTCAAAAACCAATGTACTTCCTGAATTGCTTGCATTGCCCTTGAATAGGAACCATACTAACCTCTGTATTATTGTAGTTTTAGTATTTGTGTTACCAAAATAAGCACAAGTGACACAAAATCTAAATTGGGGATCAGCAAATGGGCCAAATCTGACCTGCTGTCTGTGTTTGCAAATAGTTTTCTTCGAACACAGTCCCACCCATTCATTTAGATATCGTGTAAGACTGCCTTTGCTCTCTAACTTCAGAGCTAAAGTAGTTGTAACAAAAAGATCACACGTTGCTAGCACATGGAGAAAAAATGAGGATCTACCCAAGAACCTAAAAATGAGGTCAGGAAATGGACCAGAACACAGATCGTCCACACACCTAAAATATTTACCATCTTGCCCTTTATGAACCAGGTTGCTGACACTTGCACTTAGGGTGGCAGAAAATAAGACAAAGGGAACCAGGATCTCCAGATGAGTTGCTGGAGCAAAGCCCAGCCGTCCCACGCAGCCCATCTTCAACTAGATGGAAATGCACTTCTATCTTGCCTGTACCACTGGGTTTTTGGTTATATGATTAATCATCATGTAACAAATCAGTTTGGGAACTGATGTATATTTATCAGTTAGTTTAGGCTACTTTATGCTGCACTAATAATGGTCTTTACATTCTTAGGTGTTTATAAGAAATGGGTTCATTTCTCACTTCTGTTCCCCTTGATCAGCGGCTAGTTCTGCCCCACATCCTCTCACTCCAGGACAAGCGGAGGGAGCCCCATCATTTGATCACTCATGTTGCCATAACGGGGAGGAATACATGAATCACAAACTGTCTCTTTGAGCTTCACCACAAGTGACTTGTTGCTTTTGCTCGTGTTCTATAGACCGGCCTGAGGTATGTGCTATCACATACAGGATGAGTTCAGGGAGTGGGTGAAGCTCTGCCTCATCTTCCTAGCCACTCGGGCTCACCTGGAACACAGTGTAGTTCCCAGTAAGCTCGCAGCATAGAACTTTGAACATCTGCTTCGCTCTTTTCCTTTCCCCAAGAGTTTCCTCCGACACCAAAGTTTGTTTCCATGTGCAGATGCAAGCCAGAAATCCAAGGCTGGTAATGCTTCTGGGGCCGCCTCCAACAACTGCAGGACAATCCTCGGTAACCCAGGCCACTGTGTCCCTTTCCTTTGGTCGCACATTTCTGAGGCAAGACCCGCTTGATTTCTCAGGGACTTCACGAGGATTGAGCATCAGTTGCCCAGAGCTGTCCCTCATTTCCTCCTTTTTGTGTTCTGGATCACCTCCTAAATATACTATACTGCACTCAAGCTTCAACTCAGGGTCTGCTATCATGGCCAGCATGTCCTTCCTCATTTCAAGGGAAGGAGGAAAACAATTTCAGTAAGACTCCAGAATGAAAATGGCTCTCCTGACACCCACAGCTTCCAGGGCCTTTCAAAGTTTGGTTTCTAAGAATCCTGGACTGCATGCTGCAGTCACAATGAACCACGTTTTGTCCCTTTGTCTTTTTCTGCACCGAGGCATCTGTCCTGTTGTCTGCCTGCATTTTTCTTTCCTTCCTGTTTTAATATCTGTAATCCAGATTACTCCTTAATTTAAGATCAACCTAAAAATGATAAGTTGTTTGTTTTTTTCCTCAAACCATATTTATGTTTTTTTTTTTTCTTTTCCTCAAACCATCTTTACCTTCTTCACTGCACAACACAGTGCTACCACTTCATAAAGTCTTCTGACCTATAACTGACTTACTGAATGGCTGATTTTTTTCTATGGGAAATTTCTTCATGCACAACTAACTACCAAGATAACTGAAACATGTTTCTCTATGAGAAGCCAATGCAGAAAACAGTTGGTTTATCCTTGTTCACTAACTCTATAACAATTCATCATATCTTTCTCCTTTTTCATGGTAAATAGTGGATTTCAAAAGAAGTAAATTTAGTTTTGTTGGACATTTCTGTCTTCCTGAACACACTCATTTTCTTATTTAGTCTTGCCTCAGTTCAATCAGGCTACTATAAACAAAATTACTATAAACTACGAGCAACAAACAATTTCTCATAGTTCTAGAGGCTGGGAAGTTCAAGATCAAGTTGTTGCAGATTCAGTGCCTGGTGAGGACTCATTCCCTGGGGTAGATTTTTGCCACATGCTCAGAGGGCAGAAGGAGCAAGTGGTCTCTGCCCTCATGACCTAGTCAGTTCCCAAGGCCTCATCTCCTAATACCATCACTTAGGGATCAGTTTCAATGTATGAATTTGGGAGGCACACAAACATTCAGAACGAAGCAAGGATATTTGTGTGTAAACTTTTTTAAAAGTAAAATGAGAGTATTTTCAGCTCTGCATACAATTTGGGGTTCCTGATACAAGAGACTTTAATAGTGAGAAAACCTTGTCTTTTAACACCAACCACATTTACTAAATTTGAAATGCAAAATAACCTGGAAGATAACCTCTCCTTGAACTGCATGGCAGATCTCTGAGAAGTTCAGGATAAGTTTTGTGCTTAAAGACACTGTCAAAGCTATGGTGTTCCATCTCTTAAATTGGGGGAGGTAGCTAGGAATGTAAAAGCAACTATGAGGCAGACAAATGGCCCTACTTTTTTTTTTTTTTTTAAGAGACTTTCAAGCATTGTGTTGGTGACCTGATAGCCCGAGGCTCAAAGAAATGTCTCCACTTAAAAAAATATTGATGAATCTGGGAACACGAAGGTAAGCAACAAGTACAGACCCTGCCCTCAAGAACTAGACTCCTAGTGTGTGCTGTTAGAGAGGAAACTATTCTGACCGTACTATTAGTTGTGTGATCATGGGTAAGTCACTAGGTTTATTGTGATCATGGGTAAGTTACTACGTTTATTTTGGCCAACAATTTTGTGGGTTTTTTTACTTTTTTTTTTTTTTTTTTTTTTTTTTTTTTTTTTTTTTGTGGTGCTGCGGATTGAACCCAGGGCCTTGTGCTTGACAGGCAAGCACTCTGCCAACTGAGCTATATCCCCAGCCCTTCCCAGCAATTCTTCAGAAAGCTACCATAGGGAACATTTTTTAAAGTGTTTGCTTGATCTGGGGAAGATAATAAAAGAATACACATCTATTTAACATGGGCAGTTGTCAGAGCGCAGAAGAGATGTGTACTCTAGAACAGTGTTTCTTAGCATTTTTTTTCTATTATTGTCTCCCTAAGGAGAAAAACAAATTGATTTAAAGTTAATTAAAATTAAGTAATAAATTTTAACTTTAAAATAAAATTCTCCCTGAAGAGAAAAACTAAGTACTAAGAGATATGATTTTTGTCAGGTAGCATTGAGCTTTCTTGTGGGGTGGCCAGGGGAGACCATCATAATATTTAAATTTTGAATCCCCTAAGAACCAACTTTTACTTCCTTAAGGACAGTATTTCCCCTATTGAATACGCATGCTCTATAAGACGGGGAGAATTCTTTAATAAATGAGCAAATATCCTACAGTCTCCCCACTCACTCTTCCCAAGTCTCATGCTACTTAATGTCCCAAATGCCTGAACACATGAAACTGCATATAGGATTCTCCAGATGCCAAGGAGCCACTACAATGTAATATCTTGGGATATCTAAAACACCCCCTAATCTTAAATGTGGAAAGAATAAAGTAGCAGTGATGTTAGTACCCTAAAGAGATCTCGCCAAGCAATTCAAGTTCAATGCCAGATTGACATTTGATATTTATTCGATACTTACCCTGTGCAGCACACTGGGACGAGACACTCCTTTGGGTTTGTTAATCTCAAACAATTTCAGTCCTTCATTGACCATTTGGAGCAAAAATATTAGGCAATCATACAGGCCTGGAATTGGAAGTGGCTTCACACAAGAAAACTTTTCCATCGTTACAAGCCATCGAAAATGGATCCAGCAATTCACTTCTCTAAAACATCTTATCTTTGGAACCTGGAATTGAAGATAGTCCTCAGGGAAACAAAGGTAGGGAGTCCCTATACCAAACTCATTTTCCTTCCAGAAAAGTCTAATAGAAAGTGAATCAAAAGGTATAGCAGATCTTATTAAATTTCTTTTGGAACCTGAGCTTGTACTATTTTGTGTAACTGTGCTAATAACATTCTGGCTTAGAGAACCAAATGTCCTTACTGCTTACAATGATTTGTCTCTTTATATAAATTATTTCTGATCTGGAATGCTGTTCTTCATCTCTGTTGGTCTCTCAGTAAAATTTTATACTTTTGCCAAAAATCTTACACTCTGGAAAAATTAAAATCGACAGAGAAATTAATGGGCTCAATTTTTATGGAACTATGGAACTCTGTAGGACAATTCTTCTGCAGAGAAAATTGGGCTCCTTGAGGGTATAATTAAAGGTAATTCAAAACCAGATGTGGGGCAGAGTTAGGAAGATCAGGACAGATGCTCAGCATCAAATCTCACAGTAGGGGTGGGAAGAAAGGGCAGAGGGAGGTAACTGAAGGGAAGGCAAGTTATCAAAATGATAAATACTTAAGTGTAATTATGTCACCAAATTCCCCTCAACCATACCAAGTCTTTATTTCACATCATTGGGCAAAACAATTTTAAAACTCACATGTAGTTTTTAAAAAGTTAAGGGAAACCAGACTGCCAAAATTATTCAACATGAATCTCCAAAATTTAAGGATGAGACAGGCAGCATTTCATTATCACAGTTGAGTTCATGTCAGATGATAGGCAATATCTTCTGGTTGGGATTTCAGCTGTATTTTATTAGGAACTGAGCAGACATATTAACTTGCACAGACCTGAGAGTTATTTAGCATCTTCGGCTAGTAGTTACTCAAAATGCCAAAGGGAAAACCATCAGACAGCTTTCCAAATGATCAGAACAAGCATATTGGGATATTGCAGGTATTTATGTTGGATCAGAAATGCAAGTAAAGGAAGGAATTTAAGCACATGTTTATATATGAGGAAGCTGTGGAGATTTATTTGCAAAGTTTTTGCACGTTTGCTTATGAAATGGAAGGAGAAATAAATATGAGTTGACTGGCTTTTAACCATTATTGAACAATTGAGACTCATATGAAGCATTTGGGTACACTTTGCTTTGCCACCCCGGGAACTTTCTGGTACTTCCTAGATTTCCTAAGCAAGAAACCTTGAAATTATTTAATTTCATTGTTAGTGTTGGCTCTATAGTTTCATCAACATTATCATTCACGTGGGAAAGAGAGATGGAAACTGTCAGATCAAATTTGGTTTTGTAATACATACTCTTAGAGTCATAAACAACTAGAAAAGAATAATTTATCAGACACTTCAGCTGGTTTGACACAATACCAAGTGAAATGAATACTTTAAATAATTTGATCAGTGTAGAAAGTCAGTTTGAATAATACTTGAATCAGGAAGTGTTTTGATACTGAATATGTTCTGGTCTACTTGTTTCTAATCAGCCAGACATCCTGCCAAGCCTCTGCTGTCCTTTGTGTTTTATGAACATGCCGTTACTTAACATCACCTTCCAGTCGGGTCTGTCCAGGGCAAGCAAGGTGAAAAGATGACTGACATTTGCCAACTGTCGTGAGCTTATGTTTGAAAGAAAATTCCTATGAACTATAATGCCTTCAATTTTCTGAAACAATCAGATTTTAAGTAATTGTTTTTGTTAAAAGTTATCTGTGTGGTGCATGTAGCTAAATGTGATGTAAACTTTATACATTTAATTTGTAACTAAAAAAACTTTTTTACATATATTGGGGTGGGAAGAATACTTGATCAGACTTACATCTCAGTTTTGGTTTAGAAAATAATTCTAATCTGTCGATTGTTCAGGAGCTACAATTGGAGCAATGCAATGTCTTTGATTACAACAATGGGTGTCAATGGGGACATTTGGTGATGTCTGGTGACATCTATGGATATCATAATTGTGTAGGGATTGGGGCTATGACAAGCACGGGGTGGGTTGAGGCCAGGGATGCTGCTAAACATCCTACAAGTCACAGGACAAGCTCCCACAAGGAATCATATGGTTCAAAGTGTCGATAGTGCTAAAGGTACTGGGTTATGGCATAACTCCTGGTTATGGCAAAGAAAATCAATGAGTTAGATTTTCTTCAAGAATAACTACTGAGCCTCGACTTAATGACTTAAAACTTTGGAAACAATTAAATATTTACAGGAGCCTTGGTTTCCTCATATGTTAAATAAGGACTCCAAAGCTTTACATTTTCTAGAAATCTTCCAATTATTTTCCTTCAAAACAGAACTCAATTTCTTGTGGCAGTTGGCCATTTTTAAAAATCTTTCATATTCATCATTTCATTTATTTAGATAATATTAACTATTTAGTGATTAATAGGACACACATAATTTAAGATGTGTTCTTAGAAGAAAAGCACAATCCTATCACTGCTTGGAATTCTCCAAGAGACTGCCCGCCCCCCTCTCATTCAAGAGTTGGTGACCATATGGTCTGCCCTTGAATCTGAGTTGATCTCGTGACTTACTTTGCCCAATAACATGCCAGTGCTGTGCCAATTCCTGGTCAGGCCTAAAAGACCTGACGGCTTCTGTTTTTATACTCTGAGTTCTGACTAGACCACAGAAATATTGGAGGTCATCTGAGAAAAGTCCTGGAGTACGAAAGGCCATCTTAGATGCTCAACCCCAGCTAAGCCCCCAGCTACTTGAGCAGCCCAGTCAACAACATGCCCCACAGAAGGACCACCAGCTATGCGTGCCCTGACCCACAGAATGTCAAAGTCATACATCGTTGTCATTTTAAGCCTTTATCTGGGGATTATTTTGTTTCCCTGCAATAGTTAACTGAATAGAGTTTGGGTGGCAACTCAAAGAAACCCTTGCTTCAGTCTCATGTTCTAGAGACTGGTTTCTTTGTCAGGGACAAAAACAGAGGCATAATTGTTTCCGGATTTTCCAGAGTCCCATCACTACCTTTTTTTTCTTTTCCTAACTAGAATGATTTTAATTGCAACCAAGTTATTTACAATTGCCTCCAACTGATCTGCTTAGCTTCACTAAGAAAGCTGGTATGTGACTAGAGAAGTCAGGAAATGACATGATACTGGAACAGTTCCTGTCTAACAGCTCCCAAACTAAAGCACAAAGTCTACAGAGTTTTACCTGCTTCTGATGCATGCAAAATTCAGACAACTCACAAAACTCAGCGAACTCTGTACAACCCCCAAAAGGCTGAGCCAAGCCTGGTATCCCTTGTTTGTTTCCAGGTAACACACTGGCACCTGACTGTTGAAACAGTCCAATCTCCAGACCAGGTGTGAGTTGGTTGCTAGAAAAGATCAAGTGTAGAAAATAGGTGGCTCCATGTAAAAGTTTGAAACCCAGAGACCAGCTAGGCAGGGCAGGCCTGGAGGTGACTCGCCAAGCCACAGATGCTTCCACCACGGGCTGCCTTTTGGTTTCCTGCTTCTTTCAGAGGAAAACTTTACTGACAGGCCAATGACCAGCTACCCTGAGCACAGAAAGAACAGGGGACCCTCAGCCCTGCTAGTGACATGGCTTTGCCTCACCTTTGTCACTGTCATCCAGTAGAAAGTTGGGGTGGGAACTGGAATATCAGGAAAGAGCGTCTTCTAATCAAAAAGATGTATCTAGTAAAAATCTCAGAGTTAAATTCCAAAGTCCTTCTTTTAATGTCCACAAAGTCCCACCTCCAAACACACAGAAAATTTAAATTCAGTCTTTTGAAGTAGGCCAGTTCTACAATGTCCCACATCGTGCCTCCCTATCTTTGCATCCAAACAGCTTTATTTTTCTTTTCAGCACATTTTTATTATATTCAAACACAGTAGGATACACCTTGTGCCTTTATTGTAAAAAATCCCTTTGAACGTTGCCAAATTGCTTCCTATAAAAGGTATTTTAATTTACACTGCTACCAGTGTTGCCAAAATGTTACCAAGACAGAAAATAGTTATTTTAATAATTAAGCCTGGCTTAACAGGTAATAAATTATATTTTTCGCTTCCTTATAGTCTTGTTTAAATATAAAGATTATCATGTTTGCCTTGTAGGAATCATTTCAGAATGAAATCATGTAGACACTGAATTCAGTCAGTAATTAAGACCAAAAGAAATCAAGATCCCCCAAATTTCCATAACTTTTCATTTAATAATTTTTATACCTCATACAACTACAAATTAATCCACATATAATAATTTAGAGGAGAAAGTCAAAAGGGCAAAGAAGGTTGATTAATTCAGTCTACTGTTATTTAGTAAATGCAGTCAGAATATGAATAAGTTAGTCATTGCTAAATTCTTTGACATATGACAAGAATTTTAAATGGACAATTTTAGCTAGTGGGTAACTTCAGTATTACCAGGCAGAAACAAGAAAGCTGTGTATTTTTGGAATTCAGAATTGTGAGAGCAGATGAGATTATGCAAAAGATTACACAGATGGAAACCAGCCCAGGACTAAGCCAGCACTGACAGTAACACAGTGTAGACTCTCTTTAGAAAGATGCTAAGAGACTAGAGAGAGGTCTGTGAAGAGAAGACAGATCTTCCGGGCCCAGGTGAGAGGGATTTGGGGAAAGGTTGTGGGTAGCAGAAAACTGTCCAGCCTTAGCAGGCAGAAGTTAAGGAGATTTAAAGGACCCAGGGAGCTTTGGACTTGGGTCTGAGGGAGCATTGCTGACCATGAAAAGTGACAGGGGACACAGTTATTAAAGGCCAGGGTGGAAGATGTACAACAATGTGTTGTCCGATCCTGAAATCACTTTAAATGATTAGGAAACAAATCAAGGCCAGGCCAGGTCCAGGAACTATGTCAGTAATGGAGGACTAGAGAATTAGGTCAGTGGACACATTGGTGCTCAAGGAAGTTGGTAGGTGGGAGTTGACTGTGAAAATGCGGAGTCAGGGAGACACAGAGACACAGTGAGATGACCTCTAGACAGGGACTTCCAGGCCTGAACTCTGCACCTGCCCTCCTGGTACCTGCACTAACAATGTCGGGCAAGTACAGCCCTTCTAGAAGGCAGGGGAAGGGAATGATTCCTAAGATCACACCTAGTGCACTGTATGTGGTAAGGACAGAAGCTTGCCTGGGAGAAGAGCTGGAAAGTGGCGGGTTCCTATTCAAACCAATACATAAGTTTGTGAGTTAACCCGCTTCTTTTTTTAAAAGAGACAAAAATAATAATTTAAGTTGTCACTCAAAATGCCCATGTCAGTCACAATAGTCATAAAAGTGTTCCCTTCCTTCACATCTGCACATCTGGGCTTCTACATCTGAGGATGCAGCTATTGAAGAGAACTGTAAACTAACTGGTTCCCTAAACCAGGGCTATGTTGCCAGCAAAGGGGCCCAGAGGCCCAATTCAACTGCTGTCTGTTTTTGTAAATAAAGTTTTTTTGTGGTGCTGGCGATCGAACCCAGGGCCTTGTGCTTGCAAGGCAAGCACTCTACCAACTGAGCTATATCCCAAGTCCGTAAATAAAGTTTTATTGGAACACAACGATGCCTGCTCACCAACATATTGTCTATGGCCATTGTCCTGCTGCAATGGCAACATGGAACCGTCTCAGCATGGACCGTAAAACTGGAAATGTCTATTTTCTATTATACAGCCCTTTTCAGAAGAATTCTACCAGTCTCTGCTCTAAAGCAATATAGTTCCCGACTCTGTCTAACTACAGTAGAGATCACGGAGGGAGGGAGGGAGGGATCAAGGGAAAGGGAGGGGAGGGGAGGGGAGAGGAAAGGAGAGAAGGAGAGAGAAAGAAAGAAAAGGAAGGGAGGGAGAGAGAGAGAGAGAGAGGAAGGAAGGAAGGGAGGAAGGGAGGGAGGGAGAGAGGGAGAGGGAGAGGGAGAGAGGGAGAGGGAGAGAGAGAGAGAGAGAGGGAGAGGGAGAGGGAGAGAGGGAGAGAGGGAGAGAGGGAGAGAGGGAGAGAGGGAGAGAGGGAGAGAGGGAGAGGGAGAGAGGGAGAGAGGGAGAGGGAGAGAGGGAGAGAGGGGAGAGGGAGAGAGGAGAGGGGGAGAGGGAGAGGGAGAGGGAGAGGGGAGAGGGAGAGGGGGAGAGGGGGAGAGGGGGAGAGGGAGAGGGGGAGAGGGGGAGAGGGAGAGGGAGAGGGGGAGAGGGAGAGGGAGAGGGGGAGAGGGAGAGGGGGAGAGGGGGAGGGAGAGAGAGAGGGAGGGAGAGAGAGAGAGGGAGAGAGAGAGAGAGCGGGAGAGAAAGAAGAAGAAAAAAAAGGAAAGAAAGCAAGCAAGAAAGGACAGGGCAGGCAAGGCAGGACAGGGGAAAGGAAGGAAGAAAGAAAAACTGATTCCCACATCCTACTGCCAGAGATTTTGTTTAATTGGTCTGAGGAACACCCAGGCACAAGGTTTGTAAGAGGTACCCTATGATTTTAATGTGCAGCCAGAGTTGAAGCTTCATTGCCATAGGTTCCCTAAACCAGACAATATTAGATTAAGGGTTAGATCTCAGAAGACAGCATGCACACGGCACATTTCAGTTCCCCTTAGAATTGAATTAAAAGGCGGTTTGGTCTTCATATCTCTATTTTCACAGAGAAGTTATGTCACAAGTATTCACTTAAGAGCATTTCTCCTTGAACAACCAAAGCCAGGCTTTAACAAATCTCTTTCTTAATGGCCCTGATGAAATGTCACTCACTTAAAAAGTTTAAAATTCAGCATCCAGGGGAAGAACAAAGTGACTCTCTAAATAAACTTGTAAACTTCCTCTTATCCAAGGACAGGAGCTACAAACACTGAAGTTCCACACACTCTGCCTTTGCTACAGGTACTGCCTTTAATAGAAGGCAGTACGATCTGACCAGGTGTCTGGTGCATCTGTTTCTTTGGTCCTTTTGTTGTTTTTCACTTCCGTCTTATTTTTAATTGTTCCACTTATTTCTCATTGACCAACTAATCAGATCCCCTCCTCTAAAAAGGCACCTATCAGTAATAGTATCCTATACAGTTTTACTACATAAAAATAAATGTTACACTATTTTAAAACATGTCCACAAATGTCTTACACTGCCACCATTGAGAAGCGAGAGGTAAAACTTTCCCCTTGAATCTGGGGCAGCCTTTGTGACTGGCCCAGCAAGAGAGTACTAAGCTAATGATGTTACATGACTTCCAAAGCGAGGTCCCAAAGGGCAATGGCATTGCACCTGGCTTACTGGAAACGAGCAGGAACTCTGGGCCTCTGTATTAGACCATCCAGGCTGCTGTAACTGCTTACCATAAACAGGGTGGCTTCAAAACAATAGAAATTCGTTTCTCACAGAACCAAAGGCAGGAAGCCCAAGAGCCAGGCACCCACAGATTCCAAATCCGTGAGGGCCCACTTTCGGATTCAGATATGGCGCCCTTCCCTTGTGTCCCACATAGTGGAAACTCTCTAGGGCAGGTTCTCTGAGGCCTCTTCTTTAGGACCACTGACTCCATTCAGGAAGGCTCTCCTGTCATAACCTAATCACCTTGAGAGCTTAGGATTTCAACATGCAAATGGGGGAGGAGGGCACAAACATTCAGATCACAGCAGCTGCATGTCAACGCGTCCCATCTCCCACACACAGAGAGGCCCTGAGATGACACAAAGAGAGAGAATTGCCTGGCCAGCCTCCAATACCCTACCAGCCTATTTTCTAGCTTTGGTCTCATCTGACAATAACCACATGAGTGACTCCGAGTTAGAAGTACCCAACCATGCCCTTTCCAAATCCCTGACCCTCAGAAACCACGGGAAGCAAAACAATCGTTACTTAAAGTCACTGTATTTGGGGATAGTTCGTTAGGCCGCCACACATTATAAGAAACATATCCAATAATAATATTAACATGCAGAGTAATCTGTCGTAAAGGAGACCTCCTGTCCCCTTACTTCCCCTATAACCCACTCTATTGTCAGAAAATATCAGCTGGTGAGACAGTTCATCCATTCTAGAAAAGATCAATGATTGATACTAAAATCACTAGGTGAAAGGTTAATGGAAAATGGGATATATCACCCCACAGCTTCTTTGCTGATCACAAGAGGGGCTACCTTCCTTTACAATAGAGAGACCTGACCATCACTGTCTTGAACAGAGTAACCAATGTGGCACAACAGATAATAGGACAGTAGGCCAGACATCACGTGTCCCCTGCCATCCTTCAAGGTAGGCCACCTGCCAGCTACTAGCACCCACAATGTCTAATGTTAGTTAGAGACCTTTTTTAAAAACATGTCTAACATGAATCCAAATGAGCCCTTAAATTTAACTTGCACTGAATAGAAATCACAGGGATGAGAGAAACAAGAAAACCACACTGTGAGGAAACCATCAGACAAATCTAGAATTTGTGGCACATTCTATAAGACACCTGGTCTAATTTCATTTAAACAACAAAAAAAAACAAACAAACAAAAAAAAAAAAAAAAGCAAGAGGGAAATACTATTTCAGATTAAGAGAGACCTGAAGAACATCGCACTAACAATCCAAGGCAGGGTCATCTTTGTATCTTGGCTTGAAAAGAAGTATCTGTGGAAGACATTTTTAGTAAATTTGGCATTATTTCAATATGAGCAGGGTATTAATGATATTAAGGAAATAGCCAGTTGTATTAGATGTGACAATGGCATTGTGGTAATATAGGAAAAAATCCTCTATTAGAGATGCATGATGAAGTATGAAAAGAAATATAAAAATTGTAATTTAAAGAAAGAAATGAAGCAAATATGGGGAAATGTTAGTAACTTAACTCTGGTGTTAGATTGATGGATGGATTCAATTAGTCTTTCTACTTTTCTGCATGTTTGAAATTTTTCAGGAAAAAAAAGTTTTAAAAGCTTAAAATCGTGAAAGCAATATTCTTAAAAAGTACTCTGGCTATTCTGACTTTTGTGACTCACACTACAATTCAATATACATTCTCCAGACAGAAAAACAGCTGATAAGCATTCCCTCAACTACCATCTACTTCATCCAGGCTAATTTGGCTAAAAGAAGCAGAGAGGTCCCATTCCCTCCAGTTTGGTCAAGAAGCCAAGTTTATTATTAAGCTGAAAGGATCTCATGAAGAGTCAAGGATAAGAATAGAGGAGACCCAGGCTACAATATGAGGGTAGCTCAAGACAGTTTGAATAGAGAGTATTTCTGGAATCAGCATAGCTCCAGGAAAAACCATTCTTGCATCCCTCTGTGTCGTTCATGTTCTCTCAGGTCCCTCTTAAGGTCCTCAGTGCTTGGGTTTCTCTTTGTCATCATAGGCTCTCTGACTTTATACTGCTTGCAGGACTTTTTAGCTGCAGCACGAATGTCCAGCTGGCAACTGGCTTCTGTGTTTCTTCATTGCCAAAGCCAGAACTGATTGGTCCAGTTCACCGTCCACTGTGCACTTTTTGATTGGCCCAACCAGATGTGGCCTGGGAAGAACTGGATCAAGTGATCAAAGCCAGGGTGGCTGAGGCATCAGGGATATGGCAGGGACATAGATGGGACAGACAACCAGAGCATCTCTAAAACCTTGCTGTCCGACAAGAGAGCATTCTGAGCCGTGGGGAGATTTTTGCAGAACTCTAAAGAAATTTCTGAGTTGATTTATCTCTGCATGAGACCATTGTGTCCCATGAGATCTTTGCAGATTAAAGTAGTTGTCTCATAACACAGGGCTTACCTCTAACTGATCTGAACCCACACATACTTAAAAGTAGATGAAACAAAGCGGCTAAGCCTCTGCCTGGGTCTGAGCAATACAAATTAAGTCTGGAGGTTCACTGAGATCTAATATGACCCTTCCCTTATTTAGCCAGTGAACACTTACTGAGTGGAGAATTACCAGGTGTATCATTCTTTGCTAGGAGAAACACAGTTGCACACAAAAGAAGGAAGACAAAACCTCTGCATGTAAGGATAGTCCAGCCTCATCCAGTGAGACAAGACACTCCAGAAGGCATAAAGAACAAAAGTAACTGCTTCAGGAGAGCTGTAGGAGGTCAATGTATGTTAAGTGTAACGTGAGCCCTGTGAGCAGCCAGGGGAGGGCAGGAAAGTGAAAAATTCAGATTAAAAGCTTGGATTAAAAGGAGGAGTTTGGCCTTGGAGAATGGCAAGCAATTTTAAGGAATGCACTTCACAGCAGGAAGAATAAAAAAACAGGATGCAAGAAATGTGGCAGGAAATTCAGGAAACCATATAGTAGGTAAACCTAATTAAGGAAGAGGACTTTATTTAAGGCAAGCGAGGTCATTTTGAAAAGGTAGATGGAAACCAGGTTATGGTGGGAAGGCTTCGAATGCCAGGAGAATGGGTTCCATCCTATGAGTAAGACTCTGGAGTCAGGAAGAGACTGGATGAGATCAGTGTTTTAGGAAGTGCTGGTGTCAGGGGTGGGTTGAGAGGCCAGAGAGGTTTGCAATTTACAAAGCATCTTCACATATGAGTCATCTAATTCTCTCCTGGCAGATGGTTTCCTACGAGGCTTTTAGAGACTGGTGCAGGGCAGCATTCAGACGTCTCCGCAGACTAGAGTTACAGCAATTAAAAAGAGTAAGTTACTGGCGCCAGCATGGTCAGACAGATCAATGAAGTAGAATGGAACATCTGGAAACGGATCCAAATATTTATATTTATGTATAAATTTAATATTTTATCATGGTGGTATTTTGAATCAGTGAAGAAAAGAGAATAAATTTAATAAATGGTTTTAAGTCAATTGTCTAATCACTTAGAAAAAAATAGGTAAGATGCCTGCCTAACAACTGAAATCAATTTTTTTTTTTTTTTTTTTTTTTGAATGGATAAAGAGTGGCTCTCCAACTTTGGCACACACTTAATAATCTGGAGAGTTTATAAAAGGAGAGACTCCCAGGAATTTTAATTCAATAACACTCAGGTGGACCCCAGACACTAGGGTCTATGGGCCATACTGTGATAAACCCTTGCTTAAAGATTTAAGTCTATAAGATGAAACTGTGAAAGCATTTAAAAAAATGAAGATTTATTTTTATTTTCACCAAAAGTGATATAATAAGAAGAAAAAGAAGAAGAAAGAGAAGGAGGGGAGAAGGAAGAAGAGATGACTTGACTCCAAAGGAAAGTAAGTACACATTAGATATAGAGAACTAGTTCCCTAATTCCTCTCATGAAGTATAGCTGTAAACTCTGGGCATTATATAAAAACAAACACAAGAAGAGCCCTAAAGATGGAGAAAAGCAGGCAGCTCGGCTAGGCATCTGAGGTGCCTAGATTTTGTGTTCTGTTTGGCTTTGCCTCATGAATCCCAGACTAGAAGGTGGTGAAGTCAGAAACTCAGAAACACCATAAGTGCAAACAGAAGACCCCAAACAAAAACATGCACCCCAGCCAATGGACCTGGAGAGAGGCAGCCTTGCAGAAAGATAAACACTCCTCTCAACTCAAATGCCACAGAAAACCCCATCCCTGCCCAGAGTGGCAGAGCAGAGCCTAGACTTCCCTCTTGATCTGATGGAATCAAGGCCCAGCCTGTGGTACTTGCATCAGAGCAGCTAATGGAGAGTGAGCCCAGCTAAAATGAGCTGTTCCCCACAATACCACTGGAGGCCATGTGTGGAGCAGTAACCGCTTCCTCTCTCAGCCAGAGCAGAACAGGCCTAGTGGGACCCTGAACTCCTACCTCACCCAATAGTACAACCAGAAGCCTCTCTCCCTGGGTGCCAACAAAGGCCAGAGGGTAAACTGGACCATGACTACACATGGCAATGATGAAGCAATATCCCTCTCACATCACCACACTGAGGACCAAACTTCTAACACATAAATCCTAGGGACATGCTTAAAACATATCCAAACCATGATAAATAATGTCCAAAAGATCTAGATTTCAGCAGAAAATCCCTCATCATACCAACAACAAGGAAGATCTCAACTTGGATAAGCAAAGAAAATCATCAGTACTGTTGTAGGTTTAATATTGACCCCCCCCCCCAAAAGAAATAGGCCAATGTCCTAATATCTGGACCTTATGAATGTCACCTCATTTGGAAAATGAGCCTTTGCAGATGTAATTAAGGATCTTGAGATGAGACCATTCTGAATCACCCAGGTGGGCCCTGAATCCAATTCTTACAGGGATAGGAGAAAGCACATAAACACAAGAGAAAGCCACCTGAGGACAGCAGAGATTTTAATTATGCAGAAAAAAGTCAGAGGATGACTGAAGTCATTGAAAGAGACAGGAAGATTCACTCCTAGAGTCTTCAGAAGGAACATGGCTCTGACATCAACTTGATTTCAGATTCTTATGTCCAGAATGATGAGAAATTAAATTCCTTTGTTTTAAGCTGCCAAACCAATCATAATTTGTTGCCTTAGGAGAAAGTCCTATAAAACTAATGAAGACATAAACATTAAGGTGAAACAACTGTTAGAATTATCTTACTGGGATGTTAAAGCAGTCATCATAAAATACTTTGATGAACAATTACAAATACACTGGAAACAAACTTTAAAATAGAAGATGTAAAGAAACAAATGGAAAGTTTAGAACTAAAGAATATAATCACTAAAATAAAAAACTCAACAGATGACCTCAGCAGGAGAATGGACATAATCAAAGAAAGAATGTGTACCTGAAAATAGAAATATGGAAATTATGGCATTTGTTGGTAAATGGATGGAGTTAGAGAATATCATGCTAAGCGAAATAAACCAAACCCCAAAAAACAAAGGCTGATGTTTTCTCTGATATGCTGATGCTAATTCACAATGCAGGGTGGGGTAGGGAAGAATAGAGTTACTTTATATTAGGTAGAGGGGAGTGAAGGAAGGGGAAGGGGTATGGAGGTAGGAAGGATAGTGGAATGAAACAGACATTATTACCTCATGTACATATATGACTGCATGACCCATGTGATCCTACAATATGTGCAATCAGAAAAATGAGAGATTACACTCCATTTATGTATGATCTGTCAAAATGTGTAAATGTATTCAACTGTCATATAACAAATTAGAACAAAATTAAATGTTTTAAAAAAGAAATATAGAAATTGTTAAATCTGAATAACAGAGAGAAAATAATCTGAAAAAGAATGAACAAAGAGAACCTCAAGAACCTGTGGTACTACTTAAAAAAACAAAAAGTCTAACATCTGTGTAGTTGAAATTCCAAAAAGAGTCGTGAAAGACATGGGGCTAAACACCATCAAAAAGTTAAGGACAGGGCTGGGGAGATAGCTCAGTTGGTAGAGTGCTTGCCTTGCAAGCACAAGGCCCTGGGTTCAAATCCCCAGCACCGCAAAAAAAAAAAAAAAAAAAAAAAAGTTAAGGACAAAAGTGGGAGGGTGGGTATTACTTCCTGTGTGTGATAGACAAAAAGTTATTATCCCTCTACAAGGTGTAGGGCAGGGTACCTTCTAGGGGATCTTTCTTGCCTACCGCCCATTCTCTTTCTCAAACAATTCTGATTAGACAGAAATGGTCACTTGACCTTAAGGTGAATTATCCATCCATTACCAGTGGCCTCTCTCTCCAGAAAAAAAGAGGTAGGTGACAGTTATCTATTAGTTTCTCTTTCAGCAAGTGTTATAAACTACGGGTGCTTCTTGACTCCTGGTGGGATGACAGCCTGATAAGCCCATCTTAAGTTGAACATATTAAAAGCCAAAAATGCATTTCAACCTAACCTACCAAATACCACTGCTCAGCAGCATCACACGCTGGTTCACTGCCACGGCCCAGCCTTGCCAGAGGGTCATCCTACACATCACCAGCCCAGGAAGAAGTCAAAATTCATAATGAATGCCATGGAATTCATGTCATTTTCACATCATCACAAAGTCAAAAAAAAAAAAAAAAAATCACAAGTCAAACCATCGCAGGTCTAAACAACCACACGGAATTAAGGCTAACATGACCATAATGATTGTATTGTAAGAAAACCCAGATAGTAATTGACAAGAAGTTGTGTTAGTAATGTATTGGTGGGTATTAAAAAGAAGATATAAAAACAGTATAATCCACATAGGCAAAAATATATGCCTATATCAAAAATATGAAGCATGAACTGAAAGTGAAGGGAAGAAATTACCAGATCTATTTTTTTCTTTTTTGCTAGTTTGTACCTTCTATTACTCTGACAAGAAATATGGATTACTTGCACAATTTTTAAAGTTTAAAAAAAAAAAAAGAACTGGAAAACTGGGACAATTTCTGTTTTGCTCTGTTTGGGTTTGGTTTTTATCTGAAATCCACATAACACAAATTCAACTTGGTGTTAGCTGAGAAATCAGATAAACTTTAAAGCTTAACTCAGAAGAATTTATAAGTCAAATATGCTCCTTCCATCTACACACTGAGGCTGATTAGAGTGAAGTCATTTTGTCATGATCTAGATGTTTAATATTAAATTATTACTTACCAGAAAAAGTTATAAATACCAAAGGAAATAAAGGAGAATATGCCTATAAGAATATAAGCTTTTGAGCTGGGCACATTGACTCACACCTACAATACCAGTGACTCAGGAGGCTTAGGCAGGAGGATTACAAGTTCAAGGCCAGACTCAGCAACATACTGAGACTCTGTCTCAAAATAAAACAAGTAAACAAGGGCTGGGGGTGTGGCTCAGTAGTAGAGCACCCTTGGTTTAAATCTCCAGTACCACCAAAAAAAAAAAAAAAGAGAGAGAGAGAGAAGCTTTTGAAAAACATGCAATCTATTATATTTATTTTTTCCTTTGACAACATCTAAATAGTTTATGAGACTAAATAATAAGACTAAAATTGATCCATGTGCACACACACACGCTGAGAATCCTCAGGGCAATATCCACTGTAACACAGATGGATTCCCAGAACAGCTTTCCCCAGCTCAGTACTCATGTAGGTTAAATGAAAATAATTGAATATTTTGAGAGTAACACTGTAGATTCTACAGGAATTTTGCAGAGTCTCTCCAGGAACTTTTACAACCTAGAAAACCTCTTGCTCAGCAGGAACGAAGTCATAATTGGAAGCTGTGCCTTTAAGATCACAAAGGAGTTGTTAGATAAGCCACCATTATCGTGTAAAGCACCAGACCTGGTAATTCATACTGGAAACCTCCTTGCCCCTAAATAGTAGGTGTTGCCCAAATTACCCTGAAAAATACATGAGCCTTTCCATTAGTTTGGAGCTCAAAGCACATTTGATGTTGTAACAGGGAAAGGAAATGAGCATTGGCTGAGGACTTGGTCCCTGCTCAGCACACCACTGGTGTTTCCCATGCGCTGGATAATTTAATCTTCACTTTAACCCTTCGGAGTTCTCAATTATCTCCATTACACAAAAATAACCAGCTCTGAATAAAAGAAGTTTGGGGAGATTCACTGAGAATTAATCTAGATTACATGGATATAAAAGGAGCTCTTTAGAAAAGCAGTGAAATTCACATTTCAAAACATGCAAATTTTACATTCAGTCCTTGCACCCAGATGGTTTTCCTGAATTGACACTCTATGTCCCCACCCCAAGAAAGTCATCTTGTCCACTTGAGCTTTAGGTAATGGTTTAGAAATTTCTCCATATACCCATTAAGACCTCCCAAGAAATATTGCTCCATTTGGTCCTTTAAAGTTTCGCTTTTCCCACTTGGGGAATGTGTTAGTCAACTTTCCATCACTGTGACAAAATACCAGAGGTGAACAACTTAAAAGGAGGAAAGATTTATTTTCTCTCATGATTCTAGAAGTTTCCATCCATGGTTACTTGTACCCATCACTTTGGGTCTGTGGTAAGGCAGAACATCATGGTGGGGAGGGCATGGAAGAGCAAAGCTACTAACCTCATGGAGGCTGGGAAGCAAAAAGAGAGTCTGCCTTAATTAAATTAAAACAAAAACTCACTGCAAATCCATCAAGCAATGAATCCATAAGTGGATTCAGTCATGAGATCAGCTCACTGGGGACCAATTCTTCAACACTTTAGCTCTTGGGGGACATTTAAGATCCAAACCATAACAGAGAATTTCACCAAGAACTCCTCTAGCTTCAGACCACTGATGAAGCAGAGTCCCTACCCATATTTCTGAGCTCCCACCAACAGGAACTGCCAGTGGGCACAACAAAGTAAATAGGATGTTAGGAAAATCTTTCCTCAGTACCAGCTACATAATTTGTAGGGTCTGGTACAAAATTAAAATGTAGGGTCCCTGTTAAAAATCATTAAGAATTTCAAGACTCTAACATCAAAGCATGGAACCAAGTCCAGAGCTTTTCTAAGCATGAGGTCTTGGGCAACACCCATGAAGCCAGCCTGACCAACACTGGTCTTATTCCAACCGAGGCCGCAGCTCCCCACTTGGGGAATGTGTTACAGCCAGTTACACCTCTGGCTGCCGGTTCCTTGAAGATGCAGTCCCATGCCCTCCCCGGCCTTCCTGTCCTCTACCTCAAGGTCGTCCTCTTTCCTTTGCATCTTCTCCCACAACCCTTCCTGCCCCCAGGAAGAACTTCCTCTCTCATGCCCCTGAAGTGCACATGCCCTTCTCTTGTTAAGGACGTCACTCAATTTCTGGTCTGCAACAGACAAGCAGAAGGGATATGGGACTTCAAAAAGTTCTCTGAGCAGGAATCCATGGGTCTCCAGAGAGACTGCCTTCTAACATGTCTCAGCCCAAGAGGTCTTCCTCTCTTATTCCTGGAAGTGGGGTTCACAAAGCACCCCACCCTGAGGAAAGGCTATCTAGAAAGTAGTATTGCATAGTGACTCTGACACAGGATCCAGGGTGAGGGAAACCTCACCTACTGTGGAGGCTCACTCCATCATTCAGTACCCAACTTGCAGCAAGTTCTTTACATCGTTTCTTCAAGCCTTAGACTCCTAATCTGTGATGTGGGGAAAATAAAAGACTGAGCTAAGAAGAGCACACCAAAGCCGGAGACTCACTTTGGGGAGCATGCAGATAAAAGCACAGACCTGGCAACTCAATTCTCAAAATCTCTCCACCCAGACATCTGTCCAAAATTTCCATAGTTCCTGGGGAATAAGATAAAAGGTGAAGAAAATCAGAACATGATTCTATGGTAACCACTCATTGCAATCTAACGCAGCCATCTACGTTGGACAACTGGACTGGAACTGGGGCAGGGAGCTCAAGGATCGTATTTAATGCAAATCTTTGACTCGTTAGTGAGTACCGTCACTATGCACAGCCCCCACCCATGACGCTAGCTGCCACAACATGTGGATTAAGGCCAACATTGGGAGTTGTGCTACAAATAAGCCACCATGTCTCCTCCCTCTTGGGAACCAGGCAGTGGGGAGTCACCAATGGGACCTGCAGTAGCAGCAGCAAAAGAGGTTATATAAAGTCAATTTTTCATCACTGACACAAAATACCTGAGAAAAACAACTTAAAGGAGGGAATTGTGTTTGTTGTTTGTTTGTTTGTTTATAGTGGTTTCAGACTTCTCTGCCATGTTCAGCTGACTCCACTGCTTTGGTTCAGAGATGAGGCAGAACATCATGGCAGAAGGGTGTAACAGAGGAAAACTGCTTACCTGTAGCAGCCAGGAAGCAGAGAGCAAGGAAGGACCAGGGACAAGATATAACCTTCCAGGACACAGCCCAGCAACATACTTCCTCCTACCCAGGCCCCACCTCTTAATGCTTCTACCACATTCCAATAATGCATTGAATTCATTTCAGTGTGAACCCATCAAAGGATTAATCCACTGATAAGGTTAGAACCCTCAAGACCCAGTCACTTCCCAAAAGCCCCACCTCGGAACACTGCTGCATTGAGAACCAAGCCTTCAACACCTGAGTCTTTAGGGGACACATCATATCTAAACCATAACAAAGGGGGTTCAGTGTTTTGGAGGGTGGGAAGCTCTGTAATACCTGCCGGGTCTGCATCTCCTACTACTGTCCCACAGCCCAGAGCAGAACCTAAGACAAAGGCTGGTCTGCAAAGTATTCATTTGGGAAATAATCCCAAGAAGCATACTTACAGAACAGGTAACGGAACCAGGAAGGACGCTATCAAGCTGCCAGGGTTACAGGTGATTGGTGCTAATGAAAGAGATCTCAGAGGAGTTTTCTTGGGGAATGGAAGAGGGGAGAATTTATTCATCGACTCCCTTTCTTACTGGCCTCAAGTGGCTCCATGATCATTTACTTCTATACAGGGCAGAAAATGAGAAGTAGACAATTTAGGCCAAGAAGAGGGTCCCTCTAGTTGCTTACACAAAGTCAACTTTCGAAGCCTGGCTGGAACCAGTCACTGCAATAGAAGCTGAAACATGATGTGGGGCCCAGGAGATTTGAGGTTTCCAACATAGTGCCCTGGAGGGCTAGTATGAAGACAAAAACAGAAGAGGGGACCATAAATGCACTTAGTCCAGAGCCAGGCCCATAGCAAGTGGGTAAGTCACCTCAGTTCCTGTTGTTAGAGGTGGTCTGGTTAGGCAGGCCCTTTTATCCTGCAGATGAAAGGTATAACCTCCTAGAACAACAGGTGTCTTTTTCCCTCTGCTGGACAACATACATCTTGGAATATCTCCATTTTTGGTGACACACACTGCTTCTCTGCTGGGCATGTCCTTGCAGAGATTTTGTTGCCACTGTTTTTCCCAGGGAAAGCCTCATTGGAAAACCACCAAAAGGGCATAAAATGTGTGCAGCTGCAGAGTTGGTTCAGCAGTGTTGGAACTTTTTTCCTTTTTTCTTTCCTTGTTGAAGAAAGCGACTATTTAAACAACGAGGTTTTAATTATAAAGAGTTCTTCAACATAATATAAGGTAAAATAGCCATTCACTTACAACCCAAAAGGGAAATAAATGAAAAATTTGACCAGCCCAGTATGACCAAAACATCTTCCAAATCACAGGAGACAGAGTGATCATCCCTAACACCATTACGCTGATGTGAAGAGCTCATGTAAGGCATTTGATCTGAATTCAAAGTCAATAATAACTTCAAGCACAAAGAATCAGTCCCAACCTTAGTCATATAATCATGGGACATTAACCATCAAAATCCATGGGACCATCAGACTACACTGTTCATCCTCTTCTCTCAGAACAATTCCCTCACTTTCCCTGTGACTCAGTGCAACAGCAATTAATAGGAGCATATGGGGAATAGAGTGTTCTAGTTAATTGAATTTTCCAGTTAAAGAAAGGCCAGTTCCTAACAACACTGTCTGTCCCATGAGGTTTCCAAAACATCTGAGTCTACTTCCCCACATCCCAAAGTGGATTCTGAAGAACAGGATGGAACCTTTGTTTTAAGACTCTGTTTCTTCTATTTATTTCATTCTGAACACTAAAGTAGTGTAATGAATAGGAAATGGCACTGTTTGGGAGTCAGACATTCAAATCTGTAGCCTGTTGCTTACTGGCTAAATGAGATTATCAAATAACTTAACCTCTCTAAGCTTCCCTTTCATTTTTGTGAACCAAAGTAAAAAAAAAAAAAAAAATCCATACCCAATGCTCTGATTTGGATAAGTATCCTGCAAAGGCTCATGTGTTAAAAGCTCAGTCCCCAGCTTGGCACTATTGGAAGGTGGTGGAAACTTTGTATAACGCAGGTATTTGTGACACTAACACAAAGGTGATTAACACATCATAGACGTTCCATAAAAGCAATGTGATGCTGATACATGAGACCCTGAATAAGTGGCAGCACCAGGACACTTCTTGGTGCTCACCGATGGATCTGCAGAAGCCAGTGAAGAAAGTACAGGAGATGGTACTGAGTCCTCACTGGTGCCAGGAGGCCTTCGGGAAATTTCTTCACTGTAACAGATTCTTAATACCTGCCTATTTTTCTCTTACTTTCCTCTTTCTCATAAACAGGGAATGGAACAAACTATATGTAATACAAAACCGATACTCCGTACTTCCAGGTGCAGCATTTCTCCCCGCCTCCCAGCCACCTGTCAATCTGTGCTCCGCCCGCCTCCTACCTTACAGTAATTTCCGGCCTGCGCTCCAGCCATTTTCTGCTTCCCACGTATGTCCTAACATGCTAGCGAGCTATTGGTCCATCAGTCAGCTTGCAAGTATTCTCCTCCACTATTGGTTCCTTCCAGCCCCGGAGATTCCAATATCTGGGAGAAGCATCCACGCCATCTTTCTCTTTTTCCTTTCTGCTCACCTCGGAGCGGAGGCGCTAGTCATCTGCATAATAAAGTCTCTTGCATGAGGCCCTGTGTCTGCCCCGAGGATTTTTCTGGGAGCTATTGTTGAGCCGCAACTGAGACAGGTGCGGGGACGGCAGTTCCGCGGGAGGGGCTGGAACTGCCGAGTCCCGAGCTGAGCTGCATTTTTCCTTACACTATACTCTGCTTAACTAGTCTCACGGAGTCCTGCATGTACCTGTCTTAGATGTCTCTCTACCCACTCTGGGAAGGAATAGAATAGCTTTGTATTTGTAGAATCCAGAAGGCAGCTTCCAGCCCTCAGTGGCTTATGAGGCTCCTCAGGCCCTGCTTGCTCAAACACACTCTCTCTGAAATCTGTCACCTTGAAGCCAAAATTATAGGGATCGGTCAAATCGAGAAAATGGAGGCCATCTGAGACCCGGAAGTTGGAGGCCGCCCCTGGGAGAATGGAATGTCAGTGTCTCCACAGCCCTTTGGTTACCAAATTTATCTGCCTATACTATTCCTTCCAAAAGGCTGCAGGCAGAGAATTGCTAATTAATGCCCCCTGGGCCCCTACCTGCCTGAATCACTTCCCACCTTTTTGCCATCTCACCAGCATCTCCTGGGCCTAGTCAGGAAGTCCAGAGATAAGGGGGAAGAAAACAGGAGAACAAAGGAAACTTTAATTGATAAGAGGGACAGGGTGCTCTCACTTCATGGAATACCAGAACACCAGCCATGGCCCCCTTCTCCTTCCTGGGAGAAATCTGTGTTACTACCTTTTAATAAAACCTGCTTCACATGCTTGCCTAGGTGTGCTTGTTTGATTTCTAACTTCAACATTTGAGGAAGCAGAACTCCTCACTGATACACGGCGGTATCAGTATGACTAATTTCTTCTGTCAAAGTCATCAACTTTGGGTTAAAGCATTTCTCCAGAGTGCCTTATATGTTGCCTAGAAGAGAGAAGAACCATCTCTCAAGGGATTTGCTCAATAATTTGTTTATCAGATGAACTATTCAGAATTCCAGGTCTGTTGTCTCTTTGCCCTATTCTCTGCGCTCAGGCGCCTCATTCTGCCCATAGCTTAGATGATAAATCCCAAGCTCCAATCCAATGGTTCCTGCAAACATCACACTCAGACCTCCAAAGGCTACAACATCTCCATTCAGGTGTCTTTAAAACACTTCATAAAACTCATGTCCGAACTAATTTCACACACATCTGGCTCCAAAGTTCCCTCTCTCAATGACAGGGACCACTACCATCTAGCCACATAAGCCAGAGAACTAAGATAGCCCCTTTATTCATACCTCATACCTCTCCTTCATCTCCAACGCAGGAGTCCTGCCTATTGCACCTACTGGAGGAGCTTTCGAATCCATCTGAGTCTTACTGCCACTCTGTAAGGCAATCTGACATTATATTTTAACATTATATTTTGGCTGGGCAAACACTACCTGAACAATAACCCCTCAAATCTGGAGCCAAATCTCATAATTAAAAAATGAAGAATCAATTCACCTCCCTCTTCTGATTCAGATTATTTGATGACTTCCTATTGTGGTTAGGATGATGTCCAAACTCTTAACATTGTGTGTTAAGCCTGTGGGTGGGGACTCTGCCTGTGTCTCCAGCCACCAACCCTATCGCTCTCACTCTCATCCAGCTACTCTCCACATCTGCCCAGTGCACCCTGCTTCTCCCAGCTGGAGGCCTATGGGAAAGCTGCCCCCATAGCCTGGAACTCTTGGATCAATCGCATTGCTCTTCATATAGTCGACCCCTAGCCAAGCTCAAATGTTAGCTCAAACAGCGCTTCCTTAGGAAAGTCACCCTTGATCCTCAAGATGATACAGGTTGGAGGACACAGACATTGGAAGGTCAATCAAAATCAGCTGGAGAATTTTTCACAATGTATGTGCTTTCTAGCTCTGCCCTCAACCTCCTGCTCCTGCTCCTCCTCTCCTTTCTCCTCCCCCTCCTCTCTCCTCTCTCTCTCTCTCTCTCTCTCTCTCTCTCTCTCTCTCTCTCTCTCTCTCTCTCTCTCTCTCACACACACACACACACACACACACACACACACACACACATCACCACCACCACCATATTCTCATTTGATACCTCCAGATGGGGTACCATTAATTATTACTATTAGCCATTATACTGAGCGGGATCATGTTATAAACCTCAGAAATGTGGAAACAGGGAAATCATTGATAACTACTCTTCCAGATGGCTTTTAAGGCAACTCCCAACTTTTGGAAAGACCTGAGATCTCTGCGTGCAGAGTACTATACTAGACCCCATCCGTGTCCCCAGGAGTGCAGGGGTGTTGCTGATACACAAATACTGTTTTTCTGAATCCCAACAAAATTCTTTGCCGCTTATCTGAACTTCAAAGTTAACAAGTATATTAGATTTCCAGGGAAACCATAACAAAATACCACACAGTGGGTGACTTAAATAACAAAAATATATTTTCTCACAATTCTGGAGGCTACAAGTCCATGACAAGGTGTCAGCAGGTTTGTTTTCCTCTAAGGCCACTCTGCTTGTCTCTTAGACCTTCCCTCTCCTCCACAGTCCTGGTGTGTTTCCAATCTCCTCTTCTTATAAGGACACCAGTAGAATTGGAGTAGGGTGCCACCGTATGACTTCATTTAACCTTAATTATCTCCTTCAAGGCCTTACTTCCAAATATAGTCACACAAGAGTTAAAAGTTTCAACATACAAATCTGGGGGAAGGAACAATTAAGTTCATAAAAATTACACGAATGGTATGCATCTACATCGTGCACAACCATAGAAACGAAAAGATGTACCCCATTTGTGTACAATGAATCAAAATGCAGTCTGTAAAAATAAAAAAAAAATATTAAAAAAAAGGATTAGTGCAGAATAATATGAGATAATTATAGAATGAGTCAAGATGAAAAAATATAATATCTTACTATTTATAGCAGCTTAGTTCACAATAACTAGATTGTGGAACCAACCTAGATGCCCTTCAACAGATGAATGGATAAAGAAACTGTGGTATATATACAGAATGGAATATTATTCAGCCTTAAAGAATAATATTAATATCTCTTTTAATGGACAAAACTGTTACTATATTATTTATGGGCATATATGTAGCAAAATATAAAATTATGAATGTGAACAAAACAAACCAACCTCAGGAAGTTAGTTATCTCTGGTGAGGGAAAAGAAATAAGTTGGTTTAGAGAAGTCTTTTTAATTTACCATTTTTATTCCTTATGGAAAAAGCTATGGGAAGCAAGTACTATAACATCTCTTCAGTCTAAATGGTGGGTACATGGAATATTACCCTCTGTACCTTTCTATATAGTTGGCATTTTCATACTTTTTTTAAACTTATTACCTTTAAAATAAGTGTAGGGATCAACTGCTCCTAGCTTACAAAAGAAGAAAGCAAGTAGAAATTGATTTCGGCTGCACTGCAGAAGACAAATCTATGAGACACCGAAGTGAATCGCCCAGAGAGAATGTGGAATCTCCCCTCTGAACCCATCAGCCACTGTCCATGGGACACCTCCTACATAGAAGGCACTGTAACAAGCACTTGGGAAGAGGTGAGCATAGGTAAAACAGCCCAGTATCAAAAACTGAGTTTATAATCCAGATAGCCCTACTTACAAAACAATTGTATTCTAAATATTCATTTGAACTCTATTGGTTATACTTCGAGCCTCAAGAAAGATTTCTCCAAAGAGGAAAAAAAAAAATGTTATCAACTGTGATTAAGTTTTTAAGTTTGCTCTCGAAAGGCCTATTTGCTCTATAATAAAAAATTATTGAATTCCAAGGTTGGAAGTGATCTTAACGTAATTGAAATTCTGCGCATTTGCAATGAAGAATAGTAGAAAACAGCATGTTTCGCAACTGGTAATGAAACAGCACAGAAAAACAATAGCGTGAATAAGAAATAGCTTTACTTCATTATCTTGAATGCTGAAGTTGGAGGGAAAGAACTCACGAAAAGCCAGTTGGAGAACAAGGGAAGCTTGTGGGGGGCATGGTGGGCGTGGGAGGGCTTTTGAGGTTGATGTCACTGATTCTCTTGTCAGTCATGCTTTCTACATTCAGCTTAAAGAATTTGCATTTCCCTTGATTTTCAAGTTATCCTTGATGATCTTTCATTCATTTATCTGCCATAATGAGGGATCTCTAATTCAAACACTCGAGAACCAGAAAAGACAATGCATAGGTACCTTAAAGAAATTTTCTTAGGGGACAGAGGTAAGTTCTGAGTGTGCCAGTAAAGGGAAAAGGACAGACAGAAGTGCACCCTGGATTTCACACAAACCTCCAAAGCGGAAAAACGTAAGAAACGGAGAGATCCAGCAGGCCCTGCACTGGCCACTGGTCGGAGATCAAGCAACTGCAGTGAGAACAGAAACTGGGTACAAAACACACACACACACACACACACACACACACACGCCTCAAAATTTTAAAAATTAAAAATAGAATTAATTAAAATAGAATAAAATTAAAAATAGAATTGCCTTCTGATCCAGCCATTGCACTTCTTGGTATACACCCAGGAGAACTGAAAGCAGGGTCTTGTGGGAATGTCTGTATGCCCAAGGTGCTAGCGGCCAAGGGATGGGTGGATGAATACAATGAAGAAGTACAATGAATGAGTCTCCGAGTATGAGCATACCAAAAAAGAGTATGAGGAATGAATAAACGTGGTATGTACATACAAGTCATTCAACCGGAAAGAGGAAGGAAGTCTGACACATCCTCCAGAGTGGGTAGACTTTAAAGACCTTATGCTAAGTAGAGCAAGCCAGTCACAAAAAGACCCAGCCTAGGTGGCTTCACTTAGATGAGTTACCCAGCGTTCATCGAGATGGAAAGTAGAATCTCAGGAGCCAGGGGCTGGGGTAGGGGAGGGCGGAATTGGAATTGTTGGATGGGTACGAGTTTCCGTTTTGCAAGATGAAGAAGCTTCACAACCCTGTGCATACACTTCACACTAGTAAACCGTTCCCTTTAAAACTGTTCAGATGGGAAATTTCATTTATGTTTTTATGTATTATTTTATATACAAAAAAAGACTTTAAAACGAACACGCCACTGCAAGGGAAGGATATTGGTGGAGCAGACGGAGTGGCTTCAAGGATCAGAGAAGGGACTCAGAGGCTGCAGTAACATCAAGCAGAACTTCCAGAACAAGCGCCCTGCAAGCTCTACTCCGGTGCTCTCTTCTTAGTCCTTGGCACTGGTCTCGTCGGATCTTAGCATGGCAATCTTCTGATCTCTAGCTCCCCTCCCAATTCCAACGTCCACAGAGGCAGGAACTTCAACCATGTGTCCATCACTGTTTCTTCTAAGCGTCGTGTTGACCGACCCTTGGGGGCACTTACTATTTCTAGAGTGAATACACAAACAAAGATGCAAGCACAGGAATCGCCCTCTCTTCAAACTCAAATTACACTCAAAGAAAGCCCTTTCCAAAAAAATGAATATAATTGAAAATGAATGGTACAGGTAAGAAGACCAAGAGGACTAAGAGAGGTGATGTCTTGTGACTTGGGAAGTTTATATGGAGACAGAGGGAACTGAGCTGAGTCCTAACCCTGTCCCCTCTCCACTCTGCAGTGTGATATTAACTGGACGCTTCTCTTGCTATTCTACACTGAATATGACCCACTTTCCAATAATTAAATACAGATTGTTACATATTCAAGGTCCTTTGAATTTATTTGCAGAGTTTCTCTTTTGTCCTGTGGGTATATGATTAAATAGGAGAAAGATTAGTGTGATTTGTAGAATCTTAAAATTCTGATTGTAAAAGTATCAATTTCTCTGAATTACATCTTCTTTCTCTTTAAAATTGGTATGGTCTTCATATTAAATTTCTTGGCATTCCAGGTCTGATGAATTCCTAATAAAATGAATTAAACCATAGATAGATACATAGTGGAAATAAGGCCTTGAATTGCAACAGCTTCAAAAAAGGGGCCTCATTTAATCTACCAAAAGAGAGAGAGAAAAATAAAAACTCTCCGGGTAACAAATGGCTCAACACCAGCACTATCATTATCCTTGCCTGTAGAATGACGAAAAGGAGCAAAGAAAGGTCAGGCAACCTGCCCAAGACCACTCCAGACGTCGAGCTGGGATGAGGACAGAACCCAGGTTTCCGGGCTCCTGGCTCACTGCACTTCTCAGAGGGTCATAAATTACAGGGCTGCTCAGGCCTCCAGCTCCCCCAGATGTTGCCACCACCTCCGTGTCCTTGTGCCGCCACCCAGGGCTTGCACATTTTTTATCGAGTTAGATGAAAGTCTCCCTCCTCCTGACAGCTTTATTACCCCAAGAAACCATTAACTTCCTCTAACTCAGAAAGTTATACTCAATTGTTGGTGCAGTAACCAAACAGGAGTCAAAGACATTTCTATGATTGATACACCCTTCAGTGGAAAACAGCTGAAAATAGTATCGCTCTGATATGCCCCCCCCCCTTTTTTTTTCAGGCCTAAAGGTTAATCAGTTGACAATGTTCCACAGAAAGTCGTTTTAAAAAGTCCAACCACAGAGATCTTGTAAGCTGGACAACTCTCCCCAGGCCGGGAACAGTTGGTAATGCCCAGAAGGGAACTGTGAACGACAGATGGGGGAGAGGTAAGCATTATTAAGATCGTGGGATGGTTTGGTGGCACTTGATGAAATTCAGGGGTCAGAACCCAAGGAGCTCTCATTTCTGAGCTTGCCTTTATCCATCCCAAGGGGGAAAAGAAAGCATGAAAAAGTACAAAAGAGAAAAGGAAAGATAAAGTGAAGAAGAAAGAGGAAAGTAAGAGAGGAAGAAAAGATGTACAAAAGGAAGAAAGTAAAAGAAAAGAATGAAGTATAAGTTAATAATATTAAGTTTTCATATTTACAGCTTAAATGGCTTCCATGTGCATCATGTATTACTCTAAAACTTCTGCACAATAGATAGTATTATCCCAATTTGATGAATGGAGTTAAATGCCAAAGATCAGAATGTTAGGTTCACAAGGACCAAGAAAAATTATACTGGGTCGTATCAGGGAGGATTAAGCCTATTCTCTGACAGTGGCCCCAGGGATGGTGAGGACCCCCAAATGTGTAACATAATGTGAAGGGTCCCAAGAGCCTTCACTCCAGACCCTGAACAAATTCCGCCTCCTTCAAGACAAAAAGATGAGAGGAAGATGGCAGGGGTGCCTGCTCTTCAAAAGTGAATAGGATGGAGCGGTGTTCCACTTACACAAAGAATAGCCTGTGCCACCATACTGAGGTGATCAATAGTGTGCAATATTAAAGAAGCAAAAACTGGTCAGCTCAGGTAAAGCAGGTAGTGAAGGATGTAAAATGGAAGATGGTGCTTGTTAAGCCATCGGGGTCGGGTGTCCCACAGGGCCTTACAAACCACACTAAGAAACATAAAGTTTACCCCATTGGCAATGGGGAGACATGGCATTTTTAAAGAAAGGAAGGGGTTGCAAATGACATGATCAAAACTGTTTTGGAAAAATAACCCTGACAGCAATATGGAAGAAAGGGAGGTATCTATGCAACTAGACACGGAGGAAGGGTAGGCATGGAAATACAAACCGAGAGAAAAATGGCTCCGTCTAGAGACTGAAAGTAGAATTGGTGGTGTGGATACCAGGGAGGGAAGGAGTCAAAGACGGTTCTTGGAATTCAGCTTCTGTAACTAGGAAAATGGTAATGACATTCATCAAGATTGAGAAAATAAACAACTTTTTATCTAAAACATAATGAATTTGAAGTATCTGTGAATATACCTGTGTATATGTCCAGTAAAATAACAGAAAGATGCTTCTGGAGATCAAGAGAAAGCTGGCATGGATTAGATGGATTGGGATGTACCAATATGGCGGTGATGGTAGAAGACATGCCAGTAGAAGCAAATTGTCAGTACCCAGCCTGGATCAAACACTTGAAGGACCAGGTGCCCAGAAGGACCCCAGGGCCTGTATTACGGAAATTTAAAATGTCCATTAGATAACTTGGTCTTATGCAATTATTTTCCAACCAGCTTCCTAGTTCGCCAGTATCTATTTTTACCTCCTCTCACTCTCCATCTTCTCTGCGTGTTCCCTACAGATTGGCATGTCACTTAACATGTTTCCTAGGCTCCAGGTCCTCCTGCTTTGTTTCAACTAATGTGTATCCAGCTACAAGATCTCCAAAGAATGATAAATATGTGACCATCTCCATCATCACATGGCCCTAGGAATTTGCATGTATGCAGACCTTCACAGCAAATGTGACATGTCTTAGACACCCTAGAGAGAAGTCTCAATGATAAAAATGTGGAAAGAACACAAAGTGTGGAAAAAACAATAGACAAAATATGGAAACAATTACAAAACAATAGTTGATTGTCTTATATTCACAAAATAGAATACTACACAGTGATAAAAAAAGTTTCTGCTTTATACAAAGACAAATATTTCACATATGTAATATTGAGCACAAATACTCAGATACAAGAATATATTATATATGATTTATTTTATATAAAGTTCAAGAACAGACAAAACTATCTATAGCAACAGAATTCAGAATAATGGTTACCTTGCAGAGTATCTTAAATGGAAAGGGTCATGATAAAACTTTGTAGGTGCTGGAAATGCCCCATATCATTATATAAGTCACCATCATATAGATAGCTACACAGATAAAATTATAAAGCCAACAGATTTGTAGACATTATGCAAATTATATCTCAATTTAGAAAATAAAATATACAGTAGTCTCCCCTTAGCCTTGAAGGATATACTCCAAGAAGCCCAGTGGATACCTGAAACTACAGATAGTACCAACTCCTTACATACCATGATTTTTCCTATATATACATGTATATGAAAAGTTTTAACTTAAAATTAGGCACAGTATGAGATTTTTAAAATAACTAATAAAATAAAACAATTTTAACAATATACTATAATAAAATTCTTGAGAATATAATCTCTCACTCTTGAAAAAACCAAGGTAAATATTCATATTTGGGGACTGCAGTTGACCACAGGTAACTAAAAACCATAGGAAGCAAAACTGGGATGACAAGAGGGGACAGCTGTGTTTCAATCTTTCCAAGTTTATTCACCCACTACCTGAAATCAACCGTCACATATTAAAGCAAAACTATCCTTCTACTCAGAACACTTCTGACACTCATGCAACCAACTCTCCAACCCTCCAGATACCAA
This sequence comes from Sciurus vulgaris, assembly GCF_902686455.1. Classification (NCBI taxonomy): domain Eukaryota; kingdom Metazoa; phylum Chordata; class Mammalia; order Rodentia; family Sciuridae; genus Sciurus; species Sciurus vulgaris. The sequence goes on along the minus strand of NC_136474.1, from coordinate 75,439,156 downwards.
ATGGGTTTCCTATAACTTTGATTCCAACACTAACCACTGAGACCACAGACCCCACAGGTTCGAGCACAGGCTCACAAGACAGCCCCCAATTTGCAAATAAGCCAACCTTACTTCTGACTAGCCAGGTATAAATGGGGGTTCCACTACCCCATCCTCAGTTCAATAATTTGCTAGAATAGCTCACAGAACTCAGAAAACCTGTATCTGCTTTTACCCATTTATTACAAAGAATATTCCAAAGAGTAGCAATGAATCACCCAATGAAGAGGCACAAGGGTGAGGTCTAGAAGGGTCCTGCATACAGGAGGGTCTATCTCCACGCATCAGGATGCACAACCCTCTGCCACACAGATGCATTCACTAACTCAGAAGTTCCCCGAATCTGTAACTCAGGGATTTTTGTGGCGGCTTCATCACATAGGCAAGAGTGATGGTTAGCTCCATCTCCAGGTCCCTTCTTCTTTCCAGAGGACAGTGTGCAACTGAAAGTTTCAAGCTTCTACTCATGGTTTGGTCATTCTGGGGACCAGCCCCAATCCTGAAGCTATCCAGGAGCCCATGGAGCATTTCATCAGTAGACCAAAAGATGCTCCTAGGACCCAGGAAATTCCAAGAATTGGGGAATTCTGCATAGGATAATTTTATCATCCCTGTCACTCCGTTAGAAAAATTTTAGAAACTCTGTGTCAGGAATGAGGGATGAAGACCAAATATATGTTTCTTTTTTCTTAAATCATTTTTATTTGTTCTAGTTAGTTATACATGACAGTATAGTATATTTATGTATTTTGATAAATCATACATAAAATAGAGTATAATTTCTCATTTTTATGATTGTACATGTGTAGATTCACACTGGTCATACAGTTACATATGTACATGAGGTCATAATGTCTGTTTCATTCTACTATCCTTCCTCTTTCCCTTCCCCCCTTCCCCTCACCCTCCCCCTCCCCCCTCCCCCCTCCCTTCATTCCCCTCCATCTAATCTAAAGTAACTCTGTTCTTGCCTTTCCCCCTCCCCACAATTGTGAATTAACATCCGCATATCAGAAAGAACATTCAACCTTTGGTTTTTTGGGGTTTGACTTATTTCACTTAGCACGATATTCTCTAATTCCATCCATTTACCAGCAAATGCCAGAATTTCATTCTTCCTTAAAGCTGAGTAATATTCCATCCATCTCTCTCTCTCTCTCTCTCTCTCTCTCTCTCTCTCTCTCTCTCTCTCTCTCATACACACATATGTACACACACCACATTTTCTTTATCCATTCATCTGTTGAAAGGCATCTAGGTTGATTTCATATTTTAGTTATGGTGAATTGAGCTGCTATAAACATTGATGTGGCTTTGTCACTGTAGTATGCTGATTTTAAGTCCTGTGGGTATAAACAGAGGAGTGGGATAACTGGGTCAAATAGTGGTTCCATTTCAAGTTTTCTGAGGAATCTCCATACTGCTTTCCATAGTGGTTGCACCAACTTGCATTCCCACCAGCAATGTATGAGTGTGCCTTTTCACTCACATCCTCACCAACATTTATTGTTGCTTGTATTCTTGATAATTGCCATTCTGATTGGAGTGAGATGAAATCTTAGAGGTATTTTGATTTACATTTCTCTAATTGCTTGAGATGTTGAACATTTTTTCATATATTTGTTGATTGTATAAGTTCTGTGACGAATCTGTTCATTTCCTTAGCCCATTAATTGATTGGGTTATTTGTTTTTTCGATGTTAAGTTTTTTGACTTCTTAATATATCCTAGAGATTAATGCTTTATCTAAGGTGCATATGGTAAAGATTTTCTCCAAAGCTGTAGGATCTCTCCTCAAATTATTGATTGTTTCTTTTGCTGAGAAGAAGCTTTCTAGATTGATCCCATTTATTGATTCTTCATTTAAATTCTTGCACTTTAGGGGTCTTGTTAAGGAAATCAGATCCTAGACCCACATGGTAAAGACTTAGGCCTACTTTTTCTTCTAATAGGTACAGGGTCTGTGTTCCAGTGCCTAAGTCTTTGATCCACTTTGAGTTCAGTTTAGTTCAGTGTGAGAGATAAGGGTTTACTTTCATTTTGTTACATGTGGCTTTGCATGTTTCCTAGCACCATTTGTTGAATCTCTGGGACACTATGAAGGCAATACTAAGAGGAAAGTTTATTGCATTGAGCTCATTTATTAAAAGAATAAAAAGTCAACAAATAAATGACCTAAAACTACATCTCAAAGCCCTAGAAAAAGAAGAACAAATCAACACCAAAAATAGTAGGAGACAGGAAATAATTAAAATCAGAGGTGAAATCAATGAAATTGAAACAAAAGAAACAATTTTAAAAATTGACAAAACAAAAAGTTGGTGCTTTGAAAAAATAAATAAAATAGATAAGCCCTTAACCATGCTAACAAAGAGAGAGAGAAAACTCATATTGCTAAAATTCATGATGAAAAAGAAAATATCACAATGGACACAACTGAAATATACAGAAGATAATTAGAAACTATTTTGAAAATTTATATTCCAATAAAATAGAAAATGTTGAAGACATCAACATATGTCTAGAGACATATGACCTACCTAAACTGAACTAGAAGGCCATACACCATTTAAACAGAACAATTTCAAGTAATGAAATAAAAAATGCCATCAAAAGCCTACCAATTAAGAAAAGCCCTGGACCAGATGAATTCTCAGCTGAGTTCTACAAGACCTTCAAAGAAGAATTACTACCAATACTCCTCAAATTGTTCCATGAAATAGAAAAGGAGGGAACCCTTCCAAATGCATTCTATGAGGCTAGTATCACCCTAATACCCAAACCAAACAAAGACACATCAAGGAAACAAAACTTCAGACCAATATCCCTGATAAACATAGATACAAAAATTCTTCATAAAATTCTGGCAAATAGCATACAAAAACATATTAAAAAGATAGTGCACCAGGATCAAGTAGGATTCCTCCCAGGGATGCAGGGTTGGTTTGACATATGAAAATCAATAAATATAATTCATCATATCGATAGACTTAAAAACAAGAATCACGATCATCTCTATAGATGCAGCAAAAGCATTTGACAAAATGCAGTACCCCTTCATGTTCAAAACACTAGAAAAACTAGGAATAGTAGGAACATACCTCCCTCAACATCAAAAAAGCCATATTTGCTAAACCCAAGGCCAACATAATTCTAAACAGAGAAAATTTGAAAGAATCCCCTCTAAAATCTGAAACAAAACAAGGATGCCCTCTTTTACCACTTTTATTCAACATTGTCCTTGAAACTCTAGCCAGAGCAATCAGACAGAAGAAATTGAAGGTATACAAATAGGTAAAGAAGAACTCAAACTATCACTATTTGCTTATGACATGATTTTATATTTAGAAGGTCCAAAAAATTCTACCCAAAAACTTCTAGAACTCATAAATGAATTCAGCAAAGTAGCAGGATATAACATCAACACCCATAAATCAAACACATTCCTATACATCAGTAAAGAATCCACTGAAAGAGAAAGTAGAAAACTATCCCATTCACAGTAGCCTCAAAAAAATAAATAAATAAATAAATAAAACACTTGGGAATCAATCTAACAAAAGGAATAAAAGACCTCTACAATGAAAACTACAGAACACTAAAAGAAAGTGAAGAAGACTTTAGAAGATGGAATGACCTCCTATGCTCCTGGATAGGTAAAATTAATATTGTCAAAATGGCCATACTACCAAAACTGGTATACAGATTTAATGCAATTCCTAAAAAAAATCCAATGAAATTTTCCATAGAACTAGAAAAAGCAATCATGAAATTCATTTGGAAAAATGAGAGACCTGGAATAGCCAAAGCAATCCTTAGCCAGAAAAGTGAAACAGAAGGCATCACAATACCAGGTCTCAAACTACACTACAGAGTCATAGTAATAAAAACAGCATGGTATTGGCATCAAAACAGACATGTAGACCAATGGTACATAATAGAAGGCAAAGAGACAAACAGTTAAGTACAGTTATCTCATACTAGACAAAGTTGTGCCAAAAACATTCACTGGAGGAATAATAGCCTATTCAACAAATATTGCTGGGGAAAATGGAAAACCACATGTAACAAAATGAATTTAAACCTTTATATTTCTTATTATATTATAAAATCATAGGTATTGATATAAATTGTGATTAGCGAAGGAAAGAAAAAATTTGGAGGTAGGGGAAGAGGGCATTAGGTTTCAGAGGAACAGACGCAAAAAAAATGCTATCCTAGGGGTTGTGGGGTAGAAAAGGAGATGAGGGTTTACCATTTCATTTCAAAGTTCAATTCAATAAATCTAATTAATAAATAATTGCTGAGCACAAAACACAATACGAAGTTCTATGACAACTACTCAAAGTGGGCCAATCACCTCAAAATCATATAATTGTTTAAAGTATAGATTCTTGGGTCCCACCCCAGACTCACTGATTGAGAAACTTGGGGAGCTGAGTCCAGGAATCCCATTTTTTAAATGTCTTTTTTAGCGCATTGCAGTTATACATAGTAGTGGGGTTCATTTTAACATAATCATACCTGCATAGAATATAATTTGCTCTAATTCTGTCCCCAATATTTCCTCTTTCCTTCCCTTTCTCCCTACCCCTATTCTACTTTCTCTACTCTACTGGTCTTCCTTCTGTTTATTTATTGTTTTTTTTAATTGGTGCTTTATAGTTGCACATAAATGTGGAATTCTCTGTGGCATATTCATATAGGTATATTTTCAATTTTATCAATTTCATTCCATAGTTTCTCCCTTTTCCTTTCACTTCGTCCTACCTCTCAATCCCTTCCCTCTTCTACACTGATCTCCCATCTATTGTCACGGGGCTCTGACCACCCCTTTCTCCTCTTTATTTTGCTCTAGCTTCCACATATTAGAGAAAACATTCAACCCTTGATTTTCTAAGTCTGGCTTATTTCACTTAGCATGATGTTCTCCAGCTCCATCCATTTACCAGCAAATGCTTTAATTTCATTCTTCTCTATGACTAAGTAAAACTTCATTGTGCATCCATACCACATTTTCTTTATGCATTCATCTGTTGATAAAAACCTTGACTATTCCCACAACTTGGCTAATTATGAGTTGTGCTGCTATAAACATTGATGAGGTTGTATCACAATAGTATGTTGATTTTAGTACTTCTGGATAAAAACCAAGGGGTGGAACAGCTGGGTCATATAGCAGTTCCATTCCTAGTCTTGAATCTCCATACTGCTTTCCAAAGTTGTTGTACTAATTTGCAGTCTCACTAAAAATGTACAAGTATACCTTATTCCCCAAATCTTTGCTAACATTTATTATTTGTATTCTTGGTGATTGTTGTTTTAACTGGAATGAGATGAAATCTCAATGTAGTTTTGATTTACATTTCCCTGATAGCCAGGGATGTTGAACACTTTTTCATACATGTTGGCCATTTATATTTCTTCTTAAGAAGGGTTCTTTGTTCTTGGATATGCAAAATATTGTAGAAATGGCCATGTTACCAAAAGCATTATACAGATTCAATGAAATTTACATCAAAATGCTAAGACATTCTTTACAGAAATAGAAAATACAGTCCTAAAATTCATTTGAAAAAAATAAAAGACCCAAAATAACCAACAAAATACTGAGCAAGAACAACAATGCTGGAAATATCATAATACCTAATCTCAAATTATACTACAGAGCAATAGTAACAAAAACAGCATGGTATTGGCTTCAAAATAAACATGAAGACCAACAGAACAGAATAGAAGATACAAAGACAAACCCACATAGTTACAGTCATCTGATACTTGACAAAGTTGCCAAAAATATATGTTGGAGAAAAGATAGACTTTTTAACCAATGGTGCTGGGAAAACTGGACATCCACAAGTAGAAGGATGAAGTTAGATCCCTATCTTTCATCCCTATCTTTCACCTTTCAAATGCCAAATCAAAGTGAACAAAGAGCTATGAATTAGACCAGAAACTTTGCAACTGCTAGGAGAAAATACAGGGTCAACATTTCAACATATTGTCACAGGCACTGACTTCCTTAACAAGACTCCTAAAGCTCAAAAAATAAAACCAAAATAAAACCAAGAACCAAAAAGTGGAATGTCACCAAATTGAAAAGCTTCTGCAAAGCAAAGCAAATGATGAAGAGTATGAAGACAGAACCTACAGAATGGGAGATCTTTTCAAGCTGCTCCTCCCACAGGGGATTAATAACCAGGAATATCATCTTTAAGTCACCCCAAGTGGTTCTGTGAAGATCACAGTACTTTGTACTTGGTTCTGCACTGACCTCTCTGTTATCCAAGGAGTTGAAGGGTGGAAATGAGACAGAGACAGATAATTTCCATTAAATGTGGCATCTGCAAAGGTTGAGATATGTGAAATCTGCTAAGGAAGCTTGGGAGAAATATCGAAGGGTGGCAGTATTAGATAATAGTACCAAGCAGTGAAATATGTACCAATAACATATCAGGGTCGTAGGTTTCTTTGAATTACCTTTAATGAACAATCAGGTAACTCGCAGAACAACAGGTGTACTAACTCTGAGAACGAACACATGGAAACAATGGGAGTCAAATGAGAAATGCATAAAAAAGGAAAGATCAATGGGGCTAACTCCTGAGGGTCTACTGGGGTCATCTTAAAGTTAGGATTTATGGCCATGGTCTTCTCAATGTATTTCAGAAGGGAACTCTCATTAATAATGCAGATGCACTAAGGTAAAGTTTGGTTACTAACCCCAGAACCCACATGAACATAGGATTGACTTGTGGATGAATTCCCTCTGAAAAGGACAGTCACCATGATAGTTACAGAGAGAACCAACCGGGGTCAAAAAACACACTTGCCCAGCATGAAGGAGGAGTTATACATCTGATGGGCAGACTGCGGAGTTGGCTTCCAGCTTTCAAGGCTAACATCCAATAGTAGTCAACTGGATGCATCAATTCCTTTGTGGTTCTCTGCTCAGAGACCAACCGATATCTATCTATCTCTAAATCTCTCTCTCTCTCTCTCTCTCTCTCTCTCTCTCTATCTCTATCTCTATCTCTCTTGTTCTTTGCTTCAGCCTTACTTTACTTTCACTTATAATGAATTTCTCTTGCTTGGCTCTTCACGTCTGACTTCGAATTTTCTTTTGTAAGGACACAAGAACGGAGGTTTGGAGCTTCAGCTCCGTGCTCTCCTGTGACAGGTCGAGTCAGGTAAGGTAATAATACTGTGCAGAGCCTAAAAGACTCTGTGGCAATAAGCAGAGCAAAGTGAGATGGAGAGGGTGGAAAGGGGACTACTTTGAAAAAGTATAGCCCCCAGAGCCCAGCAGCAGCCCCTGAGAGCTCGTTAGAAATGCAAATTCTCAAGCCACACCCAGGAGCTACTGAATGAATGAGAGTTCCTGGGGGAAAAACAACAACCTGTGTTTTCAAGGACTCCAGGGCAGGCCCAGGTGCTCTCAAGATAGAGGAGCTCTACTGTGGCCTGAACTGTCGCAGCAGCAGAGCACAGACCTTCAGGATGCCCTTCAGAAGCCAGCTGCCTGGGTCCAAATCCAGGCTCTGCAGTTCCTAGCTTGAGGACCGTAAGGGAATCGATGAACCTTTGGGGGCTTCAGTTTCTTCATCTCTATACTAATGGTAGTAAATTCATAACAGAGAATGGTTAGGACAGAACCTGGTTCGTAAGTATTGTTTTCAGTGGAGGGGGCAAAAGGACTGGCCTGAGCCCTGGGAAACCCGTGTCACAGGTGAAATCTATTGTCTGAGTGTCAGGCATGAAACAGGGTGCAGCCAGAGTGCCAGAGGGGTCCGGAAGGGAGAGATTGAATTTGTGTCTTGGAACTACTGACATAGAGGGTTAGCTAGAGATGATCAGGACTGGAAGAAGGAAAAGCGGGGAGAGCGCAGCCACCCTGCAAACCCCTCACCAGGAACCCACCCGGAGGACCCGTCTTCTGTCACATTCCAGAAAAAAGCCACCACTGTCTCCTGTAAACTAATGTGCACAGATTGTGTTCCCCAAGTCATGTTTGTGCCCTCAAGCTGTTCAGAGGGTCAGTTGACCGTTACATGACCCTTGACCAGTGGCACTTGGCCAGAAAGTGCAAAAATGACCAAGTGTTCAGGTGCATGCCCTCAACTGTCACACAGAGCAAGCATACAGCTTCCCCCAGACAGAAAGTCAGCGGCTGCACAAAGTGACCACACAAAGCTCGGGGTTCACAGAGGCATGAATGGCTGCCCATTTCCTGGTCCACAGCAAGTTCCTTCCCCCATCCCAACAAAAGCGAAAGGTTGAATCATTTCACTGTATTTCAGTCCCTAGCTGATCTACCCGCCCTTCTCTCCAGGACTGTCTCCATTTCCCTTGCCTTCCCCATGCCATGTACTAAACCTGCCCTAAACACTACTTATCTCCACCTCCTTGTACACTTCTGTGTCCGTCCTGGAGTATTTGCCTAATTGTGGACAGTTACACCCAAGGACCAAGAAATAAATGACAACACTCCACAGTGACTCTCAACCTCTGGTAACAGAACTTCTACTCCAAAAAAAAAAAAAAAAAAAAAAAAGGAGATGTGCTTTTTCCTGTTCCTCCTGCTAAGTACAACTAAAAACTCTGGATGGCATATACAAGAAAAGTTCAAAGAGTGAAGAGAAGGCAGGTCAGAAAGGACCAGAGGAAAGGCACAGTGACAAGTTCACGGCAGTGCTATTTGCGGGTATTTTACTCATTTGCTCTTGCCTCATATATGCCAGACTTCCAGCTAATGCAACCAGAACCTAGAGATGCCAACAGGTGCAGACAGTGTTGCCGGAGCCCCAGTGAAAGCCTGCTCTTGCCACAGGACCAGGAAATGGGCAGCGTTGAAAGACTGTGAGGAAATAAACCAAGACCAGCCAAATCAGAAAAGCAAAGGCTATTTCCTCAGAGCTTGCTAGAGCAAGCATGTCAGTCACAGCCACTTGTGTTTTGGCAGAGACTCAAAGGCAGGCAGAGAGAAAGCTTCATAGTGGAAAAAAGAGTTTCAGGATGCCCTGATTGGGGGCTGTTGTCATGACGAAGCAGAAACTGGGTTAACTAGAAGCCTGTTGTCCTGTGTGATTAGTAAGGGGCTCCTGTGTGGCTCTCTGATTAGTGCCCTTGGCAGTGTTACCAGACTTGCCACCTCTTAGCATTACCAGTTCCGGGCTGTTAGTGCTACGAGTTCTTGGTGTTAATGAAGCAGAGCCCCTTTAAAATGAAAAGCAAACTTCCTGACAACTGCTTTTCTGCATCTTCCTACGGAGTTAGCTCCTGCTGAAAACTGAGAAGTCACCCCATGGTCTGTAGGTGCTTCAAATTAGCACAGGCTATGGAACCTACATATGTGTCTCTCCTGCCTCCTGTCCCCCTGTAACTCCTCTCTTCTTCTAAAAGCTGTTCACATGCAAGACAGAGATTTGAGACAAAAGGTCTCTTCTATCTCCCTCAAGGCTGGCTCCAATTAAACTGTTTTCCTTCACCAACCATCGTTCCTAGTAACATTACCAGCTCTTGGTATGACCAGCTCAGTCTTGAGTTCCTTTGCTCAATTTGAGATAGAACTCACAAAGAGGCAAGCAACAGAGCTGGGAATATAGATCTGTGGGAGAGCACTTGCCCGGTGTGCATGAGGCCCTGGGTTCGATCCCCAGCACTGACAAAAGGAAAAAAGAAAACAAAAGCCAACAGGTAAGCAATGCAGTCCAAAGAGGCTTTCCTGGGGCTTAGGCTCACAGGCGGGTCCCCTCCATTGCTACCTGAGGACTGAAGGATACAGACAAAAGTGAGACTCAAGTAGGCACTTGTTGTTTCACAAGACCCCAGGATTTCTTGCCAGTTCATTCTTTGCCCTCAGCCCTGGAGCTTGTACTCGACACAACCATCTGCTCATGCACACTGAGTTCATCAGATCACAAAAGATGGTGGAGGTACTCACCACCACCCCAGAAAGGTCAGGTATCAGTCAAGTTCAGGTACACTGCCCAGGCAGGGAGCTGTGGGAAAGCTGGGGGAGGAGTCCACAGCTCCTGACTGGTCATTGGTGGAAATTTGTTTTGCATTAAGCCAGAAACTGTGGTGAGGGAACAGGGCTCTCCCTGCTGTGCCTGGGCAGTGGGGACCGTAGTTAGGAAAGCTATCAGCTATCAGTGGAGTCCCAGCCAGTTGAGGCTAGTGCTACAGAAATCATTGTTTAGCTTCCTAGGTTGTCACTTGAAAGGGCAATTTGGCTTTGTGCAAGTCTGACTTACAACACCCTGGCTTCTTGGGCTCTTTATTGTAGGTAAAGGGTTGGTTTCCTGGGCAAGTGGCTGCAGGTTGGGGGCAAAAGCTCTATTTTCACGTGCGATCTGGTCATTGTCCATTTGTATATTTTGCCTCTCAGGCAGGAAGCAAGACGTGAATGGAAGGTTAGAAAAGGTCAGCGAGGCAGAGGTCATGATTAAAAAAGAAAAAGACAGCTGGGAACACCCACTTCCAAAAGTATGGAATATAGATATATATTTGTTCCTATTTTTCTAGCTAAGTTGTCCAAAATTCCTGAACATCCAGAGAAAGGGCAGACCAGGGGAGACTTCAGGACCAAGGGATGACAGGCCAAGGAGTTCTAGACTTTCTGGTGCGCTCATGTTTCCCACACTTGCTGCTGATGTACCAGGCAATCTACCAATGCCAGCGAGCGTAGAACCCCAGCAAAAGCCTGCTCTGCCCGACTCAGGGACCAGGAAAGGGGCAGCCTAGAAAGACAAAACGGTCACAGAATAACCATCTACTCCAGACAACCAGAAAAAAACCTGGCCTCCCCCACTCATGCAGTGAAGGCCAAGGCAGGATCCTGGATTCCACCCTTCTCAGGTTGAAGTCAGGAGCCCCAAACCCCATGCCGAGGAGCATCAGAGAGGCCAGCAGGGTGCCGGAACTTTCATTCCCACTGGATGAGAAGGAAACCTCCACTTTATGTGGGGACCAAAGCACCACACCCATCCGGCATGAAGGAGGAACACCCAGGCCTTAGGCATCAATGAAGGCTGAGTAGGAGACCTGGGCTTATGTACCCTCCGACAACAGGGGCTGGCACCCGGCCTTCCTCTGCTGGGCAGCCTGCCCCACCTTGCCGACACATGAGGTCAGTGTCCGGTTTGTGCTCCTGCGCTTTAATTTTGCAGTGGTGAACAGCTCCCATCGGAGGAGACTTGGTAAGCTGTTCAGGGACACTCGCCGTCCTATTTCTTAAAACTTCATGTGTTTCTACAATTATCTCAAAATAAAAAGTTTAATGTTTTAAAATTTTTAAAAATAAACACAAATTAACTCTATGGCAAAGGAAAGCTATGGGCTTTTAGAAGAGAGTAACAAGATTAGATTTGTACCATCACCAACCTTTCTGACCGCAGGGTCACAGAGACCCCGGTCACGACCGCTCTGAGTGGTCACTGAAGCTCCTCACTCTGGACTGTCTGCTCTGGAAAAAGCGTCTGCTGCTTGGCATCACGGGAACGCATGTGGTTGCCCTTTACCATCAATTGCAGATGTCAGAGAAGCTCAAAGGTTACTTTGAAGTTTCTGTGTTGCTGGGGTGACAAGTCTAACATTCTGTGGGAAGTATTGGGGGAAACAAGGAGGAGGGTGAGGGATGTTATTACTTATGGAGAAAAAGATCTTGATTTGAGAGGCTTTTGATTCTGACAAATTTACTTGTGAACCTCTGGAAATTCAAACACAAATGTCTGATCAGTGACCAGGGCAGGCTGTGGGACACTTTTCAACAAGAGAAATTTTTGAAAATGAAAACTATAAGGTGCTTGAGGTATAATTAATTTGTTTCCAGCATTTCCAGCCCTGGTCACTGGGTGGGATGGAGCTGCCCTGGCCAGGAATGGGGTTTATGTTGGAAAGGAAAGAGAGGGGTTTGTTGATCATAACACTCATGAAAATGCTGCGATGAAGAAGACAACCAATACTTGGTGGAAATTATCAATGGGAAGGTAAATTCAAGTCAGAGAGAGCTTGAACTCAAAGGTCAAGGAGATCACCCAGGCTGGAGGGGCCCAGGTGGGCCTCTTACAGGAAGTGGGGCTCTGCTGAGTCCTGAGAGCAGACAGGGCCTGACAGACACAGCTGTCCCTAGTGGAAGGGACAGGGGAAGGGACACCTGTGGTTTCAGATTAGTTGACAAAAACAATAAATTTGGGATTGAGTGGCAAGATGAATCTCTGAAGCAATTTTTGCATTTATACAAAAAATAAAATCAACAAATCAGTTTAGAAATTTTTTAAAAACCTGTTCACGCTCAGGACAGGAAGTGTAGATGGGTCAGCACACATCCACACTCAATCTCAGCCCTGAAGGATCTTACGTCCCCGCAGTGGAGGTACACAAATATGCTTTCATCATTAACAAGATTTCTTCTCTGCCGGCAGGCAAATCACAAATTTTTTGTGAAAAACCTAGAACAACATGATTAGGTATTTATTTCCTATTTTAAAATGTAGGTTTTATTATTATTTAGGCATAGTGAGGCTAGCAGGTCAGAAGATAACTTCCATTGAAGAGATGTGTGTTATTTTTTTAATAATCCCAAGGAAAAGGGGACATGCCACACACACCGTGAGAGGCCATACAGAGGCACCAGGGCTGGGAAGCAGGCAGAAGGTACAGGAAGAAAACATAGGCCAGATCCCTTCTTGTGGCTTCTGTCGGAGGAACAGGCAAGGCAGAGTAAGCAGATTTAGAATTGCTCAGTTTGAGTCATTTCAGTGGTGTAGGCTGCCTCTAGTGATCTAGAGTGATTGAGACAAATGGATAGTGGCCCAGGGTCAACAGGGAGGTAGAGGAGGGGTCTGGAGTGGCTAATCGACATATGAAAGCCAATCATTGGTGAGTGTTTGGTATTTCTAGGAATTAACCAGTCTTGGGAAGGGTAGTTTCTCCAGAGTATGCAAGATCCCAGCATCCAAGCGTTCTAACCTACACCTGATGTAGAAGCATCAGGACTATACAAAATAAAAAGATATGATTAAAACATTCCAATATTCCCCAAATCTTTATTGTGGGCACCTCCTATGTGCCTAGCACTGCCATTGGGCCTGTGGATTCTCAGAAAGCTTGTGGACTTAACCTTCATCTGACAGAGTGCTGCCTTCCTTAGAGGTGGTAAACACACACACTTAAACAGATTACTTAACAATCCAAAAACTAGTATTAGTCAACTTAGATTGCCATAACAAAATACCATATATTATGTGGTTTAAACAACAAACATAAATTCCCCACAGTTCTGAAGCCTGGGAAGTCCAAGATTAAGGTGCCAGTCAATCTGGATTCCCTCGAAGCTCCCTGCCCAGCCTGCAGACTGTCACCTCCTTACTGTGTCCTCACATAGTGGTGAGAGACAGGTCTCTCTTGTTATAACATCAAGGGGTTCTAACCTCATAGCCTAATCTAACCCTAATTACCTCCCAAAGGACTTATGAATTTTGGGGGAGACCCAAAATTTCAGTCAATAACACTAGTAATTCAAAAAAGTTATCAATATGAATATTGCAAATTTCTTAAACCTGAATAATGCATGGATAGTCCCCTTTTAAAGAAAAATGAATTCTTGTTGACCTAAGTTGTATTTTGCCATAATATTACTTAAATCTATGCAAACAGGAAATTAGTTATAAAAACCTTTATAGTGCCAGACACAGTGGCACATGCCTGTAATTCCAGCAGCTTGGGAGGCTGAGGCAAGAGATTCACAAGTTCAAAGCCAGCCTCAGCAACTTAGCAAGGGCCTGTCTCAAAATAAAAAATAAAATGGGCTGGAGATGTGGCTCAGTGGTTAGGTGCTCCTGTGTTCAATCCCTAGTACCAAAAAAATAAAAACAAAACAACTTATACTGACAGCTCATACTGCAAACTCACAACAAATTTTAAAATTACATAAAATAAAAATGCAAAACCAATAAGATTTAAAATAAGAGTTATTTAGTATGATAGTTGGCAATGTTTTACATAAACTTGATTTGTTCTACTTGGACAAATAGTGAAACAATGAATTCAATCATTTCCTATTTTAATTGCTACTAATACAAATCTTCTGACTTTGAATGTAACAAGTCACTACTTGAGTTATGGACACCAAGTTCATTATCATCCTCACCAAGCTTTATTTCAATAGCTCATTTCCAACTACTGATGCACAATTTTGATACACCAATCAACTTAATAAGGATGCGTAACAGGAGTGGGGGAGCAGACACTCTCCATTAGTCTATTTGCAGCTCCACATCTAAATATGTCAAAACAGACTCTACTGTCATATATAACTAAAAAGGACAAGTTAAAAAAAAAAAAAAAAAAGAATGAGAAAAAGAACAACAACAAATCCACATGGAAGTAGTGAACTGTTGCAAGCTGAGAGGTACCAGCAAAGAACTCACAGAGCACATCTGCTCGCGAGAGTGGCGTGGCGCTGCCTTCTACAGTTCAGATTCTGACCCTGCGGTGTGCTTTCTGACTACTCCATTTTCCCTCCAATCTTCTGTTCAAGCTTCCTAAAATCTTTGTGTATTTGACGCAGTTGGACATTTTGTTGTTGGTGGTGGTGGTACTGGGGATTGAACCCAGGGATGCTTAACCACTGAGCCACATCCCCAGCCACCCACTTTTTCTTTTTTTAAGAGACAGGGTCTTGCTGAGTTGCTTAATGCCTCGCTGAGTTCCTGAGGCTGGCTTTGAATTCATGATCCTCCTGCCTCAGCCTCCCAAGCTGCTGGGATTACAGGTGTGTGCCACCACACCTGGGTCATCTCGTTTTCAGTTGACACCACAGAATGCCTGGAATCGTGAGATGAAATTCAAGCCGGTGCATTCAGATGATAACCGAGGCTTATATTATTCTTAAACTTAGCCTTGAAATGAAAATATTCTCATGAAATCTCAGAATGCCTTTCCAAGAATAAAACTGTGAGTCCTCAGAGGTCCTTGGTCCCAGCTTGAGGAATGGGGCACCACATGGATGAACGGGAGACACGTAAAAGCAGCTGAGATCATGGAAGGTTTGGGGCAAGGATGCAGCTGGAGCTGAGTGAGAAGACGGGGAAGATATAGGACAGCAAGCCGAAGGGTCAAACGAGTCTGGAGGCACCAGCTAGGGATATCAGGGAGCCAGCCAGCTTCATCCAGTGTCGCTCTCCTCTTGTCTCCTCGTCCCATCTGCCATCTTGGAGATGCCATAAAAGGACTGCCTCTTTTAAAGTCATTTCCAGCATCATTTCCCTGGAAACAATTCTCAGTCCACACACTTTGTCTCATCCTCCATTAGGTCTGAGCCAAAATAAAACCTTTTCAGTAAGTTTTAATAAGGTTCCTCGTATTATTTTTTCCCATCACCCACTCTTTTCCTTTGAGGCTCATCTTAGTTTCCCATCACTACTGCAACAGGTCATCACAGACTTAGTGACTAAACTATAAAAATCATCCTCTCACAGTTCTGGGGCTCAGAAGTCCTAAAGTCAGGAGTTGTCAGGGCTGTGCTCCTCCTGGAGGCTCAAGGGAAAAGCCATCTCCTTCCAAGTCTACCTTCCAGAGGCCACCTGCATTCCTTGGCTTGTGGCCAGCTTCCCTGTTCAAGCCAGCAGCATCACATCCCCAATTGCTTCCCCTGCTTCCCTGGCCACATTGCCTTCTCTGAATCACCCTCCTGACTCCCTCTTATAAAGACCCTACTAACACATTGGACCCACCCAGAAAAATCTAAGATCATTTCTATTGGCATCAGATCTGCTAATGTGCTGCCACCATTATTCTCCCTCCCTCACACCACTTTACGACCCAGATTGTCAGCCTGTGAACTTCCTAGCCAGTCACTGGGCCAGATGGTTAGCCTGCCAACCTGCTCACCAGCCATTGGTTTGTTGTTATTAGCCTGCTAAATTTGACTATTTAAGAATGACTCCACTGCTATTATCCCCCTCTCTCTCTTTCTCTCCCCCCGCCTCTCTCCTCCCCCTTTCATTTTCTCTCTCTCTCTCTCTCTCTCACCCTGTGGGCAGACACTCTGCCTGTCTGCTTAATAAAATCTCTTGCATGAGTTCCCACATCCAGAGTTTCTGGGTGCTTTCAATTTCCCATCTCATGTTCCTTAAGGAATCACATCTACAAAATCCCTTTTGCCATGTAAGGTAACCTAATAACAGGTTCTAGGGATCAGGATGTAGATACATTTGGGAGACATTATTCAGTCTACCACAAGGCTCTTATCACAACTCAGCGCCTATCAGGTTACTTCCTTACAGTCTATGTCACACACCAGGCAGTAAGTTCCGTGGGTGAAGCAACTATGGCTGCACTACAGTGATGCATGCATTGCCAATGGTCATAATTACTGAATGAATGAATAAAGGAAAGCAGGATGTGTGAGGATGGGGGGCATGGGCAAGATATCTTCCAGTGAAGATGGACATGGCTATTCGATCTACGCCAGATTTCCCTGGACAATGGTCGAAAAGCAAGTCAACCTTGCCCAAGATGACTTCCTTCTGCTGCTCTGCAGTAGATAACAACCCTGAAGTAGGACTCTAACTGGTGGAGATGGTTTGGGTGTCTACCTCATGGACCCATATTCATGGCCCCACAATAAGGTGATATGATTGTCAAACCACCAAATCCACTGGGCTAGAGTCAGGGAAGGGCATTCCTTTAAAAACAAAAACAAAAACAAACAAAAAAATAGTGTGTGGGGGGGTATGAATGGATGTGCTGATGCCAGACAAAGGGAATGCTGGGTAGAAAAATCCTGCCCAATGATATCCCAGCACATACCACTAATAAACACTGTCACTAAACCATCTCAAATAATTCAGCCCTCATTCTTCTCATCTGTGTCTTCCAAATCTAACTTTCTGTCCATAAGCCAGTTTTTCTCCAGCCTTTACCTTTCCCATTTTTTATCCCTCCTCCAATATATGTGACTAAAACTATTTGTTTAAATGCATTATACCTACCAAATAAAGCTTTGTATTCCAAGCTCTTAATTTTAAAAGCAAATGAGTTAGAACATTCAACACTTAAGGGTGGAGAGAAGAGAGCCATTAATTACAAGTTTGGAATCTTGAGAACTAATTCCAATTCTTTAACTAGCTGGGGGCAATGGACAAGCCACTTGCCCAGATTTAGCTTTAAATCTCTTTTGGAGAAATGAAGAAATAGGTCTAAATAACTTCTAAGGTTCTGTTACACAAAGGTAGAAACTGATTAAAACAGAAGGAAGGTTGTTCATAATCAGAATGGTATTGCATATAAATTGGGGGGGGGTTGTTTGTTCTTAGGGATCATTACCATTCAATAATGATAGTGATGATACTACTACTAATAATAATAATAATAATAACAGAATACTATAGTTGCATGATTACCAAGTTCTAGGCACTGTTTTAAGCAGTTTACACATATTGATGCATTTAATCCCCATTTGGGGAGAACTAAAGCACAATCAGCAGGAAGATGCTATATCCCTGCATTACAGATTCTTGACAATAGTCTGTGCCAATTAGAGTTGATCCTCAAATCAGGGGGCCTATAGCCATTTATTGACCTGCCCTAAATGCTGCATTTGCATCAATCTCATTTAATCTTCCCAACAACCTACAAGATAAGCATTAATGTATTTCTTCACTTGGCAGGCAATCAGAATCTTTTATGAAAGGAGATGTGATAAAAATGGTCACAAATTATTGGCTGCTCCTCCACATCAAGAAGTGGGGACTGTTAGACTTTCCCTTGAAAGCAGTCTGGCCCCATGACTTGCCCTGGCCAGTTAAAGGTGATGGAAGTTACCCAGGGCCAGTTCTAGGTTAAGACCTTGTCCAGTGGATTCTCCCTTTGCATTCTGGGAACCCAGTTGACATTCTGTAAGGAAATCCAGACTATCCTGCTGAAGAGGAGGACCAAATAGAGAGGCCCTAAAGGATGAGATGAGAGAGAGAGACAAAAATGAGTCAGAGAGCATGAGAGATAGAGAGCCATATAGAAGAGCACACTAGCCAACAAAAGATATCTAGGCCCTTGATATGCAGGAGAATCTCGAATCTTCCAACCAGCCTGTCAATCAGTGGAAATTAGCCACAGGAAAGACCAAAAGGAAAAAGAAAGAACAAACAACACTAAAATTTGTAGTCAACCCTCAAACTCATGAAAAATAACAAATCACTGTTGTTTTAAGATGCTAAGATTTGGGGTAGTTTGTAACACAGAATAACACATATGAAACAGAGACTATGAATTTGTTCCCATTCCCCTGTTACACAGTGGGAATAGTTGTTTAATTCAAGCCAAGCATCTGCACCTGTAGGAGACACAGATAGAGGCATAGAGAGAAGGATAGAGTATCAGAGATGCTGTTCTCTTAAAGAACAAGAGAGTTTAGCATGGAGTCAGGTGGCACTAACATTAGGCCTTGCCTGTGCAAAGTAAACTAGACAGATGGCAGCAAAGACGCTTGGTTGCCTCTGGCCAACTCAATCATCTCAGCAGACTGACACATGGTCACCTGGGTGCCGGAGTCATAATCCACCACAAACGAAGAAGGAAGGAACAGGTGACTGGCCTAGCTGGAGTCTCAGTCACCAGTCACCTCCATCCTTCTACTCCATTAGGATCTTGGGTCCAAAATCATTAGTCCCACAGTTGCCCCAACATAGTGGGAAACTGCTTGCTCCAGGGCCTGCTTTGATAGGTCTGCCTTTTGGGATTGTCCTCACCACCATGAACACCTGGATTTAGACCTTTTTGACTACCCTGATCTGCACTCTGAGTTTTCCTGATTTGTAGATTTTTGCAGCCTATTCAGATTCCACTTCTCTGAACTTTTAAATTGGATCAGAGTATTCAGGTCTTTCATTCAGACCTGCTTAGGGGATGGTTAAACTTAAGCCACCGAAGCCTCTGTACTACCCAATTGCTGAATTTCTACCAAGTACACCAGAGATGAAAAGAAGCATTTGATTTGACCCCTCTCTTGCCATCAGGAGTTTCCAAATTGAAAAAGTCCTATTTTCCATCTTTCCTAAAGAGTATTGGGTTCCACTTAATAAACACTCCGGTAAATAGAAAGTTATATCCCATACATCCAATTTGCACTGAGTCAGAAAAACATAAAATATACCTGACACTAAAATTATTCTGCACAAAAGTCAATCATTTTTTGAGAATTCATGAGACCCTTCAGGATCTTACAGAGTTTTTGAATATCATTATGAATATCAGTTATCACTCTGCTTGCAAAGCAGAGATACGCCAATTAGCAGAGATTTCTGATTGACAGAAAGCCAGCTAAGCCTGCTCTCATTTGAGGGGGAAAATAAGGAATTAGCAAAAGAGAGAAAGTGAGCAGAAATCAGGAAGCAGGAGAGAAAGCATCTACTTTTTACAAATATAAACTTTGCTCCTTCTGGTCCCACTACCTGGCCCTGGGAAGAGGCCAGGTGGAGAGTGGTTGGAGATTCCTGGGGACAGTGTGTCCTCACCAGAACTTTCATCTCTGACTCAGAACTTGGGTGGACTGCAGGAGGGCTCCCTTCGGTCTTCTTTTGGGGTGAAGGCTGTGGGTTGCTTGGAAAAGATGAAATCTTTCTCATAACCCAAGAGGGGAAGTTGAGGAAGGTAATTACTAAGAGGAGATTTATGCTTTCTTGTTAGAAATGCAGAAGCCACTCCAAAGAGACATTTATGGATCACAATGCAACCAGAGTTGTTGCACCAAGTTGTTAATGGCACCCAGCTGAGTTCTGGAAATATGTTTCAGAGAAATGTCCAAAAGCTGGAGTGAGGAATTTGTCTTCTCACAGAATTATTTAAGACCTCTAATTTGTTGAGAAAGGAATTACCAGCTCAAGACTTTGTAAGGCTGTAGTAATTAAACTAACAAATTATAAGTACATTTATCTGGATAAAAGCTATTCATCACCCAGAGGGTGTGACTGCCATGTCCCATATGCTCAGCATTTGCAATTTTTCTCATCAGGCACCTATTTGCTCAGCACTGTGGGAACAGTTTGCTTGGAGAGAAAGGACCCTCACTTAATTCTCTTTCCACACCCTGAGTGACAGGCCACATAGAAGGCTTCAGGTTGCAGGGAGAAGGGAAGGAGGAGAGGTGGTCCGATCCATTTTAATGCCTGCAGCAGCAGGAAATTAAATCTTCTATGCAAAGCTCTGTGGCCAGCATAAGATATGAGAAGAAATATCTAAGTGTGGATATAAACGAGAAAGGTCAAAGACTTATTTTTCTTGTTCACCTTCATGCAATTTATAGGGAAACTGGCATATCATTACTCAAAAAGATAGAAATGAGACTATTACAGTTTCTTTTACTTCACCAGCTGAGTCAAACTTTGCATTTTAGAGCAGTTCTCACACCAGGGGTGAGGGCATTTATGCTGCCAGGTTTACCCAAGGGTGGGAATAAAAATGATTAAGTCTGAGCACCCTGTCTACTTCCTAGTTAGTGATTTGCATGTGATTTAATGATGTCCACAGTGTCACCAGCAAATCTAACAGACCCATTTGTAGTCCATCATCCTGACCACTGAGAAAATATTAAAAAGAAGCTCTAGTTAATGTGTCCTTTGGGTTTATCTAGAGTTGAAAACTTTATCATTGATTCTCTGACCCATCTCAGGGTAGTCTGAGACCTGATCTCTTTGGAAATAAGAATGGAGAACAGAACTCAATTATAATGGCACAGCATTATAATGGCCTTCATTTACCTACACAGTCCTAGTTTAGCCAGTTAATCCTAACTCTCGGCTTCAACTAAGACATGCAGGCCTTCCAACTTAGCTCTCCTGCCCTGTGACTATAACCATTCCCTGCCACTGTTACACACAGGCACGCGCACGCGCACCCCATGCCATGCCTTCATTTGGTTGATTTGCATCGGAGGCTGAATTGTATCCCCCACAAATTCACATGTTAAAGTCCTAAACCCCAATAGCTCAGAATGCAACTATATTTGGAGATAGATTCCTTCCAGAGGTAAAATGGGTTTATTAGAGTGGGCCTTAATCCAATGTGACTGGCATCCCTGTAAGAGGTGGAGAGCATGACACAGACATGCAGAGGGGTGTCCATGTAAAGACCCAGGGAGAGAACAGCCACAGATGGAAGTGTCAGAGCAAACCAACCCTGAAACACCTTGATCTTGGACTTCCAGCTCTAGAACTGTAAGAAAATACATTTCTGCCGCTTAAGCCCAGTCTGTGGGACTTTGTTACTGCAGCCTGAGCAGATTCACATGGTTGGTTTGTCCTTCCTATAGCTGGAAGGGTTTATTGTCCCTGGAATATATGCTACGTGAGATGGTCACTCTCAGTTCCTGGTTCTGAAGAGCAGGCAGATTAAATCAAAGTGGCCTGGAAGGGACAGCACTGGGGTAACAGGCTGAGCTGATCAAGGAACCAGGATCTCCAGCTTCTCCTGTCTGTCAGAACAGGCAGGGCCACTGGAAGGGTTATCAGGGGACTCACTCAGTAGGATGGAGAGTTACAACAGAATTGGTTCCCTGAACTGTACTCCCCAAACCAAACACAAGAACTCAAGGACCCGGAAGTAGATAGCATAAACTGAGGTATATAGCAGAGTTCTGGGCTGTGTGGAGGATTTCTAAGGAGAGACTGCTCCTGCTGTTTTTCCAAGGGTTATGGTGAGGTTGCCAGATGACAGAACCCTGGATCAAGCGGTGGATAGTCACAGAAGAGGATATGGAACCAAAGCAGAACTGATCAAGAGTACTTCACACCCCTGGCCAAAGTGAAGAGTCCAGAAGAATGAGTAACCCAAGCAGGTCCAATCAGGGCCTTCCCTGAATGAGTTTGTAGAAAGACACCCATGCACCTGTACCCAGGTATGCACATGCTCACAAATGTGCTTTTTCCCAGAGGTGCGCTAAGTGGGAAGATATAAACCTGGAGCTTTGAGTAGCTATTTTCCTACCAGAAAGATCTGAGAGGTAAGGCAGAAAAAAGACTGTCTGAAAATAAATTTCCAAGTCTCACCAATGATTTCCCACTCTCCTTTATTTTTCCCCTGGGTCGGGGAGGGCCTGTCTTAAACTGGGTTTCTCTTACTTTTATCTAGAAAAGTCCTGACTAGCACAAGTGGATATTTGTGAAGTGAGTAAGTTGCTTTGGAGGAAACAAAGCAGTATAAGACATGGTCAAGGAGTTTACAAAATCAACTCAATAAATCCTTTTAGTTAAATATACAAATAGATAGATGGGCAGTTGAGTTGGAGTAGTAGATAATAAGTACAATAAGAATTCAGGGAAAAGAAAAGTTTCTATAAGCTGTAGTATTTGGGATGGATTAAGGAAAGAGGAAGAATTTGAAGAGCTCTAAGAATATATAGGATCTAAAGAGGCTGATGGAGGGACATCTGGGGAAAGGACAGGGATGCACCCTGGGCAGGGGAAATAGGTCTGAGCAAAGGCCCAAGAAAGGCTATGAAGCATTTGCAAATCAGAGTTGAGGGTTCATGCCACGACCAGCATGACCAAACTCTTGGGTCCAGCAAGGAGTGAAGGGGGATTGGAAAATAATGATTCACAAACAGATTTTGAAGATTTAGCTGGGATCAGGTGGAGCTCTACTCTCTGAGGGAGATGCAGATCTAAAGAGTTAGGCCAGCAATCTTTATTTATATATGTCTCATTATCAGGTTAAAGACTATGCAACCATTATTCTTTGTATTCAGGAACGTTACAGAAACTAGGACATCCCTGTAGCTTTTCCATAGTTGCAATCCATTGTTGCAATGTTAGGAGCTTTATGTAACTCTCAAGAAAGTCCATTGTTTAAAGTTACTGTAAAGTGGGCAGGAACCAGAGAAGTGGAGCTGGTGAAACATTGTGTTGTCTAGCATAAGAATTCCTTCCTTCCCAGGAGCTGTGTGCCTGAGATCAAGGTCAGAGCTGATAGGACTCTTGCACAGAACCTCTTCATACAGGGCATTGCCACAACAGCTAAGCATCCTGTGCCCTTGCACAGAAACTTTCCCAGGTAACGGGCTTGCCACAGCCATGAGGTCATCAGAGACCCCCAATCTCAGTCTCTGCTCTCCCATTCTCTGTCATTGCTCTGCACAAGTTCACACAGAAGGTAAGTGGAAGACAATATTGGAAAGGTAAAGTGAACTAAACCTTGAACTCCTCAAACACTAGATGAAGGTGTTTGAACAGTTTCAAGCCATCAAAGCTTCTTCCACAGGGAGAGATGTGATGAAAGCAGAATTTGAGAGGGGAAAACTTGGGACAAAGTGTATGTGGCTGAATTTGGAAGTAAGACTGGGGGTAGGAAGAATGCCCCATCCCAGGAGCTAATTCTGGAGCCACTTACTGTGAGCAGGAAGAGCTGAGCTGTCAGAACACAGGATATGAGGCAGTTGATTTTCCTGATGGCTCCCAAGGACACACTTCCAGGACTCAGCATCACACAAAAACCCAACGGGCATAACAAGGTACATTTCATGTAGGCCCTTCTGCCCAAAACAGGCTGTATTATGCTCACTGAGTTGCTATAACTGCCATGCCCAGACCCCATCAACCCTCACAGAGTGAACACTTTTAATGAGAACAGATCTATAAAACATCTGAACCCATTATTGTGGATGACATGTGGTTTTTCTGAGCAAACACCCAGTAACCTACCTTGGGAATGCAAAAGGAAAATTTATCACTTTGTAATTACCTTCTGAGAACAAAAGTGAATAACCATCATCAGCCAAAATCCAGAGGAAATCTTATTTGTATACCACTGCAGGGCCAGGAGTTGATTCAGAAAGAAGTGTTTGTACGTCTAATCACTTAACAAGACGATACGTGTTAAAGATGGACAGTAAGTTACACCAAAATATAAAACATCTGTAGAAGATAGTACCACTTCCAAAGCCCATCTGGGTATGTCACCTGATTTTATCCTTTAAATAATAGAATATAGGGGTAAAGGAGCAGATACAGTCACCTCAGCTTTCAGGTGAGGACAGCTTGAGGCTGGGAGAAGTAAAGGGATTTCTCCACAGTCTCTCTGAGGCGGTACTGAAACCAGGCTTGGAACCCAGCTCTCTCGACTCTGAGTCCAGAGGACATTATACTGCACCACAGAACACAAGGGCAGGGGAATCAGGGATCAGTGCTGTGCCTGCCACAGGGCTGGGACATGCCCTAGAGTGCAGAGAGCAGAAAAAGGAAAGGTGGATGAGACAGTAGCAAGTCCCAGCTCTGCCACAAGCCAGCTGTGTGTCCTGGGCAAGTGTGTGAGTCATTTACCCGCTCTGGGGTCAATTGGAAAAGGAGACAATGAATACAGAATGGGCAGAACTAAGAGTCCAGGAAGCTCTACTCTCCAACTGCAGGCAGGCAGGCAGGGGGCCGCAGCAGTGCTCCACCCCCACTACCCAAGCAGCCTTCTGGAATGACTTATCCCAAGGAAAGAGAGTCTGCAGAGCTCTCAATGACCTATTATACATTCTGAGAGGAGCTCAAAGGCTCCAGATAGAAAACATTTTAAGGAAATAGAAATGCTAACTACCCTGATTTGATTGGCATACGTTGTACACATGTATTGAAATATCATACTTTACCCCATAAATACGTACAATTATTTCAAGTTAATCCAAAATAAAAATTAAATTTTTAAAAATAAATTAGAAATCGAAGTCTGGCTGTGGAGGGGAGGTGTTAGAGGAGGATGCTGATTCAGGGCACCAGGGCATCGGCCTCAGCCTCCTCCAGCTCACACTTGAGCTCCGAAAGACGCTCTAAATCCTAATCATAATCCTAAGAATGAGGAGAAGGAAGGTTGAGTAAAACCTGAAAGAGCTACCTTAGAGAAGTCTCTGTAAGACCGTGAGTACCCACGTGTGACACTGGTCAAGCCACTCAGCAGCAAGCCTCCATTTCCCAACAGAAAGCAGACTGGGTCCGCTATGTGCCTGGAGGGATTGCTGCAGAGATTAAATGTAGGAAGCATAAAGCACTTGGCAAATTCCCTGCACATGGTGATACATGATTCTCACCTCGTATTGCTGTTACTGATCAGGCATCCCCCCTTTGTAGCCTGGTGATACAGTGTGGCACAAGTGGCCCAGGTTTGGGTTTCCATCAGACAGCTCTTGTTGTGGTCTAGTCAAGCCAGTACCCCTTTTTCTCACCGTAAGACCTCTCTTTCCTATGGGAAATCCAACCTGGTAGCTGGCTAGGACCTGTCCAACCACCATCTGCCAAGAGACATAATCAGGTTTAACAGAGCAGAGCTTCCCAATTCTAGACCACAGGGGTGCATTCTGGATTGGGCAGGTGATCCAGAAAAGCCTTTGAATACCTTCATGAGAGCAGATATGTGGATTCCAGGAGAGAGATGGTCTTTCTTTCTCTAAGACTGGGAGCTAAAGTCATGATATGGGCTTGGAGCAGCTCCAAGAGCAATGCTTTGTGAGGAAGAAGGTAAGGAGAGTTTCAGCACAACCAAGAATAGAGCTCAGTCTGAGGAGCACCGAAACCCAGCCCAAAAAGGACCTGACTCCATGCTTTGGCCTTCCCACTGGGAGAGCCAATAATGTCCCTAATGTGCTGAAGGCAGCTACAGTTGGTTTCTGCTCTTGTATGCAAGAATCCTACTAATTCAGCGTAGTTGGAACAAGCCTAGCATCCTGAGCGCCAAGGCAGACCCAACTGTGTGAGGAAACGAGAAGGTACATTGTTGATGAAGGAATCTTGGCAGACACCATAGCACTCGGCACCACAGCAAACAAAAGCTGAAGAGCAGGAAATGGCAGAAGTCAGGTGTCATTTGGAAAAACTATCTTCCAGGCAAAAAATTTAAAATATATTGAGGTTTTAAATTGTTTTTCCTATAAAATGCATCTGACTTTACTTTCTCTTATTTTCTTTCTGCTTTAGAAGAAACCATTTGATCCGGCCTTGGGCTGAGATTTGATGTTAACTCGAAAGGAAAGAATGAAAGCACCTTTCCTCCCTCCACTGCCAACTCCCATGTGAAGGCTGGCACCCTGTCTCCAAAAACTTAGCCTTTCTTTGCCTGGGGAGAAAAGAAACAAGGTTTGCTGCTGAGATTTGCAGCTCCCCCTCTTGGGTCATTATACTCCCCTGTACCTCATCAAAAACAATGTCATAGAAAAGAAAGGCTTTTGCAGGTTGGAAAAACAAAGAGGATTTGAACTGCAAGTCCAAATAAAAGAAGTTCTCTGTCAAAATCCAGAGCCTGGGCTGGGAAGGACACTATCCAACTGTCATAGAGAGAGACTAAGCCCAAGCCTTGACTCCAGCCACGTACACCAGGGACACACACTGGGTTACTATTCATGGATGAGGGGGAGCATCACTTGGCCTGCATCCAGGAACCCACCAACTCTCCAGGTCTATTGTGAAATGCAGCCAAGCTCGGGGATTCCTTGAACTATTAGAGACTAGGTGACGTCATGACAATGAAGACACTTCCCACAATGCCTCAGCCCAAGGACACCAGTAGGCATCTCCTAGAGGAGAGCATGCTGTGGGAAGGATCTCCTCTGCTTGTGTCTTTTGGGCACACTGGGGACCCCAGAGAATGAGAGCAGGGATACTAGAGTGGACCAATACTCGTCAGGTAATTACTGATAAAGCATGAAAAAATATATATACTTGCAGGACACCCAGAGGGCCATTTGGCACTTTTCAGGCATCATGTAGGTTTGGCAATTTCTCATTTCCTAAATCCTGGGTGCCAAAATTTTGTAACTGAAACCCCACTCAGTTAAAAATTTAAACTATCATTCCCTAATGACATATATTTACTTGCTCATAAATTACACACATGTGCCATTGTTTTAATAATAATCCCTTATATTATAAAACACATAAAAGCAGATGCTTTTAGGACTGGGGGCATAGCTCAGAGGGGATTGCCTAGTACATGTGACTCTCTGGGCTCAATCCCCAGTACTCCCTCTAAAAAAAAAAAAAAAAAAAAAAAAAAAAATCGCATATTTTTAAAAGGGACAATAAAGAAGCAAATGATCTTCTACTAATTATCTTGCTGAGTATATTATTGGCCAACATACATTGAAGTTAAGATCTGACCTTAGCAACAGTAGATATAAATTCATGATTTTAATAAACCTCTTGATTCAATTGCATGGACCAACCTCTTGGATGATTATATCATTGCTGTTTTGACCGCATCTTTCTTTGATGAAAACTTGCACAAGAAGCAGAAGGGTGGGCTCTGCCATCTGCCTGTAAATGTCATCTTCAATCCCAAGTTTCATTCTGGAAATTTTTAAGCTTACTCATCCATTTTGTACTTGTTAAGTGATATATAACTAAATAATATAATCTATAAATCCATCTAATCAACAGAATATACAGAAAAGCAATGCTGAAACCCACAAAGGAGTGGGGTTCCCACTGCCAGCCACTAGGGATACTTCAAGTTTTCTGTGACAAGTGGCCATCCACTATACAGACCAAATGAGATGAGGGTGCCCTTTCCCTTCCACAGATAAATATCAGGAGATGATATTGTCCAAATGGCCATACTACCAAAAGCGTTATACAAATTTTATGAAATTCCTATTAAAAATCCCAATGACATTCTTCATAGAACTAGAAAAAGCAGTCGTGAAATTCATTTGAAAAAATAGGAGACCCAGAAGAGCCAAAGCAATCCTTAGCAAGAAAAGTAAAGCAGAAGGCATCATAATACTAGACTTCAAACTATACTACAGAGCCATAATAACAAAAACAGCATGGTATTGGCACCAAAATGGACATGTAGACCAATGGTACAAAATAGAAGACGCAGAGACAAACCCACATAAATACAGGTACCTTATACTAGACAAAGGTGTCAAAAGCATTCACTGGAGAAAAGATAACTTATTCAACAAATAGTGCTGGGAAAAATGGAAAGTTACATGTAACAAAATAAAATTAAACCCTTATCTCTCATCCTGCATGAAACTCAACTCTGTGTGTCAAAAACGCTGGCACTAGAACAGAGACCCTGTGACTACTAGTAGAAAAAGTAGGCCCAAATCTTCAAAATGTCAGCTTAGGATCTGACTTCCTTAACAAGACCCCTAAAGGGCAAAAAGTTAAATCAAGAATCAATAAATGGTATGGATTCAAATGATAAAGCTTCTTTTCAGAAAAAGAAACAATCAATAATTTGAGGAGAGATCCTACAGCTTGGAAGAAAATCTTTACCACATGCACCTTAGATAAAGCATTAATCTCCAGGATATATAAAGAAGTCAAAAAACTTAACACCAAAAAAAAAAATAATAACCCAATCAAGAAATGGGCTAAGGAACTGAACAGACACTTCACAGAAGAACATATACAATCGATCAACAAACATATGAAAAAATGTTCGACATCTCTAGCAATTAGAGAAATGCAAATCAAAACTACCGTAAGATTTCATCTCACTCCAATCGGAATGGAAATTATGAAGAATACAAGCAACAATAAATGCTGGCGAGTATGTGAGGAAAAAGGTACACTCATATGTTGCTGGTAGGAATGCAAATTGGTGCAACCATTATGGAAAGCAGTATGGAGATTCCTCAGAAAACTTGGAATAGAACCACCATTTGACCCAGTTATCCCACTCCTCTGTTTATAACCATATGACTTAAAATCAACATACTACAATGACACAGCCACATCAATGTTTATAGCAGTTCAATTCACTATAGCTAAAATATGAAACCAACCTAGATGCCCTTCAACAGATGAATGGATAAAGAAAATGTGGTGTGGGTACATATGTGTGCATGTGTGTGTGTGTGTGTGTGTGTGTGTGTGTGTGTGTAATGGAATATTATTCAGCTTTTAAAGAAGAATGAAATTCTAGCATTTGCTGGTAAATAGATGGAATTAGAGAATATCATGCTAAGTGACATAAGTCAACCCCCCCCCCAAAAAAAAGGTGGAGTATTTTCTCTGATATACAGAAGCTAATTCACAATTGGCAGGGTAGGGAGGTGGGGATAGGGAAGAATAGAGTTACTTTATATTAGGTGGAGGGGAATGAAGGGAAGGGAATGGGTATGGGGGAAGGAATGATAGTAGAGTGAAATAGACATTATTGCCTCATGTACATGTATGACTGATGACTGATATGATCCTGCAATATGTACAATCAGAAAAATGAGATTGTACTCTATTTATGTATGATCTGTCAACATGTATAAATGCATTCTACTGTCATGTACAACTAATTAGAACAAATAAAATGTAAAAAAAATTTTAAGTACCAGATGTTTTATTTGTATTTTAGATTATAAATAAATAAGAGAAATTTTACTATTTTTCCACCATCTGGGAGATAATTTGCCGCAGTCCCCCCACTTTGGAGACCCCATTGTGGAAACCCCTGGCATAGGCCCTGGCAATGACAGGGTTTCTCTGCCACTAGAGAAACACAGCTTCTACCACCATTTCCTTCCATGACCTGATTCCTGAGCAGGGCACCATAGTGCTGTGCCTTTGCGGTTTTATCCCTTTCTCTTCTCCCATATGAACCCCGTGACCAGCACTGGCCAGCACTTCTCTAACACACCAGATTCTGTTAGGTCTTTGCAATTGCCCTTTTCTCTTCCAAGCCCATCTTCCTTTGACTTCCTAAAAATCAACAACCTTCCAACCAGTTGACTGTTCAACTCAACGAATTATTTTAACTCTCACCTTTCCCTTGAGACTTCTTCACAATCTTGAAATTTGTTTCTAAGAAACCAAAGGGGCTTAACTGATTCTGGAAGGGTCAATCTACTGCCCAGCCAAGCACAAAGAATTAAGAGTCAGATCCTCCTTGCTGCCATTACCTCTTCTTGCCTTGTGTTGTCTTTGAAACCTTGGACACATGTCACTGTACACATTTCACAGTCACTTGTCATCTTTACATTGCCCATGAATGCTTGTCTACTCTGCTGAGATGCTCCTGCTGGTCCAAGCTGCTCCACAAGCCCCATGCTTGAACTCCAGGGTCACTTGTCCTTATGCTCATGCCCATGCAATTATTTATTGCCCACAAACTGAAATAATTGAAAGGTGATTGGAAGAGATTTTCAACTTTAGTCATGGCCTGGGCCCCATAGGCACCCATCAGAAACACTTGGCCCTTTGGGTTGAAACCTAGTCACAAGTATGGACAACTCTTTTCTTCAGAAGTAATTCTATTTTAGGGGGCAGTTACTCATTCTTAACAACATCACTAGTTTCCTGAATACCCTGGGCTCCTAAAGGAGCTCTTTTAGATTATAAATAAGAGAAATTTTACTATTTTCCCACCACTGGATGGATCATTTGTCACAGCACCCACCCATTTTGGAGACCCCCAAATTGATGATGGCTTTCTCAATGGCCAGCTTCACACATGCTGGGCTTCCCTCAATATGCAGCCCCCAAGGATTTAGATGTGGCCATAGTACTTGCTTCTATGTTCCTCCCAAAATTCATAGACTGAAGTCCTGAACTGAGTACCTCAGAATATGACCATATTTGAAGACCAGGATTTTACCAAGTAAAAATGGGGTATATGGGTGTCTGTAATCCAATCCTTAGAAAATGAGAAAATTTGGATATAGATACATACAGAGGGAAGACACAAGGAGAAGTCAGCCACCTGCAAGCCAAGGAGAGAGGCCTCAGAAGAAACCAACCCTACCAACCACTTGATCTCAGATTCTAGCCTCAGAACTATGAGGCCACATTCCTATGGTTTAAGCCACCCAATCTGAGGTGACGTGTTACTACGACCTTAACCAAACAGATCAATTTTCTCTATTAGAAAGTAAATTCTGTAACAATGGGTCTTGTTAATCTTTGTAATTTCTAGACCCTCGCACAGAACCTGGAGTACTCTAAGGACTCCCAGCATGTTCCTTGATGAAATGAGGGAACGATACTAGGAGGAGGGGAGATAATGGGACCCTCCGCCCTGGAACTTGTCACCTTATAGTCTGCCTTTTGTGTTTCTGAAGCCATATTCTCCTCATGCTGAAAGTAACCACTTGGCAATTTTCATTATCATTTTCCTTCTGCTCTGTCTGGCTTCTAACCATGCTTTACATAAATCATAGGTGAGTCAGAACAGGCCGAGGGCTTGCTGTGGACAGAGAACTATAGTCAAAAACCCAAGGTCTATACTGTACAGCTGACGTATTTTTTTGTCTATCTTTATTATCTTAGTAGTTTTCATGCTCTATATGTATCACAACCAACCTATTGCCTCTGAGAAACATGTAAGATAATGTATTTACAGCCATTGTTACAAGTTTATAATGTATTTTTCTATCTTGTTTTATATGTATGTCATATAACATTCAAAAAGAATTTTTTTCTTGATTGAGAAAAAGGATACAAAATGCAAAATCCACAATTTTGATAACTGAAAATTGCCAATTATTTTGCAGTACTTTATTATACTGGGTGTCTTGTCTTTTTTGTGCTTTTAGTTAGCTGATGAATGAATACATTGATTAGACACTTTTGGGTTTTAGTTGGGATTTTACATACCTTGCATTTTAATTCTTTGGTTTTTTGCTATTTCTATTAACCCACAGCTTTATTTTAATAAATGTTATAATACCAAAATTAAAAAAAAAAACCCAAGGTCTAAAAGGCCTAGCAGTGCTGATAGAAATACAGTATTAACACTTAAAATGTCTAGTAACTACATTAAAACAACTTTTAAAGAAAGAGGAAATTAGTCCTAATAGGAGAAGATCCAAGATGGCGGAATAGAGGAGGTAACTTTCCTGGCTGCTCTGTGCCATGAAACCAAGAAAGTAGGCGGCTTCTCCACAAGGTGGGTGAACAAAAAGGGTGGAGTGCTTTACAGGAATCTAAAACTGGACATTCAAAGTAGATAGGGGAGGAGGTTGTATATAATGAAATAAGGGAAAAAATCGCGAGTGGCACAGTGGACCAGAAGCTCCAGCCAGAGGGGTCCCTCCACGAGTACAGTAGGTGGATGAGGTGATTAAAGGAACCTGCATTTTGGGAGGCCCGAGGCATGTCTGGGTACAAAACATTTAGAGACCAAGGACATTGCCCAATAAACCTGAAGGACACAATGCACAATAGCCAAGTGTGGGGAAAGAAGCCACCGTCTCTCCAGGTGGTGCGCTGAGAACAAAGGAAGGAACCATTTGCAGCTGTGGCAAGGGGCCAGCAAGGAGAAAGCCCCTTTCTGGCAAACCTGAATTTGGCTCAAAATACAGACCCAGTAAACCCACCACGTGCTGCATGACATAGAGTGTGTTTAAGTGGCCGGAGGAGGAAAATCAAACATGGAGAGAGGTCTACACAGGGAACCACTGGTCGCAAAACCCACCCAGCTCTACCCCTCCCCCTCCAATCTCACTGCTTGCAGGCCTGGCTGGGAGAGAGACATCTGACTGGGAACTTGGAAGGACAGGGGCTGGAGAAATAGTTTGGAGAATGACACCAAGATCAGGAAATGTGGGGTCTGCAAGTGATGTAGGGGACTAAGAATTGGATCTCCCACCACATGAGTGGAACCCAGGGAAACCCTGGGTAAAGTCCTCCAGGGTGGACCAGCAAGTACTGGGCACTGGAGGTATGCTGATTTAAAATCTCCAGACCAATTGACATTCATCAAAGAGCCTGGAGCCTGCCTAAGCCTAAACCCTTCCTCCAGGAATTCCACCTATGGGATTTCCTGTATCACTTCAGCGATCCAGAGGGTGGAGCATCACGCTCCAGACAGCCCCACCTAAAATAGTGGAGAAGAGAAGCTGAGAATATTTTGAACTCCAATGGAAAGAATTCTTTAGCTTTTCATCTATATTTTTTTTTTCACTTTTTAATTGTGACCTTAATGGTACATGGCCATTTATACAGTTTTCTATTTTTTTTTCCTTCTCAGCTCTAGCATTTTTGAAGCCAATTATTTTACGTGGATTAGTTTTTTGTGAATTAGGATATTTGATTAGTATATTTTAGTTTTGAATTCTTTTATTTTTATTTTTAACATTTTTATTTAAATTTTTGCTTTGTGTATTTTTTTCTCGTTTCCCTCAATTCTCTTTTCTTCTCCTAACAGCCAATCTCTATTGTTCTATCTTTCACTCTTCCTTTAATCTTTTACTTCTGTCTTCTCTCCTCCTCTTAGTTAACACATCCTAAATCACTTCTGTTGTCTCCCTGTCCACCATTTGAAAATGTAAGCCCTTTTGCAAACTTGTTTCTATTATAGGCATACCTGATGTTATCATTTCTGTTTATTGCGATAATTAACACTGTAGACATCATTGTAAGAAATATTTGGTTTAATGCTATAAATTGTTTGCAATGGTTATTGTTATTATTTGTCTCCCCCTAAACAGTGAGGTACTGAAAATCTTCAGGGACACTGTAAGTCCACAGGGTAGAAACTCTACTGCCTCAGATCCATACTGTTAGATCAGTAGACACACAAACAACATAAAAAAAATAAGGGGGAACAAATCACCCCAAGCAAACAAAGATACTCCAATAACAGTATCCATCGGTACCACAGTGGAAGAAATGTCAGAGAAGGAGTTTAGAATGTACATAGTTAAACTGATCTGCGAAGTAAAGGATGATGTAAGTAGCAAAAGATCACTTCAATAAAGAGATAGAAATCCTGAAAGAAAAAAAAAACAGAAATCCTTGAAATAAAGGAAACAATAAACCAAATTAAAAATTCAATACAAAGCATCACCAACAGACTAGACCACTTAGAAGACAGAACCTCAGGCAATGAAGACAAAATATATAATCTTGAAAACAGAGTTGACCACAGAGAGAAGATGTTAAAAAACCATGAACAGGACTTCCAAGAATTATGGGATAACATTAAAAGACCAAATTTTAAGATTTATCAGAATAGATGAAGGCATGGAGATACAAATCAATGGAATGCACAATCTTTTCAATGAAATAATATCAGAAAATATCCCAAAGCTAAAAAATAAAATGAAAAATCATATATAATAGGCTTATAATACCTCAAATGTGCAAAATTACAACAGACCCACATCAAGTCACATTATAATGAAAATGCCTAGCATACAGAATAAGGATAAAATTTTAAAGTCTGCAAGAGAAAAATATCAGATTACATACAGGGGGAAACCAATTTGGATCTCAGCTGATTAATCAACCCAGACCTTCAAAGCTAGTAGGTCCTGGAGTAACATATACCAAGTTCCGAAAGAAAATGGATGCCAACCAAGAATCCTATAGCCAACAAAATTAAGCTTCAGATTCGAAGATGAAATAAAAACTTTCCATGATAAACAAAAATTAAAAGAATTCACAACCAGAAAGCCTGCACTTCAGAATTTTCTCAAGAAAATATTCCATGAAGATTAAATTTTAAAAAAGTAAAAACCAGCAAAAGGAGGAACAACACTAAAGGAATAGTCATCAAAGGAGAAACTAATTCAAGTTAAAAACTAGAAGTAAACCAAAATGACTGGGAACACAAATCTTATCTTAATAACCTTGAACATTAATGGTCCAAACTGGCAGACTGGATTAAAAAACAAGACCCAGCAATATGCTGTCTCCAAGAGCCTCGCCTCATAGACAAAGACATCCAAAGACTGAAAGTGAAAGGAAAAAATATATCACTCACATGGATTGTATTAACAAGAATGGGTTTCTATCCTCTAAAATAGATCAAGTTATATAAGCTATATAATTGTAATTATACAATTGTAATTTTACCGTAATAATTTTAGTATCTGTAGGGTTGTTTTGATAGCTCCCTTTCCATTGATATTTTTTCTTGCCTTTTTCTTGATTAGAATTGTTAGATTTTTATCAACTTTTAGCTGTTATTTCTTTTCTATTTCACATACTTCTGTTCCTACTATTAGTTTTTCCTCCCTACTACCTAATTTGAAAATAATTTGATTGTTAATTTAGCTTCTTTCTGATACAAATACTTTAAGTGTGCATATTTTAAGCTTTTATAATCACTAAGTTCAAAGCACTTTTATTTACTTTTCTTGTGCTTTCTTCTTTGATCTGTAAGATATTTATGAGTGTACTGTTTAATTTTGAAGTAGTTGAGATGTGGGAGGGGTTCTATATTTCCTGCATGATTTACTACATTGAAATTAATCACCCTAAGATATATAGTCTGCATGATTTTAATTTTTTAAAATTTCTCAGAGCTTTTTTTATGACAGAATATAGTCTATTCTTAATTTTCTACTTGTCATTTTTGTGTATAGTTCTCTATAAATAACA
Source organism: Sciurus vulgaris (assembly GCF_902686455.1). NCBI lineage: Eukaryota > Metazoa > Chordata > Mammalia > Rodentia > Sciuridae > Sciurus > Sciurus vulgaris. Next base: position 75,403,817 of record NC_136474.1, on the reverse strand, counting down.
AATAGATCAAGGTGGCTAATAATGTCATTAAGCCTTATATATCAAACTCCTTCCAGCAAAGTGAGGGGCATAAAATCTCCAAATATGATTATGGATTTCTCTTTCTAGTTTTATTAATTTTTACTTCATGTATTTGAAATTTTGTTATTAGGTACATACACATTTAGGATTATTACACTTTACTGAAGAAGTTACCCTATTATGGTTATGAAATGTACCCCTTTATCTCTGAAAATACTTTTTCTTGAAATTTATTTTATATTAATAGCTCTACTTCAGATTTCTCATACTTATTTTCCCCTTCTTTTGCTTTTCACCTATTGTGTATTGATATTTAAATGTGACATATGTATGGAGCATATAGATACTGTTTGCTTTTTATGCATATTGAACATTTATATGTCTTAATTACAACATCTAGATCATTTATATTTAAATTAATTAATGATATTTTTGGGAAAAAGAGAATACCTGGCATGAAGGTCAGTGGAAAATTTGGTAAATGATAGGTCTGATGATATAATATTTAGGAAAATAGGGTGAATAGTCCTGCTGTCAGGCTCAGAGAGAAGATTGTGGGGAATGCTTTTGTTGTAATTGTTCATTCTCCCATTTATCATATGGTACACAACAACATATTTAATTTATTGTTTGTTAACACTTTTTGTTTTGCAAATATATAAAAAAAAAAAATATATATATATATATATATATACCATAGGAAATCTCTTAGATATCCCATTATGGTTTTCATGTGAAAGTCTCTAATGACAAATAATGCTGGATGTTTTTTCACAAACTTATTTGCCATTTAATTGTCCTCTTCAATGAAACACCTGTTTTGTTAATTTTTAGTTGCATTATTTACTGATTGTTGAGTTTTCCAGTCTTTGTATATTTTGTAAACAAGTATGTGTATTGCAAATGTTTTTTCACAGTCTATGGATTGCTCTTTTATAAATGATTTGTGGACTAAAAATTTTTTTTAAAAATAGGGTTAGTATTAAATTTGGGATCAGGTTAGAGTTAGGTTTAAGGAACAAAATGGTACATCGGGAAATTTGAATATCCATAAGAATGTACACGTGAAAACATGTCTGAAAATGTTTATAAATACATGGGTTCTGAAAAAGGGAAAGGTTTAATACAATGTGTATAAATATCCCTTTTTTAATTGGTGGATGCATGGATTAATGATATATATGAATATATAATGATGAAATCCAAGTATATCATTGATAATTGTATATATAAGTTGAAATACAAAGGAGTGTCAAATTACTATATGTACGTTCCTATAAATTTCAGTTTAGGTATAGGGATAAGAATAGCCTTAATATTAAAGTTGGGGTCAGGTTAGGGAACAAATATGTATATATATTGGGAAATGTTTTAGTCAGCTTTTTCACTGCTGTGACTAAAAGGATCTGACCAGAACAATTTTAGGAGGAAAAGTTTACTTGAGGACTCACAGTTGCAGAGGTCTTAGTCCATAGAAGGCTGGCTCCATTCCTCAGGGCTCTAGGTGAGGCAGAACATTATGGCGGAAGAGTGTTGGCAGAGGGAAGCAGCTCACATCATTAGGAAGCAGAGAAAGAGAGAGTCTACACTCTCCAGATACAAAATATATACCCATAGCCAGGCCTCAGTGACCCACTCCCTTCAGCCACACCCCACCTGCCTCCAGTTACCAGTCAGTTAATCCCATCAGGGATTAATTCATTGATTAGGTTAAGACTCTCACAACCCAATCATTTTTCCTCTGAACCTTCTTGCATTGTCTCACACGTGAGCTTTTGGGGGACAGCTCACCTCTAAGTCATAACAAGAAACTTGAATATTCATAAGAATGTACTCATGAAAATATGCATGCAAATGCATATAAATTCCTAGGTTCTGAAAAAGGGAACAGTTATGTGATTTATATAAATAGCCTTATTTTAATAGGCCAATGCATGGATAAATGATATATATGAATATATAACAATATATATGCAAATATACCATTGATAATTATATATATATATATAAGTTGAAATACATATGAATGTCAAATACTATTGGTGCTTTTCTATAAAATTCAGTTTAGATATAGGGATAAGGATGGGGGTAGTGTTAAATTTTAGGTCAGGTAAAGGTTAGGGTTAGGGAACAAACATGTATATCAAGAAAATTGAATATGCAAAAAATGTACACATGAAAATATGTATGAAAATGTATATGAGTACCAAGGTTCTGAAAAAGGGAACAGTTTTGTGTGATGCATATAAATACTATTTTTAAATTGTGGATGCATAGATAAGTTATATTATGAATATATAACAAAATATATGCAGATATACCATTAAAAAATGGAATTAGTCCTAATAGTACAGGCCTCTTTCAGCCAATATATCCAAAACATTTTCAGTTCAACATGTAATCAATAGTTTAAAACTACTGAGGTATTTTATATTCATTGCTTTATACTAGGTCTTCAAAATCAAGTGTGTGTTTTACACTTACAGCAAATTCTGTATTGTAATTCTGAATAAACACATTTCAAGTGCTCACTTTCCACATGTGGCTAGTGGCTACTATACTCAACAGCCCTAGATTTGGTGATTAATGACACAGATCTTAGAATCACACAGACCTGTGTTTGCATCTTAAGCAACCAATGACTAACTCATCCTCTAAGTTTCAGTTTCGGCACCTCTAAAATAAAGCTATACTACTACCTCTAAGGGTTAAGGTGAAGATCAAGCGAAATTATCCACATGAAGCCCTTAGCACAATGACACAGCAGCAGCATGTTTACCATGTGCCAGGCTCTGTGCTATGTCATTTATGTGGTTAATACTCAATAAATTGTAGTGGTTATTATTCTTAATGATTATTGCTGAGATAAGAGTTGAAGCAATTTCTCCATCAGATGACAGATGAATAATATCCCTGTACCTTGGGTTTTCAACCTATACAATGGGAATAATGAGAGAGAATGTGGAGGAAAAAGGAACACTTTTATACTATTGGTGGAAATGTAAATCAGTACAACCACTATGGAAATCAGTATGGAGGTTGCTCAAAAGACTAGGCATGCATAAAGAATAATAAAATTATGGCATTTGCAGGCAAATGGATGAAATTGGAGAATATCATGCTAAGTGAGATAAGCCAATCTCAAAAAACCAAAGGACAAATGATCTCACTGATAAGCAGATGACAACATATAATGGGAGCAGGAGGGGGCAAGAATGGAGGAAGGAGGGACTGTATAGAGGGAAAAGAGGGGTGAGGGGGTGGGAAATAACAGAATGAATCAAACAACATTACCCTATGTCAATGTATGATTAAACAAATGGTATGCCTTTACTCCATGTACAAACAGAGAAACAACATGTATCCCATTTGTTTACAATAAAAATAAATTTTAAAAACAAGACTAGGCATGGAACCACCATATGACCCAGTTATACCACTTCTTAGTATTTATCCTAAAGAATTATAGTCATTTTACTACAGTGATACATACATACCTATGTTTATGGCAGCACAATTCACAATAGCCAAACTATGGAATAAGCCTAAGCGTCTATCAACAGATGAAGGGATAAAGAAAATGTATGTGTGTGTGTGAGTGTGTGTGTGTGTCTGTGTGTGTGTGTATATATATATAAACATACACAATGGAGTTTTATTCAACCATAAGGAAAAATGAATTATTTTTAGGAAAACAAATGGAACTAGAGACCATTATATTAAGCAAAATAAGCCAAATTCAGAAGGGCATGGGTCCTATATCTTCTCTCATATGTGGAAACTAGAGAGGAAAAAGGAAAAGAAAAATGGGGGTGGATCTCATGAAAATTAAAGGGAGATTAGTAGAAGAAAGGAAACAAGGGGTAGAAAGTGGGACATGCTTGGAAGTAATAGTAATATTGACCAAATTATATTGTTATATTGTGTGCGCATATGAATATGTAACAACAAATCAAATCCCATCATTATATACAAGTATAATGCACCAATAAAAAAGTGGGGGTTGGGAATAATGAATGTATCTACCACTAAAAATAAAAATGACCTTCCTACTTAAGTAGCGTGATGCCTCAAAATATTCATATTAGTCTGGGAGTCTTTGGCTTAAAATACAAGACCACAGCAATAAAGGCAAAAGTTATAGCCTTCTCTTCTTTGCATATACTTTCTGATTAGTTCACTTCAATACTCTCCTAGGCAGAGAAATTGTTCTGAGCAATCAAATCCCTGTGCTGCTCTGGGTCCTATGGTACTTCTCTCTCTCTTTTTTTTTTTTTTTTTTTTTTTTTTAAAGAGGAAAAATTCATTCAGCTACTATTTCTGAATTATGAGTACATAAAAAGAGATACACCTTCTTTGTGAGGTCTCATAAATCACCCTCATATAACACAGGTGATAAATGCAAGCAGGCAGCTCTCTGTTCAAAATATGTATGATAGATATATTACTGTATCTACTGAATACTTTCATCTTGGTATGCAATGAGCTCTCCTTCACCTTAAGATAATAAATTGCATAATCTCAGCCATATCACAAATTAAATAACGACACAAATAAGCCATTGTAATGATATTGTATGTCTTGTAACTACTTTCAATTGTGGATCTCAAAGCCCCATAACTAGCACAAATTAATTAGCCTTAGGTCTGCATATAATTAGTTTTAATATACTGCTAGAAATTATAAAGTAGGAATACCAGAAAATTGGTCATATACACTTATTTCTTTAAAGATTCTGAGAATGGAAGCCCGTGGTTCTCAACAGGAGGTGATCTAATCCCCCAGGGTCATATGCACTCATTTCTTTAAAGGTTCAAAGAATAGAAACCAGTGGTTCTTAGCAGGAGGTGATCTAATCGCCCAGAGGACATTTGGTAATATTTTAGAGATATACTCAAATGTCACCCCTGGATGAATAGGGAGGTGCTACAGGCCACTGGTGGGTACAGACCAGTGATGCTGCTATAAACATTTTGCAAAGGCCAGAATAGCACCTCACAACAAAGAGTTAAATAGTAAAAAATAGCAATAGTGCCAAGGCTGAGAAACCCTAATCCAAAGAAATGTGTTCCTTCTCCAGAGAGAATAGGAAATTTTTGTTTGTTTGTTTCTCATTTTACTAAAGATAGTCTCTCAATTTATGGGCGAGGTGGGGGAAAGTGAGGAAATTCCCACTGAGAAATAGCTCAACCAGCTCCAAATATCAATATCAAGTTACTAACTGTGAACCCAAAATTTTAAAGAACTGACATATGAGGATAGAAAGTTACTGGATGAAAAATTTCCAAAATCAACAAGGCAGAGAATCAGAGAAAAAAAAAGAGGACCTGTCTCCCTCTCAAAAGAGAGTGAGAGAGAGAGAGAAAAAAGAAAAAAGAAATGACTTCACACACATAATAGCTTTTTCCACACATCCATACTGCATCCATGATCACAACCGATTATGTCAAAATGTGTGCTGTTATCTGAAAACCAGGGACAGGTAGGATGTGGACAAACCATGCCTTTGCATGAGTTCTACTGACTTCAGGACAGGCAATACCTTTAGGTTGCAATGTGGAGCTCTTTCTGAAAAGTAATAAGTAGTTGAAGTGTATGTGTAATTCTCTCTGATTTCTTCCTTTCTGCTCTTCTTATGTAAAATATTTGCTCAACATCTTAGAAGTGGGTGTGAAAGTTGCTATGAATTTCTTTCTCATGTATTTGCAAACCACCTCCCCACACTTTCCAACATTCCTATCTGATTATATGATGAAATAGATGATTCATTCCTGAGACAGACCATAAAGAAAATAGACAAATCACAGGAGAATTCAGATATTTGGAAAGTGGAACCATTATCCAAATAAAAACAGCATTTCTGACTTACTTAGCATCTATTCCTCAGGAAATAAGGGAAGCTGCTTTAAAAAAAAAAAAAAAAAAAAAAAAAAAAAGTAAACCTGCTATTCTACATCTAATTCTGACCAAGGAAAAGAAAACCATTGTGGGAACAAAAGTATGATAGTTTTGAGGAAACAAAAGTACCAAGTACCCTTCCATTTTAGAACTAGAAAAAGAATTTTGAGAATAATTAGGCATGTGCTCTAGAATTTTACATTTTGAAAAGTAAAGATGAGTATAATGCTATAATAAGAGATTTTGAAAGAGACAATGGCTTAAAGAGATTGCACTGTTCTAAGAAATGCAATTCTGACTTAGTAATTTGCAAATTATTCCAATGGCAAAGGAAGGATAAAAGCATTCAGAAAAATCAATATATTTCTTAGAGGAGCTGAAATTTTAAAAGAGTTATATCGTGTGTGATTGTGTTAACCCTATGGTACCTGAAAATAAGGTTGAATGTCTACCAAACTTACAGGAGGTGAACTTGTCTAAAGAAAATAACCTCCATTGTCTCTAGTCTCTGGTCTGATCAATAAATGTTAGTATATGGTGTGTCTCTTCAAACTTTGAGAAAATTATGGCTGCTCATCTATTGTGAAGTTGAGCTGAAGAGTGAAACATCATGAAACAAACTAAAATTAGCAATAAAAAGACAGAAATTATAGAAAGAATAGTATGAGTAAGAAGTTGGAAAGTAAGAATATTACTGAAGGACCTGAAAGAACTCAGTAAATGGAAAGAGATGCCATCTTCGTGGATAGGAAAATTTGATATCAAAAGGTTCCAGTTCTCCCAACAATTTAAATGCAATTCCAAGTGATATCCCAAAATTTTTTTTTAATTATACTGAATTTAAATTCTGGTTTTAAATGATTTTAAATTATACTAAAACTAACATTGATAATGGTCGGGAGTGGTGAATGAATTGTGGGTCTTTTGAATTGCCCAAAGATAGAGGCGACACCTCCCTTGGGAATTTCTCCATGCAAAGGCACCAATCAACGATGACTCAATCAATATGGTGATGCTCAGCTCAAAGGAGATTCTGTGCCAGTCTCGGAATTTGTTAGTTCATGGCCTTAGGTTCATGGCCTTAGGTTCAGACCTGCTGCCTGGAGGTAGAGTTATGGGTGCAAGCTGATAAGCCCTAATTGAACCGTACTACCCTCGACTTCAGTTTTGTTTACCTTGGAGAAGTTTTCTCACAATAAGTCCTTTTGATGTTTCAACTTATATAATAAACATGGTGAGCCTGCTTGTGCTCAGTCTTCTTCCATCAGAAGTTTGGCTTATTCACTGGATCTTGCTTTTTTCTACTTTAGTGTCTGTCTTTTTTTCCAAACCCCTCACTGCCTGGTTTGGGAAACTGAGTAAATGGTTCTGTGGGTCACAACAGATAATCAGAAAGCAAAGAATAATTAAGACAATTGTGAAGAGAAAAAAATCAAGTGGAGGATTTTTAGAGAACATGTAATAATTAGTGTTGTGTTGACCAAACATAGTCAACTAAGTTAGTGAAACATCATAAACAGCCTAGATATAAACCTATACATTAAATTTATATAAAAACTAAATGTGATGGAAATGTCATTATAAATCAGTGGGAAGATGGGCTATTTAATAAATGGTGTCAGGGTCACTAATTTTCTCATTCAGGAAGAAAAGGGTAGTTTGAAGAATCTCATACAATACTTATAGATCAAATAGATCAGGGTTATTAAATATATAAATGTTAAAAAGTTAAAATTTTGTGGAAAATTTGGGAAAAAATGTTTTGACCTCGGACTAGGGAAGGATTATTTAAACAAGATTCCTAAACAAAAACTGTTAGGGGAAAAAAAAGACTGTTCCATTGTTGCATGGAAGCCAAGACTGGATAATATAATTGCAACACAAGTAACCTAAAGATAACTAATATCCAGTTACAACCAAAATAAAAAAAAGAAAATACTAGTAAAACTCCATATTGGTACCTAATAACTCCTACATATCACTAAGAAAGGGGGACAATAACGTCCACTTGAAGGATAGGCTAAGTTCATGAACAGCCATGACCTGCAAAATGGACTATGAAAGAATGAATCTCACTCAGAACCAGGTAACTGCAAAGGAAAGTGAGATGCCATTTCACATCCAATTAAATTGTCACGAAAAAAAAAAAAATCTGTTAAATACCAAAGATTGCTGATATGACAATGTTTACCAAGATAGGAAGATAAACTTGTTTATCAACTTTGGAGGGCAATTCAGAAGCATCTACTTAAAGTGAAGCCATTCAAATCTAGGACCCGAGAAATTCCACTTCTAGGTGTATAGCCTAGAGAAATTCTCAGATGTTCTCAAGTCATGTACAGCAGTGTTTAAAACAGCAGCAACACTACACACAACCTAAATGTCCACCAATGGAAGAAGCAATATTTTTTAAAAAGCTTTAAAAATTCTTCTAAATGTTAAACATATCATTACCATGTGACCCAGCAATTCCACCCCTACACAAAGTACCCAATAGAAATGAAAACACAGGTTCATACCAAAACCTGCAGAAGAGATCACAACAGCGTTATTCATAGTACCAGAAAATAGAAACCCCATCTAACAACTGTTGAATTGATATACACAGGTGGAATATCCATATGGTGGAATATTATCCAGAAGTCAAAAGGAATGTAGTACAGATCCAGGCTGCAACACAATGAACCCGAGTGCCCCACGCTAAAGGAAAGAAACCAGTTGCAAAGGACCACATATTTTATGATCCCCGTTACTTGAAAAGCCCCAAATAGGCAAATCTATACAAAGAATAGCAGCTGCCTAGGGCTACGGGAGAAATGGGATATGGTTGCCAGTAGAAACAGAGTTTCTTGGGAGATGATGATAATGTTCTAAAATTGATTGTAAATATACTAAAAAACATTGAGCAAACTGATGAATTACATATCTCAATAAAGTCATTCTTTTAAAAAAAAGACAATGAGGCTAAGTGTAATATGGTTTGCATCTAGATTGAATTCCAAAAAAGAAGGGGATTATTTATAGAAAAACTTGTGAAATCTGAATAAAACCTAAAATTTAACTGATAGCAATGTAATGTTGGTTTCTTGTCTTTGACAAATACACACTTTAAGTAAAGGAAACCAGGTGAGAGTCACTCTCTATACTGTCTTTACAAACTTTCTGCAAATCTAAAAGCATTTCAAAAATTCTTTTAATGTTAAGTAAAAAAGCCATAGAATAATAACTTCACTATAATAACATTCCAATAACATTCAATTCATTCATAGACATGGGAAAATGCCATATATCTTTTGGGGGCAAAAATAAGCAATAGGATATGAAAATGTTCAAGAGTGTGACAGGCCAGGTTCAGAGAACTGGTTACCTCTGTGCAGAAAGGCAGCGGAACAAGGACTGGAAACATCGTAATACTTTTTTTTAATTTAAAAAAAAAAAACTAAAGAAAACGACAAAACATTAAGATGAGTTAAGCCTGCTGGTCTATGCAGGCGCCCATTGTATTGTTCTTTCTATGTCTTGATATGTTTGAAACACTTTCCTTTAGACAAAAAGGCAATAGGAATCAGGCAATGTCTGAAGGCGCCTCATATCTCAAGTAGCAGTGTCTCTGCAGAGCGAAGGCATGGTGATGCTTTTTGCTGTCATTGCAAAAGTAGTGTAATGATCATATATGATTAGGATTCAGTTAGGTAACGTGGCCCAGCACTATTAAGAATGGGTGTTCCTTCACAATAAGAGCACACAAGTTTCTCATAATACACCACTTAGCCTTGGGGCCAAGACCCTCACTGCTTGGCACTACATATGCCGTGACAGTGGACACGCCATCGAAGCTCTTGGCCTTTTGAGGTTCCCCATGGTAAAAATGGAGATAATGAAAGTGTCTTTCACACTTGTTTTGGGGGAATTAAATGAGGTAATCCATGTAGACTAGTGAGCAATGGCTGGAGATATTCGGGGTCACCACAAGTTAGGGAGGAGGGTGCTTCCGGCATCTAGTGAGCAGAGAGCAGGGATGCTGCTGAACATCCGAGCGCTCCGGGCAGCAGGAAGAATTATCTATTTCCAGATGTCAGTAGTGCCAAGGTCGAGGACCCCTAAGGTGAAACCTTTGACACAGTGCCTGTTACATGGGCAGCACTGTGTGGTCAGCCTGGTATATTGACATCATTACTGTCATAATGTAACACTCGGAGAGACCCGACACATCAGATCTCCTTTTGCCTCTGTAATAAGTGTCTAAATTGGCCCCAGCACTGCCTGTCCTGCAGCTGAATGACTAGCCTGCCTGTAGAACATGAGGTGCCGTTTCTCTGTTGCTCACAGCTCTGAGCGCTCTACCCCTCCCCTCTACTGTCATTTCTTATTTCCACTTTGTAGCTGCATTAATTAACCCTGGAAAGGTTTTAGGCACCCACTGATAGAAAAGGACGTTTGCTTTCAAAGATAAAGCTGTATCATTATCAAGCCTCTGCGGCACAGCTCAGGAAAACAGCCTTCAGAAAGGGCCGCTCTGGGCAAACAGCAGCAAATTATCCATTCCTAACCTTGGGCTGCCTTTCAAAAGAAAAGAAAAGACAAAACAAACCATAGCCTGATAAGTTCTGTAACCACTTGCAGAGAAAGTCTAAGAAAGATCCTTCTCTTTTGGACCCAATATTAAAAATTGCTGAGCTAGGACATAGCAAGTCAATCCACTAGCACAGTTCAATAGCATGTAGGCATGAGTACAGAATCAGCCCACTCTTTAAAGAAATGCACTCCTCCACCAATCATCACCAAATCTCACAAGGAGAGTTACCATGCCTTCAAAAATAGAACATTTTGGATAATAAATAAAAATGAGCTTTATCATCTTAAGAGGATATTTCCATTTCTTGTTCTCTACACACAACAAAGAACAGCCCACAGGGCTTGGACCTATGAATTTTGATTAAGTAATTTTCCACTGAGATAGAGAGAAGTATTAACATATTCTGGGTTTGAAAGACAAGCCATGAGATCACCTGTTAGGTCAGGAACACTTTCAATTCTGTGACAAATGAGTGAGTCCCCACACCTCTCTTTTCCTTCTTGTCTCTAGACCTGGATATGGGGAGAGGATACCCCCATATCCAGGGAAGAGAGGCCAACTTGACCCTTCAAGATTATGCAAAAAGAATTTCCAGAACATATTCATACCCTCCCCCCAGGGGAGACATCCGATAAACCTAGAATGAGAAGTTTAAAAATTCATTTTGCAAATGGGAAAAGTAAAGAGGGCCAGAGGAGCTACATGAACAAAGGTGAGAGATGGCCCAGGGGGGTGGAATTTTATCTTGTCAGTTACAAGTCTTCACATGGATTTTTCTACCATCAGAACTGAGGGGAACCTGGTGACCCCAAGATGTGTTCTTGAGATTCATCTTCAGGAGTGATTCCAAACTGAGTGTTACGGTTTGGATGTGAGGTGTTCCCCAAAATCTCACATGTGAGACAATGCAGGAAGGTTTGGAGGAGAAACGATTGGGTTGTAAGAGTCTTAACCCAATCAGCAAATTAATCCTTGATGGGATTAATTGAAGTGGTAGGGTGTGGTTTGAGGAGGTGGGAATTTGGGGTGTGACTATGGGATATGTATTTTGTATCTGGAGAGTAGAGTCTCCCTCTCTGCTTCCCTCTGCCATGCTCTCCCGCCATGATGTTCAGCCTCACCTCGAGCCCTGAGGAATGGAGTCGGCCTTCTGTGGGCTACGACCTCTGAAACTGTGAGCCCTCAAATAAACCTTTCCTCCTCTACAGTTGTGCTGGTCGGGTCACAGCAGTGAAAAAGCTGACAAAAACACTGAGCCAGTAAAGAAAAGGCAGGGTTCTCCCTGTTTCAGGAACAAGAGCTGAAGGAACTCCAGACCACATACTACTTGGGTACGTGTCCACAAATCTTCTCAGGCCTCTTCTCTTTTGTCTCCATCTGACCTCCCCTTCCTGGCTCACTTCTCCCAGAAGATTCTGTCACCAGCTCGGTCAAGACCTTTGAACTCCACCTCGCCCCAACACCAGGAGATGCTACTGATGGGTTGTATTGGACTTTGATCATGTTTGATTTAGTAATATATATACTGACCAATATTGTCTTCCGATTCTTTCTTGTCAGTAGAACTTGTCATTTTCTACATATTTTCAGGTCAAAAATTATCGCTTTTTTTCCTTTGTATTCCCTAGAGCACAATGCTAACTAAAACACTTTAAAAACACTGATAACTTTGAATGAATTGAACAACCAGGGGTCCCATGGACTGGCTCTGTCCCACATCAAGCACTTACGCTTGGCACATGTAGGTATGTGTAATGTACATGTGCTCTGGGAAACACAGGAGGTGGTCTCAAGACCATTGATCGTCAGTCAGTTCCCCCACAGGTATCACGACCCCAGAAACTGTCAGACCACCACAGCCCTAGACGTCCTCTTCTGAAAACAAGGGGGCGATGACCGGTTCAGAGAGCTGAAGAAAGGTAGTGGTAGGCAGGGGAGGGAGGATTCAAGCAAAGTTCCACCCCCTCTTCATCTCCTTCCTGAGCACCAATCTGCCAGGCAATTTTCTTTCTTTTTTATTTTGGCTATGAGACAGAATAATGGCTCAAAAAGTGTCCAGATCCTGGTCCCTAGAAACTGTGACTAGGTTATGTCACATGCAAAGGGGAATTAAGGCTGCAGATGGAATTGAGAGTGCTTTTTTGACTGACTTTAAAGTAAGAAGATTGTCCTGGGTCGTTCAGGGGAGCCCAACATACTGCCAGTGTTCCACTGAAGCAGAAGAGGGGGGCAGAAGAGGAGGTCAGTCGGAGAGACTTGAAGATGCTGTTTGGCTGGTGTTGAAGATGGAGGCAGGGGCATAAGCCAAGGAATGCTGGTGGCCTTAAGAAGCAGGCAAGGGCTGGGGCTGTGGCTCAGTGGTAGAGCGCTCGCCTAGCATGCGTTAGATCTGGGTTCCATCCTTGGCACCACATAAAGTAAAGGTATTGTGTCCACCTACAACTAAAAATGTGTATTTTTTTAAATAAAAAATAAAAACCTCCAAACAAAGGAAAGTTCAAGACCAGACATCTTTACAGGTAAATTAAAAAAAAAAAAAAAAGAAGAAGAAGAAAAGAAAAAGAAGCAGGCAAAGCCAAGGGAAGTGGTTTCTCCCTGGACACTCCAGAAGGAACCAGCCCTGCCCAGCTACACCTTGAGTTTACCCCATATGACCATTTGGGACTTGTGACCTCAAGAACTGTCAGATAACTCTGTGCTGCTTCAAGTCACAAAGTGTGTGGTAATCTGTGACAGCAGCAATAGGAAATTAATATATTTGCAGACCCATCAAACTCAAGAGGAAGGCTATCCAAATACATGACTCTAAAAACAGAGCCAACTGTCCACCTGCCCCAGAACCACTGGGGGCACCTGGCTATGAAGGCTAGTCCTGGGCCCCCTTCAGATCCACCTCGCTGAAGCCTCCAGGGGGTAGGGCCTCAGAATGCCCCATGAGTCTTACACACACGGAAGGTGGGAGAGAGTGCCTGGAAGACAGGAGTCCTGTCCCCATCAAGCTGTGGGACACGTGGGACTCACTTCTCCTCTCCAGGGCTGCTTCTTCACAACTCAAACGTGCTAATCCACACAGTCTCCTCTCCTTGTAATACTCCTACTGTGTGGAGTTGCAGTCAAAGCCTCAGTTCTACATGAAATTGCTGTTTCTTTATAATAAAGTAGCCTCTTCCTGGCAACATTGCAAACTCTGATTCCAAACCTAGCAAGATGTAGGCCACAAGACACATAAAAAGATGCACAGCACCATGGAGATGAAAATCAAAACCACAAGGAGAAACCACTGCACACCCATTAGGGTGGTGAAAGAAGGAAGGAAGAAAAAGGTTGATGAGGATGTGGAGAAATCAGAACCCCATGTATTGTTGGTGGGGCTATAAAATGGAACAGCTACTCCAGAAAATAATATGGACATTTCACAAAAACTAAAAATAGAATTGTCATATGATACAGTAATTCCACTTCTGGGTATACACTCAGAATTAAAAGCAGGGATCCATACACTGAAGCTCATAGCAGCGTTATTTGCAATAGCCGAAAGTTGGAAGCAACCCAAGCATCCATGAACAGGTAGATAAACACAACGAGTTATATACATTCAATGGAATATTATTCAACCTTTAAAAAGAAAATTCTGTCACATGATGCAGCATAAATGAAACTTGAGGACTTTTTGCTAAGTGAAATAAGCCCAACACAAAATGAATAAATTCTGTTCAAATCTAATTATATGAGGCACCTATATTGGTCAAATTCACAGAGACAGGAAACAGAAGAGTGTTTGCCACAGGCTAGAAAAAAGGGAGCGTGAGAAGCTCTTGTTTAACAAGTAGAGAGACTGTTTTACAAGATGGAAAGAGTTCTGGAGATGGAAGTGGTGATAACAGCACAGCAATGTAAATGTCCTCGGGGCCACGGACTGTACACTTGAAGATGATTAAAGTGGTAATTACATAGCATGTACTTTCTCAGAATTTAAATTGTTTTTAACACAGACCATAAGAAAAAGTTAAATAAATAACTATTAGTTGCCTGGAAGTAGTGAGAGGAGAAATTTTCAGGTTGAGTTTTGCTCCCCAGAATAATGCCGAGTATAACTGAGCCCAAATGACACAGCTGTCCTCAGATCATAATCGTCACCCAAAGAGGACAAGCATCTCTCCATGTTTCCTGTGAGTTCCCTCCATCCTCAGGAAAGAAATAGCTCACTGCAGCCTTGCCATGTGTGGGACACAGCACTCACTGAGCTGGGCTTGTGTCCCCAGACGTGCTGCACTGGACAGATAGGAACACGTAACACTGGATGGAATCCCTTCCTGCCTTCTCAAACGCACACACTGCATGTATCCATTAGCATGCTTGGCGTAGGCTCACCTGTTCTCTAATGGACTTCTTAGCCCACCCAAGTTAAGAGGCAAACTTATTGGACTCCAAGCAGACAATGACACACCTGTTAATTAGGCCTTTTATCTATGACCTTTCTAGAGTCATCCTTGTTGGAAAGAGCTACTAATGTCATCACCCTTTTCCACCCACAGTCAAGCACAGGCTTCAAACACTGCAGACAGACATCCCACAGCAGAGGAAGAATGATCCATAGACCCAAACATCTACACATAACGAATCCCGAGTAGATTGAGTTAGCAAAGCTCAGAGGGGATGCGACTGGACTAGACTGAGTGACAGATGAAGGAAGCTCAGCTGAGCAGCTGCTGACCCTCTAGGTGGCACTGGGAGGTGACTGGGTTTAGGAATATTTGCTCCACAGCTCTGTTTCTTGACCTTGACAGTCCACACTTTGCTGCTCTATTTCCGAATGGTTTCTGAGCACTGGAGACAAAGACCTCCTTGAACATTAGTGTCTCCTACAGCTGGGGCTCCAAGAGATGGACTCAGAGCTGGAGAAAGTGAGGCCCAGAGACATTGAGCCACTTGGCAAAAGGCAAGACATGTTCCATGACAGGACTGGGACCAGAATCCCGGGACTTAGCCAGAAGCTTTCTCCATTCCACTGCCCACCTCTGTACCCACATGTCACTCCCTTGACCTGTGGACTTCAGTGACCATCAAGCAGTATACAGTCAAAGCAGTTAAAAGTCAGCCACCAGTACACTCAATCTTCCAGGGTCTTCCAGGAGTTTATTCTCAGTCCTTGGTTTGACTATGTGTTTCTAAGTCCCATTGGGTCCACAGGCCATGTCTGCAGACGGGCACTGCTCTTGGGTCCCAGGGTCACCTGAGAATCAGATCTCACAGATGTCCTAAGACCTTTCTTCAAAGCATATAGAAACAAGGACTAATTCTCCCACTTAGATCAGGAAAAAGAAGGTTGAACGAATCTAATGCCCTGGGGAGTGTTTAGATACAAACCTGAAAGGCACCAGAACCTTCTCCACTAGGCCATCATGACAGAGCTGGAGAATCAGGGCAGGGGCCATGGACTCCCACATGCTCAGTAGGCATCTTCATCCACAGGGTCGGCACCTGATGGGAGAAGGAAACCAGGGGGTCAGATAAGCCCACTGTTGCTGTGAGTTCACTGCCCTCTTGGCTCATCAGCACCAAAGCAGACAGCAAGCAACCGCTTTTCTAGAATTCATTTCAAACGAGTCAATTTCTCAAGATAGCAAATAGAGAAAGCCAGAGAATAAAGCGCGTGCACTGGCAGTTAAGATTCTACATAGCACACACTTGGAGCTAACTCACTGGCCTGAGCCAAATGCTGGTAATCAAAGGAAATGCCATTAGTGAACGCTGAGCTCAACGAGTTAATCAGAGCTGTAGAACCTAAGGTTCGGTTACAGCCTTCCCTCACCACACATTTCATGCTTCATTTTCAATTACCCCTTAGGCAATTAACTGTGCAGCTTAAATGCAATGTGTGGAATTCAGAAGAGATTTAGCCTAATACAGTCAGCTAGCAAGGCTTTAGCATTCAGAAGTTTAATAAGATGATAATGGGGAAGAAATTGCCCTAACCCTTGTTAAGCAGGCTACCCCTGGTTTGTGGTGCATTGTCAAAAACATGCACCCATCGCAGGGTACCCAGGAAGAGAGGACGCTGTCAGAAATCCAAGGGTGTCGCATCTTCTGGAAGCAGTGGGTTTCCTTCTTCCTTCCCAGCCCTTCCAGCTTTTCCAATCCATCCTGAGAATGACAGAAACATGTAGCTCTCCACAGATCTTATTATTTGGGGGGTGATTATTTTGTTGTTGTATAGTTGTTGTTTTGGCTTTATTTTGGTGAAGTTACTCACAAGACTGCCTTTTCTCCTCCCAAATTGTTTAACATTTTTCTCATTCATATTTTTCTAAATTAACAAACAACTATCCTTGATGAGACAACTAATTTGTTAAAATGAGCCACTTTCAAATCTTTTAAGCAAAATGAGCTTTTTGAAATGATGTAGAGGTGTCAAAGACATGGATTCTCCTCCAGTTCTGTCCATCAGACATATTAAATGATCTTGCAAAAATCACTTGTTTGTATTTCAATCATGCATTCATTCATGAAACAAATATTTACTATACACCTGCCATAGCAAAGAAAACCTTGCTAGGTATCATATAGGGAAACATAAAGATTTATATATATAGAACAAGGTCCACAAGGAGATCAAAGTCTCTGCATGAAACTAAATAACTGCTAAGTGCCCAACATCAAGCACAAATAAAGGGCTACAGGAATTCAGAGAGAGATCCCTTTGGCAGAGGAAAGATACCTAAATGACTTAGTGAAATTCAACTGAACTTTGAAGGATACGTGATATTATATAGCAAAATAGGGGCTTGAAGATCAAATAGAAACCTGGAGCAAGGAGGTATAATTCTAAATGTGTTTAGGAAGTTGAGACTTATTTCATGAGTTGGCAGAAAGGCAAAGGAAAACCAAGACATTGGAGGCTTTCAAGGCCAGTCTCAAGAGTTGAGACCCATCTTTCACCAGGCATGGTATCACAAATGGAATAAAACAAAGAAGAGTAGATGACCAATTAGAAGGCTAAATCAAGACCCAGCATGATGGCCATCAAAACAGGAAAAAAAAAAAAAAAATTGGACTAAAGCTAAAAACATGAATAAAAGAAAATTTCTCCCAATTCCAAAGTTCACTTGGGTAGTAAGAAGAGGGTATTAAAGATTCCTGAGGTTGCCAGGAAGGTGCCAAAGATAATGATAGTAATTACATTAAGAGTTTAAGATGGTTGGAGAGGGACATTTTTTCCATTTTAAAATATTTGAGACTTAAGTATTGCCCAAAGGTACAGGTAGAGTTCAGTAGGAATTTAAGGACTATTGTTTGAAAGATATCAAAGTCTCCATGTTCTCAGCTGTAAATTGAGGGTTTAGCTTAGATCAGTAGGTTCTCAACCTAAGATATACATTAGTATCTCCTGGGAACTTTCTGAAAACCCTGACGTCCAGGCAGCACTCAAACAGTGAAGGCAGAAGCCTTGGGAGGTGAGGTCAGTGGAATAATACCCACAAGGAAGCTTCCAGGCCATTGAGGATTCTTCCTTCCCACCTTCCTGTGGGTGGGAGATAAATTCCATGCCTTTGACTCAAACTGACAAAAACATGAAACGAACTGACCCTTGATCAAGAGTCCTCAACAGAGAGAAATGTCTCAACAGAGAGAAAAGGCATCTTTGTCCCACCCGGAGAGAGCTACAGAAGAGGGAATGTTAAGAGGCAAAGAAGCGTCAGTCTGGAATCTTGAGGACCAGGGCAGGTTGGGACTTGCGCCACTGGGACCCAATCAGTTCTCCACCACATCCTTGCAACACCCCACGCACATTCTTTATCCCTTCCAACTTAGAAATCTCTTTCCATCTAGTTTTTCATTTGATCCTATGATCATCCAATGAGCTAGGAAAGGACAGATATTAACACTTTTTATAGATGGGGAATCAAAGTCCAGGAGACAGGAAACAACCTTGCCCTCATTCCTCAGCTGGCAAAGCCAGGGAGGAAAGAACGCAGGCCTCCAGCCATGATTCTTCCTCCACCTTCAGTTGCCTCTACAGACTGGGGAGACAGAGGTGAGGATTCAGAGGTAAAACTTCTTAGACAATATCCTCTGGTTCAGCCTCTAAGCTGTTTCCTCCACCAAACTTAGAGCTAGAATTCAAAGAATGGAGCAAGATCTCCTTTAGCTTTCCTGGTGCATCTCTACTACTCGTCCCTGCATCCAGTGGCAGAGCACCTAGGAGCACTGAACTCGACAAACACAGCCAAGGAGGGGACAGGGAAGCAAGCAACACGTGTCATCCATAAGCTAGACAGTTATGACTACTAATTGGCTTTTAGCTATGTAGAAATGCTGATGCAAACCAGGCATCATGATGCATGCCTGTAATCCCAGCAATTGTGGAAGCTGAGGCAGGAGGATCACAAGTTTGAGGCCAGCCTGGGCAATTTAGCAAGACCCTCTCTCAAAATGAAAAATAAAAACAACTGGGAATGTAGCTCAATGGTAAAACACACCTGGATTCAATCCCCAGTACCAAAAGAAAAGAAAAGAAATGCTGACAGAAGGCTAACTGGAGTCGAATGGACGTGTCCCTCAGTTATATGGCAGTTACTCAAATATTTGCTGCACAAGAATTGGGGATTCTACTCTGGAGACTTCATATGATACTGTCTTGTCAAGATAAACACAACCAGGCTCCCATTTAAAAAATGTAATTAGTTTATTTACATCAATTAACATGTCAAGTGTAAGTCAATACATAATCTCACAACCAGAATCACATGGTTAACACGATGCTCTCAGAGAGCAATGTGTTTCAAGGAACAGAAAATCCACTCAAGTCCACTCAAGCACAAAGGAGTGTGTTGTAGGATACGTGGAAATTTCCACACTGGAAATAGACCTCATTGCACCTCTCCAGAGCCATGTGTTCCTTCCCAGGTCTTTCTCTCATCTCCTCATTTCTCTTTGAGCTGGATTCCTGTTTATTATAGACCAAAGCTCATATCAACCGGACCCTCCAGGACTGCTTTACTCTGTGTCATTCCATTTCAAATTCTCAAAAGAAAGAGTCTGACTGGATATTGACCAGTCAGTGGATTGACTAGACCGTGGTCAGATACCACCCCCAGTCCTATCAGGGGAGGATAGGGAGTCTGGTACAAACATGGCCTCCCGGGCTCTGTCCTCTTTCAACATAGGCTATTGATGGGGAAAACTGTTTCTAGAAAAGGAGACTATGAGTTGGACAAGCACCTCCCCCCCAAAAAAAATACCTATTATAATTATCTTATATAATTATAAAAAGTCATTTTAGTTAAGATCCCTAAAATAAAGACCAAGATTGTGAGTCCCTGTATCTCCTTGAATCTGCATCCTGAATATCCTGGTATTGAACTTACCGCTGTCTCCCAAACCATGTCAGGATTGCTTTTAAAACCCTTAAGATGTTTGGGTGATTTGTTCTTCAAATGCTGATTGCTGTAGGTAGATTTAACATTTCAAATTTTTCTTTGAAATAAATCTGTTTATGCTCATCGTGTTAATTGATGAAAATGACACATAATTAAGAGATTTGCTTTCCTGTCAAAGAGCAGCTCTGTTTCTCATAATGACCCAGCAGCTAGAAGTGATTTGTCCTGCAGAAAATCTGTCTTGTCCTGCAAATACTCATGTTCCTACCATCACCAGGTACTGTGCTAGCTTTGGCCTAATGTCATTTATCCTCAAGAGCACCTCCCTAAGGAAAGCATTGTAATCTACACTGAATGACCTCAGTAATGTGAATACGGTCTCACTTCTCAGGGTCTCATTGTTGCCCACCAAAGAGTGGGATAATAATACCTGAGTGGCTACTCTGCTATTGTGAGTTCACGTGGGCTGTGGTATCAGAAAAAGGACCATGGAGTTGCAGTTGGCCTCCTGGGCTCAGGCTTCTCTATCACCTACCAGCAGTGTGACCTTGAGGGAGATCCTATTATGCCTCAGCTTTCTCATCTGCAAAATGGAGAGACTACCTAAATCACAAGATTATTTGACGACTCAAGGGTCCACATTCAAAATTGGTTATAATTAAATGTTGAGACTGAATGTGAAATTTTAGTAGGATTCTTTAAAAATTCAAGTTGGAAAAAATCTGAATTGGGATTCCAAGAGAATCTTGAAATATGAATGTGACTTATTAATTCTTCAAAACTTCAAACAGGAAATTTAGGATTCAGAGAGAACCTCAGAATGTGGATAAAATGTAATCTTCATTCCTTGGGCTCAAGAGCGTATCTGTGGATCTTCTACCCATGTTATGAGCTGTGTAATAGAGAAGCCCCTCAGCAGTTCTGAAGACGACAATGTCTGTTGAGAAGACAGGCATGGGAGTGGTGGATGGTCTGGGAGCTGAAGGATACAATGCCGCTAGGCAGTCCAAGGCCACACTACAGATGAAGATGTACACTGAGCTCATGAGGTTGGCCTGCATCATTCAAGAGCCTGGATTGGGCCTATGCCCTGTGGGTTTATGGAGAGGCTTGAACAAGGTCATCTTTGCACTTAGCACAGAGCCTGGGTGAGAGAACGCATTCAATGTACATTAGCTGCTGACACTTGTTTGATTCACAGTGAGCATGGTGCCAGGCACTGGATGAAAGTGTGAGCCCTTGAGCAAACATGCACATGAAGTGTTGAGGAATCCACCTGTGCACAGCTGCTCACGCCTTCTTGGGTTTAGGCCAGCAGTCATAGCAGAGTTTCCAGGCCTCAAATGGAACGCTTATCTCCAGCAGGTGCCATTTTATAATGCAGGTTTTATTCCTGAAAAACCATTTATGCCATAGAAACTACAGTATATTCAACATAAAATTACAGGCATATGCTTTAATAGATAGCTCTTAAATATTAAATCCAAATACTTAATAAGAAAGTAATCTTGGAAATGTTCTCTTAGAATTTTTTCAATATGGACTAGACTGAGTGAGGCATCTTAAAATAAGAATATGATGAAGTTCAAACAGAAGATGACATCTCTTCCTGGAAAACCTCCTGGGAGCAAAAGCAAGCACTATTTTCACTGCTCTCAGAATCCTGGATTCAAAACACTTTCTCCTCTGGATTTCCCTTGCTAATTTGACATTCACTAATTCTGCTGGAAGTCTGTGAACTTTACAAGTTGGGGAAGGGCCACTGTCCTTGAAGACTTCTTCATTGATCTTTTGTTCCTTTTATGGATGCCAACAGATGCTTTAACACTTTTAAGTACGTTTTATTAATAACTCATTTGTCTCAATTAAGCAACTCAGTTTACACAGCTGGGTATTTAACGTCTCTGTGTCTTCATTTCCTTACCTGCAAAATGGGGATAATTAATAGCAACTATCATAGGATAATTTTAGGATTAATTGGGTTATTATACACAAAGTGTTTGGAGCAACACCTTGATAATGAATGGTTAGTAAGTGTTAGCTGTCATCCTCATCATTATTACCATCATTACCGTTGTTGTTGTAAATCCATCAGGGTTTCTGCTTATAGCTGACCTTGCTGCTTCCTTTTAATCCTTAAAATAGGCCAGTGAATTCTATTTCTTAGGTGAACTAACCATCCTTCATTTTGTTCTATGGAAAATATATTTAATGTATTAAGAAATTACACATAAACATTTTAAAGAGAAGTCACATCTTTTTGCCAAAGCGTTTGCTTAGTAAAAAGTCATATGAAAATGTCTCCCTCGTGAAACAGCTTATTATATTTTTATTGCCAAGTTGCATAGAAAAGAAGTCTTATTGTTATGTTAAAAATGCAGAAAAATCCAAAGCAACAAGTCTAGAAGTCAGAAGTCTGTACACACAGGACAAAACAACTAAGAGAGGTCAATGACTCAGAGGCCTGAAAGTCCTGCAGAACAGGAGCTTCTGAAACATCCATTCCAGACCTGTGCTACTCCAAGTGCACCCTGGGGACCACCAGCAGCAGCAGCATCACCTAGGTCCATGTTAGAAATGCAGAATCGCAGGCCCCTGAGGCTCACTGAATCAATCTACATTTTATCAAGATCGCCAAGTGATCCAGATGCACATTAAAGTTGCACCAATAGGCAACTTTTCAAAAATACCAATACCTTGAGCATGGTGACACATGCCGATAGTTCCAGCTATGCTGAAGGCTCAGGCAGGAGGATTGAGCACAGGAGTTCAAGGCTAACCTGGGCAAAATAACAAGACAGAGAGACAGACAGACACATATGTATATACGCAAACACATACATACACACACACACGCCCAGACATCAGTCCCCACATCAATAAAATCACATCACACTTTCTTTGGGGACACAGTCCAGCTACTGGTATTTTTTGAAAGCTCTCTGTTTTAGTCAACTTTCTTGCTGCTGTGACTAAATGATCTAACCAGCACAATTATAGAGGAGGAAAGGTTTATTTGAGGGCTCACAGTTTCAGAGGTCTTAATCCATAGAAGGCCGGCTCCATTCCTCAGGACTTGAGGTGAGGCTGAACATCATGGCGGAAGAGCATGGCAGAGGGAAGCAGTTCACATCATCAGGAAGCAGAAAGAGAGAGAGAAAGAGACTCCACTCTTCAGATACAAAATATATACCCCATAGCCATGCCCCAATTCCAGTCTCCTCCAGCCACACCCTACCACTTCAATTAATCCCACCAGGGATTAATTCACTGATTGGGTTAAGAATCTTACAACTCCATCATTTCTCCTCCGAAGTTTCCTGCATTGTCTCACAGGTAAGCTTTTGGGGAACACCTCGCATCCAAACCATAACACTCTCCAAGGTGAAAACCCTCCAGAAGAGGAAAACTGAATTGAATATGGTGATATGACCAGGCATCATTGTGGTAAAGAAGGAAAAAAAAATTGTAGGGAAAAGGATGGGGATGGGCACGTAATTGGATGGAAAAGCAGGATAGCAGGGGTTTATTGTGACTGAAATAAAAGGCAGAGTCATGGGAGATGCAGGTGAACAGAAAACAGGTCATGTGCTTTGATAAGGACCTCAGAATGCATCCTGCATTGGGAGGCTTTGAAGGATTTTAATAAGTACTCAATTTTGTACAACAGAAAGATTACTGTCTGCTGACATGAATTTGATGAAGAAAGGAGGTCAGGAAGACCAGTGGCAAAGATAATGAATTATTCTTTATGATAAAGATCAAGGGTCTGGATTAGGTTCATAGTAGGTATTAAAGTTAGAGGAATGGATTCAGGTTCCAGAATGAGCAGAAGCAAAGTAGAAAGGACTTTACAGAAGAGCAGAGATGAGCAGTCATAGAGAGAGCCTGGCATTCCAAGGAGTGGCCCTGCAGACCTACAACAGGGGAGGGAGGGATTTCCTAGTCAGTATAGCATGACCCTGGAGCTGGCCAGGGCATGGGGATGCAGATGGGATGGGGTGGGGGTACAACTGGAAAGAATATGACTCACTTTGGGGGACACATCCCCCACAATGGTTATCTCTGTTCCTCTGGCTTATTTTCCTTAAGAGATTAAAGATCAAGCCTGTGAACAGATGGGAAGCTAGAGAGATGGCTTTGAAATTCATGGAGGTGGAAATCAGAGCCCCGTATCTAAGAGAGGGGGAAAAAATTCAACCAAATCACTGGACTTCAAGAGTAGTCAAGTTGCAGGAGGTAGTGTAAGGTAGGTCTCAAGTTCAAGAGGGTTCAAGTTCAAGTGCAGGGTAGAGGGTCTGGGGAGGAGGAGGGTATGAGGCAGGTCTATTTCTAAACCCAGCTCCCTGCCTTCAACAACAGATTTTTTTGTCTTTCTGCTGCCTGAATTCCACTCTATCTGCTGAAAACAAGATGAGTACAGTCTTTCTTTCTGCCATTTCTGGAATCTCTAATTTCGTCACTTGTTTAAAATGCATCATGTAACTGAATTCATTCTTTCTGATCAGAAAGGCTCCCTAACTGCCCTCAGACAGCGAGGGGGATTTCTGTCCAGCGCAAAGCACTAAGGGAGCTCCTTTGCTCACAAGCGTCCCCAGGTGTTCTCTCAGTGAGTTTCCACTTACAGCTATCCAGGTGGGCTTCCAAACCGTCTGTCCCCTGTCGAGGTTTGCAGGATACCAGTGAGCTTTCTAGTGAGGAGCCTGCACTTCTGCAGAAGCAAATTAATCACTTATTGTTGCAACTCTTGCAACTCCTCTGTTAAGCTTTCAAGGTCAACCCTAACCTGACTCACCTTACCTTGTCTCCCATTCCACACCCAGATTAAGCTCACTGCTTGCCTGTGTTTTTTTATGCTCACTGTTACCCCTTGGAATTCCCTCCCTATTCACCATTCAAGATGCAGCCCAAGGCCTGCCCTCTCCAGGAACCCCGTCCCACTGTCCATGTCAGGGTCATTGTCCCCTCTTATCTGCTGCATGAGCCCGTAGCTCAGGACTTCATCATGTACTGCACCCAGAGAGTTTCCAGTCTCTAGTTTCTCACTCCCACAAAGTTGTCCTTCAAGTCAGGGATAACTCCTTATTTCTTTTATATTTTTACACAAAACCTCACAGGGTAATAGACCATAATTCAGAAGCCAGTATGTTTTCTCCCATTTGTTCCATTTCTACTTACTGAGCATCCATTTTTAGGTGGCAGATTTGGTGCAGTGAATTTTTAATTATCAAGCAGCGTTTGATGATTTGCAAGCATCAAAAAAAAAAGATAAGCAAAAATGTAAGAATTAGACTTCACAGGAGGAATAAGCTCAGATGCTCTATTACACAGTAGGGGGACCAGAGTTAACAGGAATCCATTGAAATAGCTAGAAGAGAGGATTTTGAATGTTCTCACTGCAAAGAAAACATGACAAATATTCCAGTTGATAGATATGTTGATTAGCCTATTTGACCACTGTACATGTACACGTATGTAAGCAGCATACTGTACCCTATGTGTAAGCTCGGGGGCATGGCTAGTGACCAAATAAAATTGGACAGAAAGCAGCTGAAGCAAGCTTTATTGGAACTTGGCTCTCAGGCAAAATTCCCAGCCCCCTCACCACCACCACCACAGGTCAGGGTAGGGAGCCTGAGAAAATCGCACGTGGCCCGGCTGCCCAGGGTATTTATAGGCTGGAAGGGGCAGGGGTCCTGCTGAGTGACAGGTGGAGGTAAGGGTCAGTGGAGTTTTCCTGCCCATTTGATTGGTCGCAGTGTGGCGTGCTGCTTTTTGCCTCAGTTGCTCCGCTCTCCCTTATATAGTCGCCCAAATTCTGACCTAACACTATGAATAGCACAATTATTATGTGTCGATTAAACATAATAATTTTTAAAGAATTGGGCTTTAACCCATCTGTTTGTGAACTTTGTTTCCTCACCCGATCTCTGTCCTTGTACCAAACACTCTAAAGGAAAAGAACTGGGAACAGCAACCAGTCATAGCAGCATTAGTCACAGCAATGTTGGTAACTCTACTCCAGCCAGGTGGACCTCCCTCTTGTTACTTGAATGCACCAGGCACACTTCCTTCCACCCAAGGGTTTTTGTTTGCTTTCCATCAGCCTGAAAGTTTCTCTGAAATATGCACCTGGCTTATTTATTTACCAAATGCAAAACTTTTCTTAAAGAGACCCCTCTTAGTGAGGCCTCCTTCTTCTGCATTTAAAGATGAAACCCTCCCACTCGTCTCTGCCCTCACTTTCCATCTCCTTGTCCAGATTGATTCTTCTCCCTAATGCATCTCACCATCTCACATACTATAAATACTGTATCCCTTCATTTTTGTGTTACCTTGCTAGAATGTAAACTCCATACGGGCAGGAATTTGTGTGTGTTAAATATTCTGCTAGGGGATGGGAATATAGCTCAGTTCATAGAGTGCTTGCCTGTCAAGCACAAGGGCCTGGGTTCAATCCCCAGCACCACAAAATATATATATATATATATATATATATATATATATATATATATATATATATATATATATATATATATATTACTAGACCTCCACTGCCTAGAATACTGCCCACTACATAGCAGGAGGTCAAGAATATTTCTTAAATTAATAAAAAATAGAACTTCCCAAAGGGGATTATGTGACCCACTGGTAGTACTCAAGATAACTTTAAGTGACCTATGAACTCATGTTTTTATAATCTCAAATTTAATAAAATGTGTTTTAAAAATCAATGTAGAACATCAAAAATGATCCTATGGATACAATTACTTAGGATGAGAATATGTTTTTTAAGTGAATAGATTTTAAGTTGATTGAAATTAAATATTAGATAAATAGTAAAGAAAAATATTAGGTAAATAGAAAAACAGCTTCCACTCAGATGTACAATATCATGGGTGGGATGTGCAAAAGACTGAAATCTGACTTCTACTAGATCAATAATCGGTCATCTAATTATGACAATATTACAAATTTTTTCAGACATTCCATGCTTCATGTTAAAAGTAATACTAAAAAATAAATGTTAAGGTAATGCTATTTAGTCCTCAGTGTATTCAAGACACCCCATGGGGCATTTCTATGTATTCAATGTGCACTAGAAGCTCAGTGGCTCAGAATTTATTTCAATTTGGTGTTCTGTACAAACTTACATATGGTTATTGATGAAAATAATAAGCATCAGGGCTGGGGTGTGACTCAGTGGTACAGCATCTGCCTAGGACACCAGGCCCTGGGTTTGATCTCCAGCACTGAAGAAGGAAGGAAGGAAGGAAGGAAGGAAGGGAGGGAGGGAGGGAAGGAGGGAGGGAGGGAGGGAGGGCAAAGCAAAGCAAAGCAGCCAGAGAGAAGGAGGAAGGAAAAAAGAAAGAAAAGAATAATGGCAATAATAATCGCTAACATTCATTGGATATTTGCTGTTAAACGTTTCAGCATCACTGTTCATTTACGCTTCACCGCCTTATTAAGCGGGTACTATTATCATCTCACTTTGCAAATGAGAAAACTAAGAATGAAAAGCTCCATGACTTTGCTCAAAGTAGCACAGCTGTCAATGAGCTGGAATCCAAAGACAGGCAGTCCGACTTTGGAGTCCAGTCTTTTAACACTGCTGTTTTTGCTTTTTGATGATATTTGTAATTTTTATTTTTGAAATTTTAAATACATATTAGGAAAATCACTTATTTCTCTTTATTCTTAGAAAATCTGTTGGTTCCAAATCATGAATGAAGATGAAAGGAATATGTCTCCTGCTAATCACCTTTGACTCCCCTCTATTACCCAATTTTGTTTGGTTGTAGTCTTTTCTTCTATTTTTTTTAACATTATATCTGTATATGTACTTACATCCTGTTGCTCCATTTTGTAGATCTAAACAGTAACTTTGAATTACCTGCCAAGAAAAATGAGACAATCTATATATTTACATGGATGCCCCCCTCCTCACCCTCTCCACCATCTGATGTTTTTAGTTATTATTCTTCTACAATGTCTTTCTTTACAACTTTTACAAGTGTTCTGTAATGGTAATTGCCACTGCTGTGTCGGTTTTATTCCTGAATTTAGATAGATTCAGTCATGACTGCCAGTCCTTTAGGAGCTTCTCCATTCATCTTTTGGATGACTAAATTTTATTCTTTCAGAGTTTTTCAGAATCTTATGGGAATTGCATTCATGACTATTATGTGCATCAGTGAAAACCTGCACATTTCCAAGGAGCACCATTCCTGTTAAAATCTACGTAACAAGTGGCCATTCATGGCGGCTATGGCCATATTCTCTAAGTTCTGTCATACTTGAAAATATTTGTCAAGTATTTATTTATGTTTACACAGTTTAACTCAGTACAAAACAATTGGGTCATTTTTCCCCCAAGAACTTTATAATCATTTCTACAATCATTGCTCCAGTCCAGCAAAGCCAAACTGTGTGCCTGAATTGATCTTTATGGATTCTTACAATTAGAGGGTTATGGTTTTGCCAGTGCAATATGTGAAAAAAATAATATCATACTCTCATACTAATAGGCATTTCCCTTATTCCTTTTATTATTTTATTCTATATGTATATACTAAAATTCTATATTACAATGCATATTAGATTTGCTTATTATAGGCAAGGTGACCATCATTTCAAGTATTAAGACTATTTTAATTTGTTTTTCTTTGAACTAGCTGTTCATGTCCTTTGTCCATTTTTCTATTGATTTAAAGGCCTTTTTATTGATGATTTCTAGCAGTTCTTGGTCTGTGAGAAATTATCCCCTTGCAATTCAAACCCTGCCTTCTCTAGGAAATTTCTCTTGAGTTATACACTAACATGGACTCACAGTTCCAGCAAAATAATGAAAAGGGGTTTTCATTTGGTGAATATAATATGAAAAAAACCATAGCAAAAGAAGGAAGCAGGTTGACCATACACTTGGAACTTTCTATTTAGGGACTATGAAGTCTTTAGTCTTTAGTGCAGACAGAATTAAGTCCACCATGTCGTGAACATGATGCTCAGAGCCTGTTGGCCCCCTTAAAAAGAAGCAGCCAAAGCAATAATTTGCGTGTGATAAAAGTAGCCTCCGGTTACTACTGGGGTACTAGACTCAAAAAACAGTCCCATGACATCTGTCAAGCTCCACCCAACAGGGGTGGTTTATATTGGCTGTTGACTCCCTGAACAAGTTAGATTCTCTTTCACAGCAAATCTGATCATGACATACACAAAGAGGATGGCAGACACGGAGGGAAAAGTGTACAGAGGAACGACAGAAACAACTAGAAGCAGAAAGAACAGCTGACATGTGGATGTGGTTCTGATGCTAGAGGAAGGACAACCAAATGACCAGCACAGGGGCAATCACTAAGCCATCAGGGTCAGGAGAACCATGGGTGTGTTCCCCGTCTGTGCAGTCAGACTATGCGGCAGCTGAGATGACTTCTCGTCCTCCTCACAACTTTGGCTGCCCAAGATCAGCCTAGCCTTGTTCTGCTCCTTGTAAACCAAAAGTGAATAAGCAACATACTATGTTTTCAGTGAAAAACTCAATCAGAACAAGTACTGTCGGTGCCAAGTGCAGAATTGTTTTATATATTTATAAAATATTGGTGTAGGGAACGGGCCAGTTATACAAATGATCTATGGGAGAAGCAGAATATATTTTCCCACTCCGCCAACTTTGAGCTTGATGGTGTGATTTTCTTTGACAATTAGACTTAGGGAAAGAGTGGCAGAAGGACTGTCCTGAACCACAGCCTGAACACTGGAGGAACAGCACTGTCCCAGTGACTCACACACCTGCAGACCCAACAGTCTTTGTTTTAGGCCACCATTTCTGGGATGTCGTGCCATACACATTATTGGGGAAATGTTAGTTTGCCACTATACGAGTTAACAATGCCCCGGAAGGTGACACTATAAAAGAATCGGGTACCATGCACCAGCTCAAGAATCCAGCGTAAAGAGAGAAAGAAACCATGGAGTCAGAAGATGTGCTCCCAGAGAAGGCAGGGAGCATTCAGAGTCTTGGAAATGAGATGAGGAGCTGGCAGTCAGGAAGACAGTAGACTTCAGATTGGTAGAAGGAAAAGGATAATGAAAAGAGACTAACGGAAAAAGCAATAGAAAGTGATGCACAAAATAAGCTCTAAAAAGATCTAAAGGTGACCCAGCAATTAATTCCCAGGTTTTTTGCCACAAATACAAAATACTATCTACAAAAATACTTATACAAGAATCTTTATCACAGTTTTATTCATAATAACCAAAAATCAGAAACGACCCAGGTGTCCAACAGTAGATGAATGGACAAACCAATGGTGGTATATGCACACAGTAAAATACCACTTCATGATATTTACAAACAAACTTCTGGTACTTGGAATAATGCTGAAGAATCTCAAAACGTTCTGAGTCAAAGATGTCTAATACAAACAACTGCACTTCATGTAGAATGTTCAAACCTATATATAATGGATAAAAATCAGAATTGTGGGAGCTGAGGGTTTTGCTCCATGGTAGAGCACATGTTTAGCATGTGTGAGGCCCTGGGTTCAATCCCCAGCACCAGAAAGAAATCAGAACTATGGTTACTTGTGGGAAAAGTGGGGACAGCAAGTTTTTTGGGGAGGGGGCCAAGATAACTTCAGGGTAATGTTCTATATCTTGATGGGGGGTTAAAGTTGTATAGGTGTAGGTGTTTGTCAAAACATCAAATGGTATATTTAAGATGTATGTCACTGGGCACGGTGGTGCCGCACATCTGTCATCCCAGCAGCTCAGGAGGCTGAGGCAGGAGGATCACAAGTTCAAAGCCAGCCTCAGCAAAAGTGAGGCACTAAGAAACCTTGATGAGACCCTGTCTCTAAATAAAAAACAGGACTATGGGTGTGGCTTAGTGGTCAAGCGCCCCTGAGTCTAAACCTTGGTATTCCCCCAAAAAAGATGTATGTCTTTCATTATATGTAAATTTCATCTCTTTTCTTTAAAGACCCATAAACAAATATTGGACTCTAAATAATATTATGTCACCAAAGGACTTAAAAATGATGGATACTGATACCTCAATTTAAGTTGAAATGCATCAAAAAAGAAGGTGGTTTGATAAACAAACATCAATGGATAAGTGGACAGATTCATGATCAATTAAGTATATTAAAATGTCAAGACTGGAATCTGATTGGTGGTATATGGGTATTCAGTAGGAATCCTTACACTTTATGTATGTTGAAATTTCTTATCAGCAAGTAAATATAATAAAGTAGTTAAAATAATAAAATAATAAAATCTTATGGGTAAAAGCTTTGGGGAACAGCTAATTCATGGAAAGGACAGAAAACAGTCCAATATATCTGAATGAATTCACAGAGGAATTAAGAGGACGAAAGCTCAAAAAAAAATGAGAATCCTGGGTTCAGAGCAGATGGGCTCTCATTTCTCAGAGAAAGAGGTTGGGAACCACGAGGAGGAAGAAATCAAAGGAAATTTTGTAGGTCTTAATTAAATTGCATCCACATAGAAAGAGCATAATTTAGAAATGTGTAAAAATAGAAAAGTGAAAACCATTAACATCACAGTTGGTGTGGCCCTGAGAGTAGAAATCAGATGTGATTTTCATATAACAAATAAAACTTAATGCCTAGTGAGGATTTCATTACACATAAAGGAAATGGGCTTAGGAGTTTTCCCTCAAGTCAATAATAGGGAAAAGGAGTCATTCTGAAGTAGAGTTTTGTTTAATATGCAAAATGAGGACATTTGAAAGAAAGAAAATCTCAGTTGCCCCAAATGTATTTATAATGCTACATATGAATGGAAGCTCAGGAATAACAAAATTTATAACTGCCTCCCAAAAGTAATTTTTCCTTTATGCAAGAATATTTCAATTATGCCTTTTAAAAAGGTATACACATAAGAAGTCACCAATAATCTGACTCGGAGACTTAGGTAGGAGCATCGCAGGTACAAGACCAGCCTCAGCAACTTAGCTCAGCCCTACACAACTTAGTGAGACCCTGTCTCAAAATTAAATATAGAAAGTGCTGGGATTGTGCCTCAGAAGTAAAGCACACCTCAGTTCAAGGCCCGGTAAAAAAAAAAAAAATCATTAACAATCAACCTCTGGGCTGAGTTTGGGAAGTCTGATTGAAGAATCAATGACCAACAGGCTACTGGCCTAGTCAAAATAAAATATATTCCTTCTCTGTTTATTGATAGTAAATAGTCATCAATAAGCATTCAGACAGAGAGAAGACCCAGGAAGCTACTTAAGTAATTTGTTTTACTTTTGACTTTGGAAATTTTATGAGCTGTGGGGTCCCGAGACGTAAGATTAAAATAATTTTCACAGTGTCCAGCATATTATAAGCCCTCAATAATGATGTCTAGATCTTTTTCCCATTCTTCTGTCTGTCCTACACACTTTTCTCTATCCTCCTGACTTTCCACTCTCTCTAGCGTGCGCCCTTTCTTTTCCTTTCTCTTTTCCTCTCATTTTCTCTCTTACCCTGCAGGGAGACACTGTTTGCTTAATAAATTCCCTTATGTGATTTCCCGTGTCCGGCGTGGTTCCATGGAAATTCCTTACATTGGTGCCGAAACCCGGGATGGGATCTTCCACTGTCTCTTAAGGGAGTGGAACCCCATCTAACAACTCAGTGCCCCTGGATACAGCTCCACTTTCCATTCTGCCCGTTTGCTCTGCTCTGCTTTTATCACCGGACTTCAGGTTGGTGAGTACGCTGGTTTATCTGCTGGGTGGATTCCCGATTTTATGGTGGAGATCTCTCTCAGAGTTGAGGCTCATCTCGCGCTCACGCACTCGTCCTCGAAAATCCTGATATCAGGTCCTCAACTCTTCTTGGCTTTTGCCTGGCCCCACATTGATATTTATGTGACAACATGATCAATGTGCTGCCCCTCATCTCCAGCCCAGTACTCTGGCCTGGGGACACCCTAGCCACAGACTCGGCTGCATCAGTCCCCACCATGGAATCTGGGTCCTCCAATCCGGCAGATTCCACCCTAGGACCCAAACCCCCGGTACTTAAAGCCATCAAAATCCGTTTGTGTAATGGCACACAGCTTCCCTGAGCGAGTGGGCAGATGGAAAGGGATTCCTTATTTTCAAATCTTTTCTTTCTCGCTTCTTAGCTCTCCCTGCAGGCTCAAGTGTCTCCAAACCTAAATTAAAAGGACCTAAGCATCAAGTTTCTGCTAGAACATATTAGCCCCTTTCAGATTCAGATCTCAGTCAAGGGTTACATTGAAATGTAAATGAAAAAAGGCCAGTGGGAGACCAGTTTCAAACCCAAGGGAAAAAAAAAAGTGTCCATTTTAAATTTCTCCTGGGTTACAACTCAGAATAATTTTCTCCCTCTCAACTTTTCTCTCCTTCTCATTTTCTCATGCTATAATTAATGACCATTATCATTTTTCTTCTAGGACTTTTGTTTTTCTTAAATGCTATATTTTTGAGCTCACAATTTTGATCCTACATACCTAGGTTAATGAATTTTGATCAGTTGTTTTTATCCAACTCTAGAATTATTTTTGAACATCCATTACATTGCAATGGAGATAAATATTACAAGGCCTTTGCTTTTGTGTTAAATATAAGCACACATCAAGATTAAAATTTTAAAAATGGATCCAAATATTTTTAATTTATGTGATTTAAAGAGGTTCAATTTAAATTGGGTAAACTAAAGAAGTAAAATGTCCTTAAAATTAACTCACAAGTCTCTAAGTGGTCAAACTAATAAAATGTTGATGTTTATAAAATATCTAACATCAATTTTTCTAGGACTTTTCTTCAACAGGAAAGAGATGGCAAATACTGTTGGTACACTTGTCTGATACCTTGGTTTTTCTACAATAAGTGACATGTATGGGATTACTCAGATGTGTTTGTTAGAGACATCTAATTAATTTATAAAGTTATTCCACGGAGTAACATACTTAAAAATATTATTCCTTGTATATTAAATGTGTTCATATTTTCCAGGTATACAAGCCTTTAAAGCAGAAAATTTATCAAGCTGCTGTTCTCCAAATTAAACTTGTCTGTAATGATAATCCTATCGTTTAATGTTCTATTATAGGACCTGTCATCAATAGGGTATATGTAAAATGACATTTAAGAAAGAGTGTAATGCGCAGTAGCAAAAATGGGACAAGAGTGACTGAGATTGGGGTCTCTGATGACCTCATGGCTGTGGCATGCCTGGTGCCTGGGAGTGCTCCTGTGCAGGGGCACAAGATGCCTAACTGCTGTGGCAGTACATTGATCTCAGGCACACAGCTCTCAGGCAGGAAGGAATTCTTTTGCTAGATTACCAGTGTTTCATCAGCTCCCTTCTCTGGTTCCTGCCCACCTTACAGTAACTTTGGAACCTAACATTGCACATGTATAAAGATTGCTGACGTAACTCTTTAGATCCACATTTCCATCAGAGGACAGAGCTCCATCTGATCTCAGCTTAATCTTCGAAATCTTTGTTTACACTCCTTTGCCCCTCACTGAACAGCCCCATGTTACCTGAGATAAGGCTCTGCCTCACAACCCTGCTACACATTACAATGGCTCCAAAGTAAGCCTGACTTTAACTCATTTAAAGTTGAGTTCAAAAGTTTGATGTTTGTTGTAAATATTACTGTGATCTCAAATGGGAACTCAGCCAAAATTCAAGATAGCTATTGCATAAACTGAATGTTTTACTGTTGGTAATTCCATTTTCTATTTTCCTTGTAACCTCTAATTGTTGCCTGATCAATATTTTGCAGAAGTATTGCTTCAAGAGTGAACATCATAAATTAACTTGGAATAGTAAGCCATCACCTATAGAACAGATAATGTAAACCCCAATTAGATAAAAGGGGGTAAATAACTGTAAAGTCATAGACATTGAAGTTAAAGCCCAGTACTCTTGCTTTATGACTGGTGAGACTGACTTGCTTGATGGTTAAGATTAAACTTAGAGATTGAAATTAAATACAGAGGTCAAGAAAGCTCCATATTTGGATCTTGCCCTCAAAGTCAGCCTGAACCCAGGGAACAAGAGGACTTCTCCAAGGAGCTTTGCAACTCTAGGTCACACAAGCTCCTGACCAAGGAGATTGATGAGACCACTAGAGGATAAAAAAAATCACTCAGTGCATCTACTGCACAGGAGGGTCATGGAAAAAGGGAGACATTCCTGGTGCTTTCAAGGAAAGCCACCTCATCGAGAAGACCCTGCCTAACCAATGGCACTAATGGAGCTAAGAAGCTGCTCTTAATTTCTCTATGAGTGACCCCTGTGAGAACTCAGCTGACTCTTTAACAGACAGGAACAGGTCACATTGACCAGCTTGATCTTAAACACCTAGCAAAACAGTTAAAACCAACGTTTCAAGATGGTGGACTAGAGGGTGGCTGCATTTCATGTTGCTCCAGGACTCAGGATTCAAGAAGAGGAGATATTGAGAGACTTGGGACCAACTCAAAGCCACCGGGTGAGTCTCTCCCATTGGGGAGGCATCCCGGATGGGGCAGTAGTCCTGGAATGCAGGGAACTTTGTGAAGTAAAGTTGCCCAACGAGACACCCCTCCCCCCACTGGAGCAGTGAACATGGACAACTGGGAACATTGGAGAGGAGGCCACTCAGCACAGCGCTTGGACTCAGAGCAACCCACCAGGGCTCTGGGGGGCTGCTCAGAGGAGGAGTTGCACAGCAAGCTGTTTGGACTCAGAGCAACTGCTCCTGAACACCGGGGGGCTGCCTGGAAGAGGAGGAGGAACGTGGCAGGTCACTTGGACTCAGAGTGACTGCACCAGGGATATGGGCAGTTGTTGGGAAGAGGAGGTGTGCAGTGAGTTGCTTGGACTCCTAGGGACCGCACTGGAACACCAGGTGGCTGCCTGGAGGAAAAGGAGTGTGGCGGGTCACTGGGACTCAGAGTGACTGTACGGGGTTCCAGGTGGCTGCTCAGAGGAGGAGCCACATAGCCAGGTGATTAGGGGCAGAGCAAGGTCCCAGGACGTAGGCGGCTTCTTGGTGGAAGAGCTGCACAGAGACAAGCTGAGGGGTGGAGTGAAGGTTCCAGGACTGCGGGCAGATTCTCTGAGGAGAGGCAGCCTAAGGAGATTCATCTGCAAAGGGTGAGGCTCGCAGACCCAGGAGGTAGGTCCTTGCCCCTGGGAACGTTGCAGAGGAAGGCAGCCCAGCCGAGGCGGTAGTTGTGGATTGAGGGGAACATCTAGGATGGAAACTGACTAGCGAGACCTCCCCACTGGGTGAGTCTTTCCTGCTGGGAAAGACTTTACAAGGATGGTAAAACCAGAGACACAGGTCCAAATAAGCCTTGCCTAGGCCCGCAGCCTAGTTCCCCTTTGGATGACCATTGGTCGACAAGTGGAGGAACCTCTGCCCACTAGCAGGGAATATACCCCACCTGAAGGCCACCATCCCTAGAGAGGCAGCTTCCTTGTAGAGCACTGCATTATCAATTTCCTCCAAGACTTCAGCCTACTGAAGGCTAAGAGGGAATATATTAGAAATCTTCAGGGACATTAGAAGTCAATAGAGAAAATCTGCAATATCTCAGCGGTCCACTGATACCTGAACAATATGAGAAAACAAGGGAAGAAAATGCCCCAAACAAATCTAGATGTTACATCAACAAAATCCAATGACAGCATGGCAGAAGAAATGACAGAAAGGGAGTTCAGAATGTACATAATTAAAATGATCATGGAAGCAAATGATGAGATGAAAGAGCAAATGCAGGCATTGAATGATGAGATGAAAGAGCAAATGCAGGCATTGAATGATCGCACCAATCAACAGTTGAAAGAGCAAATACAGGAACAAAAGATCATTTCAATAAAGAGTTAGAGATATTGGAAAAAAAAAAACAAACAGAAATCCTTGAAATGAAGGAAACAATAAACCAAATTAAGAACTCCATAGAAAGCATAACCAATAGGATAGAATACCTGGAAGACAGAACCTCAGATATTGAAGACAAAATATTTAACCTTGAAAACAAAGTTGACCAAACAGAGAAGATGGTAAGAAATCATGAACAGAATTTCCAAGATCTATATCATGAAAAGGCCAAATTTAAGAATTATTGGGATTGAGGAAGTCTTAGAGAAACAAACCAAAGGAATGAACAATCTATTCAATAAAATAATATCAGAAAACTTCCCGAATCTGAAGAATGAAACGGAAAATCAAGTTCAAGAGGCTTATAGGACTCCAAATACACAAAATTACAACAGACCCACACCAAGGCACATTATAATGAAAATACCTAACATACAAAATAAAGACAGAATTTTAAAGGCTGTGAGAGAAAAGAACCAAATTACATTCAGGGGGAAACCAATATGGATATCAGCAGATTTTTCAATCCAGACCCTAAAAGCTAGAAGGGCCTGGAACAACATTTTTCAAGCCCTGAAAGAAAATGGATGCCAACCAAGAATCTTATACCCAGCAAAACTTACCTTCAAATTTGATGATGAAATAAAATCCTTCCATGATAAACAAAAGCTAAAAGAACTTAAAAAAGGAAAGCCGGCATTACAGAACATTCTCAGCAAAATATTCCATGAGGAAGAGATGAAAAACAAAGAAGCAAATCAGCAAAGGGAGGAATTATCCTAAATGAATTGTTAAATAAAGAAGGAACCAAGTTGTGTCAAAATAAATAAATAAAATAAAAAAAATGACCAGGAATACAAATCATATCTCAATAATAACCCTGAATGTTAATGGCCTGAACTCATCAATCAAAAGACATAGACTGGCAGATTGGGTTAAAAAGAAAGATCCAACATATGTTGCCTTCAAGAGACTCACCTCATAGAAAAAGATACTCATAGACTAAAGGTGAAAGGATGGGGAAAAACATACCATGCACATGGACACAGCACAAAAGCCTGGGTATCCATCCTCATTTCAGATAATGTGGACTTCAAGCCAAAGTTAGTCAGAAGGGATAAAGAAGGACATTTCATACTGCTTAAGGGAAGCATAAATCAGCAAGACATAACAATCATAAACATCTATGCCCCAAACAGTGGCTCATCCATGTATGTCAAACAAATCCTTCTCAATTTCAGAAACCAAATAGACCATAACACAATAATACTAGGTGATTTTAACACACCTCTCTCACCACTGGACAGATCTTCCAAACAAAAATTGAACAAAGAAAACATAGATCCCAATAACACAATCAATAATTTAGACTTAACGGACATTTATAGAATATACCATCCAACCAAGAGCGAATACACTTTCTTCTCAGCAGCACATGGATCCTTCTCTAAAATAGACCATATTTTATGCCACAAAGCTAATGTTAGCAAATACAAGAAGATAGAGACACTACCTTGTATTCTATCAGATCATAATGGATTGAAATTAGAAATAAATGAAAGAGTAAAAAACAGAAACTACTCCAACACCTGGAGATTAAACAATATGCTATTATGTGATGAATGGATAACAGAAGATATTAAGAAGGAAATTAAAAAATTCTTAGAGGTAAATGAGAAAAAAGAAACATCATATCAAAATCTCTGGGACACTATGAAAGCAATACTTAGAGGAAAATTTATTTCATGGAGTGCATTCAATAAAAGATGTAAAACTCAACAAATAAACAACCTAACACTACAGCTCAAAGCCCTA
The DNA here is from genome assembly GCF_902686455.1 of Sciurus vulgaris. Lineage (NCBI taxonomy): Eukaryota > Metazoa > Chordata > Mammalia > Rodentia > Sciuridae > Sciurus > Sciurus vulgaris. The sequence goes on along the minus strand of NC_136474.1, from coordinate 75,365,264 downwards.
GAAAAAGAAGAACAGACCAACACCAAAAGTAGTAGAACACAGGAAATAGTTAAACTCAGAGCTGAAATCAACGAAATTGAAACAAAAGAAACAATACAAAAAATTGACAAAATAAATAGTTGGTTCTTCGAAAAAATAAACAAAATTGATAAACCTTTAGCCACACTAACAGAGAAGACGAGAGAAAACCCAAATCACTAAAATTCGGAATGAACAAGGAAATATCACATCAGACAGGATTGAAATACAAAACATAATTAGAAGCTATTTTGAAAATCTATACTCCAACAAAATAGAAAATTTCAAAGACATCAACAGGTTTCTAGAGACATATGAATTGCCTAAACTGAACGAGGAGGACATACACAATTTAAATAGACCAATTTCAAGTAATGAAATAGAAGAGGTCATCAAAAGCCTACCAACAAAGAAAAGTCCAGGACCACATGGGTTCTCAGCCAAGTTCTACAAAACCTTTAAAGAAGAGCTCATTCCAATATTTTTCAAAGTATTCCATAAAGTAGAAGAGGAGGGAACCCTCCCAAACTCATTCTATGAAGCCAATATCACACTGATACCTAAACCAGACAGAGACACATCAAGGAAAGAAAATTTCAGATCAATATCCTTAATGAACATCAACGTGAAAATTCTCAACAAAATTTTAGCAAATCGCATACAAAAACATATTAAAAAGATAGTGCACCATGATCAAGTGGGTTTCATCCCAGGGATGCAAGGTTGGTTCAACATCAGGAAATCAATAAATGTCATTCACCATATCAATAGACTTAAAGTCAAGAATCACATGATTATTTCAATAGTTGCAGAAAAAGCATTTGATAAAATACAGCACCCCTTCATGCTCAAAACACTAGAAAAAATAGAGATAGTGGGAACATTCCTTAACATTGTAAAGGCCATCTATGCTAAGCCCATAGCTAATATCATTCTAAATGGTGAAAAACTGAAAGCATTCCCTCTAAAAACTGGAACAAGCCAGGGATGCCCTCTTTCACCACTTCTATTCAACATCGTCCTTGAAACTCTAGCCAGAGCAATTAGACAAACCAAAGAAATTAAAGGGATACGAATAGGAAAAGAAGAACTCAAACTATCCCTATTTGCTGATGATATGATTATATACTTAGAGGAAATTCCACCAGAAAACTTTTAGAACTCATAAGAGAATTCAGTAAAGTAGTAGGTTACAAGATCAATGCTCATAAATCCAATGCATTTTTATACATAAGTGATGAATCTTCAGAAAGAGAAGTTAGGAAAACTACCCCATTCACAATAGCATCGAAAAAAATAAAATACTTGGGAATCAATCTCACAAAAGAGGTGAAAGACCTCTACAATGAGAACTACAGAACACTAAAGAAAGAAATTAAAGAAAATCTTAGAAGATGGAAAGATCTCCCACGTTCTTGGATAGGAAGAATTAATATTGTCAAAATGGCCATACTACCAAAAGTGCTATACAGATTCAGTGCAATTCCAATTAAAATCCCAATGACGTACCTTACAGAAATAGAGCAAGCAATTATGAAATTCATCTGGAAGAATAAGAAACCCAGGATAGCTAAAGCAATCCTTAGCAGAAAGAGCAAAGCAGGGGGTATCGCAATACCAGATCTTCAACTCTACTACAAAGCAATAGGAACAAAAATGGCATGGTATTGGTACCAAAATAGAAAGGTAGATCAATGGTACAGAATAGAGGACATGGACACAGACCCAAATAAATACAATTTTCTCATACTAGACAAAGGGGCCAAAAAATATGCAATGGAGAAAAGATAGCCTCTTCAATAAATGGTGCTGGGAGAATTGGAAATCCATATGCAACAGAATGAAATTAAACCCATATCTCTCTCCTTGCGTGAAACTAAACTCAAATGGATTAAGGCCCTGGAATCAGACCAGAGACCCTGCAGATTATAGAAGAAAAAGTAGGTCCAGATCTTCAACATGTTGGCTTAGAACCAGACTTCCTCAACAGAACTCCCATAGCACAAGAAATAAAAGCAAGAATCAATAACTGGGATAGATTCAAACTAAAAAGCTTTCTCTCAGCAAAGGAAACTATCAGCAATGTAAAGAAAGAGCCTACAGAGTGGGAGAAATCTTTGCCAATCATACTTCAGATAGAGCACTAATCTCCAGAATCTATAAAGAACTCAAAAAACTCTACACCAAGAATGCAAATAACCCAATCGACAAATGAGCTAAGGAAATGAACAGACACTTCACAGAAGAAGATATACAAGCAATCAACAAACATGGAAAAATGTTCAACATCTCTAGTAATAAGAGAAATGCAAATCAAAACCACCCTAAGATTCCATCTCACCCCAATTAGAATGGCGATTATCAAGAATACAAGCAACAACAGGTGTTGGCGAGGATGTGGGTAGAAAGGTACACTCATACATTGCTGGTGGGGCTGCAAATTAGTGCAGCCACTCTGGAAAGCAGTGTGGAGGTTCCTTAGAAAACTTGGAATGGAACCACCATTTGACCCAGCTATCCCACTCCTTGGCCTATACCCAAAGGACTTAAAATCAGCATACTACAGAGATACAGCCACATCAATGTTCATAGCTGCTCAATTCACAATAGCCAGATTGTGGAACCAACCTAGATGCCCTTCAGTTGATGAATGGATAAAGAAACTGTGGTATATATATACAATGGAATATTACTCAGCCATAAAGAATGATAAAATTATGGCATTTGCAGGCAAATGGATGAAATTGGAGAATATCATGCTAAGTGAGATAAGCCAATCTCAAAAAAAACAAAGGACGAATGATCTCGCTGATAAGTGGATGATGACACATAATGGGGGGTGGGAGGGGTTAGTGTTAGGGTTAGAGTTAGGGTTAGGGAGGGGGGCAAGAATGGAGGAAGGACTGTATAGAGGGAAAAGAGGGGTGGGAGGGGTGGGGGGAAGGGAAAAATAACAGAATGAATCAAACAACATTACTGTATGTAAATTTATGATTCACAAATGGTATGCCTTTACTCCATGTACAAACAGAGAAACAACATGTATCCCATTTGTTTACAATAAAAAAAAATTTTTAAATTAAAAAATTTAAAAAAAAAAGTTAAAACCAATATATAGCCATTCTTGGGCATTTAAAAGAAATAATACTTAAATGTAACTTAAGATGCACACTTGTGTTAGCCCACTAGAATAAAGACTAAAAGCTACAAAAGAGAGATTCTTAGGCAAATGTGCCTAATAACTATAAGAGAAACTGCCAGAGTCAGAAGTTTTTAGTCAGTTTAAGGCCTACAGACACAGGTAGGCTTAATCTATGATTGCTAGTATCTCTACTAAATGTTGTGTTTACATTCCTGATAACCTAGACAATGTTAAAGTTCCCAAATAAAGGCCTTGTCCTCTCCAGGCTTTGCTAGGCCTTGTTATAGGAACAACTTCTCAGTTCTCCACCCCTTGGTGAGGAATGATTGACTTCTGTCATCTTTATGATATGCATTGGCATGTTCCAGATTCTGCAACATTTATATTGTATCAACCTCATTTCAGTACTCATGTCTTTTTCTTCTTCTCTCATAGAAGCACCCATCCCCAGATGCCTTTACAACCTGCTCTTCCCCAACCAGACTTCTACCATGAACCCCTCAATTGACCCGATTTCTAAAAAGGAAACTCCAAACTGCTTGCCCCACGCTGCCCCCTTCCAGCTCAAAGAAGCCAAATCGGTCATCACCCCTTTTCCCTACAGCAGTGAAGGAGTTCCTAGAATTAGAGGAGTAAATGAAGTCAGAACTGGGGACAGGCAGTTAGTACAGAAATAAGGAATCAGTCAAATTAAGGAAATGAAGTCCATGAAAATCATCTGCCTTTGGAGGTCTGGAAGGAGAATGGACTTTTTACATCTCATCTGCAAAACCAACCCCAGTCACTTAGGCAGGATGGAGAGAGAAGGCTTCAAAAAGAACTGGAGAGCAAAGGATTTTCTTATAAAAAAAGAAATGGGGGAATGTAATGTATAAAGCTGCTCCCCCGCCCACCAGGTACAGCCATTTTGCCTGCCTCCCAACCACTTGTCAATCTGTGAACATCCTAGCTAGCTATTGGTTCATCAGTCAGCTTTCAAGTATCCTTCTCCCATATTGGTCCCCTGTTAGCCCGGCAGAATTCAACTGTTTTACTGTAGCTTCCCCGCCATCTTTTTTCCATTCTTCTGTCTGTCCTACACACTTCTCTATCCTCCTGGCTTTCCACTCTCTCTAGTGTGCGCCCTTTCTTTTCCTTTCTCTTTTCCTCTCATTTTCTCTCTTACCCTGCAGGGAGGCTCTGTTTGCTTAATAAATTCCCTTATGTGAAAAAATAATAATGATGATGATGTCTATTGATTTATGAGGACACGTGAATGGAGATAATGTACCTACCTACACACATGCCTGGAATATACACACAGAAGGAGGAGAATGTTCTGAATTGTTGGTGAAAAAAATTAGAAATTATGAAGGAGAAAAGGAATAAAAAAGAATCTCTCAAAAATAGAAGGGAGGTCAGTAGAGTAGAGGTGGGAACACTAAAGGAGGAAGAGGACGGAGGGAAAGAGGAAGATCTAGGGAGTAAAGTTGACCTAATTATGCCATGTGCATGTATGACTATGTCACAGTGCGCTCTACTTGTATACAACCACAATGCACCACTTGAAAACAGGTGAATAAACAGAGGGAAGGTCAGCACAGGAGAGGAAGGGGATCAAGGAAATAGAGGAGAGGAGCAAAGGGGAAGTTCTGGGATCTGAAATGGAGTAAGCTTTGTTATATACATTTGTGAAAATGTCAAAATGCACCCCACTCTTACATACAACTATAACACACTAATGACAATATTTGTTAAACAAATTGTGGGCACCAGGGTTGTGGCTCAGTGGTAGAGCATTTGCCTGGCATGAGTGAGGCCCTGGGTTCATCCTCAGCATCACATAAAAATAAATAAATTGCATCCATCTACAACTAAAAAATAAGAATAAAAAAAGGAAATTGTGAAGCATGTGGTGTGAGATAAGGCCTTTTTAACATTCCACAGTAATAACTGAAATCAACTTTTCCATATATGAAATTTTTTGCAGAATTTAAGATGAACTGTACTTTATTAGACAAAGAAGAAATTTTTTTTTAATTATATGAGGAATTATAGAGGGAGGAGAGTTCCAAAAGGCTTCAGGATTTAAAGTTATAGAACATGTTTTAAAGGGTACTGTTGATGATACTGGGTGTGGTGGCACATCCCTGTAATCCCAGTGGCTTGGGAGGCTGAGGTAGGAGGATCTCGAGTTCAAAGCCAGCCTCAGCAACTTAATGAAGCCCTCAGCAACCCAGGGAGACCCTGTCTCTAAATAAACATTATAAAATAGGACTGGGTATGTGACTCAGTGGTCAACTGCCCCCAAATTCAACCCCCGGTGTACCCCCCCAAGAAAAGGGTACTGTTGATGGCAAGAACAGAGTCACCTGTTTGCTTATTGGATGTAATGGTTAATTTGAATTGTCAACTTGATTGAATTAAAAGATGCTGATGATTAAGAAAGAGGCTTCCGGGTGTGTCAATGAGAACTTGTCTAGGAATGATTGGAATGTGGGATAGTGAACTGAAGTGGAGACCTTCCCTAAGTGTAGGCAGCACAGTCCAATAGGATGGTGGTTTAGATGGGAAAAAGTTGGAAGAAGAAGGAAGCAGATGCAGATGTAAATTTGGCTCTTCTTGACCAGGTTCTTAATCGCTGCTTCCATAGTCTGAGGATATCAGACTCTCGTTTCTTCACTCTTCCAAAGCAGACTCTGCCAGTGATTTTCCGGGTAGTTTTCAGAAGCCTTGGTCTCAGACTAGGGTGGCACTGTTGATCCTTCTTGTTCTGGGGTTTTCGCCTCTTGGACTGTGCAACTACTGGTTCCTCCAGCTCTCCAGCTGCAGATGGCTACTGTGCACTATGCACCTTCTGGTCATGTAAGCCAACCTAATAAATCCCTTTTTATAATTACACTTCCTGTTGATTCTGTTCCTCTAGAGAACCCTAATACATTGAAAGTGTTCATTACCAAAAAATTCAAATAATACCAAAAAGGTAAAAAGTCAAATTGTCCTTCCTTAATTAGGTAAAACAGAGACTTAACTAAAAATAAACAGTCCACCCCCAGTCCTCTGGGGAATGCTTAATCCATGATGCACAGGCCACACTGGTTAAAGCTGATGTCTGTGGGGAAGTTCAGGCACTGGTATTTGTTAAATCTCCCCAGAGCATCCCAGGGGCGGACATGTTTGAAAACCAGGGCTTCAGAACGGCGGGCCTCCATGTGGGGTCCTCAAACCAGCAGCATCACGTCAGAAATGCAAATTCTTGGGAACTTGATCGAAATACAAAATATTAGCCTCCCATCTCAGACCCAATGAATCAAAACCTCTGGGCTGGGATCCAGTGATGGGTGCGTTTAAACCTCGTTGATGCATACTAAGGTTAAAAGCCACGGTGCTGGTATCCGAGAGAAGAAATGTGGTGAAGGATGTATTGAACATAGGACCTAAGATTGGATGATATTTCACAGTTTAAGAGTATCACTTGATTTAGAAAAAGAAACACAGAATTAAAATATAATTCTATTTTATTTTTTACTTTCCCTTTAAAATATGGAAGTACATTTCAGCCGTCAGTAGATGAAAACATGGGCAGGTCTGAGGACTTTTCTGCTCCCTCATAGGCATCTCCCAATTCAGAGATTATAAGACACCTTCAAAGATGAGATTTCTTCCCCTACTCTTCCAAATCCCTAAGAGGTGGCATGAAGCCCCTCCAGCAGGTTGGTCTACAAAGAGGAAGGAGGAAGGAGCAGGAACGGCGAGGAAGTTTCTCTGTGACTGGAAGCACTGGCTCTGGAGTCCCTGTAGATGGACATTCAGAATGATCCTCCCACCACAGCTGCTGCCTTGGGTTCACTGGAGGTCACTCTGCCAGATCTCTCTGGATTCATTCTCACTATACAGTGGCCTTCTGCTCCTCGGTGTACTACTACCCCTGTCCCCTTATGGACTCTGCAGGTTACTCCACACAGACTGGCAGGGCCTCCCCTTACCTTCCCTAGGGCCAGGACAGGATGCTACAAGGCTCCAGCCATTTCTTACTTTGTTAAACCACTTGTGATCCCCACTTGCCCCTTAATATCTGTGGGGAATAGGTTCCAGGACCCCCAGAACACACTGAGATCCTCAGATAAATAACATAGAATTTGTATATAACCCTTTATAAAATAACATCATATTTGCATATAACCTCTGCACATCCTCCCATATACTTTAAGTCATTTCTAGATTACTTATAAAACCTAATATAATGACAATGCTATGTAAGTAGCTGTTAAACTATATCATTTTGGATACTATGACAAGAAAAAAAATCTATATGCATTCAGTACAGACCCAAATTTTTTCCCCAAATATTTTAGATCCACCATTGGTTGACTCTGCAGACACAAAACCCCCAGGTAGGGAAGGACAGCTGCATAACCCTTAGCCCACCAAATCCCTGAGTGCAAGCAATCCATTGATTCCACTGCCCCTAGGCCTCTGTAGCTTCCTCAGGCATGAATCAGGCACCCCTAACTCAGCACTTCCCCCTGCGACAGAGGCACTGGAGAGACACCCTGAAGCCATCTGCTCCTACTGGACTTGCAGGGAGGATATACATTTTGACACTAGTTCTCTCCCAAGAAAATATTTTCCTCCCATACTTTCTCTGAGTCTCTCTCAACTCTTTCTATGATTTTCAAGTAGGTATGGAGTTCAAGAGACCTTGAACCCGTTTGGGGTGAGTTTCTTTGCAAAGCGTCCATGGGGTGATTTGGTTTTGGAATATACCTGTATCATGACTTGGTGTCTATATAGAAACTTCCAGTTTAACATTCTACCACAGAGATTCTTGAGTGATCCTAAACAACCTGGTAAGGTCTGCATCCTGATTATCACTGTTGTCCAAAGTCACACATCTGAGAGAAAGAAATGTGTAGACTCAGTTCTTCTGACTCCAAGCTGTGTTCTTTCAACTTCCAGTGACGTGGACAGAACTCACAGAAAGAGTGGCCGGAGTCAGTGAGACATGGCGCATGGGATCCCTTATGAAAGCTTAGGTCCAGAGTGAACCACAGCCTCAAGGTACAGAACAGGAAGAAAGTTGCCCACTAATGTACTCAAGAACCAGAAAATGCTAATGAAATGCTACCTTAAATTACCTTGGATTGCAAATGATAAAGAACTGAAGAATAAGTATGTTCACTATCTTGACTATGGTGATGGTCTTCTACATATGTCAAAATGTATCAAGTTACCACTTTGAAATATGCAGTTAAGAATATGCCAGTTACACCTCAAAAAATCATCTTTAAAAACTCAAACCACAAAAACAATAAAATGAGTTCTAATGGAACATCAAAGAGACATTATCAGGAATAGAGACATTCTAGTATAAGACAAATGTGTACAGCTCAGGAGTTTGATCCCCAACACCCAAAAAAATTAAACCATAAAACAGTATCATGAGGCAAGTAAATGAAGAACATAAAACATTTGAGGTTTAGTATTACTAAGATGTTAATATTCAGTGTCCATGGACACTTTATTTTCCTTGTTAGGTGGTAGTAGAAGAATCATGAATATTTAAGTATGTAATATCAAACAGATTTTCCAGTAAAATTTTTGTAAAGATCAAATGAGAGCAAGTACACGTTATCATTTTGAAAGGTATAACTGCTAGACCAATGTAAGTGGTTATTAATACTAGAAAATGTTATTTCTTATTGACACAGAGCTTCCCCAGCAGACCCCTTCTCCCTTTCCTGTGTTATTGGACATTATGCCCATCCTTCCCATCTACAGGTTCAGACCTTTCAAAAGAAGTTGCAACTGAGGCATGGATGTCCAACTGCTGCTATGGGCCTCTTGAGGCCTGACCTCCCTGGCTAGGGTGCCTCTGCATCTATCACCAGCTAGATTCCTGATTGATGGGCATTGGAGCCAGGGCAAGACTTGAGGCACACTGTGTCAGGTTGATTTAACTTGCCCAGTCATCTCCAACAAGGAAATCAAGCTTCCCATGAGCATGTGCAAAGCTAACCGCTGAGGCAGATGACTTAGTCCTTCAGGGAATGCCTGTGCCTTCCCCCTCAGAGTAACCTCTGATAAAGAGGGCAGACAGTTCAAGCACAGCTCCAGAAATCCCCTAACTTTTTGCAAGTCACACCCCTTGCCAGGTGGCTCCCAACCAGGCAGTGCTCACCTGAGAATCATAATCTTCTCTGCATCCAGTGGCCGAACTTAGCATTGACTCAGCAGAGGAGGAGCAATGTCTACCTGTGTTCCCAAGTGCCTGGCATATTGTCTGACACAAAGTGGGGACTCAAGAAGTACTTGTGGGGTGAAAGGAAGAGAGGGATGAGGGAGGGAGAGATGAGAGAAAGAGGGAGTGAGGGAGATGGTGGGCACCAGTGAAGAGCTATCCTTTCAGAAAGTGGAAGAGCCTAAAGAAATGCCCCTCTGCAAAAGTGTGTGGGCATCTGGGAGGCTGGCAAGACATCCTCCACAGTGGGCATCCAGTACCTTTCAGGGATATGGGCAACGGGAAGGTTCTATGACACTCAGATACACTACCCTTTCCCCCAGGCCACACCTGACCTGAAGGGATGGGTTCCCATAGCAGATGCTATTGATGGCCAACTAGATATCCATTCTTTCCTCTTTCTAGGAGAATTTATTGCACAACACATCATCTTATCTCCCTCGAATTCCTTTGTAAGTAGGGAAGAAGCCAGGGGCCCTGGTTCTGACCAATAAGATATAGAAGTTTACAGCATGAAGTATCTAGGAAAATTTAATTGTGACTTTATTTTACGAAGAAGGGAAGGACAGAGGGAGGGAGGGAGGGGAGGAAGGAAGGAAGGAAGGAAGGAAGGAAGGAAGTCTTAATTTTCTTACTGATCTTTCTTCTCTTCTTCCTACCTGGAATAAAATGTGATTCTAATAGGTTAAACAGTCATCTTGCAATCATGAGGGTAAAGTCACATATTATGGATGGCAAAACAGGAAGAAAGATGAAGCCAGAGTCCCAGATTCCATTGTTGATACTATATGTGAGTTGTAAACTGCCTTCCTCCAGACTTCTTTTTGTATGAGAAAAATTAAACTTGTATTTGGCTCATTCCAATCAGGTTTATGTTTTAAACTATCAGGTGTAATTATTACTGATGGTCAGAAATGCAATACGGATACGTGTACACAACCTCTCCTGGAAACCAATCCACTAGAAGGAGATTCACAGCAGGCCCTCCTAGGGATGTACTCAGAGTTAGAATTAGTGCCATGAAATATGGTCTCCCAGACTCCTAAGTTAGGGGACAAAAGAAAAAAAATAAACAAGGTGCTGTCAGATGCTCCTGAGGTTAGCCCAGAAAAGGTTATCAGTACCAGACACACACCTGCCGGGAGACAGAACTGGCACTCTATTGAGGGGGTGTATGAATTTGGATATGGGTCCTTTAAGAAGATAGTTATTCAAGGAGACAGTGAGAAGAGGAACAGGCATCGGGGACACCAGATAGACTGACAACAGACTGGCACCTATGATTCAGGCTCTGGTCAACGGGGCAAAAGGGTGAAAATGACAGCAGGCAATGGCACATGGTGAGCTAGAACCAGGAACCCCACATTTCACAATTCAGCTTCCAATATGCAGAGAAAAAAGTTGAGAGTGGTTAGTGGGACTCACTGGACTTGTAGGACACTGCTGTCAATGACCCTGACCTGAAGCTTGGAGACCAAGATTCTAGGAAAATATGCAGATGCTCATGGTTGCCTACCCACCAAGCATCCCCGCTATCCTCCTTCCTTGCTGAAAATGTCATTCATCTACTTCCAGCTCCCCTTGTAGCTGGAAAATGAGCACATGACCTAATCCTGGCCTATGGAACCAAAGGAGAAGCCTGTTGAGAGGTTCAGGGAAAGATTTCCCTCCTAAATAAAGCATCCTTCTTCACTTGATAAAGAATGTCAGCATATGGTACCTTGGACTGCTCTTATCAACTCATGACCTTAAAGAGAAACATCATCGAAATGCAGAAGAGGGCAAGGTGGACAAATGGGTCTGGGTCTGGATGACCCGGTTGAGCCTTTGTACCAACCCTGACTCTGCCTACATCCACACGAACTCTGAGTAAGAGAGCGAAGGTTTTTAAGTCCATGTCACTTCTAGCTGTGTTTTCTATTACGCCGGCTGAAAGCATCCTTGCTGATTCAGAGAAGATGGGAGGAAGTCCAAGAGGTCCCAAGCCACTTAAGTAGAAGAGACATACTCTCACCTTTTTCTTCCCAAGACCTCATACTTAGAGACCTAGAAAGAACCATCAGCATTCAAAAATGGAGGTTTTTAATGATTCACTATAGTAATCCCAACAATCACCCTTGAAGCAGTTTCTCTTCAAGAATAATAGTGATGCAAGAAGGAACACAGAAAGGTTGCACAATCACCAGAGAATATACACTTACCCGGGAGTCATGGGTCAAAGAGTCCCAAGATATTTCCCAGGTGAGCATTAAATAGAGAGGAGGAAATGGTGACTTTGCATTAACTATAGATGGTAAATCTTGATAGGAAAAGTAAGATACTTTTAAGAATAATACTCCATAGGTATAGATTTTGGAGGAAGATAGGATGGAAAGGAACAAACTTTTTTCCAGTATGTACCCATTTAGTGACACATTATATATCTTAGCTCATTTCTTTTTAGTCCTTGCAAAAAAAAAAAAAAAAAAAAAATCCTGTGTTCATCTGCTTTCTATTACTGTGACAAAATACCTGAGATAATTAACTTAATAGGGAAAAGGTTTATTTTGACTCACAGTTTCAGATTTTCAGTGCAAGGTCACTTGGCCTGTTGTTTTGGGTCTGTAGCAACACAGTAAACATGGAAGAAACATGTGGTGAAAGAGTCCTGCTCACCTCACAGAAGTCAGAAAGCAAAACTACAGAAAGGAAGAAAGCAGGGGGGCAGGGGGAGGAAGGAAGAGGTTGGGGTCCCAATATCCACCTCAAGGACACCCCCAATTACCTAATTTCCTTCCACTAGACCTCCCACTTAAGGGTTCCACCATCTCCCAATAGCACCACAGGCTGGGGACCAAGACTTTAATCTATGGCCCTTTGGAGCACATTCAAGATCCAAACTGTAGCAAATCCTAGATGTGTACATTCTTTTATTGCAAATTAAGAAACTAAGACTGTCAGAGGCTAATGTGCCCTAAGTCACATTGCCAGTTTGGTTTAATACCACAGTTGAGGATCTTTCATTATATCAGGCTACCCATGTGTGAGAGTGTGTCAAGGGGCAGGAAGGGGTGGCAGGTGTGACTGAGTGTGGTATGTGAGTGCATAAGCTTGAGTGTGAGTGAGCAAGTGTGTGTCTACACAGGGCTGTGTGAGTGTGTGTGTGTGTGTGTGTGTGTGTGTGTGTGTGTAAAGGAGAGAGAGAGAAAGTGAGGGACAGAGAGAGAGAGAGAATGAGACCAGGTCCTATAAAAAAAATGATAGCCAACAGAAAAAATTAGTTATTTTCATTCTCAGTCCTGGTTGAGTTAGCTGAAATGCCAGGTGGCCCTCTGGATAAACAAGGTGTTGGAGTGACATTTTCAGATGATTCCAAGGCACAGGGAATTGCTAGAAATGTACAAGACCACAAACTCCCTGAAGGTTCTTACAGGTCTCTTCCCTGAGTCCAGCCCAGACAGAGCTCAACAACTCTTTTCTGGATTGAAAACAGGCCTGGGACTGAGTTGGTAGCTAATGTCAGCCTTAGATTGGATTCGATGTGGGTTGGCAGGTAAATATAGCTTTGCTCTCGGGGCTTGATCTGTCAATCATCAGCAAACCCGTTTTTTCTTAAGTTGCCATTTTGTAAGTTTAAAACAGGATTCTCTCAGGGCTGGGGATGTAGTTCAGTGGTAGAGCAGTTGCCTAGCATGTGCAAGGTCCTGAGTTCCACCTGCTGCGGGGCAAAAAAAGGGTGCTCCTCTGGTGTCAGGAAAACAAGAAACATTTTTAAAACACTTAGAGGTGTGCCAGGAGTTCTGTCCTCAGGACGGGTAAAGCAAGCAGCCAAGGGGCTCTGCCGTGGAACAGGCAGGGCTGGCTTTTACCTGCAGAGAGTCAGACAAAACAAGCACAGCTTCCAGACCATCCAGGTGGGGTCCCATCCACAGGAGTCATAGTGGGGGAGAACAGGGTTAGGGACTTCCACCTTCTCACCCAGCACTCTCAGCCCTTCATGCAGATTTCTGTGTTCAGTTATTTCTCCCAACTTTCTGGGGAACATCCCAGGCAAGTTCATAAACTATAAAGTGTTCCCCTCCAAGAATCACTGCCTAGTGAGGACCAGTGAGAACTGCCCTGGGCTGCCACAGGATGATTCTAGAGAGCTGAGGAAAGGGCCTCGAGATCTGGCCCCCTCTGCAGCTCAGGCACACAGTTTCCTTGTGGCTTCTCTCTAACAGGAGGAAAGGAATTCCCTACAGCTGCCTTTATGTCCTTCTCACCTCACGTCCTCAGAGCCTACACTCAGCATGCCACAGTCGGAGGCTTCAGGACAGAGGGCCTGTGAGGCATTCTCCAGTACAGACCAGATCTTGACCAGACCCCAAGTAGTAGTAGAACAGCTGTCTCTGTTCCTGGCTTGGCAGTTAGAGGAATGTTTTATAAGTGAGTGAGGAATTTCCCTAGAAAGTTAAAGGGGTTGGTTAAATATAATTCTTAGCAGACTGGACGCTTCCCACGCAAGAGTCATGTCAGAATGCAAGGGAGTTCGAGTTACTCTGTCATGTACCTGTCCCTGAATCTATTGGATGAATAAAAAGCAAATTATTTATAAGCTACATTTAACTTATACATGTACTAAATTGCTTGTAATATTCTCAAGCCTCTAGTAAGAATGATTTGAAAGACAGAAAGTCTTTAATAGGCCATCTTCTGAACTTCCTGCAGACCAATAGATACAGGGAAAGCCCTATTCCCTAAAGTTACCTTCTTAGAATGCATTCAGTAAAGGCGGGGACGGGGTCTGTTTCCTCTACCCACCTTGAGTTTCTGGCTGGGGCACTGTGAATTAAACTAACACAAGACAGATTAGCAAGAAAAGAACAAGCAGAGGTTCATTAACACATGCATCCCTGGCAGTTCCCAGGGATGAACAAATACAAGGATGGTTAGAACTTGTGTTATGTGACATCTTAACAAAGAACAATAAATTTTTAGAGAAGTACCAAGACAAAGGAAAAGGACTTTGAGTTTACAGGGACAGCAAATTGTAGGAAGGCAAATTTATGGGGAAGACAATGGAAGATAAGACTAGTCACAGAGGTTTGTTACCAGTTTATTCTGGTGATATCTCTGGGTTTAGAGTTGTCTCCAGTGATTAATTTCTGTCCTGCCAGGTAGGAAAAGGGGAGGAGAGATCCCTTTACAAATTTAAGTCCTGCTTTTATGCAAATGGAGGTCAGTGTGCCACAGAGAGCTTCCCTTGTTCTGTTTCTTCTAAATTTCCCTCAAATCAAAATAATCCTCATGCCCCAGCACCATATTCTGGGGCCATCCTTCACTGCCAACTCAAGTCCTGACAATTCTTGCCATCTGGCACCCACTGAGTATCTCACCTAAGCTCAGCATGGGGAAATTTGCTCAGGGAATTTCCTAAGAAACATGTCTAACATGTGCGTTGTGGCACATACCTGTAATGTAATACAAGCTATTCGGGAGGCTGAGGCAGGAGGATTGCAAGTTCAAGGCCAGTCTGGGTAACTTAGCAAGAACCCATCTCAAAGTAAAATTTTAAAAAGCGGGGCTGAGAAATGTAACTTTGTGGCCTTGGATTCAATCCCCAGTACTGCAAAAAAGAAAGAAAGAAATCTTAAAATTACCAGGGATGAGTGGAAATGTAGCTCAGTGGTAGAGTGCTTACCTGGCATGTGGGAGGTCCAGCTTCATTAGTCTCCAGCACTAGGACTTTGAAGCCACCACAACCAAAGGCAATGGGCTCCCACGGCAAGTTTACCACACCTGGTAGTTAGCTTCTTCCCTTCTCTTCTCCACTTAAGAGTTCAGCCTCAGCTTGCACTAAACATCCCAAATCATCCCTCCTCACTCCTCTGCCCTATATTACCAGATAATAGGGGATGAGTCTCAAAATAATATCTGTGGGCCTGTGCATCTGAATCTATTGCAGTCAATTCAGCAGACCCTCACCACACATTTGAACATGCAGGGACCTAGGGCCTGTGCTATTAGAGACACAAATTTTAAAAGAAAAGACATGGTTCTCACCTTCAGGAAAATGACAATCAACTATAGGAGATAATTTATATTCAGATAATAGATAATGACAAATAGCAGCATTTCAGAAATCCTATACCACAAGTAAAGACCATATGCCATAGGAAGCCAGCTTCCAGTCTGGGAAATTGAGAAGGACTTTATGGAGGAACTGAAATTTAAACCCTTTGGAGAATGGGAAAGGGCAATCCCTGAAGAAACAACAGCCAAAGTAAAGGCAGAGAGATAGGATCCTGCACATTCAGGAACCGTTGAGCCCTGTTTAGCTGAGGACAGAATACGACAGTGGGCTGAAGTTAGTCCCTGCAAAATTCATATGTTGAACCACTCACCCTAGTGTGAGGGTATTTGGAAGTGGAGCTTTGGGAGGTAATTAATGAACTGAAGCCTTCATGAATGGAAGTAGTGGCCTCATAAGAGAGGCCAGAGAGCTAGCTAGCTCCTTCTGCCATTTGAGCATGCAGCAAGAAGGCAGCCATCTGTAAACTAGAAGAACCCTCACCAAGAACCCAACCCTGCTGGCACGTTGATGTGACTTCTATTTGTCTATACATCATGCATCATAGTAACAGGTATGCATATTTTCTCATGCACTTCATGGTTGTGTGGGAATTTGATTCACTTAGAACCCGGGAAACTTTGCGTGTGCTTCATCTTCACAGTTTGTTGGTATGGGTCATTCTGAGGGTTGGTCTCCTCCAAGATTTTCAGGCACAGGGAAGGGCAATACCAGATCCTTAAATGCATCTGAGGAATTTCTGCCCCCACCCCTTGATTTCAGTCTCATAGGTGAGTCAAACCAAAGCCCCTCTTTTTTTCCCTTTCCCTTTCTCCCAAGCTCCTCCTCCCAGCTCAGGAAGGGTCCTATTGCCTTCTGTATGATAGGATATCACCTTTATATCACGTCCTACCCAGTTCCCTCTTTTATTGTTAATGTGGATAAACTCTTCCAGCTTTCATTTCCATAGACCTCACTTCTTTCAAAGAACTTGGCCGTGCACATAAAAATCTTTCAAATGATGATCATAACTGTGGTCTCTAAAATGTATTTGAGACACTACCTGACAAGTCAGAAATGAAAATTGGTCTTTATTCTTCAGCTAAATTTTGGCAGGTCCCCTGTGTAGTAAAGGGTTCAATTTTGCTCCAAGAGAAGTCCAGCCTTGGCCCTTGGCTTCTAGGAGCTTGTCTCCAAGTCCTTGGAATGCCCTGCCTGATAAGTGTCCTTGTTTATCAAGAGGCTTTGGATGACACCAGAAAGTCTAACCTTGTGATTTATGGTAGGGACTTTGAGTCATGAGATACACGTTTAGCCTCTGCAGGAGCTGAAACCTGAAGCCAGCCACACAGGCAGTCAACTACAGAACCCCAGTAAAAACTCAGAACAGGGCTGGGGTTGTGGCTCAGTGGCAGAGCACTTGCCTACATATGCAAGACCCCAGGTTACATCCCCAATATCACAAAAATAAAATTTTAAAAATAGTAACCCTGGACACCCCAGCTCAGGTGAGCTCCTTTGGTTGGTAATATTCCACACATATTATCCCACACCTGTGCTAGAATGACAACACATCCGTGACAGAGGGAGAGAGTGGCTCAAAGTTCCATGCTTGAAATTTTCCTGAATTCAGTCCCATGTGTCTCTCCCCTTGACTGATTTTCATTCATATCTTTTCCTGTACTAAACTATATCCATGCGTAAAAAGTGCTTTCAGTGAGTTCTGTGAGCCTTTCCAGAAAATTATCAGAACCCCCAGAACTTGCAGTAGGTGTCAGTGAGAATGGTCTTGGGAACTATTCACATAACTTCACCAGTTCTTTAGATGCCTCAGATAAAGGACTTCGGAGCAATAAAAACTACCACAATGAGAACTACACCAGATATTTCAAAATAAAGAGAAAAGGAAAACTAATAGTGTATATAAGGTAAAGGCTAAGAGTGAGGTGCAGACTGAGGGAAGAGTGATTGAGGGCAGAAGTGGTCAGGGAAGACTTCCTAGAGGACATGGGATTGACCTGGGATTTTGAGAATGCAGAGAAATTAAACAGGCAGAATGAGAAGCACATTCTAGCTAGGAAGGAATGGCTTATGTATGCTTGCTATATTGGCACATGTCTGCTTGCTATATTGGCACATCATTTAGAAGTCTAAGGAAGAAAGTCTACCACAGAAAATTGTATTCTTACCCCAGAAAGTTTCCTGGTGTTATCTATCTCCCTGAATTCCCTTATTAGCAGTTACTGTAAGAATCTTTGCAAAATACCAAGACTCACCTTGCTAATTTGGAACAGAGGCAAGAGTTGTATTCTTTATTCTTCTTTGATCTATTTCATAGCTCATGCTAAACATATATCTGAAAAAGTATTTTGGCCAGGAGAGAAATGGTGTTAGAGAAGACCCCATGACTTTTGTACCAAGACAATCTTGCTAGCCGAAGAGGCTGCTGCACTGCGGACTCCAGAAAGTGCTCACAGAAGATAAAAGTGAACAGCGCCCCCACTGGAGGTGTGGTGCATCTGCCCCTGTGAAGGAAAAGCTTTAAGACCACAGGCCTGATAAGATCACTGACTGATAAGAGGAATCACAAAGCATGGGCTCTGGTTCCTTAAGGCTAAGGAACCACCTCACCTACACACACACACACACTCACGCACATCCACATCCCAGGTGACAATGAGAGCAATTACCTAATACCACTCTATGAAGATAGATATCAAAGCTCACAGAGACCTGTTGTTAAAAGGAAGTGTCAGAAGACCAAAAGGGTGGAGTGAGGAGGGTCATAACTGCTCTCCCTCCACAACTCAACCTGGCATGAGGAGCCACCACCAATCAGTGACTCAGTTCTGGGTGGCACCAGAATTCAGGAGAAATAAACCTGAGCTTTCACATATTCTAACCTCACCTGAATTTCTGGGCCTTTTTCCATCTATTTCCTCCAAAACATTATATCAGATAAAGGAAGTAGAATTTTTCTATTTTATATATTTCTATTCTCCCTAATTCTATTTGTTCTATCTCTAATTTTTATATTTTCTTTTTTTCTTTTTTTTTCTTTTTTTTTTTTTTTTGTCTAATTCTATTCAAAGTAATATAGAAAGCCTAATTTCCATGGCTTGCACCTTTTTAAAGGAGATTGCAAACCTACGAATTTGAGTAAAAGTCCTAAACTCTTACTGTTTTAGTCAGCTTTTTTTTACTGCTGTGACTACAAGGAACCAACCAGAACTGTTGTAAAGAAGGAAACATTTATTTGGGGGCTCATGGTTTCAGAGGTCTTTAGTCCACAGAAGGCCAACTCCATTCCTCAGGGCTCCAGGTGAGGCAGACCATGAACATCATGGTGGAAGAGAACAGGAGAGGGCGGCTCACAAGTCGATCAGGAAGCAGAGACTCCACTCTCCAGATACAAATATATACCCCATATACCCTCCCCCAATGAACCACTTCCTCCAGCTACACCCCACCTGCCTCCAGTTACCACTCAGTTAATCCCAATCAGGGGTTAATTCACTGATTATGTTAAGGATAAAGTCTTGCATTTGCTAGGCATAATCCTTCTTTGGAGGAGAAATAAGGAATCATTTCTCCTCCAAACCTTCTTGCATTGTCTCACACATGAGCTTTTGGAGGACATCTAAACCGTAACACTTACCCAGCAACATACTCATAGAGTTTTGTGCAAAAGCTCTAGACATACTGAAACTCTTGCCTGAAATCCCTGCCTCATAGACCCAAAACATGATCCTGGCGAGGTGTCCCTTCCTTAGCACACTGGTTACTTGACCTCTGCCAAGAGCTTTTGAATTTCAATTTGCCATTGTGTCTAGTTAGGTGATTTACTTTTAAAACAATATGGTATGAATTATATAATGTGTAAAGGGAAGTTAGTTATCATATGAAAAACCCTAAGCAAGAATCCACAATCCAAAGGGCACGACTAAGCCCTTCAAATACTTGTTGTTCCTCAAATCTCCTCCATAGGTTTGTCAGATAGCATAAAGAACTTAGAAATAATTTGTTCTGGTGAAATGAATGGTATTCAAGAAATGTGATTGCTATAAAAATTAACTCAGCCCCTTGAAGATGATGCTAAATAAGCCAGAAACAAAAAGATGAATACGGTATGACTGCTCTTGTTTGAGGTCCCTGGAATAGTCAGATTCAGAGAGACCAAAAAGTAGGATGGCAGTTGCCCAGGACCCAGGAGTAAAGGGGGTGCCATTTAATGAATGCAGAGTTTTAGTTTGGGTGATGAAAAGTTATGGGGACGGATAGGGTGATGGCTCAGCAATGTGAATGTACTTATGCCATGGAACCGCATGCTTAGAAACTGTCAAGATGCTACATCTGTGAACATTCTGCTTCACTAAAAATAATTACACAGGCGCTTCCAGGCCTCCATGAAGAAAGTGTGAGGATTAGGCAAACCCAGGGATTAATCAATATCTTTGGAGAAACAGAAATCCTCTGTCCCCATACTCTGGGGACTCCAAAAAAAGCCTCATGTGGACATTTCAATTCCAGGTGGATTTGATGATGGTGATAGCAACAAGAGCCAACCTGAGCCCCTGGGATTGATTCAACTTCTAAGGCCTCAGCAATCACAGCACATCTGCTCTGAAGTAACACTTCCAGGAAATCAAAGAGAGGCCTCCCCTGAGCTTGCAGGAATGCGTCCTAAGACTGGTCATGTGTGTAAATCTGGCAGAACTTGCCAGGGCTTTCCTTTCACTGTGACAGTCCACCACTAGCCAGGTTGCAGAGGACTTTTTCCCTCCTAATCACCAGAAGCTGCTGGTCTTTTTCCCCAAGGAACCTGACAATTGCTGAACAGTCCCTTTGCCTAAGCCACTCTTCAAATTCAGAAGAAACTCAGGGTTCAGCCTCCAACCAAGAATACAGCAAGACAAACAGTAGCTCAAGGGCTCACACCCAGATGGGATTGGCTCACACCCAGATGGGATCGCTTTGACTTTGAGAAAAGCCACAGGATGAATAGAGTCCCATCTGGTCTCCACCTAGATCCAAAAAGACAAATTTTGGCCATACCAAGACCAGCTGCTAGGGAATACGAAGAGAAAAAGAAAAAGAATGTGTATTTAATTAAGGAGGTAACCCCATTATTCGTTGAAAAGATAAAAGCATGCCACAGTATAAATAAATATATACCTTAGATAAAAAGTTTGGGATCATATCATAATAAGCTGAAGCTTATAAAGATTAGGAAATTGATAATTCTCAAATTTCAAAAGTACGTGACCCAAAAGAACAAGGAATGAAATCATAGTGGTCAACACAAGGAAGGATGGGGGCATAAAGATAGTATAAGGAAGGATGAGCCAATTGTACTCCAGATATTAATGAGTCAGCTCTTTTGGTTACCAGGAAGTATTACGTACATACAGTATACCAGACAGTTCTGAGATAGTATGGTGTGCTTCTTTCTTGAATTCTTTCACTGGAAGAGTTCATGACTTTTAAGAGGGAAGCAAAAACAAAAACAGTTCAGCAGTTGCAAGGGTTTTTTGTCCCCTAGCAACACTTCTGACACCAAAGGTAGGAATTTCCCTTACCCACAGCCCATTCTCCAACACCAACCAGGTATCCTACAGTTCAAGTCAATTCTGCCACTACTACCTGGACATAGCATCGGACTCCAGAGGTTTAAGGGCTCAGTCCCCCAGACTGCCCCGACTTCAGATCCAGTTGCAAGTCTTGAGTCCCCAGGTCGCCCACATTTAGTTACCAAATAGGAGGTTCCCACAACTCCTTCCTTAGGTTCAATAATTTGCCGGCATGGCTCCCAGAACTCAGTAAAGTTCTTCATTTACTGGTTTATTGTAAGGGATACAACTCAGGAACAGCCAAATGGAAAACATGCACAGAAGCTTCCATGCCTTCTCCTGGCACACCACCCTTCCAACGCCCTGATGTTCCACCACCCAAAAGTTCTCTGAATTGTTCAGCAGTTTTGATGAAGCTCAGTCTCCTCCAGCTAGTCACTGCTTCCCTTCCCGAAAGTCAAGAGTGGGGCTGCAAGTTCCAAGCCTTGATCACTTGGTCTTTCTAGTGGCCAGCCTCATTCTGGAGTTAGGGCCCCACTCTAAGTTCCCTCATGAGCATGAACTCGGGTGTGAAGGAAAAGATTCTGCTGTGAGTAACAAAAGACATTTCTATGACTCAGGAAATTCCAAGAGTTGTAGGAGCTCTGTTCCAGACACAAAGACCAAATATATTTTTGTATCATACCACAGTATAAAACAAAATAAAACATTCAAGGTGAATTCCAAAGTGGGCACAACAGGGGACTGGCCAATTTTCTTAGGGATGATGAATCAGAAAAGGCCTCCGACTGTCTTGGAAGATGACTGGTATTCCCTGGGTAGACAGTGAAGTGGCAAAAGGACCAAGAACAAGGGACAGCCTAGCCCACTGGGAGATGGCAAAAGCTCAGGGACTTCTGTAGGGACTCCTGATTGATCCCCCCTTTCTTCTCGTTCCTATTCTTCTTCCAAAAGCCAGAGGAATTTTTTAAGACAAATTTCGAATCTGATAACTCTTCCACTTTCAACCCTCTAAGGACTTTCCACCCTACGTGAAATAAACTCCAAAGTCCTGACCCTGGTCAACAAGGCCCAATTTGACCTTCCCCCTACTTACGTCTCTCTGTGTTAAAATAACCTTGGTTAGCTCCATTCTACCCTGATGAGCCTCATGGCTGTCCCTCAAACACACCATGCTCCTTCCCATCTCTGGTCTTCACACTCATGGTACCCAAGGTTGGCAACTGAGCGCCTTGAACATAGTGCAAGAGGTTCGGCGATAGAGTAGCGAAGGGGTTGACAGGGTGGGCACTGATGTCAGACTGCTTCCGCACAAGTCCACGCTCTTCCTCTTACTGGCCATGAGAGGCTATTTAACTTCCGTGTGCCCTGCTTTCCTCATCTGCAGGATGCTGACACTAAGCAAACATGGTGCCAATGTCACAGGGTTATTAAAGAAAGTAAATGAATTCCTCTATGCAAAGCATTTAATATAGTGTTTGGCGCATAACATAGATGTTAGTGTTCCTCTTTTTCTATAGGGAAAGGAGATAAGCACTAGAAGCAAGTTTCCCCTTTATCCTATCTGTGATTAAAGGTGGGGAGGGATGAGGTAGCTTTTGAGTAGCAGGGGACTTTGACATTCCTTTATCAATAAACTTGGATTTTATGTAATGCGCTTGATATGGGGACAGTTATGGTGATCTACACCTGATTCTGGATGTAGCCTCATGCACTCAGCCTGGACTTTTTCTCAGCACCTGTAAGGACTATCCATTCAAAATCTTCCCCTTACCAGGCATGGTGGTGCACTCTGTAATTCCAGCTATTCAGGCAACTGAGGTAGAAGGACCACCAAGTTCAAGGCCAGGTTGGGCAACTTAGTGTAGTGAGACCCTATCTCAAAATATAAATTATAACAATAAAAAGGGCTGGGAAACAGCTCCATGGGAGAGCACTTACCTAGCATGTGTGAGGCCATGGGTTCAAAAAATGAAACCAAAAATCTGCCCCCCCAAGGAGATTGACCCAATGCCAAGTGTGGGTTTTCCTTAAGGACACAGTAAGTGGAGAAAAATACTGAACCGGAAGTTGGCACCTGGATTCTGATCTTCGTCTGGATATGAGGAAGGTCAAAATTTTTAATGACCTCTCAAAATTGCTGTGTATATGAAATATATAAAAAATATGAAATCAGAAATTAAAATCTTCTTTTCCTGCTCATTCTACCCTCAGCCTATATTTCCTCTCCCAAAATATAGTCATTTTAACAGTTTTTATGTATCCTCTTTGAGAAAAATATTTCACGTATTTGTATTTTACAGGTATATGCTTTTAAATTTTTATACAAATGGGATCCAGAGATTATAAGACATGAACCCTAGATGCTTTGACACTCATTGTATCAAGAAATAGAGTGTAAATCCCCTTCCCCTTGACCCTTTGACTCAAGTTCAATTAGAGTATGAAAGAAGTGATGCTGTGTCAAGTTCTTGGCCAAGACAAGAAATTGGCAGCTTCCACCTCCTGAGTCTTGAGGCGCTTGTTCATGGAACCCAGCCACCATGCTCTGAGGAGGCCAAGCAACCTTACAAGGAGGCCACATTCAAGGCAACAGCCAACATCAATGTGCCAGACACGGGAACAAAAAGCCTTCTGGTGACTCAAGTTCCAAACCTCAGGTCACCCTCAACCTGTAGGCCATCCCAGAGGGTGTAGCAGCGAAAGTTCTCCCTGCCAAGACCCCCCAACTTGCAGATTTGTTAAGACAAATGAATGATTGTTACAGTTTGAATCCACTAAGTTTGGGATGGTTTTTATACAGCAACAGATAACTAAAGTAGTGATCAATCTATCCTGTTATGAAAATTACTTTAATACTTTCAATAAAATGTTTTTGAGATCTTTCGATAATGACACATGCATATCTAAAGAGTTTGTTTCTAAATGGTTTGTTTATTGAATGACTGTTACATATTAAATCAATCAATATCTTATTGATGGACATTTAAGTCATTTAAGTTTTTTTGCCAGACTATAAACGAGATTATAATAAGCATTTAACAAAATTTAGGAATCTATCTGTAAGATAAACTTCTAACAGTTATATACTAGGTCAAAAGGAATAAATATTTTAAATTTTGATAAATATCACCAAACTTGGTATCTCCACTTCCCCAAACTAACAAAGGTCACATGCATCAGTTTACGCTCCTACCTGTTTTTTCTACATCTTCAACATTGAGTACCAATCTGATGGACTCTTTAAAAGAACACAATTTTTGACTTTGTTTGCATTCCTCTAAATATGATTGAGAACATTCTCATTTAAATTCTCTGCAAAAGCACAAAACAAATTTAGTTAATTTGAGGAAAATAACTGTATACCACCTCAGGCTTCTAGAAGGTAGGATGGCCCCCAGTGGAGCCCAGAAGCCTTCTCTTCTTCCCCCCTCAGAGACGCCCAGTTTTGTCCAGCTATTGAAGACCCGTGTGCTTCAGGGGAAGCCTGGGTCTAATACCCACCCCAGGAGTTGATCTTTGATTAGCCTAAGCCAACAATTCTCAAACTCGTGAGCTATCTCAGCACCCCTTTAAACTCCTGAAAATTATTGAGGACCCCAAAGTGCTTGTGTTTATGCATATTATACCTTTTGATATTTATCCTATCAAAAATCAAAATCAAGAAATCTTAAACTTTTTATTCTTATGGTGCTGGGGGGATTGACCCAGAGCCTTGCACATGCTCGGCTATACTCTCAGGTCTTCAGCATTTATTAATTCATTTATAATAACAGTAATAAGTTATTATATGCTAATAGATTATATGAAAAATAACTGATATTCCAAGAAAATATTCAATAAGAAGAAAAACATTTTTTAAGAGATGTTGTTTTACAATTTTTGGAATTTCATGTCTTCCTTAAGATAATTAGATTCATATTTCTGTTTCTTCTCTCAGTCTAGTACAATATATTGTTTTTCATTTTTTAAAATGAGGAAAATACAGCTTCACACAGTTACACAGAGACTTTAATACCTTTTTCCAATCATTGTGGTTATTCTCCTCTGACACTGCATGAAAACTAAATATGAAATAATAGTTTGCAGGTGGTGGCACTGAAACAATAGAATTATTTTCTTGCACTTGCAGAGGTTGAAGGGCAAAGTTCAAGCAGCCAGCATGACTGGTTTCTGGTCTCTTTCTGGTAGTAGCCAGTGCCTTCTCTGACCAAGCAGAAAGCAAAAGAGGGACAAGCAATATATTCTTAAACATAAGTTTTCATACTGAACCTGAAGCCCAATCACTCGACCTTTCATATGTTAGTTACATTAATTAATTTCCACCGATCCTTCTGGAACTTTGAATAGAACTTTTATGCACATGTGATTTTGTAACATGCTTTGGTCATTTGAGACAATGGTTCATTAATCTCTGCAGATCTTCTAGTGCTGATATGTTTCATTAGAAAGCACCACGCACACACGTACACACACTCATTTATATCATTACCATTCTAACCATAAAAGTCTTCAAAGTTTGAGAAGTTACCAAGAACACAGTGGCAGCTATTGAATTTTGAAATTCTAATTGTTGCTTAGAACTCTTATCATGGACAATAGATGTTGTTTCCCTGTAATTTATCAATTTTATTGCATATAAAGCATACGACATGATGTTATGAGATGCATCCACTATTTATAGTAAACGGCTACTTTAATGAAACAAACTAACTTCCCCATCATCTCACATAGTTACCCACTAAAGTTTGGACATGAAATGTAACCTAAAAATCCCCAGTTTGTCACTACTGGTAGTGGAGGAAACTTTAAGAAATGGGGCCTCTTGGGAGGTAGTTAGATCATTGGGGGAGTGCCCTCAAAGGGGAGTGTGGGACTCTCTGTCCTCTCCATTCCTTTCCCAGCCATGAGGTCAATGATTTGATTGCACCAAGTGCTTCCTGCTGCTGCCATCCAGCACCTTCCAGAGGCCTAAAAGCAATGGTCCACCTGACTATGGGCTGGGACCTCTCGAACCATGAGCCAGTGTTATGGTTTGGATATGAGGTGTCCTCAGGTGTCCTCCTGTGTCGGCACAAAAATGTTCAGAAGTGAAGTGATTGGGTTGTGAGAGTTGTAACCTAATCTGTCCATGCTAGTTTGAATTGACTGACTAGGTGGTAACTACAGGCAGGTGGGGCATACCTGAAGGAGGTAAGTCACTAGGAGCACTCCCCAGAAGGAATGGTGTGTCTTCCCTACAGCTTTGTCCCCCTTCTTCCTCTCTGCTTCCTGGCTGCCGTGAATAGAGCAAGGCTCCTCCACTATGCCCTACCGCCATGATGTGCTGCCTCACCTTGGGTCCAGAGCAAGGGAGTCAACCCACCATGGACTAAACCGCTGACCCATGAACCAAAGTTGATTTAAGTTATTCTCATCAGGTATTTTAGTCACAGCCACACAAAGCTGACTAACACACTTGGGTATTTGTTATAGTGATAAAGAGCTGACTAACACATCACCCTTTTATCCTTCCTGTGGCAAAAGTAACTATCATCTACTCATTTAGCAGAAATGATGACAACAGTACACTATTATTAACTATAGTCCTCACATTATATCTTTAGGCTGGTTCATCTTACACATCTGCTACTTTGTATCCTTTGACCTACATCTCTCCCCATTTCCTAGTCCCCTTTAGACCCTTAGTAACCCCCTTTATGCTTTCTGTATATTTGACTTTATTTTTAGATTTCGTGTATAAATAAGATCAAGTTGTATTTTTGTGTTTGGTTTATTTTACTTAGCATAATGTCCTCCAGACTCATCCATATTGTGACAAATGGCAGGGTCCCCTCCTTTTTTAAAGCTAAATAATAGTTGCTTTATGTGTTCATCCCATCAATGGACACTTAGGTTGTTCCCATAATCTGGTCGTTGTGAATGATACTGTAATGGTCATGGGAATGTAGATCTGTGTGAGGTGCTGATTTCATTGCCTTTGGATATACAGTGTACCCAGAAGAGGGATTGCTGGATCGTATAGTAACTCTGTTTTCAACTGCCTTAGGAACCTCACACTGTTTTCCATAATTGACATTCCCACTGACAGTATTCAAGGGTTCCCTTTTCTCTAAACCCTTGCCAGTACTGGTTGTCTCTTGACTTTTGTATAATAACTATCCTAATAAGTATGAGGAAATATCTCACAGTGGTTTTTATTTGCATTTCCCTAATGACCAGTGATATTGAACGTACTTCCATATGTTGACCATTCTGATATCCTTTTTGAAGAAAAGTTTATTTAGGTCCTTTTAAACCAATGTAGAGATTTATTGAAGGTGAAGGCAAAAGTAGCACCCTGTAAGATAGAGCAGAGTGGGCCAAGCCAAGAGAGAGATGCTCAAGCCCCAGTGTCTGGAAATCCGTGGCTTATGTGCTGAGCTGTGAGGCATTCTCTTCCCTCCACAGACCTGATTGAAGACCTTACCCCACTTGCTCCCATTGGCTACTTTATGAAACCTGATTAGAATACTGTCCACTTTACCCCCATGGGTTATTTTAGAATACGAACCTGTGGCAGGAGTTATCAAGGATGATAAGTTCTCAGTGGCAGGTGTCATCATGGTAATGAGACGTATGAACAGGGAAGTCATGTCCCTCTCCCTGTCTTATCCTCCAGCAGCATTTTTCTCGTACCCTGCCTCACCATCTTGGCATCCCTGAACTCCTCCCTAACATTTCCCCCTGAGAGATATGATCCTAAAATTCTTTGGGAGTGGCTGAGAGGCTGGAGGTCTCAATCTTCTTACAGTTATTTCAGGCTGACAATGGACTGTGTCCCTGCCTATTTGGGATTCACAAAACTCTCGCCCTGTCTAGTCAAGATCCAACAGCAGAGTGCCAGAGTCCATTTGTGGGATCTGTTTGCAGCCTTGCCTTACTACCTACTGGAGTTAGTTGGATGGTCTAGAATTTTTTATGGTTATCAGGTGGAGCACAGACAGCTAAGGGTATTTAGCATCAGTGGAGTCCAGATCCGTGATCTTTGCCCATTTTTTCCAGTCAGATAATTTGTTTTCTTGTTATTGAGTTGGATGAATTCTTTAAAATTATTGGAGATAGATAGATAGAGATATGTTTCAGTGTGTCTCTTATTAGATGTGGTTTGCAAATATTTTTCCCAATTTTTTCCTCCCTCTCTAGATTATCTTTTCATTTTGTTGATTGGTTGATTTTCTCAAAGTGACAGACTCAATTTGTTCAAGATAATGTCTGCCAAATACCTACATGTTAATAGACATCATTTGTCTGACAGTTGTTCTTCAAATAAAAATGACATTCCATGAAAAAAAAAAAAATAACAAGACTAGTTTGGCTTGCAATTCAAACAATTGCAACAGAGCTTTTCTTGATACAATCATCAGAAATACTTTATGTAACATATTTAAAATATGGGTGTTCAGAGTTTGCCATTTAATAAAATTTAGAGTTTTTACCACTTCATCAAAGAATCCAAAGGTGAAACTGACTTTTTAACAAACTGATATAGTTTGATTCATGATAAAGTGCCAATTTTATCCATTGTTGGTTTTGCACCACCAGCACTAGAAAAGACAACATGATGGAAAAGCTAAAGTGTGTATTTTTTTAAGCTCGAGGACCACCTAAAAAGGTCCTGGGTGCCTGCAGAACATTGGTCTAAACCTGTCAGAGTAAATTAATTTGCCTTGCTGTACATTGCTGCAATTCCATCCAGTGAGATGTGAAATGAAATCTTTAGAAAGATTCTGGGAAATTTATCCTTATACTTTAAAAAAAAAAAGTCTCAAGAAATGGGGATTTCTATGCCAGATGAGGTGTATAGAAACGATGCTTAAAGCCATCTTGTAATCACGAGAGGGAAAGCAGGAGGTCAAACTCCAACACTTGGAGCGTGACAGAGAAGCATAGAATAACGGAAGTCTGATCTTTGATAACATGACTGAGATCCTAAATTAACAAACACTACCTCCAGTCCTAGTAGGTAAGATAACAAATCATTTTCTTTTTTATTATTTTTATTTAGCTTTTATTTTTTTGCAGACTGTATTTTTTGGGGGGAGGGGTGGTGCTGGGGATCAAACCCAGGGCCTTGTGCTTACAAGGCAAGCACTCTACCAACTGAGCTATCTCCTCAGCCCCTGCAGACTGCATTTTGATTCATTGTACACAAATGGGGTACATAATTTCGTTTTTATGGTTGTATACAATGTAGATTCATACCATTCATGTAATCATACAGTACATAGGATAATGATGTCTGTCTCATTCCACCATTGTTCATACCCCCTCCCTCTCATTTCCTTCTACATATTCTAAAGCTCCCAAATTATTCTCTCATTCCCCTCTCCCCACCCCCATTGTATATCATTCTCCACTTATCAGGGAAAACATTCAGCCTTTGGTTTTTGGGGCTTGGCTTATTTCACTTAGCATGATATTCTCCAATTCCATCCATTTATTTGCAAATGCCATAATATTATTCTTCTTTATGGCTGAATAGTATTCCATTGTGTATATATACCAGAGTTTCTTTATCCATTCATCTGTTGAAGGGCATCTGGGTTGGTTCCACAATCTAGCTATTGTGAACTGAGCTGCTATAAACATTGATGTGGCTGTGTTACTGTAGTTTGCTGATTTTAGGTCCTTTGGTATAAACCGAGGAGTGGGATAACTGGGTCAAAAGGTGGGTCCATTCCAAGTGTTCTGAGGATTCTCCACACTGCTTTCCAGAGTGGCTGCACCAATTTGCAACCCCACCAGCAATGTAAAAGTGTGCCTTTTTCCCCACATCTATGCCAACATCTATTATTGTTTGTGTTTTTGATAAGTCATTCTAATTTGAGTAAGATGAAATCTTAGAGTTGTTTTAATTTGCATTTTTCTAATTACTAGAGATGTTGAACACTTTTGCATATATTTATTAATTGCCTGTGTGTCGTCTTCTGTAAAGTGTCTGTCCAGTTCCTTGGCCCATTTATTGATTGGGTTCTTTGTATTTTTGTTGTAAAGTTTTGTAAGTTCTTTATAAATTTTGGAGATAAGTGCTCTATCTGAAGTACATGTGGAAAAGATTTTCTCCCACTCTGTAGGCTCTCTCTTCACATTCTTGATTCTTTAAGGAAGTAGTCACTGGGTTCTTCCATTACCTGTAGCTGATACCAAGAAGTATCAGAAGGGTATACAATGGCCTTGGCTGTTCCTTTGCCTCTTAAGAAAATCATTTCACCAATCCCCTGCTATTCAAGGTGGAAGCTGAAATTTGATGATATCAAAGAACACTCCCTATGACTTTTAACAGATTTGCTATCACTGAAGCTAGAGATTTGGTGAAATCATGCAATTTGCTTATCTAAGGTAGCCTTTTTGACTAAGTCAATAATGAGATTTGTTCCTCTTAGATTTAGATAGTTTCTCTTCCTGCCACTGATTTCCCTCAAAACCACTCTGAGAATTGATGAACTTTAGGAGGCTAGAGATGACAGGTGTGACTACTTCATATCAGGGTGTAGGTTATACTATTAAGAGGCCTGTTACATGGGCCAAAGGAATGCAGGCCTCCTATCCAAGAAGTCCTAGACATGTGTGAGCTAGAGCCCATAGTCTCCCCAGCAGGGGGAAGTTCTCAAACCTAGAACATGAAAAGCTGTAGCATTAGATGTTTGAAATGTGTTTGGGGAAATCTGTGTTTGGTCTGGGCAATAGTAAAATACTTAAGGGATGGGTAGACCTTTAAAAAGTGTACTCTTTTATTGCTAGAACAAGCTACTCTGACCAACTTCACCTTAAATCACTGTTGTTTTTCAAGGAGAAATAAAGTAACTTAGCAGTGACTACCTTTGTTTATTGTTATTATGAAGCGTGTTCTTCAATTTTTTTTTTTTCTTTGCGGTGCTGGGGATCAAATCCAGGGCTTTGTGCTTGCAAGGCAAGCACTCTACCGACTGAGCTATCTCCCCAGCCCTTCAAAATTTTTTTTAACCTAACTGGTGGGAGCTGGGGAATTTGCAAATGGAATGTTGAGTTTCAGAAAATAGTGTCTCCATGGAACATTGGTGAGGGCCATTGACATGCCACAGGAAGCTGCTTAATTTAAAATACCATTAAAGAAGTAAGATTGATCAAACAATTCCAGTTGGATTAATACTTGGTTTTTGACAAGCTTAGCATATAGTCAAGTTTTGCTAAGAAATCACCAGCACACCAGGAAGGTGTTGATTCTTGCAGCTCTGGATAGGAATTGATTTTCGCAGTCCAGGACATGGGAATTGATTAAGAACTTTTCTTAACCAGAGAATCCTTGGAATTTCCACAGTGCTCCCTCACCCAAAGGACGCTTTGTTTGGTAGATGTTTAATGTCTCTTAAAGCTTCCTCCTCATCTCCCTAATTCACCAGAGGGTCAGAAGGGCAACATAATGAGTTTTGTCATGGCTGGAATCAGAAGTGAAGAGACTAATTCCCGTTTTCATGGTGGTTCCCAGCTCCTTCAGAAATCTCTAAAGAATTCTATTTTTAAAAGTTCTGCAGCTGGACTTCTTTAATAATGTCAGGCTGTGAAAACTGATGCCTTTTATAATTGTTTCTTTGTCTCTCTCTTCCACTTCACTGAATTACTTGAGGGGGTGCCTATCTTTTATTTCTATATCTGAAAGTATTTGGTCATAACAGGAAATTAAACGAGCAAGTATCTGAATGAATTAATAAATTAAAAGCCAAATAGGCTCCCTTTCCTGGAGGATACCTGTTGCTTACTTATGCCCAGCATTCTCTCCCGCTTCTGGTAACAGCAGCCTTCTTTCTTCCTTCCCTGTGGTTCTGGTAGGCTGCCATTCCTAGGGCACCACTCTCCACTACAACCAGGTGGCACATCAGCCACCCTGGGTAATCATATTATTTCCTGTCACTTAGCCCAGGGACTGGCCCGAGGAATAGGCAGATGACTCAGGCAAGGAAAATCAATCCCCCCATGTTTGGATACTGGGAGAAGGATACTGTCTTTGATATTTGGATTTCTGAATTTTACATCCCAGGAGATGCCAGTGGTTATCTTTTCTTCTACATTAAAGTAGCCTGCTTACAGAAGGAGAAAATGTAGAAAAGAGAGAGAATCAGAGAGGTTGGAGAAAAAAACAATGGAAGAAAAGAGGAAGAATGGGATAGAAAGGGATCCCATAATATTTCTTGGAACCCTGATAGGTTTGTCCAGATCCCCCATTCATTCCTGTCTTGCCTCCTGTTTTTCCTCTGAGAGAAGTTTGTGTTAGATTCCTGATCAATAGACCTCCATGAAGAAATTACATGGCGATTCCTCTACTGAAATAACAGAAGCTTCTCTCTAAAAGAGACAGGCTGCACCACAAAACTGTCATGTTTGGTTTCACCCTGAAGCACAGCAGAGAACACAGAGTGTCTAGGACACCTGCTTTCATTCATTACACATCCACAGAAATCTTGCTCCTTTTTACCATAACCACATGCCCTGGTATCTCTCATACATACATGGTTTCACACGAGTCTGGGCCGTGGTAGGATAATACAGCCTTCCAGCCAATGGCTCTATACCCAATGCTTCCCACATTTTGGGGGCTTTTTTTAAAAAACCTTTATGATTTTTCTTGTGACTTAAGACAAAGTTCTAATTCTAGTAAAAATAGAATAGATTTCACCAAGAACATAATCCAAACAAAGGTGGGGATTGTTCCATCTGCATAAAATGCTGCAAATAGGAGAAAAACTATATGTTCCATTAGGGGGAAAGTCATAATTAAAGAACATCTATCCTATATTCCTCAAACCAAAGTCAGCTGCTGCAGTGGCAAGGAAGACAAGGAGGGAGGAACAGACACAGTCCCTGCTTCATGCCAGTCACAGTCCAGGGGTAGAGACAAAGATTAATGAAGGGATCACACTATGGCAGATGCTGCAAATTAAAGGATCGTGGTGCCAGGAATACTGATAACGAAGGCACAGGGCCACCGCGGGAAGGTCTTGAAAGACTGATGTTTGTTCTAAGATCCAAAAAATGAATGGGAACTTACAAGAGGAAGAAGAGGAACATGGTGTCACAGACAAGAGCAGTACCCTGTCCACATCTCCTGTCATCACCTTCCTGGGCAGTAAGATGGCTTCTCACCATGGCTTTCTGCCCAAGTGCTTTTTCTAGCCATAGAAGCAGTCTCAGCCCACACACAGGACAGGACGGGAGTGGGAGGCAGTGACAATCTCAGAAGCATCCCTCAACCAGCGGCCAGTAGGAATTAGTGCACAAATGCCATGACCTCCTCACCCCTCAGGTTGCCTGATTCTGGGGCCTATTCTCCTCCATCTTCTAGAAGTTTCCCCATGAGACTGAGCCTCCCTGCCCTCACCAGGGAGCTGCTCACCATAGAGCTTCCTTTCCTTCTGATCATCTCTCTCCCCCCACTCCTTTCTGAGTAAGGATCCAGACTCACAGTCCTTCTTGGAGGATCCGACTTAAGACAAGGAGGAGGGAATACAGATGGAAAGAACTTTCCAGATCGGAGAAAAAGTGTGTGCTAAGACACAGTGGTAGGAAAGAGCACAGAGGGCTTCAGGGACTGAAAGATGGCTACTGTCCTTAGAGAAGGAAAAACGAGAAAACGTAGGGAGAGCTGTGTTTGCAGAAGAGATGGAGGCAGAGGGCCCATCCTAGATCACTTAAACATGTTCTGACTTTATTCTCAGCAGGTTAAAAAGTCATGGAAGGGTTTTACCACAGGTGTTGGTGTGATCTAACTGGTGTTTTGAGATGGTGACTCTTTTTATTTTTTTTTTTTTTTTTTTTTTTTGCGGTGCTGGGGATCAAACCCAGGGCCTTGTGCTTGCAAGTCAAGCGCTCTACCTACTGAGCTATCTCCCCAGCCTGAGATGCTGACTCTTGATTCAGTGGGAAGACTGGTCTGGAGAGGGCCATGGTAGAGGGGTTTAGAATGGTTAAGGGTCGATCACTGGGGCCAGGATGAAGCAACAGGAACCTGCACTGTGTTTATTGACAGAGTTGAGGTTAAAGGATGGTATTTTAGTCAGCTTTTTTGCTGCTGTGACTAAAAGACCCAACCAGAACAATTGTAGAGGAGAAATCATTCATTTGGGGGCTCACAGTTTCAGAGGTCTCAGTCCATAGACAGCCAGGTCCACTCCTCAGGGCTCAAGCTAAGGCAGAACATCATGGCGGAAGAGTGTGGCAGAGGGAAGCAGCTCACATGATGATCAGGAAGCAGAGAGAGAGATTCCACTCATCAGATACAAATATATACCCCCAAGTCCCACCCCAATGCCCACCTCCTACAGCCACACCTACCACTTGAGTCACCACTCAGTTAATCCCTATCAGGGGATTAATTCACTAATTGGGTTAAGACTATCACAACCCAATCATTTCTCCTCTGAACCTTCCTGTATTGTCTCACACGTGAGCTTTTGGGGGACAGCTCACATCCAAACCATCACAGATGGATTTGGAGGATATTTAGGAGGCAAGATGGACAGAATGTACAGATGGATTAGATCTGAGAGGTGAGCAAGGAGGAAGTATCTAAGAAACCTCTTAGTTCTTGCATTTATGTTTGGATACTTGATATATTTCCCAAATAGAAGACTTGCCAGAAATAAATCATTAAAGGTAGGTTTTAAAGGCAGGCTATATATTGGAAATGGTGTGCTTTTGTTTCTCTGGGATTAAAAGCTTCATTGAAAGGTGTGCTTGTTATTTTTACCTTCGCTCATTACATTTCTGAACATGGGGACTTCTGGAATAGGGAAGCATAAGAAATAAGATCTTACTGCAGCAAAAAACTAAAATTGAAAACCAAACATTATTTTAATAACAAACGGTAACAACTACCCACTTCCTGCAGGGCACATGATGGGGCGTTTCAACACGGATGCAGAACATGAGATGGATATGGTCCAGAAGCAGCATCCCACGTCAACTTAACATCTTTCTCCTTCACACCAGCCTGATGCTACTCAGGATTAACCCCCCTTAAAATGTGCATGCCTCTTAAATGTGCCCCAGAGGATGATGAGACAGGGAGAGAGCATGAACGTTTGGGAAGAACGAGCCATGGAAGGAGAAGGAACAAATTAAATAAACTCTTTACAGTTTTATCTTGGACTCCATCAAGCCCTTGAGAGAATGAAGGGGAAACTGAAGAAATAGATGAAAGCATGGCATTTTAGAGATGGTGGATCCAGTTCAGGATTTCTCAACCTCAGAACTGTTAACATGCCTTGTGGGTGCTGGGGCAATGTCCTTGCCTTACAGGCTATTTAGCAGCATCCCTGCGCTGTCCCCACTATCTGCCAGAAGCACCCTCCCCAGCTGTGACCATCAATAATGTGCTCAGACATTGCCAAATGTTTGACAAAGAGCAAAATTCCCCCACTGAGAATCACCCGACTGTTCTATTCCCTCCATTTTACAGATGAGGAAACTGGGAACCAGAGTGGGAAATACTGAGCCAAGACTGGATAGTATCAAAACAAGAGTCTAGATTATCCCAAAATAGTATAATCCTTCAACCAAAAAAGGCCACATTTACTGACAAAGACTTCTGCTTTGTACAAAACTAACTTCAAATAAAAATAATAGTCAGGGGCAATGATGCACACCTGTAATCCCCACTACTCAGGAGGCTGAGGCAGGAGGATCACAAATTCCAGTCTCCCCCCACCTCCCACAAAAAGACTTTTTTTTCTTTTTTAATGGTGACTGAGGCTGGATGTGTAACTTAGTGGTAGTGTACTTGCCTGGCATGTACTAGGCCCTGGATTTGATCCCCAGCATGAAAAAATTTATAATAATAACAATAATAATAATAAAGTAATAATCAAGCAACATTGGGAACACATCAAAGGCAGAGAGCCATTCTGAGATGTGAGTAGGCACTAGGCCAGTCTTCCCCAAGAGTTTTTGCCTTGGTAAAGAATTATCAGCAAGAGAAGCAAACAGGATTGTTACAAAATGTGTTTTAATTTTATTTGTATCAAACACAGAAAAATTCTAGTCCAGAGCACAAGCCAAGGAATATCATGCAGGTTTAAAAGAAGGAAGAAGTAAAAAACAAAAAAACAAAAAAAAAAAACAAAGAAAGAAAAGTGAGGAGAAAGTCCTTTATGGGTCACAACAGGGTTAACCTGGAAGATATTTCACTGAGTATAGTTAGCCAGTCTTGGGAGTACAGATGCTATATGATCTGTATTTCATCTAAAGTCATCAAACTCATGAAAGCAGAAAGTGGAAGGATGGTTGCCAGTGGCTGGAAGGAGGGAATGGGGAACTGCTGGCAATGGTGTAAAGCTTCAATTATGCCAAAAGAAACTGTCGCAGAGACCTGCTGTAGGCCAGTGTGCTCATCTTTAACAGCACTATACTGCACACTAAGAATTTTGTTGATAGGATAGAATTCATACTATTTTTTTTAAACTGTGAAAAAAAAAAAAAAAGTTCACAAGTCTATCTCCCTATTTCCTTTTTGTCAACTCCCATCTGGAAAAGTTTCCAGTGTTTGATGGATGACAACTTGGGAAATGCCGGTCCCAAATCCCAGGCCTCATTTATAAAGCTCAAGTAGCCACAAAGTTGCAGAATACAAAATGGCTTTTAAATCCAGTGTTAATTATCACTAAAGACCCATATTTTCAAATATAAGTGCAAATCTCCCTTCTTATATAAAGCTGTTTTTTATAAATGGCATAGGACATTAATGCCTGGAGCTCATAGTGGTCAAATCCTTCTTCTTAGAGATAAGGGGCTGAAGACTTCAAGAAGTTATGATTTGCCCAAGGTCATCCAGCTAGTGAGTGATAAAAACCTGCACAAAAAATCCAGGCCTCCTACACGTGAGTCCAAGGCTTCCTCTACCAAACTGCATTCCTGCCTCTCCAAGGACCCCGACGCCACACCCCCATCGAAATGAACTATTGAAATGTAACCATCGTCCCAGAGAGGAGTAAAAGGGCACCTAGATTAGGAAATGGTAGTCAGATTTCAAAGAGAGAGATGATGAAAAATAAATGAAAACTGAAAAATAAAAAAAAAAGAAAACCCAAAGAAAAATACTAGAGAACAAAATAGCCTCAAAACAGACATTCACAGAGATAAGCTTCCAGTTATTCTTGGTTCCCAGAGCGCTGTCTGAATGGCTGCCAAAATTGCTTCTGACCTAAATGGCGAATAAAAAACTATTTTCTTTATCTATTGAAAGTAAAATCAAATTTCATGTTAGGAAGCATTGGTTTGGATGAGGTGAGTCCAAATATCAGGAAACAAGAGTAGTATTAGTCAAGTCTGGCCTACCTGGGGCACTCCAAAGATGTTGGTTGCCAAAAAATATATCTAGATTTGACTAATTTGTATTGGGGTCCTTGGAGTTCCCCCCTTTAATATGGTTTCTAAATAAAACCCCTGGTCACCCTGCACCCCCCTGTATAGTCACTTCCAAGTTCCTTTAGGTTTCTGCTTTCACACACAAACGGACACAAACACACACACACACCGACTCTCAGCCTCTCCTGGCCGCTCATCTTTTCCCCTTCACACGCCACCCAAGTTGAAATAAACTAGAAACACCCTCTTCCCACCCCTATGTCTATCGCCTTCATTGGTTTATGTATCTGTTATGGTGCTTTTGGCTACAAGAAAGAAGAAACCCAAATAAAAGTAGCTTTGAACAATCACTGCGTTTATTATGGCCCATAACAAGAAGTCCTGAGAAAGCAGCGCCAATCACAATAAATGTTTGTTGGCGTGGAGTGCCCTGCAGAGAGGATTTTAAAAAAGATACATAAGCTGCATTCCAGGAGCATGCAGTGAACACATGTCCACAACCCCAGAACAAGGCTGTGACAGGCACCGAGTGATTGAAACAGATGATGCATACTCCCACTAGGGCCGAAAGGGAGGAGGGCTCTGGGGCTGGAATGGACAAGGATTAATTACCTCGTGGGGACAGGAACATGGGTGAGGTTTCCAAGGATGGGAAGGATTCTGGTAAGTGGAGATGTTGATGTAAAGGAGCATTCAAGATGGAGGAAACTGTTGGAAATAGAAGAGAAAGTGGATTTTCTGACCCATGCAAGAGAACTGGTTTGATTGGAGTAAAGAGTTTGTTTCTCCAGGCACAGAGCAGGTGAAAGGTGGCAACGTCCCCCTCCAACCCTGCAGACAAGGGTCCAGACAGGTGACAATCCCAAACTAGGGCAGAATTGGGAAGGCTGTCCCTCAAGTGGTCCAAGAAGCCCTGTCGAGTGGGAAGGCAGAATATGTCCTAGAGGAAGCTGGAGACCCCAAACTGGGCCCTCAAGACCCAGACTTGGTCAGACTTGAATTACTTAGTTAACAAACACAGAGAACAAAAGTGAAGTCACTGCCTGGATGAGCTAGAAAAGGATGGAGAGGCTCCTTAATGGAGTGTCCAGTGGCCCTGTGGAAGCAGAAGTGCCCTCAACGGTGCTCACAATAGGCAGGTGTGGGGCAAGTGCGGGGTGAGCAGGGGGAGACCGGAGCTGTTCATGCCATTTCCTGAGCCGACTCTGACAGAGGGGACTGTTGGTTCCACAGGGGCCTGGTTTGATCAAAGAATAGCTGTGGAGACGGTCCAGATGCACACAATGGAAGGTATCTAAGTTGATTGTTTGGTCAATTGTTATTAGATTATTCCATACTCTTCTTATGTCTTACATAACAAGTTCAGATGTGGGAAGTTCCAGAGCTGGTTGAGTTGGTTCAGTGACATCTGGCCTGTGAGACAGCATCTCTGTGGTTCTTTGGACTTGTCCCACAGGAATGCAAGACAGCAACAACCACTCCAGGTACCATGCACTGCTACTGCATCCTCCAAAACAAGAAAGAAGAGGAAGGGCCTCTTTGTGGCTGCCTCTCTGTATTATAAGGAGAAAACTCTTCATCAGAGCTACCTTTTATCCCAACTGCTGACTCCCGCGGGTATCACCCTATGGGCTGGTGCTGGCTCACAGTCTGCACTCCAGCTTCGGTTTAGCTGGGATAGTAAGTGTTTGGTACTTGCCATCTCTCTAGCTGGTGGTGAGCTCCACCAGACAGAAGAGGGATGGGAATGAGCGAGGGCAAGCGATAGTGCTCATCTCAGCCACGATGGAGGAGGCCTAGGAGGTACGGTCAGGAAAGACTCAGGTTAGATCACAAAGCAGCTGCATAGACTCGCTGGGGAGTTTGAAATTTATTTTATGACCTTGAAAAGCAAGCCTAAGCTTCTGGGATGGGGAGAAATGTACTGATAGGTGCTGAGTTTTAGAAACATAACTTTGGAGGCAAAGGTAGGAAGAGATCTGAAAAGAATTGGGAAGATCTAGTATGGGGCATGGATCGGGCTGTTTGGGAGACTTTAGAGACTCCTGAGGGAATCATCAGACTATCTTACAGCCTAGGAACACTTAGCAAGACTGTTCAGGACTCACCCGTGTGCATCTAGTGCTTGGCAAAGAGTCAGGGACCAAGACACTAACCCGGCTTCTCTGTTAACTGGCTGCAGCACATGAGGTTGCTGCCCTTCCCTGAGCCTCAGTTTTCTCATCTCTAAATAAGGTCACCAGACTAAATACTCCCCCAAGAACCAACAGTGGCTCCTTATAAGGAGGTCTAATTAGGCAGAGGCTGTCCATGTTCCTTGCATGCCAGAAAGCTGGCTGGCTGAGCTGAGTGGTCCCCACACTGCCACCAGCTGAGGGGTGCCATGTTTTCCACCTCAGACATCTGCACCATCATTAGCTGTGTCAATACTTCCAAACACAACGGGTTTATTACCATTAATGATAATTACTGCTATTGAAGAACCCAAGAACTTTCATCTCATATGGATATTTTGTTTGGTGTCTCATCAAATCTCTTCTTCCCAGCACATCTGTATTTGTCTTTAAAATGTAGAAGGACGCTGAATTGAGAGTAAGGTTCTCTGAATACTCGTCTCCTCCCGTGTGACATTGGGCAAGTCACTTCCCCATTCCAAGTTTCAGAGTAGGCAGAAGAGTAGATTCACTTATATTTGCCACAAATAAGCCTCACAATGATATGGGGCTTTTTCAGGAACAGATTCAAGAACCCCAGTCCAGACCTAGAGAATGTATGTCCTGGGATGATGCCTGCAATTTATGTATTGAAAAAAACTATATCCAGAAGCTTCTGGAGGGTTCTCTATAGTCTCTTCATTTTTTTTTAACTTTTTAATTTGATCTAATTAGTTGTACATGACAGTAGGCTGCACTTATACATTTTGATAGATCATACATAAATGGAGTATAATTTCTCATTTTTCTGATACTATTGTAGGATTATATTGGTCATACAGTCATACATGTACATGAAGTAATAATGTCTGTTTCATTCTACTATCCTTCCTGTCCCCATACCCCTTCCCCTCCCTTCACTCCCCTCTACCTAATATAAAGTAACTCTATTCTTCCCTAGACTGCCCCCTATAGTAAATTAGCATCTGCATATCAGAGAAAACATTCAACCACTGTTTTTTTTGGTTTGGCTTATGATATTCTCCAACTCCCTCCATTTACCAGCAAATGCCATAATTTCATTCTTCTTTAAAGCTGAGTAGTATTCTATCATATATATATATATATATATGGATTAAGAAAATGTGATATATATATATATATATATATATATAGGTGCCATCTGTTGATGGGCACCTAGGTTGGTTCCATAGTTTACTGTTGTGAGTTGAGCTGTTGTTAACATTGATGTGGCTGTATCTCTGTAGTATGCTGATTTTAAGGCCTTTGGGTATAGACAAAGGAGTGGGATAGCTGGGTCAAATGGAGGGTCCATTCCAAGTGTTCTGAGGAATCTCCATACTCTTTATTAACTTTGATCAACAGATATTTATCCTGGACCTCCTGAAGGCCAAGACTAAAAGAGCTACCTTATACAGATATAAAAATCTTTATTTGCTGCCCTTGAGGAGTTTAGCAAATGGTAGGGAGAGATAAACCTGAAAATAGACATTGCCTACATAGTATAAGATTTCCAACAGACCAAAGTACTGATTGCTACAGGGACAGAGATAAGGGCTCCTGACACTGGTAAGGAGTTCAAAAACAGATATTATGAGTAAGGCACAGAGAGACTGAGCGGGCAGAGATCAGGCGCAGGGAGGAGAAGGAGAGGGGGGAATAAAAGCCTGAGCAGCAACACCTCCATCCTGCATCTAACATGCCCTGCAGACTCCCTCTCCTCTGTCTGCAGTGTCAGCCCTGGGGAACCACAGCAGGACTGACTGCTGGTTTAGGGATGACAAGTTGGGGAAAGAGGAGGAGGTGCTCCAGGAAGAGTCAGATGGAGAAGGCAGGATGGCACTATGAGCTTCAGCTGAAGACCTGCGAGACCCCTCTCAGAAACCAGCACCCACAGGGTAGGAAGAGTGGGCTCTGCAGCTCGGCCAGTGTCTTCCTCCCCAGCCTCCCTCCAGTCACCCCACATGTAACCCTCAGCTGCCCTTGGCCTTTGGCAAAGTCTCATCCCAGGTTCTCCCCTCTTAAAGCTGCCCTGGACCTATGGTGCCATGATGCATTGGCAAACACAGTGATCAATGGATGAGAGTCAACCTTGCTTGTGAGCACCTTGGGGGCTGTATTTAATCAAATGGAGCTGACTTGTGCTCTTTTCTGAGAAGCAAACTAACTACAGAATCCATATCTCCATCTCCTTCAAAGGCCCACCCTAGGCACTTACCTAACTCTGTGAATGAGTTTCATTCAGCTTCCATTGTTGACTGCTGCAAAATCCTGCCCCTTCTGAACCTAGTTCTCTGTCTCACCAGTTCTAGCCAGGCACCAAGCCCCTCAGAGTGAAAGCTTACCCATCCTGACACAAGCAACTTTAAGATTAGAAATTTTTGAGTGTAGATTTAGATGAGCTTCTCATAGTGATTTAAAGAGTCTCCCTGCACTCCAAGTTCAGAATCAAACATGTGAGTCAAGCATCAATCTGTCCCAGGCTTCAACATTCATTAGACATCACAGCTTGCCAGATAACCAACAGGAAAATACTCAAGACTGTAGTAAACTCAACTCCAGCCTCATAGTGAATGAGGAAAAACTGAAAGCATTTCCTTTAAAATCTGGGACATGACAAGGGTGTCCACTTTCACTTCTCCTATATAATATAGTGCTAGAAATTCTAGCCAGAGCATTAGGTAAGAGAAAGAAATAAAAGAAAATAGGAAAGGAAGAAGTCAAAATATCACTGTTTGCAGATGATATGATCCTATGCCTAGAAGATCCAAAAAACTCCACCAAAAAACTGCTGCTGCTAATAAACAAATTTGACAAAGTAGCAGGTTATGAAATAGCATACAAAAATCAATAGCTTTCCTATATACCAACAACAAATCTGCTGAGAAAGAAATCAGAGAAACAATTCCATTCACAATAGCCTCAAAAATAAAATACCTAGGAATAAATCTAACCAAAGAGACAAAAGATCTCTACTATAAAAACTATAGAACATTGAAGAAAGAAATTGAAGAAGATCCCAGAAGATTGAAAGACCTCCCATGTTCATGGATAGGAAGAATTAGTATTGTTAAAATGGCCACACTACCAAAGTCAATATACAGATTCAATGCAATCCCCATCAAAATACCAATGACATTCTTCACAGAACTAGAAAAAACAGTCCTAAAATTCATTTGTGAGAATAAAAGACCCAGGATAGCCAAAAAAATTTTAAGTAAAAAAAAAAAAAAACAGTGCTGGGGGCATCACAATAGGTGACTTCAAATTATCCTACTGAACTGTAGTAACAAAATCTGCATGATTCTGACATAAAAACAGACAAATAGACAAATAGTACATAATAGAAGACACAGAGAAAACCATGCACAGTCATCTGATCCTTGACAAAAGTACCAAAAACATACACTGGAGAAAACAGCCTTTTTAACAAATGATGCTGGAAAAACTGGTTGTTCATATATAGAAGAATGAAATTAGACCCTTATCTCTCACTGGGCACAAAAAATCAATTCAAAATAGATCAAAGACCTAAGAATTAAACAAGAAACTATGTAACTCCTAGAAGAAAACATAGGGTCAACACTCCAGCTTTTAGGCACAAGCAACAACTTTTTCAATAGGACCACTAAAACTCAAGAAAGAAGTTTTTGACATTTATCCTAAAGAACTCCTTGACATTTATCCTAAAGAACTAAAGTTATCATAGTGATACATACATACCCATGTTTATAGCAGCACAATACACAATAGCCAAACTATGGAACCAGTCACTTAAGTGTCCACTTAGGTGTTAATGGATGAATGGATAATGTGATGTGTATATATGTGTGTGTGTGTATGTGTGTGTATACACAATGGAGTTTTATTCAGTCATAAAGAAAAATAAAATTATGTCATTTGCAGGAAAATGGTTGGAACTAAAGACCATTATGTGAAGTGAAATAATTCAAATTTAGGTCAAGGATCTTATGTTTTCTCTCATATGCAGAAGCTAGACAGGAAAACAGAAAAGAAAGGTGGG
The DNA here is from genome assembly GCF_902686455.1 of Sciurus vulgaris. Classification (NCBI taxonomy): domain Eukaryota; kingdom Metazoa; phylum Chordata; class Mammalia; order Rodentia; family Sciuridae; genus Sciurus; species Sciurus vulgaris. The sequence continues at coordinate 75,321,708 of NC_136474.1, read as the reverse complement.
GGCAGATCTCATGGAAATCAAAGGAAGATCAATAGAGGAAAGGTACCAAGGGATGGGAGGTGGGGAATGATGGAGGGAAGTGCTGGGGAGTTATACTGGCCAAATTACATTTTTCTGTTGTGTGCATGGACAAATATGTAAACAAATTCCATCATTACATACAGCTATAATGCACTGATAAAAAGAAAAAGTGGCAGGGGCGGGGGGAAGAATAAAGTAAATGCAGAGAAATGGAAATGGTTGCCTGAGGCCTCTGAAGTTTCCAAAATACGAAATTCAAGGAAACCCACAGTAAAGAGGCCATTAAATCTACTGTGGTCCAAACCACAGCCCTCAGCTTATGAACTGCAGAGGGCAGCATGCTTTGTGTTCTTCTGACTGGTCCCTTTGGAAGAAAGAGTTTGCTACAGGAAATTTTGCATAAGTTGCATAAAGATAAACCAGTGGTTCTCACACAAAGGAAATTTTGCCCCACCCCAGGAACTGCTGGTAATGTCTAGAGACATATTTGGTTGTCACTGCTGGAAATGGAGTGCTACTGGCATCAAGTGAGCGGAAGCCAGGGATGCTGCTGAACACCCTACAGGACAGCCCTCCACAACAAAGAACAATCTGGTCCAAAATATTAATGAGGCCAAGATTGAAATAATTCTAGGGTAGACCATGCAAAGAAAAGGTGTGTTCTCTGTACCCAAAAGTTAGTGCTTTGATTTTTTGTGCTGGTGAAGGCTAGCAGTTGCTTGCCTCTCCTAGCTTGTCACAACTGGAAGGAACTCCAGAGATCACTAGCTCAGCTCCTTCACTGATGGGAAAACCTGAGGCTCAGAGAGTGATGGGACTTTTCTTAAATCACACAGATAAGTAGGCTAGAACTAGGTCCTGGGTCCCTGCTATGAACTGAAAGCTTGTGCCCCACCCCCAACACATGTTGAAACATGATCCACAAAGTGATGGTACTCATGTGCCACATAGTAACAGTTCTGTCACCATGGACCAGGTATATGATGGTGGCCCTGTTAGATTATACTAGAGCTGAAAAACTCCTATTGCCTAGTGACAATGTGGCCACCATAACACTGTAGTGTAATACACTGCTGGTGTTTGTGATGGTGCTGGTGTTTGCAGACCTACTGTGCTGCCGGTCACGTAGAAGTAGGACACATACAATCATGCGCTGTACAGAATGCTCAACGGTGGTAATAAACAACATACTACTGGTCAATGTACTTTCTATACTTTCTGCTGTTATTTTAGAGTGTATCCTTCTACCTATAAAAAATGGTCACTGGGAAGAGTATCCTGTGTTACATGGGCAGCACATCTCATGTTCACCATGTCTCTGGAGTTCGTCAGGAGGCCACATTGTGTGATTGACCTATCCCAACTAGGCTTGCTTAAGTTCACTCTATGAGGTCAGACAATGGAGACATTGCCAAAGGACGCATTTCTCACAATATAAACTGTCATTACACGACACATCATTGCATTCGAAGGTAGGGGCTTTGAGATGATTGGCTCTTGAAAGTGGCCATGAATGGGATTGGTTCCCTTTTTTAAATTGTTTTAAAATTTTCTTAGTGGTAGGTGGACACAAAACCTTTATTTTATTTTTCTGTGGTGTTGAGGATCGAACCCAGGGCCTCACACATGCTAGGCAAGTGCTCTATCACTGAGCCACAACCCCAACCAGGGACTGGTTCCCTTTTAAAAGAGGCCAAAGGGAGCACATTTCACAGCAGGAAGGCCCTGATTATGAGAAAATGAGCCCTCACCAAAACCAATCTGCCAGCACCTTGATCTTGGACTTGCAGCCTCCAGAACTGTGAGAAATAAATTTCTTTTGTCTATAATTTTCTGTTGATTATATAGTTACGGCAACCCAAACAGACTAAGACAGCCCCCAAGCCCACTAGACTACACCATCTCTCCTCATTACACTGTGTCCTTCAGAATCAAACCTATTTTCAGTCAAAGAAATCATTGGTGCTACAAGTTGCAAAATAAAGCTTCTATTGTAAAGGATTTGTCGTCTTTTCCCAAAACTTCCAAACTTTCCAGTTGACACCTACCTGTAAAATGGACTCATCTCTGAGGAGAAGTACTTCAAGAGATATCTTGCCAGTCAGGGTAGGTGAAATGACTGCTCAGGGTTAGAGCTAGAAGATAAAGAGGAGATTAAAGAACCTAGCCTGGCATTTCTTTCAACCTCAAATATTGCTGTTTTCATACTTGTACCCCAGGTAAACAGTGAGTTGTATCGCTGTCATTGATGACCCTGCTACACCTGGCTGCGAACCTTCCAGTCCTAGATAAATGATCTCTTAGTGTTGCCTAGACTCTCTAGTGGACAGAGAACTAGAGGGAACTGCTTGTAGAACACCTTTGGGGTGTGGCTCTGGGCTCTGGGAAGGGAGCACCAGAATCCAAGCTACCTCGTGGTTGGGATATGGGAAAAGAGGGTTGGAAGGGCTGATGGAGTAAGAGTTGAGGGTTCCAGCTGTCCAGGGGTGGAGGACACTCATCTAAACCACATCTCTGTCCCTGGAAAGTTTACTTAACCTCTCTAAGCATTTTCCACATCTAAAAAGCAGGGTTCTCTTAAAGGTTTATTGAGATCATCCCTGTAAAGTTCTTAACCCAGTGCCTGGTGCAAAGTACACAGTCAAAGAAGGGGCAGATGTTGCCCTGGGGGACAGCTACACAGAGGATAGGCAATATTAAGATTTGGAGACCAGAGGCAGGCAAGGAATTCCAGATGGGACCAGATGGCAACAGATACCTAAGAAGGTCAGAGGTGAAATCTAGTCAGTACAATGAAGGCCGTTGGCCAGTGTGAGGCACCAACTGTGGCCTTTGCCCATGAACAGTCTGAGACAGGTGGATTTAGTAAGGGAGAAGGAACAGCATGAGCAGAGGACGATAGAAGGCCCTCCAGGGACTGAGAGACCCTGTGTGAGGGAGCTCTTGCAGAGCCACAAAAAGGAGGAAGTCTTGGCCACTCATTCAATAAATATTGTTTCAAGAAAAGAAAGCTGAAATCCTGCCAATTGGCAGGAAACTACTAATCCAGCAGACTTAGGGACACAAGTACATTACAAAATACTAATTCTAGTGCTGGTTGAGGTAATGCACACAGGTAATCCCACAGAAGATGAAATAGGAGGATCACAAGTTTAAGGCCAGCCTCAGCAACTCAGGGTAAGAAAGACCCTGTCTCAAAATAAAAATTTTAAAAGGCTTGGAATGGAGTCAGAGGTAAAGCACCTCTGGGTTAAATCTCTAGTGCCATAAAAGAAAAGAAAGAAAAAAAAAAAGAAAAAGAAAGGGAGGGAGGGAGGAAGGAAGGAAGGAAGGAAGGAAGGAAGGAAGGAAGGAAAGTTGTCTTGAGTCTTAAAATGTTTTAGTGTTCATTTTTTTATGTTATACTACTAGTTAAATTCTTATTATAGGCCAGTATCTACTGTGTAATAACCACTGGAAACATTAGCTATGTAATTCTTAACTTAAAATGCCATTTTAATAGTTTTAATGGTGAAGTTCAGAATTATGTGGTTAATATAGCATGTGGGGAAATAAAAATACTAATAAGATATAGGAAAAAACCCACATCAGGGAAGACAGTGATCAAGATGCAATAAAAAGTATGCTGGTAGAAGACACCTATGCAATGCCACCAACTCAGGAGTCGGCACAGCAGCAGATGAGGGGTCTAGTCAGTGTTCGTGATCACAAAGATACTGCTTAGTCTGTGTGAGAACCCAAGAAACAAGAAGCATCCTGATGATCTAGCTCATTTTCAGTGATTAGTTCTCCAGTGGGAGACAACGTCCAGGAAGCACCTGGCCCCATCAATTCACTCAACAGCCATAAAAGGCCTTGAATACTGATGAAGTCAGGATACCTGGAAACAGCACCTGTCTCCATTCCTCTCATTTACAACTTGCTGGAACAGGGGCCCTTAAAGAGAAAAAAAAAAAAAAAAAAAAAACTGGGAAAGATAAGAGACACCATGAGCTGTGCTCAGCCCTCAGTCTAGTGCTTGTCTCTTGCCACCTCTTTTCTTCAAGGAACCGGTCCACTGCCAATCTTTTGCCTGTCACACCTACGATGTTGACTCCAATACCCCCAATCCTGTCTTCTCTCCTATGTGGCGGGTATTTCTGCATGAATGGTTTTTGTTAAGAAATATTATCTTTTTCCACAAGAGCTTCCTCCCCAGGCTTCTTGGGTTCATCTGCTTTCGTTATTTTCCTCTCCATCTTCTCCCGATCACTTAGGCTCCTCACATTGGCCTCTGAACAGTCACAATAGCCTGCCAAGTGATTCTCTAGTCCCTCCTCTGTCCAATGCACCTGGCACACAACAGCCAGACTAACCTACCTGAACTCAACCTTCATCTTCACTGTGCTCAGAAACCGTCACTGACTTCCTAATGGCCTGTAAAACAGCCCAAAATACTTGTGGGGCACTACAGGTGTGATGTAGGGTGCTCAGGACTTCTTCGTTCTCCAACCCTATTTCTCCCACTGTCTCTTCATAGCAATTTCTCGACTTCGGCACTGCTGTTGATGTTTGGACCTGGTTGTTGGGGCTTGTCAGGCACATGGTAGAACTTTTAGCAACATCTCTGGCCTCTTCCCAGATGATGACAACCAAGAATGAGCCTTGTGGGAGACAAGCTCACCCACTTGAGAGCATCATTCTGCAGAAAGGTGTTATGGTTTGAATCTGAAATGGTCCCCCAGCAGCTCATACATTGAAAACTGATCCCTGATGCACCATTGTTCAGAGGTGGGGCCTTGGGGGTGACTGGATCATGAGGGCGCTGAGCTCATTAATGGTTTAGTCCACCGATAGCTTCAGACCATAAGAGGCTGGCTGGGAGGGGCTCTGTCATAAGCAAGCTCTCTTTTCTTCCTGGCCTCCATGAGGTAAGCCGCTTTGCACCCTCTGGTGCTCCCGCCTCCCACACATGATATTCTGCCTCACATCAGGCCCACAGCAAAGGGGTCAGCCAACCACGATTTCAAACTGTGAACCAGAATAAATCTTTCCTCCTTTAAGGTGAATTCCTCAGACGTTTTATCACAGTGAAAGAAAGCTAACTAACATAAAAGGCCACACTCCTTGAAATGCAGGTCAACTCATTCTGCCATCAAAACAAAAAGCAGGCATTTATTTATATATTTGTAAATAAGTGTTTGTGTCTCCTTGCTTTGCCTTATTGCTTCCCCTTCTGGAATCCTTCAAAGGGCTTAAAACCTTCAGGGGAATAGAAGTCTGAGGTTCCAGCAAGATCAAGATCATACAGATCTTACCATAGCACACGAAGCCCTCCATCTGCTGGCCCAGGCTCGTCCCTTCTGCCTCATCTCCCACCAGTCCGCCTTTGTCTTCGTCTTCATGTCTTCCTGGCTTGGCTCCAACACACAGTTCCCTTGAATGCACCACAGCTTTCACATTACCCATTCTGCCTGCACAACCAGGGACAAGAGGGCCACAGATTCTCCTTGCCTGGACCACTCAGGGTCCTAAGCATTTATTTAGTGCTTCTCTAAATAGCCTGTGGCCCTGTGCACACCCCAGCAATATCCCTAGCAAACTTTATTGGCATCGTACATTTATTTCTCTGATTCCCATGTTAAACCACAAGCAACCTAAAGCCTAACTGTGTATCATACCTGTCATTGTTTCTACAAGGCCGAGTACGGTGCTCCTGCATGTAGTCATAATAAAGACAGCAAATACGTGTTCAGTGGTAACTGTATTGACTACCAGGAGCTAATTTTATTTATTTATCAAAACATATTTTTATTAACTCAAAACAACCACAAAATGGAAGATACCATTATTACCCACATTTTAAAGGTGAGAAACCCCAACTCATACTAGAAAATAAACCAACACAGGCTAGTTTCAAACCTTACACTCTTAAACCACCCTATTAAGAGATAGCTAATAAATGATATTGCATCTAAATAGGAAAATCAATATATACTATGCTCTGGTCTTCTTTCCTAAGAACCAGGTTCTACCTGCTGGCTTGAGTCCTGTGGTACAACAGCAGGAAGGAAGAGAATATTTGGGCTTTGTATTAGTCAGGGTTATCCAGAAAATAGACCCAAAGTATGCGGAGAGGGAGAGAGAGATTCATCTCTTAAGAAATTTGCTTTTGTGATTGTCTCCGGCCTTCAGGACAGGCCAGGAGGCTGGAGACCAGGGAAGAGTGGATGTCATAGTCGAGTTTGAAGGCTGTCTAGAGACAGAATTCCTTCCTTCTTAGAGCATTTCAGTCTTTTTTTAAAATCATAGAGGGTAAACTGCTTGACTCAAAGTCCATTGGCTTAAATGTTAATCATATTCTTAAAAATACCTTCACAACGATATCTAAACTGGCGTTTGAATAAATGACTAGAGAGTATGGCATAGCCAGGATGACACATAAATGAACCAGCATACTTTTGGACAAATCTGGGGCAAGTGAGAATTGGTATATTCTACAGCAATCACTCCCTCTCACCTGCTCAATAATAATAATCATCTGTCCCACCCATTTGAGATGGGTTTGATGTGCTTTCTTGTTTCATCTTTGATTTCTATTTCTCTTTTTTCCTTAACTATACTAAAAACTCCTTCAGGCAGGGAACATGATTTTTAATTCTTTATATTCCCCTTAATACCTTATCCAGAGATAAGCATAAAGTAGACTCTTAGAATGTTTGAAATAAAAGAATGAGTTTGAGGAAGGATAATGAATATAATAAACTGAGAAAATGCTTGGGATAGATAAAGCCTTAGAGTTAGTGAACGAACTGCCAGAGGCAATTTGTCTAAAACATAAAAATGTCCTCTTCTCCTGCCCTCTCCAGGTTAAATTCCCACCTCTCTAGAATTTCTTAACATTGCCAAAGTGATGTTTATCTCTAAAGGGTCCAAGAATGGAACCATATTGGATGGACATGAACTCCATAGTGGTCTGTGACCCAGAATGTCTCAACCAACAAGAAGCACGATGGAGATCGTGGTAGAGAGAATGGCAGGCTTGTAACCACAGGGCTTGAGTCAGCAGTGGGTCCCCTGGAACGAGAATGTTTTGAGATATGTGTGATGACCTGGTAGAGCATGTGACTTCAAGGAATGGTCAACATGAGCAGAATCCTCCTTGCCAGGCCAGGTCTCTGCGGGCAAGACTCAGACTTCCTGACGCTTCAGTCATGTTGAGTGGCCTTTCTCCACTGCTTTTTCCTGCCATTTATATTTTATATGTGCCATCTTCACACTCTATTGTAATTGTGTGTTTACTTGTCTGGGTCTCTTACTAGACTAAATCTACCTTGTTCATCTTCCCATCTCCTAACACCTTCAGCAAGTGACTGGCACACACTTGGTAGGGAGAAGACTTGGAAGGAAAAGCAGAAAGGGTCATGCCCCTCAGGCCCAACCAAGAGAAGCAGTGCTACGCCAGTGGAAATGCAGTCTAATTCTGACTTGCCTGTGAGCATGAAAGTGAGCAGGGAACTGGAACTTTCTAGGCCTCGGTTTTAACATCTAATAGACAAAGAATGTGTGCTTTAGAACTGTATGAACATTCAAGGAAAAGGAGAAGTTGCATTTTTTGCCTTGTTTTGTTTTTTAACATAATTGTGCAAAAAATATAGCTAAGGTTGGGGGTGTCGCTCAATGGTAGAACACTTACCTAGAGCGTGCAAGGCCCCAGATTCTGTCCTCAGCACCACAGAAAATAAGCAATATATATATTTTTTTAATTTTAAACTAGGGCTGGGGATATAGCCAGTTGGTAGAGTGCTTGCCTTGCAAGCACAAGGCCCTGGGTTCAATCCCCAGCACTGGAAAAAAAAAAAAGGAAAATTTAAACTAAGCCTAAAACAGAGATTTGATTATTTTATGGGAAAGAAGGAAAGGAGAAAGGAAGGAAAGATGGGAAGGAGAGAGGGAGGGAAAAAAATGGAGAGAGACACATCATGTTAACCAGAACTCTCCCTAATTAGAATTTGGCTTAAGAGACTGTATGATGTAGGGCGATTTGTTCTCAAGTGCAAAATAATATAACTATATTTATGATATTGGGCATAACAAAATCCATAATTTGAAGACCCAGAGATTACAATCTTGACAATGCATAAGCAACCATACTTTTGAGAAAAATAAAGAAAATGTTATTTGAACTATACCAGAGCACTAAAATAAGTGAAAGGGGGCAGTCTAAATTATTTTTTGAAGCTAATATAACAATGATAACAAAACCAAACAAAAAGTCATAGCAAAACTTCACACCAGTATTCCTGTTAGCATCAATTCAAAACCCTAACAATAATAAATACAAGAGCAAACAAAATCGGGCAGCTTCTAATACTCCATGACTAAGTAGGACTTATTGCAGGAGTACACGGTTATTTCATTATTAGGAGATTTAATATGTAATTTACCGTGTCTGCAAATGAAAGAAAAAAAGATCATATAATTATTTCCATGGATGCAGAGAAGATATTTGACTTAAAAATATGTAGTCCATTCTTAATAAAATCTCTTATTAGATATACAGTCTCTTTAATTCAATTAAACCAATATTTATTGAACATTTTTTATATGCCAGACTGAGTTCTAGGCATTCAGGATAAGACAGTGAGTAAATAAAATAGACAGAAAAAAATCTCTGCCCTCTTGAGACTCACATTTTAGTGGTAGAAACCAACAATAAATAAAAATCACCATAAACAAGTTAACTACCTAGCATAGTAGTATGAAGAATAAAGTAGAAGATAGGAAAAATGAGGAGAGTTCAGAGTGAGAGGCAAGAGTGACCCGTGAATTGAGTGGTTAGGGTCAGCGCAGTGAGGCAGACGGTGACATTCAGCAGAGTGGAAGGAGACGAGGGCACGGCCATGTAGCTCCCTGGAGCAGGGGCTCGGTGGCAGAGGGAGCACAAGGGTCTAGTTGAACATCAAGGAGGCCAGTGTGACTGGAATTTACATTAGTATAAGGTGTGAGGTGTGAGGTCAGGCATGGGGCTTGACGTGTGACCACTGCAGCCTCAGGGAACCACATCAGGAGGCAGAAAGCACAATATCTTCCACCAAGATTCCTTCCATCGGGAAAGAAAGTATATCCCGAAGCTCTCTAGCAGTCCTCTTAAAACCGCTCATTTGCCCCTAAATTAATCTATACATTTCACACCATCCCATTTTTAAAAACCAATAGAATTGTTTTAATGTGTCAGCAGATGCTCAGATTCTTAGGTGAGAAAAAACAAGCAAAATTAAATACAAAACTTCCAAGACAGAAGCACAAATAAGGAAAACACCCATTATCAGCTAGGAAGATAACCAGATAGGCCTTTGAAAGAAAAGAAGTTTAGATTCCTACCTCAAACCTCAGCCTAAAATAAATTTCAAGTTTTTCAAAAATGGAAGAGACCTAAGTAGTTGACAACAGTGGATAGAAACTAATTGTTTACTATAAACTCTTGGGTCATTTTAAATTTTGGAGTGCATGCATAACATATTTAAGATTGATTAATTATTTAGTATTCCAGCTCTTATGTAAGCAATATAATATAAGAGAACAATCACAGTCCTGAGATTCTAGAGGTCTCTTCTGGTACTAACGTTATGCTACTGTAATTAACTGGTAACTTGGACAATTAACTTGGGCAATTCATTTCATCTTCTTTTCATATCTAAAGTATTAGTATTAGGTTAGATGGATTATTCTCTGAGTTCTATTACTTTTTTTTTTTTTTTTAGGGCTGGGGATCAAAGCCATGACCTCACATATGCTAGGCAAGCACTCTACCAATGAAGTGCATCCCCAGCTCTCTTTGAGTTCTAAAATTCTCTTCTCTAACACTCTATGTTTAAGTTTACAAACCAACTTAAGTGCTTTTTTATCTACTGTAACTAATTTTGATGGTTCTTCTAATAAATTTAATAAAAAATAAATAAACGGTATTCAGTGCCCATTTCATTCACACCATTACAACAGAATTAAGACAACACCAGAAGTTAGGAGTTAATCTTGGAGGTAGCTGGATCTCCCAACAACCAACTCAAAGATAAGGGAAGGATTGCCTCAGGAGATGGATGCTTAGAAGGGGTGAGTCTGTGACTCGTACCAAAGGGACACCACAGTCCAGGGTCAGTCAGTAGCCCATGGCTCAGAGATCTTTGAATTTTTTTTCTGTGCTTCCAAAAATATAATCTACAAAATTTTTCCACCAAAAAAAGGAAAAAGAAGAAACATAAATCAATCTGACTACTCGTTGACAACTTTTAAAAGTATGGTGGTGGTGATGGTGGTTTCGATAATGGTTTAATTTAATCTGCTCTGTCTGGACCTCAATAGTCTTCAGACCTCTACCCTTAGGCATCAAGCTTCTAAGCAGGATATTTAGGGAGAGAACTAAACAACTTCTGTTTGAAACTGTCCTTGAGGAGTTTTCTTACCCACCCTCCCGGCCACCACTGGTCCCCTATCACTTGTCCAGAAACACTGACTGACACTTTTTTTTTTTTTTTTTTTTCTTTTTGTAACCTTCAGTCCCTCCATTTCTACTTCCATCTCCAGCCAAAATGATTCCTAGAGCTCACAAGGTCCTCTCAGACACATGCCCAACCTAATTCTACCCAGGAAACAGCTGTCAGCACATTTCCTTTGGGGTTTGTATTTCTCTTTAACTTAAGTAGGTCATTGCACTAAAGGAAGTGTAAAGACGGAATGAATGAAAATAAGCTGCTAGATCTGGCTGGTGTGAGATCTGTAAAAACTTGGGGAAATGGGCAGAGTGGCAGGGCTGGGCCGGCAATGAGCCTGCCATGAGCCTGCCAATGACTCAAATCTTACAGCATTACTAGTCACCCAAGCAGAACCAACGTTCAAGAGACTGCAGTCTTAAAGAGGTGACGTCACTGTCTTGCCTACGTCCATGCACATTTCTTCTGCTGGAGAGGAGAGTTCAGCAGAGGACAGAAGATAAGTTCCATGGAAGGATGCCATTTGCACATTGAGAAGGGGTGCTTGGGCTGAAAAAGTAGAAAGGGGTGACCTGAAATGCAAAGGTCTTACTAACAGTTAAAATTAAATTATCCATTTCTCACCCAACCAAGATACCCCATCTCTCTTTGAAGAGTCCATTCATGTAAGGAGAGAACCACTGTTTACAAAGGAATATCCCCAGTTGGATGCAGGGTCATGAGTAAAATAGCCTGTAAATTAGATTAGACTGGATGAAACCAGAGTAAAATGGCAAGTGTCATCTTCTGAGGTAAAAGGAGGAGTCACCAAGAGGAAATAGGGACATTGTAGGGAGTGAACACAGCTAGCAGGTAGCAGCCCAAGTGTATTCCTATAATTGATGACACAGTTGGCCCTCACATTCTCTCAAAACCACCTGGAATCCTGCTTTTACCAACTGCAGCAAAGTCCACTCTGCTACCTCAGCACATTCCTTACTCCATCACAGACTATGGTCTATGCCGTTGCTCAGCCATTGCTACAAAACCTACCAGGCTGGAGATGTCTTGACTTCCAGGAGATATGATGGTGGAACATCATTAAATTCACAGGTTTTTATATTCATATCTGAATATATGACCAGTGTAAGTACACATCATGTACAACCACAAGAATGGGAAGTTATGCTCCAAGTATGTACAATCTGTCAAAATAACTTCTGCTGTCATGTATAACTAAAAAGAACAAATTTAAAATTTGCAGGTCTTATCATTGTTGCCCTGGAATTTTTTCACTTCTTTTTCTTTTCTTTTCTTTCTTTCTTTCTTTCTTTCTTTTTTTTTTTTTTTTTTTTTTTTTTTTTTTTTCTTTTCTTTTTGGCAGTGCTAGAGATTGAACCTAGGGTCTTATGCATGCTGGGCAAATACTTTCCTACCAAGCTATACCCCCAGCCCTGCCCTTAAAACCTTGACTCTGAAGTTATATAGTGACACAGACATCTGTTGATCCTCAAAGTGAGACTGCTCCCTAAGACCCTCTGCTCTCTCGGAATGCACACACTTCATTCATTCATTCATGTATTAAATATGTGTGGGGCACCTAGTATACAAAAGGCAGCATGTGAAAGGACACAAGGGCAAGAAATGTGCCCCCTTGAACCTGCGCTCTAGTGGAAGAAGTACTGACTAACCTGGAGAGGTAACAATGTGAGCTGTGCGTGTAATTTTAAATTTTCTAGTTGTTTTAGTCAGCTATTTCGCTACTGTGACTAAATGACCTGACCAGCACCACTGTAAAGGAGGAAAGGTTTATTTGAGAGCTCACAGTTTCAGAGGTCTTAGTCCGTAGAAGGCCAGCTTCATTCTGTGGGGCTCAAGGTGAGGCTGAACATCATGGCGGGAGAGGGTGGCGGAGGTAAGCAGCTCACATCCCAATAATCAGGCAGCAGAGAGTCCACTCACCAGACACAAATATACATACCCCAAAGCCACGCCCCAATTCCCACCTCCTCCAACCACACCCCACCTGCCTCCAGTTACCACTCAATTAATCCCATCAGGGATTAATTCACTGATTAGGTTAAGGCTCTCATAACCCAATCAATTCTCCTCTGAACCTTCTTACATTGTCTCACACATGAGCTTTTAGGGGACACCTCACATCCAAACCATAACACTAATAGACATGCTTAAAAAGTAAAAAGAAACATGTAAAATTGATTCTAACTTTATTTAACTTGATAGATCCAATACCATTGTCTCAACATGTAACATGCAATCAATATTTTTAAGTTATTGCAACATTTTACATTCTTTTTGTAGTATGACTTTGAAGCCCATCTCTATTCAGACACTTCTATCGCTTGGATCTGGACTGTCCCTCTCATGTGTTAAAGACTAGGTTCCCAGCCTATGGCACTAGGCATCCCAGCTGTGGGATGTGGTGGAACATTTAGAGGGTCGAGTATGGTGACAAAGTTAGGTGATTGGGAGCACGCCCTTGAAAGGGATATTGGGGTACCCCATGTCTCCTGCCTCTCTCTGTGTTTCCCAGTAGCCACAAGGTGAGCAGTTTCCTCTGCCACACACTTTTACCACAGGCCCAAAGTGAGGGAGCCCAGCAACTATGAATTGAAACCTCTGAAACTATGAGCCAAAAGAAACCTTTCTTCCTTTTAAGTTGATTATCTCGGGAACTTTGACCCAGTGACAGAAAGCTGACTAACACACATACTAAATTTCATCATAAATATTTGATCTGTATTTGGATTTCATAAAGTTGACAAGTAAATTTACACGCCCGCAAAGTTTCAAACATGCTTACAAGTTTTCCAGTAACTTTATTCTTAGTTTTTAAATTTAAATTAAGTAAAATTTAAAACTCAGTTTGTTGGTTGTGCTAGACCCAACCCATGTGTGGCTGTAAGCTACAGTATAGGATAATGAAGATTTAGAGGGAAAGATGGACAATAATCAAATTAACTACAACTGCAAAGCTATAACTGTGATAAGTGAAAAGGAATATAGTTGCATGGTGTTATGAGATTGCATAATACCCAATTTTGAGGGAAAGGGAGACTTTCTCAAGGAAATGCTATTTAAGCATTCTGAAGATTAATGCAGGAAGAGAGTGCAACTTGGGAAGAAGGGCTTTCCTGGCAAAAAGCAGCAGCATTTACCAAGGCCCTGAGGCAGAAGGGAACAGGATGAGGTCTGTATTAGTCAGCATCCTGTGGGGAAACAGATGGCCCTTTCAGACTGGGTAAATTTAGGAATGTTTAATACAGAGACTATTGAACAAAATGAGGAAAATAGAACAGAATAAGAAAAGAATACAGAATAGTGCAGTACCCTAGGTTAGCAAGAGCAGGGAGCCATTAGCCACCACCATCAGCCTAGCTTAAAGGGGCAAGAGGGTAGAGCAGTTATTAGAACCCAGAGTCCATATGGGAAGGCAAAAGCTGTGCCCTTCCGGAGGGAGACGCCATCAACCTGCGTTCCATAAGGGTGATAGCAGAGGAAATAACTAGCCCAACTTGACCTTCTTTGCACCCTCCAGTATCGTGTGTCTCCCTTTACCAAGCCCAGCCAGGACCAGAGGTAACAGATCCCTGATGCCACACACACAGATCAGCCTTGAGGTGTCGTCCTCTGGCACGAGATAGTGGAGAGTGTCTGGAAGGACAAAGTGAAGATGTGCCACTCCATAGTCGGTGTAATTTTTCTGTTGCTCCTATAACAAAATACCATCAATGTAGTGGCTTAAAAACAACACAGAATTATGATTTCACAGGTCTGAAGTCCCAAAATTGAGGCGTTGGCAGGGCTGCATTCCTCCCAGAAGCTCAGAAAAGCCTCCATTTTCTTGCCTCTTCCAACTGTTAGAGGCTTCTGCATGCCTTGGCTCACAGCCCCTCCTCACCTCCCTCCAGCCCCTGCCTCCATCATCACGCCTCCATCTCCACCTGTGACCCTCTTGCTTTCCTCTTATGAGGATCCTGGTGACAGCACTGGGCCCAACTGGCTAATCCAGGATATCCCAGATTCCCATCTCGAAATCCCTACCTTGGTCACATCTGCCAAGTGCCTCTCACCACATAAGGCAACACATCCAGAGGTTTTGGTGATTACCATTAGGACATCCGGTGTTGCGGGCATTATTCAGTCACCATGTTGTGCCGGGAGAGTGAACCACGGTGGAATGCAAAGGGTGAGGAGGGAATAAAGAGAGTTATGAGGCCTGGAATAGGAAGGCAGCCTATCAATCAGCAATGTTTGGGATTTTGATTGGGATTTTGTTCTGTATCTTAAAACCAATGAAAAGTCATTGAATTTACATTGTTGAAAAATGCACTCTGACTGCAAAACAGAAACTAGATTGGGAAAAAGGCAATAGCGGTTGAAGGTGACTTGAGAATTTGTACAGCAATTGGATAATTGAAGAAAATGGCTGGCACTAGGAGGTGACGGTAAGAGCGGAGAGAATCCGAAGGATCTGAGAAACACTGAGAAAGTAGTAGGTCAGCTGAGCAATTCGCGGTGAAGGTGACGCACGTGATGCTTAGGTTTCTGACTTCCTGTTCTGGATCGATAGTGATACAATTCCCTGCAATGAAAAAACTATGTACCAAGAACAGGTTTGTTTGGGGGGCAAAGGGATGTGGTTTTGAACATGTAGAGTTTGAAGTGACTTTAAGAGAAACTAGTATAAAAATCAAATGGGCAGGTGGAGAAAGATAGATAAAAAGTACAGGGTTTCCTCTGGTTTTGAGAAACTATCTCAAATTCTTGGTTTTTAAGTAATTATTAAAATTTAGGGGGTGCATAAACTCACGTAGAAGGGAGTACAGTTAGAAAAGTGCCTAGGACCTCACCTTGAGATACTGGATCATTTAATGACCAGAGAAAGGAGATAATGACCAGATAAAGGGGACAAAAATCCAGGACATCACAAAAATCAAGGAAATACAATAAAAGAGGGTGTAGTCAATAAAGTTGATGGTTCCCGAGAGTTGGGTAAGTGGTTGTCTGGAAAGCAAATATCAGTTCACCCTCAATATCAGTCCCTGAGATTCTGGTGAAAACTTACAGCCTTAAGGCCAGGGATGCCTACCCTGCCTCTCTACCCATTTGAAGAAACATGGCCATGGTGATTGGTTTAGGGTGAACATACAACCACTGAAAGCCAGTAAGATGCTCTGGTTGAGACGTCTAGGAAAGATAGTATCATTCTTGCTGTCTTGCAATTTGAACATATACAGGCCCTGGAACCAATACTACCCTCTTGCTACCAAATGAAGCTCAGTACTAAAGGCAACACTTGAAAGGCAGAGAGAAGGATGTGAGAAACCAAGAATTTATGATATCATTTGAGTTCTAACTCTAGCTGCACCTGAAGCATGATCTAGTTCTGTACTTGGAACTTAGAAAAACAGTAAATTCCCTTTTTACATAATCCAAGTTTTTTGTCACTTAAAATGGAAAGAATGCTAAATTCTAGGGAAGGATAAGAGAAATATCTAAAATCTTTAGATGAAAAAAAAATGTTTTGTATGTAGATCAAGTTGATCAAGGCATTGACTGAAATTCTCATCAAAATCATAATAAAGCTATGAAAACATGTAAGACAGTCTTGAGACCAGAAAAACAAAATGGAAGTATGAAAGGACTTTCTATGTTAATGAACCTCCAATGGCTACCAGGACTAAGGCAAGAGAATGAATCCAACAGAGCAACAGAGGAAAATCCACAAACATCTACTGAACCCACCACATACAAGATGGCCTGCTAGGCACATGCAGAGGCTAGAGGCACGGTTCTTGACCTCACAGAGCTTGGAAGTTTGTGGCAAAAGAAAGACACAATCATGAAGAGTCCAACATAGAATAAAGAAATGTGTAATAAGTGCCCCCAAAATATAGTACAAACAATAAGAACTTGGGAATTGGACAATCAAAAAAATCAGTATGGGGTGAAATATCTCTGGGTGGGTATAAATGAAGGGACAGAAAAGAAGTGCCACACTCTGTTGGCATAAAGATCCATGTTAACAACAATTGAAGTGGGGATAGAGGTTTGTAGGTGACTGTTATAGAACAGGCTGGCTGAAGCAATGATTCTCACAGGATTTTAATTGTGAAGAGTAAGGTTTAAAGGGCAGGGATGGAATTGAGTAACAACCTAAAAAATATAAACCTCATCTTGAATCAAATCAAGTATCGAAGACTGTGTTAAGGACTAAGTCAATGGAAAGAGAATAACCCTATTCCTCAGTATCAAGACCTGGACTGGAGGGTGTCGGGGGAAAGGCACACTCATACATTGTTGGTGGGACTGCAAATTGGTGCAGCCACTCTGGAAAGCAGTGTGGAGATTCCTCAGAAATGGATCCACCCCAGGGGCTGGGGAGATAGCTCAGTCTGTAGAGTGGTTGTGTTGCAAGCACAAGTCCCTGGGTTCGATCCCCAGCACCGCAAAAAAAAAAAGAAATGGACCCACCCTTTGATCTAGCTGTCCCACACCTCCATATAGACCCAAATGACTTAAAATTAGCATACTACAGTGATGCAACCACATCATTGTTTATAGCAGCTCAATTCACAATAGCTAGATTGTGGAACCAACCTAGATGCCCTTCAATAGATGAATGGATAAAGAAACTGTGATGTATAAACACAATGGACTATTACTCAGTCATAAAGAAGAATGTAATTATGGCATTTGCAGGTAAATGAAAGGAGTTAGAGAATATCATGCTAACTGAAATAAGCCAATTCCAAAAAACCAAAGGTTGAATGTTTTCGCTGATAAGTGGATGCTGATACTTAACGGGGCAGGGAGCAGGTAAGGGAAGAATGGAGGAACATTGGATTGTATAGAGGAAAATGAGGGGAGGGGAGGGATTGGGGGAAGGAAAGATGGCGGAATGAGACAAACATCATTATTCTATGTACAAGTATGATTACACGAATGGTGTTCAACCAGAGAAATGAAAAGTTGTACTCCATTCCGCTGTCTTGTATGACTAAAGAGAATGAACAATAAAAAGAGCCTGGGCCTGATTTGTGTGTGTGTGGAATAATAAGCTTTTGTTCAAGGATGCCGTGCAGCATGACAGGTGAGAAGTTAGAGAGGCGGGGACTGGCTCATGGGAAACCTAGTCATTGTACTGACAAAGCAAGGTTTGCCTTTCAGACACCGTCCTCTCCTCTCAAGGCTACTCAGAGGATGGATTTAACCAGGGTGAGACTGGAAGGAGGCCAGGTAGAAGGCCACGGCAAAAGCCCAGGCAAGAGCTCATGGTGACAATAAGAATGGGAAGGAGAAAGACTGAAGGTTTATTTGTGATTCAACATTAGGACCTGGAGACTTTTGTGAACTGCCAGGGTAGTAAGAAGGGAGGCGTCTAGAATAAGCCCCAGATTTTCCAACTGGGAGGATGCTGGGAACTGAATTATGTGCCCTATACACACAGTTTTCATATGCTGAAGCCTTCACCTTCAATGTAACTGTCTGTGGAGATGGGGACTCTGGACGTTATTAAGGTTTAGAAGAGATCGTAAGTGCCCCACAGGAAGAAACCCCAGAAGGTTTACCTCGCTTCCCCATTTCCCACCCTGTAAGGACACAGGGAGAAGATGGCCATCTTCAAGCCAAGAAGAGAGTCATCACCAGAGAACAAAACTGGCCAGTGCCTGGGTCCCAGACTCCCCAGCCTCCAAAATTGTAAGAAATAAATTCTTGCACTAGGGTGGAAAAATCAGTGGTAGAGCCCTTGCCTAGCTGAGGCCCTGGTTTTAATGCACAACACTGCAAAAAAATAAATAAATAAAAATCTTATTTAAGCACTTTACAGCATTGACAGCTGGAGCTATTACAGGGAACTGGGTGGAGAATTGTACCATTAACCAGGATACAAGAAGAGGTTCCTTTGGGAAAGATGATGGTTTGGGGATTAAACATTGTATAAACCAGGACTCTGTCTGCAAGAGAGAGAAACCCATATCAAACTATCTTAGGCAACTTCTTAAGTTTCTGGAATGGGAGGGTGGGAAGGTAACCTGAAGACTAAATCTAAGTTGAATGCTTAGATTAGACTAAGCATCTAATGCTCTCTGGCTTGCTCTCTGTCTCCTTCTTTCCTCCTTCATCACTCTGCCTCTCCACCTGGCTTCTGCCTGTGCTCTTCCTTATCACAGCGAAGGCTGGTTCTCTCTATAATTCCACTGAGCTTCTCCGAAGGCAAAGACAGGCTGTGCGTGTTCAACCACTGTACGAATCCACCAGTCCAAACCCAGGTTCCAGTCCTTCACCCTGTCTTCAGCATGGCAGTACATGATCCATTTTGCCTTTTTTCTGAACCTCAATATGTTTCTTCAGCTTTATTAGATGCTAATTATATTTTATTCCATCTCGTGTTCAGTCTCTCAGTAACAACTACCGAGGATTGCTTTCTGCGTAACACAGTACTAAGCCCGATATCTAAGACAGCAGCCACCTCTCCTCAGGGCTCAATCCAAAGTGTGACAGAAACAGCAGTTACTTGACAAATCTAGATGAGACCCCCTCCATCTCAATCCATGAATCCAGGTAGGTCCCCCCAAACCTCTTCCTTCTGATCCTAGGGGGCCCCACACGATTTGCATATGGTCATGGTCATTCTTCTCCCAGCCTGTGGTGACCTCTAACTCTCCATCACTATGTGAGGTTCCCAGTTTCTCTGCTGCTACCACCACACCCCAGCGTCATCAGGTTGATGTGGCCTCAGTCACAGCCAAGGAACATTTCTTTTGTTCCAACTGAACAACTGCAGTTCAGGCACATTCTTTCAAGGTCCTCCAAGTGGCAAAGGACATATATCTTCTAGCAGTTCTAGAATCTAAAGAAAGAGAGCTACCTCTCATGCTACCAGTTTGAAAAATTCCAGGAAAGAGACTGAATAGGAATCAAATGTTGGTCTCTCTCTGTCTCATACACACACACACACACACACACACACACACGCACACACACACACACACACATACACATATACACACTTGTGCTGTGCTCTATTTCTAATTCATAAATACCTCTACCCCTGGCCCCCATTTCTTAGAGCACTCTGAAGATTTGGTTCTTGACTTCATTTGCTTGGCTCAGGAACAAATCTACTGAAACTAACTAAACACTATAACACTGTTGAAATGTCAAGGAGCTGGGCCAAGAGATCTCCTAGAAACCTCCACCCTTACCTGCCCTGAGCATCCTGTCCCCACCAAGGTCTTGCACAGAGCTCCTGTGCATCCTTTCCCCAGGCCTGTCCTTCACTTGTGGGTGCTACTCTAAGAGGCTCCTGGCTTCCTTCCATGCTGCTCGGGAGTCTGGGGCCTGGAATGAGGGTAAAGGAAGTGTGGCCCCTCAAAGGAGTCCACAGCAGACAAACAATGTAGGCCCATGACCCAGAGGATCCCTCTACATAGATATGATTTGTGGATAACCATTTGGAATTCAGAGCCATTTTCCTAAAAAAAGAAACTACGTAGGAAGGGTTGGGAAGGTGCCCAGGAGAGCTCGCAGGGGTCCAGATGACCCGCAAACCTCATCTGGAGTTCTAAACGAGCCATAGAACCTACCTAACAGTATACTTCCGTTTCTATGGGGCACTGAGTTCTGAGTTCCAGTCATGAACATACCTCTGCCACCACCACCAGTAGGAACAGCGCGACGTTCACCTTGTGCAGCCTGCCACTCCAAGGGTAGGGAAACGCCTAGGGGAACCAGAGAGCTCTGTGTTTTAAGAAGGAATTGGGAGGCAAGGAGGATGTGGCTCTGGGAGGTGAAGAGGGGAGTTCAGGGGGACCAGGGGTGGAAGAGCCTGGCTGCCTCTGGATTTTGGCTTCTACAGAGACAGGCTGAACTCTACCCAGAAGCCAGACCCTGGTGTCCCCAATGGAACTGGAACCTTTAACAGAAAAGTGGTGGGGATTTTAGAAAACCTGTCAAACCTGCGTGGTTTTCCGTCTAAGGTCAAATAAGGAGTTAATGAAAAAAAAAAAAATCTTTCAAAAACTAAAGTTAGATCAGTATTGTGATTAGTACTACTTACTCTTAATGTTAATGAGGTCAAATCCAATCGATACACTTATCATGAACTTCTGAAACATGCAGCTCACAGAAATATTTAGTGTTTGTCAGTCCCAATAGATATTGCCCTTTTGTAGACTTGAGAGAACCCTTGACCTTCGTCTGTGTCTAATTTCTCTTTCTTATTTGCACTTTAATTACTATTTGGTTTGTGTGGAGTCAGGGTAGATTTACTTAAAATTTTTAAAAAATTAAGTGTGCAGAAGAGCATGAGCCTCTGTTTTATTACCTTGGATCTGTTCAGAAAGATATAGAAAACAAAGTTTTCCTAGATGGTAAAGTAAAAGGAGGTGTGAAAAAATTGTCTATATGTTTAATAACCCTTGTCTTGGAGACTCAAAAGTAATTAATATAAATGACAATAGTAATATGAAAGTGTTTCTTTTCATTGCAAGTATGAATGAATTTAAGCCAGGGTTGTTTTCGTTTATCAAAGTCTACTCTTACTTTATTTAAGAATATTCTATTTATGAATATCAAATTATTTTCACATAACCACAAAAACTGAGGTAAAAAAAGAGAAAAGATGATTTAGAAAAGGTACTAGATTCAGCAAAGGAACTGATGAGTTAATTTAAGTTCCAGAATTCTTGTAACTTTGTTAATACATTATCAGATTAAATAAAACCATGAGGATTATTTAGATGTAATCAACTCAGTGGTATTTTCAAGACTCTCAGGTGCTATGTGTAGTGTGTCACAATGAAATCCTTCCAAAATGCATGGCTTGGTCCCAACACTTACAGAGTTTATAATTATCTACATATATGAAAAAATAGAAAACTCTGTTCAACATGCAACCAACTACCAAATCAACGCCTATTGCCCTCAAATGAGAGAAGGGAAGGACCCAAAGTGAACTTCAAGAAATGGTTATGATCTACAGAAGTTGAAAGGTCCTTTGGGGTACTGGATATTAACAAGAACCCAAGTTGAGTTACCCTTGGCCTTTATAGGAGACTCTAAAGAAAGTGGCCTGACTCCAGTTGGGAGTTGTTTTGGAACGACTGGGGAGACATGAACAGAGGGAAGAGCAACTTTGGAAAAGACGGACTTGTCGGTGTGTGGAGCTGGAAAGCAGGAAAATACCTCCATTATGAGGTCACTGCAGTCTTCTAAGGGGGAGGTGACAAGAGTTAGCACTAGTGCCAGGAGTCATGAAAATAAAGAGAAAGACAAAAATCATTTCAACAGAAATACCAATGTAATGGTAACGTGCAGCTTACGCAGTAGGAGACAACTCCTTCCCTTTTAAAAATTGTTATCTTCCCTTTTAAAATTTTGACTTGGCGGGCGGGTTTTTTTGTTTGGTTTTTGTTTGGTTTTTTGCTGGAGTCATTTCCTCTACATCTTTCATTTATATGACTTGATTTTTGTTGGGCCTTTTTTTTTGTCTTGTCATTTAATTTTAATTTGTATTTTATTTTTTAATATAAAAATATGTACAGGGCTGGGGATATAGCTCAGTTGGTAGAGTGCTTGCTTACCTTGCTTGAACAAGGTTGTCGGTTCAATCCCCAGCACAACACACACACACACACAAAATATATATATACACACGCGCACGCACACACATATATACATGTATAAAAATATCCACATTTAGTTTAGAAATTTTGAAAAGATATAAAGCAGGCACTAAAAGCGCCTGTACTCTCACCACTCAGAGATGATTTGGATAATGTGTCTTTCCCACCCTGATGGATGCATTTAGGAGTGCCATGATATTACTATGGGCTCGGTGCAGTACGAAGACAGAGCAGCTTGAGTTCTGTCCTACCCGCCTCTGCCTCCAAGCTCTCCATTCTCTGTCCTCAGCCACAATTCACATACACCCCATTGCTTTCTTATCATTTGGGGGTATTGGAACTGTTTCCTGTGCAAGCATTTAAAAAGCCCAGTTCCATCTCAGTCAAGTAAAGACTCTGCCTTCCCTGAGCCCAATTCCTCTAGCTCAGGAATTGCCATCTCTAGCAATGGTCTGATCATTCTCCCCATCCCACCTCTCTCACCCCATGGAGAATCCACACACCTGTACCCGAGGGTGGAAGAGAGGCATGTTCCCACTGCTGCCCTCTCTCTCTCTCTTTGCCCTGCCAGTGTGGACTGCACCAGCTGACTTCCCATCTTTGCATCCCAGAGCCTTCAGGCTCCAGGGTCTATGCCAAAAAGCATTCTCTGCCTCCATGAATTCCTTTCAAATTATTCTTTCTGAGTGATCATCTCTAGACAGTTGCTGTGCTCATGGTGATCACTAGGCTTTTTTTCTTCTTTTTAATCTTAGTAAATATTGTGGAACTGTGTCTAATCTCATTGTTGAGGATGAGGATACTTATTATCAATTATTCATAGCTTTGGACTGGTCAAAATTTCAAGACAATATAAAAAGTCTCATTTCATATTCTAATACATACAAACATGCATAGTTTTACATGTAATAATGATTGAGATCTTAGCCCATAATTTTGCATCATACTTATTTTCCATTAGTATTATATACTGAGCATTTCCCATGTGAAGGAAATATATTCTAAAAACATGAGCTTTAGGACTGGGAAGATAGCTCAGTCGGTAGAGTGCTTGCCTTGCAAGCACAAGGCCCTGGGTTGGATCCCCACCACCGCAAAAAAAAAAAAAAAAAGAGTTTTTATTGACTCACAATTTTCCATCATAGAACTGCCCGTTGTTCTTATCTCTTCAACCATCGCCCAATTACTCATTTGTAATTTGGCTAATATAAATATCACTGCAATAAACATCATTGTCTATGAATCTTAGTGCATGAATACAATAGAAATATTGTGTATGTGCACACAGATTTCTGTATAAGGATGTTCAATTATATCCTTAGGATAAATCCTAGAAATAAAATGTTTCAATCAAAGGTTGTGGACATTTTAAAGACTTTTTAGGGGGGAGTGGTAATGGGGAATGAATCCAGGAGTGCTCTACCACCAAGCTTCATCCCCATTCCTTTTTATTTTTTATTTTGAGAGAGAGTCACTAGGTTGCTGGGAATGACCTTGAAGGCTCTTTATACATATAGCAGAGAAAACTCTTAATAAAAGTGAAATAACCCTTACACATACATTGTACCCAGACATTATTCCCCTACTCTTCACCATTGCCATTTGATGAGTGAAATATCGTATTTTGCTGTTTCGGTTTTTATTTGTTATTGAGGCAGACTCTTTGCTTATACCCTGTTTTTCTTTTTCCGCATATGATCTGTTCATGGCATCTGGTAGCGTTTCTCTTAGGATGTTAATATTTTCTTCCTGATATATGAACTTTCTTCATGCAGTAAGGATAGTTACCCTTTTGGACATATTATATATGTTACAAATGTTTCCCAAGTGGTTCGGCTTGGTTTTGTTGATCTATTTTGGCTTGAGAATCTTCTTTGTGTAGTCTAATCTACTGGTGTTTCCATTACACACTCAGCGTTAAGTGGAAAGGGATTTATTTATTGGAAGGACAGTGGCTAGCTCACAAACTTTCAAGTAGACATCTGGCAGAAATCAGGGCAACTCTATGAGGCCTTAGGAAATAAAACTAATCTCGACACTACCGATCCTCCAAGTCTTCCTGCTTCTCCTCTAATCCCTGTGGTCTCTCTTTGGCTTCGGATACACCCACCAGAGGCCTTAGCCTGATTTATAACATTCTAACTCCTGTATCCAGAAAGGCCAAGAGAATTTATCTTTAGGTAGAAAAATTCAGAAGAAAGGCTGTGACTGGCCCAGCCTCATCGTACACATCCCTCCAGAAAATAAAGTACTCTGACTGGCCAGATAAAGGGCATGTCCCCAAAGCAAGAAGAGAATGGCTAACCCAAGGGAAAGGGCTGTGCAGGGCATGGGGCAGACCAAGCAAGCAAAACAGAAACACAAGCATTCATTACAGGGTTTTCCTTAGCATACTCATCTACAAATTGGACACTTCTTTCTTTATCTTGAAACTAACATATTTTTCTTTTGGATTTCAATTTCTACACGTAGCTCTCTCTTCTCCAGACCCCTTCATTCTTTCCATCTGGTATTCACTTCCTCCTCCCCGCTGGCTTGGCTCCAGTACGGCTAAGCTCAGGCCCCCGTGTCCTGGTGTCTAGTACCCTCACTCCAATACACACCTGCCCCTTTCTCCGGTTCATTCTACAACCATGGCAAAAGTAAAATTCCCCGAGTCCCACATCCAACCCTTTACTGACTTCGCTTCCCTTTGCATAAGCCCTCAGGGTTGCCTCCCTGCCCCACCCACCACCGCAGAGAAGAAATGACCGCTAATGTGATGAGGGCTCTTTTGGCTGGGTCACAATGAACTGTCACTCCATGTAGCCCCACAACACTGCTGGGCAGATGTGATCTCCACTGTTTGGAAGGGAAACAGGTCCAAAGAGGTTAAAGCACCAAGTGACATATTGTTCATACATGGTGGAACAGGGTTTCATACGGGGTCGAGCTGGCTCTTGTCTCTAGCATGCCTGAACCCTCACACGAGAAACCAACCACAGCCAGGCCTTTCAAACTTCCAGGCTTTGCCCCCTCCACTGCCATCTCTCAATTCCTCACTTTAATCAAACTTGTCTACTCACCTCCCACTCCTGCCAATCCCAAGTCTGTGAGCACCTCTTTTGCTTTTGAATCTCTATTTGTGTTTCTTACCCAGAAATTACCCTCTCCCTCCTTTCACATACAGAGGTCCCCCTTGTCCTGCTGGTTCATGTTCCACAGTGTCAGTTACCCACAGTATGAACATATTAAATGGAAGATCACAGAAATAAAAGTTTGTGACTTTAAATTATAAGTCATTCTGAGTAGTTTCATAAGATCTTCCCACCACCCTGCTCCATCCTGCCTGGGGCATGAATCTTCCTTTGTCCAGTGTTTCCACACTGAATATACTATCCACCTGTTAGTCACTTGGTAGCCAGCCAGGTAAAGCGATCAACTCTCCTGGCATCACAATGCCTGTGTTCCAGTGACCCTTATTTTTCTTAATAACACCAGCAAAGTGCAAGATATGATGTCAGTTATATTACAATTTATTTTTATAATTGTCCTAATTTAATGTTAGTTATTGTTAATCATTTATGGTGCCTAACTTATAAATTAAACTTTGTCATGTATGATGTGTATGTATAGGAAAAACAATCTAACTAAGGTTTGGTACTACCCCTAGCTTCAGGCATCCACTGGAGGTCTTGGAATATATTACCCATAGAAAATGTGTATTTAGAATTCATCTCCCTCACATCTTAGCTTAATTTTATTTCTATGAAGTTTTTCCTGATTAGTTCACAAAAATACCTGGAATATGTCTCTCTGATTCCATTTAATTATTAGATAGTTTTCTATGCCCTTATATATATTTTTTAAATATTTTTAGTTGTAGGTGGACATAATATTTTTATTTACTTATTTATTTTTATGTAGTGCTGAGGATCAATCCCAGTGCCTCACACACACAGGTTAAGCACTCTACCACTGAGCCACAATCCCAGCCCTACCCTTGTATGTTTTAACTTTTTACATTCTTCTAACTAGATTCTGAATCGCTTCAGGTCTAGCCCATGATTTATATTTTTTCCATCCTCCCACATGCTAGTTCAAAGCCTTATAAGAAGTTCATAAATACCTGTTGATCCATGTCCTTTTTCTCTAAGGTTCTCTAAGGTGCATAATAATTCTTAAAGAGTTTTTTTTCCTCTGTTTGGCAAAATATTGATTTGATCTTAAAACTTTCAAATCTTTGGACTTTTCTGTTAGGATTAGTGATTTTCAGAAGTGAGCATTATAACAATTATACAATTCTGAGGACATAGATATATTGGAAATTTTTCACTAGCATTTTGTAGTTTACCTTGCAACATATGCTAATAAGCATGCAGAGGAAATTTACTACTAAATTTCACTATCAAGAAGTTTTATTGATACAACTTAAAAATAGTTCATGGTACCTAAAGATACAGGAAATCAGTTTTAGAGGACATTAAACTTTTTATCCATTGATCTTTACTTTCTAGATTTTATAATATTATTCTATATAATAAATAGCAGTTACTGGAAAACAAAGTGATCTGGAAGAATGTGGAGAAATTGTCTAAAGACCAGTTTACATGGGGGTTGGAGCATCTGTTTCAACTGATATTGCTTGAAAATTGCATGAAACTTTGGGGATGACGAATGTTTACAATTTGCATCCACATTGTTACTAACACAATAGCCTGTTAAGTCCCTTGCCAGGAATGCGAGCAGACTGCAGGCCATTCGCGTTATTTATCAAGGGGGGAAAAGCATCATTCACAAATTTTAATTGCTCCTCTGGCACCCACAGCCCGAAAATGAAACATAAAAATGTGGCCTTGGGGAAGTTTTGTTGTGCAATGACTTTAGTGCAAACCTGACCGGAGGGAACGATGCCTCTGTCACAATAACCCAAGGACCTGAATAAAATAAGTTAATAGTTTCAACCCAGGCCCTAGTGGACAGTTAGCATATTTTAAAACTCATTTTATCTACTGTAAACTCAACAACTCCTACACATGACCCAAAACAAATAAGCCAGAGACTCGACTGATGTGGAACTGTATTTTATACTCCTCCTTCAAAGGAGTTTTTCCAGGTCAAGGTTCAAGTATTTTTCTAAGCACTGAAAGAAATGCTTTCAAGTTTTCCATATGGAGAGAAATCAACCCTCTAGCATTGTAAAGTCAGCATCAAATTTGCTGGGGAGTGTGGCTCAGTGGTAGAGTGTGCCTAGCATGCCTGAGGCCACCAATCACCCTGAAACCTTTGAAACCTTTAAAATCTGAGAAATATTTATCCCAGCTTGCTCTGCCTGCAGTCCTCCCATTGATGGCAACCTTGCCCTTTGAGTCAACAACCTTGGATGGCACTGTCTTCAAAAAAAAAAAATGTGTCCCAAAGCTCATTACTTCTTGTCACTCTGTTCTATTCCTGCCTCCTGCCGTCAGTTCTCAACACCTATGTAACATCACTTTGCTCAAAACTCGCAATGGCTTCTCATTTCACTTAGTAAAAAGATCTTTAAATGACCTAGGAAGCTCTGCATGATCTGCTCACTGCCCTTCCTGGAATGCTCTTCCCCCAAGCATCTGCTTGCCTAGTTCCTTAACCTCCAAGTCTTTGTTCAGACATCACCACCTCATCAGGCTCCCTGCCCAAGTTTAAAACTGCAGCCTGCCGGGGTACTCCTTACCCTGTTGCACGCTTTGATTTCTGGCTGGCTTGTTGGTTTCTTATTACCTTCTAGAGTACTGCATAATGTACTTATTATATTTGTTGTTTAATTTTTTGCATCCTCCCCACAGAACATGTAAATTCCAAAAAAGAAGGGATTTTATTTTAAGTTCACCAATAGAGTTCAGATTGATAGAACAGCGCCTAGGACTTAGTATAGGCTAAATAATTATCTATTGGATAATAAAATGAATCCATATTTTATTTGTGAAGAAAATGAGGCACAGACAGGATAAATGATTTGTCAAACGATAAGTAGCAAACTCCCATTTGGTTCCCCAGGGTCTCAGGAAAACAGATTCTGTGGGTTAGGTTCTTATGAGAATATAGTATTTTTATTAGTGTTAGAACACCATGGCAGAAATGCCAACTTGAACTAATGAACCTCAAAAGTTAAGAAAACCAGCATTTCATGGTGATTCAATGTTAAAGGCAGGTATATAATTAGAAGCAGAGTAGGATACAGGAGAAGGAAGAATTCCAAGTCAGTTGATATCATCAAAAATTAGGGCAGAAATTGAAGTAAGAGGAATGTAATTGTATGTGGATCAATCCTCTCTTTTATGTAGTAATTTAATACTTGTTCAACATAAGTTTAAAATGTGTTAAAATCACATTTAAAATATGTTTATGTAATATATTTTCAGATTTCCTTTTTAACCATATAAAGACATTTTCCTTAGTCCATCAATGACTTCATTTCATGAGTCCAGATTAACTTTAATATTTTTCTCTTTCCCAATTTCAAACTGCACTTCATTTTCTTCTTCAGTTTTTCTAGTTTTACTATTTTTGTTAATTTTTGCTGTTTCATGTATTTTATATAGAATATGCCATAGCTTATCTCTTTTTCAAAAGGTTGAAATCTTTACATAACTCAATTTTTTCTAATTATTCTAACTCTTTGATGATTCTTAAATTGCTTTTCATGGCAGTATTTTTTTTGTAGTAACTCACCCTTCAGATTGAGTCTCTCAGATAGAATCACTTCAAATTTGGGGGCCATTTGTGCTAATTTTTCTCCTTTTATTTGAAAACCTGAACTTTAAAATTGAGACTGCCTTCCCCTTCAGAGTCTCAGGTAACTTTCTATTTATATAGATAAATCCATCTAAAATAATATTACTTCTTTTCAATCTATATGTCTTTTATTTCTTTTTCTTGCCTTATTTTTATGGTTAAAACTTCCAGTACTGTGTCAAATAAACATGGTAAGGGAGTAAACATCTTTGCCTTGTTCCTGATCTTAGGGGGAAACACTGAATCTTTTACCATTAATTATGTGAGCTGTAGTAGAGTTTGGAGTTTTTGTTTTTGATGACAAAAATGCTATTTTTCTTGATAGATGTTCTTTACTATGTTGAGGAAGTTCCCCCCTATTCCTCGTTTTCTGAAAGTTTTTATTATGGATGAATTTTCTGATATGGTTTTTCTACATCAGATAATATTATATGACTTTCTCTCTAGATTGTTGTGGCAGGTTATATTAATTTTTTAGCTATAATTCACATACAATATAATTCACACATTTGAAGTGTATAATTCTGTGGTTTTCTAGTGTATTCACAAGGTTTTGAATCATCACTACCAATTCTAGGACATATTTTTCTCTCCATAAAGAAACTTTATACCTAATAAAAGTAGCTCCCTTTCTTTTTTTCTTTCCAGTTCTTGGCATCTTCTAATTTACCATCTTATTTCACACATTTGCCTATTCTGGATATTTCACATAAGTAGAATCACAATATGTGGGCTTTTGTGAATGATTTCTTTCACAGAGTAAAATATTTTCAAGGTTTATCTGTGTTGGAATAGGTATATCAGTATTTCATTCTTTTTTGTGGCTAAATAATATCCCATTGAATGGCTATACCTCATTTGCTTATCCACTAATCAGCTTATAGATATTTGAGTTGGTTTCACTTTTTGACTATTATAAATAATACTGTGGTGAACATTCCTGTACAAATTTTTATGTGAACACAAGTTTTTGATTGGTTTAATTTTAAATATTGAACCAGTCTTAATATCTAAAATGAATCCCTCTTGTTAGTCGTATATGACATCTTCCACACATTGTTGGATTTGATTTGATAATACTTAGTTGAGGTTTTTGTGTCCGTATTCATGGGAGACTTTGAGCTGTAGTTATACTTTGTTATTGTTTTTACCTGGTTTAGTATCTGTACCAACCTCATAAAATAAAACGTGTTCTCTCTTCTTTTTTTCTGAAATTATATAAAATTGGTTTTAATTTCTCTTTAACTCTTTTGTAGAATCTCCAATGAAACCTGGGGATTTTCATTTATAAGTTTAATTTTCTTATTATTAGGGGACTATTCAGATTTTCTCTTTCATCTTGGTTGAATTTTGGCAGTTCATGGTTTTCAAAGAATTAGTCCATTTCTTTTAAGTGGTTGGATTTATAATCTTAAAGTTGTGTATGATATTCTTCTTTTATCCTTCCAGTGACTGCAGGATCTATAGTGATATTCCTATTTCATTGCTGGTATTGGCAATTTGTGTCTTCTCATCTTTGTCAGTTTTATTAAAATTTTGTCAATTTATTGATTTATTTCTAAGAATCAGTTTCTTGTATTGATTTTTCTCTGCTGTTTTCTTGTTTTCAATTTCATTTATTTCTTCTTTCAGTTCCTTCTGTCTGCTTGTATTGGGTTTACTTTGTTCTTCATTTTCTCATTTTTTGAGGTAAGAATTTAGGTTATTGATTTGAGACTTTTTTCTGTCTAATATAAGCTTTTTAGTGCTCCAAATTTCTCTCTAAGCTCTGCTTTAGCTATGTCCCACAAATTTTGATGTATTTTTATTTTTATTTTAATCAATGTATTTTTGTTTTCCTTGAGACATTCATTGACCCATGAATTACTTATAAGCATGTTGTATAGTTTCCATGTATTAAAGATTTTCTTGTTCTCTTTCCATTATTGATTTCTGGTTTTATTTTGTTATAGTCAGAGTGCAAACTCTATAGAATTTCAATTTTTCTATATTTGTTGAGGCTTGTTCCCAGCCCAAGATAAGAGCTATATATAAGAATATTGCATAGGCACCAGAAAAGTAGGTATATTCTGCTGTTATTGGGTGGAGCAGTCTGTAAACATCAATTAGATCTTTTTGGCTGATGGTATTATTTGGTTCTATTTTTTGGCTGGTTCTCTGATAACAGTTCTACTTACTGAGAGGTAGATGTTGAAATCCTCAACAATTGTGGATTTGTCTGTTTCTTCTTTTCAGATTTATTTTCACATTTTAGTGGGGGTTTTTATTCCCCCATGTATTTTTGAAGCCCCGTTGTTTGGTACATGCATATTTGGGATTACAGTGTTATATCAATTTATTGATCCTCATCTAAATAGTATCTTTGTAGTTCTGTCCCATGTCAGATTACCCCAGCAATTTGTGATCAGAGCATATAAGTAATCTAAACTAAATATTATAAGTGAGAGTTTGGAATTTTTTTTAGTGGACTTTATTTTTTAAAGCATTTTAAGGTTTCCAGAAAATTTGAGCAGAAAGTACAGAGAGTGCCCATACATGCTTTCTCCCTACGTATACACAACCCACCACTATCAATATCCCACACCACAGCAGTACACTCATTGTAATCCACAAACCTGCACTGACACATCATTATCTTCCAAAGTATGGTTTATATTAGGATTTGCTGTTGGTGTTATAAATTTTACAGGTTTTGACAAATGTATAATGACATGTAGCCACCTTTGTAGTATCACAGAGTGGTTTCACTGCTATAAAAACCCTTTATGCTTAACCTATTCATCTCTCCCTTTTCTTAACCTCTGGAAATTACAAGTATTTTTATCATCTCTTACAACGGGAGGAGGAGTAAACTGGTGTCTTTTATTAGTTAAGACAGGCTTACTGCTGTAGCATATGTATGCAAAAATATATACTATTACAAACTCAACAATATTTTTCACTTACATTTCCAATGGGAGGGCACTTCTACGCCATGTGGTGATTTAAGCTCCTTTCATCTGTGACTCTGTCATCTTAAATGTGGCTTCCAAGGTTATCATATCCATTTACATCCACAGATGGGGAAGGAACACGGGGAATAACATGAGGGCTTTTGAGGGACAGGACTGGAAGCAATGTACACTGGACTCAGTCTTCTGGATATACCCACCTATTACCGAGTCCAGGAAATGTAGTCTAACTGCATGTTTAGGAAAGAGAGAGAACAGGTTCAGTGACAATCTAGCCAGTTGGATCCATGGAGAGAGTTTAGGGGGTTATCTAAATATCCAGAAGATATATACAAAATGTTGCCTTCATATGCATTTTCCTGGAGAATGATAGAGAAAAACAACCCCTGATGTTATTAACTGGCCCCTGATTCTATTAACTAGGATTGAAAGTTGAGAGAAGAAGTCAAATTTAAGCTGAAGCTTAAAAAGGTATAGAGATGGGAAGGGTAGGATAAAAGGTAAGGGAAATCTGAGAAGAAACACACAAGCAAAGGCACAAAGATGGAGATTACAATGTGTATTTGAAAAATGGCCAAAAGTTCACAGTAGATGAAATACTGAGGTTAGTGGGAGGAATATCCATTTAAGTCGGCGAACACATACTAGCCCCTCCTGTTTGCCAGGTGTCATGGTAGCCACAGCTTTAGAGGGATGAAAATAGAGGAAGAGGGACAAGTAAACCACACAGGTAATGAATGCCACTGGGATGCACAGGAGGTTATGAGGGCCTCCTCTGGGACAGTTGCCTTACCTAGAAGGTTAAGGAAGACATCCTGGGAAAAGTGACATTTACTGAGCCCAGGATAATCAGAATTTAGACAAGCTAAGCATGAAGAGAGGCGAGCCATGCTGTAGGCCTGGAGGCAGAACGAGTGTATAACACATAATGGATATCTGCTAGGGTGTTCTATGGCGGGTTCAAGGATGCAGGAAGAAGAATGGCCTGAAATGAAGCTAAAGACATAGACAGGGCCCAGAGGCAAAAGACCTTCTAAGTTTGTTAGGAAGTTTGTACACTATCCAAAGGAAAACAAAAAGGATTTTAATCACAGAAGTAGAAGGAATAAACCTGAATTAAAATCATTCCAGCTGCAGCATAGAAAATTAATTACAGAGGAGCAAAAATGGACATAATAATACAGTGTGGGGGACTATTATAATAGCTCATTATCTAAATGTCTATAGCCTAGAGTGAGTAGTAATGTTCTTTTTTTTTTTTTTTTTTTTTTTTTTTGGTTATAGATGGACACAATACCTTTATTTTATTTATTTATATGTGGTGCTGAGACGCAAATCCAGTGCCTCACACTTGCTAGACAAGCACTCTACCACTGAGCTACAACCTCAGCCTAATAATAATGCTTTTGAAATACTTTTACTCTCAGCCCTTCTGATACCAAGAATTTGAGGGTTTGCCCCCACACCAAATAATTCTCCAACTTTCCAGACTAGGTGTCTCATAATTCAGTTCTAACACTAACTACCTAAGGTGGCAGAAGCCCCACAGGTCAAGGGCTGAGTCCCACGACTGCCCCTACTTCAGATGCCAACTGCAAGTTTGGGGTGCTCAGGGTACCTACCTTTCTGATCAACTTGAGAATTAAGTTAGAGGCTCCTAGTACCCCCTCCTCAGGAGTGAAACTTTGTTAGAACAGCTCACAGAACCTAAAAAAGACGTTTCTTTTATATACGGCCAGGTGAAGAGGTAACTCAGGGCAGGCCTGGAAAGGTCTCGTACAGACAAGTTTCTGTACTTGTGGGTTTGGGGTACGCTT
Source organism: Sciurus vulgaris (assembly GCF_902686455.1). NCBI lineage: Eukaryota > Metazoa > Chordata > Mammalia > Rodentia > Sciuridae > Sciurus > Sciurus vulgaris. The sequence goes on along the minus strand of NC_136474.1, from coordinate 75,288,064 downwards.
CCCTCCCAGTACATGCACACATTCACCAAAGTAGCGGCTCTCTGAACTCTACATTCAAGGTTTTGGCTTTTTGTTGTTTGTTTTTGTGGTGCCAGGGATCAAACTCAGGGCCTTGCCCATAATAAGCAAGTGTTCTCCCTCTGAGCTATGCCCCCAGTTCATTTACGGGTTTTTAGGGAGGTTTCATCACATAGGTATGATCAATTATCAACTCAATCTCCAGTCCTACTCTTTTCCTCAGAGGTTGGAGGATGGGCCTGAAAGTTAAGGTTTGGCCTTTCGGATGACCAGGCTCCATCCCAAAGCAACTAGGGAGGGGAGTGGAGGTCTGCCTAAAATAACCACATAAGAACAAAAGATGCGCTATAAAATCCCAAGCTATGTGTCAGAAACTGGGAGGAAAAACCAAATATTAAAATGAAAAAAGTTCGTAAAGCCCCTATCACCCCAGAAATTATAGGCATTTTTAGGAACTCTGTGCCAGGAATCAGGAGGAAAAAATCAAGTATAAATTCCTTGTTAAACATCACAGTTGTTAAGATGAAGAAAGATAGGTGGATTTGAGAATTAGGAGGTATGACTAATGGGATCTATTATTTCCCTGGCTATGGGGATTAAAAGAGAAGTCAAGAATGTCAACCAAGTTTTTGGTCAAAAGAACTGATAGTGGTATTATCTAGTACTAAGCTAAAAAACAAATTTTAACTTAGATTTCAGCTTGGGATTTGGGCTTAAACTGAGGTTGAATTTGAATTGCCAAGTGGAGATATCCACAAAATCCATATCCTATTCATATCCAATCAATCATAGTGAGATTTATGGATCTGGAGTTCGGTGGGAGATGATGAATAGGCAACAAAGACCTGAGAACTATCAATAAGACAACAGTCACCTTGGAGAAAAGCATAGGAATTTTTAGGTGGAGAGTGTGGAATAAGTAGAAAGGAGGCCGGAGATAGATCTTCAATGAATACCAAATAATAAGTGATAAGAACGCAGTCTGCAAAGTAAACCGAAGCAAACTAGAAGTAGGAAGAAAAGCAGAAGAACACAATCTCAAGGAAGGCAAGGGAGAGTGGTTTCAGGAGCAGTCAATAATATCAAGTCCTGCATGGAAAGATCAAGCTGAATTTAGCGATCAGGTGAGGATAATTTCAGTGAAGCATCAAAAGCCCTGGTTGGATTGCAGGGTGAGGTAAACAAACAGAAATGGAGTACAGACCACTGATTGGATGTTGATTTGGCGTAGAAAAGACAGGATGGTCACAAGAAGGAGATGTGGTATCAAGGAAGAGTTTCTGTTAATAGAGGAAAAAGCAGATGAGCATGTTTGTGAAACAATTTTGAGCACCCACCAGAGTATTGGAAGGCCTAGATTTCCAGGTAGGGAACTATATTCCTAGCTAATGCGGAGTCTTTTCAAGTGAGAGAATGGCAAGATTATGGTCCTGCTGTAAGAAGGCTGATCTTAGAGTTTGGTACTGCTGATCCCAGGATACACCCTACCCTCAAGAAACTCATTCTGCCTTAAAATGAAGCTTGTGTTTAGTTTGGGCTTCCAGGTGAAGGTCTTAGCAGAGCTTTCCTCCATGAATTTGTGCCAGTCTTTATATAGCCTTACTTCAAAACTGTGGTCTAATTATGGGTTTTCCTATGAGCTTAACACCTTGTTAAGCTCTATTTAGTTTGCAATTGTTCCGACCTTAATATTACATTTGGATGGATTGGAAGAGCTAATTCAGCAATAGACCTTATACCTGATAAAAGGTAGTCAATTCTGTAGTTTCCAAGATCCTTAAAATGACTTTTCTGCCCCACTGTATCAAACTGCTTCATAAACAGCAGCAGCATAGGAATAAAACAGAAATCTTCTTCAGGTGCCAAATTAACGTATTGTATAACTGGGGAAAGGTAGAAGGGATTGGGTTAATAGATTTAAATGAAAAAAACCCAGTCATATATTTATAGCAAAAGCAAATCTCAAATTTGCTTCATAGGCAAGATTTAATACAAGATAATAAATTCAGAACCAAATGGGAAAGTTGGTGAGTTTCAATATCTCCTGCCTTGTTCATAAATCACAATATTGATCACATATAAATTAATGCATGGATGTATATATTTATGTACAAGAATAAATGAAGCCTCATTTATTATGTGAAAATGAAGTAGAAAGCAATTTTTATATTATGAACATCTAAATTAAACCATTTAGCATTTTTCTTTAAAAAAAAATTAGCTAAATGATTCTTTGTGTATCTTATCTACCTGAATTGTTTTGTTTTGTTTTTTCCTGTGCCAGGGATGGAACCTGGGCTTCATGCATGCTCAGCAAACACACTACCACTAAGCCACACCCCCAGTCCAACATGAGTCTATTTTTCAAATCATCTCTCAGTGTGGATTATCACTCCTGCTATAGCTTTTGCTTTGGGTCCTTGGGAAGAGAATTTAAGACTGAGATGAGCATTAAATGATAACTCATGAACAGAGGGACAGCCAAGAGTTTCAATTTTAATTCTATTACATATTTCCTTTCAATGACAAATATCCTGTAAGTGCCACTGCATGTTTTATTTGGCTATCTCCCTTGACTGGATTTCTTTATTTGGAAGTTTTACTCTTCAGATAATGGCTATATGGTTATCATTTAAAGTGAATTGTCAGGTAGTAAGCTTTTTTTAAAATAACTATTCTACTAGTAAATGTCTAGTTATACAAGTTATTCACTGGTGCATTTTAAAAGATTCACTACCTTTATGTTAAGACAACATGAAATATTTATTTCAGATGATCTCAAAAAGGGTGTACATGTAGTAAGTCAGTCAAGATTATACCTAACTGGAAAGGTACAGACAGAGATTCTGTTTCAGTAGACTTAATAGCAAGGTTTCTTTTGTAAACCCCAAACTCAAACCCTGACTGAGCTTAAGAATAACCTGCATGGCTTTTGAAAAACATGTGTAGGCCTCCATCCAAGAGTGTACCTCTCCCTGGTTGCATTTATCTACTTTTAAAAATACTTCTTGTTTTGATTTATAGCCAGGGTTGAGAATCTCTGTTCAAGAGCACACTGCTAGAAATGAGTTTTTAGGGAAGCAACATACATGGTTATGAGAGTTTGAGAAACTCTGGAGTAACAGAAAAGGTTTAATGTTAGCTAAAATTTGCCAGGCCTTTGATTGTAGGGGTGCAGTAGGTTGAAGGAGGGTTGTGCAAATGGCCCTGTGGGCACAAAATAGGGAAATGGAAACTATAATACAGCCTTCTCTGTACCACTGCCTTTGTAACATCCAAGACAACTTAGAAAAATAGGTGCTAAACTTGCCTCATAAGAAACAAGTTTGAGGCAGCAAGATACAGCGAATAAATCCAATATAAAGGGCTGGGGGATATAGTTCTGTTGGTAGAATGCGTGCCTCACATGCATGAGGCCCTGGGTTCAATCTCCAGCTCCACTGGGGGGAAAAAAAAAAGATAAATCTAATATAAGATTCAATCACTATACCTTCAAAATCTTCGGTTTACAATTCAAAAATCAAGAGATCTAGAACTAATGGTTACTGAGTACATTAAGAGTGCTAGTGCACAGCAAATTGAATTGAGATACACTAGGTGTAAAACACCAGTTTCAAACTTAGCATAAAAAAACTATAAAGAACGTAAATTGTATGTTGTTTACATGTTGAAATAGTATTTTAGACATATTGAACTGTGTGTGTATATATATATAAACTATGTTTCTACTTTAATGGGAACACTAGAAACTTTAGAATTACATTGTTGCTCTCCAACACAGGACAACTATGGAGGTTGACTAACCAGGGGTCTGGTACTACAGAGAGGAGTGGGGCAGTCACAGCCTAAAACAGAGAAACGTAATAAGCTTTGTTTTTAACAAGTCATTTAAAATAACCGCTAGAAAAGATAGCGATGTTGACATCACCTGAGCAATACTGGGGAAGAAGTGTTTTGGGGAGGAAACAATGAATTTCCTTTAAAAGCCCCAGAGAACTGAAGTTCAGCACTTTCGGGCTCCTGATGTAACCAACCGGCTGCACAGGGGAAGCCCGGACAGTTGGGCATGGGAGGACCCAACCCCGAGGGAGGAGCATTCCCAGGTCTTTGCAGAGAGGCCGAGGAGCCACGCGGCTCAGGAAACCACCCCCGCGAGTGGATAGGGCACTTGCTGGCCCCTCCTTCGATGACTCTTCTTAGGCCCTTAAGCTGAAAAGGGCCAGCTCTAACTCATCCTGGGAAAACGACGCCCTCTGGGCCTACCCACGTTGTACTTCAAAGCAGCCTTCCCTGTAAGACCCAACCCAGGTGCACCACAGAACCGGGAAAGCGAGGTGGAGGAAGAACCCATGTGTGCGCCAAAACTACACGCGCCTGCGCGAAAGCCCCGCCCCGCCCTCAGTTTCAATCTCTGCTACAGCACCTCGGTCCCGCCTCCTTTTTCCCGCCCCTGTCGGGGTTCGTCACAGAGAGTGACGTGTAAAGCGAACAATCACAGTCCCTCTACTTCTGAGCCATAGGGAAAAGAGAGGGAGGGGAGGGGGGAGGGGAAAGGACGGAAGAAGCCAGCTTCCAGGGTTGGCTCGTCCCCGTCACCCAATCAGAGAGCTCTGGGGAGGGGCGGGGCGGGGCCCGAGAAGAGGGTGGGGGGTGGGGCTAGGGAAAGGAGTGTGCAGGCTGCGGGAAGAGAGGGCGGGCTCCCAGAGATTAAAAGCAGCCAATCAGAGCGCGCCGGCTTCATTCGGAGAGCGGCGTGGGGCGTCGCCGCCGCCGCCGCGCGCGCCGGGGGCTGGTTAAGGCCATGAAACAAAAGAAACCCTGAGAGGGGAGCCGCTGCCACCTCCACCAGCCCGCCCCGCTGCCGTCCCCACCCACCCACCTAGTTACCTACCTCTGCCTCCTTCCCCTGCCCCTCCACCCCGCCCTCTCCAGTCTCCGAGCGGCCCTGGCGCTCCTCAGCCCGGGTCCCGGGCCCCGCCGCCTCCCAAGAGGAAAGGTGTTTGCGCGCTGAGCAGGGCCCGGGCCCTGTCCGCCATGGGGCTCGCCGCCCGCCGCGCCTGACCCGGCCGCCGCCGCCGCCGCCATTGACAGCGCGCCGCCGCGATGCCGAGCGGCAGCTCCGCGGCCCTGGCCCTGGCGGCGGCCCCGGCCCCCCTGCCGCAGCCGCCCCCGCCGCCGCCGCCGCCGCCGCTGCCGCCGCCCGCGGGCGGCCCGGAGCTCGAAGGGGACGGACTCCTGCTGCGGGAGCGCCTGGCCGCGCTAGGCCTCGACGACCCCAGCCCAGCGGAGCCCGGCGCACCGGCGCTCCGGGCCGTGGCGGCGGCGGCGCAGAGCCAGGCCCGGCGGGCGGCGGGGCTGTCTCCGGAGGAGCGGGCTCCGCCCGGCCGGCCCGCAGCCTCGGAGGCGGCCGAGCTGGAACTGGAGGACGACGAGGAGGAGGGGGAGGAAGCAGAGCTGGACGGAGACCTGCTGGAGGAGGAGGAGCTGGAGGAGGCAGAGGAGGAGGACCGGCCGTCGCTGCTGTTGCTGTCGCCGCCCGCGGCCACCGCCTCCCAGACCCAGCCGATCCCGGGCGGGCCCCTGGGGTCTGTGCTGCTGCCTGCCGCCGGCTTCGATGCTCGAGAGGCCGCGGCCGCAGCGGCTGGGGTGCTCTACGGAGGGGACGATGCCCAGGGCATGATGGCGGCGATGCTGTCCCACGCCTACGGCCCCGGCGGTGGCGGGGCGGCGGCAGCAGCCCTAAACGGGGAACAGGCGGCTCTGCTCCGGAGGAAGAGCGTCAACACCACCGAGTGCGTCCCGGTGCCCAGCTCCGAGCATGTCGCCGAGATTGTCGGCCGCCAGGGTGAGTGCGGGAAGTAGGGATGTCCAGCAGGGCACGGCCCCAGGCGTGGGTGGGAGAAGAAAGAAACGGCTTGAGACGGAAAAAGGTGGAACCCAACGAGTCCACCGATCCAGGGTCTGGGAGGATCCGAGGGGCGACGAGATGAGATGGGTCACCTTGCGAAAACCCACACTGTTCCTCTGGTTTTGACTGATGAAGTGTTAAGTTTCTCGGGTCACCCAATCCGGTGGTGTTCACTTTACTCGGGCTGTATTCGTGGAACAGCAAACTGGCGTGGCACCAGAAACCTCAGCGAGGTGGTAAGAGGTCGGGTCAGAGTTGCGGGGTTGGTGTTGTGTACCGAGAGCTCGAGATTGCAAGTTTGCGCAGCAGAGCCTCTTGTAAGAGCTCCCGACTTCCCTTAGAACCGCGAATTCAGATGAGAAATGGGCAGAAATGGAGGCATGTACAAAGAGCTTATTCGAGAGGGAAGGGATGTTTAGGTGGACGGTATCACACTCCCCCCTTCCGCTATTCTGAAACTTAGCTTTTGAAGAGCAGCCTAACTCTTTTGATCTTACGGTGTTCTCGAAGGTTACATTTTTATTCTCGAAAAGGCACACTGATTATCTTTTAGGACGCTTTAGTGTGCACGAAGAAGAAAAAATTGAACAGTAAGGTGATTAAGGAACTTTAGGCGTTTATGCAGTTTTCAATAAATTCTCTTCTTCACTTGCCAGCACACCAGTACTGCAGACAGACTCCTCCCACATTGTTCAGACAAAGGACCTATGTCTCAGATTCCAGGAGTAGATTTGTGAAGGTGGGGGAAGGGGATGCCCAGAGTACCTCCGTATCCGACATTTTTAGGGAAGGTTCTGTGTTCTTCAGTGTAGCTTCCCCCCCGTCGCACAAAAGGGTAAATATTACCTTCTGCCGCCTATTAAAATATGGTTGAGCCTGGTTGATATATGTTTCTTTACTGTTAGGTTGAGAGCATTGTTGGGGTCAAATAAAGAGATGATGGCGCTGCTGCTTAAATGATCTCATCTTTCCCAAGTGGTCTAAAGTACACATAAATAAGAGGTCTGTTGAAATGGTGGTTTCACATATCAGAGTTGACTTTTCTTAAGGATTTTAATAAGAAAAAAATCTGAAATGTGAATAGAGGAGATAGCTTATTTCAGACAACTTAATTAATCAGATTCACCTGCCTTATTTGTCTGTTTTTGATGCTATTTAGGATAATTCAGGAGAGAATTGTTTCACCTACATAAGATAAAATAATAACATTTCATATTATAAATCCAGAACTAGTTCATCATTAACAATGATGAGGGATCGCTATGTATCAAGCTTGTATTCTGCCAAGTATTGAGTTTATGGTGATTAAGTTGGGAAAGTGAGATTGATTCAAACTTTCTGACCATTATTAAGCTAGCAGTCTAATTAACAGAATGACACTAAACTTAGTATGAAGTTAATGGTACTAACTGTAGTATGATAAACAAAAAGGCACCCAGGACTGCTTTTGAGAATAGGTAAGAGTTTAACAGAAGTTGAAGAAAGGCTAAGGAACAACATGAGGAAAGACGTGGAAGAATTATTTCTAGGTGTGATGGGCAAGTCCTGTTGAGTTTTGGTGATGCTCAAGATTTGTAAAAGGGGAGTGGTAGAAAAGGGCTGAGAAGGAAATGGTTGAGGCCAGAATATAGAACCATGAATGCCATGCTAGGAGGCCGCTTAACTTGGCACAGGTTGCTTCAGCATTTTTATGGTACAGTGTAGGTATGATAACAAAGAAAAAGAACACTTACATTGCCAATTTTATACAGGACATAGGAATATATTTGGTAGATTTAGTTTAATACAAACTTTTGTCTTTCATATATCATACCCTTTAGTACTATACAATGGTCCTTAATTGTGTAAACTCTTAATCTTTATGCAAAACTATTATTTAAAATGAAAGGAAATTTCAGGTTTTTATTTTGTACCATCTATTACATGATAATAAATGAGATAAATTTTTAGTTTTTCTTAGTGCTGTGCTTATTGGTTAATAAGGAAACATAAATCTATGACTTAGAACATGGAGACAAATTGCTGACTGTTCCTTTGCAATTAATATTTTCCCAGAGTTGACAGTACTGTTAAAAGTATGTCATCTTCCTCTATCTTATCTTAAGGGCAGAAAGTCTTACCCTTTTCCTGTTTGAATCATTCAACTAGTGGATCATTGACCCCTTTGCCACCCACGCACCCCAGTAGCATGGTAATAAAACCTGTGAAGTATTTCCTCACTTCTGTGGAGAACTAAGTAACTTCTAATGCTCACATCCTTTTATAATGCAGTAATTTCCCCCATGAGAGAATACCTGTCCTAAGTAAATTCAACAGGGCAAATCATTTCATTTTCTTGTTTGCTTTGAAGAAGCTAAATATTCATCCTTAAGAATTACCAATTCCTGCCATTTATTCATTACCTGAAGTCATAATTTTCTGTTTGACATCTCTTAATTGGTTTTGGAAATAATTATGTCACAGATGGAGACATTTATGACTTCAGCTCTAAAGCAAAGAGTGGGACAAAAGGAATTCTGAGTCACATAGACTGGCAGCTAATGTAGATGGCCTCTGGTTCCAGTGTCTTCCAAAAAAACAAACCACTGCTTTTGATAGTGATGAAAGTTGGCAGAGTGTTTGACCTCAGTATTTTACTCCCTGGTAGCATATGGTCTTTGTGAATGTTAAATTGGCCCTGTTTTGTTTTGTTGTTTTTAGCTCTGCATCTATTGTGAAGCCAACAATACTGTAAAATAAAGTCAGGAACTAAAAAGGTTTATTGATAGTTAAAGAAGTTTTAGAATATGGACATTAAAAATAAGTGACCACATTTTAAGACCTAATTTTGTGAATTTAGAAACATCTGCTTTTTAAGTGTAGCACCTACAACACTCATTGACAGTGGTTAACAGATTTAACTCAACAGGTTTTGTTCATTCATATAGTCACTGATATCTAGTAAGGCTAAAGAGTTAAAGTAGATCTCAAGATGCATTCTTAACTGCACTATAAGTAATTATCGAATGTTATAAATTCAGTCATTTAAGGACTAGCACCTCAAAGTTTTTTATTGCTGTTTAAGATGTGCATCTTCAAATGAAAATCAGTAACTTTAATTGATGGAGTATGTGTGTTCTGTGACCTCCTAGTCTAGAAAAGTCATCCCTCGCTTTTTTATTTACTGTACACTGGGTCAAAAAAGAAATTCAGCTTATACTCCCAATATCTGGACATTTGTGTACGAATAATATGCCTGCTAAAACATTGCACATTGTAAAGCTTAAAAATTTTAAAGAACTGAGTAAAAATGAAAATAGGAGTTCTTGTGCTTTCATTTTTCCTGCACTGCAATGGACTCCAAATTAGATACTGTACCTTTCTAGACTAAATTTATAGTAGTTTGAATGTATTAGTTCAGGAACCATTAGGATAGTTTGAACTACTATCATCACTTTACAAATGGATGTGAATCTCCTGCCTTTTCTTCTTTCCTTATTTAGTTAATTCTGATTCACTAGGAAGGAAATGGGAAATAATGTGGTAATTCAAGGATGTACTTTTTTACCCCCTGGTTATCGGCAACCTAAAAATTATCCACAGAGCCACATATTTGAGAACTGTTATTCTATTAGAGACTTCTACCTGGAAAGATTTCCAACAGTGTTTATGGGTTGCAATTCTGGGTAATTATCTACATCTCAAGTTTTCAAGAAAAGAAGAAAAGCAGATCTGTGACCATCTCAAATGTTACTGGTCTCCTTTTGTGCAGGAGGATAAGAAACATTGCAGAGCACACATTAGTCTTTAAATGTTAGACCCGGAAGTAATAATTATCATATCTGCTCATATTACATTAGCATTATTTCTAATACTTAACATATTGCTGATTTGGCTTTGAATATTTCGGTGTTTGTATAAATTAAAGAATTTATGGCAAGTTTTATACTTTTGCCTTTTAATGCAAAAAAATGTTTACAGTGCATGCTCTAATATTCAAATTACTGTAAACTACATCAAAATGCCTATAACAGTCTCTGTTCAGCTGTGGTATTCTGGAAAGAGCTAGCAATCAGAAGTAGATATTATTGAATTCTGATTACACTATTCGAATAGTTTACTTCAGGGTCTTAAGCAAGTCACTGAAACTCCTTAGGCCTTAGAGACTCCTCTTTTGCAGCTGGACATAATCATATCTGCGATACTTCTATAAACTCTAAAAATAAGTTGACATATATGAAACTGTAAGTAATGAACACATTTTACTTTGTTAAAGCAAATTTGAAGTTAAATTGGAACCATTATAGTTAATACTGTTCACCTTTTCTCAGCTTTCACAGATTCACACATTATATTCTTATGTAATAGAACTAGAATCTACTGATGATTAAATGCATGTTAGATATTTGGCACTTATGCTGTAACAACAAAGAACCCCAACATCTTAGTGTTAAAACACCAAAGTTTACTGGAACTTTGCTCATTTTAGTCATTCAGGGACACAGGCCAGCAGATCTGTGACCATCTCAAGTGTTACTGGTCTCCTTTTGTGCAGGAGGATAAGAAACCATTGCACAGCACACACTGGTCTTCAAATGTTAGACCTGTAAGTAATAATTATCATATCTGCTCATATTACATTAATCAAAGTAAATCATCTGGCCACACCTAATTCAAGTGGACTACAAGGCACGTTATAACAATGTGCCCACAAGGAGAGAGCCAGAATATTAGATGACGACCACAGTGCTATTTTATAATGTATGGGATGGTATAGAATTTTAAACAATGTAATTTCCGCTATTTGGAATTTGTCATTTTAAACTCAAAATGAAAATGAAATAATTTTCATAAGATACTAAATTGATATATTTGCAATTTTAAAAATGTTTTAGAAAGCTCCAACTAGATCATGGTTAATATATTTTAAAATCCCACTGATTTTCGGATGATTATAAAGTAATACATTTCTTATTAAACTGCATTCTTAAATTCCTCCCAGATGGCTTACACACCATAATTTCTGGTCTTAGTTTTAACTTTTTCCCATGATACCTTTAATTCTTATATAGAGATTTGCCAAGATTAAATCTGATATTTAAATCTTTAAAATAATCTTGTTAGAATTACCAAGTCCAATTATACTAAGTTGAGTCTAATTCTGTTTAAACAGTTCTAGTCTTGATTCTGTGACTAATTTCGAGAAACTTAAGTTACACTAGGTAACTGCAGAACCTCTTTCATGCCAGTATTTGGAATTTTTTAAAATATTTTTTTAGTTGTTGATGGACTTTTATTTTTTATTTATATGCAGTGCTGAGAATCAAACCCAGTGCCTCACACATGTTAAGCAAGGGCTTTACTACTGAGCCACAACCCGGCCACCAGTATTTGGAATTTAAGAACAATTCAAGTATACAAAATTCATTGCGTTTGCGCAGTAAGCAGGGAAGCCTTATTTGACCTCAGTAAAGTTATGTCATGGAATAATAAGACCAGGCCATAAAATAATAAAGAAAATTATTTTAATGAAAAATGGAGATGCCATTGAAAGTAAGCATAAAGAATTTGGTCATGAACACAGTTGACATTGATCATGAACATTGTCCTCCCCTCTCAATCATTCTTCCCTTTTGCCTTATCCTCTTTGTGTTAGTTTCACCACTTGTTACTTATGACTTTGGACAAATCACTTGCCTACTTTGAGTCTCAGTTTCCTCTTAAAGGAGAAAACCTATTGCATTTACTTGTTCTTCCGGGTGCCTTCCTCACCTGCCCACCCCCCACATTTGTCAGAGGATCAAGTTTGAGATGTCATTAATATAAATTCATTATACAATTGAAAGTATAGAGGTGAGAAATATATTTAAGGTAAGGTAAAGTTGGGAGTTGTTTTTTGTTTATTTTTAAATGGGGTCTCCAGGCTGGCCCTGAACTCTCCTGGACTCAAGCAATCTTCCTGCTTTAGCACCTCCAGTATCTGGACTACAGGTGCACACCACTGTGCCTATCTTAGAAATGTTTTTTAACTGATAAATTTCTTTCCTACTCTTAATTAAATTATTTAAATTTAAGTTATTTGTTTTGCAAAGTTTACAATAATTTAAAATTCAAACTCTGAAGTTAGGTATATACCTGTAATCTCAGCGACTCAGGAGGCTGAGGTAGAAGGATCGCAAGTTCAAGACCAGCCTCATTAATTCAGAGAGGCCCTGAGCAATTTAGACCCTTTCTCAAAATAAACAAAAAGGACTAGGGATATAGCTCAGGGATAAAACACCCCTGGATTCAATCTCCAGAACCAGTTTTTTTTAAAATGGAGCTTTGAAAATATATTTCCTGGCAGAGATCTAAGCTTGTCTGAAAGGAAATCATTTACAAATAATTGATTCCTTTATATGGTATCCCAAAAAGCAGTTCTAAGATTTCTTTCTTTTCTGGGTTTATGGGGAGTTTTTTTGGTGTTTTTCGTTTGTTTTGGATATACAGGGAATTGAACCCAGGAGCCTTGTGCATCCTAGGCAAGATCTCTCTCTCTCTGCCACTGAACTACACCCTAGTCCTTTTTTATTTTACTTTGAGAGATCAGGGTCTCAATAAATTGCCCAGGCTGGCCTCAAACTTGGGATGCCCCTGCCTGAGCCTCCACAGTAGCTGGTATTACAGGCGTGCACCACTGCTCCCACATAACTAAACTTAAACATAACTTAAAGCTCCCTAGTTAGGAAAATTGTTCTGTCTTTCATCTTTAGTTTACACCATCTTCTGATTGTTTCAGCGTTAATAGAAGGCCAAATGTGAACCTTTTCATTAAATTATCCAATTCTCTTATCTAATATAACTAAGTAAAAACTGGAAAGTGGGGGGTTAGGTTTAGTTTTTGTCCATATTTTTAAAAATATCTTCAGTGAGCAAGAATTTCTTTTCCACTCCAAATATGAAGAAGGAAAAGAAGATAGGTTGGGATAATAATGATTTTAAGAAACATTAGTTTATAACTTTGAGAAATTCTAAGCTTTAGTTTTCTTCATGTGTGAAATGAGAATGAATGAAATGATCTCTCAAAGTTCTTATATTTTGAGTTCTTTCTAAAGATAATTCCTAAAATGTCGAAGTAAACCAGATTTCAAATTACCAATTAGGGTTGATTTCACATCTCCCAACTTTAGAGAGTTTATAATATCTTAACATGTTTTTCATAATCTAAATGTATTTTATCTTTAGAAGATAGATTCTTTAAATGTTTTTAATTTCCTGTAGAAAATCAGCCCATTTGACTTGTTTGTAATAACAAACATTTAAGTGTGTCAGGCATTGTGCAGAATTGCATGTATCAGCTCATTTGATCTATTCTTATTTCCATCACAAAGATAAGGAAACAGGTCTGTGGAGGTATAAGCAAGTTGCCCAAGGTCTCAAACTAACATAACTAGAGACTTCAATCAATGCTCCTATCCCAATGAACGGTAGAACAAGGAGACAAAAAATCATCAAGAATATAGATGATCTGAGAACACCATGAACAACCAACAACATAAGAAAATGATTGATCATCTACATGAACATGTAGAAACACTAAATCATTCTGATGCTTGAAATTGATACAAGGTAGTAAGGACATAACTAAATTTTGGTCATCTTTGTATCCTTAATATCAGTTAAAATGCCGGAAGTAAAGTAGATACTTGCTGTTTATTTGATTGGACTGAATTGCTAGATTAGAAACTTTCCATTTTGTTATTTACATTTTACTTTCTATATTGTAGTAATGAGGACTTTTATCTCTTGCCTTTAATTCCTAGCCCTTTATTTAAGGAGACAGTCCAAGTTGAGGTTGTTTGGAGCTTTTGTTTGAAGGACAGTAAATGCTGCTTGATTGAAAGCATTAAATGTCCCTATGAATACTGATAAATAAAGTAAAATCATGTAAATGGAGCTGTTGAAGGCTGTCAGACTGAGATGAACAGTATTCTTAATCAAAAATTCAGACAATTTTTACTTTTAAAAAGCTACAAAAAAGACACTTGAGCCCTAGAAAGAAAAGCTTTTAGTTCTATATTGTACATTTAGGGATACATTGCATCCTTAAACTAAATTACTTATTATTTAAATATTGGAATAAATTCTTTTATTGAGATTTAGCTGATATTTATCAGACCTTGAAGATAATTCTGAAATTGAGTTACTAAAAAGTGGAGGGAACTTTTGAATAGTCTAGACTATTGCAAAGGAAAAAGGACTTTATTTTTTATAAAATCATTAAATAAAATGACCACCACTTGCTAATTGTAACATATCACAAACTTGAAATGATGTGCTTTTACAGGGAAAGTGTAGAACAGTGAAAAAAGTGTGGAATTAAGACAATTTAGGTTTACGATCTCACTAAACAGCTGGATGATCTTGAGCAATTCAATTAAACTCTATCCTGCCCTTCCTAAAGCACTCTATTCTGATGATTAAATGAAAATGTATCTGGGAGAGAGCCAGGAAGACTAAAAGTGTTCTGCAGTTTTGTTTTGTTTTTTTAATTTCAAAACTAGGTCCAGTCTCCTAGAATACTGAGTTTACTCATGAAATACTTCCTAGGAAAGGTGGAAGAATGTGAATTAGTTCTAAAAAATGATAAAACCTGTCTTTATTGAGCACCTAACTGAGTAATAGGTATTATGATTTTGTTTTTGGTTTTTGTTTTGCTGAGGAGTGAATCCTCGGCCTCACACAAACTAAGCATTCTTATCACTGAGCTACAGTCCCAGTGAGCATTTTTAATACAGTACTTTGTTTAATCATGACAACTAAACAAGGGAAGTATTTTTAATCATGGTTATTCACACATGAAGGAGAGATGGAGGTTTAGTGACCATTCACTAAGCTGGTTTGCCATAATCTATCCAGTCTTATTCTCAATCACTCTTCTACCAACCCTTTGTGAAAGAAAGAATAAATGGATATATTCATGTGAAATATGGTACTGTATGATTATCTCAAGTGCATTTTAGAATTCAGGAAGAGGAAGCGAGAACTATCTGTTTCTTAGAAGAGGGACTTTATCCAAAACGGTAAGCATTAGAGAAGACCTGGAGATTGACTGACCTAACATGGAAACAGCAGGTTACTAGGGTTAATTATAACCCAATCCTACAGATAGTTTTTTGCTTCTTGTAGTTTCATTGAATGGGACCTCAAAGGATTCATTTATGGTAGCTATGATAATAAGTATATTCCCATGTTTTTATTATTCTTGATTTCCACAGAGCTTTTCTCAAACACACACACACACACACACATTTTCTACTTTGCTAAGTGACCATGTTTGTTACTCAGGTAACTCGGAGAAAAGGATATGTTAGGAAGATTTTCAAAGGCTATTTAAGGAAATAATCTGAGCGAAGATAGAATAGAACCAAGACATGCTTAGGACATAATGAAGTTTGGAAGAAGATAGTTTATGATGACAAGAAGGAGGAAAAGAAATAAGAAGGAGAAGAAATATTTTTATCAGGCCAAGAAGTTCAGTTTTCTTGAAGGTAAAAAGCTGCTCAAGTTTCAATTCCCCTCTCTCCATTTTTACTAAAGAATATATATTGATTTCTGAGTAGGATCCTTTTCTCTTCAAAACAAAACCCCTGGGGGTGAGGGGCAGATTTTTGAAGATGGGTATACTCAGAGGACTACCAAAAAGTAAAAGTATATATACAGTTTGTTTCTGCAGTGTTGGGGATCCAACCCAGGAGTAACCAAACTGGCCTAAGTCAAGCACTCAACCACTGAGCTACAGCGCCATAGTGCAGTTCTGATGTTTGTATTTGAGTTTCTTAAATCACTATATGTATAAATAAGTAAGAGAGAGAGAATGTGCGTGTGTTTATAATGTATGTAGTAAATGGAAACTACAATAAGAGTGTGTGTGTATATATAAAATTTATGGAATAAATGGAAACTACAGTTGATTTCATTTCTGAGAAACACCTCCTTGTCAAAAATCAACAGCATAAGAACTTGAAATATATATATTAGATGTTAGAATAGACCAGTATTATATATACCTGGCTTCTGTCTTGCATACTATCTTTCATTCTCTTAATATTTTTCTTCTGGTTATTAGTATGGTTGTTCAGGTAAGTCTCTCTGCCTTAAGTCTCTGTGCACTAACATTATATGTTCCTCCTCTACCCAAAATTCTTTACACCTTCAAGATTAATTCCTTTGTCTGATGTTGAAGACTTCTGCCTTATCCCCATTCTGCTAGCCTTCACAATACTGAACTGGCTTTAGTTTCCCCACTATGCCATTCTGTAATTTTCATTCCTGCTTTTGACTTGTAGTTGTTTAACTCTCCTTTCCACCGGGCAAAATCACTTTTTTCAGGCCTCAGTTCAAATGCCTTTGAAGCCTTCTTTCATTTACTGTAGGCGGTAAAGCCATCTCCATTGTATGCTTCCACTGCTTTGTATACCTGCTTTCATTAAAGCAATTATCTTGTATCAGTATTGCTTGCATGACTGTTTTCCCTCTAGACTGTGAGCTCCTTGAGGTCAGAAATACTTATAACTCCTTACTCTATCTGAAAGTAGCATCTGTACCTTTAGGGGAGAAGTTTAACATTTGAATGGATAAAGCATTAGGTTGAACTTTATATCATAATTGGTAAAATGCTCTTGAGCCCCAAGAAAGAGTGATTCAGCTATAAACACCTAGGCAAAGCCCTTAGGATAAAGAGGAAAAAGGTTACTGCTTATTTTCCACCAAACCATTCACCTCTCAACAGTAAACAGTTACCTAGTAAGAGTCCTTCTCAACAGCTAGCTTGTAGTATACTTCTTTTCTTACTATTTAATTTATAACTCTTGCAAGGGGAGGCTACTGGGGATTGAACCCAGGGGTGCTTTAGCACTGAATTGTATCCCCAGGCCTTTTTTTATTTTGAGGCAGGGTCTCATTAAGTGGCCAAGGTTGGCCTTGAATTTGGGATTATCCTGCCTCAGCCTCCCAAATAGCTGGGATTACAGTTGTGTGCCACCACACCTGGCTTATCTTTTACCTCTATCCCTTTACCCTATTTCATTGTTCTGTGATTTCCTCACACCTCTCCCTGACTATTTTATGTCTGTCCTCTGCCCAGGCCATTAGGTTACCATTCCTGAATTGGGATTCAAAATTTTCACGAACAGATACTTCATTTCTTTCAAAAAGGAAAGGGATAATGTGATAGGCAGAATAATCCTAACCATCAAAAGATGTCCAACTCTTAACCACCACCCCCAGACTGTGAAAATGACAGTGGGCTGTTTTAACTGTTTATTCAAATATAATTAAGAATATGGACCTTGTTTTTTTAAATTTTTTTTTTTTTTTTTATGGACCTTGCTATTTGGAGTGTGTCTGGAATAATCTGGTGGGTCCACATGAATCTGTAAAAGCAGGAAACCTTTCCCATCTGGGTGTGAGATATGAAGAGGGGAGCTATATTCTTGAAATAATAAACTTGGTAATTAAAGCCACTGTAGTAATTTGGTATGGCAACATAGGAAAACAAAAGCAGTAAATAAGCAAATTAAAGGATGGAGAAAGATTTTTGGACTGGCAATTCTATATTTACTATAGCATGTTATTAATATAGTATTTAATGTTAAGCTTCTGCTTACCAGTGAATATTCTGATTGAAAGCCTTCCAGAATATTCTGTAAGGTACTGAATAAGAATATAAGATAGACACATAACATTTTTTTCTGTGCTCCCTTTAGACAGTGGTTGTGGAATTTTTAAAGGCTTAAGAACTACATAGTAATTTTTTGTTGCTTCATAACAGTTACCATAAATTTTAGTGACTTAAAACAACACAGATTTATTATCTCAGTTTCTGTAGGTTAGCAGTCCAGACTTGATGTGTCAGAATTCTTTATTCAGGTCTCATTGAGCTGAAATCAAGGTATTGATCAGGACTACAGTTCTCCTCTAGGTACCTATGTACTCACCCAAGCCCACTGATTATTGGCAGGATTTATTTCTTTGGGATCAGAGGATGGAGGCCTCCATTTTCCTGCTAGCTATCAACTCCAGAGGTCACTGCCATGAGGTCGCCATAGGTAATTCACAACAGGTTATTTGCTTTCTCCCCCATTAGCCAGAGCACATCTCTGACTTCCTTTCAAGTAAAGCTGGTTTAAAAAAAAAAAAAAAAAAAACTTTTAAAGGACTCATGGTTAAGTCAGGCCCACTCAGAAAATCTGGATAACCTCCCTGTTTTAAGGTGAACTGATTTGGATCATAATTACATCTACAGTATACCTTTCCAAGGGCACCTAGATTGTATTGACTGAAAGTATGTGTACTAGGGCCAGGAATGAGGGTAAAGGGACATTTCAGAATTCTGCCTGCCATATCTTCTACTGAAGGATTGTAGATGAAGGACTGTACCTTTTTTAAGGACTTGGTAGTGAATGACGTACAGTTACTTGGTTTTTGTTTTTTTTGTTTTTTTTTTGGAGGTCCTTGGGGGATTGAACCCAGGGCTTTGAGCTTGCAAGGCAAGCACTCTACCAACTGAGCTATCTCCCCAGCCCCAGTTCCTTGGATTTTTGCCACAGTATTAATTCAGTTTATCATGTAATGTTTTTTCTACTGAAAAGTGGGAACAAATGGTAAGGATAGGCTGTGTGGTATTTTTGCCAACACCTGAATGAATGAATGAACCAGAGTTTTAAAAATTAGAATAAACAAAAAAAAAAAAACAACTTGGAAACCCTTGCTGTGGGTATTCAAGTTATGTTTCTGATGGCTTGAAAAAGTTGTTTTGGTTTTGTTGTTGTTTTGCTTTGTTTTAATTTTCACTGTTATTAATATGTCTAAGCTCTCTGGTCTCCAAAAGATACTTTAGATCACCACAGAGCAAATCTGTAGTATTACCCTTTTCATCCATACCACATTCTATCTGCAAAATCTTATCTTCAACCTAGGTCCTCTCAACAACTTCCACTTCATAACACTGATTTTTTGTTGTTGTTGCAAGAACATCGTGATGTTTCATTGAACTAGAAAATGGTCTTTAAGATGGTCTAAGATAAATCTAGTCTAGAAGTTTTAAATTTTAGTGGCTGGAACCCACAGGGGGGGAAAAAAACATTTCATCTTGCAGCTCATTGTATACATATTTAACTGAAACATTGGAACATATTGGTTTTTTCTTCTTATTTTTGATTGTAAAATATTGCAACTCATGGGTTAAAGAACACCAAAGACACTAACATTTCAGTTCCTCTTCTTTCTTTTAACTCTCCTCCCACCAACAAAGGGCCTTCCTCTTGGTTGTTAAGGCTGAAAGAGACTCTGTACTGCAGAGAAGCAAGGTATATACTAGTAGGGAAAGTATCAGAGTTCTGGCTGCAGCTAAAGGGTTTTAGCCTCTGCAATAGATATAGAAAGGGCAAAATGGGTTCTTATACCAACAAGGTAAGCTGGAGACTTTCTATTTGGGGATTTTTTTTCCCCAAAAAAATTAATGTAAAATTATACCTGTGAAATTTGTTAATGCTACACTATTTCTTGATCTCTGAACCACTGGTCTAGATTTGTCTGTTGACAAACTTAAATACAACTTGCCATGTTAATTTTTTTCTGTAACTGTAAGAAAACAAGTGTTAGTCCTTACATTTTGGAGTTATAAAACCTTGTTCAACTTTGAGATTATTAAATCATTTATCCTGCTGTTCATGTAATAAAAAAAAACCTAAGTCAGACTAAAAGTCTAATTAGTTAGTATGACTAGTAAAATTATCATTTATTTTTCTTTTCTAATCACATTTTTTGAAAAGCTATTATGTTTGTATTGAGTATACAGTGAATACTAAGGCTCCTCCTTGCCCTATCCCTCTCATTGAACCAATTTTATAAATGTATAATATTCCATAATATAACTGTGCTAGCCTCATGCTGATCTGAACAATAAATAAGTAATATAATAGAGGGTGTTCTGTATATGTGCCAGCATTTCTACACATGGGGTTGATGGTGGGGGCACAAAGATAATTTTGATAGATATTACAAACACCCCTCCAGAGAGGCAGTTTATACTCTGAACAGGTAAATATGAGGGCCCTTTTCCCCATTCTCACTCGAGTGTTATAGTGTTTCTGATATTTGAAAATCTCATGGATGGAAAATGATAGCTCAGTTCCTGTGGAAATAAGAATTTCCATCTTCAGAGCCACTTGTTTGGTTTCTTTACAAAGGGCTATTTTAGCTATTTTTCTCGACTTTTTAATGTTTTGATATGTAAGGGAAGGAATGGGGATGAGGGAGAGAAATTAGCCATTTGTGAGATAAGTTGTCAATATTTCTCTTTTTTTAACCATAGTTTTGGTGCCTTTTGTCATGCAACTAATTATTTTTAAAAATCCTAAATTTTAATTTATCAGTGCTTTTATGGCTTATGATTTTTTGTGTCACTCTGATTATAAAATATTTCATTATTTTAAAAAATCTTTGCATTTTCAAATTCAGTCTAAAATACATTTTTAAAAAATCCTTACCTTTCCCACCCACAAGATTAAAACAAGTATATTACTTCTTATTTACTGTGTCAACCTTTTTTATTTTTCACTCCCCCTACCATTGTGTGTTAGCTTTCACATATCAAAGAGAACGTTCAGCCTTTGGTTTGGAGGGATTGGCTTATTTCACTCAGTATGATAGTTTCCAGTTCCATTCATTTACTAGCAATTGCCATGATTTCATTCTTTTTATGGCTTAGTACTATTCCATTGTGTATATATACCACATATTCTTAATCCATTCATCTATTCAGGCACCTGGGTTGGTTTCATAGCTTAGCTGTTGTAAATTGAGCTGCTGTAATCATTAATGTAGCTGCATCACTGTAGTATGCTGATTTTAAGTCTTTTGGGTATAAACAACAGGAGTGAGATAGCTGGGTCAAATGGTAGTTCTATTCCAAGTTTTCTGAGGAATCTCCATACTCTTTTCCAGAGTGGCTGCACCAATTTGCAGTCCCTCCAGCAATATATGAGTATAGCTTTTCCCCTACATCCTCACCTTCTATTACCCTTTTTTAAACTCCACCTATAAAGTAGTCCCCGACCTTACAATGTATTCATATTCTAGGAATCATCTGTTATTTGTTTGGAACTCAGAATATATACATAGGTATAGGATCAGTGAGGTTTCCTACAGTCCGAATCTGTTTCAGGTACTTTGTTAAAACTTGTAAAAATTTAGGGGAAAAGTACTTTCCTCTGTTTTTAATTGGCAATGACTTAAAAAGGGTTGACTTTGCTCTCTTCCACTTATTTCTTTTCCATGATGCACAAAACTAAGCACATGTCTCTTCTAGATAGTATAGACCTTTCTCCGTGTCTCAGAAGTGATTTAAATTCAAAATATTCATCTTTTCTCTTTCCAATGAGTCATATATTGAACACCCATTTTTAGTAACAGCCATAGGCCAGATATTGTCCTGTGTACCTTTAAGAACACTTCCTTGGTTAATAGTATACTTATGAAGTATTAAACAGAAAATATTCTACAGTTTAACTGACAGTTCCTTAATAGTCTCAGAAGTATTTATTTAGAGAGGTTTCTTAATTCAATTTTCCACTGGTAAAGGTTAAAAGTGGCCAATCCTAGAACCTTAGACGAATTTGCCCTTTGTCCTTAATAGAATTTGCCAGTATTTTTCTGCAAGATGATCAGGACTGTTGTTGGGAATGTGACTAACAGACAGCCTTCTTATCTTGTCAGGCTGTTGCCCAGAGTATAAACTCATATAACTGAATAATAGCTGTAACTTCTTGAGTAGTATGCATGTTTATACTTTCAGATTTTCTTTTTTTTTTTTTTTTTTTTTTTTTTTGTTATTTTTGCAGTACTGGGGATTGAAGCCAGGGGTGGTGTACCACTGAACTGTATCCCCAGACCTTTTGAAACTGGTTCTTGCTAAATTGCCCCAACTGCCTTCAAATTTGAAGTCATCCTACCTCAGCCTCCCAAGTCACTGGGATTACAGATATGTGCCACTGCACCCAGCTTCCTGGTCCTTTTGCTATGGCTATAACAAATGCCTGTGACCAGGTAATTTATGCAGAATAGATGTTTATTTGGCCAGTGGTTCTGGAAGCTGTCAAGTCCAGCAGCATGGTTCCAGCACCCACTCAGCATCTGGTGCTGTGTTATAACATGGCAAGGGGATCCCATGGGGACACAGGGCAAGCACATTAGCTCAGGTTTCTCTTCTTCTGCTTGTAAAGTCACTAATGCCATCATGAGGGTTCCCCCCTCATCTGATCCACTTACCTCCCAAATGTCCCACCTCCAAATACTATTACCATAGGAATTTTCAGATTGTTTCTAAAATGACCAGGTGCAGTGGTGCACACCTGTAATTCCAGAAGCTCGGGAACCAGAGGCAGGAGGATCACAAGTTCAAAGATAGCCTCAGCAACTTAGCAAGACCCTAAGCAATTCAATGGGACCATGTCTCTAAATAAAATCCAAAAAAGGGCTGGGGATGTGGCTCAGTGGTTAAGCACCCCTAGGTTCAATCCCTGGTACCCCCCAAAAAAAAAAAAAAAATTCAGTGAACTTTCTGGAAACATTCATATCACAGCACCACGTATCTTGAACAAGATCCGACACTTAGTAGGTGCTCAACAAACATTGAGTGCAGGGATGGACTAGATAGTGTTACTTTAAGCAAGTTATTTCCTCTCCCCAAACGTCCATGTGTGAACTGCAAAGGGGCGAGATAGCAGCTGTTTTCATTAATTCAAGAAGCATGTGCACATCTGCTGCCCCACCTGACTGTTGGGCACCAGAGACCCAGCTGTGAAAAAAAAAAAAACTTTCAGATTTTCTTAAAACATCTATCAATCACAAATTGATCAATGGAATATGATCTCAATTCTTAGTCCCAAGCAACGTCTACTGTGCTGAGTAAAGGAGTTTTGCATGTGTGAATGATAAAATATGAAAGATGTGTTGCTCCAATCTTCCAACTCATATTCTGTTGTAGAGCAAAAGCAGAGTGTGACATATACCTAATAGTTACACTACCCTTTTAAATGTCCTATAGTTCAGTCAGGCATGGAGGCACATGCCTGAAATCCCAGCTAATGAGGAGACTGAGGTGGGAAGAATACAGGTTTTCTCTGTCAGTCTGACAATTTAGTGAGATCCTGTCTCAAAATTTAAAAATAAAAAGGACTGGGGATGCAGCTCATTGGAAGAGCGCCCTGGGATTCAAACCCCAAAAAAAAAAAAAAAAAAAAAAAAAAAAAAACCTGTAGATTTAAACTTATAGTAGCATGCTGTAATGAGTTTTCACATTTACAGTAGCATGAATTTGACTGTTTCCTGAAGAACCCCCAAATCACCCCTCCCTTAGCCTCTTATACCTCCTTTAGTTCCTAAGCTAAGTACTTTCTGTGCAGTTTTTCTTTTGGCCCTTTCCCCCCCAGAGTCTTCTCAAAGGAAGATGACCTTAAAGTTACAACATCTCTAACCTTGATATACTATGTTTCTTATTTCTTTAACTAGCAACTCAGTCTTCAGTTCCCCTTTTCTGAAACTAGCTTTGTAGCCAGTGGTGAAATTTTCGAAAATTGAGACACTGGGAAAGCTCTTTGAGGAAGAAAGGCATCATCTTCATGTCACTTTTGGTGATGCTTCCATGTGTTTTATTGCTGTTTTCAGAAGAGCATACCCAAGTGTTCTCATGATAATGTACCTAGGATCCAGCAGTGAAAAGCCAGCATTTCTTTTTAAGTTCCAGTTTGTTAGACAGAGGAACAGAATCTTCATTTGTGGTTGAGATCTAGATGTCCAATAGTAGGTTGAATAAAGTTGTTCTTGAATATGCAAAAATTAAAATTAGCTTAATCAGCTCCCTTCTTTAAGATCGAATTAGCAATATGTGGCTAGAATCTGAAAGTCTTGAAAGCTAAGAGGTGGGGGAACAAATAAAAAGCTTAAACAAAAAGCAGTGTGGTAAGAAAGGCCCAAAGTCCTTATACAGAACAGTGATCTTCTCTCAACAAATGTTGCACGGCCATCTTGCAGTAAACATTGATGGTCAGCTGCCCAGTGCTTTTGGAATTTTGAGGAAAGACATATCAGCCAGTCCTGGGAGAGGCAAAACTTCATAGAGGATGAGGCGTCTATACCAAAACCTGAAGGATTAACAGAAGTTAAGCAAGCAGAACTAGGAACAAAGAGGCAAAGGAAGACTCTAGGCATGGGAGTGAGGGAACATGGATGTACCATGGGTTGAAACACACTGAGGAGGGTAAGGAAAGAGGACGGGGAAAGGGAGCGGTAAGAGATGAAGTTAGAGGCATTCAGATAAAAGCTGAAGAGGGGCCTTGCATGCTGTATTGTTTGGACTTTACCCTTAACGATAAAAGGGAGCCAAAAAAGCACTTTATGGAAAGAAGTGATTGTGTGACCTATGCTGTATTTATAAAGATTCATCTCCTCAGAGAGAACGTTGGAGAAGTAGTTGGAGGAAGGCAGGACTGGAAACAAGGAGACATATTTGGGCTTTGGGGATGGGGGGCATAATTCCAAGTCTGTGGGCTAGAAATGATGTATATAAAGTCTTAGTTTTTACACATTATTAATTTTTCAGGGGTAAGGAAAGGGAAGGAGGGTTTAAGGAAAAGACCTGCCCAAATTGTGGCTCTTTGTCTTCAATAGCACCTAGCTTCTTTATTTTTTGTTTGTTTTTTATTTTTTTAAACAGTAGCCCACCCCTACCAGCCTTCTTTTTTTTTTTTTTTTTTTTTAATTTTTTAGTTCTTTTTAGTTCTAATTTTTTAGTTCTTTAGTTTTTTAATTTTTTAGGTGGACATAATATGCATGCTGTATTCATGAGATGAATTTATTTTTCATGTTAGGTCTTTGAAAAGTATAACCCCAAAGTTTTATGCCTTAGTTGTGTATTTGACACTATAGGTTATAGTGTGAAGCCCTATAATCTTACATTAGTGCTGATAACCACTGATTATTCAAATTAAGTTGACTAAAGTCAGGAATTATGAAAAGTTATGCATATATGTCTTCAGTATTTTATTTAACTTTAATATTCTTAGAATTTGAGACTGAGGCCTTTTAAGTTTGGGTCTGCCAATCAGAGTAGTGCTTTCTTAATAAAACCACATTCAACACCAGAATTCCATATAGTCTCCAGTATCTGTTTCTTATGAATGGATCAAGAACTTTATAGTTGGTGCTAAATCATTCTATATTACCTTTTTTTTTTTTTCAATCCCGGGCTTTTGTGGTTGTCTCACACATGCAAAATTCAGGGACAGCTTTTCCCCCCGTGAGGTGTTTACCTTTATTGGAATTTTCAAAAACATTCCACTCA
The DNA here is from genome assembly GCF_902686455.1 of Sciurus vulgaris. Taxonomy (NCBI): domain Eukaryota; kingdom Metazoa; phylum Chordata; class Mammalia; order Rodentia; family Sciuridae; genus Sciurus; species Sciurus vulgaris. Next base: position 75,262,775 of record NC_136474.1, on the reverse strand, counting down.
GTTTTCATAGAAATACAATATCTGTTTCACATTTATATCTCACAGTTTTATGTAATAAGATGAATAATTTAGATAATTTCATTACTAGCATGAATACAGCTAACATAAACAACATGGGAGTAAACACAATTGATTGAGCCTGGAATTCAACCAGTGGGAGCACAAGTGAGATGACCCGTATTCAGTTGTCATCAATTGAGTTTTACAAAGGAGAGAGTAATGTTAAGTTCAAATAGTTAAGACCATTGATTTTGAAGTCAGGCTGAGTTTAATTGGCTCTGCCACTTACTAGTTGTGTGAACTTGGGCAACTTATGCAATTTTTCTGAGCTTCAATTTAGTTTCCTTAGCAGTTAAAAGAGTGTAATAATCTGGTTCTTAGAAGTAAAAGGAGCACTATAGTCTGGTTCTTAAAATTATTGTGTAGATTAAATGAGACAATAAATGTTAAATGTCTCACCTGCACATTAATGTTTTTTTGCTACTAGCACCCTACAATGTAGTAAATTGTTAGTGTTCTGAAAATCAAACCCTTGGTATAGCTTATCTATATAGAAAACTTCATGCATCATTTGCAGTGACTAATGACAAGAGGAAGTAGCCAATGAGACTGACTTCCGAGTTACAACCTTCCAGTAGAGGTACCATCTCTGCCCAATTGAAGACCAACAGATAAGTACACCTCCAGATATAGGAACACTAGTAGAATGAGGAAAGTTTTATCATTTGGTGATGTTTTTATGGCAAAGAACAAACTCAAAAACTTTTCTGAAAATAAAAACTGCCCATTGGCAGACATTAGTTTGAAAGAGCTCTCTGATTTGTCTTTACAAATATCTTTGAAGTCAATAAAAAATGATCAAAAAAATTTTTAAATCAAATATCTTTGAAGTCAGTATTGACTTTTGTGAAATGTTTTCTTTCAAACAGGTTGTAAAATTAAAGCACTGAGAGCCAAGACAAACACGTATATCAAGACACCTGTTCGTGGTGAAGAGCCCATTTTTGTTGTCACTGGACGGAAAGAAGATGTTGCCATGGCCAAAAGAGAAATCCTCTCAGCTGCAGAGCACTTCTCCATGATTCGTGCATCTCGAAACAAAAATGGCCCTACCCTGGGAGGGTTGTCATGTAGTCCTAATCTGCCCGGTCAAACCACCGTCCAAGTCAGGGTCCCTTATCGTGTGGTGGGATTAGTGGTTGGACCCAAAGGAGCAACGATTAAAAGAATTCAGCAGCAGACCCACACGTATATAGTAACTCCAAGCAGAGATAAAGAGCCTGTCTTTGAAGTGACAGGGATGCCTGAAAATGTTGACCGAGCACGGGAAGAAATAGAAATGCATATTGCCATGCGTACAGGAAACTATATAGAGCTCAATGAAGAGAATGATTTCCATTACAATGGTACTGATGTCAGCTTTGAAGGTGGCACTCTTGGCTCTGCGTGGCTTTCCTCCAATCCAGTTCCTCCTAGCCGCGCAAGAATGATATCCAATTATCGAAATGATAGTTCCAGTTCTCTAGGAAGTGGTTCCACAGATTCCTACTTTGGAAGCAATAGGCTGGCTGACTTTAGTCCAACGAGCCCCTTTAGCACAGGAAACTTTTGGTTTGGAGATACGCTACCATCTGTAGGCTCAGAAGATCTTGCAGTTGACTCTCCTGCCTTTGACTCTTTACCAACATCAGCTCAAACTATCTGGACTCCATTTGAACCAGTTAACCCACTCTCTGGCTTTGGGAGTGATCCTTCTGGTAACATGAAGACTCAGCGTAGAGGAAGTCAGCCATCTACTCCTCGTCTGTCTCCTACATTTCCTGAGAGCATAGAACACCCACTTGCTCGGAGGGTTAGGAGCGACCCACCTAGCACAGGCAACCATGTTGGCCTTCCAATATACATCCCTGCTTTTTCTAATGGTACCAATAGTTACTCCTCTTCCAACGGTGGTTCCACCTCTAGCTCACCTCCAGAATCAAGAAGAAAGCACGACTGTGTGATTTGCTTTGAGAATGAAGTTATTGCTGCCCTAGTTCCATGTGGCCACAACCTCTTCTGCATGGAATGTGCCAACAAGATCTGTGAAAAGAGAACGCCATCATGTCCAGTTTGCCAGACAGCTGTTACTCAGGCAATCCAAATTCACTCTTAACTATATATATATACATAAATACTATATCTCTATATGGACTCGTAAAGGCATGGGTATAATGGTACCCCCAGTAAACTTCCTAATGAATTCTTATGACTGTTATCAGGCTTTATTGGGATTAGGCTAAAGTTGTTAGTAAACTTATAAAAGGCTGCTATGGTAACACTAAACCTAAGTGGTCTCTTGTCTATTAGTTTGGTTTAAATTATTAATACTATCCTGTAGACCCGGAGACATAGCTTGCGTAAGAATTGCTAAAGCTGAAATTCACCTTGACTGAGCGAAGATCATAGGTTGTGTGACCTATGAGAAAAGTGTATACATCTGAGATTCCAAACACTGGGTCCCAAAGCCTAACCACATTAAGAGTTTATGGAGGGTACTTGGCATTACAGATGACTCAGACACTTCCAGTGCTGCCTTCTTTACACTGCCAGTTTTGACAAAACAGGTTTGTTTTTTATTTTACAACAACTTATGCCTAATTCTGTAGGATTGCAAGTAACTTTTTAATGCATTATGATTACTTATTGGTAATAATAGGGCTGATGGCAGTTTACTAGATCACTGGTTATAATTTGGGACAAAAACTGCTACATTGACTTTCATCTCGCCCAGAGTGCTCAAGGCTGGTATGATCAATGGATCAGGAATGCAGTTGTCTTGATTGTGAATTCCTACCCATAGCCTCCCTTAATGAATGTGGAAATGGCCACCTGGGTTTTCCCATTTCAGGAAAGGCTTTGGGATGCATCTATATTGGCTGATAATAGAGGATGCGAACATTCCATTCATTAGTCTGATCAAGCTATTAATTAATTTTTAGACTAGATCAAAATGTGAAACGTTTTATGTTCAATCCATATTTGTCTTGCACATTATAAATATATTTTTATTTTTTAGTAATGTAGGGGAGGGGGAGGGAGATAATAATGCCCTTGGCATAATTCACGAAAGCAGCTGTGACGACCTCCAATCAGTTTACTTCATTTCAAAACTATTTCCAATCACAAGGAAAGATTTCTTTAAAATACACTTGTACATTTCACCTGTGGATGTCTATAACTTCATCCTCAGTATGTTCCCAAATCTGTGCTGGCATTGAAAGGACAAAACATTATACTGGTGGGTTTTTCTACTAATTATTTTTTGAAGCGTTATTTTCCCAACACAAAAGAACTTTTTTTCTCAGTATAACAAAAATTGAAATCCTATGTGTATTCAATAGTAAATAGACAAATTTTATTTTTTATTTCCACTTGAAGAGTTACATTTCGTATAAAAGTTTACAAATAACGGTTTTTATTTTGATTTTTTCAGTATAAAAAAGTTGCCTTGATGGCATATTATGATGTAATGCTAATTGCTTGTAGGATAGTTAAATGTCAGTATTGAAACCTAATCTCTAGCTGCCGTCTTGTAGATATGAACGAATGTTCACCAAGCATGTATTTTGTATTTTGTTGCATTGTACACTGCAACTAATAAGCCAAGGAATCGACATATATTAGGTGCGTGTACTGTTTCTAAAAAACACAAACTAAGAATGATAAATTATCAATATAGTTTAGTATTTGCTAATTTTACTACACTCTTTTGTTATGTATATGTAGGGAAGTCATAGGGATTATAAATTCAATTTGAGTAAAGTTTAAAACCATATATTTTATGATAAAGGGCCTTTAACTTAAGATGGCCAAAGCACTGATATTATATATTTGCTGTAAAGAGAATTATAAGAGTTTTATTTTTCTGATATTAAAAGTTACTTAATAAAGACTTGTTTCCATTAACTTGAATGTATTCTCCTTGGTGTTTTTTATACAATTATTAGCAGTTTATCTTAGATAAGAGAGCTACTTACAATGGAAAATTTCCTCTTACCAAGTTTCCCCATTCTCTGACACCTGCTCTTCTTGTGACTGTTTTTAGTATGCTCCTAGTGTTAACATGGCACCTATGTCCAGTCCAGGTTTAGCCTTTTTTATTAAATAAGTGTTACGTTATAGTGAATTGGAGATTTAGCCAGTTTTAGATTTAGTCCCATATTTGTGTAGGCTTCTACTAAGTGTATATGCTTTGTTTACAAAATTTTGCCTTTTTAACACCAAATCTATAAAACTAATTTCTAATATGAAAGTATAAGTTTTAAGCTTTCAGTTAAAAGTACCTTCTGAAAGGTAGGTTTTGTGATAGACAAAAACATTACTCCATATATGAAATTGGTTTGATGCTGATTGGAATAAATAGTTGCCATTTGGTTAAAAAGAGATTTCTGAGGTCATTTTAAAGAACTTAAATTTCTATTCACTCAAAACTTGAAGTATCACACAGCCATCCTAAGTATTTTTGTTGTAGATTTTGGACAAATTCTTAGGCGGTGCTTGAGACTGAAGTATGTGGATTCAATGATGGGAAAGATCATTGCCCTAGAATTATATGCCAGAATTTTATCAGTTTTAAGATTGCCTCCAGAAGTATGAAAATTAATTTTGGGAAGTCCAGTTTAGATTGGATGACCTATGAAATGAACTTCTTTTACCTCTAATTTGAAGTCAAGATCTTCCAGAGGACCTTTAAAATAATGTTTTAAGGCTTTCCTTGCATTGGTTAGTCAAAACTTTATCTGGTACCAATGTTAGCAAAACTGATAAGCACTTAACCTATTTCTAAGTCTGCACCTGCCTTTCCATGGGTGGTTGTGCAAATTTTCTAATTTATAAAGCACTGAGTAAGAGAGGCCCCAGGAACTCGACTTGTGTTAACAGCAACCTGGATAATCTGCATCGGGAAGAACCAAAAATTTGGCCAACCTATTGAGAGAAGGCTTTATATTAATTCCATTTTCACAACCTGGGAGGATAGGTACTAAGCTGAAGGTTTGCCTAGAAGCTTAGTTATTGTAAAGTTATGTAATTCTTTCTATAAAGGATTTTATCAAAACAATCCCTATGCAAAGGTATTTAATAAGACTAAAGAAGGCTAGAATGATTAGATTTAGGAAATAGCAACAGAAGAGGTGCAATAAATTTAGTTATTACAAGTTAAATTATCCTCTTTGGTGGATCAACCAAACCAGTCACTGGTTCTCACTCAGTCTACTATCCAATTCCTACCTTTCCCTTAAGTTTCTACTTTTCTCATTCCAAAACTTTTTATGAATAACAAGGATTGGAGGTGTTTATTATATATTGTGAACATCTTTCACATGTCATACTTTTACAAAAATTTGATATTTGTGGTAATACTTTATTTTGTGACTGTTCTAGAACTCAGACATTTACTGTTAGTGATTAAGTAACTGAGCAATCGAGCATTGATAAAATATAGGAAAGGACATTGAAAAGCCTAATGAGATTCCATTCAATAAAGATTAAAAATAGGGCTGGGGATACAACTAGCAGTAGAACACTTACCTACCATGCATGAAGTCCTGAGTTTGATTCCCAGCACCACAAAAAAAAATGAGTAACTGATCTGTGTAGAGTGGAATACCTCCCCACCTGATATCTCAGTAATTATCTGTATTTTGTCTCCTGCTAACCATGTGGAGTAGTTGAAAACTGCAAAATAATTCCATTTTTCTGCTGTTCAGATTTTCTGCTACCTCCATTTTCATTTATCTGTTCATTTTAAAGGATAAACCATTTTTTAGGAAAGAGTAGAATTAATCTGACATAACTTTCCTATGTCCATATATGAATTCATGACCAGTGTAACTCCACATCATGTACAACCACAAGAATGGGAAGTTATACTCCACATATGTATGTCAAAGTACACTCTACTGTCATGTATATCTAAAAAGAATTTTTTAAAAAGTATAACCAAACATCACTCCTCTGTATTTCAGGGCTTAAATACTGTAGCTGAATAATGGGGGTGGGGGGGAGGATACCATTTTTAAAGTGCAGGAAAATTTCAATAGGGAGGACAAGTGGTCAGATATTTAAAATAGTAAATGGGGTTCATTGATCAGAGATAGGAATTCAGAGACGAGGAAAACAACTAAAGAGAAAGCACACATTTCTAGGTCCTCAAGTTGATTTTAGACTCTCTTAAGTCTCATGGTAAAGAGGATGTTCATGAACTGGTGACTAAATGAGTTACAGAAATACTTTCCTGGTGCCTTTGAATGTGTTTAAAGTCATAAATCTTTGTAAGAGCATGTACACAGATCCCTTCCATTTTTCATAACATGGAAGGCTTAACTCTTGAGCTGAATTCACAACAAAACTGAAAAGAACTGGCGTAGTAGAAAAGAGCTTGTTAAAGAAGAGGCAGTAAATGAGAGTCAAGGTTTTATGTAAGTCTGCTCAGTGCCTACCGGCAACAATTCAGTGTTTACCCAAGGCTTCTAGCAATAGTATACATAATTTAATGCTTATATTAATATTGAACATCAGGAGGGGAAGTCAGTCACCATTTTAAAGGCTGTACAGAACCTCGAAGCACAGGAATGTTCTGTTGAATTAGAGTATTCTAGAAGAAGTTTGTAATTAAACTTGTAATCAGATTGAGAATTTGAATCTTATGTTGATCCAAGAACTACACATATGTAATTACTTTAGGAAAATAAATTGTAGGTATTCCCGTTTTAAAGCACCAAGGCTTACATCTATTTTGTGACATTTCCCAAAGTCAAAACCAGTGAAACTTTGACAAGGTCTATTCCCACAATTTCAGGGGAATTAACAAGAGACATGAATGGGGTAATGGTTTCAAGTTCACTTGAATCAAATGTGATGTGCTGAAGTATGGAAACTACTAGGCATTGTAGACAAACATAATTCTAAAGGTTAAAATAGAAAGCTGAAATTTCAAAAAAGATTGCAGGAATACTTGATAATTTGTGGGTTTAGCTTACACTAAATAAACACTTGTAAATTATCTGGACTGAAAATATGAAGTTTATTAAATGACAAAACAAAATAGAGCTAATACCCATACCTGTGAAGTTGTTGGTACTTTTCATGAAATAAAATTTTCTGAAAAACCATTTAAAACCACAGAAAAACTGAAGAGATAGAATACTTCATTTCTTCCATGTTGAGACTACAACTAAAACTTGCTAGAAATAAGAATTTACTTGCAAAAATAATTGAATGAGCATCTGAAAGCAGCTTTTGAAGCTATTATGTCAGCCTATACTTCCTGAATTAAGGACATTTCTCTCTACGCTACTGATTTAAAAAAAAAAAAAAAAACTATGATTGGTTGGGTGGTGGAGCGCTTGCCTATGATATGTGAGGCACTGGGTTCGATCTTCAGCACCACATAAAAATAAAGGTGTCCATCTACAACCAAAAATACTTTTTTAAAAAAACTGTGATTGGGCTCTTGGTTGTGTTTGAATTGCTTTGCAACTTTCCTATTCTATACGTCAATGTATATTTGGAAACTTGGTCCATTTGTTAAAATCATCCAATGATGTTTCTCAGAATGCTTCTTTTTTTAATTATCTCCATCTAGCTATCTAGAAGCTAGGCAGATCTTCTGGGTTTATCTCTTCAACAAATGGATGAAGGTTCTCAAAATTTATACTTTGAAAGCTACTGTCTTCCTTTGGTTTCTAAAAAGTAGACTCCAAAAATGTGCTTGTCCTGGCCTGCTCTCCATGGCCTTTCCTGAACTGCATGTAATCAGGGAGATGAGAAAGGTCTTCTCCTGACTAGAAGCTTGTAAGGAGAGCTCTCAAATCAGTCATATTTTGGTTTCTTAAACAGGAGATTCTTAAATCTTGTAAAATATGTCCTACAAAGATCGTATTTGTGGTCAAGACTTGCAGAAATGGTCTATTTAACGAGCTTTTCTCAACGTTGCTAGTTCATTTCCTCAACCTTTTAGGTGATCTTACTTCACATCTGGACCCTCATATATTCTCTTCCAAGGATCTGGTCTTTTAATCTTCTGCAGGAAGAGCATGTTCCCTTCCACCATCACCCCTGTTCAGACGCACTTAGGTGTAACCCCAAATGGAACCACTTGGACTCCCTATCTCTCATTCTGAGATCTTTAAATCCAAAACAAAACATCGAAGGGCATTCTGTCACCTTTTGTAGCATCTGATTTTTCAGTCATTTCCTGTGCGCTCCAAATCCTGGTAGTGTAACCTAGGATACTGCCCCCACACACAGATCTTCCAAGGCACAGCAGTTGTAGAATTTCGTTATTCTCCAGTCTTGGACTTCCATTACAATTCAAGTTCTCTTGGCTTTACTGCTTTGATAGAAGGCATCTAATTCAATATTTTGCAGATTTTGTACTTTGGATCTCATTTTCCTTACCTGTAAAATAGAAATAATTACCTCCAAGGACTGTATGAAGTTCAAGAAATTAAGAGATGCCATGAAATAACTAATTTGCTTTCCTAAGTAGCATCTTCTTTGTTCGGATTCTTTTAAAAGCCCAGCCAGCATGACCATTTTGAACTGCTCCTGAAGAGCAATGTAAAGTAAAAGTAAAAAGCCTCCTTCCGGGTTTTAGAGCACTATAAATCGTGTGACCCACTTAGTACAAAGTGAACTGAACTCGGGTGCATAATCTTACTTGATTTTTACCACAGCTCTGGGAACAGGGACTATTATCTATCTCTTCTGTGTGTGTGCGCGCGCGCTAGGGATTGAACCCAGGGCTCTTTACCATCCAGCCATCCACAGCCCCAGCCCTTTTTATTTAGAGACAGGATCTCACTTCAGGATGCTTAGGGCCTCACTAAGCTGCTGAGGCTGGCTTTGAACTTGTGATCCTCCTGCCTCAGCCTCCCAAGATGCTGGGATTATAGATGTGTGCCACCACGTCCATTTTATCTCCATTTTGTAGAGAATTAAAGCTGAAATTTGAAGCCTAAGTAACTGACTTTTAAGGTAAAAATTAAGATTCCTAAGTCTAAATGCATTTTCAGCAGATTCCATGGAAAATGCCTGATTTAATTTAGTGGGTCCTAAGCATGCCAATCAAAACACTTCAGTAGCACTTTTTAATATGATAGGATTAATTTGTATTCTCAAACTTTCATTACTGAGAAAGGCTTAGGCTAGGTACCAGTTCTTGTTTCAGAATTGATGGGCTCACTGTGCATTAAAGTGCTCTGCCACGCAAACGAAATGTCAAAATTGGCCGAAACTATGGTGAAATCAGGATTTTCCCTAAGTTTACTTAATTCTTGAGGCTGCAGCATGAGCAAATAGTGGCCTGGCCAGATAACTTCGCTGACTTTCCAAAGAACTGGTCTTTTTTCAGAATCACGCAAATTCCCATTTTCTTGGTATTTATAGTTTGTTTCATATATGGTTTGCCTTATCTTAGGAAGAAAATCAAGAATGGAGCCAAATCATATTTGGCTACTACGTATTACTCCCTTTTTTTTTTTTTTAATTCCCTTAGACCACATTTCAATCTCTAGCTGCTTTTTCATTCTGATCCTCCAATTTCTATACTTTTTTCATATCTTACAAAACTATGACCTGTGATTCAGTTTGTCTTATACCGCCCCCCTCCCCCGCACTGGGGATTGAACCCAGGGCCTCCCATACACTTGGCAAACACTTTACCCTGAGCTACATCCCAAACCCATTTTTTTTAAATTGTATTTTAAGATGGTCACATCAAGTTGGCAATGGTGGCCTCAAACTTGATATCCTCCTGCTTCAGCCTCCTAAGTAGCTGGTTTTTCAGACATGTGCCACCATACCCAACCTGACCTATAAGTCTTAATTCTGAATCAGGAAAAAAGGTGGGGGGGAGGGCTACAAAGGATAGCCCTTGTGTTACAGCTTCTAAAAGTGTCCTGGGAAGAGGGTTCCTCCTCCGGGATGGTGGGAGTAGTTTTCAGGTGCCTCCAGATCCCACACCCGTAAGCCTACATTCTTCCCCACTTTCCTTGTCTGGATCAGCCAAGCCCAGGTTCTCCATTGAGGTAAGGGGTCCTCATTTGAGGCCAGATAACTTGTTGGGAGGAGGTGGGTAGAGAGACTGTCCTGTGCATTATAGGATGTTTACCAGCATGCCTGGTCTCTACCCACTAGATCACAGTGGCACACACACACACACCCCCAGTTGCAGCAATCTAAAATGCCTTTTGATGTTGCCAGTTATATGTTGGGGGATAAAACTGCCCTCAAAGAAGAACCATTGCTTGAGTCAGATGGAAAATCAAGCCCTCATTTAGCCAGTCACCTTGAGCAAAACCTAGGTACTAAGGCAAGTGATCGAAATGCTTTTAAGTGGCCTAGAGAACCACTTTTAGTACTTGGGTTAAGCATGCTACTGAATGTTTTATAATCACATTAAATCCTAAAACTCTAGAAAGGCAGTAGTGTGTCCTCTTACAGGCGAGAAAGACTCAATCAGAAATGAATGGACTTGCCCTGCCTGAAGTCACAGTGAGAGAATCGGCACTCAGCCCAGGTTGGTGGCATTCTGATGCCAGGGTCCCCTGCTCTCCCACTTTCTCCCGCACCTGGCAGTTTGCATTCTCATGGAGAGGCTTGAGCAGAGGTCCCTCTGCAAAACTGGCTCTTGCATTTTCCAAGTATTCTAGGACTTTCTGCTGCCTGGAGCCCTGGGGCTGCCTTAGAGCTGCAGATCCTCCCCTGGTCCCTCCCTGAGCAGTGCTCTGCCTAGGACAGCCTCCATTCCTGGCCGCCCCATCAAGTTCCCCCAGAATCTGTTTGGTGAAAGATGACATTATAGAACAGACAATGAAGAATAAGCTACCCAAGAACTCATTTTCTTAGGTCTCAAGTAAGATTTTATTTGAAAAGTTAGAACATCTGTACGTTTCTAGGAAGTCACATTTTTCTCTGGTTTTCTCATTGACCCTTTCCCAGGAAGGAACAAAGTTCTCAGAACCATCACCTTCAGGGTCAGAAGTAGCTGGGGTGCTGTCTTGCAAGGCTTCGAGAGTCTCCTCTTGGCTAAGTCCTCAGGGGTTTAGGGGGACACCCTTAGTTTATTGCCCCACCCTCCTTGGCAAATGATGGGGGAATAACCTAAGTATGAGTCCTTGGTCCTCTTTGCCAGATCTGTGCCAAGTCTCAGTATGCTGGAAGCACTGCCCTAGACCGTTTTGATCTAAACCCAGACTTATCCTCTAGGACTTTGATGTCAGGACTGGTTTGATCCAGCAAAACTCCCTGATGGATTTGTCACTAAACTTCTATCTTGAAGAAATCACTATGGCTCATCTACAAAGGAACCAGAACCAGTGCCCAGGGAGTGTGCCCTGAATGTCCACCTCCTGCCTGAGTTTCAAGAGTGAATGCAACCATGAGCCAGGCTGCCTGGAGTCACCTGGGAGGCCCTCCGCCGTGCTAGCACTGAATCCCACCCTCAGAGAGCCCACCTCTGTTACTAGGGCTCCGGAAAGGAAGTGGGAGTAGGGTGTTCAACTTTCCCTGCCAGGATTGTGGACAACTGCTTGAAGCTGCAAGACTGAAATATCTCTGAAGGTTTGTGTTTAATTTTACTCAATGAACAGTAGGCATTTTCTGAACATTTAAACTGCTTGAAATTACTTAACTCCCCACACACCCTCTCAAGAGTAAAACCCAAGCACAGAATGATGTTGTCACATACCTCCTGTGTTGCTCTTTAGCTGCAGGCAGGTGGGCATAGCTCAGCAACTGTGTCCTGGAAGGAAACTGGCCAGCACCACAGTCTGCTGGTCCCTGGCCCTGGGGGTTCTGTCTACAAGGGTCTCCTGTGAATCTGTGCATGCCTTTGAATCAGATTCCCCAGGGGATTCAGGAGCTGCATGGTCGCAGTTGGTTCTAGATACAAGTAAACAACAGAAAGCGGCGCTCAAGCTTTCCATTTTGACTAGGTAGGGCAACCCACATGAAGGAGGACCTTCCAGCAGTCAGCAGGGGATTCAGGTTGGGGGCAGTCTTCCCCTTCCTAAGTTATCAGGCCCGGGGACTCCTGGTGCTCACGCTTAAATTCCTCATTGTTTTTTCCTTTCATTCTGGAAAGAATTCCATATGGTGTTACATTTGACTCCTGCCAATCCCAAGAGGGACAATTACCCCATTTTACAGATGGAGAGTGATGGGTGAGGCTCAGCAGTTACCACAACAGGAGATCAGAAGCAATGGTGCCAGGGGAACGACTCAGTGCAGGGAAGGGTGGAGCAGGCTGCGGCTGCAGGTGCCCACGGGGTTTGGGCAGCCCTACCTGCACCAACCTGGAACCTACTTTCCTCAGAATATTTTTAGCATTTGAAGCCCTCTGAACACACACCTTGTATTAACTATGTTGAAACGAATCTCCCAGGTGTGAAATGCTTCGTTCATAAAAGCACCATCCCAGGCTGTTCATGGTATCAGACCCCGGGCCGCTCCTGTCCCATTCCCCTTGATGTAGTCCCAGCCCCCTAAGCAGGTACAAAACAGCATGGAGCACCTTAGGGTGGCCTTGATCCCACACCATGCTTCAAGATACCTTGTGCCTTACACCCTGAAGGCTTTACAGGGGACTCAGAGACCCATAGATCTGACAAGCTGGCATGCATGGAGACCAGAGGTCTGGCACTACTCCCAACTGGGAGGCAGGCTGGCTATGTGGTCACTAGCATCTAAAACAACCCAGGGAGTTGCTGGGTGTGTGCTGGCCACATGGAGGGGTCAGCATGCAGGGCATCCGGACCAACCCTACTGGGTTAAAATGGAACCCAAACACCACTTCAGAAGGGGGAAGGGGCCTAGCAGAGGAAAAACTGTATTAACTGGAAACAGTAACTAGAAAGAGACATCAGAGAAAACAGCTCAGTGGTCCAGATACTTGACCGAAGTGTCCAATAATGAGAACAATTTGGCCAGATACAAGTTGTGGCCAGGGATGGGGCTCTGGCAGGGGCAGGGTGATGACTGCCTCGCCTGCAGCCCTGTGTATCAGGCCAACTGGAGTGGCCGAGCAGACAGATGGGGCTCTGGGGGTGGCAGCTGAAAACTCTGGACCTGGATGGATCCTCAGGAAGTGCTTCCGCCCCCTTCGCACCCCCAGGCCTCCACCCAGGCCTCTGCCTGTCATCCAGCCACCCTCCTCATTCTCCCTCCCACTGACATTTGTCAGCTGGGCCCAGCATTCAGCCTGGGGAAACAGACACATAAAAAGGACTCTGTCCTCAGCTAACTGGGACCTCCCCTCCCACTCAGATCTCCCCTAGGGTTTAGGAAACGGGGCTTCAATGCATTCTTCTGATGCTGACTGGATTCCTCCCTTCGGGGCAGCTTTGTTGGCACAGAGTAGGAAAGGAGCAGGAAGGACTTAAAATAGCACACAACTGGCCAATTTGCACTGCCAACATAGACTGGCTATTATAAACCAAAAAAAAAAAAAAAAATTCCAGGTGATGTAATTTGTTGCAACTGTCTTTGGCACAGGCTCTGGTGTGGGTTTGCATTCTTCAGCGTACACATGCTCTGTTAGCGGGACAGAAATAAACCCACGTGCCAATACTGTTTCTGTTGTATGCTGTGGGACCATTGCAGTGTGTGGTGGCCATTCAAGCTGTAATTTGCTTTTGTGCCCAAATAAAATGTAGTTGTCATTCATTCCTGGTCACAGGTCCCCTCAGGTGACTTGTGGTCATGGGTACTGTTGGAGTCAGCAATTTCTAGGAACCGGAAGCAGAGATTTCCATAAAAGGAAGACACTTCCTGTGGCTGTATTTAAAGATATGCTTCTCAAAATGACCACCATAGGCCAGAGTCCCTGACTGCAAATAAATACTAGGCCTAGGTCACTCATTTCCCTCCTGAAGCTTTTGAGAGGGGTCAACATCATTTACACAGAGCTTTTATTCACACAGAGTGCTTTTAGTCACTATTAGGTAGTGACTATTAGTCACTATTAGGTAGTAACCAGGGCAAATGGCCAGCTATCCTGGGACACAGATGCCAGGCCTTTCACAGGCTTCAGTGGCAGCAGATGAGAACTCAGAACATGCCTCAGTCAGATAACAAATAGGCAGGTCAGAGACCTTCTGGGGAGGCTAGGGAATGACAGAAACGTCACCTTCACAAGTGCCAGTGGTCTGTCATAGTCTTGCCAAAGCAAAGATTTTCAGGAGAACTACATCTACAGATGCCTTTGTTTCCTTTGCCTAGAAGGGAAGAAATCTACCTTATCAGAATGCTCTAGAATTGACTAATCCTTGCATTTGAGTGAGCCCTTTAGAACTCAAAGCATTTCACAGCTGTCATCTTCCTTGCGAAGGTCAAGAGGTCAGGTCTTGGAGAGATGAAGAGAGCATCACATGAAGGCCTGTGCTCAAAATCACATAATGGGTTAGTTGAAGCTGAAGTTAGAAACAGGATTCTTGTTACCAGGCTCCCGGCTTCTAGCATCTGTATTACCTGGCTCTAATTCTTCCCATACTCTCCCCTGGAAAAGTTGGCCAGAGGAAGCCACCTGCCATAGAAAACATGCCTGAAATTCCACCATTAGAGCTTCATCTCTTCTGCTTGAAATATGAGTATGAATTAAAGGCAAATGTTTCTGAAAGGAAGGTTTCTCTAACTCAGATTAGCAAAGGGCTAAATAATATTTATCTTAGGTTGTGCTGGTCACACACATTCTATGGCAACCACTCAGCTAATTCTGCCTTTGCAACTGTAGACCACGTGACAAATGAACAAATCATTTATGGACACCAACATACGAATTTCATGTGATTTCTGTGGTCACTCGATATTCTGTTGAATTTTTTCAACCATTGTTAAATGCAGAACCATTCTTAGTTCATAGGTCTTATTTAAACGGGCAAGGACCAGGCTTGGCTTGCAGGCCATGGTTCGCTGCCCCTTGCTCTAAGGTGGCCTCCGTCAGTGGCTGTGCTGTGTGGGTAAAGTTCTGATGAAAGGATTGGGTGGAGAAATTGGGTGAGTGAGCAGGAGACCCCTGGTTGCCCCCAACAGGGAGGCGGGGAATGCAGACTGGTCATTGCGATCTGCAACCCCTGAGCCCATCTAGAAAGGAGCAGCTGCCCCTTGGGCTTTCTGTGCAGCCACTGCGTTTGGGGCAGCCATGGTAGCCACTCAGACCTCACCAGAGCTGCAACTTCAGTGTGCACTGGCCTGCTGAGAGTGAGCCAAATGCCAAACCCTGGGTCACAGCTGTATCAGTATTCACCTCCACCTCCCCCACACGTTCCTGAGGATCCTTGCCTCGCCAGAAGGAGGCTGAGAGGTCGATAATTCCATGTTGCTGTTAGGTTTGAGGGATTTGAAGCACGACATTCAGAGAGTTTGAGGATTTGGAATGTTTCAGAGTCTGGATTTTCATATTAGGGACATACAACTAGTTCTGTCTATGCAAATATTCTAAAATCTGAAAAACTTGGAAATCTTGGCACACTTCTTATTTTAAGCATTTCAGATACAGATGCTCAACCTGTATCTCATTCACTTTTCCTGGGCAGATGTAATCATCACCATTTTACAGATGAAAAACTAAGAGTACTGAAGAGAATGGCCCAAGGCAGAACAGGGGAGCCAGTTTGCATTGAGGTCTGACTCCAGGCTCATTGTGCACATGGAGGGCTTGGGGGTCAGTCCGCAGGAGGCTTCCACAGGGAAGCAGCTTCCTTCCACCCTTCCAACAAGGAGGCTTCTGCCCCAGCCTCTAGCCTTAGCCTCCCCTCCCTCTTTGTCTTACCCAGGCCCACAGGCCTGGCAGCCCCTCTGTGGTTCTTCTGCCATTGTGCCTGGGTGGAGAAGGCTTCCATCTGCTGGCATCCCTGCAGCCTGCCCTCACCCCAACCTGCCCAGCAGCAGTCTCCGAGGAGGCCCACCAGAGCCAAGGCCTTCCGCACAAATAAACCCCCGAGAGGGTTTTGTTCCCACGTGTTTACTAGCTGCTCGTCACACACGCAGGCGGAACCTAGAATACGTTCATTGTATGGATGAACGAGAGAGTTCATTTCTCTAGCCTTCAGACGCTCAGAAATCCCTGGGTGAGGTTCCCTGAGTTTAGCTTTCATGGAGCAACCCGCGGGGGTTTCCAGAATGTTTCAGTGATCCGCATGTCATGAGGATGCTGGGGAGTGTCTGTTGGGCCTGGCTCTTCGCACACATTTCCTGCATCCTCATGCCCACCTACAGTTGGCACCCTCACCAGCCCACTTTGTAGAGCCAGGGACTGGGCTCAGTGACATCCAGGACCGTGCTCATGGTTAGCGGTGAGGGTTTGGGCCCTCCGTGGCCTGTTGTCCACACACAGTTCTCCCGGGAGCCTCCATAGGCACCAAGTCCTGCCCGTAGAGAAAGCTCCATCGTCAACCCTGAAGACGAAGCTTGGGCCCATGGGATGCAGTGCTGAGAAAGGAGGGGCCCAGCCTGGCAGGGGCACCGGGCACAGCTTCTCTGGAACTAGTAGGAGCTGTTTCTGGTTGTCCCCACTCCCTGCAGGCTACTCGCCAGGGGTTGCAATTCTAATCATTTTCATTGACAAGCAATCCAAGAGGTGCAAAAAGTGACCTCACAGGAAGCCTTCTCTCAGAAGTGAGCAGCCCAGGTGTATGTGGTGTTCTCTGGCCCAATTTAAGGACCCCGGCCCTCTCGCTGCCTGGCCTGGGCTGGAAATCCTGCCATGAAAGCCAAATCCTATGGGTTGTTACTGGTTCTGATTTTCAGGAATGCCCTATAAAAAAGCAGATATGAAAAAAGAAAAGAGAAATGGATGAGAGGTGAGGAGGGGGGAGAATCCAAGATGGGGAGGGTCCTCTGCCTTCCTGGCAACTCTACTGCTGGCAGGTGACCTCTGCCCCAGCCCTTGGCTTGCACCCACCATTGTGGGGCACAGCCTCCCAGACCTGCCCTTGGAGGAAGAAGATGCCTTGGGGGGCCCAAGGAGCAGTATGGTGACAGCCCCAGCCCGTGGCAGCCCCAGCCCACAGCAGCCTTCTCGTGGGTCTCCCCAGCACAGAGGGACACAGCTCTGTCAACCCCTGCTCCCCTGGTAGCTCCAGCTACCCACTCCTGCTCCCAGTTTCTACACACACACACACACACACACACACACACACACACACACGGACCTCACCAAGCCTTCAGCTACCAAGACCCTCCTTAGAAGGCTGCAAGATAATTAAAAATAATATAGCTTTTTTGTTGTTGTTGTTGTTGCACCGACATCACCTTAGGATTGGAAATCTCGAGCTCATGAGTGCTACACAGGAATCCCACTCAGATCTCTCCAGCCTCAGAGCCTCCTAACCAGGCCTTTGGCAGTGAGGCCAGTAGGTGGACTCCCACCCAGGGTTGACATGGGCAGTGGGGGGGTCTCACCGACTTAAACTCACTTCCGTTCCAGCTGGTCATTTCCATAGGCCAGGGTCCCCAGCCCTGCAGCCTCGGCATCACCTGGGAGATCGTTAAAGGGGCACAGTCTCACACTGAATCAGAAACTTGAGGGGTAACCAGCGACCAGGAGGTTTGACAAGCTTCCTGGGGACTCTGACATGCCTAAAACCTGAGACCCACTGCCCTAGATCAGGTCCTCGAGTGTTGTATTGCCTGCCCCTCCCAGGGACGAAAAGCCGTTCATGCATCCAAAGGTTCCGAATATTTATTTTATTTTTTACATCATATCTATGTATTATTTTTTAAAACAGCCAAAAACGAAGAGTTAAAAGGATGAGACAGAGGAAATCACGATGCTCTCAATGTCCTACAAGTCCCGGGCTGCACCCTGTGCTCTCCAGGCAACATGCCCTGGGAGGGATGGTGGGTGTGCCAGCCCCAGGGACAACTCCCAGAGAGCTTCTGCCAGTACAGATACTGAGGAGCCGCAGAGTCCACCGCATGCCACAGTCCACTTTGGGCACATTCAGAGAGGATGAGGCAAGGGGGCGTTTTTAAAGACAAAGAGGAGAAGGGTTACGTCAGATATTTTGAAACCATAATCTTTGGCCATGAAGATTAATAACAAGAGTGGCGTCAGTCCAAGGCTGCACAGACAGTTGCTGGACAGATGTCCTTGCGGAAGTACTTTCTGTGGAAGGTTGTGGTGGCGTCTGTGCAAGCCTGGGTTTCTGGTGGTGTTTTGTGACAGTTACTATCAGGCAGACGTGTTAAGGACGCTTCCTTCAGGGCCTGAGGCTGTGGCTCAGTGGTAGAGCGCTTGCCTCACATGCATGAGGCACTGGGTTTGAATCTCAGCACCGCATATAAATAAATTAGTAAAATAAAGGTCCATGAATGACTAAGGGAAAATTTTTAAAAAATTTTTTTAAAAAAAGGAACCCTCCCTTCAGGCTGGGGACGAGCCGGAGAGGGCAGAGCCTAGCACTAGCGGGGCCCCAGGTTCGCTCCCCAGTGCCACAAACGACAACAAAAACACCCATCCCTCCTGACCCCTTGGCTTTCTTTTCTTTCTGGTTAGGGTCGACTCCATGGGCTCCATTTTGAGTCTGCAGCTTTCACATTTCAACAGTCTTTTGCATCATTTCAGTTTGGGCTGTTTGTCGCCGCAGGTTAAAGTGCCGTTGCTCTCACTGCAGGACGTGGCTGGCGCCGGGCTCACGCTGCGGGTGGGAAGAGGCCCGCTGCGCCCTGCGGCTGCTCCCTCAGTGTTCTCTCCAGTCCAAAGTCTCTCTGCAGCCTGGTTTGAAAGCCACTTGTCCTTTGTGTGAGTTAGTTTACTTAAAAATAGATCAGAGACTCTCTAAGTCCCTCCAGCGGGGACACGGAAGCTGCAGCTTGTGGCCTCCCACCCCACACACGTGCACTCGGCCTCCTTCCGCAGGGCTCCCGAGGCCACCAGCAGTGGGCTCCCCGGGCTTTCTCTTTCTGTTTCGAAGTGGAACACTGGACTGCCATCTCCTGACCTTGGCCCCAAGGGTCATCTTGCACTCTCCCCGGGGGTGTCCCGCACCCCAGGCGCCCGCCCCCTACTCTCTGCTCCTGAGCCCCAGGAGGCCCGGAGTGACGCCCTCGGCCGCAGCAGCAACGCTCAGTCAGGGTCCCCTCTTCCCTGTGACGGTCCTCCACTGAGAGGTCCCAGCCAGGCACGTGGAGTCTGGCTTGAGGCGGGGAGGCAGGCGCCCGCCGCAGGAGGAAGGCAGGGGAGTGGGAGGGAGGGCGGCTGCTTCCCCGGCTCCTGGTGGCATTTCTGAAGTCTCATTTCCTGTCACAACTCCCAAGCAGGTGCTTCTGTTTTTAAGTCCCTCTTCCGTTGCTATTCTGGTCCTGTGAGTTGCTGGTTTCTTCTGACGACGGCCCTGCCGTGTTTTCCTCTGACGGAGGCACTCCCTCCGCCAGCCCCCACCAGCCACGCGGGGACACACGGACAGAGCCCCGGGAGCCCCAGAGAGTTGTCCCCTGAGCCTTGTGCTTTGGTTCCCAGCAGGTGAAGTGTGCGACTGGCCCCACCCGGGAAAAGGAAAAGGAAAACAAGCCGGGCCCATGCTCCTTCCCCGGGCACCTGGGCCCCACAGGGCACTGGGAGTCGCTGGGGACAAGCCCAGAAGGACGCAGTCAAAGCACTTCTCACATGAAAAGCCAGAACCTCCAATCCAGGCTTCGTAGAACTGGGGTCTAAGATACTCTGAAAACCCACCAGACACATTCAGGAGAGACAAGACCCCCTCATGAGAATCTCAATTTTCATTTGAATGAAAAATCTTAAAAATTAAAATAATCATATTCCACATCATATGAATGATCATCTCACAGTTAAGTGTTTCTAGAGATTTCACAACCAAATGGTACTGATACCTAAAAAGAATGAAATCAAGCATGCTGGTGCGTGCCTGTAGACCCAGCTACTCAGGAGGCTGAGGCAGGAGGATCATAAGTTCAAGGCCAGCCTGGGCAACACAGTGAGATTCCCAACTCTTAAAAAAAAAAGCCAGGATATCACAGAGGATTTCACTCATGACTGCCATGCTGGTGTTCTGTCCAAGTGGAAGATGGCCATTTCTCCAGAGAGACAGACACAGTGGGATGACATTACCTCACCACGCAGGGAGGCACCATTGAGCGTGAGATCCACAGAAAATGCTGGTCACATTGAAGTGTGCTAACCTGAGTCTGGGCAGTTTTGTGGGGACTTTCGCTATTTCATTTGTACACTGATTTTGATTTTAGAATTATGTAAGAGCTATTGAAATGTACAGAATTTAAGTGATTTTACATTTGATTAAGTAATATGATAAAGTAATTTAAGTCAACCCTGAAGGAGCATGAGGCTCTTGGTTTCATTTGTTAACGGAGGTTTATATGTGACTCAGATCTAAAAATCCTTACTCTCATGTTTGAAGCAGATGTCCAGAATTTTCAACAAGGAAGGTCAATGGAGAATGAATGAAGAAAATGCCATTCGGGGCTGTGGGAAGAGAGGGGCACTAGGGCGTAATTGTCATCAGAGTTTTACCAGGAGCTGCACCTCACAGAGGAGGGTAGAAAGGGGTGGAGGCAGGAGCCAGGCCACCTGCGAGGCATGGGAGGGGCTGCTTGCTACTGAACCAGCATCACTGGAGCCTGAAATTTCTGACACTTGGTGGTCAGTAAAGACCAAGTGAATTTCATACATGTGCTCTTGTCTAGTGAACAAGTTGAAATATAACTTGGATGCTCATACACAGGTTTCCCCAGGGAGCCATTGCAGATGCCCCAGAGGAACCTGGGGCAGGTGAGGTCATCGCCCTGGGAGTGAGGAGGTGGCTCCTTACCTGGCTCCTGCCTGTTCCACTGCCTTGGCTCAGGCCGACATGAAGCTTCCTGCACTCGTGGGCTTCTCTTGCCAGTAGACTGGAGGATCCGAGCGGTTAGGTCTGGGCTGTTGCCGCCAGGAGGGCAGGCCTCACACTTTGTTTGAGTTGTTCTTCACATTTCCCAAGAACCGCAGTGTCTATAGGAGCAGAACAAGAGAAACAGTGGTCCAAGAGGTTCGCTGTTTAGAAATGGTCAAGTTCATGCAAGCCAGTGATCAAGTCCGTAATGCTATAAGGCCCATTCCTGCCAAGTACGGTGTGGGGACCTGGCACAGAAGCAAGTCCAGTCGTCAGCCTCCTGGTACCTCCAGCAACTAAGCCAGGGTGTCAGCTTCCAAGTCCCCTTAGAAACCTCAGAGATCTAGGCTCTCTGCCCTCTGAGACCGGCACCTGCTAGAATCTCCTCATTTGGAAGGTAGGGAAACATAAAGGAAGAAAAATAAGAGAGAAACTCAGACACGCCTGGAAACAAATGGAGCAAATGAAATGCCAGGGAGTCACCAAAAGCAAGACACCTCCAGGTCACATGAACAGGTGTCACTGTCACCTTCCTGTCAACTGTGTTAGACCCCACCCCAAGTGTATTTATGTGCTCAGGCAGCCATAGCAGATACCACAGGGGAATGACAGGATTGACCTCCTCACAGTCTGGAAGCCATAAGTCCAGCCCATGGTGTCTGCCATTAGGGTTCTCCTGAGCCTTCTCTCCTTGGCCTGCAGATGGCCAGCTTCTTGCTGTGTCTTCACGTGGACTTTTCTTGGTGCACATGCATCCCTGGTGTCTTTTCCTCTTCTTATAAGAACATGAGTCCTATAGGATTCAGATCACTTTTTTTTTTATGGTTCTGTGTGCACTAGACAAGCACTCTAGCCCTGAGCTATACCCCCAGTCCTTAGGGCCAAAACATTATGACCATATTTAATCTTAATCATCTCCTTAAAGGCCCTATTTCCAAATATAGTCACATTCTGAGGTATGAGAGATAGGACTTCAACATTCAAATTTCAAGGAAAAACAATCAAATGGCATCATGCCAGGTACTGAAGTCCCAGGCCCGAGCGATATCCTTGCAATAAGAGTCATTGCCAAGCCCCCACCTGCAACTGCAGCTTCACTCATGTCAAGAAAAGACTCCAGTGGCTCCAGGAAGGGTGAAATCTCACTTGCCCTCAGCCCTGGACATGGATGAGCTGACTCTGACCTTTAGCCTAGACCCCTGTCTTTGGACTAAGGACTGCCGACCAGGACCAAACACTCACTGTATCCATCTTGCTCAAAGTGGAACAAAGAGACTATTTTTTCATTGACTCATAGAATCTAGGTAGGTCTCAGTAACCCTGAGCACTGATCCAAAATCGACTCAAGACAATGCAGGCCACCACAGGTGCTTTTTTGGATTGTTTATTCAGATAGCTAAGCATATGTGCAGCCCCCAGGCCTGGCTAACACACACACCTGACCCCGTCTGTAGCATCACATCCTGGGTACATGAGTCACCTTGCATAGACATGACAAACACCAAAGAGCCGTGGGATTTAGACCCCTGCGTTAGCAGCAATACTTCATGCCTGCTCCAAGGGCCTTCGTCAAGTATAGTTAATAGCCCTGAACGTCCACTTCCGTTAATGACAAGATAACTAAATCAGAACAATTGTTCTACCAAGGGTAACTAGAGAAGCTGAAATAGGTACAACGATCATCGAAGGCATCAGAGTCAACATCAGAGTGACAAATTACTGGGCCAACATGTTTGGAGAGCAGAAATCCAGGTAGATAAGGCAAGCTTCTGGAGTCTGCGAGGACACACAGAGGGCAGACCAGAGATAAGCATGGCCGTTGAAAGCATCACAGGCTGCTGGACAGCGACACAGTCACTTATAAGTCTGAGCTGGAGTAAATGGAACTTGTTTTTTCTAAGGCGTTTGTCTAAGTGGTAGAAGTACTAATTTTAGAATTTGATAACTCAAAGAAGTATGTTGTAAGCTTTAAGTCTGACTACTAAAAATCATATTTCTAAAAAATATAACAAGAAGCCAGGAGCAGAGGTGCACACCTGCAATCCCAGTGACTCAAGAGGCTAAGGCAGGAGACTCACAAGTTCAAGGTCAGACTCAGCAACTTAGTGAGGCCTTAACCAAATTAGTGAGAACTTGTCTCAAAAAAAAAAAAAAAAAAAAAGGACTGGGGATATAGCTCAGTGGTAGAGCGCCCCTGGGTTCAATCCCCAGGACCACAAATAATAATAATAATAATAATAATAACTATTAATAATAATAAGAGAGGAGAAAGTTAAATAATTTGAGATAAATTAAATCAAGAAAAAAAGACAAGGGAACATAGACTAATTGGAACAAAAAGAGAGCAACTAATAAGCATTTAAGCTCAAGCAAATCAATAATTATATTAACTATAAATGGTTTAAATGTTCCAATTAAAATGACTTGATAAAAACAAAACCCAACTATAAGCTTTCTACAGGAAATACACTTAAAAAATATAGACTATTAAAAGTGAAAGTATGAAAAAGATATATCAACCTAAAGGAAGTTGGAGGAAATACATTAATATCAGAAAAATAAAATAAATGATAGAAGCATTACTAGAGGTAAAGAGGTATTTTGTAATAAGAGGTTTTATTCACCCAAAATATCTAGCAAATCTAAATGTATATGTGCATAATAACATAACCTCAAAAATGCAGAACAAAAAATTTGACAGAAGTAAAAGGAAAAACAAAAATCCATAGTGATAGGAGAGGATATCACGTTTCTCCAAGAAACTTAGGAAAATCAAAACAAAAACAACCTGAAAGGAATCACAGGGGCATGCCATTTAACTGAAGAAATTCACCCAAAATAACCAACACCAACACAAAGTCCACTACAATACTGGACTTTTAAGAAAGAAAATTCTTGGGTATCCAGCTGAAAAGACCAAGTAAGGTAGGAGAGGGGAAAGTTAGATTATCAAAAATCATTTTAACAGCAACATTTTTGACATTTTATGTCAGAGGAAAATTAGTAAAAGATTTTAAATACTCAAGGAAAGAAACTGAAAAGCTAAGGATTTTTTTTAATCTAGCCAAACAAACTTGGTTTTTTTTCAAGTGTAGAGAATCAAAACCAGGGTTTTCTGCATGAGAGGCAAGCACTCTGTCCCCAGCCCCCAAACCAACTTTTAAATATGAATATTGCAGAAACATGGTGTCCAGAACATATGAAAATTCGGGGAATAGTAATTCCATAGCCCTTTCTTAGGAAACTATTGAAGTTCTGACAATTGTAGGGGAGGACACAGAAGTAAGGCTGCTCCAAACTCAGTTCAGAGTAAACCAAAGACTTAGGCACTAGATCAGAGACCCTGCATCTACCAGAGAAAAAGTAGGCCCAACTCTCCATCATGTTGGCTTAGGAACCCAATTCTTCAACAAGACTCCTAAAGCAAGAAGTAAAATAAAAAATCAATAAGTGAGATGTATTCAAACTAAAAATTTTCTTCACAGCATAGGAAACAATCAAGAACATGAAGAGAGAACCTACAGAATCTTTGCCACCTGCACCTCAAATAGAGCATTAATCTCCAGGATATACAAAGAACTAAAAAAACTAAACACCAAAAAAAATAAATAAATAAAATAAAATAACCCAATCAATAAATGGGCATAGGAACTGAACAGTCACTTCACAGAAGAAGAAATATGAATGGTCAATAAATATATGAAAAAAGTTCAACATCATTAGCAATTAGAGAAATGCAAATTAAAACTACAGTCAGAATGGTAATTACCAAGAATTCAAGTAACAGCTGGGTGACTCAGGAGATTGAGGCAGGAGTATCACAAGTTCAAAGCCAGCCTCAGCAAAAGTGAGGCGCTAAGCAACTCTGTGAGACCCTATCTCTAAAAAAAAAAAAAAAATAGGGCTGGGAATGTTACTCAGTAGTTGAGTGCTCCTGAGTTCTATTCCTGGTATCCCCCCCCACACACACACACACACAAAAAGAATACAAGTAACAATAAATGTTGCTAAGGATGTGAGGGGAACATTTCACTCATCATTGCTGGAGCGACAGAATATTGGTGCAACCTCTTTGGAAAGTAGTATGGAGATTTCTCCAAAAACTTGGAATGGAACCACCATTTGACCCAGCTATCCCACTCCTCTGTTTAAACCCAAAGAACTTAAAATCAATATATTACAGTGATGCAGCCACATCAATGTTTATAGCAGCTCAATGCACAATAGCTAAACTATAGAACCAACCTAGGTGCCCTTCAACAGATGAATGGATTAAGAAAATGTGGCATATTTGCACAATGGGATATTAAATAGCCATAAAGAAGGATGAAATCATGGCATCTGCTGGTAAATGGATGGAACTGGTGACTATCATGCTAAGTGAAACAAGCCAATTCCAAAAGAACAAAGGCCAAATGTTCTTTCTGATATATGGATGCTAACACTAACAAGGAGGCGGGGAGAACAGAAGTTCATTGGATTACACAAAAGGGGAATGAAGGGAAGGGAGGGAGATGGAAATAGGAGAGAGTAGAATGAATACTTGTGTATGAATACACACCTGGTGAAACTCCACATCATGTTCCACCACAAGAATGGGATCCTAATAAGTTATACTCCATGAATGTACACCAGGTCAAAATACACTCACTGTCATGTCTATCTAAAAATAACAGAATTCTTTGACAAAGTAATAGGCCTGCTCGAGGGGTGTCACAGAGAGGATGGAGAGTCTAACTATATGCCCCATAGAGGCGGGGCAAGGGAAGGCGAAGGTAGGTCCTGGCGAGAGCACACCAAATACTCTGTTTAGCTCTTCCCAGCTACCAGATTTGCACAGCGTGTATCATTCCAACGAAAGAAACCAGTGCTCAGGGAGTAGCACCTGAGACAAGAATCAGACAGGAGAAGCCCAGACACCTTGTTACACCAGATGGGAAAGAAGTCGCAAAAGCGCAGGAGCCAAGCAGCCTCCAGCTGCCCAAACGTGCGGCGATTGAGCGTCAGGGATGATTGCTGCAACGGGTGGAGCACGTCGCATGCTTCAGTGAAGGGCGGGGGTGGCTCCGAGTGGAGCACCTGCTTGGCCCGCGCGGGGCCCTGGGTTGATCCCCGGTGCCGCGCGTGCGCGCACACACACATCCGTTGGTTCATCATGACACTTAACAAAAAATGTACTAACTGGTCTTCCTGAGAGGCTGCTGAGAAACCAACTCTATTTTAATAACTGGTAAGTAAAAGGAAATAATTGTTAAGTATTTATTCTGTCTTTTTCTCTCAAGTTGGAAAACTGGAAACTGAATAGTCAATGAGGTGAAATTTCTCTTGCTGAAGTTATTTCAGCAAATGAATGCAGAAGGGACGTTGGACCTGCAGTATCGCTATTTTGCAGCCCTGAGCGACTCAATACGCCTAGACCCAGGCCACCAGTAACTAAATCTCAGGGACTTCAGGCGTGATGTGCCTCCTGAAGACAAATAAAACGAGTGACTATGAAGTCTCACCCAACACCACCCGCACCGAGAACCCAACCTGATTCCCATCCGTCCTCCAGAGCCAATCACCAATTAGTAGGGACACAGAGGACGGAGGCCTGTGTTACACCATGCCATGGAAATGCAATCAGCAAAACCAGAATACCAGAAACTACAAAGTTTTTAAAAACTACGAGAGAAGAGGAAAATGACAGGTTAAATGAGCCAACCTAGATGCCCTTCAACAGATGAATGGATAAAGAAAGTGTGGTATATATACAATATGGAATATTATTCAGCCATAAAGAATAATAATATTATGGCATTTGCAAATAAATGGATGGAATTGGAGAATATCATGCTAAGTGAAATAAGCCAATCCCAAAAAAAAACAGAGGTCTAAAGTTTTCCCTGATAAGTGAAGGATCTGATGTATAATGGGGAGTAAGAGAAGTGGGGGGATGGGGAGTGAGAGAAGAATGGAGGAACTTTAGATTATGTAGAAGGAAATGAGAGGGAGGGGGGTATGAAAAATGGTGAAATGAGCAGACATCATTATCCAATGTACATGTATGATTACACGAATG
This sequence comes from Sciurus vulgaris, assembly GCF_902686455.1. Lineage (NCBI taxonomy): Eukaryota > Metazoa > Chordata > Mammalia > Rodentia > Sciuridae > Sciurus > Sciurus vulgaris. Next base: position 75,235,823 of record NC_136474.1, on the reverse strand, counting down.
GTAATGAATCTACATCATACACAACCTAGAAACGAAAAGATGAACCCCACTTGTGTACAATGAATCAAAATGCAGTCTGTAAAAAAATCAAAAAATAATTTTAAAATAAAATTTTTTAAAAAAATCAAAATGGTCAAACAAGAAAAGTCAAAATTAAACGATAGTACATAGGTGTTTACACTTGGGTGATAAAATCATAGACAAAAAAGTAATCAGCACTAAAATCGGGATTCCATTAGGATCTGTCCAGCAAGGTGGGGTGGCCTGATGAGCCACGGGCACTTGATGGTGCTGTTCTAGTCTGTGGCAGATATAGAAACGTCCCTGCTATAAAAATTCATTAGGTGGCACATTATTCAATGAGATTTCCTGAAGGTTATCATACTGAACATCAAAAGGTTTTAAGCATCGAGGTTTTAAACAACATGATTAACAAATTTGGCCTGATTGATAAAGATAAAATACTGCACCAAACAACTACAGAGTACACACTTGTTTTAGGGACACATAGACCACTTACGAGATTATTATTTGGAGGGTCATAAGTGGCATAGACTCCCCACAATTAAGATCAGAGTATTTTCCCTGATCACAGTAGAAATAAAATTTTAATCAATAACAAAAAATATAGCTCTCCATGTTTGAAGATTCATAAACTTCTAAATAACACTTCAAAGACAAAAATCACAAAAGAACTTTAAAACATTTTGAACCAAAAGATAATATATAATATAAATCTCTAAACCCGTGAGCTATATATGCATATATAAAGCTAAGCCTAAAAGAGGCATGCATACTTTTTTTTTCATTTTTTAAAATCATTTATTTATTTATTTATTTATTTATTTATTTATTTATTTATTTATTTATTTATGGTACCAGGGATTGACCCCAGGGATGCTTTACCACTGAGCCACATCCAGACCTTTTTCTATATTTTATTTAGAGACAGGGTCTCACTGAGTTGCTTAGCACCTCGCTTTTGCTGAGGCTGTCTCTGAACTCACAATCCTCCTGCCTCAGCCTCTGGAGTCACTGGGATTCCAGGCCTACACCAGCACACCTGGCAGAGATGTGTATACTTTTAGTTGCATAATAAAAAAGGAGGAAGACTGAGAGTTGCTAATCTAAGCCTTTTTCTAAAAAAAAAAAAAAAAAAAAAAATTAAAAGGACAAATTAATCTGCCCCACCCAAAGAGAAACAGAAGAAATAGTAATGATAAGACCAAACTAATAAAGTAGGAAACAAACATATTAGAGATCAACAATGCCAAAATTAAGTCTCTTTCAAAAACGAATAAGTTACTGGCAAGACTGATGAAGATAAAAGAGTGAAGTTCAGCGGAGCACCATGGGGCGTGCCTCTAATCCCCAACGGCTTGGGATACTGAGGCAGGAGAATCTCAAGTTCAGAGTTAGCCTCAGCAACTTAGTGAGCCCCTAAGCAACTCAATGAGACCCTGCCTCTAAATAAAAAAATACAGAAAGGGCTGGGGGTGTGGCTCAGTAGTTAAGCACCCCTGGGTTAAATCCCTGGTACCAAAAAAAACAAAGTGAAGTCCAAGCCACCAATGTCAGGAATGGAAAAGAAGTCATCATTCTAGATTCTAAGCACATTCAAAGATAGTTAGGGGTTATTGTGAACTTGGCATTTCACTGGAAAATTCTAACAAAAGATGCTCAGTACCTCTATGTTAAAATCCGTAAGAGCTGGGACGGTGGCACATGCCTGTAATCCCAGAGGCTGGGGAAGCCGAAGCAGGAGGCTTACAACGTCAAAGCCAGCCTCAGCAAAAGCCAGGCGCTGAGCAACCCAGTGAGACCCTATCTCTAAATAAAATACAAAACAGGGCGGGGGATGCAGCTCAGTGGTTGAGTGCCCCTGAGTTCAATCCCCAGTACCAAAAGAAAAAACAAAATCCATAAGATATTTTTGAAAGTGAAGATCTAGAGGTATGCAGCTCAGTGGTAGAGCACTTGCATGGCATAAGAGAGACAGAGAGAGAGAAAGATCTAAATAAGTATATCACGTTCAGAAAATGAAATACTCAATATTGTAAAGATAGAAATTCTCCCAAATCCAATCTGCAGAGTCAATGCAAGTTCAATCAAAATCCCATTTTTGAACTTGGAATGGGCCCACCATTTGACCCAGCTATCCCACTCCTCAGTTTATACCCAAAAGACTTAAAATTAGCATACTACAGTGATCCAGCCACATCAATGTTCAGAGCAGTTCAATTCACAATAGCAAGATTGTGGAACCAACTGAGATGCCCTTCAGTTGATGAATGGATGAAGAAACTGTGTTATATATGCATAATGGAATATTACATAAAGAAGAATAAAATTACGGCATTTGCTGGTAAATGGATGAAGTTGGAGAATATCATGCTAAGTGAAATAGGCCAAGCCTAAAACACCAAAGGCCAAATGTTTTCTCTGATAAGTGGATGACGGTACATAATGGGGAAGGGGTGAAAGGGGGAAGAGAAGAATGGAGGAAATTTGGATGGTGTAGAGGAAAATGGGGCAGGAAGGTGGGGGAAGGAAAGAGTAGAATGAGACAGACAGTATTACCCTATGTATATGTATGATTACATGAATGGTGTGACTCTAGATTGTGTACAACCATAGAAATGAAAAGTTACACCCCATTTGTGTACAATGAATCAAAATGCAGTCTGTAAAAATAAAAATTTAAATAAATTTTTTAAAAAAATTTTAAATCCCATTTTTGTTGGAATGGACAAGGTGATCTTCAATAAATCACAATACCTTCTTACAGAGTAATACTATGTAGCATTGAACATGAATGAGCTACATGTAACAGCATGGATTAATCTCCAAAGTCACAGAAGAGTACTTACAGCACCACTCCATTTACATAAAGCGTAAAATGCAAAACAAAACAAAATCTTCTTTCGGGATGCTGACATATATGATAAAACTAAAAGAAAAATAGGAGAACAAGAAACAGAATGAAGGAAGTTGTTCCCTCTGAGTTTAGGGGCGGGTGCACTGGGGAGGGGTACAGGGACCCACATAGGGAACGGCACTACACTCCATTTCTTCGCCCAGATGGTGTGTAGGTGGGTGTCTGTTATACCTCTTCATGCCTTACTTATATTTTACCAATACTCTTTTACACATACTCAGAAATTTCTTTTAGCATTTTTTTAGAAAACTGCAAGCATGCAGAAAACTGAAAATAGCCTATAATGACATTTTGACCCTATCCCAAGATTACAACTGTTAATGATTTAGTATTTATTTCTCCAGATTTTGTTCTTTGTATATAACTAACATGACAGATAGATGATAGGTCATGTAGATAATATATTTATGCATATTGTTTAAAATATGCATTTTTTTTCACCTAAATAAACATTCCTCAGATTTGGGTTGCTAATTCTGGGAGTGTTAACTAAGCAAACCCATATTAGGCCCCAGTGAAAAGTTCTCATAAATAGAAACCCTAGCCCAGAGCCCCTGCCGGCTGTGCAGAAGTGGCATTATGAGGTCAGGAGATTTAAGAATAAGTTCCCACCCAGGGACAAGAAGGCATTTTTTTTTTTTTTTCTTGTTCCATTTTGGGTTTTTTGGAGTTTGTTTTGGAGGGGTTGTGGGGGAGTTATTTTGTTCCGTTTTTGTAGTTAGTTTTATAATAAATATATATTGAGTTGATTAAAAAGTCTTCAGGTCCAAATAGGGGATGTATTTGTGAACAGAAATCTCAGAATCCTGCAAACAGTCTTGTGCTTACTGACCAGGCTGCAGCAGCGAAGACGGAAGGGCCCCTAGGTCTCTAGGCTGGACAGACCTGGGGCTATACCAAAAAGCTGGGTTTATACCTTGGCTGTGCGACCCTGGGGAAGTGGGTCCCGCCTTTCCATGCTCCACGTCCTCAGGGGCAAAGGGAGCTGATAGCTTTCCTCTCCCTTGTACCTCAAAGACTTGGCCCAAAGCTTTGTCACCCCTCAAGTCCATAAGCCAAGTCAGCATCTGCCTTTCCTGCAGGCCAGAGGTGGGAGGGGCAAAGGCCCAGGTGGCAAAGAAAAGAAGGAGGAACCAGCAGAAAAACCCACAGAAGAAATGGGGCAGGGGCAGGTAGGGGTTTCTGCCTCTCACAGGAGGCCTCTGACCACCCTGGGCTCCTGTAGAAAGTTCTGAGATGGTCCTGTAACCGTTAAGTTAGAAGGCAGCCATGGACTTTATGTCTCTGTGACGGATGTCAGTACCTCAATGAAAAAAATTCGAGCTTAATTAGCCCCACGTTATCATCCAGCCTAGCAGTGTCTATAGGTTATCAGGCCTGGCGGGCTGCTCGCAAGCTGATATACCCCGATGGAATGCTGCCCTGGCATTCACAGTGAGTGACCATGCCCAGGAGAAGACGGTTGTATGCAGGACCAGCAAGCACCACAGAATTCGGCTCAAGAGAAGTCTACTCAAGAGACAGCCCCTCACATCCCTGGGACACACCAGCTGGATTTACCAAACTCTCGCCATTTGGCATCTTTTCCCTTTCCACTGAGAAATCCAATTTAGAATGTGTGGTTTGAGTCCCAACTGAGCTGCCAAGCAAAATCTCTGTCTTCTGTGGGCTTCTGCTTCCTAATCTCTAGTGGGCCTGAATCGCCTCCTGCTAGTTATGGAGAGAGGGAAGCTGAGTCAGGTATAAAAAGTGCTTTGTGAACTCAAAGGTTTTGGGCATGCTTCAGGCACATTCCTCAGATAGTCTCAGAAGGACCCCGGGAAAATTTTGCCACATAAATAAAGGGCACAGCTACCTAGACAGAAGGAAGCTGTAGTCTGGAAAATGATTCTCTGGCATTTCAAAAGAAACATTTGACACAATCACAAATTATTCTTAATCCATTCTTCAGCCAAGTCCCAAAGGACACCTGATTGACAAGGACCACCCTTGTCCGCACATGGATTGGAAAGTCCCTTGACTGAATGGCTCTAAAATGCAAAGGTGCTGGACTTTTCTGGGACCCCAGCTGAAGTCCACCACAGGGCCAGCCACGCATCCTCAGTCGATTTTCTTAATGAGCCTGGTTTCCTCAAGCTACCTGGGAGACAGGGTCAGACAGTGGTTGAGACCCAGGCTTTTGTGGCTGGCTAGACTGAGTCCATATTACAAATCACTTGCTAAGTGTCTCTGGGCGAGTCACTTAGCAACCTCCACAAGCCTCTCTATCTCCATCTGTACCACAGGTATGATAATCCCCTCCTCACACAGTTGCTGTGAGGATTAAATAATTCACACAAAGAAACAAATAATGCCGAGCATTTAGGGAAGTCTTTATAAAATATTGGCTATTACACTCATTGGTTGTGGGGGGAGTGGAACTTTCCTCAGAGAGGCAGAAAAGTCCATGGAAGCCTCCTTGTGAGCTTTGATGCCAGGAATGGACTCAACATAAATGGTAACTCTCCACCGAGAAAGGACAGCTCTGGGGCCTTTGCCCAGGTCACAGGCTAGAGAGGACTCAGAATGACTGGCATTCAGGGTTAAGTTCTTACAGAGGAGCCAGCAAGTCTTGTCCCAAAAGTCAATAGTAGCTGAAATCACTCGCCTCACGATTTTTGATTGTGTCCAGCTGCTGGGAGGTTGTGGCTCCAATGGAGAGACCTCAAGTCCACCAGAGAGGTTCCTCTTCGTGGCCTGCTGCTCACAGTCCACACATTAAGATTTTATTTCAAGTCTCCCACAGCACCTCACAAATGGTGGGGCCCAGAGCCCCCCACCCTAGTGTGATTCAGTGTTCCAGTTATTTACCAGAGACCAGGAGTTCATTTCAAAATGTCAAATGATCCTCGGTGACTAATGTCCCCTGCTATGCTCAATATCTTCACAGAGGTTGTATTTCCGTGCCTCAAGAGCTCTACACTCCAGGAACATCCATCACGGTGTCTGTGGCAAGGAGCTACTGTGTCAGCATCACCCAGAAAAGTTAGGGAGCCACTGATCTGCCCAGGCCCTGTGGGAGGACTGCCAGGGAGGCTCAGTCAGAAGGTGTGTCCCTGAGATGGGAACGTATGAATCCAAGCACCCGCAAAAAGTCATCAGCACGCTGGACAGCTGGAGCCCATGGGGTTTGCTCAGAAAAAAGGGGATTATTTAATAATTTCCCAATATAAATTGCCCACTGAAACCTGCTCTGCAGGGCTGGCCCTGATTCCAGCAGCTTCCGTAGCTGTCCTGCCCACTCTCAATTCTAAAAAGTCCTCTGTTTATAAACATTCATTATGGAAATTTTATAAATAACTAGAAAAAAAAGACAGTGATATGATGAACCCCCATGTAATGAATCAGTCAGTTTCATTTTATCAATTCCCATTCCCACCCCCAATGCATACACTTTGTTTTTTCTGGGATATTTTAAAGCAAATTTTGATTATTTTCAGAAACAAAAATGATCTTAGTTTATTAATAAATATGTGTGACTCAGCAGAATAATCTTATTTAATAACTCTTATCAAATTCAAGTTTACTCTCCCACTCAGGGCTGCTGCAGTTGGAGACCTGCCTTTTGAAAAAGGGTCTGGGGCTGGGGGGACTTCATTCTTCCTCTCCTTAAATGTCTTCTCCTCCTACTCACAACTGCCTGTGGTTCCTTCAGGGTTGATGGGGGTGGCCCAGAGCTAGAGGACATGCTTCTGCAGAGCCAGCTGAAAATCCAAGAGCAATATCTTCATCTCCCCGCTGCAAGTCTTGCCTTCTCCAAGCTGTCTCCAAAGCCGCTGGACACATGGTGGATACAGATGTTACCCAATGGCCTGGTGTGGACAGCAGTGCGCTGCATGCTGGGTACACTGAGCACAGTATGCCCATTCTTGCCTATGAAGACATTTTTTTCTTTGGAAAGAAAAATTAAGAAGTGGGGAGAATCTGCACTGCTTTCTCTCACTGGGGGGATGCAGAATTCTTTTCCTGCTTAGGTCTCACTTGAGAATGTGGCAAATGATGGCACCTCCTGCTTTGGAGTTTCACTGTCCAGTACGGTAACCACATGGCTATTGAGCACTTGAGATGAGCCATGTAAGTGTAAAACATACAATGGACTTGCAAAACATGGTATAAAATATAATGTACAATATCTTCTTAATATCTTTATAATAGTTACATACCAAACAGATGTTTATATATTGCACTAAATAAAATATATCATTAAAATCTATAAAATCTATTTCACCTATTTCTCTTTCATTTTTTTACTGTGATGACTAAAAAATTTTAAATTACATCTGAGTTTGCACCACCTAGGATGGTGGACCGCTAGAGATTCAGTGAAAACCACGAGTGAAATTGTTACATTTTAATGTTGCAAAACTCCCTAGTGAAAGAAAGAAAGAAAGAAAGAAAGAAAGAAAGAAAGAAAGAAAGAAAGAAAGAAAGAAAGAAAGAAAGAAAGAAAGAAAGAAAGAAAGAAAGAAAGAAAGAAAGAGAAAGGCCCTAGAGCCAATGAGGGTTTCATTTGGAGTATCGAGTTGGACCCCTTCATATTAGATTATGAAACAGTGCCGGAGAAGGGCAGTCGCCCATTTACAGTCACCCCTGAGCCACTGCAGAGCACTTAAGCTATTTCAAGTTGTTCCTGAGAAATGCTGGAAAAGATAGGTGCCAACCCTCCAGAAAATTCTTCCTACATCTATGCCTCAGAATGAAATATTTCAGCATCCTCAGGCTGTGCGACAGTTGGGGAGCAGCGAGGGCAGTGTGTGGCCGTTTTCCTGCCTCTTGCAGACATGACTGGTCAGGAGCCAGCAGACTGCACACACCCCAAAGAGGTCTGTTCTGGGGTCAACCAACTGGCAGCGGAGGCTTGATCTTGGCCCTCAGAACTGTTTGGATTGGCGCACAATGTCTGACAATTTTTTTTAAACATTTGCCAAAATTCCAACATTGGGAAACATCAATAAAAATTACAGGTTTCCGCCTTCCCTTGAAATAATAGGCACGAGGCCTGTCGCCCTGCCTGGCAGCAGGCTGCTGGCTCCGCAGCTGTGGGGCATGTCACCACATTCCCCTCTCCCCCGAGGCCCACCCCAGCAGGGCACAGCTGTACACACCTGGTCTCTGGCTGTCCCGTGAGCCGCATTGCAGTGTTTCGTACCTGTGTCTCCACGAGAAGCCTAGGGAACCAGCGCTCTGGCAGAGCACTTCACATTTCAAGAAACAGAAAGCTGTGGGGTTTGCTTTCGAGTCTTGTTTGATCGGTTGTTTTTACCCCGCTGCTTCTCCCATCGGCTCACCGCAGGCACCAGTTCGCCCTCCTGATCTAACTTTTCCCTGGCAGCCCTGATACCCTCTCTCCATGAGGACGCAGCGGTGCTGAGAAGAGGCCATACCGCTGAATCAAGGGGCGGGTTTGAGTGGGTACCCGAAGCCAGAGGGTCCGGGGCCGGACGCTGCGGCTTTCTAACATCTCCGGGAGAGCCATCGGGATTCGTGGAGACGTGGAGACGGGGCTTTCGCTGCTTCTGCCCCAGGGACAGATGATGCCCCTCTAGGGGGCAAACCTGGAACAGTCAGCCACCTCGAGGCTTCTTCAGTGCCGCCTCCAGCGCAGAAACGACACAGTTTAAGTTAGACAGCGGGCAGGAAGCGTCCCGCAGAGCCTGCAGGCCCTCTGGCTAAACGTGCTGCCTGGCATTTCTGCTGCTTTTCCAACTGTCAGGCCACCCTCTGTCCCTGATGCCGTCCTGGCCTCGGGGCCCTGGAAGCCAGTCGGGTCTCCGGGGTGAACGAAAGGCCATACCCAGAGGCTAGCAGCTTTCAGAGCAGACCAGCCTTTAGGGTCGCCCACCCCCTGAATGGAACTAGGCACGGCCGCCCCTCGCTCCTGCGTTGAGGGCCAGAAAGCTTTCCATTGTCCGGGAGACTAGGATCCGTTCTTGAATCCGAAAGAGCAGGCGGGACTGGACGGGGCCGAGTAACTGCTTTCCACTAGCCATAGGGGAGGCAGTGCGCCCGCCATGGGACCCTGGAGGGGGCGGGTCCGGGGGACCTGAGACCTCAGCCCTGGGGAGGGGGGGGGGGCAGATAGCAGAGCCCTCCTGAGCCCACGAGAGGCTGGCTCGGCCACTCTCCAAGACCAAGACTCCTGTGGCCCTTAAAGGACAGTCGTGGGAGGCTTTCTCCCAACAGTCCCGCAACTTCACGGTCGCGACCGGTGGTTTGCAGGACGTAGGTGTGGTCTCCGCCTCTGGCCGCACAGGGCACTGCGGTGGGCGACCCCAGCTGCCGCCGCCGCGGTGCTTTCTCGGGTAACCAGATCCAGGAACCGCCTCCATCAGCGGCAGAAGGGAAAGGAGGAAAAGGAGCCTCGGGGGACTGGCTCTCCCGCGCCCTTTGCGGAGCAATAGCGACACCCACTGGTGGCCGCAAGAACGTGGAACAGGGATTTTCAGACCCCAGTAGGTGCCTGTCCCCTCCCAAACCGCACCTCTTTGCCAGGTCACCCTCAGCGCTGCCCCCCCAGATCCCCCATCCTCCTGAGAAGCAAGCCCTGTTCAAGTGAGCCCACCGGCTCCTGCCCAGGGTCCCATTGGCTCCGTGGGGAAAAGAGCCCTCCAGGAACTGAGGTGACCTCGGCCTGGTGAAGGGTTTACCTGTGCCCAAACCCTGGGTGTCTGCAGTGCTGAGGAGGGATCAGGAGAGCTGGACCAGACCTGAGGCCACCAATCCCTAGACAGAACACAAAAACGACTCCCTCTGCCAAGTGCACAATCAGGCCCATCTTTTTCAAAAGCCAGGGACATCCCAACAAAATTCTGGTTTCCCATGAAGGGTCTCCTAATGATGGCAGCTGTGCCTCCTTAGGCTTTCCCGAGGCCCTTCGTTCAGGACTACATTTTTCTCACACCAAATATAAGATGGTTAAGTGTTCCTCTTTTTTCCAGAAAAAGGAACCAAAATTTCAAGAAGTTAAATAAATCACCAAAGGTCCAACACACAATAAGTAACATTCAGAGCCACACTCTGATCTCTGGCTGACCCAGTGCCAACCCAGACCCTCTCACCAGGACACGTACACCTCCAGGTGTCTGCCAGTTACTGCTTGTTGTGAATGTGCAGAAAGATTACTGCTGCGGTAGTCGGTGCCCCCCACCCCCCCACACACACACACCAGTAGGACAGTTAGCACCTGTACTCCCTCCTGTCTGAGCAGTCCTTTAGTTTCTCCCCAGTGAATCAAGGAAAGGCTCCTCCAGGACCCAAGGAGGTGGCAAGCAAACTTCTCCTGCTCTAACCCTGCCCTGGGCATTTCAAAGACTTACTCTGACCCAGTCCCTTATCGCCCTCAGTATTGACCTTCCTAGCCTGAGGCTCTGCATTTTCAGTGGGTCTCCTCAAGACATGATGGCTTGTCCTGACCAGATACTAATTCCTTAGAGGACAGCAGCCTGCCAGATCAGCCACATTCAGGTCTTTATGTGGAGCCAGCATCCCACTCAGCAGAGTCACCTGAAGCCCACAGTGCAGGGCCTGGCTCAGAGAGGGCACATGCTATACTTTTGCAAAATGAATGAGTATTGTATTAGTTGTCCAGGGGGGGGCATAAGAAAGTACCACAGACTGGGTAGCTTAAGAAATGGAAATGTATTCTCTCACAGTTCTAGAAGACAAACATCCAAACTCAAGGTATTGGCACCTGCAGGGGAGAAGCCTTCCTTGCCTCTCCAACTGGTGGTGTGGTCAGTCCTTGGTGTTCCTTGGCTTGTAGCAACACTCATCTCTGCCTCCTTCTTCACAGGGTCTTCTCCCACCCCACTCCACCCCACCTCTTTTTTTAGCCTGGGGTTGAACGCAAGAGTACTTTGCCACTGAGCCAATTCTCAGCCCTTTCTATTTTTATTTTAAGACAGGGTCTTGCTAAAACTTCTTAGGGCCTCACTAAGTAGCTGAGGTTGGCCTCGAATTTGCGATCCTCCTGCCTTGGCCTACCAAGTAGCTGGGATTGCTGTGTGCACCACCATGCACAGCTCAGGGTCTTCTGTCTGTGTCTTTCTCTTCTTCTTCTAAGGTTACCAGCTATATAGGATTAGGACTCATCCCAATGACCACAGCTTGATTACAGTCTATTCCATAGGTACCTGGGGTCTAATTAGAACATCAACACTTCTTTTGGGGAGACACAATTCAATCCATAACAACCACGAAGAGCATTTTACTTGTGGGCCAAATTTCAATTAAAACAAAAGCTTCAAGGCTTAATCTGTCACAGGAAAGGTCAACTGTGTTTCTGGGGCGGTGGTTCTTCACACGCTGGGGAGATGTATTTGCTTCTCCTGTGACTCCTTTCCCTTTTTATTGGTCCATCAGGGATGCTTTATGGTCACTGTAATGGCTGTTTACCCCAGGTTTAAGTGCCCGTGTTTCTCTTTTTCATATTAGGTGTTAAAATGGAATATTAACTCAGAATATAGCTTCTCCCTCTTGGGCAGTGGTGAGAATATTTCTACTGCCAAAAATAAGTCAAGCTGACCTTGCATTTGTGCTGAAGTCCACCCTCCTCTGCCTGTTCTTAAACCTCAGCCATGACCAGTTCCAACACTTGTCTTTCCTCCTGTTCCTCCGTTCTTGAACTCCTGGGGCTCCAGGCACTGACAGCTTGCCCCTTCCTGAAATGCTTCTTGGGCTTCCATCCCCAAGCCTTTTCTATGCCCTTTCTGGAAGGTCCTTTTCATATCCAGTATCTCCTGCTGAAACTCTCCCCAATCCTCAAGGCCAAGTTCAAAGGCCAACTCCTCCAGGGAACCTTCCCTGATCCTCCTGCTTCAACCCTCAGAATACTGATGGCCTTGGTTGTCCTTCAGTTGAGCACTGCCCATGCTGCTTTGGTCTGAAGTCAAACCTGTGTCTTTCTCTTCTCCCCTTCCCACTACTAAGCAGGAATGGAAGGAAGCCTGGTACCCACTCATAGAAGAAATAGCTGGGGTGTTTCCTTGGAAAAGTGGCACCTTCCAGGAGTCACACGCCCCGAGCTCCCTTCAACTGCTAGAATGCTATCAGACCATGAGTTCCTTATGGAAATTATACGTGGCTTTTTAGTGGTTCTTAACACACACACACAGAGCCTCCGGGCCAATATAAAAGGCCTCTCTTTTGCCTTCTTTTCAGGGGCTATGAGAAGCAAAATCTAATAATATCCCAGGATTTCCTGCACCCCAGGTGCACATACTGCTGAAATAACCCCAGGTCTATCAATATGATATGAGTTTTATGGCCATGACTGAGCCACCTTGTATGGCACAGTGCCCTGAAAAGAGGGAGATGATCTGGATGGGGCGGCCCATCCCACACACCCTCCAAAACAGCTGGTCACAGGAGGGGAAGACGGAGAGCTTCAGGGTGAAAGAGAGATTTGAGGTAGGAGGGTATACAGGTGGAGGAGGAGAGAGCCACAGGGCGAGGACTTGAGAGTGACCCGTGGGAGCTAAGAGCAATCCCCACCTGACAGCCAGCAAGACTCAGTTCCATAACCATAAGGAAGTGAATTCTGCTGACAATTCCAGTTCCTCAGATGAGGTGCAACTGACAGACGCCTGGGTTTCAGCCTTCTAAGACCCTGAGAACCCAGATGCCATGGGATGGACTCCTGACATGGAAATGATGAGCTAGAAAGTGCAAGTTCCTTTAGTCTACTCTGTACGTCAAGTGTCTCAGGGAAATGCAAACTGAAATAACAGTAAGACATCACTCTTAATGCAGTGTGAGTGGCACCAACTCCTAAGTTTATAATACCCAGTGTGGGCAATGGTAAGGGAATGTATAAGCATGCTAATACACAGTGGGAGGACTGCAAAACGGGGCCTTCTGGGGGACAATGACAAGTCTTAAGTGGGCACATCGCCTCAAGCACATTCTGCATCTAAACATCTGTCCTAGATAACCTGACAAGGCTTGTGAAAGGTATTTATTATAGCATTTTTATAGCATATCCAAACAAAACAGATACCCATCAATGGAACGGTGGCTGTATTAATGGAGGCACACCCACACTGGGAAGGCTACAGGCTTTTCTAAGCGGCAGGTCTATGCAGACTAACATGAAACATCTCCTGCACATGTCATTAGGTAAGAAAAAGAAGTCACAGAACAGTATTATAGAAAATCCTTATTTTATCAATGGAACAGTTTTCCTAATTTCTCTTTCAGCTGATTAATCATTGGTGTGGAGGAATGCAATTGAATAATGGGTGTTAATTTTGTATCCTGCAACTTTGCTCAATTCATTTATTCTAGAAGTTTTCTGGTAGAGTAATTTTTGGGTCTTCTAAATATAGGATCATGTCATGGACAGTTTGCTGTTCTCTTCCTATTCATATCATTTTCCTTTCTTTCTTTCACCCAATTGCTCTGGCTGGAGTTTCATGGATTATGTTGAATAGAAGTGGTGGAGGGCATCCCTGTCTTGTTTCAATATTTAGAGGGAATGCTTTCAGTTTTTCTTCATTTAGAACAATATTGGCCTTGGTTTTGTTACATATAGCTTTTATAATGTTGAGGTATGTTTCTACCATCCCCAGATTTTCTAGTGTTTTAAACATAAATGGATGCTATATTTTGTCAAATGCTTTTTCTGCATCTGTTGAGAAAATCATGTGATTCTTGTAAGTCTAATTTGTGGTGAATTACATTTATTGATTTTCATATGTTGAACCAACCTTGAATCCCTGGGATGAACCCAACTTGATTACGGTGCCCTGTCTTTTTAATGTGTTTTTGCATGTGATTTGTCAATTATTTTATTAAGACTTTTTGCATCTATGTTCATCAAGGACATTGGTATGAAGTTTTATTTCCTTCATGTGTTTTTGTCTGGTTTTGTTATCAGGGTGATACTAGCTTCATAGAATGAGGTTGGAAGGGTTTCCTCCTTTTCTATTCCATGAAATAATTTAAGGAGTACTGATGTTAGCTCTTCTTTAAAGATCTGGTAGAACTCAGCTGAGAGTCCATCTGGTGCTGAACTTTTCTTTGTTGGTAAGGTTTTGATGGTGTCTTCAATTTCACTAATAAATTTGTTTAAATTCTCTGTTTTTTCCTGGTTCAATTTGGGTAGGTCATATGTCTCTCAAAATTTGATGTCTTCGAGATTTTTCTAATTTATTGGAGTACAGATTTTCAAAAGTTTCATTTTTTTAAATATATTTTTTAGAAGCTGATAGACCTTTATTCATTTATTTATCAATGGTGCTGAGAATCAAACCCACATGCTAAGCAAGTGTTTGTTCTACCACTGAGCCACAACCCCAGCAGCCAAAATAGTTTGATTATCCTCTGTATTTCAGTAGTGTCTGTGTTGATATTTTTTCAAGAATTTTAATAGTTTTGATTAGTTATAAAAATATCTCGATTTCAAGCTACAGTGCTTTATTTTTCAAAATTGTTTAAGCCATTCTGATTTGTCTTTAAACATAAATTTTAGTATAATCTTGGCTATTTTTAAAATTCTTGCCAATATTTTAGTAGTAGGAATTGAATTTAGCCTGTCAATTTTACTAAAATATGGGGAGAGCTGACAACTTTACTGTCAGCTGTTTCAATCTATGAACGTGGTATGTTTCTCCATTTATTTAGATCTTTGTCAGCATTGTGTACTTTTCAGTATGTAAGTCCTGTTAGATTTACACCATTTTGTTTCTTTTCTTTTTTACCCTTTTCTTGACTTATTACACTGCCTAGAACTTTCAGCTTTTTTTTTTCAGCATAATGTTAGTTGTAGGCATTTTATAGGTGCTCTTTATCTTTATAGTTGAAGCAATTCCCCCTGAGTTTTTATTATGAATACGTGTTGAATTTGTCACATGCTTTTTCTGCATTAATTTGTATTATGATGAGATTTTTCTTATTACTCACTGTGGTGGTTAGAATGATTTATTTTCAAATATTGAACCAATCTGGAAATCCTGGAATAAGCCCCTTTTGGTCATTCTTTCTCATGGTGGTGAATGCAATTTGAAAATATTGTCAAGGATTTTTCCTTGAATATTCATGAAAAATATTAGTCTGTTGTCTTCTTTTGTATTGTTTTTGCTTTGTTATCAGGTAACACTAGTTTTCTAAAATGCATTGTGAAGCATTTCCTTCTCCTTTTTGGAAAAACCAGAACTGGTTAATTTTTCTGTGGTAAGAATTCTCCAGTGAAATTATCTGAGCCTCTCGATTTTCTGGAAGATTTAAAAATTGTGATTCTAATTTCCTTGATAGCTGTAAATAGCCTTATTTAAAAACATCTACTTCATATTGGGTAAGTTGTTGTCTTTTTTCCTCAAGAAATTGTTCCATTTCATCTACACTATCAAATTCATGCTTATATTCCCTTAATACCTTTGTGATGTCTGCAGTTTGCAGATATCCCATTTCATTCCCCATATTAATTTGTATCTTTTTTCACCTTGCTGTCAATTTTACTCTTTCCAAAGAACAAACTCTTTATTGCATTGATCTTCTCTGTTTTTGTTTCAATTTTATTCATTTCTGCTCCTATCTTTACTTAGTACTTTTTGCTTGCTTTTGGTTTGTGTTCTTTTTCTAGGTGCTAGAAGTGAGGAGCTTAAAAAGTGCTGATTTAAGGCTTTTTCTTTTCCAAGGCTTGCATTTAGAACTATAAATTCCTCTCTCAGCTCTGCTTTAGCCATATCCCATAAACACTGATACTGTTTCATTTCCATTTTCATTCAACTCAGTGTTGTTTTTTAAATTTCCCATGACTTCCTCTTTGTCCCCCAGATTATTTGGGAAGTGTATTGTTAGTGTGGAGCATTTGGAGATTTTCCTGCTATCTTTGATTTTCAGTTTGATAACAATGGCATCAGAGGATACTTTATATGATTTATTATGACCCATATGATATGATATGTCATGGTATATGTTGTGTTCACTTTAAAAGTCATATGTATTTTTAAAACTTTTTTTTTTTTTTTTTTTTTTTTTTTTTTTGTGGTTGGTGCTGGGGATCGAACCCAGGGCCCTGTGCTTGCAAGGCAAGCACTCTACCCACTGAGCTATCTCCCCAGCCCAAAACATTTTTAATGACACAGTGATTTACACATTTATGGGGTACAGTGTGACACTTCTGCACACACATACAATGTGCATCAGATCAGGGTAATTGGCATATCTATCACCTCAAGCATTTATTCTTTTTGTTGAGAAAATTCAAACTCCACTCTATTAGCTATTCTCAAACATTCAATTTTTATCAATAAATTATCCTACTATGTCATAGAATATTGGAAGTTATTCATCCTAACTGCACCTCTGTTATCTACTAACTACCATCTCTACATCCCCAGAAAAGCACATATATTTTGCTGTCGTTGAAAGACTTCTACAAATATCTTGTCCAAGTTGGCCTCAAATGCCTGGGCTCAAGCAAATCATCCTGCCTCATCCTCCCAAGTAGCTGGGACCACAGTGTGTACTACCACACCTGGCTCAAGTGACACCTTTATCATTATATAATCTGCAGTCTCTGGCATTTTTCTTTGCCCTGAAATCTAGTTTACTGATGTTAACATAACCCATACCTGCTTTCCTCTCTTTTTTTTTAGGTGCTGGGGTCAAACCCAAGAGCCTCATGAATGCTAGGCCAGGACTCTGCCACTGAACTATACCCCCCATACCTCACATTCCTTTATTATTTACCTGATACATACTTTTCTGGACTTTTTCAATACTGTTGTTTAGAGTCAGTTTCTTGTGGACAGAATAGGTTGGACCACATTTCTCAATCTATCTGGCCAATGTCAATTCTTTTAATTGGTATTTGGATATTTTAAAGTAATTATTGATATATTAGCAGCACATATGTCTACCATTTTTTATTCTCTTCATTCTGATTTGTTTCTACTCTCTTTTTTCTGCCTTATTCTGAGTAAACAGAACATTTTTCAGGATTCCATTTTAATTTATGCAGTGTTTTTCAGTGGATCCCTAATATAGTTTTTTCAGTGGTTGTACTAGGTATTACTCTGGATATATGTATCAGTCTATTAATTCACCATTTTGAGTAAAATTTAGAAAAATTATACTCCTTTACATAAAGTCCCTTTACTCTTCCCTATTTATAATTGTTTCAAATATTTTCTCTGTATATACTTAGAACCATCTTAGACAGTGTTATAATTTTTGCTTCAACTGTCAATATCATTTAGAAAATTCAAGAAGACAATCTATATACCCGTATTTTTACTTACCTTTTTTTTTTTTTTCTTTCATCCTGATGTTCTATTTTCTTTTATCACTTCCTTTCTGCCTAGAAAGGAAGAACTTCCCTTAACCATTTTTTTAGGGTAGATCTTCTAGCAATTACTCTTGGTCTCCCTGAGCCCATCTGTCCATCTCTCTGACAATAAATAATGCCCTGCAGAACTGCATAAAAATACAGAACTAGAAGCCACCCCAAAAGTAGGGTCAAAACTAATGGAATTACTTTTAGAGCTGAAGGAAGAGGTGTTACTGCAATTTATCAGTGAGGGAATGGGAAAGATTTGAAGGAGGGCTGAGAACATTCCAACTTCTAAGACTGCCATTTGTGGTCACTGTGATGATGGGGGAGATGGAATAAACATTTCAAAGGTCAAGAGCAGAGGGCAAAGAGAAATGAAGACTATACGAACTTCCCTTTCTCCCAAAGTACTCCACAAAGGATGTTTTCTTCTCAAAAACACTGACTAAATGCCAGTCTACTACTCTCTCCAAGTTCTACCCTAAAACACTGTAAAATTTAGGTTAGCAAACAGGTGAGGAGTTTCGCAGCCTGATAAACATCGCTGAAACTCATGTCAGCAAGATCAGAAATATTAATGTTGTCATGATATTTATAAGCCACTGCCATAGAATCTTACCTGACACACCTCTCTCAGTGATTCCCATCTAACAGAGAGGCAGCTGGGAGGGAAACAGTTTTTCTTAATCCTCAGATAGGCAATGGCAGGGTCTCCAATTTCTGTTTCTTTAAGTAACCAGGTTCTCATAATCTCCCAGCACCTATATCTTCTCCAATCACTAACTCTACCCCCTCCTTTAGAGAGAAATGAGAAAAGAATGGGGACTGTTATTCCAATGTCATATTTGGAATTTCATATTTCCCATTCTGGTGGCCACAAAGCAATAAAGGAAAATGCTGACCTCAAGTTTGAGAATTCTTAAAGTGATTTGGAACTCTTTCCAGATCCAAGACATGTACAAGTTTAAAAAAAAAGAATGAGCACATAAATGATTTGATTGGCTTTCTCTTTTAATCAAAAACATACTTTGTTACAGAGTTCTCAAGAAAAGGTTCAACTGTTTTTTTTAGCCACAGACTTCAACCAGGCAAAAGTATACAGAAAGCCACAAAGGAACTAACTGGAGCTTCAGCTGACCAGTTTTCCCAAAAGCAGAAGCTAAGAGTGGCTCTTCTCTGGGTTTTGGCACAGCTATATTCCTTGGGCTTCAGGGGAAGGAGACAGAGTTGGGAAATACCATCACCAAATCTGTCCCTAACCCCCTAGTCACTTCTTCCAAAATGGGCTCTGAAGCCCACCAGATTTTCATTATCCATAAGCATTCACACTTTTTCCTTAAATCACATATTCAATGCAATACACAGAACCCCAAATTGGAGGAAGTTTGCCAACTTCATGGTTAGCCATTTAACTAATCCAAGCCCATGAGTCCTTCTATCAATGGCAAGCAGCCTTAGCATTAGCAGCTGGTTTCATCCCAACCTCTCCAGCTATCAGAGCTGGTCTCTACCAGGACTCCCCAACCCCCGCCTTCAACCACCCACAAGAAATTCTCCCTAGGTCCTTAAAAATGCCAAGTTCATTAACTATCCTCATCCAGGAATAAGCTGGAAGAGAACTCAGAAAGGAATGACCCAGTCAAAAGTTGTCTAATCAAAATGGACCTAGAAAGAACCAAAATAAAAGTGAATTATCATCCACTGGTAATGTTTTGAGTCATATAAACCATTTTAACAAATGCAGTTCAGAGGAATTACCACTTTGAGCACAGAAGAGTTAAGGAACCAAAGACCCAAAGTAATGGTCTCTCATCATTAGGCATTAACAATAGGTTTTCAATCCATTTCAGTTGAAAAAAACTACTAGTACACAGCACTTATAAAGATGGCACCACACACAAACTCACTTGAAAGCTAGAAGGTCATGACCCAGAAAAAGCCTTTATAAATTTTGAACAGAGATGATGGAAAAACGAAGGCTTTCCCCCTCTCAGGTTTTTGTTCTTGTAAAGTATTTATTGCAGCCCCTACGGTGGTGCTAGGCCTTTGGTTAAAATTAAATCTTAAGGACATATTATATAACTTCTAGTCCACAGGAGAACAGTAGTAAAATAGCAAGCCTAATCTTATTTGAATAACAGGGGGTGGAAAAAAACACCTCAAACAGCAGAGTAGGTAAGGAAGAAATACAAAACTGCTGCAAGGTAGGCAAGGTCACTTAGAATTCAGAGCTGGAAGAACTAATCTAGTCCAACTCCCTCATTTTACAGATGAGGCAACTGAGGCCCAGAAAAGGTAAATGACTTGCCCAAGGTCATACATGAAATTAGTGGCAGAGCACAAACTAGAGAGTGCAAGTGTCTGGCCTAACCCAGAGCCATTAGTTTCAGATTGAACATGAACATGAACTCTGGCCCTACTGAAAATGCATCTTAAATAAACTGTAAAAAGTACCCATTATCCAGAGAGAAATGATTGTCTTCACCTAAGTTTTCTCCTCAGTCTTCCTGTATTTGCGGGGAGAAGGCGGGGTGTCTTTCATTCATTCAAGTCTGATGTTAAAATCCCTGAAAACATCAGCCATTACTTTAATTAACCCTTGGGGCAGGATATCAGTCACTCAATTTTCATAAAGGCACCTGTAGGTCAAAAGTATAGAGGAAGGTAGAGCTAAGAGGTCACCAAAACAAAACAAAATCGACCCTCTGATTTTTCTGACGGTTGTGTGTGTGTCTAGTTTGCTGGTGTCCTCCGGGCAACAGTATTGCCTCTGGCTGTTAATGCTAATTTAGGAACCCCTGATACCCCAGATTGTGTATGAGCAGCACTTAAGCGGAAGCAATAAAACTTTTCAAAATATTAAGGGGGAAAACATGAATATGACTCACTTCTCTCCACCTGAAATTCAGCAAGAATCAGGGAACACTGGAAGTAGTCAAACTGATGTCAAACACCAGTGCACTGAAGTCCTTCTCAACACCTGACAGGAAAACATCTTGAGTCCTGTCCCGGAGTTTGTACTTTTGTTTTAAAGAAAGATCTAAAATTTTTGGTTATCTGGTTTCCTTGCTCAAGCAGTTAGAAATAACAGAAAGGAAAGAAGAAAATACAAAGGAGAGGCACACCAAACACCACACAGGAAGTGGCAGCTATCACAAAGGAAGAAGACTAGAAGAAAAAGGAGGGTTAAAAATGACTGAAAATTCAAAACCATAGCAGTTTGGGACCATTTAGTAAAGGGAAAAAACAGTTCTTAGAAGCTCCTGAAGTCTGCACAGATAGCTAAGTACAAAAAGAAATGTTATATCCACTATATTCTCTGATATACATATTAAATAACTCCATCAAAAAAAAATAGCTTAAGAAATTTTACTGCTTAATAAGGCAAGTTTGTGGAAAATTTCATTCCACAGTGATACCAGATAAACAACCTA
Organism: Sciurus vulgaris; assembly: GCF_902686455.1. Lineage (NCBI taxonomy): Eukaryota > Metazoa > Chordata > Mammalia > Rodentia > Sciuridae > Sciurus > Sciurus vulgaris. The sequence continues at coordinate 75,215,137 of NC_136474.1, read as the reverse complement.
GCAACACTGGGACAAGTGCTAGGAATGAGGCTGGGCCAAGGGTGCTACTATGAATAAGGCCACTGACTTTTTACATCCTTCTTGATATATTTATTAAGAGAAGAAACTATCTAGTTATCAGAAGGAAAAGAATGGAAATACTTACCTAAGTTCCTCCCAGCCTATTCTCTATAATCTTGCAAAGCAGGATTTAAAAGATTATTTACAGATTGCTACCTGCAACAAGATGAGTTTTGCCTTGAAAAATAAAAATAAAAATAAATTTAAAGGCATTTCTTCATGCAGTGTTACCTGCTAGTTTCTGCCAGGCCCCACCTACAAAAATTGTTAGCTGATTTCACAGGTAATTGCTTTCATGTAGTCATTTACCCTAAATTCACCATTTTACCAATCTACTATCATTAAATCAAATGCTAATAAAATGAGTGATAAAAGAAGTAAACTATAGAAACTGTTTAAAAAGAAGTCTTTCCTTTTCAGAGAATAAAACTGCTCCTTCTAAAAGGCTCTCACAAAGGGTCTGAAGTAAACTGACTTTGCATAAAACAGCTAGTTAGTGACTCTTAACCAGTTACCATTAGATCAGGAGCAAAAATATTTCACTTCCACAGATATTTAGGGAGCATTAGGGGGGAAAATGTGAAATTTCCTTTCCCAGATGGCCATAATCAAAGATACCTGCAATTCACCTTCCTACAATTAACAATAAAGTTTTAAAGTAAAAATTTATCATATGGAAGACAGAATATTTTACTTTGTCTTCAAAATTGCTATTACAAACCACACCATCCCAAACAAAAATGTATATTTAACTTTGAAATACAATATGGTCAATAATGTAGTGTACACTTTAAAATTCCAGGTATTGTTTTTTACAACATAGCTAATAATGTGTTATTTATTTGGATGTTCAGGTATAATTAAACTTAAGCCAGATCATCCAATCCGTAACCCTGTACCATTTACAGGAAGAATAGGATAGGCAACCTAGTTAGTGGTTACAGCAATCCAAATGAGCCATGGTTCTAGAAAAGCAAGGTTTTATGGCAGTTTATCACCATTATCTTTGTATACCAGGGGCAGTAAATTACAAAAAAAAAAACAAGATAGACTCAACCCCACAAAAAAATCTACTCCCTGGCAAATAAAGGCAATCCCATTAAGAATTCCCTTTGATAATGCACATAAAGGCACAAGACAAAGTGGAATGGGTTTCACTGGATATACCTGGTTCATCTCTCTTTCAGCTGTCACTGAAATTCAACATTCTGAAAATCTTTGAGATATGTATGAGCTAGAGAAACCCACCCAGAACCATACCCACAATATAATCAGACTCTAAGAACTATAGAAACTATTTTATCCTAAAGTAGACATAAAGTTTTAAGCCTAGTGAGAGCCTTTAGTCTTACTAAAAGATGACCACCTCTAACAAATGGAAATACAGTTTAACAACAACACTGTCAGGAATAATTGATAACATACTAAATATTTTCTCAAAGCATGTAACAATCCAGGTACAAATACAAGACATTACTAACTAGTATTTCTATATTTTATGGCTCTTAGTAGAAAGAAACCAAGAAAGGTAGCTTGGCTCTGAAGAGATATTTTTCAGAAAATATTTTCCACATACTTTGTGAAGATAATTAAACATGAAAACCTTCCTTAAAGTAGAAAAGGAGGCCACAGGTTATACCACTGCATGGTAAAGATTCTAATTAAATAATCTGGATTTTTAAAAAATTTGTTATTCTAAAACTCTTTCCTCTCACTCCTATTCCTCGCTCATAGGAAAACGGACCTAAAAACAAAATTTCTACAAAAGATATCCTTTTATAATTCTGCCCAAAAGAAACCCTGAAAAATCACCAAATTATACAGTTGAAAACTGGGTCTTTACCAAAAGTACTTGTAAATACTCAAGAGTAGAAACTAGTAAAGAAGCTGTTTAAAAACCAAGACATGTAATTTTGATCAAGAGCTATGTTTACTCACAGCAATAAGCACTCAGTGGTTTCTAGAACTGTCTTATTAAGAAGACCTTCTGAGCAAGGCCAAAGACTTGTTCACTTCGGTTGATACAGAAGGGTCATTATGCCAAAGTGTTTCTAGAGCTTAAATGTATAACACACCTTAAAGAATCTTAGAAAGCTTACAGAAGTCCTCCAAGCAGAAACTAAATATATCTGAAAGATAATCTGATTTAATTTCATACTACTTATCTTGTAGATAATCTCTTGTCTGTAGACAATCAGGGTTTTTTTGTTTTGTTGTGTTTTTTGCCATAGTAAAAGTTTAAAAAAAAAAAAAAAAAATCAATTCTACACACGATACATAACATCCATGGGAAAGTCCTGGTAGGGTGTGAGGGAAAAACCAAAGCTGCCCAATACAACTGGCTGTTGCCTGTCATTAGTAGAAGGTGTCTTGCCACTGAGATTGGACTCAAAGTGCAAAAGAACAAAATTTTAAAAATCAAATCTAGAGTTCAACTTTGTATGTTGAGATTCAGTTTTATTTATGCTACTAGCTAGGTAAAAAGCATACATATTATGTCTGTGGTACAGTCAATACATCTGCAACTTTTCTACTTAAATTCTCTATACAAAGTTACTGCCAATTGATATGATCAATGATGGCAAAGGGCTTAGAATAACCAAAAGGTATAAAAGTTTGCAGTCTTGCCCCAAGATACAAAAACTGAATTTTAAACAATGTCATAACATACATGATTTAAATGGTATACGAAAAAAAGGTCACACATCAAATCAAGTACAAAAATATCCAAACTACCTATTATGAACTGCAATGTTTCCATTATTCTGCACAGTATTTAACACAGAATTTAGCAGTTTCCAACACACTCATTATTTAGTTTAAGCACTGCACCTTTGTAGAACAGTGAGATATTAGGTAGAGGACACTGCTTTTAGTGTTTTTTAAAATACAAAACCTTTCCCTATGAATTAATGAAGGAAAAGAAATTCCTCTTCTAGGCTTCTTAGAAACCACCCTTGTGCCTAGATATACAGAAGAATACAACTACTGTTTAAACAGGGCAAAAGTATACTTCTTGATAAATAGTCACCCAATAGGGATAAAAAAAATGCAGTATCTGTTACATTTCTTTGTCTGGTAAATTTAAGGAATTCTCAATATACACACAAATTAGTGTTTTTTGCCTTGGCAAAAATAAAACTGAAGTTGCAAGACAATCTGAATTGAAATCATCTTCACTAGTTTAACTTGCAAAAAATATTTTGGATAAAAGGTTATAATACATTACTATCTTATTTTTTTAAATACAGAGTAAAGTTGCTCTTGGTAAAATTAACTCACCTGCATGGCACAATATTTTGGAGTAAAGTATGTTCAACAATAACAATTTGCACAAAAAAAAACATAGGTGAATTAACTTTGAGAACTTTTCTGCCTTTAAAATCAATAATATTGAATTTACTCTGTAGAATAACACACATTACCAATGTTCTGCATATAAAAGGCTCCAAGACATTTTAAAGGGCTAAATTTTCCAGCACTGGAATGACTCCTTCATACATTACTGATAAAGACAGTAAGAATGAGTTCTTCCTGATCTTCCAGCTCTGCACCATGCCTGAAAAGTTCTAAATAGGAAAAAAAATTGTTTAATCCAGTTTCTGTCTGCTAGGAGCAAGGCAGCAAACACATTTTTCAACCCTTTATGAAAAGATAAAGCAGAACAAAAATGAAACAGATCTTCAGGTTATAAACAGGATTGTATCTTACAGTCCACCATCCTGATAATGGTAAGGGCCCCCACAGTGAGAGACCTCAGTCTAAAGGCTGTGGGTCTGCAATAGGCATGGTGTGAAGTACTTCATCTAGGAGCTGGAGGGCCCGGTGTAAGTGGATCTCAATCCAGCAAGGCGTTTCTTTGATACTTTGTCTTGGATAATCCGGTCCCCAGCCTTTCACAAAGCTCATCCTGAGTATGCATAAGCGACGAAGATCATCAACACCAATGCCGGCAGCAGCTGAGAGACCTAACAGAAAAGGTTTGGAAGACGTTAGGAGAACATGGTGATCTCTTCCCATCCTCCCTACATTCTATGTTATTTTCCTCAGCATAAAATTTCTCTGTCAAAGTGCCAAGAAGTAACAGTAGATCTAAATCTTATCAATAGGAACTGAAAAGGTTTGGTTAAGACAGTTTACATTTCACGTGTGTCATCTACCTATTTCCAATTATAAAGTAAATTACCACAATCCACTAACACCCCAGCTATTTTTCTCTTTAGAAATGGAGGTGAAGGGATAAGAAACTTGTTTTTAAGAGGTAGTATACATACACAGGTTGGTTCTAGGAACCTTGTTGTTTGTCTAAGCAGCTATTTTACAGTAAGACATGACTAATAATGAGACAGTTAATACGCCTGGCTCCACTATGGTATCTTAGATGACCCAGATGATGTTTATCTTGCAATTTCACAGTATAAGGTATGCAATGGGGGCAGTAGATGAAAATAAGAAAGTTAATACTAGTTCTGAATTCTTTAGAAAAAAACGTTTATAACATCAAAACTAGCAAATTAATGGTTTAAGTGCTCAATTTTTTTTAAGATGAAACTCTCAATGAATGTCTTATCTATGTCTAAATTGTAAACTCCTGAACACAAATGGAGACTCTGCATCTAATTTTCCAGTCAGAATATACACTCATATAGTCATCTGCATTTATCAATATTACCATGAAACTAATGGGAAGAATTTGCATGTACTGTAGAGAAACCTGCAGGGCCACTGCAGTTTTCTTAGCCAGTGTGATTTGCTTACCACACTGAAGAGGTTAAGAACAGGGGTTGAATGAATCACTAGTTATGCCTTCAGACGTGGAAGATGGGTGCCACGTGTTTCCATCATAAAAGTCTATAGTCAGGAGTTTAACTCTGCAGTAAAAAATTCCCCATCAGTGTGAAACCTGGCACACAGTTCAATTTTACCCTAAAATTAAAAAAAAGTCTACAAGTTATCAAAATACCACCCTCACTCAGTTTTCTCTCCATGCTTAGCATACTTAAAAAAAAAAAAAAAAATCAGAGAAGTGTCCAATTCTGAAACTAAAATATGCTTTTCTTAGCAGAATAATGCCAAGCACTTCAGTGATTATAAACCCACCCTGGTTGGTGAGGCAGAAATCATAAAAAAAAAAAAAAAAAAAAAAAAAATCAATAAAAAAGGGAGACAGAACAATATAATAATAGCCCTCTTTATCCCAAACTCCCTTTTTGATATAAAAAGAACACAAATGGTTCTATCCTAGACAAGGGAAACTATTATCATCCCAGCAAAAAAATTTTAATTTCTATTACTGCTTAAAGGAACTGATCAACTGAGTGAATCAAGATAAAATGCCACTATTACATTAAAAAAAAAAATCAAGAGCATACTTACTGATAGCTGGAGCTATGCCACCTACTGATCCTGGACCAGGGATGTTTCCTGCCACGGCTGCTGCCTGGGCAGCTGCTGCAGCTTGTGCAGTGGCCGCCTGCTGCTGCATCTGTCGATGACACTGACGCAAATCAAAGACCTTTAAAAAAAAAAAATTAAGTTTAATGTTATAAATTCACTGTAAGAGATTTAATACATCAAAAACCAAGGAGCAGTTATTGAAAATTCATAGCTTCCTTTGATCTCCCACTAGACGAGATTTAATTAAAAATTTTAATTTCTATATAGATTGTAAATGGTATAACAGTAGTTAGGAAGACTGGCTTACAGCTCACCAAGAGGTATATTCTACTATTAGAAATCTGGCTGCCACATACTTCTGTATCCTTTACCTAGTTACGTGTGGGTCAGCCATACTCTCCTTGTGAAAAGTCACCCATCTGTGAAATCACCCCACCCTTTCATAACCAAATGGCTGTTTTCTTCAGGTTGGAGTTGATGGCTATGGTCACCTGGTCACCATCTTGTGTTCCCATTCTTTATCATTCCTGGAGTTCATTAAACTAGTTTATATGTTTGAAAATATATATGATTTAAAAAAAAAAAAGAGTCCAGCTTTGAATCCCATCCTGATATCTGCTAATTATATATGTTGTTTCTTAAACTCTCTTGAGCCTCCTCAATTTTCTTATCTGTAAAATGAAAGTGCTAAGTGTACATACTTTCATAAGATTACTGTAAACTTTGCAGAGTAAACTGTCAATAAATGTTATTTATTTATTTATTTATTTATTTATTTTCTTGCCTCACCAGTAGCCATCTTTCAGGATGTGTTAAGGAGGTGCTGGTTGATAAGTAATTCCAGTGTTCTCTTTCAAGGAAGCCAAGGAATGGCACAGCAAGAAAGGAACTAATGTCACTTTTGCCTCTATCATGAAAATATTGACAATATTAGGACTATTCTATTCTTTGAAGAGATAAATTTTTCAAATATACATGTATTACCTGACCAAACTACTAAGTCCTAAAAAACTTCAAAATAGAGAGTATGATAAAGTCAGGTTCTGGAAACCAGAAATCTCACAATGCCCCTAATAAAAACCACTACATTCTCAAGATTTCCCAATAGTTCATTAGATTCTGAACTTTTCTACTGGGTTATGACCTTTAGAAGGCACATTACCCAGCATGGCACAAAGCAAGTACAGACATCTTAAGAGATGAATAGGTATAAAAACCCTTTAAGAAAGATGAAAACTAATAAAATTTACTTTTTAGAGCAATTTTAAGCTCAGAGTAAAACTGAGCATTTAACATTCTTACTATCTGAAGAAGTCTAACAAATAGCATTGTCAATACGTAAGAAAACATCAGGGTTGGGAATTTCTTTTTTTCCTGCCACCAGGGATTAAACCTAAGGGTGCTTAACCAGTGAGCCACAACCCCAGTCCTTTTTTTTGTATTTCATTTGGAGACAAGGTCTCACTAAGTTGCTGAGGCTGGCTTTCAACTTACAATCCTCCTTGCCTCAGCCTCCCGGGATTAAAGGCGTGTGTTACCACCCCAGCAGGGTTGGGGATTTCACTTGTGGCAGAGCACTTGCATAGCAAGTACAAGACCCTGAGTTGGTCCTCAACCCTGGGGTGGAGGGAGAGGGGAGGAGGGAGGGGAGGAGGGAGGGAGAGAGAGGGAGGGAGAAAGAGGGAGGGAGAGAGACAGAGAGAGAGAATATCTATGTTTTTTTAGAGATGCCTATTCTAGTACCTAGGAGTAGAATAACCTGATAACTAAGGCTTATTTCAAATACTCCAGAGAGTAAGCAAAAAAAAAAAAAAAAAAAGATCAAGTAAATATAAAATCTTAACTTCTACAGAGTCCCTGCCATCACACACATAAACTCCCCCAACTAACGATGTCCCAAGCACAGTGGCACACTTGCTGACACAACAGATGACTCTAGAGTGACACATCATTCACCCCAAGTTCACAGTTTACAATGTAAGGGCTCACTCTTGGCATTATACATTCTATGGGTTTACACCAATTTATAATGATGTGTATTTGTCATCATAGTATATCACACAAAAGAGTTTTACTGTACTAAAAACCTTCTATGTTCTGTCTATTCATTCCTGCCTTCCTGCTAATCCGTGGTAACTGACCTTCTTACTGTCTCTATAGTTTTGTCTTTTCCAGAACACCATTTGGTTGGAATCATACAGTGTTGGGAGAAATCCTAAATCTTGGCTAGCAGCTGTAAATGTCTCAAGAGTGTAAAAGGAAAACCTTCACACCTTCACGCCTGTCAGGAACTACAGAGAGGAGCATTCCCCAACTGCCCCCAAATTTACCTAGTGTTACCAAGGGAACCTGTATAGGGGCCTGGTGGTCTGATCCCCTGTGGCACATTGTGATTGGGCAAAAAGTTTATAAAATGTATGGTTTTTCCTGCAATAAACAAGTTTGCAGGCTGCTTGCCACAACTACCTACCCAACTCCCGGAGTCTGGATCCTGACTCCGCAGCTCTTACCTGTGCCTGAGCTAGCCTGGCACACCCTACAATACAGTATGCAGCCTTTTAGATTGTCTTCTTTCACTTAGTAATTCCTCCATGTCTTTTCAATGTTGGATAGCTCACTTCTTTTTAACATTGATTAATAGCTCATTGTCTGATGTACTATAGTTTATCCATTCACTTACGTAGAACATCTTGGTTGCTTTCAAGTTTTCTCAGCTGTGAAAAAAGTTACAAATTTTTTTTATGGACTTAAGCTTTCAATTTATTTAAGTAAATGCCAAGAAATGTGATTGCCAGATTATATGGTAAGAATGTTTAGTTTTATAAGAAACGGCCAAACCATCTACCAAAACAACTCTACCATTTTGCATTCTTACCAGCAACAAATCAGAGTCCCACAATCTCACTGGCATTTGGTATTGTATTTTGGCCATTCTAATAAGTGTACAGTGGTATCTCATTTTAATCTTCAATTTCCTAATGACATATGATGTTAAACACCTTTTCAGATGCTTGCTTGCCATTAGTATATCTTTTTCAGTGAGGTGTCTGTTCAGGTATTTTGCTTATTTGTAAATCAAGTTCTTTATTTCCTTATTGTTGAGTTTTAAGAGTGTATATTTTGCATCACAGGAAAGATAGTAGAATGAACTGGACATAACTTTGCTCATAAATGAATGCACAACTAGTGTAAGTCACTATGTACAAACAAAAATGAGATCCAAGATGGAATGGGCTATACTCCATTTAACATGGTGATGAGGCCTTCAGGACGCCTGGCCCAATTGCACCCCATGCTGTGGCTCCCCATTTGCTAACACATTTGGAAGCTGGAGCAGCTCTCTTGGATTATCCCAGAAGTGGAAGCTGCCATCTTTAGGTGGGGCACTCCCATCCTGAGATGCCTGCTGGAGATGGAAGCTCACTGTCAGGGACCTCTCATGCATCAGCTACTGAAGGCTGGGAGGTTTGAATAGTATATGACTGTTATAGTGTAGATTTTTTTTCTCCTTTCTGAATTCTTAAGTTTTTATTTCTTTATTTTTTCTCATTTTATGTTCTTTAGTTTACCTGTTTCCTCAGAGTCTCTCCCTTTTCTCATGCTAACAACCAACTTCTTTTGGTTCTGCTTTCACTCTTCCTACAATCTAGTACTTCTATATACTCTTTTCTTATTCCATTAATACTTACACCCTACACCACTCCCCATCCTCTTTGTCCACCATTAGAAACTCTAAACCTCATTGCAAATCTATTGGTTATACTGTAGATAATAATCAAACTCATCCTCTGTTTATTATGACAATACTGTTAACATCTTCATAGGGGTTATTTGGTTTAGGGCTGCGTATTGTCTGTACCAGGTGCTGCTAATATTGATCTCCCCCTTAAAGGAGAGGTTTTGGAAATTCGCAGGGTCACTATGAGCTCATAGGGGGAGAAACTGCAATACCCCCAATCCACACTGCTAGAGGGGAAGATACGTGAACAGCATTAAAAAACAAGGGAAGAAAGTGTTCCAAACAAACCAAGATTCTAAATTAACAGAATCCAATGACAGCATGGTAGATGAATTGGCAGAAAAGGAGTTCAGAATGTACATAATTAAAATGATCCACGAAGCAAAGGATGAGATAAGAGAGCGAAGGCAGGCAATAAATGGTCACCCCAATAAACAGTTAAAAAGAGCAACTGCAGGAAACAAAAGATCATTTCAATAAAGAGACAGAGGTTCTAAAAAACACCACACAGAAATCCTTGAATTGAAGCAAACAATAAACCAAATAAAAAACTCAGTAAAAAGCATCATCAACAGACTAGATCATTTGGAATACAGACCCTCTGACAATGAAGATAAAATATTTAATTTTGAAAATAAAGTTGAACAAACAGAAAAGATGTAAGAAATCATGAATGAAACCTCCAACAACTACAGATATTGTGAAAAGATCAAATTTAAGAATTATCAGGATTGAGGAAGGCACAGAGATACAAATCAAAGGAATGAACAACCTATTCATTGAAATAATATCAGAAAATTCCCCAAGCCTGTAGAATGAAATGGAAAATCAAATACAGGAGGCTTACAAGATCCCAAATGTACAAAATCACAACAGATCCACACCAAGGCACATTATAATGAAAATGCCTAACATTCAAAACAAAGCATTTTAAAGGCTGCAAGAGAAAAGCATTAGATTACATATAGGGGGAAAACCAATACGGATATCACCATCATACTTCTCAGAACAGTCCATAAAAGCTACAAGGGACTGAAACAACATATTTCAATCTCTGAAAGAACATGGTTGCCAACCAAGAATCTTATACCCAGGCAAAACTAACCTTCAGATTTGAGGACGAAATAAAATCTTTCCATGATAAACAAGAGTTAAAAGAATTTACAAACAGCCTGCACTACAGAACATTCTCAGCAAAATATTCCACGAGGAAGAAATGAAAAATAACAATGTAAGTCAGCAAAGGGAGGAACTACCCTAAAAGTAAAGCCAATCAAAGGAGAAATCAAGTCAAGTTAAAAACCAAAAATAAGCCAAAATGAACAGGAATACAAATCATATCTCAACAATAACCCTGAATGTTAATGGCCTGACCTCATTAATCAAAAGACATAGACTGACAGATTGGATTAAAAGAAAGACACAACAATATGCTGCCTTCAAGGGACTCATCTTATAGAAAAAGACACCCACAGACTAAAGGTGAAAGGATGGGAAAAAACATATCACGCACATGGACTCAGTAAAAAAGCAGGGGTTTCCATCCTTATATCAGATAAAGTGGACTTCAAGCCAAAGTTGGACAGAAGGGATAAAGGAGGACATTTCATACTGCTTAAGGGAACCATAAATCAGGTAGACATAACAATCATAAATATTTATACTGCAAACAATGGCACATCCATGTACATCAAACAAATCTTCTCCTTCTCAATTCCAGGAACCAAACAGATCACAACACAATAATTCTGGGTGACTTTAACATACTGCTCCCACCATTGAATAGAACTTCCAAACAAAAACTAAACAAAGAAACCACAGAACTCAACAACACAATCAATAACTTAGACTTAACAGACATACTTAGAATATTCCATCCACCAACAAGTGAATACACTTCCTTCTCAGCAACACATGGATCCTTCTCTAAAATAGAACATACGTTATGCCACAAAGCAGCCTTAGTAAATACAAAAAAAATAGAAACACTATCTTGTATTCTATCAGACCATAATGGAATGAAATTGGAAATCAATGATAAAATAAACAGAAACTACTCCAACACCTGGAGACTAAATAATACACTACTGAATGAAGCAAGGATAGCAGAAGACATCAGGGAGGAGATAAAAAAAATTCTTAGAGGTAAATGACAATAACGATACAACATATCAAAATGTCTGGGACACTACCAAGCAGTACTAAAAGGGAAAATTCATTGCATGGAGCACATTCAAGAAAAGAATAAAAAGTCAACAACTAAATGACCTAACATTACAACTCAAAGACCTAGAAAAAGAGGAATAGAACAACACCAAAATAGTAGAAGACAGAAATAATTAAAATCAGAGCTGAAATCAATGAAACTGAAACAAAAGAAACAATTCAAAAAAATTGACAAAACAAAAAGTTGGTTCTTTGAAAAAGTGTAAACAAAATAGATAAACCCTTAGTCACACTAACAAAGAAGAGAGGAAAACTCACATTACTAAAATTTGTGATGAAAAACAAAACATAATGACAGACACCACTGAAATACATAACATAATTAGAAGCTACTTTGAAAATCTATACTCCAACAAAATAGAAAATCTCAAAGACGTCAACAAATTTTTAGAGACATATGCTCCTACCAAACTGAATCAGGACACATACAATTTAAACATCAATTTCAAGCAATGTGAAATAGAAGAAGCCATCAAAAGCCTACCAAGAAAAGCCTGAGAGCAGAGGGATTCTACTCTGAGTTCTACAAGACATTCAAAGAACGTATACCAATACTCCTCAAAATATTCCATGAAAGAGAGAAGGAAGAAACCCTTCAAAACTCATTTTATGAAGTTAGTATCACCCTGATACCAAAACGAGACAAAGACTCATCAAGGAAAGAAAACTTTAGACCAATATCCCTGATGAACATAGATACAAAAATCATTAACAAAATTCTGGCAAACTGCATACAAACACATATTAAAAAGATCAAGTGGGACTCATCCCAGGGATGCTAGATTGGTTCAACATCCAGAAATCAATAAACGTAATTCATCACATCAACAGACTTAAAGTTAAGAATTATGATTATTTCAAAATATGCAGAAAAAGTGTCTGATAAAATACAACACACCTTCATGCTCAAAACACTAGAACAAATAGGGATAGGAGGACCATACCTCAACACTGTAAAGGCTATCACTATTTGTTAATGACATGATTCTATATTTAGAGGATCCAAAAAACTCCACCAGAAAACTTTTAGAATACATGAATTCACCAAAGTAGCAGGATATAAAAGCAACACACATACATCTAATGCATTTCTATTTGTAAGTGATGAGTCCTCTAAGAGATATTAGGAAAACTACTCTATTCGCAATAGCCTCAAAAAAATAAATAAATAAATAAAATCAGTCTAACAAAAGAGGTGAAAGAACTCTACAATGAAAACTACTGAACACTAAAGAAAGAAATTAACGACAACCTTAGAAGATGGAAAGATCTCCCAAGTTCTTGGATAGACAGAATTAATATTGTCAAAATTGCCATATCCAAAGGCGCTACACGATTTAGGGCAATTCCAATTAAAATCCCAGTGACATTCCTCACAGCCATCATGAAATTCATCTGGAAGAATGACAGAACCAGAATAGCCAAAGCAATCTTTAACAGGAAGAGTGATGCGGGAGGAATCACAATACCAGATTTTCAATTATACTACAAAAACAGCATGGTATTGGCACCAAAATAGACAGGTAGACCAATGGTACATAACAGAGAACACAGAGACATGCCCACATAAGTACAGTAACCTCATACTAGACAAAGGTGCCACAAACATACAATGGAGAAAAGATAGCCTCTTCAACAAATGGTGCTGGGAAAACTGGAAATCCATAGGTGTTAAAATGAAATTAAACCCCTCTCTCTCACCCTGTACAAAACTCAACTCAAAATGGATCAAGGATCTAGGAATTAGACCTAAGACCCTTCACCAAATAGAAGAAAAAGTAGGACCTAATCTTCATTACACTGGCTTAGGAACAGACTTCCTTAACAAGACTCCAAGAGCACAAGAAATAAAAGCAAGAATCAATAAATGGGATAGATTCAAACGAGAAAGTTTTTTCTCAGCAAAGGAAACAATAATGTGAAAAGAGAGCCAACAGAGTGGGAGAAAATCTTTTCCACACACACTTCAGATAGAGCCTAATCTCCAAAATGTATAAAGAACTTAAAAAACTTTACACCAAAAATACAAAGAACCCAATTAATAAATGGGCTAAGGAACTGGGCAGACATTTCACAGAAGAAGATATACAAATATATGAAAACGTGCTCATCATCTCTAGTAATCAGAGAAATGCAAATCAAAACCACCCTAAGATTTATCTCACTCAAATTGGAATGGCTATTATCAAGAACACAAGTAATAATAAGTGTTGGTGTGGATGTGGGGGAAAAAGTACTCATACATTGCTGATGGAGTTGCAAATTGGTACAGCCACTCTGTAAAGCAGTATGGAGATTCCTCAGAAAACCTGGAATGGACCCACCCTTTGACCCAGCTATCCCATTCCTCGGTTTATACCCAAAGGACTTAAAATCAGCATACTACAGTAAAACAGACACATCAATGTTTATAACTGCTCAATTCACAATAGCTAGATTGTGGAACCAAGCTAGATATCCTTCAATTGACAAATGGATAAAGAAACTGTGGTATATATACACAATGGAATACTACTCAGTCATAAAGAATAAAATTAGGGCATTTGCAAGTAAATGGATGGAGTTGGAGAATACCATGCCAAGTGAAATAAGCCACTCCCCAAACACCAAAGGCCAAATGTTTTCTCTGATAAGTGGATGATGATACATAACAGACAGGTGGCGGTGGGTTGCGGGGAGAAGAATGGAGGAACTTTGGATTGTATAGAGGGAAATGGGGCAGGAGGGGTTGGAGGGACTGGAAGAAGGAAAGATACTGGACTGAGACAGACATTATTACCCTATGTACATGTATGATTACATGAACGGTATGAATCTACATTGTGTACAACCATAGAAATGAAAAGGTGTACCCCATTTGTGTACAATGAATCAAAATGCAATCTGTAAAAATTAATTAAAAAAAAGAAAAAGAAATTATGGTGATAAGGTTTACTCCATTTAATATGGTGATGACATTTAATATGGTGATGAGGATCAAACCCAGTGTCTCACACATGCTAGGCAAGAACTCTTCCACAGAGCCACAACCCCAGCCCCCCGTCATGTATATCTAAAACCAACAAATTTTTAAAAAATAGTCCTTTATCAGCAGATCAGCAGTGCCTTTGGGGACTAGTTCCTTCTTAACTGTGCCGTGTCTTCTCATTGTTTTGACATTGCCTTACACAAAGCAGAAGTTAATGAAGTACAGTCCATCAAATACTTTTCATGAATCACGTCACTGAAGTTATATCTAAAAAGTTACCACCAGGGCTGGGGATATAGCTCAGTTGGTAGAGTGCTTGCCTTGCAAGCACAAAGCCCTAGGTTCAAATCCCAGCACCACAAAAAAAAAAAAAAAAAGTCATTTAGGTTTTCTCCTGTTACCCTCTAGGAGTTTTATAGTTTTGCATTTTAAATTTAGGTCTCTATAAGCACTTTCTTTTCTTTTTTTTTTTTTTAAACATCACTAATCAAGTATGGTACACATGTAATATTATCTGGAAGTGGGGAATAAACTGATCTATACATCTCTATAGTTCAAATGTGGTCTCAAGATTCCCCCACCATGAAATCATTAAAAATAACAGAAATTCACCACATATGAGAATACTACTATTATGTTATAAGTAATCACATTTAGAATTGTTTTAGCCAGAATCTATGCTAACACCTGCAGTATATACTACAAGAAACCAAAGATGAAACCTGAGGACTTTTATCTGAAAATGTAGTAAAAATTATTCACTAGGCACCTCAGCAAACCTTCCTTCCATACTAGACTATTTATGTAATTACAATATTCAAACCAGAGACTTAAAATTATTCAGTTAAACAGCACTACACCACTGAGACCTGAGCTTCCTCCTGATATTACACCATAATTGATATACTTACACATGGGAGAAATCTGTTAACACTCGATAATAAAATTAAGGCTATCATTGAAATGGTATCTTCTTCCTTTCAGAATTTGACTAAGCTGTTGATAAAGGTAACTCAAAGAAACCAAAGGCTTTAAATGTTCTTTTTGGCTCATATCAAAAAAATACTTCTGATCACCACTCTAAACTAAACAACTTAACTCTGTTTTTACTTAATCATGCTTCTAGTAGTGACTCTCATAAGTTTATTACAAACTTACAAATATCACTGCCAACATCTTCAGGATACTGTCTTTCAATCAAGAGTCAAATTTTGGCATTTTTCTTTCTCAAGGCTTAATTGCAATCCAATATTAGCTTGAGTTAACACCAGGAACTAGCAATCTGGGAGAAGAGATGGTGGTACTGGTATCTGGGGCACCCGAACATAAGAATGGATTAAGAACTTCGTAAGTTAACTGACCTAGAGGTAAAAATCACAGTATGTAGTAATTAGGAATAAAGTTCAGCCTAGACCACCTGTGGTTTAGAAGCATCTTCTGCCTCCTTCGCCTAACCTAACATGACTCAGTATCATCCAAGAAATGCAAATCAAAATTACCACAAGACTTCACTTCAGAGCCACTAGGTTGGCTAATATGAAAAAAGAAAAGAAGTGTTATCAGTCAAATTAATTGTTATATTGTGTGCATATACAAATATGTAACAATAAGTTCCATCAATATGTATAACTATAATGCACCAATAAAAAACTATAATGCAGGAAATAAAAAAAGATACAGAAAAACTGGAACTTTCACACACTGCTGGTAGGAATATAAGATGGTACAGTCATTTTGGAAAACAATCTAGCAGAACCTCAAAAAGTTACACATACCTTATGATCTGGCAGTACTGCTCTTAGATATAATCCCGAGAGAAATAAGAACACATGATCATAAAAATATTTGCACATAAACGTCCATAGAGTTTCATTCATTATGAGGCCAGAAAGCAGAAATGCATATCCATCAAACGGCGGATAAAGAAAATGGAATTATTCAACTATAAAAAGGAATGATATACACTACACAGATGAAGCTTGCGACATTATGCCTAGTGAAAGAAGGAAGTCAAAAAAGACATTTTATTAATTCACTTATATGTAATGTCCTTGATAGAAAAATATACAGAAAGACTAGTGGTTGTCTAGGATGATGGGGAATGAGGCCTGGGGGTGACAGCTAAGAGTATGAGATTCTTTCTGGGATGATGAAATGTTGTAACTTGCAGTGTGGTGATGGTTGCATACCTGTATGACTATACTAAAAATGGTAATTTGTAAACTTCAAATGGATTGTTTGGCACGTGAATTATGGCTCATATCTCAATACAGCTAATGAAAACCAGATCTCCTAGTGCTTAAAGGAACACAAAACAGATCTTCTTTCTGAAAGTAAAAGAACAAGGCCACCTAAAAAAATATCAAATATTTATTTCATTTAAAGCTTTAAAATGTCATTTCATTATATCAGACTTTTATGAATGTAAGATGACTATATTATGAGAGAAAAAATATCAACATCTAAGAAGAAAAAAATTTAATCCTAGCTTTCTGGCTTGTAAAATGTAATTATGGCTGTCCAAATATGTTTTCCTCAGAGAAAAAGTGTGTGTGTGTGTGTGTGTGTGTGTGTGTGTGTGTGTGGCCTCAATGTGTGGGTACTCCTTCTAGGAGTTCACTTGTCCCACGCCGTGGGTGGTTTTTCAACAGCAAACTGTACCAAAGTAGAGATGGTATATTTATTTGACAATCAAATAATTAATTATGCAAGAATGCATTGCTTAAGCTAAATACTACGCCATATCTGGTAAATTCATAAATACTATTTGGCACACCGTATATATTCAATACTGTAGTTTCCTGTCCATCTACCTCAAATTACACAAGTAATCCAGAGACTTCCAATCAAGATGGATGAGTAGATACATAAAAGTCTCTTCTCTTTCTGTTCCAAAAACTTTAGAATAGAAAACCTATTAAAAATAAATATCCTTTCTGGGTCAATCATATAATGTAGATAGAAGTATAATGGACTGGGAATAGCCAAACAATCTCAAAAAAGAATTCACATTTCCCAATCTCAAAACTTATTACCAATCTACAGTAATCAAGATACAGCCAGCACTCCTGGAAAAAGGCTAGACATACAGATAAATGAAACAAAAATGAGAGTCCAGAAATACACTTTTACATTTATGGGTTGATAATTATGAATTGATTTTTCATTAACACTTTCTTAAACATGATACCAAAAGCAACCAAAGATAAAACTGAACTACATCAAAATTAAAAACTTTGGTGCTATAAATCAGATTATTAAGAAAGTGAAAGAATTTCTCCACTTGTACTCTTGACATCAACAAAGAAATGTGCATGATACTGGTAGCTGCTGCTCCTTCAGACCAAAACACCTAAACCTATTTAAGTCTGGAATATCAAAACCACACTGGACCACAGACTTGAATTCCTAAGGAACTAGAAAAGGGACAATCTGTAAGACAGCATGGTCCCTCAGTCAACTTTCCAGATCTGTTCCCACTAATTAGACTTTCACTGGAAGTTTTTCGGTAAAAGAGGGAGAGCACTGTACAATCTCAGTAGTAATAGGTTCAAGCTCCCCAGTGCAGCTATTAATGTCCTCTCAACCTCCAAGGGATATTTAATGCCAATAAAGAGAAAACAAAAGGAATATGGTAGACATGAACTTTCTTGTGCCTTTGAAATTATGCAGTCACGATATGAGAATAAAATATGTCATGCCCATGTAGAATCCCTTAATAGTCAGTGATCAATTTGTTCTCTCTTCCCTGCAGGCTCAGTAATGCTGGAGACTCCCTGAATGAGGACAACATGGGAAGAATTCTTACCCAACACATGACAGACAGTATGATTGAGAAATAGAACTATGCTGTTTGAAGTCACCAAGATTTTAGAGGTGATACTACCTTACAACCTAGCATATCCTGATTTTAGTAGGATGAAACTTCAAGGACTATGGGAGGAGGTGAGCCCATTGTGCATGTGAGAGGAACACAAATCGCTAAAGACCAGAAGGCAAGTGGTAAATGAATCCCAAAACTCTCCCTGAATATGGGTTGGACCTGGTGACTTGTTTCTGACAAAAATAATGCTGCAAAAGCAATGGAATGTTGCTTATGAGATTTGATTATTTAAAAAAAAAAAAAAAATGTGGCATCTTTCTTGTTCACCCTATCACTCACTCCAAGCGTTGGTCCAGGGAAAGTCAGCTGCTATGTGCTGACCAGCACTACGAGAGGCCTACAAAGCAAAGTATTAATTTCTATGGCTTATATCAAAGAGAACCTAAGGCTTGTCAATAGCCACATGAATGAGATTAGAAATGTATTTTCTGAGCCCCATCGAAAGACATATTAGTAAATTTGGAAATAATCCTCCACTGAGACCTTGAAATGATTCTAATTCTGGGTGATACCTTAATTACAGTCTAATGAGAGATCCTGGCCCAGAGATACGCAGCTAAGTTACTTTCACCTGTGACCCAAAGAAACTATGAGATAATACAAGTTTACTGTAAAGAAAGGAAAAGAGATGGAAGAAGAGACGGAAAGAAAATGAAAAGACAACTCAAAGAATGGAAGAAAATACTTGCAAATCATATATTAATAATATATGATTTTATATAAAAAGAACAGAATATAAAAAGAACTCTTACCACTCAATAATTAAAAAAAAAAAAAAAAAACCCAGTTGAAAAATGGTCAAAGAATTTGAACACAAATTTCTCCAAAGATATACAAATGGCCAATAGCACACAGAGATGTTCAACATTATTACCCACTGGGGAAATGTAAATCAAAATCACACTGAGATACCACTTCATATCCTTTGGAAGGCTAAATCAAAAAGGACATGAGCATTAGTGAGAATGCGAGGAAACTGACACCCTCATACATTGTTGGTGGAAATGTAAAAATGACAGTTACTTTAGAAAACAGTTTGGCAGTTCCCCAAAAAAGTAAACAGAGAGTCACCTGACAAAGCAATTCTACTCCTAGGCATACAGTCAAGAAAATGAAAATAGACATTTACTCAAAAACTTAGAAACAAATGTTCATAGCAGCATTATTTGGAACAGACATAAAGCAGAAACAACCCACAAGTCAACTGATGATAAAATCCACAGTGAAGAGCAGAGACTAAAGACAAAGGCATGAGGGATAACAAGACCATAAGCAAAGGATAAACAACAGGAATTCACCTTCGTAAGAGTATTATGGAAACGGACAACAGCCAAGCACTCTGAGGGCTACAACTCTACAACTAGATATCTGCCCATTAACCAAATGCTGGTGAAAGATTTTGACAGTCAATTCAGAAATGCACATGGGAAGAAATAATTGCCCACGGCAAAGAGTAAGTATCAGAGTAACTTACACAATGACAATTAGGTCCTGAACATATCTGGGAATTGGAATGCAATTTCCTCAAAGTCCCCCTATCTCATAATTATCTGAAATGTGGATGCCAGGTGCCAGGCAAAATTGCCCCGTGGGTAAAAGCAATGACACAGGAAAAAGTAAAAAATTACTTCTTACAAAATAAACTTGCCAACGAATACAAAATGGGTTACAAGGTATATAAGGAAACACAATGCGTTAAAAATACTAATGTGGGACATATAATCAAATATAAAAATTCCTTGCAGAAAAATTAGGAAATATAAGTAATTCCCTGAGAGAGTTCCTGGTAGGACATTTTGCATACACATTTTAACAAAGATGTGATCATACTCTTATATGTTAAGAACCAACTTTTAAGTCAGTCATGGTGGTGCATGCCTGTAATCCCAACAGCTCAGGGGGGCTGAGGTAGGAGAATCCCAATTCAGTGCCGGCCCTGGCAACAGAGAGGTGGCTAAGCAACTCAGTGAGACCCTGTCTGTAAATAAAATACAAAAATGGGACTGGCTCAGTGGTTAGTTGAATATACCTGAGTTCAATCCCCAGTACTCAAAATATCCTATCAATAAATATAACAGTATTTTCTTGTTCTATTGTTCTAACATACCAAAACTATAACTGATGCTCTAGTAGTGTTAAAAAATTTTAACAGGCAATTACAGTAAATTTTGTTAGGTAAAAACAACATTGGGATTATGTTTTCAGAAGTCTTCAAATGAATTAGAAATTCATACTGGACTTATTTTATGAGTCAACTAGTATAATCTTGGAATTGGTTTAAAATTACTCAGGGAAGGGGGGAGTACATGGAGAAACAAATTAAAGATTGGTAAAATGTTAGTAACTGTTGAAGGCCGATGAGAGGTATTGAGGTTTGTTATTTTCTCTGTATTTGCTATGTTTGAAAGTTACACATTAAAAATAAAAAGACAATATCCTTTAACTAAATCACAACCCAAAATGACATATTGGGTTCACCACTATAAGGTAATCAAGCATTTCATATTTGTAGTTCTATCTGGTTAAAGTATTTGTATCTCATGCAACTTCTTAGAAATAAGTGATAAAATACAGTTAATTCCTTTAATGTACAAGAGCTGATAATAAAGATGTTCAGGATGACTAAAAAGCCTGAAATTAAAAATGTATTTGGCCTAATTACAACTATTTTTCTCATCTAATAACAGTACATGTTATAAAGTAAAACTGAACTGAGTTGAATATGTAAACTGCAATAATCAGTAAAAAAAACACCTCAGGCTTCTTTGGGTCTTGATTTGAAAAGCATTTGATTTTAGAATTTCCTTCCATAAAATCTCAAATATTGGCCAAGATGAAATTCCAGGCTGACAGACAGTGTAGCTCAGTGGAAGAGAACTTGCCTAGAATGCAAAAGGTCCTGTGCTCAACCCCCAGTACCATTAAAAACTTTAAAAATGCCAGTCACTGTGGTGCATGCCTATAATCCCAGTGACACAGGAGCCTGAGGCAGGAGGATCACAAATTTAAAGCCAGCCTCAGCAACTTAGTGAGACCATATCTCAAAATAAAAAATAAAAAGGGCTAGCTGGGTGGTGGTGCACACCTGTAATCCCAGCAACTCAGGAGGCTAAGACAGGAGGATTGCCAGTTCAAAGCCAGCCCAAGAAACTTAGTGAGGCCCTAATCAACTCAGCAAGACCCTATTTCTAAATAAAATACAAAAAAGGGCTGGGGATGTGGTTCGGTGGCTAAGTGCTCCTGGGTTCAATCCCTGGTAAAATAATAATAATAATTAATAATAATAAATAATAATAATAATAAATAATAATAATAATAAAGGGCTAGAGATCTGACTTAGTGGTAAAGCACCCCTGGGTTAAATCCCCACTTCAAAAAAAAAAAAAAAAACCTAAAATTGTAGTCTGGACTTTTGCTAATTTCCATGTCAAAGTAACATACGCTTGGAGATTTCATTCAATATCTTCAAGTCTATGTTCCTCCAAAACATTTGACAAATCTGTTAATAAAGAGGTAGGACACAAAGGCAACCCATGAAACTAGATATAACTGATGTATCAATAAACATCCCCATGAAAGATGTCTTCACATACATACCCACAAAACCCACAATATTTTTTTTGTGGGGGGGCGCAGTTTCCAAGTGATTGAACCCAGGGGTGCTTAACACTGAGCCACATCCCTGGCCCTTTTTTATATTTTATTTAGAGGCAGTATCTCACTGAGTTGCTTAGGGCCTCATTAATTTGCTGAAGCTGGCATTGAACTGTGATCCTCCTGTCTCAGCCTCCCAAGCTGCTGGGATTACAGGTGTGTGCCACTGTACCAGGTACAAGTTTTCATTATGTATTAATGCAAGACATTTTTCTATTCCTCTCACCTCCACTTCAATTCTTTAAGCAACAAGGGATTTCGAAGCCTAAAATATTCAAATAAAATTGCAACTAACCTTTATATATGCACTTGGGTAGATCTTATGAACAGCATCTCCAGGTGCACGCCCAGCTTCTCTGTCTAAGTAGTAACTCTGTACAAAGACTGCATGGTCACTAAGGCACCTGACCCAAACATCACCTTCACCTTTACATTCCAACTGCACACCTTTGCCTATGTGCAACCTAGAAAGACAAAAGAAATTATATTACATTTTAAGTATTCACAAATAAAATTTAGTTCAGATTATACTGCATATTCAATACCGAAAACAAGAATTAGGGACATAACACCATTAACAAAAGATAATCATGGTTAACATTCTTTACATTTCTTTTTTCTTTTCCTACTCATATATAATAATAATGAGCATATATTCAGTGCTTGTTATGTGTCAGGAACACTTAACATGAATTATAATTTAATCCTCACAACTCAATAATGTATGTACTATAATTTTATTTATGAGTTACACTGTCCAATTCAATAGCTACTAGGAACACAGAGGTATTTAAATTAAAAATTCAGTTAATCACATGAGTGAACTCAGAGGCACCACTGAGCCACATCCTCAGTACTTTTTATTTTTAGACAGTGTCTCACTCAGTTGATGAGGCTAGCCTTGAACTTGCAATCCTCCTGCCTCAACCTTCCGAGCCACTGAGATTACAGCTGTGTGCCACCTTTGTATGAGCCATATTTTAAGTGCTCAAAAGTTACATGTGGCTATTGGCTACTGAATTGGACAGTGCATATATAAATCATTTCCTTCATCATAGAAAATTATATAACCCAGTATTACTGTAGAGAGTAACTTGCCAAAGTTACATAGCAAATGATAAAACCAAGATTATGTGCACACACATATCTTTAAACAGGTTAGATTACACAACAGCCATAACAATAGAAATTTATCATAAGTTACTTAACCATTTCCATCATTTTCCTTTTTTTTTTTTTTTTTTTTTTTTTTTTTGGTGGTGCTGGGGATTAAACCCAGCCTTGTGTATGCAAGGTAAACACTTTACCAACTGAGTTATACCCCCAGCCCACTAACCATTTCCCTTTTGTTACCAATTTTTCAACACCATAACCTTCAGAAACATCTATTCTCATAATATATTATTTCTTTTCAACAAATTTGTAGAAAATAATACATTATCAAAGAAAATGAAATTCGTTTTCAAACTGGAGTCCAAAGGTCTACTATTTAAAACACAGAGATTTATCTTTTAGTCTTACATATTAAACAAACATCAAAAATTAAAATGGAATGCTTAAAAATTCAGAATTTTCAAGATGATTTTTATTCCTTCATTTATATTTAAAAGCTCATAATGGAAATATATTATCTCAAAAGAAAGGGGCCAGGGAGTAGCTCAGTGGTAGAGCCTACCATGTGAGAGGCCCAGGGTTCTACCTGCAGTACCACAAAAACAAAATAAAAACAAAAGATAATATATGGGGCTGGAATTGTAGCTCAGTGCCTGCCTCGCACGTGAAGGCACTGGGTTTGATCCTCAGTACCACATAAAAATAAATAATAAAATAGTTATTAAAAAAAAAAAAAGGATAATGTACTATGTTTAATTTTTAAAATAATTATGGAACTGTACAATCAATACCTCGCTCTTTCAATGGCTTCTGTCCTGTGGACATTGGAGAGTTGACCCAAGCAAAAGCGATCTCCTCCAGAAGGATCCACATATCCATCAACAGTTACAATAGGGCAGCTTGAAGGAACCTTAAATGTCTCTCCTACCTGAACATCCATTTCAAAGTAAGCAATGGAACACCAATACTCAGGAGCTACAGGAAATAAAAGACAAAGAGCATCCATTCATGTGAATATTAGGCTTTTACTTACACTCCACAGAAAGGTTTTCTAAAAAGAAAAGGTGAAACGGGAGAGAAAAATGAAAAGCACCCAAAGAACTGGATTAAAATAATATACTGCATTAAAAAGTAGAAATTTCCATGTCTTCTATTTTCCAACTCAGTACCCAGTATTGTTCTTCAAACTCTGAAGTCATTTTTAAAATCTGGAATTTGATTAGGATCAGATCAACTGAAAATTTAAAGAATGTAAGTCAACAGAATCTAAAATAAATTATTTTGCCACGTTTCACTTAACTATACATATTTTCTATGTTGTCTGAACTTCTGCTTTTTAAAAAACAAACTCACTGACCCTAATACATATTCCAGAAAAGTGTTTTTGAATAACATCAATCTACAGTATATTTTTACAGATCCTTGAGAGAAAATACATGAGCAAATGGCCATGACAGCCCTGGGTCAATGTTAATTACAATGTTGTTGTATACAGGCATTCTCAATTCTCATGTGTGAAAGATCTTTATCCCATTTGTACATAAATATCCCAGGGCCAGGAATATTTTTAGCAAAGTCAATTCATGTCACCCACTACCATTTTAACTTTGAAGGTGTATTTAGTCTATTCATTTGAACAACAATAAATGTTTTCAAATCATTTTACATGACTCATAGGAAAAGGAGTACTTAATCTGGATTGCAAATACAATCAAGTACTTCTAAGTTTGTCTGAATACAACAATTATATTAAACCCATATACATGAAAAATTATTTTGCCTCTTTTATTTAAACAGATATCTACAGAGCATGGTGGGTTCCTCTAAGCATTCACAGTAGTAAAAAGATGTTTAGTCCCTATTTTTAGGGAAAAATGAGCAAACAAATGAACAAGGTAACTCAGGTAATGATACATACCATGAAGAGTAGTTTAAAAGAAAGATAGCTTGAAACAGAAAATGACTGAGAAAAACACTTCAGCCTGGATGGTGGAGGACATCCTATTTGAAAAGGCTTTATGTGAAGACTGTGGAAAGAGCATTTCAGAGAGGAAAGCGAAAGCAAAGGTCCCAGAGTAAGGAGAGAAAAAAAAAAAAAAAAAAAAAAAAAATCCAGTGACATTTATTACAGAATGAAAAAAAGGGTAGTATAGTTTTATCTGCAAATTTATCTGCATTTCAATGTGTTACTTATGAATTCTGAACTAGAACTTGAAGGATCAAAAAATTCTGAACATATACCCAGAATGGGGGAAAAAAGTCATTCCAAGCACCCTCCCCAGTCAGAAAAATCCTAAACTGAAAATTAAAAAAAAAAAAAAAAAGTGTGTTTAAGAAACTTATGAAGGTTATTAGGTATGCCTAAACTGCTTTTCAAAATGCTGTCAAGCAAGAGTATCTTTCAATGAAGAATAAAACAAAACACATGAAGACTGGGTAATTAAAAAATTCAAATGTTTTCCCACATCAATCTAATGAAGTCTTCACAAATATAAACATTTCTTTAAATGTATTTGTTATATTTAGAACATAAGCACCAGTAGTAGACTTAAGTATATTCTTTAAAAGTCTTAAAATATTTATGAAGTTATTTTCTATAACAAAATTGTTTATTGAAGATAAATATTATGCTATAAACAAGAAGCATCAGCAAACAACTGGTAGGTATACTGGCTGAAGGTAAAACTGAGAGGACTAAGATAACAATTACCCAATGTTCCAGCAGCAATTAATAGTAACAGTATTTAAAAAGTGGTTTTTAAGTAATTAGTCCAAAAAGTAAATGTTGTTGCAAAACGTTTACAATGCTAGTTGGTGTTGGGGAAAGGTCCAGGTACAGTGAATTTCCTAGTTTCAACTGAAGATTATTACCCAGAAGTAAAAGTTCCAACATTACTCTATGTAAATTTATGATTACACAAATGGTATGCCTTTACGCCATGTACAAACAGAGAAACAACATGTATCCCATTTGTTTACAATAAAAAAAATAAAATAAATAAAAACTTCTCTATTTGAAAAAAAAAAAAAAAAAAAAGAAGTAAAAGTTCCATGGTAAACAACTTTTTTTCTGTGAGTCAACTCAATGAGGAAAAAAGGTGAGATTTATAGCCTCCATGTTAAGAAAATATTCTCACTATTATCAACTGCAACATTTGCAATTGCACTTTAACCTCATTTTTTCCCAGGTACCAAAGAACTTTTTTGTTGTTTATTTGCCTACTATTTCAGACACCATATAACAACAATCATTAGGCAAAGCTGCATCTCCAAACAGGTTTAATATAAATGACCTCATGATACTGGGAAGAGTTTTAAGAGACTTGAGAATAAAAAAAAAAAAAAAAACTGCCATTGATGTTGTATCACAGACCAGGGATGAAAAATGAAGGTCTAGGAAATCGGGACAGAAGGCTAGAAGTAATCTAAGTAGGTTCCAGAGAATTTTATGGTATTAGGCTACAAAATACTACATGAAAAACTTCTTTGCTCTTAATTGCTAAACAGTCAGAAGGGAACATTTTTATTTTTAAAACAGCAGAAGGTAATGGAAAATTGCCACTAAACCTTTCTGGTTATCTGTAATGGTTTGGATATGAGGTGACCTTCAAAAACTCACGTGTGAAACAAATCCAAGAATGTTCACAGGTGAAATGATTACATTTTGAGTGTATTAAACTACTGTATTCATACTTAAATGGATTAACTGGGTGGTAACTGTAGGCAGGTAGGGTGTACCCAGAGGAAGTAGGTCACTAGGGTGTACCTTTGGGGTTTATATTTTGTCCCTGGCACCCAGTTTTTTCTCTGAGTCCTAACTGTCATGAACTGAGCCTTCTCCCATGATGTTTTAGAATCTTGGTCCCAAAGCTATGGAATCAGTCAACTAGGGAGTGAACCTCGGAAACTGTAAGCCAAAATGAACTTTTCCTCTGCATTGCTCTTGTTGGGAATATTGGTCACAGCGATGCAAACTTGATTAAAACAGCCTCTTTCTCCTCTTTCACCCCCAGGAGCAAATGCTATACAAATGTCAGCTCTGCAGGTTCTCAAAACCAGCATGAACAGAAGGCTGGAATTACTCAATTCACAGAGGTTTTTCTTAAAGTTCCAATTCTTTTGAAAGGGACTGGGAATTTTCTGTGCTTACTTTGATTTTTTAATTTTTTTCCTTAAATTTTAGTGTAATTAAACCAGTCTCAGAAAGTCTATGGAGGACAAATCAATGCCCGAAAAAAAAAAAAAAAAAAAAAGGTTTTAAAAGTCCGAGTAGGACTGAGGATATATAACTCAGTGGCAGGGAGCTTCCCTAACACGTACAAGGTCCTGGGCTCAATTCCTAGCACTCCAATAAAAAGAGATTTAACATAAATTTTTTTTATAATTAAGAACTTTATATATATTACTAAATATTTCTCTAACAGGGAAATGTATTACAAAGTACAGTTTTAACAAGTAAATAGTCAATTATAATGGAAAGTATGTCTCTAAGATATTCTCTAAAATATGAAATAAAGTCAATCAAGAAAAAGTTAAAAATCTGAATACTAAGAAACTCATTATGAATTATTCCTTTTATTATTCAGATCTGAATGAGATGCCCTGTGAGAATCTTATCAATACATAAAGGTGCTCTCTGGAATGGTGGATTGCTCTATAAGTACCAGAACATATCTGAAGTTGTCAAGTTAAGGGTTTCAAATCCATTTGTGAATCTGAATACAACCAACCTGAAAGACACTGAAGAAACCTTTTACTTTAACTTGTAATCAATATTTAATATGATGAATATATCTCAACTTTATGATAAAGCAAAACTAGAGTTAAGTCTGAAAATGATTAACCTCTTCCAAATATGTTTTTTATTTCTTTTCTGTTTGTTCCCTAAACAGGGATAGCAGACATGTAAACTAGTGTGTAGTATGATTAGAAAGCACTAGGTAGCAGGGGACAAAGGGTTAGGAAGGCTTCTCAACAGTGGTGTGCTTGAGCTACATTTAGGAGGGTATAGGTGTATGGAATCTAGTATTCAAGATGACCCCCAAAGATTGTCACTTCCTAACAGTCACATGCTTGTGTGGTCCCCTCCCACATAACATAGGATCTTACAAAAATGACAGTGTAATTTCTGAGATAAGTCTTAAAAGACAATGAGATTCTGCCTAATTTTCTCTTGACCACTCATTAGCTGTAAGGTGAAGACAAGTCAGGCAGCTTTATAGAGAAGTCTACATTGAAAGAAACTGGGGCTTCCTGCCAATGATAACACTAACTTGCCAAGTATACTGGTAAATCACCCTAAAAATGAATCTTCCAGCCAGTAAAAAGCCTTCAGATAGTGACAACACCAGGCAACAACTTTACTGTAACTTCATGAGACCTCAAACCAGAAGTACTCAGCTAAACAAAGTGATGTAACAAATTGCTATTACTGTTTGGTATTATTTGGTATAATTTGTTGCAAGCAACATATAGCACAATACTTCATGCAAAAAACAATATACACCAAAAAAAATGTAGAGGGATGATATAACTAGCAAAATTAGGTAAGTAGTGCAAGATGTTTGAAGTATGAAGAGAAGGAGCTATAGAAGTACACAGGGACCAGACCAAAAACTCTCCTCTAATTTGCAAGGGAAATGTGAACTTTAATCCTATAGCCAAACAATGAGTAGGTAATAAAACAAGTTCTTGCTCAGAGAAATAACATAACTATATTCAAATTTTAAAAATACTGAATAGAAGTAGAGATTACTTGGTAAGGAGGAGGATACCAGGACTGAAAGCTCTCCTAACAGAGACCAGTGTCAATATTCTTTCTAACAGTGTAACAGGAGACATGAAGTCTCACAGTGATGAGGTAAAACTCCTTGGGGACCCATTAGTATCCATAGCCAAAGACAATCTCAGTTCTAACCTGCTGACTTCATTAAAATGTATATGCATTCAATGCCCAGTACTGCAATAAATTAAATAAATAGACAGACAGACAGACGGTATATGCAGAGCTAATCCCCTCCTGCAACCAGCAGGCCAGAGACCTGTTCAGGATTGTCACCATTGAGTCACTTCCTTAGTCTACTGAAAGACAAAGGCAACAAACACCAATGCAGATTGCTATGGATGTGTATCCTCACCTAGTAAATGTTATTTATTCCCTAAATCAGAGATTGTTTGGCCTAAACATTAGTTCTACCACAAGAATAAAGTCAATCTATCAAAAGGTCAAAAGAAATTGTTAATCTGCAATGGAGTCCACATCACTAGCTAAATACTACTTCCTCTACTCCCACTGCAGCATTCCATCCATGGTAGGTCCTCCTCTAGATCCCTGACTATCATCGTTCCTGGAGACAATCTCCCACTAAGCTACCGAGATCCCAAAGGTGGTAAGAACCATTACTGACTCTCAATGATGCTACCTTGGTACCAGCAAAAATTTTCATTCTTGAGGCTCAACATTTTCTCCTTACCATAATATTCTTATTTATACACAAAAATTAAGATCATGACAAAATAATCCAATTAATTTCAAAAACAAGTAAAGCCAATCTGCTAAACTAGATTGTTTAGGGATTTTTTTTTCTTTCTTTTTATTTGTTTTGTTTTGTTTTGGTACTGAAGATTGAACAAAGGGGCAATGAGCTATACAGCTCCACTCCTTTTTATTTTTTGAGACAGGTTCCAAGTTGCTGAGGTAGCCTTGAACTTCCAAACCTCCTGCCTGAGCCTCCTGAATTTCTGGGATTACAGGCATGAACCACTGTGCCTAGCAGGCACACATTTATTACTTTAAAGCAAAATGATATCCATAAAAAGCAGAATAGTGGTTGCCTCTAGGGAGAAGGGAGGAAAAGTTTTTAAACAGACAAAATGTAGGTAGGAGGGTTTCTGGGGTACTGCAATGTTCTAGTTCTCAATCTAGGCAGTGGTCACATAGGTGTTGGCTTTAATGTCATTCATTAGATGATTTGCTAATGTTATACACTTCTGTATATGTTACATTTCTCCAAAAACTGCTCAAGAAAAGGCCACTTGATCTGCAGAAAAATGTTTAAAATCACAACAAATGTACCATATAACACATACAGAGAAGAGCTATTAAAGAAGTAATTGAACTAGTATATATGTAAAGTTTAAAAACTTTTTTGGCCAAGCATAATGGCTCACACCTCTAGTATTAGCTACTCAAGAGGCTGAAGCAGAAAGAGTGCCAAGTTCAAGGCCAGCCTTGGCAACCTGGTGAGACGCTGCCTCAAAATAAAAAATAAAAAGGTCTGGGGATATAACTTAGAAGAGCACCCCTGGGATCAATCCCAAAGACTACACACAAAAATAAACACCTTTCTGTCCCACCAGCAGCACTTTTCTCCTAACAAAAATAAGTATTATTTGCCTCATTGACCAGTAAAAAGTTGATTTAACCAATTACATCTACTGCTAGTGAGCATAAACTAATTCTCATATTCTTGACATTGTCACTATAAAGCAATTTGAGCTTCTGATCCAGAAATTGCTAATTTCTTAAAAGAGGATAGTTATAAACAAAAAGATCTTCCCTTTAATTACTTTTAAACAGCTGAAAAAAATAGAATCAACAAATAATCAGTAATACACTATTTACACAAAGAAAAATAAGTAGAACTATGTGAACTATTTATATTATTCTTTAATCATTTTGGTCACTCTGGTTATTTTTAAAATATTTACTGGAAATATATACAGTTGTCTTTCAGTATCCATGGGGGATTGTTTCCAGGGCCCTCTGTATTTGTCAAAATCTGCAGAAACTCAAGTCCCTTATATAATATGTAATCTTCCCATACACACTTTAAATCATCATGTGTAGGTTATATGCAAATACTATGCCATTTTATATAAGGGACTTGAGCATCTGCAGATTTTGGTATCTGAGAGGCATCCCAGAACGGACCTCCTGCAGCTACAAAGACACAACAGTATTTGCATCTTTTTAAGCTAAGAAAAATCATTATGAAGAGATGGGGACACACACACACACACACACACACACACACACACGCACGCGCAAAATCCTGTATTTGTGTTATAAGAGAATTTCAATATTTATTTTATTTTCAAACATTTTTATTACTTCTATGATTGAAAAAAAAATGTACAAACTTAAAGAAAGCTGGGTATGTGGCTCAGGGTGAGTACCCCTAAGTTCAATCCCTGGTACCCACCCCCCCAAAAAAAAGCTACTTAGCTACTTAGGTGTTTGAACATAGTTTAATCAGATAGTTTCTAAATTCCAGTTAAAGAGAGATTCCTGAAATCTTTCTTCTAAGACAAGATACAATGAATTATTTCTCTTTTCAGCATCTATTTATGATTCTTTCCTGCCTTCTAAAGCTAGTTTTACAGTGGTTCTATTTTGAAACCTAGTTTTATTCTATTGCATATTTATGTATCCAATGCTGAAACCAGCATTTCTGTACTTTATATTTTAGTTGAAAAGAGTTCTTATTTTTTCTTTCCAAGACAGTTAAAATGAATTAAACATAGCTGGGCATGGTAGCCCACATCTATAATCCCAGCTACTCAGAAGGCTGAGGCACAAGAGAATCCTGAGTTCAAGGCCAGCCTAGGAAAAAGAGCAAGATCCCCCCATTTTGAGAAAAAAAAAAAAAATATATATATATATATATGTATAGTTTATGTAAAAAAAAAATATATAGACAGTTTATTAGCTACTCATACATATTTAACTCACATCATAATGAGTATTACATTTGTCTGAGAAGCTAACTTATCCTGTAATCATGGTAACACCTGTATGTGTATTCCAATTACCATAATGACAATCTAAATATAGGGAATCAATTTTGAAATACACTTACCAGGATGATTGGAAATGGGAGGCTGGAATGCAAGCTCATTGTGAACTGGCCCTAAAGAAAAGATAATAAAAATCCCATTTTTATTTATTAAAAGTTTTCCATGCTAAAACTTTTAATAAACCTTACTATACCCTAGGACTTGTTTAAATCAAGCTTATACAATGCCTAAGAACTTAAAAGCTTAGTTTAGACTGCTTTGTAATTATAATAAGCAATACTCCTGAATTACTTTTGTGGATATTTAATAGCTAACCACTTTAGTACTATTTGCCAAATGCTGTTAAGCAATTTACAAATAGTTTTACAAGCAATTTGCAAATAGTTTTATATGCAGTATTTAATGCAAATTATAAATGAATTATTCATGTAACATGTAATATAGTATATAGTATAATTTATAAGGCAATATATAGTAAAAATTTAAATCATTAAAACTTCTAAAAACAAGTGCTTATGTTTATTAAAGCTATTTATAGAATGGAATAATAGCTAACAACTGGAAAAAAAATGAATTATTACATTTTCTTACAACACTCCTTGAGGTAGACACCACTGCTACCATTAAGGCTTAATGAGGTTAAATAAGTTACCAATGATCATACAGCCAAACCCAGCACTCTTAACCACTATGCTGATCGAGACAGTCATTAAAACTATATTCTTTTAAGACATGGAAAAACAGTAATATAATTGGAAGAAAGCAATATATAATATACATACAGCGTGGCCACCCCCCTCAATTTATATATAATTTATATGACTGGAAGAAAAATAACAAAATATCAGAAGCAGAGATCTCTAGGGTTAATTTTGTTACTCATACTTTTTGGTATTTTAGAGGTTTTCTTTGGTCCTACTAATCTTAAAGTAAGAGGAAAAGGGATTTTATATATATGGAAGATTCATACTCCTGGTCTTACTAAGTCACATGAATAATGTTCCTATTCTGACTGAAGCCAGACGCTAACTGCAGGGTACCCCTCCCCATCATGCCTGCATAGAATATTGACAGATTACACATCTAACTATGGCAGTGAATACTATGGTGAGGGATCACTGAGAATGTAGCACTCAAGATGTTTCGATCCACTATGGATGGATATACAAGATATACATGAGGTTTAAGAACAGACACAAAGCAAAAATGAATGGAAATCAATGTGTGGTGTTAATGAAACATCAGCAACAGAAAAATGTGTACTTAGTACATACATCATTCTAAAACAAAGGTATGGTAACTATAAAAAAAAGTCCTACTTAAGAAAAATGCTGAAAAAAGTAAAGAAAGCACTAATTATTTAATGAAATTAAATTGTAGGATGAATAAAAGATGCAAAAACAGCTTTAAAAAAAAAAATTAAAACAAAGTCCTACAAAAGAAAAAGTCCTTACAACAAAAACAAGAGCTTACAGTAATGTCCGGGATGGGGCGGCATAGGCGGGTGGTGCTGAAGATGGCCGTTTTGGTGGTGAGGCAAATTAGGTGTGTATGGAGCAGTCCTACTTCCAGTCCAGGTGGTAGTGCTGTCTAAAAATTAAGGCCCACATGGATTAATTTGCTTTTATAAAGGCTGCCTATTTTTCTCAACTATTTAAAAGATTTTATAAAGCATGTACATACTATGATGGTAAGTAGCTGGCTGACCAGTAAATCCATTCTGCTGCTGTCCTGGCTGAGGCCCTGAAGCTATCTGCAACAGTCCTTCACTATGACTACCTGCCAGAATACCGGCAGGCTGACCTAGAGAAACAAGAAGAAATTAACATGGTACAGGTATAGATGCAATCCTATGATTTTATACAATAAATGAAGGACCAATTAAAACTGATAATCCACAACTATAAAGATGAGTTCCAAAAGAGGAAATCACCCATTACCTATCAAATAAAGAAAACTAACATCATCTTTAAAGGCAATTCTTAACTTGAAGAAGTTCAAAATTATTTCATCTTAATGTCTGCCTAATTTTAGTGGTCCATTTTTTCACAAATATTCTTTAAACGCTAGACAAATCCAACTACATGTCTACACTACCATAAGTTAAGAAGCACATCAGTTAACCCCTGGCCACTTCACCCAACTCTCCGTCTGGACTTTTTAAAATTAGGACACTTAAAACCCAGGTTCAAGAAAATGTTGAAATCTAAAAGTTAATTATTATCAGCACTAGTATTGGTAATGGCAGAATGCTAGAGTTTGATTAAAAAAAAAAAAAAAAAAAAAAAGCAGAGGAGGCAAATATTTTAAATGGGATGCAATGGGGAAGGTGAGGAAGTTAAAAACACCTAGTTCAACTGTGCAATCAAATCAATACAGCATTTAATTAAGAAATAAATTAAAACCCTATCTAATCATCTACTCTGAAATTTTTCATGTGTTTTTAAAAACCAAGAATCATGCATTTTAACGAATATCATCATCTTCCCATATTTATGAGTAGATGCCCTCTCTCAATGCATCGTACCAGGAAAACTAAGTTTCCCCTGTTTTTATTTCACTCAAAATATTCTATGATATTGTTTACTGTCTGGCATTTTTAAGGCCTTTCCCCCCCCACCTTAGGTGGACAAGACTAATCACTTTCTTAAAGCAAGCATTAAATAAGGCAATTGTTTACCCCATTTGGAAAGCATTGAAATTTCCTAATTATTATTTGTCACTGGATCACTTCACTCTTTTCTCATCTAGATGGAAACGTAATCAGATGGAAGAAAGTAAATGTCAACATTACTCAAAGTATCAAGAAAAAAATATTTTCCTCCTCTCTACATACCACATTTCTATAAAGCTAAGAACTATAAAATCAAATGCTAAAAGGAATATTTCAATAACCCTCAAACTGTTTATTTTTAAAGATGATATTTTTAGCAACTTCCCATCCTGTCATCCCAAAAATTTCTCCACGTTTTCTTTAAAAGTCAATTATGTTTTTGCTCTTGGTTTCAATACCTGTATAGGCCATGTGCTTTTAGCTGACATACAAAAATTGTCACTACACAATTTAAATTAAATCATTTTCATTAAATTATTTTCATTTAAAAGTATCTAGAAAGACACCCTGAAGATTCAGGTGCCAAATTAAACAAATTATAAAGTGACCCACTACTGTCATCTGTATTGATTATTTCCATTACACAGTTCCAAGTGCATCAGATAAACAATGAATATAATGAAATTGGCTTATGCAAAACAGCCTTCCAATTCCTCTATTTTAGTCCAATTTCTTTTGTTCAATTCTATCAATATACTTTTTTTGTGATGTTAGGAAACATTTGACCAAAAGTTCTAAAATCTACAGTACTTACTATGTAATTACAAAAATTTACCCCCAAAATACAAAATTAGATGCATTTCCTTTATAACATGTTTTTCTAGTCTTCAAATAGGACTCAAAAACAAGGAACAAAACAGTTGAAATGAAGTCACTTTAGTAAGCATTATAAGGGTACCAAAATTTAATCTCCAGATTATATAAAGAGAGGTAGATGGCTGTGCTCTAGCAGTAATCTATACTCAAGCAGCTATTATGTATGTTTTTATTCTCCATTTGTTTGTCAACCATAATCATAAATTGGTAACTAAAATTATCTGCAAGAGGCCAAGTTTTAAAGTGAATCCATATGGTCCACTTCAAAACACTATCCACAGTGAGCATCTCATGTAGCAAACCAAAGGATATTGCTTTGAAGTCACGAAATGGATTACAGAGAAATGTTGACAGACTTTACTTGAAAACTCCCAATTATAGAAACCAATCTCCCATTTATTCCAAAGATCAAATTTCAATGTTGACTCTGACCTGGTATTAAGGTAAACAGAATAATGGTCCCTTTGATAGCAACTAACAAAGTTAACAGTCTAGATCTATCAACTATCTATTGCTCATGTAGGCTTAAATACAATCCCCTTAGCATCCAGGTACAATTAACACTATACAGATACCAAGACAATGCCCTGTAATTCATTAAAAAAAAAAAGAATTTTTTTTTAAAGCTATTTCATTTGCTAAGCAGCGAACTGTTTAACCTTTGGTGATGAGAAAATAAATAGCAATACTAACAGAACAAGGTCGTACTGTCTCAGGCATCCAAAAAAGCTGAACCTGAGCTGGGGAAGTGGCACAATGGTAGAGCACCTGCTGGTATTCTCAGGGGCCTGAGTTGAATCTCCAGCACTACAGAAGATAAAAGAAAAAGGAAAATCTGAACCTAATAGCCCTCTGCCTCCTATAAAATGTCAGAGAAGGTAACACCTCTACCAAGAGAAAGCCCCTTTCAAAAAACACATATTAAAAAAAAAAAAAAAAAAAAAGAAGTGGTTCTAAAATATTAGGGAAAAAGAGATGTAGAATTTAGCTTTACAATGACATTGACTAACATAATGTCTATCTGGGGGCATATATGTTATAAATAAGTTTACTAAGATCCCTTTTTTCAGGCTAGGGCTGTACCTCAGTGGTAGAGAACTTGCCTAGCATGGTGTGAGGCAATGGGTTTGAACCTTAGCACCACATAAAAAATAAATAAATAAAGGCATACTGTCCATCTTCAACTACAAAACAAGAATTTTTCTAATAAAAAAAAATTTACATCCTTTTTTTCTAAGTTTGTATAATGGAAAACTGAGATGACTCTTATAAAGCAATATTCTCCCAGACAGAGCAAAATAAACACAATGGACTAAAGAAAGGTAGCAATTCCATGAATAAGACCTTCATAAGTACTTGGTTCAAAACTACTTGTTAACTACTTAAATTATTTCTCTAAAATCTGGAAAATTTAAGACACTTCTTACATTTGTAAATAAAATATATATTCAATCATTAATTTAAGTCAGTTATCATAATCAAATCCCTTCATCAACTTCCAAATGATTATACATGTATATCAATATAAGAAACTTTAAACAAATTACAAACACTGTTTTTTCCAAGATGAACTCAAACATCTGTCCAATATTTATTTCTCTAGGGCAGGAGGGTATGTATGGCTCAGTGGTGTATAATGCATGCCTAGTCTGTACCAGGTCCTAGGTTTGATCCCTAAGTTCACCTATGAAAGATACCATAGTGCCTTTAATTTTTACTTACTTGGAGTTTTCCTGTAAGTGACTACATGTAAATATTCATTGTTTAGGACAAGTCAACCTGCGGACTAAATCTGATTATATAACTTACTTGTGGAAGCCACAGGAATGTTGGGAAAGTTGGTGGTGCTGGTAGCATTTGACTCAGAAGGGGCTAAAAGAGCTGGGGTGCTGTATGTCTCTGTCGAAGCACGATTACTTGGTGGATGCTGAATGGTTTGAATTGAATGTCCTTCTGTGGATAACGATGGCTGTCCCTCAAAGTCATGAACATATTCATCCTTCACCAACATACTTGGTGGAGCTATGCAGAAAATTAAACATTTTTTTAATTTTGTAAGTTTCTATTCCCAGGGAAAGAAATCACATATGCAAATAATATGACAACACTTAAAAATCAACTGTTGTATAAATATGCTATCTTTCAATCTTTGAAAAAGTATCTATTACACATAAATATCAACGTTACATGACTATTATTTTTTCATATTTAAAAGCATACTACTTTATCAGCAAAAGCCATTTATTCAAAGGTAGTAGGATCAGATATATTTTATCAATCTGTCTCTGATATTTGAAGCTAGAATATATTCCAACAGCCTCCACAGCAATGGTCCTAAAGAGGCATTCCTCAGATTCCAAAGTAGTAATCATCTAAATAGATAACATGAAGAAGGTGAAAAACAAATGCCTGGCAAAATGTTTATCAGCTGAGAACACCAATTACTTAATTTTTTAATTTCATACAAATAAAGATATGAGTGGGATCTTATAGTTATTCCATATCAGGATCTAGAATTACCGTTAAGTAACATATTCCTTAAAATTGCAATGTACTAAATGTCCCCCATAAGTTTAGAAACAAACAAAAATCCTTGAAAAGTCAAACAGAAAGTTCCTTCTAGAAACCTAATCCAAAAAAGGAAATCTGATAAACATGTGGTATGAAAAAACTCATTATTATCAACTAACTGTAACTGTGGTTACACTTTAGTAAGTAAAGCTAGACTCTAACTGAAAAAGCATGATCACTTTCCATAACGAACTAGGGAATGCTAGTAGCATTAAAAAAAAATATTAAGAAACTAGGGAATGTTCCATTGAAGACAAAGAAACAAACTGAATTATATTCATAATGTCAATTTTCTACCTAGAAACTCCCCTCTGGTTTTGGGCTACTGTTTTGGGGTTTGCTTTTTATCTCTAGCAAAACAACCCCTTACTCTCTGTGAATTAACACTATTCCAGAATTTTACAGTCCAATGAACTCTGGTATTAGGTCTCTTTTTAGAGCAGTCAATTATAATCCACAAAGACATTCCCTTTTCCATTAAGAACCAGCATCACTTCCCTTATCTTTTCCCATCTTTTGCTCTTTGGAAAAAAACCTATTACATATACATTTCACTTAGTTATGTGGATTTTTTTTTTACTTAATAATTGAAACTATTTCAAAGCAGTAAGAATAATCCATTGTTCAAGTTTCTATATACAACCTCTTAAAAAAGCATTTTCATGCATCAAAAGGAAGATGTTGATTTTTTTAAGAGCCATTAATTCCACTCCAAAGTTTCTCTTTAGAAAATTCCATGGAAATAAAAAGATAATCAAAACAATGCTTAACACATCATCATGTATCAGCAAAAAATTGGACCTAACCATTCATCATTAATTATAAAAATAAGACAAAGAAACCAATGTGGCATAAAGTGACTATGTCCACATTTAGTCAGCTTTTTATTATACCCTTCAACAAAGTTCTGCAATTTTCTTCATATAGATCCTAACATCTCTATTTAATTCCTGAACATTTTATAATTTTTCTTGTTATAGTGATTGAGATCTTTTTGCTGATCCTGCATATGAGGACAAAACTACTGATTGGAGGCTATAACCGGTCAACTTGCTATTCATTACTTGTTTTTCAGTTGACCCTGAAAAGGCTTAATGGGCAATCATAACGTTCCCTTAAATAGTTAGGCCTTCCAAATTCTTCTTGCCTCAATATGGTAGCTCAGCTTTCCTAAGTGTAAGTTTAAAACCTCTACAGGTCTATGGATCTTTTTAATCAAATAACCTAAAATATGTATTTCTTAGGTAAAACTGAAGGTAACAAGGATAGAGTCTGCATCATGTTTTTATCAAGAGAAAAAAAGGAAGTTACAAAACACTATTGTATGCTGTGGTCATACACGTTTTAAAAAATCATGCACTATAAGTAAAAAAGCAAGGTCTAGAACAGTGTGTACAGTACGCTTTTTGTGTAAGAAAGGAGGGAAATAATACATGTATATTTTGCATAAAGAAACCCTAGAAGTTAACACCAGAAACTAATAAAAGTGATTACCTGAGGTAGGGGGGAATGGGGGCAGGGGTGGGAGCACTTCTTTTCACTGTATACCTTTTTATAGTATTTTGATATATGGACCATGTATTGCCTATTCAAAAAAATAAAATTAAAAAAACATATAGTATATATTTTTTAAAGTCCAGAAAAACAGACACCAAACTGTTAAGTATTTCTCTTTATGGGCTAGCAGTCGATAAGTTCACTCATTGAAAAAATATTTATTGAGCACCTATGTTCCAGGTACTATTCTAGCACTTAGGATATAGCTATAAACAAAACAAATATCCCTGACTTCATGGAGCTTACAATCTTTTGTAATATTTTTTATCTAATATTTTGTAATATCTAATAGCAAGCACATCGTACTCCAACTCCTCCTTTCTAATACTGTGTCACATCCTTGATCTCTCTGGGCACCAGTCTCTTTTTTTAGTAGAGTGTTAGATAATCCCACCTACCATGTTGGAGCATTGAGAGAATGATAACACAATATTCATAAATCACCTAGCTCAGTACCTGACACACAAGTACTCAGTATTTGCTATTATTATTCTATCATGTATAAGCATTTTTAGAATGCTTGTACATATACAGTGACTACAAAATGTTCTATGAGGGGTAAAGAATGTACTATCTTTAAATGACAGACAGCCTGAAGCCAGGAGACTTGCCCTAGGTCTCTTATCTTTACCACTGTCAGCAGGCCAGCCACAACACTTGTACGATGTTACAGTCAACTCTATGACTTATTCTTTTTTCCACCAGATTATAAACACTCTGAGTGGAGAAAACAAGACTTATTTAACTTTGTGTCCCTGGAATCTAACACAGTACCAGGCAATACATGCTCATTAAATATTTGTAAAATGAATACATAGGTCAATATGGTCATGAAAGAGATGAGACAGGCTAGAAACAATTACCACACGACCACAACTAATAAGTGAAAGAACTGTTCCACTTTCTCAACGTTTAATTACCTGGTCTTGTATTATTTCTTTATCCAAAACTAGAATGAGCTGACAGAAATGTGTTTTTCTGAGAAATACTGTTTTCTTTGGAAATAAGCCACTCAAGACAGCCTTCACAGACCACTAGAGGGCTCCACAAGGCAGAATAAACCTTAGAGTCACTTAAAAAAATAAAAAAGGCCATCAACCTACACAATCCCATCAATAACAAGTAACTCAGAACAGCATTAATATTAGGATAGAGAAATCTGAGAAAGCTTAAGAATTTTAACCCCCTCACAACCACACCCAATGAGATATTCTATACTTATCACTGCAGTCTCCTAATCTCTCATGTGCACTGAGCTAATTGCTTTAATTCTCCAAAAACATTGATGGAGAAGGGGAAGACCTGATGGACATTCACTATCAAAGAAAAGAACTGACATGATAACATCTATGTGGCATTCCCAGATCAAGCCATAGCTCCCATTACCAACCCACACTTCTCAGAAATCTGTATGGCATTAGCAATGGTGCACCACAAGACACTAGAGTCTTCCTCTATTATTAGTGACATGGAAGAAAAGTGAAGAATAACAAGGAGGCTTACAAAATCTTCCCAAATTTTAAGGTCACATGATATTTCTCACCTATCACTAAGATTTTGTAACAAATAAGGTTCCAAGCGACTAAAAAGCCTCCAGAACAGCAGCACACCTTCTAAGATGAAGGTGACTTAATTGGAGCTTCCCTGCAAATTAATCAATTCTTAAAAGGTTTTAGTTCATTAACAAGTTCTAAGTAACAGAGCTAAAGATACATCCATTCAAATCAACACTTTAAAAAAAAAAAAAAAGCACTCGAACTGGATTCTTTTCATCACCTTGAGGCATTTTTTTCTTTCTTAAATCAGGATTAGATCATCTGTGATTAGCATATACTTTATAATAGCCTTGCTTTAGTTACTCAAAATATAACAAGATTGAAGAAAAAAACCACTAGTATGTATAATTTTACATCATTCTTAACATTTGATCACTCATAAAAGTTACGATAAAATGAAGAAAAACTAAGATACTGGTATTTTTAAAGGATATGTAACACATAACTCCCAATTATCACATATTACAGGTATATATTTATACCCATTTAAACTGGTTCTATAAATTTTCTTCCAAAATAGTCGCTTTTTACCAATTCAAAAAATATTAAATTGTGTATTAATATTTTTGGTGCCACTTCAAATCCAAAGAGCCAATAGCCAATTTAAATCCAGTTGTTTTTCTTTAAACACACACTCATATATACCAAAAAAATCTCTATTTCCAAAGTAGTTATTTTTTTTTTTCTTGTTAATGTTACTGGCACCTATACAAACTACTTCTACATGAATCAAAAAAAAAAAAAAAAAAAGAGCAGACAGGCAAAAAGAAAAGAAAGTTACAAGAAACAGATTACCTACCATTACTCTGCAGTGTTAATCCTGAGAGATCTTTATTTTTTAAAGGGGAAAAAATAAAATAAACATTAATCATTACCATGCAGAAATGTTCCATTATATTTAA
This sequence comes from Sciurus vulgaris, assembly GCF_902686455.1. NCBI lineage: Eukaryota > Metazoa > Chordata > Mammalia > Rodentia > Sciuridae > Sciurus > Sciurus vulgaris. Next base: position 75,173,282 of record NC_136474.1, on the reverse strand, counting down.
ATTACAGAATGTAAATTTAAGCCAGAGATTACAAAACTTTATAAACCATTTCAGTTTAATTCAGGAAGTTGCATAAATGACATCTAATAATATATAAACTAATCAAATCTATAATGATATCTATTTTTCAAAGCCAACGTATGAAGTGGGCAAAATATGAATTATACTTAGTTTTAGCACTCAAAACACAAGTTTTGTTCCCAAGTTCAAAATTAAATATTTATACTTCATTAAAAATCTCTGATTCTTAAACCTTAAAAGTTCTCGGTAACACCCAAATACTTAATTTAACTTAGAAGAACTAAGACACTATTGGGGTCTTTTCCCTTTATGCACCTAAGGATAAAAGTAAAGTCTACTTACCAATTCCAGGTGATACAACTCGTTCATAGTGATATGGATTCACACAAACACTATCACATTTTAAGTCAAATGCATACTGACAATATTTAACATGCTTTAATTCATTTTTGTGAAGATCTGGCCACCTCCACAGACGGGCATAGATCACATGAGGAAATCCTTTCCGACCAGCCACCTGAGGAAAATAAACAATCATTTATTAAGCATCGGTTATATGTTAAGTATCAGTTGTGTGCCTCACATTATATAAGGGACTTTACAGATGTTCTCATTTAATCTTCAAAATCCCACAAAGTCAGCATTACTGTAAAATACACATATGGTGGTGTCCATTTCCTGGCACACAACTCCTAAAATCTTGGAATCTTCAAAGTGATGGGTTTAGTATGCTAATGAGTTGGCTGATGACTGGAAGATCCTAGGTAGCTGCAGGATGGAGGCTGTTCACTAGAAAGACCAAGGCAGGATAAGAGGTCTGGGACTTCAGCCCCACTCCTCAACCTTGGGGAAGGGGAAAAGAACTATAAGTAGAGTTGATGACCAAGAGACCAATGATTACAATCAGTCATATCGAAGTAATGGAGCCTCCATTTAAAAAAAAAAAAAAGAATGGGGTTGAGAGACCTGAACACGTGGAGGTTCCTGAAGGGTGTTAGGCCTGGAGAAAGCTTAGCTTACCTCACCTTATGCATCTCTTCATCTGCATCCTTTGTAATATCCTTCACACAAATCAGTAAATGTGTTTCCTAAGTTCTTTGAACCACTCAAAGCAAATTAATCAAACCCTAAGAAGGGGCTATGGGAACCTGAATTATAACTGGTTGGGTCAGAAGCACAAATTAAACAAACTGAGGTTTGTGACTGCCTCTCAAGTTGTGGGGGACGGGGGGGGGGGGGGGGGGGGGGGGGCAAGTCTTGGTAACTGAATACTCACTATGGGTCTAACACTATCTCCAGACAACAGTGTAAAAATTAAACCGAATTAGAGAACACCCAGCTGGTGTCCCCTGCAGAATTAATTGCTTGTTTGCTTACTGGTATAAAGAAACCTTCATACCTTTTTGGGTCACAGAAGTGAATAAGTATTGTGAGCAGGAGTAGGAAAACCTGAGTCTGAGCAGTTTTTCCCCCTATATTCAGAATATCATAACCCTCATTTCATAAATGAGAAAAGTCATGGTCATACATCAGAGTCAGAATTTAACTCTATGTATAATTTTAAGGTTTGTATTCAGATTTTTAAAATGCAGAAAGTATGCTGGGTGTGATGGCACATGCTTGCAACCCAAGCAATTTGAGAATCTGAGACAGGAGAATAGCAAGTTTCAGTCAGCCTCGGCAGTTTAACAAGACCCTGTCTTAAAATAAAAAAATAAAAAGGGCAAGAGCTATAGCTCAGTGGTAGAGTGCCTCTGGGTTCAATCCCCAGTACCACAATAATAAAATAAAATATAAAAGTACAAATGTGTTAGAGAAACTATGACTAAAACCTACAACTAAAATTTTTAAATCCAACAGCATAAGATTTTTATAAATTTCTTGAAGTATAGATTCTTCAGTTCTACATGAAAAATGTGACCAGTGCAATAATAACCATTGAAACATGATATCATATCTCTAAATGATAAAAAGATCAAGTATAATTCAGATTTTTTATTATGTATACAATACCCAAAAAGGTTATAAGGATGAATACCAGAGGCAGTTCTCTCACAGTATGGGATTTCTTCTGCGTTTTAATTTTACTTTCCAAATTTTCTTCACTGAACTATTTTTGAGTAAGAATAGTTAAAAACTTTTAAAATATACCCTTCATATATTCTTCCATACATTCCCATAATCCATGCATACTGGTACAGAATGTAAAGTATCTAAAGAAATGGACCTACATTAAATTACCCTATAGTAACTATAAGAGGAAACAAGAATGTTTTTAATCTACCACCACAGAAGACATAGAAAAACTCTAAGACCAACCTGAAGTCTTCCATCCAATGTTCTCTGTATTGTAACGCACTTGCTAGGATGAGCTCCATTTGTAGTTATAGCTGTTATTAAGGAATCCAATTCATCTTTCTTCTCCTTCAGCTTCTTTACCAAACTTTCAATTGCTCTTTTTGCAAATGTTTCACTTTCTCCACCTTGTCTATGGCACATCAAACTATGTACAATGCTCAGGCAGGCATCATTACTTGTTGGTGTATTCGTAATAGACATATTGTCCATTTGTTCAAGTTTTTTCTTTTAAATCAAATCTCTCTCCAATATCCGGAGCAATTTTGATCTTTTGGAGGCAATGGGAAACAATGGCTAACGTCGCAAGGAAAATTGTTAGACATCTGGTGTTCAGGATAACCTAAAAAAATAAATGGAGAGAGATGAGAATACCTCTCAAAAGGTAGATTCAGTTAATTGGGAAAAGACAGATCTGTTATAGTTAAGTCAAAGACAAGGCACAGAATTAAAAATTGATGCTAAGAGTTTTAAATAGCTTAATTAAAATGTTGCTGACATTAATCAAAATGCTTTTGACATTCCAAAACATTATAGTTACGCCTTCTCATTAGTATAAAGTCATGCTTAATCAAGTCTAGATACATGTTCTTCCATGGAGCTATGCCTCCAACCCCCTAAAATAAAACCTCGACTTAGTTATTTCTGTCTCCTTTCTATTCTCCCTGTCACTGTTAGTTTTGAGTCATCTTAGAATTTTTATTATCACTTGGTATTTAATATTTGCTTCCCTCTAATGTAACTTCTTTTAACAAATGCCTGTCTTCTCAACTCATAAGCCTCATACAGAGAAGCAACTTTTCATATGACTTTGAATACTTACCACTTACCCATATTCAACAAATAAATTTTGAAGGCACTATTGCCAGATAATCAAAGATTACTTGCATGGGGAGTTTTAGAGTCAAGAGATCTGGATTAAGATACCAGTTTTCACACTGAGCAGTCAGACAAATGAAGCTACTTAAACTCTCTGAATCTGGAGTACACAGAGCTCAAAGGACAAAAGTCTGTGTAAAGTTACTACACAAAGTGTTCAGCAGAAAGTACCTATGGCTTATCACATACTAAGTATATTTACTTTGCTTTAAAAGATTACCCTAAAACACATTATGCACTTTGTTTTCTTATTAAAATTTGTCAAAGAAAATGTAGGAAGGTAATGAGAGAAGTAAACCACTGATCCAGGACAATGCAAAGGCATGGTGGAGGCAGGCAAATTACATAAATGAATAAAATGTGCCAGCTGTAAAGAAAAAGTACTGAGCAATACAAGTGTATGCCTATCTGAAGTGGATAATGCCACTTTAGCATTTAAGACTGTTAGCCTACTGCTGCTAGATCTTCAAATGAAAGAGAAACCAAAAAAATTCCCATTAAGTATATGAAATCTCACTTTCAAGTAATAGTAATTTATCATGGGGAAAAGGAGGGAGAGGAAGCAAAAGAAACCACCATGTATGCCAAACAAAATATAATTTCAACTCGAATCTCACCCAAGAAAATGACCAGTTTGAAACGTGAAAGACCAACTCACTAGAATTTTAATTTCTAGATTGCAGAGTCTAGTGGACAGGAACTGTAACTTGTCTTTATCACTATATGCCCAATTCCTAGGACAGGTAAATGTTCCATGTTGTCGTCCAATGAATGCATCTCTGTATGTGCTTTCAGATGCTTGCTCATGCTTTTGGGGGTGGAGGGATTACTAGGGAGTGAACCCAGGGCCTACAGAATACCACTGATCTACCCTTTTTATTTTATTTTGAGACAAGCTCTTTTTGAGTGGCCCAGGCTGGCTTCAAACTTGTGATCCTTCTGCCTCAGCCTTCCAAGTAGCTAGGAAGTACGTACCACCACCCTCAGCCAGCTATTTCTTTTGCCTAAAATATCTAGCCCCATTTTATCCCAGTAAAGTCCCACTCATCCTTCATAGTGCAGCTTGTTTAAATTTCTCCAAGAATTTTTCCTTACACATGGTCTCCTCTCCTCTCAATCCCAGAAAATTACTTACTATTTTGGTATTTTCACTATGTATGTATTCCTTGCTATGTTATTTAACCCCTCAACTTTAAAACATACCCTGTTACAGTTTAACACGTATTATAATTATTTGATTGTCTTTTTTTATTATGTCTTACAAATCTAGCAGCTCAAAAAAAATTCTTCTCATCTTAGAAATTTCTAACCACAGACATAGTACCTGACATAAAAGGCAAGTGTTTGTAAATTGACTATATCATTTTTATTCTGTGGAATCTTCTGAAAATAATTTTTGAAGGTTGAAAATATTTTTGTTGAACTCATTTTATATTATACTCCAAAACATTTGTACCAATTTATAACATAACTAAAGTGTTTCAAAGTATAATTACTTTACCACAACCTCACCATCAAATGTCACCACTTCTAAAATTTATTCTATTTGGGGGCTTAATGGTATTGTAAAAGTTTGCTTTAATTACAAGTTTCTTTTCAACACAAATGAAAATACCCTTGTTTTCTTAAACACAGCTGTCTCACATATGATTTCATTACACTCCCTACTTGAAACATATTTTAAAACTTCTTTATTCAAAAAAAATACCAGCAAGGATGTGAAGATGTATCTCTGCATTACAATTCTGGATTATGGCAGAAATAGGCACAATACTGTTATAAATAAAATTACATGTTTCAATGAAAACTCTAGAAGCATGACTGGATGTGTTATCTCTCTTAATTGTCATTATGACATCTATAAAATGGGAACAAAATCTGCCCTGCTCACTTTACAGACTTATTTTGGTAATCAAATGCAACATAAAAGCAATCTCAGAACCATAAACTGACCAACTCGACAAATACTGTATCTATTATGTACAAAGCACCACAGACATGAAGATAAGTAAACAAAACCAGAGAGTGGTAGCTAACTGTATCAGACCAATATCCCATTTCTGTAACAAATTATTTATACCACCTCTTAGCTCTCTTAAAAGAAAATTCTAACTTACTTACACATATTTCTAAAAATCTAACAATGTCATAACTGCAAGTTCAAAGATGAAAAGATCAATACACAAAATGTATATTTCAATTATGCAGGCATATCAACTAACTTACAATGTATAATAAAGAAATTAGAGGCTGTCAATGTAACTTAGTGGTAGAGAACATGAGTAGCAGTAGCGTGCCCAAAGCCCTGGATTCAATCCCCAGCATCAGAAAAGAAAAACGAAAAGCAGGAAGCTAAATGCTTGCATTTATATACAGAATCATAAATATGACAGCTATAAATTCAGACCTTCTAAGATAAATGTGCTTCACTGACAATTCAAATAGTACAATGATATGTTGGTGACACAGACTGTTCCAAATGGTGAACTTCTGATAAAAAGTTCCAAACAAAACAACTTTAATTAAGAAACTGAATTAAGAAATATTTAATTCCTAAAAACCTGAGTATATATTAAGATGGAACTGAATTCTAAACTAATTTCCTCCTACATGAATTTCTGGGGCATTTTATTTTTATTTTTATTTATTTGTTTATTTATTTTTGCAGAGCTGAGGATCAAACCCAGAGCCTTGTGCTTACAAGGCAAGCACTCTACCGACTGAGCTATCTCCCCAGCCCTCTGGGGCATTTTAAAGGTTTGTGGGATGCAAGATGATTCTTCACTGTCTCCCCTGGACCCCACCCATGAAATTCCTCTCACAAATTTACACAACTCCATTAAGAATTACTAATCCTGGCTGGGCATGGATCCTAGTAACTCAGGCTGAGAAAGGAAGACTGCAGGTTCAAGGACAGCCTCAGCAACTAAGCAAGATCCTGTCTCCAAATTAAAAAAAAAAAAAAAAAAATTTTTTTTTAATTAAAAAGGGAATGAGGATGTAGTTCAGCAGTTAAGTGCCCCTGGGTTCAATCTCCATTACCAAAAAAGAAGAAAGGAATTACTGATCTTGGTCCAACACAGTGGCACAATACCTGTAATCCTAGCAATTTGAGGCTGAGGCAGAAGGATGAAAATTCAAGGTCAGCTTTGGCAACTATCTCGAAATTAAAGGTCTGGGGATGTAGTTCAGTAATAAAGCATCACTGGGTTCAAACCCCAGTACCAAAAACAAAAGAATTACTGATCCTGGTTAGCAGGGAGGTATGCATATAATCCCAGGTACTCAAGAAGGCTGAGAATGGGAGATCATTCCTGGAGACCAGGAGTTAAGACCAGTATAAACAATACAGTGAGAACCCATTTTTTTAAAAAGGGAGGCTACTGATAATGGGGATGGGGATATCAATGGTAGAACGTGTCCTTTGTTCAATCTTCACACACAAAAAAATGAAAGAAAAAGAAAAGCTTATCTAGAAAATCTAAATATTTTTGCACCAAGTAATAAGTGCTAAAAGAGGCATATAATTCAAATGATTTGCAACTATAAATGAGAAAGCATGAAAAGGTCATAGGTAAGCTAAGTCTTGTCATAATGTATTAGTCAGGATAGACCAGGCTATGTTGCAATTAAAACCAACCCCCAAATCACAATAGTCTAAAACAAAGATTTATTTTCTGCTTATGCTATTTGTTCATCACAGATCACCTGGTAGCACTGTTCACTGTCCTCTCTTAGGGATTACACTGACAAAGGCTCCATCTCTACATATGTCCTTAAATCACAGGGGAAGGGATAAAGCAGCTCATGCACTATCTTTTAAAGACTAGCTATTACTTATGCTCAAATTTGACTGGTTAGTCAAATGGCCATGCCAGTAATTTTCAACTAGGGGCAACTCAATCCCTCAAGGGACATCTGGCAGTACCTGTAGATATTCTGAGAGTCACAACTAGAAGGGAGGAGTGAGAGATAGTACTAGTGGGCACCTGGTGGGTAACGCGACCAAGGTCACTACTAAACATCCTGCAATACACAGGGCAGGCACACCCCACCACCCAGCCCAAAGTTGGCAGCCCAAAGTTAATAGTGCCAAGATGAGAAACTTGGGGCCATGACTAATTTAAAGTGGAGGGGTTGGTGAGGGATACAAAGAAGTGTAATTCTAACATGTGCCAGAAGAAAGCCATCAGAATATTGGTTGGCGAGTACTAATCACTACCACATGTGAATAAGAATTTGCCACGCTAAAGGAAAATCATAGAGAAAAAGCAGAGAGGAAAAGAGTCAAATATTTTGTCAAGAGTAGGTTCGTGTTTGGAAAAAAGAGGGATAACGAAGAAAGGAAACCAGTGACAACATGGAAAATAGCTTTGGAAAAAGAATCAGAAAAACAGGAGACAATGATGAGAAAAGTAATAAAGGCCTAGATCAAGGGCATGGACAGCAGAAACAAAGTGGAAAATCAACGATAAATTTCTAGGTAGAACAGATTGGATTCTTTAACCAACTGAATATTGAGGTAAAAGTGGGGGACATTAAAAAGATGACCCATTTCCTAGATAGGCTAACTAAATGATGATGAAAGAATATGTTTTTAAAGAGGACATGTAGCAAAGTCAGTTTAGATATGCTGAATTTGAAGAGCTCAGTGGCGAAGTTAGGCCTATTTGAAAGTCACTAACATATAAAACAGAAAATAAAAACAAAATCATAAGGGTTAATAGGGTCAAGCCAGCAAAGAGGAAGAGGTTTGTTCTTTTATCTATCTTGGTATTAATTGTAAACTGTCACTTGTTGGCCACAGGTATAAAAACCAATTTATGGACTAGGAAGTCAGATAATCAAACTCATTAAGACACTCTTCTAAAATTAAACAGGCAGAATACAGGTCTGAGAGGCTCTCGTGTAAAATTCATAAATTTTAGTTAATGAATGATGACATGTTCTCAAATGTTAGTCTCCTTTTGAACTGACTATATAATTTATGTCAAATATTATATTTTAGAAGTCAGAAGGATTTTATTCAGTGATGAAGAAACTACTTAGTATAGGAATATTTGAGAAAAGTGCTTAAGAGTTTTTGAGGAAAAAAAAAAAAATAAGGGCCTGCCTGGTAAAATATCACTAGGAAAAAATTCTAAGCATAGGCTTTACAAGCAGAGAAAAAAAAGTTGTTCAAGATAGTTCAACTGTCTACAGCACAAGTTACAGCCTAGATTCTAGACAACTGAGAATCACCAAATGGAGGGCAGATAAGAACCTCCAAGAGCACAAAGGATTAATAATATAATCAAAACAAAAAAATTTCTGTGGAAACTACAAGATAAACTACAAGGAATAAATTGAGAAGTATGCTTTTTAAGTATTTTTTTAAATAATCTTATTTAAAAATTAACACTTTAATAAATTAGAAGTTGCTAAAAGAAGAATCAACAAATTACTATAGCTGACATCTGTTTTTGTCTGCCAGCATATTTCCTCATTTGTAATAATAATCTGATTTTCCAAGAATCTCCCCATCTTGACAGGTGGGATAATTCCCAGCCAGACTATCCAGAGCTGATCCTTGATCACACAGTTGTCCTAGAGATGGAAAAGAACCCCAAGTGAAATGGCACAGCTCAAGAATCACTAACATTCCTAATCAGTATTCTAGTCAACAACATAGAACTATTATTATTATTATTATATTTTTAGAACTATTACTTTAAAACAGCATCTGTCAAACTCAAGTCTAGGATCCCTTTATTTACATTTGTAATTTGTGAGGATCCAAATTAGTTACTGTTTACGTAAACTATGTTGCTATTTATCATATTACAAATTAAAACAAAATTTTAGGTATTAATTTTGTAGTTTACTTAAAATAATAAACCCATTACATGTTAATACAAATAAATTTTATGAAAAATCATTTCTAAAACAAAAAATAGTAATAACAGTGACACTGTCTTACATCTTTGCAACTCTCTTTAATGTCTAACATAATTGAAGACAGCTGGATTCTCTTATCTGCTTCAGCATTCAATCTGCTGTGATGTTAGTTTGGTTAAAGTATATAAACAAAATGTGCCTCACACAGCTATGTAATCAGAAACAACAGGAATACTTTTATTAGTTTTACAAGGCACTAATCTAGTCTACAAACTTCATTTCTACAAATAACCAAAAAAGAAAGTGAAACATATTACAATATCATGTATATATTCAACTAAAATGATTACAAAGAAATTGTGTCATTTTCTTTACAACTGGTCAGCCACTTCCTTTTCAATATCTATACGCAAAAAATTCTTCCATCAACTAATTTTAGCAGAGGATATCTATGTCACAAATGCATTTAGTGTGGTTGTGTTCAATGATTCTTTGCTTAGTTTGGTTCATTTAGTACTACTGTCATCCTTTCAGCCAAACAATTGTTACACCACCCAGCCATCTCTATTGTTATCAAATGCTCTAAAATTCACCAGCAAATATCACTGCTAAATATTCTTAATTCGGTTTTACATTTAAAAATACATTTTTACCTGAAAAAGACCTGAACTGACCAGGCATGGTGGTGCACACCTGTAATCCCAGCAACTTGGGAGGCTGAGGCAGGAGAATCACAAATTCAAAGCCAGCCTCAGCAACTTAGCAAGACCCTGTCTCAAATAACATAAAAAAGGCTGGGGATGTGGCTCAGTGGTTAAGTACCCCTGGGCTCAATCCCCAGTATCAAAAAGGAAAAAAAAAAAAGACCTGAATTGCACATATTCATTCATAGTTGAGCAACTTTCTCAGTGTTTAAGCCCTGAGAGCAAAAACTGAATCAATGCAACCTGCCTCTCAGGAACCAGTGAAGACACCAGTTAACTTGTGTCTAGACGACTTTATGATTTCCACACAGATTAACTTCCTAGGAAAACCGAATTCCAACAGGAGTAAGATGCTAATTTAGGGAACTGAAGTTCTTTTTTTTTTTTTTTTTTTTTCTTCCAATAAAAGGAGCACAAATAAGCACTTTATGGTATTTTAAAAGATCACCAAATTCCTATTTAAAATAATGATAATATACGGAACTTCACATCATGGAAAAAGCAGCCTTGCTACCAGACAGTTCAAATGAACCAAAAATGATGCAAGAAAAAGGGGATAGGGGAAGGAGAGGAGGAAAGGAAGGCAGTGAGAGACCTGAAGCAAAACAAACCTGGCAACACCTTCAAAAGGCAAGCTACAGTCTGGGGTTATAGCTCAGTGGTAGGGAACTTGCCTAGCATGTGTCAGGCACTGGGTTCTTCTCAGCACTGCATATAAATAAATAAATATCCACCGGAAAAAAAAAAAAAAAACAAGCTAGATGCATGGTGCAAATATCACTTTACTAAAGAATGTAAAGTTAACGCAAGTGAAACAGTTCAAAAGAAAACGTTAGAGAACCCTAATGGCTCAACTACTGCAGTGCTCTTAGCTGGCTGTACCCAAGTCCAACTGAATCAAAATTTCTAGGAGAAGAATCTAGGCATCGGTGGTGGTCTATAAAGCTCTCCAAGAAATCTCAACGTGCAGCCAAGATTGAAAGCCACTGCCCTAAACCTTGGGGTTTAAAAAACAATTAAAAAAAAGGGCTGGGGACATAGCTCAGTGGTAGAGCACTTGCCTAGCATGCATAAGGACCTGGGTTATATGCCTAGTGTTGGATTATCACCAACTTTAAGTTGATTAAGATACAACAATAGACCATCTTTACCATCAGTCTACGGTAGTTACCTGTCATCTAACCTATAATTTGCTGCACCAAGTTACCAAGACTTAAATTATAAGAGCCTTATGAATTATAAGAATCTGACCACATACCATCTTAGTTTTACATATGTTAGTACTACCCAAGCTTTCACTTTCCTGTTTAAAATAAAATTTTCTAGATGCCAATTACACCATGTAATAATGTCAAGGTGACACAACCTAAAATATCGTGTTCCTGAGAAACTGGAATTCAGTCATCACCAAATTACACATTTTTAAAATAAGAAAAAAATATGCAAAAATTCTAAATCTAATTATTGTTTGGGATATCATGATGCACACAATATCATACTCAAAATAGCTCAAATAAATTATCTATATATATTTATCAACTTTGAATTTCTAATTTTAATTTTAAACAACTGAGTCTTAATTGACTGTTGGGCAAAAAGTCCTAAAAATTGGTAATTTAACAAAACTGTACAAAATGATGTGTTATCCTGGCCTAACTCCTTTAACTTTCATTTAGCATAGAATACAAATCAAAGAAACCATTTTAGTTCAACTAGTTTATACATGATTAAGGGTCACTTCAGAGTCACCATTCCTCATCACTTTACGCAAAACAAAACTCTACCAAACACCACAATCTTCTAAGGAAAAAAGAAATCCAAATATGTATAATGAGCACTGAAATGGGTACTATAACATGCTTAAAGAATCATTCACTCAGTCAGATGTGGTGGCACAAGCCTGTAATCCCAGCAACTCAGGAGGATGAAGGAGGAGGATCACAAGTTCAAGGCCAGCCTCAACAATTTAGCAAAACCCTTTCTCAAAATAAAAAAGGACTGGTAATGTAGCTTAGTGGTAAAGCAATTCTGGGTTCAATCTCCAGTACCCAAAAAAAAAAAAAAAAAAAAAAAAAAAAAATTTCAATCTAAAATCACAATTAAAAATGAAAAAAAACATGAACAAAATAGAAGTGAATAGGTAAAGTCTAAACAAAAGAAAAATAACAACATATGTTCTTATCAAAATAGGTGAAATATTTTGAAGACTATGCATTTTAAATATAATGAACCCTGAAAATTTTGTAGAGTTAATAGCCCTACTAGAGGTCCCAGAAATTCACAGTTCAATTAGTATAGTGTCTAACAATGTCACTATAACATTGGCTCAATCAGAAATAAAGGGGGGGGGCTTCCAAATGGGGGAACTGGAGTGTGGCTGGCCTGCATTAATTAGTATGATGCCTGATGCTTACTTTTTTTATGGTGGGGGTACAGGGGGAGTCTGAAGGGTAATGCAGAAAAAGAAATTATACAGAAAAATACCTCATCTAAATGTAGCTTCAGTGAAGCACTGACTTTCAAAAATAAGACTTGCTGCATCCTAGTGTAAGCAGAAATGCTTCAAGCAGCAAAGCCAACAAAAAAGGTCAATAGTCCATATAAAACTTATTCCAAAATATTTCAAAGTGACATTCTCAGCACAAATTTTCATTAATTCTAAAACAGATTTGCAGTTGTTTCTAACCTCAAGTTTTACATTGAAGGTACTTAGGAAAACAGAGAAGTAGATTGCAAAAATGCCTCTTTAAAGCAAACTCACCCAAAAACCTTGAAAGCAAAGAAAAAGCCATTTCTATTAATAGATTCACAAAATGTTATGTCAATTTTTTCTAGAAAGGCTTTTAGTTTTAATTCCAATAACTTTAACCTACATAATTCGTCACACATAATGCTACAACAAATCATAAATTCATGGTCTCGCCTTTACATTTGTTCTGTAACAAACACATTCAAGGAAACAAAATCATAAAAGCATTATGAAAGAAACAATAAGGAGAAACCACGTTTTTAAAATACTAATTACACTTTGGAATATCATGTACTAACCATAGCACAACTTTACAATGAAAGTCCCTACCCAAAAAAAAAAAAAAAAACTGCACTTTATAACTTTGTACAGTACACGTCAACTGAAATATATAATCTACAGTCTTGGTACTGCATGGCAAAGGTAGTTCATGAAATCTATAACAAAGATTATTCAAAAACAGTGTTCTATATCCAATTACTTTATGAAAGTATGCATTCCTGAATTTTCAATTAAAACTACATTGTTTCTGCCAACAAAAAAGTAGTGAACCTATTTCTTAAAACAAGGAACAATCAAGCTGCTACTGAGACCAAAAGGATGCTAAATCTCGCAAAAGCCAAAGGTTGTTAAAAATCAGCCAAGACTACAATAGACTGCAAAATTCATTATCTTGTTATAGTTATACCTTTAAAAAAAAAAAAAAAAAAAAAAAAGCAAACTTGGCAATTCCGCCTCAAACTATGGTCAAAAACTAAAGGCACTAAGAAACTGATTTTCGAAATGAATTAAAACTAAACCTGTCTTTAAAAAAAAAAAAAAAAAAGTTACCTAGGGTGGGCAGGGAGGTAATCAATCTTCAAGGAGGTTTTTTAAAGCCTCTCTACACTCGCAAAGGAACCGTTCTAGTTAACCATACACAGCCGAATCTTTGAAAATGTAGCTTGAGAAATCCTAACAGCCAACGCCCTCCATCCTACACCAATTTCACGCTCCGTACATGTGGTCCTAACAAAAAGATAACCTGCGTCATTTATTAGGAGACACGTTTTACTAGGGCCCGGAGGAGGTTCACTTAAGGTGCTAAGAATGTTTTCCTGCATGCCGCCGTCACCCACAATACCCAAAAAGTAAACAAATCAAAGCTAGAAATGTAAACTGGAAGGACACAACCAGAAAGAAAGTAAGGAACAAAGAGAAAACAAAAATCTGCTTGAGGAAGGAAAAAATAAATCATTTACTACTTTCATGTAGAAACGAGGCAACAAACACTCCAACCGACCTAACGTGCTGCGCCAGGACGACAGCGAAACTACTCAAGAACAACAAAGAGGAGCTGCCGCTGCCGCAGGAGTCCCCATTCGAGTGCAAATGGACAGTCCCACAAACTGCGAGCGGAGTTTGGGGCCGCCGGCCGACCCCGGAACCCGAAGGGCTCGAGGCGCCGCGACCCACCTCCGCGGCCGCGCTCACGCTGCCGGCGGACCCACCGGGCCCGCGCGCTCCCCGCCGCCGCCGCCGCCCGGAGCCCGCCCCGGGGCGGGGAAGCCGCGGGCGGGGCGCGCGGGCCCGGCGGGGGAAGGGGAGGGGACATGGCGCGGTTACCTGGGCTCGGGCGCTGGCGAGGAGAGTTCACTCTCCCGCCGCTGCTCGTCCGCTGACGCGCCGCGCCCGTGGTTTCCCCCGGCGGCCCGGAGCGCTCCTCGACCCCAGCCCCGAGGCGTCCGGGGCAGGCCGCCCCTCCTCGGCGCCGCGCCGCAGCCCGCGCGGGCCGGGCCGCCTCAAGCTCCCGGGCCGCCCCGCGGCGGGGGGCCTCTCTCGTGGGGCGCCCGACTCCCCTCACCCGCTCCCGCCCCCTGGGAGGCCGCGGAGCCGAGGGGAAGGTGGGAAGAGCCTCCTGAGAAGAGCGGGCGGGCGTGAACGCGGGCTCAGTCACCCGAGCTACTCCGTTACCGCAGCAGCGACGACGACCAGGGCCGTGTTGTTGCTGCCAACTTGTCGAGAAGACACTGAGCATGCGCGCGCGGAGACCACATCCGGGTAATTTCAGGGTTTGGCCCTTTTTCCCCGCAGCTCTCCTTTCTCCAGGCTGCCCCCGCCTCCCGCCCCGAGACTGGAGAGTTACTCTGCGCAGGCGCCCGCGGGGCAGCTGCGAGTCCCGGCCTGGGCCCGCCCTGGCCGAGCGCGCTGCGCTGCTTTAGGTGGACTGAGAGGCGGCTCCAGGGGTTGGTCACCAGAGCGTGGCATCTCTTTGTAAAATACCCAAGCCGCGCGAGAGACCTCGGCGTCCAGTAAGTTGCTTATGATGAGCGATCAGCAAGGCCTCTTGGGGTTTGGTTTTGTTTCGAAGACTACGTAGACATAAGTTAGACATTAACAGCCAAGCACTAACCCCGGGTGGTCGTAGCAGTTTACTTTGGGAAGAAATTGGCGACCGGCTGTACCTTCTATCCCTTTCCACCAGCCGCGAATCACGAACTCCAACGTTGTATAAACTCGACAGATGCCCAGGACAGTGTCAAAGAATCACATTCAGAAACCTTGCACCGTGTCACGAAATGCGAATGGTTCTCGTTGGAAGTGACCAGGGAGACCTCCACATTTCCTATTAATTAGGTTACTGTTGGATGGGGAAAGGCATAAACTCTGCTTTTAATCTTACACTTCTCTTTATTTGTAGTTTTATAAGATACATGCATTTCTCTTGACTTTAAAAAGTTCGGGATTGGGGGTATAGCTCAGTGATAGAGCACTTGCTTAGCATGCCCAAAGACCTGAGTTGATTCTCAGCACTGCAAAAAAAATAATAAATTTTTAAAAATTAAAAGTTCCAGAAAACACACGAATTGTATGGGGGCTTTTATTTGTTTTGTCTTCACCAAGCAAGGTATAAATCTATCTGGGTCCCTCCAAGATTAATTTAGACCGTTCTAAGTCTTTTCTTAGATTGTGTTGCCCAAAAATAACTATACACACACTCATACACACAACACTACGTTTCACACACACCGCCGCATTCCGTCCTCTCCATCACAGCCTGGGCTCGTTTCCCTGTTCTACCAGAAAGACGTATACTCTTAAAACTAGTGTTCTCTTACCCCTAGGGTATGACTACTTAAAGGGAATTCATTTCCAGATCGTCAGCTATCACTTGTACTATTTCCTAAAATCGCTCAACTTGAGAAGGCTGAGGGCACTGCATCTTTTAAAACTGTCCTCACACCTTACAAAAGAAAGTAAAAATTCTCACCTACCACTAAGGCGACCCAAGACTTTAAAACCTCCAGGGCAGTCCAAAGGGACATTTCAAAAATTGATGTCTGTGCTGAGAAGCTAAATGACTTAATGAATGTGTATTAAATTATTTTGAAAATCTAGTGTCTCCAATTATTTGCTGTCAACAAAACTGAAGGAAGATCTGTCAGTTGACAGATTATTAAAAATGATTTGGTGATAAATCAAGATGTGATTCCTCCGTAATATACCTCAGAAGGAGTTTTTAAAATTGGATAACATTGCTATCACTGAAATTCTTACATTCCATCTATATTTATCTATTGCCATATTGTTAATATAACATATATAACTCTTTTATTACCATGAATAAAAGAGTTTGAAAGACCACGTATCTATTGTCCCATAGTTTTTGTGGAGTCTAGGCAAGGCTTAGGTAGGTCCTCTGCAAAGCGAGGCTCTGCTGGGGAAAATAATCTGCTCCCATGCCCATATAGTTGTTGACAGTATTTAGTTCTTCACAACGTAGCAACTTGTATCTTCAAAGTCAGCAAAGAGGATAGTTTGATCAGGACAATGGTTACCCCCCCCCCTTTTTTTTTTTTAAGGGACTTCCTCTGGGCCAGCCCTTAACTCCTGGGCTCCTGCAGTTTCCTGCCTCAACTACCTGAGCTGGGACTATAAACGGGAGCCACTGAACCTGGATTGGTTACAGTCTTTTGTAATATAATCATGTACACATAATCACACAGGGCCCAAAGCAAATCACAGGTCTCATCTACACTCAGGGGGACAGTACCATACAAGGGTGTGAACATTAGGGGGTAGGGATCATATAGGTCTACATTATAATCTGTCCACCACATCATCTTTTTACTTATGCAAATGATATTTTCTACAAGTTCAGCCTCTTCTCCCAATTTCCCTTTAGGTTTCCTTTACCTTTTTATTTAAGGAAACCTGGATTTTCCCCCAAGATCTGCTGTACTTTCCACTGCTCAGGTAGTGGCGACTGTGTTTTCAGCCTCTTAGCCTGCGCCTGGAGGTGAGGTAGATCTCTGCTCATCAACAATCCCCCTTCTCTTCCCTGCAAACCAGCTTTAAATTTTGTTATCCAGGACTCCTATCAGTGCCCTCCTTCCCCTTCCTTTTTTCACATCTGCTCCTTTCAGTTACTCTGGTGCTACTTCTGTCCTAACCTAGGGTAGTCATAACATATACTTAGTTGCTCTTCCCAATACCTTAGTCTCTTGCTTCCTTGACTACTCCAAGGATCTTGCCCTCTAGCCTAACAGCCACTCACTCCCTTGGTCATTGCCATGAGAGCCTTATCAAACTCTGCAGCTTCTTCACAATCATAGTTCCAAACATCTCACACTCTGGTCACCACCTCTTGTTTCCAGGTTACTCTCCATAATGCACCGATCCTTCAGCCTTCACCTCTACTGCCTGCCATTCTTATCCATCTCAAATCCCTGGTCAATCATCCTAACAACTCTCGCACCTACCCTCAACCCCCTTTCTTCCTCCCTGTGTCATGGTTGCTTGGCAAAGCCACAATCCAGATTCAAGCTGACTCTCTACGGTCTTAACTCCACACCAGCTCTCATGGATCTGAATATGGCCAGAGAAACAATCAGACTGATTAGTTTCATTTTAATTTTATCACCATGAACCTTGAACCTTAGTGCCACCTAGCCATCCTACTGCCATTCTCTGTTCTTTCAAGATTTCTTATCTTCTCTGTCCTCTAACCTACACATCCTACCCTCCATCCTCATTCTCAAAGAATAACCTTGCTTTCTATTTTATTGACAGCATTAAAGCAATGAGACAAAAATACAATTCTACAATCACATCTGTCCATACCCAGGTGCCAGCCTCTTCACTGCCTTCCCCTCCATTACATAGTTGAAGTACCATGCTGCTACCAAGGCCAATCCCTCTTCTAAGAAAATGGGTCCCAATCCCTTCTTGTCTAATCCAGATCATCACCTTCCACTCTCTTTTTCTATTTACTGGGTCATTCCCATAACCTTGCAAATGCCTGTTTATTTCTTCAGTCCCAAAAGTTCTCTTTGACTCATTTCCATTGTCAGCTACCACCCATTTCTCTGCTTCCTTTGCAACAAAATTTCTAAAATAATTCTATTCAATATTTTGTCCTAGTTCTTCTACTTTGTAACAACATATACACAATATGATTCCGTTTATATGAAGTTCAAAAACATGTCAAATACTATTTGTACATGAAGACCACACATACATGTAATAAAATCATAACACATGAGGTTATATATGGAATGCATTTTAAGTTATCAGCTGAAATGATAGGTCTCCCACCGTCTCTTCATCAATTTCATCATGGTCTCCTCCTTACCATTCTCTCAATATTACTCTTCTCAAGGTCAACAACAAACTTCATATTGGCTAAATTCAATGAATCCAAAGATCCGGTCTCAACTCTCATCTCAACTGGCTTGTCTATAACAGTTGACACTGCTAATCACTTGATTCACAGTTCCCCCACCATCTTGATTTTCCTCCTTCCTGGTATATTCTTCCCTTTCCTCTTTGCTGGTTCCATCTCTTCTCTCAAACCCCTTAGTCTTACAGTGAGTGATCCAAGACTCATTCCTTGGTCTTCTTTATTTATACCCACTTTCCTAATGATCTCCTCTGGACTCCTCACTTCCAGTGCCATCTAAGATATATGCATCACCATTATGATGACAGCTCTCAAATTTTTATGTCCAGCTCAATCCTTTTAATTGCACCCCAGATTCTGATATACAGCAATTGATACTGTGTTTCTAATTCCTAACATGTCACAAACTGAACGATATTCTCTCAAACCTGTTCAATCCACCAGCTTTTCTACCTCAGATGATGACAACCCCATCCTTCAAGTGTCTCAAACCTAAACCCCCTAAAATCATGCTGGACTTCCCTCTTTCTCTTACATTCCATGTCTTACATTCCATTCCTTCACCACCTCCCTGCTACCCCCAGTCTCAGCTACTGTATCTCACACCTGGATTAGTCTTCTCAAAGCTCTCCCTGTTTTTGTGCTTGCCCCTTCTCAATCTAATAGCTAGAGTGACCCTCTGAAAACACAAGTCATTCCTGCATTAAGTGCTACTTATTTCATTCAGAGTGAAAGTCAACTTTCTTACAACAGTCCAAAAGGTTCTATAAGATCAGCACCACCACCTTACCCAGATCATTACCTGTCCAGTCCTATCTCCTCTCCTCTTCCTGAATCACTCTGCTCCAGACTTTCTGACCTCCTTTGTTGACCCTGGAAGATGCCAGATATGTTCCATGGCCCTCTGGTACACATTTCTCCCAGGAACCTATGCTGATAACTCCTCACCTTCTTTGGTCAAAGGTCCCCTTTTCAAAAGGTCCATCATGACCTTTTGAAAATCACAACCCATTCTTAACTCTCACTCTCACAAGTCTGCCTTACCTGGCTCTGTCTTTTCTCCTAGCCTTTTTCATTGTTTGTTGCCTACCACCCCTGCACGCTAGAATGCTCCGGGAAAGCAGGGATCCATCTGTAGTATTTACTAATACATCCCAAATGCCTAGAGTACTCTTGACATATAAGAGACTCTCAATAAATATCTGTGGAGTGAATGAAGACAGTGTTTTGTACTTCTATCTATAAAATTTAGAACTAGGAATAGAGTTGACTGAATACTATTACATTTGGGCAAAAATACTCTATACTTTTAATATTAACAGCATATCAAAATTTTTAATATTTTATACAGTTTAAGTCAGTTAGGAATTTTTATATTAATTATACAACCAAGATGGATTTTTAAACTTAAGAGACTCCATTTTTTTAAAAAAAATTTATAGAGAAATATGATAGACGGATCAATAAAAGACTTTCCAGCCTAAAATATTATACTAAAATACTCAGGGACAAGTGTAATGGAAATATAAGATAAGGACAAAACAGTGATATGAAATTTAAAGAACAGCTTGTTCATGTATTTTTTTTTTAATGGATGATAGATGCACTATGATATTTAGATTCCCTTGGATACACTTAAAGAATGATGTAACAATCTTATTTTTAAATGCCAATACTTAGAATAAGACAGAAATAACAATAGCTTGCCATTATTTAAACTTATGATGAAACATTTTAGATATGACCTTTAAAGGTCCAAGAAGATACACAGTTTTTCACATTTCTTTTTGGAGGAAAGCAAGAAAGAAATGTTGCAGACCACAACCTAAAGCACTGCGAGGGAGCCTCAAACTACCGTCTGTGCTGGGGCTTCTCCAGAGGGAACATCTGGATTCCCATGTGCATCTCTGACCTGGGCAGGCAGAGGTTCAAAGGTTTTATTTTCCTTTGTTTTCCTTAGAGGCTCCACCTCCCAGGAGCAGGAGATTTCCCAGGGTGGGGGTGAATGCCTGGATTTAACCTTTTCATCCCAAGGGTTGAAGAGTTCCCACCTCCAGCACTGCCCAGCTAAGCAGGACTAAAATGAAATATTCTGTGGAAATGGCCTAGCGATTAACAGCTTCAGGCACTCATGATATTTTAGGGTAACACATAATACCGATTAACCTAAACACTTCAAGTTTTTCCCACAGCCCAAAAACAATGTAATAAACTCACCTTCTTTGGCTTGACATGTAGTAGTGATGTTTGAAGGTAACTTTGATGTGCATTTGACCATGGAGCTATTTGTTCTTTTAACTTTAGAGGCCACAGATTTGATGAAGAGAGAACATGGGTGGAGCTAAGTCTCCATTTTAATTTTTATTTCTTTCTGAAAAGCTATACGAGCTGCTGTCCATTGCCAGATCCAGCAGGGGCTGCAACGTCAGCTGTGGACAGAATCCCAAGGGGGAAAAGGGGTGGACCAGGAAGGAAGGAATTAGGTGGGTGGGGAGGGAAAATCCCAGCCCACCTTTGTCCTGCAGCAATCCTCAGTATTCACAGAGGCTGAGAGGCCAGGGACAGTGAGGGATGCTGCAGCTCAACACCCCTGGGTGGACTCAGTGTCTCCATCATGCAATAACAGTGCCTACCGGGTGCCAAGTACTGAGGGATTCAGAGAAAAATCTACTGCAGCATGTGTCCTTAAGCAGCTCCCAGTCTAGTTGGGGAAGAGAGGGATGTTAACAAACATTTCTGGAGCTGGGGCTGGGGCTCAGTGGTAGAGTGCCTGTGTGAGGCGCTGGGTTCAATTCTCAGTAGTACCACGTAAACATAAATGAATAAAATAAATGTCTGTCAACATCTAAAAATAAATTTAAAAAACATTTCTGAAGATGGAGGAGTGGAATACTTCCAGGAAAAAAAAAAAAAAAAAAAAATAGAAGGAATCTGGCCCAAGGTGGTTCGAAAGTCTTCAGAGAAAGTGAAGATCTTGAGGTGAGGTAGGAGTTGGCCAGCAGAAGAGGATGGAGTGGGGACTTTCAAGGCAAAAGGAACAGCCTAGAGATATGAAAGTGGTCGATGTGTTTGAGGGATGATCAAAAAATTTTTTCAACATGTAGCTATGGATGTACTTGCCCTTATATAAAATTAAACTATCTATAAAAAGTTACACATTGTATTATTTGCCAAAACAGATACAGCTCAACTATTTATCAAAAAGGCAACTACTTGAGCCCCCTGTGCACAGTGGCACACACCTGTAATCCTAGCTGCTCAGGAGGCTGAGGCAGGAGGATCTTGAGTTCAAAGCCAGCCTCAGCAAAAACGAGGTGCTAAGCAACTCAGTGAGACCCTGTCTCTAAATAAAATATAAAATAGGGCTGGGGATATGGCTCAGTGGTTGAGTACCCCTGAGTTCAATCCCCAGAAACAAAAAAAGAAAAAGAAAATTAAAAGAGGGGAACTATTTGAATAAATTATGACATATCCATAAACAGAACACTATAACTATTAGATAAAGATGCTCTCTGTTCCTATATGGAAAAGTCTTAAAGGATTACTACCAACTGAAAGAGCAGGGTCAAAGGACAATGTGGATATTATGCTATCTTTGAGTTTAAAAGGAGAAAAAATATTTATTTACAACAACTATACTTGTACAAAGTGGGATAGGAACTGGGCAGATGGGGATAGGATAGGAAGAAATTTTTCACTGTATTGTTTCTTTTTAAGCCATGTAAATGTATTACCTTTTTAAAAAATTGATGGAAACTTGTTCAAACTTGAAATTCAAAGTTCCAATCTGGAACCTAGGCTGTCTGCAATACATATTCTTTTTTTTTTTTTTTTTTTTTTTTTTTTTGGTACTGGGGCTTGAACTCAGGTGCACTTGAACACTGAGCCACATCCCCAGTCCTATTATGTATTTTATTGAGAGATAGAGTCTCACTGAGTTGCTTAGTGCCTCACTGAGCCACACCCTCAGCCCTTTTTATGTTTTATTTTGAGGTCAGGTCTCACTAAGTTGCTTAAGGCCTCACGCAACGCATATTCTTATCCCTCTTTGTTAAGACTCAGAAAGCCTCAGGATTGGCCGATGTTTGAGAGCTGGCTACCTTTCCTCTTGCTCCAGACTCTGGCTCCCTGATGACAGAAGTTCTCCTCCTCCTTCCCCAGGTCCTAACACCAGCCTTGTGTGCATGTCAGACAATGTTTAGCGAATGAATGTGTGGAGCAGAAAGGTGGGAGATGAGGTTAGGAAGTCAGCTTTGGGGGAAGACATGCTGATGAATTGAACTCCACTTGGGCCAGATATGTTTATTTTTAGTTTTACTGAGATGTATTTTACATATTAAAAACTATTTTCAGTATTTTAATGCATTTCAATAAATGAATATGTCATGCAACCACCACCACAATCAAGATTCAGAGCACTTCATCCCCCCAAAATGTCTCTTGTGTCTCTTTGCAGTCAGTGCCAACCCTATCCTCTGATCTTGCTCCCTGTTCCTAAGGTTTGAGTTTTTCTAGGATTTCACAAAAATGGAATCTTACAGTATGCAGTCTCTTGTATCTGGATTCTTTAACTCAACATGTTTTGAGATCCAGAATGTTGTGTATATCAGTAGTTTGTTCCCGCCCCCCATCCTTTTTTTTTTTTTTTGCAGTGCTGGAGATTTGAACCCAGGGCTTTGTGCATGTGAGGCAAGCACTCTACCAACTGAGATATATCCCCAACCCAGTTTGTTCCTTTTTATTGCTCAATAGTACTCCTCTGTATGTGTATACAAACCATAGAAACAGATTCATAGATTGGTGGTTGTCAGGGAATGGGAGTAGAGAAGTGGTCTCTCTCTCTCTCTCTCTCTCTCTCTCTCTCTCTTTCTCCCTCTTCCTTTTCTCTCTCTGTGCTGGGGATTGACCCCAGTGCCTCATACATACTAGACAATTGCTCTGTTACTGATCCACACCACCAGCCCTATGGTCTCTTTTTGGGGTGATGGAAATGTTCTGAAATTAAATAATTCTGAAGGTTATGCAACATTATGAATATACAAAGACACTGACATATATTTTGAAATGGCTAAAATGGTGAATTCTATGATATATAGACTTTATCTTTAAAAATTACTGCATGGTTACTGAGCAAATAATCTTTGGAGGCAGACCAACTTGGTTGGGACCCATATTTCATAAGAACCTGGACAAATAATTCTAAATCTCAGTTTCTTCATCTAGGAAAAGTGATGGTAAAAATAGAGCCCATCTCACAGAGCTGTGGTGAGAACTGAATGAGGGGACGGATGCATGTTACTCATTCCACATGGTACTGACAAGTGCCTAATCGGTGGCAGCTACTCCTTAAAGCCACCTACACCTGCCATATGTCAGGCCCGTCACATGTCTTATTTGATTCAACACGAGGCAGGGACTATTCTCAATCGACAGGTGGTGAAACTGAACCATTAAGAGATTCAAAAGCAACTTGTTTCACATGGGGGGACATTCTATCACTGGCCTATAATTTTCAAAAATGCCGATGCTGTAAAAGACAAAGGCAGACTAAGAAACTGTTCCAGAGTAAAGGAGATTAAATAGATATGACAATTAAACGCCATGTATGATCCTACACTGGGTCTGAGGGAAAACTTTGTTTTTTTTTTTTTTTTTTTTTTTTCTATAAAGAACATTATTGCGACAATTGACAAAACTGAAACATGGACTATAGGTTAAATTATAGCACTGAATGAATTTGATAACTGTGGCATGCAGTGCCAGGGCTGTAGTGAGGCAAGAAAGGTTCCTTGGGTACAGAATCGAAGCACCCCCTAGAGACCTTCCCTGCCTCCTCTGGTTCTGGCCTGGTGGTGTGGTTGTCACAGAATGTCCTGTTCTTAGGAAGTACACACTGAGATTTTGAGTGTAAAGTCATAGCAGTGTATGCCACTAGCTCTCCAATAGTCCGATAATAATATTGATGGAGGTGGAGAGAGAAAATGTTAAGGCATACATGGTGAAATGTTCATCAATGACGAAGCAGGGGAAAGGGTATGCAGAAGCTATTTATATTTTTTTTTTTTTTTTTTTTTCCAGTGCTGGTGATTGAACCAGGGCCTTGTGCTTGCAAGGCAAGCACTCTACCAACTGAGCTATATCCCCAGTACTATTTGTACTATTCTTGCAAGCTTTCTTTAGGCTTCAACTTTTTAAAAAATTTTAGGTCACTTTTTATGGTAATCAAAGCAAGGCCTCCTGCTCAACCCACACTCCGACACTCAGCTACACCCCCAGCCCCAGAGCTGGAATTGAACCCTGCACAGCCCCAGCCTTCTCCACGGTGTGTGTTGTGGTTTTCCCCTGCACCCCAAATAACTATAGCCTGAAGTCAGGGCCCCAGAGGGCCTCCTGACAGGTGCCCCAGAACAGCGTTTCTCCAATTTTAACGTGCACACAAATCACCTGGGAATCTTGTTAAAAGGAGGATTCTGGGGCTGGGGATATAGCTCCATTGGTAGAATGCTTGCCTTGCAAGCACAAGGCCCTGGGTTCAATCCCCAGCAATGAAAAAAAAAAGGCGGGTTCTGATTCAGTGGCTGCGAGGTCATTAAGACTGGAGAGTCTACATTCCTAACAAGCTCCTTGAATGAGGACAATGTTGCTGGTCCCTGGACCGTGTGATTCCAGAGCCAAGGCCCTATAGCTAGACTCGATGGCCTAGGCCTGAGGGGCTTAAAATACAAAATGTATTGGGGAGGGAAATGATGAAAAGAAAAACTGAATGATACAGAGACAGTTCACGCAAGATGCTTTTCCATGATAAGTTGAGCTTTCTTTGTTCTTTGATGTGCTGTGTCATTCAGTAATCATGCAGAGTGAGCCTACCGGGTGCATAATTTAGAATCAGAACCCAATGGTGACAAACATTAGTTGAACCAGCTATTAATTCAGCCAGTCTTTCCCTTCCCCCAGGAGACTCCAAATCAGCCTTCAGGCAGTTTTTAGTCCAACAAGTGAACCTGGCAACTAGCAATCTCAGTGTCACAGGCACAGAGGGAACATTACACGCAGGTAGCGCTGAAATGACAAGTTCATCATAGAAACAACAACACAAAATTTAAAGTTGACAATTGTGCAGCAGAATCACCTTATAATTAAAAGACTCTTCCAATGGGTATTTGTGTTGTATCTGTCGTTTTCAACTTTCAGGGGAAAATATCCTGCCTAAACACTGCAAAATTCTTTTTTTTTCCCCTTTGGCAGCTCTGGGTATTGAACCGAGGGCTGCTCTATCCCTGAGCTAAATCCCTAGCTCCTTTTTAAAAATCATATTTTAAGACAGGTTCTTGCTAAGTTGCTGAGGCTGACCTCTTTCCTTAGCCTCCCAAGAGGCTGGAAATACAGGTATAGGCCACCCCACTAGGCTCTTTTCATATTTTTAAAACATTATTCTTGGAAATCAACCTTGAGAAAAATAATTAACTTTACTTAGGACCAAAATCACAATCACGTTTTCTTAAAGATCTAGGGTTAATCCAGGGTCACACTTCAGGGCAGAAATTGGGCCCAGCAGACAGGCACTAAAGGGAGAAGGACGATGCTGAGCACATCTGAGCAGACTTGTACCTCTCACCTCCTCAGAAGGCACTGTGGGAAGGGTAGGAAGGGTGGTGGGCAGTTCTAAGAGTCCTCTAAGAAACGGAGGCTTACAGAACCCGCCCCCAGGGCACTGACCCCTCTGAGATCGTTCTGTCCCTGTCTCCCCGCAGCTGCTGCCTCTCTGCTTCTGCTTCTTCCCCTTCCACTCCGTGGCTGACTTTCACTTCCCAGGCACTTCTGACCAGCTTCACCCAGCTGCTGCCTTTGAACTAGTCCCCACACTTCCTCCCGTCTGTGCTGCCATCGCCTGCACCATCCAAGGGAGCCAGGTCCGGAGAAGCACTAGGGCATAGGAAAGAAATGAGAACAAAACACCCTCAGCCCCCACACCTCTCCAAGGCCACCAACTGCGGGTGTTTTCCTCTCTTTTTCAGGGAGGCTGATTCCCAGGTCGCCTCCCACCAGGTTCAACAATAACACTGAACCTCTTTAAGAGAGATGCCCTGGTCAAAAGATCCTCTAGGGCCTGGGATGCCTTTCCCAGCACACAGATAATTGGCATCACCAAGGAGTTGTGAAATTGGTCTGACTTAAGAGAGGCTGTATCAGTTAAAATGCAGGGTTGGACTCCAATCTGAACCACAGTCCACAGAGGCTCCTTGGAAAATATTCTTTGTTGGAGGGTTTAACACAAAGATCCGGGAATGTGGACTTAGGAGTCATGCCCCTACAGCCTACTCTCCATCCTCACTGCTCTCTTGAGGGGAAAATCCAGATGGGAATCTTCAGCCAAGGCCAAAATCACAGAGGACAATCACAGGTCCAGGCCAGGGGGGAGGGGAGGATTGCCCTTCCACCCTCCTCCCTCCTCCATCTTTCTGAGTCTCATTCATCCATGAGGCCCAGCTCTCCTCCTACGGATGGCTCCTTCCACTGATCTCATCCCAACCCCCACAAGCCTCCTCTGGCCCTTGATTCTGCACTGCCTTGTCTGTTTGCACTCTACTTCATTAGAAGACAGCAGTGCAGAGGCTATGGTTGTGGATAGGCCTTGACAAAGATTCAAATCCTGGCTCCATTGCTGTGTGCTCCTCGGCAAGTTACCGAACCTCTCTCCGATTCAGTGACTTCATCTATATAAGTGGGTGTCACAACATGAGTTTAGTTTATTTTCCCCAAGAGTTAAATGACATTCCCTACCAAAATGTATTGTGTCTACTGTTTTCCAGGCACTGACTAGATGGGGACAGTGCATATGAGGCAATTGCCTTGCCAGTAAAGAGCTTCCGTTCTAGTGGGCGATACATATGGGAAGCATGTAGCCAAATGAATAATATAAATCAATAGCTATTATTGCCATTTTGAGACCATAGAGTGATTATTATATTTGGAGAAAGAGTGCTATTTAACATAGGACAATCAGGGGAGGTTTTCTGAGGTGATATTTGAGCAAGCACCTGGATAATGTAAAGGAGTGAGCTATGCACAAATCTGGGAAGAGCAGATGGAAAGATCCTGAAGTACAAATAAGCTCACTGTATTCACAAACCAGGAAAAAAGACAACACAGGGCAGGTTGAGAGGGAAGGAGTCGGGGAGGAGTGAGAGCAAAATAGACCTTGAGGTAGAAAACATCATAAGGGAACAAAGAAAACTTTATATACAGTACAGATTATAAACTATATCCATCTAATAACAGAGTTTCAAAGCATATAAAGCACTGATAGAAGAATCTACAAGTGTAATTGTAGAAATTAATAAACTTTAGAAACTAACATCAGTTTTTTTAAAAGTTAAGATAAAATGTTTTTAAAAAAATTTTTTTAGATGTTGATGAACCTTTATTTTATTCATTTATTTATATGCAGTGCTGAGAATTGAACCCAGTGCCTCGCACAGGATAGGAAAGTGCTTTACCACTAAGCCACAACCCCAGCCCACAATAAAATGGTTTTGAATGACTCTTTTTGTAAGTTCAGTCTAATAGTGAGCTTTTGAGGTTTTTTTGTTTTTTTATTTTTTCATCTTGAGAAAATGTAATTTTTTCATTTAAAATACCTATGATTGTTTATTCTTATTAACTATACATAACAGTAGAATGTATTTTGACATAGTATACACATATGGAGTATAACTTCCCATTCTTCTGGTTGTACATGATGTGGAATTACATCGGTCATGTATTCATACATGAAGATAGGAAAGTAATGTCCAATTCATTCTATCGTCTTTCCTATTTCCATTCCCCCACCTTTCCCTTTATTCCCTTTTGTCTAATCCAAAGTACCTCTCTTCTTCCCTATCCCCT
This sequence comes from Sciurus vulgaris, assembly GCF_902686455.1. Classification (NCBI taxonomy): domain Eukaryota; kingdom Metazoa; phylum Chordata; class Mammalia; order Rodentia; family Sciuridae; genus Sciurus; species Sciurus vulgaris. Next base: position 75,145,147 of record NC_136474.1, on the reverse strand, counting down.
TGCCCTTATTATGAGTTAGCATCGCCATATCAGAGAGAACATTTGGCCTTCGGTGTTTTTGGATTGACTCATTTCAGTTACCATGATAGTCTCCAGTTCCACTCACTTACTGGCAAACGTTGTAATTTCATTTCTCTATATGGCTGAGTAATATTCCATTGTGCATATGTACCTCAGTTTCTCTATCCATTCATCTGTTGAAGGGCACCTAGGTTGGTTCCATAGTTTAGCTCTTGTGATTTGAGCTGCTATGAACATAGATGTGGCTGCATCACTGTAGTTGCTGATTTTAAGTCCTTCAAGTGTAAACCGAGTGGGATAGCTGGGTCAAATGGTGGTTCCATTTCAAGTTTTCTGAGGAATCTCCATGCTGCTTTCCACACTAGTTTAAATAAAGAATATTCTTTTCAAGAACGTATGGAATAATCACAAAGATCGGTCATATTTCAGTCATTTACCTCAAAAAAAATCCCAAAGTCTTAATATCATTCAGCCCATATTTTTTTACCACAATGCAATAAATTGGAAAACCGATAGAAAAAAAATACTTTGAATATTTCCCCCTTTTGTTTTGTTTTGAAAAACAATAAACAGGCAACTGTAAAAAGCTTTATTAAAAAATAGCTTAAAATTCAGAAAAGTCTGGAAATGTAAAAAGTATCATTTAATACTGAAATAAGGAAATTGTAATAAATACATTCTTACATTCTTTTTTATTGTATTTTTATTGTAAACAAATGGGATACATCTTGTTTCTCTGTACATGAAGTAGAGGTATACCATTTGTGTAATCATACATTTATGTAGAGTAAAGGTGTTTGATTCATTCTGTCACTCTTACATTCTTACAATGAAATCTTCGTGTGTCAAAGTATGTTTAAGGTTGTATGTAAAGGAGATTTATACATTGCATATGTTTATTTATCAAATAAAAATTTTTCAAGTCAAATGAACCAAGTGTTCAGTACAAAAATCCCAAAGAAGTAAAGAGGAAGTAAATAATAAAGATGGAGGTAAAAATCAATGATATGAGGTAGTGGGGCAGGGGAAAGAAAAGCAATAGAGAAGTACAGCAGGCATGGTAACACAGCCCTGTAATCCCAGCTACTCAGGAGATTGAGGCAGGAAGACCTTGAGTTTGAGCCCACCTGGCAACATAGTGAGACCTCCATCTCCCCCATCTCAAAAATAAATAAATAAAAAGGAATAAGAAAACCAGAAGATGGTTTGTTGAAAGACAACTAAAACTGGCAAGCCTCTCACAAGACAGTTCAAGAAAAAGTAAAAAGATATACAAGTAAACACTGCAAAATAAGGAGGAAACAATTTACAGACAAAATTGTCATTTAAAAAATGTTACAAACTATGCATGCCTGTGTTTTCAAAAACCCAGATGATGGGGATGCATAGCTGAAAAAATAAAAAAAAATACCTAAATGGTATAAGTAGAAACAAATATAGAAGAAAATACTAACCATTAAGTAACTTGAAATGGTACATTAAAAAATAATGGGGCTGGGTTGTGGTTCAGTGGTAGAGCATTTGCCTAGCACGTGTGATGCACTGGGTTCGATCCTCAGCACCACATAAAAATAAATAAATAAAATAAAGATATTGTGTCCATCTACAACTAAAAACATTCTTTAAAAAATGGGAGCTTAAACCATAATTATTTTTTCGATTCTTGTGGAAAGGAATGGGAGAAGAAACTACGGGTCTCTGAATATACCTTGTTTTATAGATTTTACTTTAGAACCATGTAAATATTTTACATACTGATAAATTGAAATTAAATTGTAATTGAAAAGCAATCCCTAAAAAGTGAAAATTATGCATGAGACCTTGAGTTCAATCCCCAGTATAAAAAATAAATAACTAAATAGTGAGAACAAAATGAAGTAAGTGAAAATTCCATATCACATTGGTGATACATAGAGAGGAGTTTTTCCAAATGACTTTAAAAGAAATAATTTGACTCTACATTTCTAGTGAGACATACATATACAGGTGTGTCTCTCATATATGTGTGTGTGTGCATGTACACGTACATATACATATATTTATAAAAAACTATTTTTGATAATATCTTGGTGGAGTATTGTTATTCTAAAACTGTGAGCATGCAGAGAAAGCAATAAATAATTTTATTGGCATTATTGAGAACAATTGGCAGTATATCATATACTTGCTTACGTTAAGACCTCACCCCCAGAAATATGGAGGCAGATGCTTTGACTAAGTTGTATGCCCTGGCAGAGTACCTAGACCTATGGGTATATAGAAAAAGTAAACATAAAAGTGCTAAAGTAGGATGGAACATAGCTTAGGGGACAGGAATGCCTCAAAAACCTCGTGACTTGGTTGGTGACATATGTGTGTTGAATCTTCCAGAGTGATTGTATTGATTATATTGACACTTTGCCAAACAGTAAAGAACATCAGTATGCTTTAACTTTTGTAGGCACAGTTCCTGGCCTTATGCAAGACTTTCCTAGCAAGAGACTAACCAAACTGCTACTATCAAAGGTTTTGAGAAGCTGGGTGTAATGGCGTATGCCTGTCATCCCTGCTACTCAGAAGAGGAAGGCAAGAGGATCACAAGTTTGAGTCCAGCCTGGACAATTTAACCAACGGTTCAATAATCAATGGGGACCAAATTGGGAGGGTCACATCTGTGACCCTGAGTGGGCTAAAGAAAATACCTCAGGCCATTACAGCCAGCCTCTTGGTCTGTCATGCCATTCCATGACAATTTTAGAAATCACTTGTGGATGTGGGCCAGGTCATTGGACAACATGTAAGGCATGCCCCACCACATCAGCCCCCAGCTGCTGCCACTGCGTGGTCATACAGAGATGATGCCACCAGGATTTATCTTGCTGGATGGTGCAGATTGACCTTTACGAGTCCCTACTAAACATTTATTATTTTGTCCCTAGCTGTGACCTTTTGCTATTTTTGACATTTTCTCTGAATACGGTGCTTTAATCAAAACTGAATGTTGTATCCATATCCTTGAGGTCAATGCTAACATCTGCTCTTATGTCACATATAAAAACTCAGAGTAATGTTTATCTGATCTTGCTCCTTCTATAGGTAACATAAGAGGCCTCTTTAATTCCTGGGATTCCTGATGGGAAAAACGGATTGCTATTTTCATTTGTGTAGCCGTTCTTTCTTTTCCTTTTGGTGCCTTTATTGCTGCTGTACTGTGGACTCTACAAACCAGACAAATGGCCTTATGCTGAAACTCCTTGCAGGCTCACGGCACATCACAAAAGAGGAAGCGCATGAGATTGTAAGAGTCAGATACAAGGGAAGGAACATAGGGGTTCAACTTGACCAGCTGCAGCCATCTTGATGCCTAACTGCCATGATGGCCTCTGTGTAACTTTAGTCTGTTTCCCCACAGTTTCCCAGCACACTATAAATAACATACCATTAGAGTGGCATGTGGAGCTTTACAACTGGACCTTGGTACTACCAGGCCAGGAATGTGTCTGACATCTTTGATATGAGCTTGAAATAAACCAAGAACATTCTGACTTGAATGTGCTTTTATCCTGATGACTTCAGAATCCCCTTCTTTTATTTATTTATTTATTTACTTTTTATTTATTTTTATTTTTTATTTTTTCTATGCAGTACTGGAGACTGAAACTAGGGATGCTTTGCTATTGAACTACATACCCAGTTTCTTTTTTTTTTTTTTTTTTTTCCAATAGGGTCTCACTGAGTGCCCAGGCTGGCCTCAAACTTGTGATCCTCCTGCCTCAGTCTCCTGAGTTGCTGGGATTAGAGATGCGTGCCACCACACCCACCCCCTAGAAGCTCCCTCCTTTTAACCTAAGGCATTGGTATTAACTGATCTGGCTGCCACTCAAGACCACACTTCTGTCAGTAAGTCCTCAATAAATTGCACTATGTACAATTCTGGATGTCTGCCTCTCTCTTTGATCTCAGTACCTGGCAACCAGTTCTCATATGCTGGGACTGGGCAGCCCTAAAGCACTTCTTATAAAAAGGACACAGGATGAGTCAGAGTCAGAGAAGGACATGATGTGGTGATGGAAGCAGAAATTGATGTGATGTACTTCAAAGACGGAGGAAGGGGCCACAAGTCAAGGAATATAGCAGCCACTGGAGGCTGAAAAAGACAAAGAAATAAATTCTGCCTCCAAAGAGGAAAGCAACCCTGTTAGAACCTTGACTTTAGCCCTGTGAAACTACTTTTGGATTTCTAACCTCCAGAACAATAAGATAATAAACTCATGTTTTTTAAGTCATGAAGTCTGTTGTAATTTGTGATGATAGCAATAGAAAACTAATATATCTGAGGTTCATTATTACATATAAGCATTTCCATCCCCCTCCCCTATAAATTCTGATTCCATAGGTCTGGGTTGGGAGTCCAGTCATCTGTTTTTTAACCCCAAATTTGCACCACTGTTTTTCTGATAACAGACTCCATCTGCTTTGGCTATAAGTGTGGAACTGTAACCAAGGATTGGCCACCCAGGCACTCCATTGCCCTAGAGCTTGAACCTGGTCAACATATGGACCTATGGCTCACATTGGCTAATCACAAGACTTCTCTGGGAATTTATATCTGGAAGGCAGAAGAGAGGAGTGTTGTTGCTTTGGGCTGGAATTTGGTTGAAGATTCAAAGATGCCACACTAGGACAGAGCATCTGCCTGCTATGCCTGACAGTGATCTTCTCTGACTAGATGGAGGAAGCACATCTGCAGTGGGAAAGAAGATAATAAGCAGAGGGAAGCAGAGTCAAATGTTATAGAGAGAGGGAGAGAAAACCCTAGTCTTTTGAGCCTCTGGATCTGGTTGTAATTGTTACTGATACCATCCCTATTCTTTTGACTTTTAAGAAAATAAGAAACCATGTTATCATTCATATTCATTGAACTGGTTTTCAATTCCTTGAAATATAAAGATTTGGGGCTGGAATGTAGCTCAGTGGCAAAGCATTTACCTTGCATTCCCAAAGTTCTGGGTTTGACCCCCTGTTCAAAAAAAAAAAAAAACTTCTGTGTCCAACATCAATCACTTCATCCTTGACTGTGTCAGTGTACCCGAGTCTTATCAGAATTTATACACTAATTGTGTAGAGAATTTAGTCTTTGGTGTATGCCACTCATTCAACGCCTTTACAGAACAATCTTCCGCCTCCATCACAGAGTTGCCAGCAACTGTATGCTCAGGTTGACTTCTCCTTCACTACCTCCTTCTCCTCCTCCTTTTGTATCACTGAGGATCAAAAGGAGGGCCTTGTGCAAGCTACATCCCCAGTCCCTCTTTCTCCTTATTCCTACTCCCTCCCATCTATTTGATGACAATAAATTCTGGGATGGTGACTCCCAACAAAGACAGATGCTGCAAAACCCATATAATTGCTTTTGTTCGAAGTACTGTTCTACAAAATACCTTCTGTTTTTATATTTTGTGGGGGTTTACAGGCATATTTAGCCTGAAGTGAGTAGTAAAGAGAGGTTGAGTATTAATTAGAAGATTCTGCCTCATTATTCCAGTTACCTCATTGATGATTCTTGTCTGTCTTTCATTTCTAAAGTTTCTCAGCTCTTGAAGATGTAGATAAACACTATTATCTAAAAGATTTGCCTGGTGTGAATTCCCATTTCCAGGAAGATGGGCCTGTAGTAAGTACAAGGTGGGATTTACCACAGACTTTGCTAAAGGTGGTCTTTGCTAAGACCATCATTGGATAGTACTATCAAGTTCTTTCTAGAGTAAAACTTGGTGGAAGCAAATGGTAATTCCTATTATTTCCTTCCACAGATGAAGTGGAAAGGGCACTTGGCTACCAGTCAGGAAATCTGAATATATCAGATTTATCATGATTTATCACAATTTAGTAAATGTAGGCAAGTCAGTTAACACCTCTTGGTTCTAATTTCTTCATCTTTAAAATGGAATTTGTGATATTCCCCTGCCTATTTAACTGACTGACTGGTTGTAAAAATTAAACAAAGTATATAAATGCAAGACATTATTATGTCCTATACAAATGTAAGGTAATATTATAATGCCCTAGCCTTAGATATCTTCTTTTAAGCCTGGGACTGTGGGGTTGTGACTTTTCTACTTTCCAAGATTGAAAAAGTAGAGCCAGGCATGGAGGCACACACCTATAATCCCAACAACTTGGGAGGCTGAGGCAGGAGGATGGCAAGTTCAAAGTCAACCTGAACAAACTTAGTGAGACCCTATCTTAAAATAAAATTTAAAACTGACTGAGGATGTGGCTCAGTAATAAAGTGTCCCTGAATTCAATCCCCTTTAAAAGAAAGAAAGAAAGAGAGAAAGAAAGAAAGAAAGAAAGAAAGAAAGACAGACAGACAGAAAAGACTTTTTATAAACCAGTTAATCAATATCCATACATTATGAGTTAGGAATTGTGCAAGCCTACATATAGAGCAACAGCAAATTTGGAGCATTACTTAAGATACTACTATATGCAAATGGTTGAAGAGTCAAAGTATGGAAGCACATAACAATCTAAATAGATGCTACAAATTTCTGCAAAACATAACTAAAAATGGTCTTCAGCAGATGCTTCAAAACTCTCTCTGAATTACAGCTTTTGAACAAAAGATATATTAAAAAAAACAATGGATTTGAACCACAGATCTCTAAAATTCCCTCCACCCCCACAACTATCTTTACTTATAAATTTAGAGCAGATGGAGAAACCAGCAAACAAGACAATACCTACATCTGCTAATAAATTAATACTGCTGAGCCAAGCAAGTAGAAAAATCTCAAGGGGTCTGAACATGTTAGCACAGCTACATTCCTGCTTTTGAGGAATGTATAATGTGTATAATTTAGACATAATAATGTTTGCTAATACTTATTGAGGTCTTTGCTAATACTTATTGAGGACTTATCAATCCATTTAATCTTCCCAACAACCTGTAAAATAGTAACATTATTCAGTTTATACAGAAAATATTTTCAAAGACATTAAGTGACTTTGTCTTCCGATCATGGCTCATAACAGAGTTGGGATTTCAAAGCCCATGCTCCTAATCATAATGCTACAAAGAAAGAAACAGAGAGATAGGAAGGAACGCAATGTCCTGTGACTTCATTTCCTACTTATTATGTATTCCTTATTGTTTTTTAGAAGTGTAACATACCCCAGTTATAATGCTCTGCAGGTCTGTATCATAGCACTTACGGTGAGCCTTGCACGTGATAGATGCTCAATATTTATCTATTTGATCATGGAGATATTATATTGCATACTTAGGTTACTTTGAATATAAAAATCACCACAAGAACTTACATAAGATGACCAAAGTCATGAGGGATGCACCAGACCTCTGGATTCTGACAAATCCCATGCCCTTTACATGTGTTCGTACTGTACTGTATCGTCATTTTTCCTTCTTAAGGACAAGGGGAATTTCCAGGCCATCACTGCATCTTCAGTGACCTATGCATCATATTTGTGAGGAGTTTTCATTGTGAGTGACAGGGACCCAGCTGGCATTAGGTAAAGCAGAAGGGAATGGATTGAAGAATGCTGTGGGAGCTTGTGGGTTGAAGGAAGAGCAAGACCTGTGGGGAGCAGTGGTGCTCTGGAAATTGGGTTCCTAGCTATGAGGATTCCCTTTCCTTCAGTCCTTCTCTTTCTCTGCCTGGAAAAACAAGTATGCACGCACGCACACACACACACACACACACACACACACACACACACACACTGAATCCTTAATTCTTGGCCTTCTAACTGAATAATATGACACAAATCAAGTGACCCCTTACCCTCCACCTGAGAATGATCCAAAGGAAGTCATGGAATGGCCAAGGGTAGGTCAACAGCTCATCTCTAGCCAAGCATCTTAACTCCAATTGGCCTTGCTTAGAGTGTGTGCCCATCCCTGGGGGTGGGGAGTCTCCTACCAAGTGGGATTAGGGGAAAGGATGACACAGAATGCCAGGATGCCCAAAACAATAACTACCATGTACCAAGTAGGTTCTCAATAATTGGATAATATGGGCTAGAGATGTGAATTATGTCCTTAAGGATCTAGTCCATATTGAAAAATAATAGGGCTTTCATTTAACACATATTCATTTACTCCTGCATTCAACCAGTAGTTTTTGAGTGTCTATCAGAGACCCGGTAGACTTGGTGGGAATTTTGATTTATAGTGAGTGAGATGCAGTATCATTGGAGGATTTTGAGCAGAGTAGTGACATGATTTGAATTATATTTCTCAAGGACCACTCTGACTTCTGGCCTTGAGACAGACTATCTTAAGTAGCACCGTCCAGTTGAAATATAATGTGAGCCACCCATGTAATTGTCAATTTTCTAGTAGCCATATGAAGAACCATAAAAACAGGTGAAATCAATTTTAATAAGGTATTTTTATTTAACCTAATATGTCCAAACTATAATTTTGATACATAATAAATATTTAAAAGTGATTAAACTATCTTACTGTCTTTGAAATACTGTCTCTTAAATCCAGTGATGATTTTCCACTTACAGCACATCTTGGTTTGGACCAGTCATATTTTAAGTGCTCTTTAACACAGATGAAAAGCAATGTGTCCTAGTCCCACCTCCCAGAGCTAAGGACTCCCTACCCCAACCTGGGCTGGTGGAACATTTTGAGGGCAGTTTCCAAAACTCCATGAATTAAAACTCATCTAAGTGATGAAGGAATACTCCAGGCCCCAATTCAAAACTGAATAATGATAATGTCTGATCTGTATGTAGCACTTAAGTGCTTTGTATATATTAAATCATTTGTCATATAATTTATTCATAAAAACATTATTACTATCCCGATTTTACAGATGAAGAAACAAGTATAAGAGAGAGAAATCAATTTTGCAAGGCCACACGACATTCTTATTTCAATCTGTGTTTTCATCTACTACACTAATGGCCCTCATGCTTTTTGTTCATGTGCCCTCTGAAAGAATTTTTAAAATGTGGACCCCCAAGCCATCTTAAAGGTGATGATCCATACTTTTCACCATTGCAAAATATGCAATTTCCTGAATGTTTATTATTGAGGTATAGGAATAAAATTTTTATCTTATTTTTGCAGTACAGAGATTGAACCCAGGATCTTGTGCATATAAAGCAAGCACTCTACCACTGAGCTACATCCCCAGTCATTTTTAATTTTACTTTGAGAGAGGGTCTCTCTAAGTTGCACAGGCTGGCTTTAAACTTGAAATCCTCCTGCCTCAGCCTCCCAAGTAGCTGGATTACAGGCATATGCCATGGTGTCTGAAAAAATGTACTTTCTTAAATCCTGACAGGTTATCTAATTGTTCTTTTGGATTTTCTATGTACATAATCATATTACCTGCAAATGATGAGTTTTATTTCTTCCCTTCCAATTCCCATACATTCCATTCGTTTTTTTCTTGCTTTGTTGCACTGACTGAAACTTTCAAAGAACTATACTACAGAAGTGGAGCTGAGTTAGCATCCCTATCTTTCCTAGCTTTCAGAGGGAAAGATTTCAACATTACTAAGTATAACATTTACTGTATTTTTGCAGATAAATGTCAGAATAAGGTGAAGAAACCCTCTTACTCTTAAGAGTTCTTATTATAAATGAGATGAGATTTATCAAAAAATGTTCTATATCTGTGGAAACCATTGTTTCACTTTCCCCCCATTTTTTGTTAATGCGGTGAATATTGATTTTCAAATTTTAACCTTGCATTCCTAGGATAAACTACTGGAATAAACTTTTTGAAAATGTCTTATTCTTTTTATATTTATGTCACTGGATTCATTTAGCTAATTATTTTCTTTAGGGATTTATGAAAGATTAGTATGTAATTTTTCTTTTTTTAAAAAAAGCAACTGTGTTGCTGGTTTATGTATTTTTTTCTTTCTTATTTTTTTAGATGTTCATGGACATTTATTTTATTCATTTATTTATATGCAGTGCTGAGAATCAAACCCAGTGCCTCACACATGCTAGGCAAGCCCTCTACCACTGAGCCACAACCCCAACTCCAATTTTTTTTTATTTTAATGTCCTCAACTTTTGTCATCAAGGTTATGATGACCTCATGAGTTGGATCATTTTCCCTTTTTTTTTCTACTTCATGGAAGTATCTGTAAAAGGTGTTTTTTTCCCCTTAATTGAATTGCTTACAATGATTTATTAATTGAGGCATGGGGAATTTATTTATTTATTTATGCATGCAATACATGGAATTGAACCCAGGGGCACTGTATGACTGCGCTGCATCCCCAGCCCTTTTTATTTTTTTTATTTTGAGACACAGTCTAAGTTGCCCAGGCTGACCTTGAATTTGTGATCTTCCTGCCTCAGCCTCCCGAGATGCTGGGATTATAGGTGTGTGGCAATATATCTGGCCTTTTTTTTTTTTTTTTTAAAGAAGGTTATTAATTACAAATTCAGTTATTTAGTGGAACATTTTAATACTATTTTTTCTTCTTGTGTCAGTTCTGGCAAATTGTGTTTTTTAACCCAGGCTGGCTTTGAATTCCTGGACTCAAGAAATCCTTCTGCCTCAGCCACCCAAGCTACTGGTATTATAGTTATGTTATTACTGTGCCTAAGTTTTGCTTTTTTGTTTTTTGGGGGGGCGTTGTTTGTTTTTGGTACTGGGGATTGAACCCAGGGGCCCTTAACCACTGAACCACATCCATAGCCCTTTTTTATATTTTATTTAGAAACAGGGTCTTGCTAAATTGCTTAGGGCCTCACTAAGTTGCTGAGTCTTGCTTTGAACTTGTGATCCTCCTGCCTCACTCTCAAGTTGCTGGGATTACAGGTGTGTGCCATCATGCCCAGCTCTGGTATACATATTTTAAAGAAAATACTTTAATAATCTATCAATGAATAAATTGATGCCAACAGATGAATGGATAAATAAAATATAGTATATCCACACAAAAAAACATTATTTGGTCACAAAAAAAGTACTGATACGACATGCATACATCTTGTAAACATTCTAGTAAGTAAAAGAGACCAGTCACAAAGGACCAGCTTGTATGTTGCTCAATCCCATTTACATGAAATGTCCAGAATAGACAAATCTATGGAGACAAAGAGCAGATTAGTGGTTGCCTTGGGCTAGGGGGAGAATGGAGTGACTGCCAATGAGCATGGGATTCTTTGGGGAATAATAAAAACATTCTAAAATTATTAGTGGTGATAGTTGTACAACTCTATGAATGTACAATAAACCATCGAGTTGTACGGTTATGTGAATTATAGCTGAATAAAGTTATTTAAAAAAAAATCTATCATTACGTATTCAATTCCCAGTACCCTCTCCCCCTGCAAAAAATTTAAAAACATCTATCACTGAACAAATTCTTCTATTTTGTTCAAAACAACAAATCAGAAACTAAGTTGCAAGAGAGTTTGTTACCTAATCATTCCATTTTTTTTTTTTTTCCTACCCTGGAACACTGCCTAATAGTATCAGCAAGACACTGACTACACTAGTTCTCAGGCAGATCAATTTTAGGAGATATTTCATATGATAGTATGTCTGTGCATCCTTAGAAAAGTCTTTGCACATCGCTAGAGGCACAAATATGCAAGTTTGAAGATCACTGCCCGAGGCTGCATTGTCCATCAGGATGGCGTATGGGGAGGAAACAGATCATGTTCTAGGCTGTTTGCTGCTTGACAAAGTCACTTAGCGTCAGCACTCGGGTTGCATCCCCAGACCTGGGTACTCCTACAAGGTCAGCTCCAGTCCAAAATATGTGACAGAGATATGGTCAGACAAGCCTATCATCCTTGGAAGCCACAACAATGTAGAAAACAACCTAGACAAGACAATCTCAGTTTCATTTGGTGACACTGAACTAAATGTTGCTTAGCTCTGCCTGAGCTTGTCTGAATTTTCTGGCAGTTAAAGGGGGATTTATACAGCTGAAAACCTCAATCCCTCGCCTTTCTGCTTTTACTTTTCATGGGCGAATTTAAGCTTTGTACCTGCCATGTCTGCTGAATGTATAATTAGCATCCTGACATCTGAGCAGCAGCGTTTCTCAGTGAGCTTTATTTAGGGGTGGAAATATTTTTTACTTTGGATAAACTTAGTAACCCCTCCCCCAACTTCCTTACTGTCCTGAATACAACAGAATTTTAACCCTTGGAATATGCCAAAGACACAAAAGATCTGTGTCACTTGGAGTTATTTTGTCCTTCAGAATGAACATGAGCTGGGCGAGGTTTAAGACCAGGCTTAGCAACTTAGCAAGGCCCCAAGCAACTTAGTGAGACCCTGTTTCAATATAAAAAAAAAAAAAAAAAAAAAAAGGTTGGGGTTGTAGGTCAGTGATAAAGCACCACTGGATTCAAACCCTACTACCAAAAAAACAAAAATGATGTACATGAATTGGCTCAACTCTACCCCCCTTCATTCCATGGGTGATAGAAAGGTCAATGCCCTCTTACTGATTTCCTGAAAATGTCTGGGTTCCTTGGTCACCTCTAGCTCTGGTTCCTGTGAACTGTATTTCTTTAAGAATTATCAACTCTTCTCTCCTGCTGTCTGTGCCCTCAGATCAACTCAGCCATGGAATTCAGAAGTTATTCTCATTTGGTGATGTTCAGGGTTGGGGAGGGGTCCCAAATCAGGTGCCCAGCAGACTTCAGAGAAAGTATGAGGAATGGGGATTTACTTTCCAGCAACAGGGCCAGCATAAAATTGAATTTGTGCAAAGATTCTCCCACACTTCTACTCACATGAGGCTCCAGATTCCTGTGGCCCAGATCTCTCCTCTCCTTACTTACCTTTGCTTTGATATCCCAATTCATAACAAAAGTCAACATCCAACTTCTTAGGCAGAAAAACATTTTCCCAATCTTTCCCTAGCTCTAGGTTTCTGTCTATATATCTTAGAACATCAAGCTAGAGTTTTAAAAAAACTATAAGGATTTGCTCCATAAAGTCACAGGCAACCATTTTCCTCCTCCTCAGTTTTAGTTCAGAGATTAGGGATGTGGATTTTGTTTGTTTTTAATATTAATCAGGAGAAAACCCTAGGTAGTGCACATTAACAGAATAACAGAATGACAAGGAAATTTGAACCAATCAACACCATTTATTGAGTGCCTAATATGTTCCAGGCACTGAGCTAGGCACAAAAGGAAACACAATCAGACACAGTTCTGCTCTTGTGAGAATTACAAAGCTGGTGAGAAAGAGAAACATCAGTCAAATACTCATTGACGCAGGTGCTGTGAGAGTAATATGCTACCTAGTAGAGGGCCTGGCAAGCTTTCTACAAGGCTATGACACAGACTTTTACCGATCTGAAGGCCAAGTAAAAGTCACCTTAGGAAGAAGGGAAAGAGCATTCTGGCTAAGGAAGTAGGTCATGCAAAAGAAAGCCCTGACAAAAGACTAAAAAGGCTCATATGGCTGGGGCTGCAAACATGGGTAGCACAGTGGAGTAAGTTGTAAAGGTGGGTAAGGCAAGACCATTAACAAGTTTCAAGCAGGGGAAAGTGAGGTGGCTCAAATCTGCATTTTGAAAAAAGTCACTCTGGCTGCAGAATGAATGGATTGGAATGTTACAAATGCTTGAGAGGAACCGTCAACTGCCTGGAGCGCCCATATCGAGACAAGCAATGATTATTGATATGATTATTCAGAGCAGCATCTTACATGTGTGTTTTAATGCAATTTTTACAGTAAATGAATATATACAAATAATTCAAACCATCCAATAGCACTAGTACTATAAGCCTTATAAAAAATAGCAGTCCAGCCCTCCTCAAACCCCTTTCTCCTTCATTTTTTTTAATTTATTTTTTTGGTACAGGGGATTCAACCCAGGGGAAGAGTTAACCAATGAGCCATATCCCCAACCCTTTTTATTTTTTGAGACAGAGTCTTGCTAAGTTGCTTAGAGCCTAAGTTGCTGAGGCTGGCCTTGAACTTGCGATCCTCCTGCCTCAGTCTCCAGAGTCACTGGGATTACATGCACTACTGTGCATGGTCTTTCCTTCCTTTAAAAAGCCCTTCTTCTTAAGGGTTAGGGATTTAGCTCAGTGGAGGAGCACTTGCCTTGCAAGGTCCTGAGTTTGGTCCAGGAAAAAGAAAAAAGCCCTCCTCCACTTTCTCTTAACTAGTCATCTGGTAATCTGGCATTCTCTACCCCTTCTCTTGCCTTTTTTTTTTTTTTTGAAGGAGGAGCAGGGGAAGTGCTGGGAATCAAATCCAGGGTCTTGTACAGCCTAAATACATTGCCAGTCCTTCCCCTTGCTTTTTAGAACATAATATGCTTAAAGTGCTATTTGTTTTTCAGTTTCAGACACTATTACTTCCTATGAGGGAAGAAAAGAATTTCACTCTATTACCCCACCCCACCCCAAATCTATTCTTACCTTGTCAAGAAGTAACATTCAAAGCCATGATCAGCACTTCCTTTTTAGCATGTTCACCTTAATAAAAACACTCATTCATTACCTGAAAAATCCATCAATCAGTAAAGATAGACCCAGTGTATTTCACTATAAATTTATATCTTTGTGAGGACAAAAGTACCATCACTGTACATTTTTCATGAATGTTCCTGCAGCAATAAGGATTTTTATCCTTTTATTAAAGTAAAACTACCAAAATCTTGAATTGGCTTAAGAATATTTAAGAAAATCACAATTGAATTATATGTGCTAGTTAAAAGACATAACAAAGTTATTTGTGCTAGGAGGGCAAAAGTAATCTTTGTGGGATAGTCCACGATAAGCCATGTGATCTATCAACAAAGCAGGGAAAGCAGGTGTGTGAATGAGCACGAAAACAAGCAGGTGATTCTTAGGGCCTAAAAACCTAAGCCAGATGTTTTGAACTCACAGAAATCAATTCCAAGGAAGGAAATACTCAGAAATACAAAGATTTATGCATAAGAACATTCATGGTAGTATTATTTATAATCATGGAAAACAATCTTTATGTACCATAATAGAAAAATAGTTAAATGTTACTAGATCTGTAGAATGTAATTCTATAAAATCATTAAATTCATGCTTTCAGAGAATACTTAATACTATGGGAAAATGCTCATGAGAAAAACAAAAGTCAGCCTACATGTAAAAATATGCATGTATACATGTATATAATATACATACATACGCAAACATATGTATAAGCATAAAATATCTAGACACACTCCAACTTAAGGACATAGAAATAAGACAATTTTTTTTCTCCTAGGCCGGTCCACTACCCACATACTTCAGAATCGCCAGAGGGACTTACTAAAAACAGAAATTCTCAGGTTCCATAGGGAACCTATTGACTTAGGCCTTGGAAGCAGAGCTTAAGGATCTCTGTCTACTTACACACCCAACTCACACCTCAGTTTGAGACCCCTGGACCCAAAGCACTAGCTCTGAGCAATGGAATTATGAATAATTGCCTTCCTTTCTTGAATCTTAATAAACAATTCTTAATGGAGCAAACACTGCTTTTATGATGCAAAGTTTATTCAAAGCACATTAATGAGGCATGAGTATTAGCAACAGTTGATTTAGGTTCCATTTGGACAAGTCTAAACAACTTCTGAGAACTAGAAAGTGCATATTTTTTTAACCTAAAATAGGCAGGTATCTATGAACTCCTGGCAATTGAAAGTCAATTTAGGACAAAGAAAGCAGTATACCAAGTACAGATATGGAAATCATTACTTCCATAAATTAAGCTGGTAAAACTTACATAATCATTTTAGAAGTAATAAGGAATAGTATTTCTCAATAACCCAAGATGTTCCTTGGCTAAAAGAGGGTTCAGTGATCAAATAAACTTGGAGGCACAGTGCACATAATTACCCCTCCCCTTCCCTCTTAGTCATATATCACCAGGAGTAGATTACAGGTTCTGAGAAGTCTAACATAAGCTTCATTCTTAATTCTAGCTCCACAAATTCTTAGAACTCTCCTAGCATTAAAAACAAAATCAAGGCCAAAAGAGGATCTAGAAAGAATTCTCACCATGGGGCTCAGTCCACATATATTTATAAAGCCTGAGTCCGAGAGCATGGCTCAAGTCAGCTACCAAGTAAAGCCCAGAAGCAGCAAAACTAAGCACCAGGCTACAAGATGAGAACATCTGAAGGAACTAGATATTTACTTTTGTTTACTTATCTACACTTAGATTATGAGCTCAGGGCCATAAACGTGTCTCTTTTGTACTCATTTATGTACACCCAACACAATAAAACTTGGCACTTGTTCACTACTCAGTGAAAGGGGCACTGCCTACCAGGCAGTTTAAGTTCCTGACAAGTACAGTAACGAGATGACCTAGGCACATAAGTACATTCTGAAGAGAGCACTCTCGAGACATTTCTGAGTGCTTACTGTGGGTAGGCATTTCTAAGAATGTAGAGGTGACCAGGACATAGTCTCTACCCTTAAGGGCTCCATGCATTGGAGGTACTAGTCACAGCCATTCCCTGTGTACAGGTTTGGGCACACAGTGGGTGTCTAATTCATTCTTGTTTAAAATGAGTTTGGAAACAAAGACATACTTTATCTAATCAAATCTGGGCACTTTGGGGACAAAAAGTCTAGTCAGACAGAATCCAGCCATTCTAGAGATGCCTGAGAATTTAAGCACAGCTCTCTTGATCACCACTACTGTGCCATCTCCACAACCATCCAGGAGTCAAATTTTTGACCAAAGAAACTCCAGAACACAAAGAATTTTAAGAGAACACACTCTGACAATGTTTCTAAGTTTGTGTAGTATACAGCTCTCTAGGTTCTTGTGATGTAATAGACAGCATTGAGAAAGGGGTTCAAAAAGACTTGACAGCCCTCTACTGCAGGACTCAATACCTTTACCCAATATGCTCCTGACCTGCACTGTCTCACTTAATTTTCACAACAATCCTATCAAGCAAGCCCCCACCCCCCATCAGCATTTTGGAGATAAACAAGTTTAAGAAGTTAAGAGACAATAAATAATCTGCTCCAGACTACACAGAGGTACTATATAAAGTACAAAATGGGATTCTGAAATCAGGTCTTTCTGGCACCAAACCTGGTTTATACATTCCAAGCAATTCTGTTTTTAATAGGTTGATGGGCACAAGCCCAGTTCCAGAGGGGACATATAGCATAAAGCATTCCCTAAACTGATTTGATTAGGGAGCCCTTTTGAATGAATCAGCATTCTGTATTAATTTTCCACAGAACATAAGCTCATAAGGAAAAGCTATTCTAAAAGAACATTTATTAAGGTTGTGCTCAAAGAATTATTAATGGGAACATGTAAATTAAACCTCAGTAATAAATATGACTTTTTACCTCCAGATTCATAAGCTTCACTTGATGGCTCAGTTCTTTCAAAAAATTTTTTGATACAGCATTCCAATTCTGACATAATCTTCAATCTTCAGGATCTGTTGTTGGATTCAACTTACATAGTAATTCAACTCAATATGTCACTAATTTTGGTAAAGCATATTCAAATTGGAAGTATAAATTGTAACTTGCTGTATAACTCAACAGGTCTGCAATTTGCATTTTGGGGTGAGTTAATTCTGTATTCTACAGGACTAACCCAAACTCTGCAGACATCTAGCATTCCTGACCCCTACGGATTAAATACCAGTACCACTACCACCCCTCAGTCATTGTGACAAGAAAACATTCCCACAATTTCCAAATTCCTAGGACAGTACTCAGATGAGAATTTTGGGCTAAGAGCAAACCAAAAAGTTCAATAAAACACTAACATAATCACTTAGCCTAGTCCTGAATTCAATATTCCAGTAAATCATTGCATGCTATTGTTAATATTGCATGTACAATGTCTCGTGACTCGCTCTTTCTCTTCTGTTAATAATATGAAAAGATTCAATACAAATTGCCAAAATACCATTTCTAGCCAAGAGGGCTGAGTTCAGTGTACCTTGCCAATAACAGCAAGAAAGCTGGGTAGAAGTTAAGTCCAGGACTGCATGGAGTATGGTTTATATCTGTGACAGTAGCCATAAAATGAGAATACCTGAAAAATCTTTTTGTCAAATATGCATTTTAAGAATGATGCTGGGTGGTTTTTACTTCTTTTAAAAATGATTTATTATCAAAAAGCTTGCTCCCTCTCACTAATGAGTTAGTTCAATGATGCAGCTCCATCCTTTTTAGGATTATCAGGGCCAAAATAATTTCAGACCAAAAACAAAAGAAAAAAAAAAAAATCTGGACTGTAGGTTCAGCAACATTCACAGACATGTCAATATGAACACCTGTTTCATTTCTTGATTGGAATGCCAATCACCATAAAATCTTCTGCTAGAGTCACTTCTTGGAGATCTAATACTGATTCTGCTTGCTTTTTCAGTTCTGCAATGCCATCTGTTTCTCCTTCTCTGGCCAAGGCAACTGGTTTGTACCTCTGACTGAAGTGAGTCAGAACCAGCCTCTTTGCCTGGCACAACTTTGCAAATGTTGCTGCCATCTGAGGTGTGCTGTGGCCGTGCTCCTTTGCTTTGTCCATCTGGGTATCATCAAGAGTTGCCTCGTGGATCAACAGGTCTGCTTCAAAGCACAGTTTCACTCCTCCATCTCCTACAACCCCAGAACAGTCACCCAATATGCATATTTTTCTTCCAACAACAGGCTTTTTTAAGACATCTTGGGGAGAAATTGTAACCCCATTTTCCAAAACAACAGAGATTCCATTTTTCAGCTTCCCATAGGCAGGACCTGGTGGAACACCTAGTGATGAAGGCAGACAATGTTACATCATGGATATGGAATTTTTGACTGTTTAAAAGAGTCTATTTTAATAGCATAGCAAATAGAAGATGGAAAAGGCATCCAATTCTTTTCATAATTATTATAAATGTTTTACTACTTGTGGAAACTAGAATATATGTACATTTTAAAAGTTCAGTGTTGACTACTTACACTTAAAACACTTTCCATGCACATGTATCAGATGACTTTTAAGTTCCTAAGTCCCTCTAAGACCTTATTATAGTCAAGATGACAGTTTTGATTCTCTGCCCTGCATATGAGTAATAGCTTTCGAAGGTATTTTATTTAATAAGTTCATCTTTGGGTAAAATTAAAAGAGTACATCTAAATAATAATATAATCAATGCTAGTCAAGACAGATACCTACAAACTAACATAATAAAAATTTGTTAGATAAGACTGTTTGGATCACAAGATCAATGAGCATTTTAGATAACTGCACAAATCTTCTTCATAGGTTGGGAAGTCCTACATTTACCAACCTGGGCTTAAATCTCACATTAATCTAGAATAACACCTGAACATCATTCTGGACAAGTGCTTACAAACAAGTATCAAGATAGCAATAACTAATTCCAACACAGATCATGTTTAAAATTTCCAAAAGTAACTGTTTCCATAGGTTTTCAGATAATAAAATACCTTTGACCTACGTCATTTTTCTCATTATGTAGCATCTTGTATTGATTGGGGAAGAGACTGTATATGTAAAGAGACAAACATAAAAAATATCACCATGCTTTTTATAGGCATGGTCACATCATGCCAAGAAAGGCAGAAATGGAGGCAGAATGCACTGTGTCTCTGCTCTATAAGCGGTACTAAGGATCCCTTCCTGCATGAGGGCTAGCATGGAGGAGGTGTGAAGCCTTCAATGGGCCCTAAGACCATCTTGGTGTGCTTCCTTCCCACTGCGACAAACCCTGGCATGTAAAACTGGTTGAGATGCAATGTGCTAAACACCAAATTAATCAAGGTTGAATGAGCAGACAGAGTAGATTGAGCAGGAAGCCCTGGCAGTACTTTGTTGTAATTTAGGTTGTAAGCTTAAGACCCTAGGAAAAAAATTCTCAGATCAAAGATGTCACTGAAAACAGACTTCAAAAGGAAGCCAGGAGGGTTCGGAGTATAACTCAGTGGTACAGTGCACAGCATTTGCCTACCATATGGGAGGCCCCCAGTGCTACCCTCCCTTCACAAAAAAAAAGCAAAACTGAAGACAAGAGACCTAAAACCATCACCATCACCACCACCACCATGCCACCTAAGACAGTACAAGACAGATGAAGAATGTGGATCCAGTCAGGCATGGTAGGGTATCCCTATAATCCCAGCAACTCAGGAGGCTAAGGCAAGGGGACCACAAGTTGGAACTTAGCAGACCCTGACTCAAAATAAAAAATAAAAGGGACTGGGGATATAGTTCAGTGGTAAAGCAACTCTGGGTTCAATCTTCAGTACCAAAATAAAACAAAAAAACAAAGGAATGTGGATCCAGGAAGTTGAAGAGAGGATTCAAATATACTATATATTTGACTTTTGTTCTGAATAAAATCTTATGGCCCCAAGGATTTTCCTTAATAAATAAACTTTGGGCAAAGGAATTGAATACAGAAAATGTCAAGTTTCAAGTCTTAGATACAGGAAAGAAAGGTAATATGATACTTCTAATGGCTTCAGTTAAAACAGTTCAATTGATAAAGAAAGGGGAAAAAAAAAAAAGCAAAACAAACCACTTACCAAGGTCTTTCAATTTCTGTGCATTGAGTTTACCTGGACGTTTCTTTTCTACAACTGAAAATCCAAAGGAGGGAATTCTGTGAAAGAGGCGAAATGCTTTTACAACAAACTGTTCATCATCAACAAGAAGGTATGAGTTTTCTTCTGAGTCTAATAGGATAGTTCTTCCTTGTCCCTCTTTGAGAGAGGTGGAGCTCTCTGTTGCTTTATCCATATGTGGAGATTCTTTCAGTACTTCTGTAGGACACTGGTCTTCTGTGGGCACCAACTCATGGACCACATAAGGGAACACCAACTCTGTGTGAGAGAGCTCCATGGTTCGCCAGATAAAGTCCCGAAGTCCTACAGGGCCATAGATTTCAATTGGCTGTTTGGTGACCACAGAGCCACTCTGCAGGCTGATTGTGCAGAGGAGCCCGGGAAGGCCAAAGAAATGGTCTCCATGAAGATGTGTGATGAAGATCTTGGTAATTCTCCCTTTTGATTGAGACAAAGAAATATATTTGGAAATAAGACCTGAGACAAAGCTATATGAAACAAACTTACATAAAATCAGGAAGTTAAATTTAGAAGTTTTATTTACCATCATATGCTTATTCCTTTACATCTTGCAACATGATTCCAGAAGTAAGAAAGTCTTTATTTCACTGGATGATTTTTAAGTAAGATAGAACTTGTTTTTCATGAAACATTTTCAAATGACATAAGTTTTACAGTATTTTCCTCTATATAATTTCTCATTTTAGAAAAAATGAAATGTAAATGTGTATCAAAATAATTCACTTAACTAGATGGGTCTAAGTGTCAAAAGCATTTGGCAGTCACATTGCCCCCTACTGCCCCCTCTGGGAACAGAGAATGTGTATTTCCAACAAAACAAAATGTTCCACTGACTCCGAATGGTTGGGCCAGCGCCTGAACCCAAAACTGCCTTTTAAGGACTCTACACTGGACAGGGATTAGCCAACCAAGTCAGAGCCTGCCTATTCGGGTGAGGTTGTAGGCGAAGGAGAAAAGGGACAGGGAGTGAGGAAGCAGGGAGAAGACGGGAGGGGGGGAAAGAAGAAGAGGAACTGGGTGAGAAACAGAGGAAGGAGGTGGGCAACAGATGCCACAATGCAGACTGGAGAACAGATCCCCTGGACCCATATCTTGTACCCATCTCTTGTTTTTTGAGCTAATACATTAGCTTTTTCAGTGAACTACTGGTTAGGTTATAACTTGATTTAGCCAATGGTAAACTGAATTTACTGCTGGTATGTGGCAAGATGCCACATCAGCATTTTCTGAGGTGCACCACAGGCATTTTGAAAGTAAAAATCACAACTAGCACATTTCCAGTATAACAGGCTTTTGGGCCTACCTCAAGACCCACCTATTTTAAACATTTGATACCATAAAAGTACAGGATCTTTTTATTGATACCATAAAAGAACAGGAACTGTTTATTGCAATGTGATTTGTGCTACGACAGCAAATGTTTTCCAAGCCAGTCTTCCCAGAGTGACACCTCCCAACCCAGGCTGCAGTGGCAGAGAACAATGGATTGGGCAGAGGTTGATTTTGGACCCTGAGAATCCCCTGGAGGCACTCTCTCACTAGAGATTTCAATATGCTCTTTTCTCTTTTCTCTTTTTAGTCCTTGTTTTCACTGTTTCTGACTTCAAGAATCCTTTCATTTCCGTCAACGACCTATCTAGGCTGCCAAGCCACCTCCAAGAGTGACCTGAAGATTATACAGACACATGGACGACAGGCAGCTAAACCCAGATCACTCGCTGGCCTCAAAACTGTCAACATCAGATATTCTGGGTCCTCTCCTGATCTACTCCAAAACAAAGCCAGAGTAGAATGCCAAAACAGTCCATAACCCAAAGCAAGCAAGGCAAATTGAGTAAGTGGAAAATTGGTTCCCACGGTTATCACGATTTCAGGGAAGACAAACATTTCATTTTTCAAGAAACTTGATTTTAGAAGGAAAAATAACATCAACCACAATTATCAAAGGTATGAGGAAACTATCAAATGAAGAACACATGCATTCCCTTTCATTTGAGAACAAGGAAGTGATGGAGAAACACTGCCCAGAGAGGGGTGGAATACAGAGCATCCTCAGAAAATAATGATACTAAGCATCCTCTGAAATAATGATTCTTAGGGCAATTAAAGTCACTCATTTTCATAGGAAAAGGTCTGCAACACATTGTACCTGTTGCTCAGCTAAAAAAAAAAAAAAAAAACAGGTTATGCAAAGTACAGTGTGATTCCACTCATGCAAAACTACACACACATATACACAAATATACCCATACCATTACAATATCTCTCTGTATAGAAAATTTATCTATGGGAAAGGGGCTTGGGTTTCTCTTCTTTACACTTTGTTTTATTTAAACTTCTACAATGAGCATATTTATACACTTATAATTGTTTTTAAATGATTTACATAAATCATTTTATTTATTTACTTTCTGGTGCTGGGCATTGAACCCAGGGCCTCACACATGCTAAGCACATATTCCACCATTGAGCTATATCCCCAACCCCTTTTATATTTTTATAATCATGTTAAAAACATGGTTTTGTAATCCTTTTATCCCCCAGTACTGAGGAATTATCTTAGGGGTGCCCTACCACTGAGCTTCAATCCCAACCCTTTTTCCTTCTTTTTTTTTTTTTTTTTTGTGGTGCTGGAGATTGAACCCAGGGCCTTGTGCATGCAAAGCAAGCACTCTACCAACTGAGCCATATCCCCAGTCAAGTTCTTATTTCTTCTTTTGAAACCCAGTCTTGCTAAATTTCTAAGATTGGTCTCAAACTTACAATACTTCTGCCTCAGTCTCTCAAGTTGCTGAGATTATAGGCATGCACCTGTGTGCCCAGCTGTAATACTTTGAATAATAATTTTATGATCATTTTATTTTATTGTTGGTTTTTTGTGCTAGGAATTGAACTAAGAGCCTCCTACATGCTAAGCATGTGCTCTTCCACATTTAGTACCCCCAAAAGTATTTGGACAATACCTCCATTATTCTACTTATTATAATTACATGGTTGATGACTGTATGTCCATTTCTGTCACTAGGCCAAAAGATCCTGGGTCACTAGAAGGCTCTTTCCTTTTGTCATCAAGTACCACGCCTTGTATGAGTTGTGGGAATTACTGCAGTAGCTATTTATCAAGACCTAAAAAATGAGAAGCAGGGTGCTGAATGTCTTACACATTCACAAACTGAACAGATATTTATTGGGCATCTACTAGGTATATAAGTGATTAGTGAACTTAGTTTATCATACAGGGATATAAAGAACACAGAAAAAAACTATTTAAATAACTTAATTCCAGATACTGATGATGCTAAGAAGATAATTAAAAGAGGATGAAATAACAGAATGTGGTGAGGGAGGGACTACTTAACCCAGGAGAATCAGAAAGCCTCTGAGAGCATCTTCCTCCTCTGAACACCTACTGCCCTTTGCATTCTCTCGTGACAACTATCTCCTGGTGGAGACGTATGTCCACTGTTCCCTGCTAGGGCAGTGCCCACCCAATGTCTCATGTAGCCCTCTCATCTTGCACCTCCCAAGCCTACAAAATTCTTGCTCTTGACATTTATACAGTGAATGAAAGGCAAATAAACAAGTTCAAGAAATTCAGTGGGAATGGCAGGGTGCCTGGGGGCCTCCCAAGTCTTGCCAGAGTTCCAGCACTGAAGTAGGACTGCAACCATCAGGGCTGTTTCTGAACAACAGGCCCAATGAGAACTAAAATAATGAAGCAGAACAAAAAATAATCTTAATGAGATACTGACTGCATACTAACCTGCCTTCAGTTGGCTTTTCATAAGCTGTGTCTGTGTCCCCTCTCCACAGTCAAAGAGCCAGCATTCACCCTCACACCGAAAGACCACAGCAGAGGCACCCCGAGTAGGGGATGGATATGCTGCACCGGTCCCAAGAAACGTCACATCCATAGACATCTTCCACCCTGCAACAGAAAAATCACCTTATTATTTCAAACCACTGTACCGAAAATGTATTACTGTGTGATTTACTGTTATTTATTTATTTTGGGTGCTGGGGATTGAATCCAGGGCCTTGCACTTGGTAATGGTGCTCTCTAAGCTACATGCTCAACCCCTATTTGTTTTTTGGTTATAACACTCCCCCGACTCCCCATTCCACTAGTAGTACTGGGGATAGAACCCAGAGCCTCATGCATGCTTGGCAAGCACTCTTATCATTGAGCTACATCCCAAGCCCTGGTTATAAGTCTTAAATGACTAAAATGACAAGTTACCAAACCTTATATTGACTGTCTACATAGCATACATACAAAAATAAACCCAGCTAGACCCAATCAATTAGAAACTATAACTGAGGGACTGGACGTGTAGCCTAGTAGTAGAGTGCTTGCATGCATGAGGCCCTGGGTTCAATCCCCAGCACTGAAAACAATCAAACACCACAGATGAATTTCAACAACATGGCATTTTCAAAGAAAAACTATGCAGACAGTAAAAAGATCAGTGAGCACAGGGGATTTTTAGGACAACAAAACTATCAAAATGTAGTCTGTAAAAATAAAAGATTTTAATAAAAAATAAACAAAAACAAAAAGCTATTTTTGAATGCTACATTACGGACAGACACATTGGTCACTTGTACAAAGAACGTACAACACAGTGAAAAATCAACTTTAGTTAATCATAGAGTGGCAATACTGGCATCAAAGGTAACAAATATGCCATAGTAAAGCAAGGTATTAATACAGGAGAAACTAAGAGGTGAGGTGTGAGGGGGCACACGGGAATTCTGTAATTTCCATTCTTTTTTTTTTTTTTTTTTAAAGTTCTAATAAACGCTAAACAGTAACAAACCAGTTGAGGTTCTGGGTAAGAGATTATATTTAATTATGCTCACAAGCAGTGCCTCTGGTGCCCATGATGATCAGCCCTTCCTCTGAACTATCATGAACAGTAATGTTCTATATTACTCTACAGTAATGCTAATATTTCATTGTAATGCTGAGCAAATGTCTCACTTCCCTAAGTGACTGGTTATGGGTCTCTGAT
The DNA here is from genome assembly GCF_902686455.1 of Sciurus vulgaris. NCBI lineage: Eukaryota > Metazoa > Chordata > Mammalia > Rodentia > Sciuridae > Sciurus > Sciurus vulgaris. The sequence goes on along the minus strand of NC_136474.1, from coordinate 75,119,539 downwards.
CTTTTAAGTGACTGATAACCTGTTGAATATTTAGATTTCTACCAACTCCTGGCACTATTCCTTTCACTATTTCTGGGCACAACTGCCATCTCAGATATGTTTCTATGATGGGAGATGTGTGTCAAATAGAATAAATAAGTATCAACAGGAACTTTTACATAGCCAATTATAGATTTTGCACATTACTCCATGTTGGTGGTTGGAGAAGAAAACAATATTAAGAAAAATTACTATAATAAGAAAATATGATCAAAAGTATTAATAGCTTTTCTTGGTCCTAGGATTAACCAGATAAAAACAGAAATGGGGGAGGGGGAAATCCTGGTCTTATGTAAACAAAAAACCAAATCATAAAATCATCAGAAATAAAATTAGCAGGAACAGGACCTAAATGATTCAAATAAATGGAGATACACACTATGTAACTGGCTAGGAAGACTTGATATTATGTAAATATTCATCTTTTCAAAATTAATATGGATGTATTTAGTGTGACTTCTATCAGCTTTCCAGTGAGAAGTGCCTTGGGACAAAACAATCCTAAGATCACATGAAAAAGAATAAATCTCTGAGAATGGGCAAGAAAATTGCAAAAAGTAGTGAGTAGTGACTTGCCTTTTCATATAATTACATTTATTATATTAATCAGATACAGTAAGCAGAATACTGTCATATAAATACAGGTGAAAGGAAAGGGAAGTCCAGAAATAAACCAAATAAGTACCAAATTGTCTTTCTGATGTTAACTTATACTAGTGATCGTTGCTAGGATCTATTATTTCATTAGGAGTTGCCAAAAGGTGTTACTCTCTTATTTCCTCTGCAGTCATTAGCTGGTATCCTTCTATAATTCCCTGGTCAATTAACTAGTTATTCGGTAGTGCAATTTGTACACAAAAGGTCTACAAAGAGACAAGATCTTATCTAACTCCTGATGATGCAATATGAAGTATAGTCAGCAACCTCCATAAGGTTTTCTTGCCAAAAAAATAGAACCAAAACCTGAAAAAGCCTGTAGGTCTAAATACGTTTATTAAAGGAACTCACAGGATTGGAAAAGGAACGTGCAGGCTGTTAAGAAACATCACTGGGGGACAAATGACTTGATTTTTTCAACAAGTGAAATACAAGGAAAAAAATAATGAGATTTTAGAGACACCAACCAAACGTAAAGTGTGTAGCTTGTTTGGATCCTGATTTGGACAGATTGGTAAGGGGAGAGGCAGGGAAGATATAATTGGGGAAATGTAAACACTGACTGGATAGTTGATAATATGAAATGCTAATATGACGGATAATGGTTTTATGTTCAGAAATAGTTATCGTGTTTTATAAAAATAGACAAGTATTTAATCAATTAAATAATACATTTCAGATTTGCTTTAAGTAACACAGTGGGGGTAACAGATGAAACGAGATTGATCATGAGTTGGGAATTCAACATAGTATTCTATTTTCATATATGTTTGAAAATTTCCAAAATAAAGTTTAAAAACAAACTAAATAATTGAAACCCTCCCACTAGGTCAGAAAGTAATTAGAAATTCATGTAATCAATGATGCATATTTTGTGACATGCGCCACTCCGGGTACCAGGAATTAAAAAGGAATTAAAAAGCGGCCAAACCAGATTTGGTCCCTGTCTTCTTAGGCCAAAAAAAAAAAAAAAACCAAAAAAAAAAAAACCAGATGTTGGCCTTCTCACGACTGTGATCCACCTTCGACTAAATGTACATTCTGGCGGTGATCACAGTTGTCATTTGGCACTCCGGGCCGCGGTTCCCGGTCCCGGCTGCAGATCACAATCACGGGAGACGATGGGGCCTCACACTGGGAAGGCTTCCCAAGTGAGTCCACTGGCTGCCCAGTTGAGAAACGGCACTCCTCCGTTTCCAGGCGGTCAGTGTCACCCCAGCAATCACCCAGTGGCGTAGGTAGGGCAGACACTGCCGTCCTCCATCTTAAAGCTGAAAGAACCGTGGTTCGGAGGGAGAGTGAGTGGCCAAGCAGAGCCCAGCCAGAGGCCAGGCCTCCGGCCACCAGCGAGCTCAGGCTCCCCTACAAGACCGCGTCAGTTTCGCAAAAGGCGGGCCGGGCGGCGGCAGCAGCGCCAGGCAGCCGAGGCTCTGGCGGGGACAGCGACGAGGTGCGTCCTCGCTCCCGGGGCCCGGCTCCCCGGCACCAGGCTGGGTCGGGCCGAGCCGAGCCGAGCCCGCGAGTCCCGAGGAAGCGCGCCCGCCCTGCTTCTGCGCACCCTGCCCCACTCACCCTCTCCCCGAGGCCCGCGCAGGAGCCGAGGGAGGCGCAGGCCCGTTCCGAGGCCCAGCAATCCGCGGGGCAGCGACGCGTGCGGGCGGAAGTGCGCCGCCGGCAGGGTCCCACGCTGCCGCTCTAGGGCGCGCCGGAGGTCTGCACTCGGTGGCGCCCACCTGGGGCCAGGCTCCTAGAGCTTCCTAGCGCTCCAGGGGTCCGCCGGGAAAATGCCAGCAGGTGCCCGCCTTCTTTCAAGGTCGCTATAAAATGGTGGCCGTGACGCATGATGGCCAGAGCGACTGCACCAAAAATGAAAATGTTTATTCTGGTTTTTGCTTTCTTTTGTTTCCCGTGTCGTGTTTTTCATACAAGAATGTGCTTCCTGATGTTTTGCCCAAGCAAAAATGTGTGTAATTTTGTCTTTGGTTGGGATGAATCTTTTAGCCACTAGGCCTGAAAGCTTAAGCTTGGAAAGCCTTAAGAAAACTCAAGGGCCTTTGAACTAGTTCATTATCAGAATGACCATGTAGTTATTCCAACGTTAATCTAAGCTTAGCATTTGCTTAGAGTCTGAAGCTAGTTGTGGGTCTTTGCCCCAAGCCTTGCAGACATTTCTCTCGGGTAACATGCCAGGTGTGCAATGTATAGAATGGTCACGTAGTGATTACAAGAGAAGACAGTGATAGGCATGAGGTTTTAAAAAGTTGTAGGGCTTTTAAACTACCAGAAGAGAGAGATCAAGAACCCCCATTTCGGGCTGGGGATATAGTTCAGTTGGTAGAGTGCTTGCGAGGCAATTTAGCGAGGCCCTCAGCAACTCAGTGAGACCTTGTCTCTAAATAAAATACAAAAAAAAAAAAAAAAAAAAGGGGGCTGGGGATGTGGCTCAGTGGTTGAGTGCTCCTGGGTTCAATTCCCTTTACCAGTCTACTTTTTGGACTTTTCAAAGACTTATTTATTCACGTATTAATGGAGTTTCAAATCTGTGGTTTGTGTAATTTTTGGTGCTGAGGGAATTTTTAAAATGTCATGGCAACCAACTAACAATATGAGGAACAAATGAAAAGGCAAAGGAGTGGTTAAGATTATAGGAAAGGAAGCATGTGGCAATCCCAGAGACTAGGGAGGCTGAGGCAGGAGGATGGCAAGTTAGAGGCCAGCTACAGCAAGTTAGTGAGATCCTGTCTCAAAGTGTAAAATATAAAAGGCTGGGGATGGAGCTAGGGTTAAATCACCAGAACAGAAGAAAGAAGAAAAGAAGGAGCGAGGGAGGGAGGGAGGGAGAAAAAAGAAAGAAAAGGAAAGGAAAAGAGAAAGAAAGAAAGAAAGAAAGAGAAAGAAAAGAAAGAAAGAAAGAAAGAAAGAAAGAAAGAAAGAAAGAAAGAAAGAAAGAAAGAAAGAAAGAAAGAAAGAGAAAGAAAGAAAGAAAGAAAGAAAGAAAGAAGAGGGAGGGAGGGAAGGAAGAAAGAGAGAGAGGCTATGGGAATGGACTGGGATGTAACTCAGTGGTAGAATACTTGCCTAGTATGTGAGAGATCCTGGATTAAACCCTCATCACCCCCTGAAAAAAAAAAAAAAAAAAAAAAAAAAAAAAAAGGAAGAAAGAAAGAAAAAGAAAAAGGAGATCACTAGCCAGGAAGAGGTGGGACTTGAACTGGGTAGAATAGGAAGAGACAAAGAACCTGGCACACTGGCACACCCCTATAATTCCACCGGCTCAGGAGACTGAGGCAGGTGAATCTCAAGTTCAAGGACAGCCTCAGCAACTTAGAGAGGCCCTAAGCAACTTGGCCAGACCTTCTAAATAAAAATATGGAAAAAAATGACGGGGTGTGGCTTAGTGGTTCAGTGTCCCTGGGTTCAATCCCTGTACCAAGAGGATAAACAAACACAAAAAAGAGAGTACTGACAGTGGTATATTAGGAGGATCAGAAGTAGAGGGAGAAAGGAACATAGGAAAACATATTAAAAAGAAATAATGACTAAAAGGCTTCCCATATTCATTGAAAAGCAATAATTTCTACATTCTTCAGAAGCTCAACAAATTCCAAACAGAATAAACCCAAAGAGACACATAGATATACCATAGTAAAAATACTGAACGTCAAAGACAAGGAGAAAACCTGAAAAGCAGCAAGTGGAAAACCACTCACCACCTAGAGGAGAACCCAAAGACCAACATATTGATGCTCATCAGTGGGAACCAGGAGGCAGGGAGATGACACATTCCAAGTGCCCAAAGGAAAACACCTGTCAATGAGTGGCCTATATCAAGTAAAGCTACCTTTCAAAAATGAAGGCAAAATACTCTCCCAGCCAAGTAAAAACGGAGGAAATCTATTGCTATCAGACCAACTTTACAAGAAATACTAAAGGAAGTTCTTCAACCTAAAAGTGAGCAACCGCAGATGGTAATTAAAACCCACAGTAAAAGAAAACAAACAAACAAACAAAAAACAATAAAGATATATTCGTTGCAGCAATTCTTTTTGGAAGGAAGTTCCAAACAGCACACAACTTTGGCTGGCACAATCCAGTATGAGAAACAAAGGTCTTCCTCATTCCTTATTATAGCTATCTAGTACTTTCTGTGTGGTTGTAAATCATAATTTAGTCAATCAGTCCTTTGAGTTGTTTCCAGTTTCATTTTACTGTCACAGTGGGGTGACAAATGGCCTTGTGCATAAATTATGTTTCTGCAAGTATATCTTTGGCATCATTTCCCAACAATTAGGAATGATGGCTGAAGGGGTAAACACACACACGCACACTCACTCACACATTCACACTCACAGTCAATTCTACCAGGCGTTATTAAAATTCTCTCCATAGGGGCTGTACCATTTTTTTTTTGGTAGTGGAGATTGAACCTAGGGGCACTGTATCACTGAACTACATTCCAGCCCCCCACTTTAATTGGAGATATGGCCTTTACAGAAGTAATTAAGATTATTAAGTCAGGTTACAAGCACAGGGCTCCGATCCTGGATTAATATCCTCACGTGGAGAGGAAGAGAGACCAGAGTATGCTTGCTTTTGTGTACCTGTCCCATTCTCCTCTCCATACATACACATCAAGAGAAGGTCACGTGAGCACACAGTGAGCACACAGCAGACCTCTTATCCAAGGCCTCACTTTCTGTAGTTTTACTTACTCATAGCCAACTGTGATCTGGAAATATGAAATAGAAAATTCCAGAAATAAGCAATTCATAAGTTTTAAACTGCAAGCAATTCTGAGTAGCACAATGAAATCTCACACTGTCTCACTCCATTCCACCTGAGATGTGAATCATCTCTTTGTTCAATGTATCTGTGCTGAATTTGCTGCCTGCCTGTTAGTCACTCAGTTATCAGATTAACTCTCATGATACCTCAGTGCTTGTATTCAAGTAACCCTTACTTTGCTCAGTGATGGCCCCAGAGCACAAGAGAGTGATGTGAAGGAGGCATCAGAGCAAAAACCATGAAAAGACAGAATAGCTCTGGTACCATGGGACAGTACTGAAGGGCATACTGGGGGGAAATATATACATATGTAGATAGATGGTACTATCTGCAGTTTCAGGCATCTGCTGGGGGTCTTGAAATGTATCTTCCAAAGATAAGGGGAGACTATTTTACAAACCAGGAGAACCCTCAGTAGAAGTTTGCTGGCACCTTGATCTCACAGTACTAGCTTCCAGAATGTGAGAAAATAAATTCCTGTGTTTAAACCACCCAGTCTTGGGTAACAGACTAAGACAGTAGCATAGTACGAATGGTTTTGTGTCTACTTGGGTAACAGATTAAGACAATAGTAGCATAGTATGAATGGTTTTGTGTCTATTTGCTTACTGAATGTTTTGCATATATGGCAGAATTTTGTTTGAGCCTTGTTTTCATTAAAACCTAGTAATAAGGTTGTAGGGAGTAGCTAATTCTTGCCTACCTCAAATCTCTTTGGCACTGTCAGTGAGCAGAAAGTACCTATTGTGGGGATATGTGTCCAAATTAGCTTAGATTAATTCACAACATGACCTGGAGTTGGGATGTTACAGGGTGCAACTTAAGAACAGACCGATCACCACTGAGAAGTCCAAATTTGAGTCTTTATTAAGCTGGCTGACTGTCTCACACAGTGGCCCCAAAAATGGCTATTGGGGGCTGCGGAGATAGCTCAGTTGGTAGAGAGCTCGCCTCATGAGCACAAAGCCCTGGGTTCATTCCCCAGCACCACAAAAAAAAAAAAAAAAAAAAAAAAAGGCTATTGGAAGAACAGCCCCGACCACAGGGTTGTAAGGATTCTTATATCAAAAATCATATCAATCATAAGTGTCTGTTGCTATGATTTGAAATTACAAACTAACATCATGAGATCATCAACAGAGGGAGAAGTGGGTCAAAATGACCCTTACCTAGGAACAAACTAAAGAATGGTTACCAACATCCACACAATCACTGTTCACATGGTACGTTGTTTAGGAGCAATAGGAATCAAAAGAGAGCAATTTTTCTTTACATAGGAATTGTCATTTTGTATTGTTAAACATGTCACACTAAGTAACTGATGATGGGCACAGAAGTGGGGTATTCCCATGGGAGAAGCTTATTTCCTATATAACATAGAGTCTCAGAGCAAAATGGAGTCTGTTTAGTCATTTCCCTTAGAGTCTGGCCTAGAACATTCTCATGGAGTCAGATCTGTCAGCCCATCACAGGGACAGTACATCGAGAAAAACAAAACAAAAAAACAGTATCAGGGAATCCAGACAGTCTAATTACCTCACCAACAGCTCTGATAATTTCAGCGTTTCTACTTTGCAGGCTTACATCCTGAATAACCTGCTGTGCTAGTCTGGGTCTCCCCAGAAGCAGACAACAAGGTAAGATTAAACATGCAAATAATTTGTTAGAGGAAATGACTGTGAGAGTCAGGAGGCAACCAGGAAGCTGTGAGAGCCTCAGAAGGTGATGGGGTTGGATTCAGAGTGAAGGAGAGAGGGAAGGAAGACACGTCGGGTAAAAATGCACCTTGGATTGAAGTACAGTTCTGAGTCACAAGGCCAGAGGGAGGCCTTGAGCTAGTATGACCCTGCAGAAGAATCCCCTGGATTCCAGGAATGGGCCTGTGACACTATGCCTGCTGCCCTACTTGTTGGCTGGGTCACAGCAGACATGGCTTCCATGTGAATGCGATGATGGATTTCAGAGCACAGTACTTGGGGCTGGTAGTAAGTTACACTCCTAAGAGTCAGAGATCAGAGAGGTGTACTCATGGATGCGTACTTCGCAGTGCCCGAAGTGTTATTTTAACTGTGTGTGTGTGTTGCTGAGGATTGAAGCCAGGGGCATTGTATCACTGAACTACAATTCCAGCCCTTTTTATTTTTTTAAGACAGGGTCTCACTAAGTTGCTGAAGCCTGGAACTTATGATACTCCCGCCTCAGTCTTCTGAGTCTTTGGGACTACAGGAATGTGCCACCACATCTGGTCTTTACGTATAATTTTTAGACCAGCTTGAGAAAGACATTTATTTGTGTTGAAAGTTGCCTTTCATTCAGTTTAGACCTAGAGCAGATGGTACTTAAGATTCACATTGCTTAGTGCTCATGAACGGAGCCACCACTCTTACTGATGTTTCTGAGTGTTAGTACTTTGGCAGGCAATGAAGACTTTTATTGGTTTGTCTACCTATTTCAGCACTGATGAACATTGGGATCTGTATTTCATTCACCGTGCCAATCCTTCTAATGGAGAATTGCAATGGACCTTAAAAATGATGTTGTTTAGTTGTTCATAACCTATCTTGGGCAATTAAAGAGCCCTTAGAAAATTTGAAAAGATCATTGAGCCTCACCCTACAAAAGGCACAATCACAGTATCATGTATTATTTCAGGAATTTCATGAATTCAGGTTCATAAATTTCTGGATGAACAATGTGTTCTTTCAACAGATAATGAGCTGAGCATTATTGTAGGTGCTGGGGATACAAAAATAAAGTGGGTATGATATTGTGAAATATGTATTTGAACTTCTTCCCCACTTCCGGGCAAATAGCTCCTAAAATCCTTGGCATCTTCAAAGTGATGCATCTTTTTGTACACTAATGAGTTAACTGATGCTATAACCCCAAGGTATCTTAAGGATGGAGGCTGCTCACAGGAAACACCAAGGCAGGATTAGAGGGTTAGGACATTGAGTTCACCCCTCAAGCATTGGAGATGGGAGAGCTGAAGGCTGAGTTTATCACCACAATGGGTATCTATTACTTATTGCAGTAGAGGAGGATACAGGCCATGGGGAAAATGTAGGGCATCTTTGTAAGTGGGTATTAAGAAAATATCTTTTGTAAGATTTGGGTTTGTTTGGTTCAGTGATTTTGCAGAGGGGCTGTGGAAGTTGGTGTGTACTTTGGAATGGGCTAGTGGGTGAGCAGAGACAATTCTATGATTGATAATCTCAATAAATGATAGGGAGTACAAACCAGAGTGAGGCTAGAACTATAATTGGAAAAATCAGTAGTCAATCACACTAGTCATACTAGTCAGGATTTGGGGGAGGTTGTTCACTTTTGTGGTTTGGATAACGTTCATATTTTATCTATGTACAGACATGGTTACAGAGTGGCCGTTTTTATCTGGTCAGAATGGCCTGTCTGATGTTGGTGTTCTGAGATAGTTCACTTTCAGCAGGACACCCAGGCCCAGCTAAGGTCCAAGCTGGCTCTTACCACCAGCTCAGCTAGCAGGTGCTGTCTGGGGTTGCAGCCTTTCACTCTCTCCAAGCACCTGGGCTGCTGGCGGGTAGGAGAACCTGGGTTCTCTTCTGATGACTCTATTTTTCTCAGAAATTGGAAACAAGGCATCTGCTGAGCTTGAGGTTGCAGGAAATTTGACAGTAAAGGTTTCAAAGATTCACCTGAGAGGGAAATGCCAGGAAACAAATAGAGTAGGAAGTTGAACATAAAGAAATATAGAGAAAAGATAAGAAGCACAAGTAATATTTCATGTCTGCATTTAAGTCTAATAATAAACTCCCAGGGGGTCAAGTATTATGGAGTATGTGAATTTGATCTAAGGGGATAATGCCAAGTTTTTAAAAAAGTCCTTTACATAGCAGCCTTTAAAAAACAAGATCATCAAGCATTTTTTATGCATAGGAAAATTTTACTAAGAAAATATAAGAGCATATATCTCATTACAAGTAATATATCACAAAAAGAGAAAAATAATCCACATAACTATGAGGTTTTTAAGACTTGATTCTTGGAACCATCTGTAAGAAAATCTGGTATAATGTGCCTACATGAGGCAGTCCCTTAAAGTACTATTCCCTTAAACAATTACCACAAGACTGGTTGTTACAGCATTTTATCTTAAACACAAAAGTAAGAAAGGCTAAGCAATGAGTTGCAAAGTGTGGCTTCCTTGAAGTCAATGATTAATGCTTGCAATGTTATTTTAATATGGTTTTAATTTCAGTTAATTTTAAAGTTTATTGAAGACAATAAAATATTGGGTAGAAATTTTGTCAAATATTTAGCTAAAATAGGTTGTTAGAAGTTCCTTATTCCACACACATATTTACTATTAGTACTTTCTAACTGTTCTCACCTTTTTAACGGAAATTGTATATGCGTATAGCACAACAGATATCATTTAGAATACATCTTACAATACAAATGCACATCGATGTGTAGATTAACAAACTGAATAGTACAATATGTAAGTGCATTTCAAATTGATTTGCACAGAAGTTATAGCAGCTGGTAGTTCTATGAATATTACTAAATCAAAAGGTGTTAGTGAACTACTAAAATCTTTAGGGATATTTATCACATTCAAAACCAAATCCTTATACATCCAATACTTAAAGATTAACAAATAAGTAGTTTACATTGTATTTGAATTATAAATGGGAACAAAGAAAAATCAAGTGAAGTGGTAAAATGCACTTGAGGACTTAATAATTTTTACCTGAAACTTTTTTTTTCTTCCCCCTTTTTGGTACCAGAGATTGAACCCAGGGGCATTTAACCTCTAAGACACATCCCCAGCTCTTCTTATTTTTTATTTTAAGACAGGGTCTCACTAAGTTGCTGAGGGCCTCTCCAAGGTGCTGAGACTGGTCTTGATTTCCCAATCCTCCTGCGCCGCTGGGATCCTAGGAGTGAACCACCACATCTGGCTAAACTGAAACAATTCTTGAAAATTGAGATAAAATCACCACTATAGGCCTTTCTTCCCTGAGGTGGGTATGAGCTAAGAGTCCCAGCTCCGCCACTCACCCTGATATATTTTGCAAGTCATTTAACCTCTCTGTGCCTCTGTCCTTGTCTATAAAAAAGGGACAGGTTTATTGTGGATTAAATATGCAAGATGCTTGGAACACCTGAACTCCTGAACAATGTAGCCACTACTTATACAATCTAGTTTGTTATTACTTGGCAATTATGTATGTCAAATCTGTTGGTGATAATTCAACAACTATGTAGGAATCAATGATTTGCTAGAACATATACTTCACAGTAGAAAAGGGAAAATAATTTTTCTAGACCATAAAAGGAAATTCTGAAAACTGAGGAATATATAACCACAGATTTTCCTTACTCGTTTGATACTGGGGATTGAACCCAGGGGCACTTTAACTGAGCTACATCCCCAGCTCTTTTTGAGCCAGGGTCTTGCTAAATCACAGAGGGTCTCACCACGTTGTTGAGGCTGGCCTCAAACTCATCATCCTGCCTCAGCTTTCCAAGTTGTTGGTAGCAGGTGTGTGCCACCATGCCTGGTTTTCTTCCTTAGTCTTAAAACTTACAGTACACTGAACGTAGGAATAAATTCCCAAGTAGCAAAGTCATAAAATTTTACTTGGGAAAAAAAAAAAAAAACAAGACTTTTAACAGTCATCATGTGAAAATGCTGTTTACTCAAAGACACAATACATTCAAGTCATTTGCGTGTATTTTATGTAACTGAACTATGAATGCATTTCCATATTTACTTTTCTCTTTGAGGGGCACAATTTTCCTTATTTAAGAAAGAAAAATAATTAGTGTTTCAAAATCTAGCACTACTTTTAAGTAACTCTTAAGAGTCATGTCCTATTTTAACCTGCCGGAATTTGCTGAATTTGAAAATAAAGGATTGGGTTTTTTCTTTTCTGCTTACATTAAAAAACAAAAACAAAAACAAAACAAAAAAACCCCCAAAACTCTTGATTTCAGATGAGGAAGTTTTCTATAGCTAAAACTATCCTGAATATTTAAAATATTAAATCTTACTTTAATTCATCTGCAACTTCACATTTACATGCACAAACTGTAAATCACAAATCAACAGAATCAAATACCACAAAGCTGCCACGTTCTATAATGAGCAACATGCCTGCAGCTGTACCCACATGGCCTTGTCTTGGAAATATGGTATTGGGGCTATTTCATTCTTTAGGACTTCCTTTAAATGGAATCCCAGTAGAGAGTTTTGAGACTTGTATTAATGCTCAAGTATTATATATACCCAATAAAGCTGATTTCATTTTGGTGAATTCAATAGAACATTGAAGTATTTGTGAAAAAGTTAGCCTTGGGAGACTGAATGGGCTGGAGGAAAAAAATCTTACATGTGTTTGACATAGTGGCACATGCCTACAATTTCAGCTGCCTTGGGAGGCAGAGGCAGGAGAATCACAAGTTCAAGGCCAGCTTGGGCAACTGAACTTAGTAAGACCCTGTCTGAAAATAAAAGGGCTGGGAATGTTGCTCAGTGGTAGAGAGTTTGCCTAATATGTGCAAGGCCCTGTATTTAATCTCCACTACTGGGGAAAAAAAAGAGCTACGGGAGAACTTGGATGCCACCCCTGTCCTTGGCCCCACCGTTTGGGCCTTCTGTTATTTGGGAACAATGACTAATGCTTCATGCTTTTATCATTGTATTTCAGTCTTAATTCATTCATCACTTTTGTAAAAAGTGGAAATACTATTTCTCTATAGGCTGATAATTTATAGGAAAAGTATAAGGTAAAGTCTGTCCTTAGAGAATGAATATCAAATTTAAAAATCTCACATGTCCATTTGCTAGCTAATCTTTTACAAATGAAATCTGGAGGCTAAGTTTCTCTTAAGTATACTATAAATCTAGAATTTAGAATCAAACAGTATTCTAGTTTTTTAATGTATTCTCAGGAAAAAAAATGTTTAAAAAGTTCTACATTAATTTTTCTTATAAAAACTCCAAAAACTAACAAAACTAGATGAAAGTTACTCTAAGAGTCCCAGTTGATCTCTTTCATATAAACAGAAGCACATAGTATATAAGCACTAGACTGAAACAGCACACCACATGTAGTATTCTGGAGCAACACCTCTGAGCGTGTTTGCTGTATCAGCAACACAGCTAGAAGCTCATCAGAAATACAGACTCTCAGGCCCCAACCAGAGCACTGCATCAGCATCAGCATCAGCATCAGCATCAGCATCAGCACTGGTCAGCTCTCCAGATGACTCTGTAGTCTGCCTTAAGGCAGTGATTGTGAGGGCAAGTACATGTGTGTGTCAGAACCACTCAAGAACCTGCTCAAACTACAGTCACCAGGGATCTGCCCCTAATGGTCTGGGGCAGAGGGCAGGATTGGAGGGAGGCGGAGCAGAAGCTTCTCTAATTTTATTGTTTAGCACTGTGGACTGAAGCCAGAAGCAGTCTACCACTGAGCTACACCCCGAGGTCCCCCTCTTTTTTCTAATTGTATGAGACAAGGTTACTATTCTAGAATGAGCATTTCGAAGTTTTGTTTCTTGCAGCACACAAGGCATACCTCAAGATGCCATACCTCAAGATGCTTCTGGATCTTCATTTAAAATCTTTAATATGCAAGAAACTGGTTGCGTTAGTCAATTATTATCCATTTTACTGGGATTAAAATTGGCATCTCCTGGTCTGAACACCTACCTTATTCATCCCTACTTAGCTCTAAAAAGTATTGAATTCACCTTTAATAGAGAAAGAGTTGTCACTACTAACAATGTTCAAAGGAATGCATTATAGGAGAATCCCGAAACTATTTCAAGTAATAAAGAGCCTCAGTTGGAAGAGGGTATAGTTTCTCCAGTTAAATACAACTCATTCAGATGTGATCCACAACTGATTTATTTTCAAAAGTTACATGAGGTTAGTTGTAATGTATGCTTTAGGCATCTTATACCCGCTCAATAGAAATTAAAAAAATGAAACAGTGTGTTTTCATAGTAAGCAAACCTACATTTCTAGCTGGGCAATAAGGTAGTATAACTGAAGCAATTAAATTTAAGACATTACTTTATTAAATAAAAGTGATTTTAATACACTGTTGCAAAAGACTGCTTTGTCTAAAGGCAGGAGTAGTTTCCATAATTCTCTCCTAAAGTTATAATTAAGCCTTGATTAGTTCCAGAAAATAAGAAAAAGGGACTTTTTTTTTTCCATATTTCTTTTGGTCTGTCTAGTATAAAAGAATTTCAGAGCATGAAGGTAAAATGGAGCAGATAAAGTTTTAGATACTGACAATTTTTCATTGAAATTTGTTTAATATTGGGCTGCTTCTCAAAATTTGGTATTCATATCCACAGATAAAACTTTCTATTTTTGTAGAATTAAAGAACTGGATGATGTTAGATTGCTACCTATAACAGTAAATAACAAATACCTTGGCAAGCAGGACCAAAAGTACAAGACACCCACAAACACATTTTAAACATCTCTTGAGTGTGGTATGGCTACAAATGAGGACGTTAAGCATTATGGTTGATTGCAGGGTATTGGTGGGCCTTAATACAGTTAACACATTCACCCCCAACAGACATGGAGATACATGGGATAAGTCAAGTAAAGTAGTCGGGGAAGAAAAAAAAAAAAAAAAACAAAACCAGAAACACCATAAATCTGATAACATCTCTTTCTGTCTCAAAAAAGGGGTCCCTGAAGCATGGGAAATATTTATTGGTGTGAGTGCTTCTATTCTGTTATCTGGGGAGGTCTTGACGCAGATTCTGGCCACTCATACATATCTGGCAGCAAGGAATCATATTCACTTCGCCATATTCTTTCTTTAATATACTTGGTCTTGTCTTCAGGTTCTGGGTATCGGAAAGCCATTTTATTAGCATATAGGTACTCTGTAACCTGAAAAATAAATAAGATTATTGTGTAGGCTCTCAGAGAAAATATTACAACATGGTAAATGAATTTAGAAGAATGGTATTTTTCTCTTTAAAAATAAAAAATTAACATTACTTTGACTTACTTCAAAATGTTCAGAAACTATTCAAATTTTGGGGGGGGGCACCAGGGATTGAACTCAGGGGTACTCAACCACTGAGTCACATTTCCAGCCCCATTTTGTATTTTATTTAGAGACAGGGTCTCACTGAGTTGCTTAGGACCTCGCCATTGCCAAGGCTGGCTTTGAACTCTTGATCCTTCTGCCTCAGCCTCCAGAACTGCTGGGATTACAGCGTGCACCACTGCCCTGGGCTCAAAGTTTAAAAGATAAAATAAATCAGGTGTGGTGGTGCACTTATAATTCCAGCAATTCTAGAGTCTGGACAGGAGGATCATAAGTTCAAGTCCAGCCCCAGCAACTTAACACTAACCAACTTAGTGAGACCCTTTCTCAAAGTAAAAAAATTAAAAGGGCTGGGGGTGTGGTGCAGTGGTAAAGTGTCCCTGGGTTCAATCCTCAGTGCCAAAATAAATGAATTAATAAGTAAAATAAAAAAAAAAGGCTTTTCACCTTATAATATATTTAATGTATTTTAGTCACTACCACTGACCAAGAATTATTAGCACTTCCCTAATAGTTCAGTCCAAAAATAAAAAATAAATAAACTTTAAGTTCTACCAACTATCAGTTCAGTAGACACACCTGAGTGATCTGCCCAGCTTGTCAATCCCTGTGGCCCTGCTATAAGCTGAGTTGACAGGGGTACAGTGGTGAAAACCCAACACAAAGTGAGCCAGATGGCTTTGTTTTAGAATATGAATTGAGTCACAGAAATTATTATAACTCAGGTGTCCAACACCAGAAATACAAGTGCAGTGAATGCATTTCTGATCTCTGAAACCAAGCCATGTGCCATAAGTGGTAAGGATAAACCCTCTGAGCCTTCATCTGATATAAAATGAGGAATATAAAAAGCTTCCTCACAGGGAGCTTGCCATCCAGCTAAATTCTCAAGTTAATGGTTTTCCTTCAAATTTTAAAAAGCATTGTGACACATGATAAAATAAGTCCAAACAGTTTTAACTTCCTTCTCCTCCTCTAATTCCCATTCCAAATTATGACCACTATTCACATTTCTTATATCAGTTTTTCTAAAAGAAAGATTTAAGAAAATGGTCAATAAAAAATAATCTATGGAGTCAGGTATGATGGTGCACACCTATAATTCCAGCAACCCAGGAGGCTGAAACAGAAAAATCTTGAGTTTGAGGCTAGACTTAGTAAGACCCTGTCTCAAAATAAAAAATAAAATAATGAAAGAATTGGTAATATAGTGCAGTAGTAAAGTGCCTGTGGGTTCAACCCCCAATACAAAGAAAAAAAAAAAATCTTTTGGTTACAAGAGTTCAATCTCTAATGTTATATATTATGTAATGGAAAATGTGTTGTGTCTGTTGCCCAAATTGCCCTCAGTTTTTGTAAAAACAGGAAAAAAGTGTTCTTCTAGGAGGAGAAAACAAACATGCCTTTCCCCTATTCCTTCCACAAAGTACAACCAAGAATGCTGGACACTGTACATGAAACAACCATAAGACAACTCTAAAAGGAGAAGAGAAAAGGCAGGCCAGCAAGGAGCCTAGAGACATGAAGAACAACATGGTAGTCAATTCTTTGGGGTTTCTTTTGGATTCCTGTACCTCAGATTTGGAGATGAAAAAGCTAGCAACCCTCATAAACCAAGAGATGCAGACAAAAGCCTCAACAAATGACTGCTTTCTCTAGCTAAAGCACAGGAAGGCCAGTGTAACAAGACAGAAAACTTTCAGTCAATAATTATTCACAACCACAGAAAAAACTGTGGTCCACCCTACCTCTGCTAACAAAAGCTGAGTGAGGAGCTCAGATTTCATCAAAGCTATAATGAGAAACCACAGTAGACCTACCAGGGTAGTGTCGGAGAAGGCCAAGTAGGGATCCAGGACTTTCATCCCTACTGGTCAGCAAGTAGGGAACCTTGTCTCCCCGCCACCCAGCTGCCCACACCCAGCTGCCCACAAGGACCATGTGGGAAACAAAGACTTCCATCCTTAACCAGTCACCCCTCCAGTGCCAGGGCACTGGATGGTATCAGAGAAGGACGACAGAACACTTGGGACCTTGTACGGAAAGCCATCCACGACTGGTATGAGAGCCGGGGAAGTTCAAGCCATTAACCAGGAACGCCTGGTCTCAGGAACTCACAGTTAGGTATCCACTGTTCGAGAACGCCTGAGTCATGTGGTATCCTGCATTAGTTCACCACTCAGGTTCGAGTACAAGCACTGGAGATGGGAGTGATCCACTAGAGTCAAATGGCCTGCTTACCCCCACCGCTATCTTGCTTTTCTTCAAGAGGCTTCTACAGGTCTGTACCGATAAAAATAAAGTAAGCAGGGGCTTCTTCCTTTGTTAGAGCCAGACCCTTCTGGAAGACTCAACCAGTCATGCCTCTTCTCCTAAGATATTCTTGCCTTTTGTCTTTAATTCTGATATATAAATTTCATAGCTTTTACTTGGCAGCTAGCCCATCCCTCTGATAAGAACCCTTTTTCCCTGGTCAATGTGAGCACGAACCTTGCTCACTGTCCTGCTGTAATGAGGCCACCAAAGTGCAGTGTCAGGACAGAGTAATATTGATGTGGAGGCTCCCTTCTCAGGTGTCAACAGAGAAGTAGGAAACCCGCAGTGACAAGGCAGCATATACCCACTCCCCTTGCCAAAGCAGTTTCAGAGAAAGTCATTTAAAAAGATCTAATTAAGATTTAGAATCTCTAGGTCTCAATTAAAAGAAAATAAAAACTAAAAACTACTTATCATACCAAGAATCAGGAACATATAAAGCTGTAGGAAAAAGATTCAGTAGATGTTAAAACCAGGATGGCAGAGATGTTAAAATCATCTGACAAAGATTTTAAAGTGGCTATGATAAAAATGCCTCAAAAAGCAATTATATACATGCTTGATACAAATGAAATTAGACAGCTCAGCAAGCAAAATAGAAACTTGCAGTAAATTAAAAAGAGATACAAGGAGTCATATGGAAATTTTAGTTGCAAAAAAATGTGAATAATTGAAATAGAAAACTTGATGGATTAGATTCACAGGTGAATGGGGGAACAGAGGAAAGAATCAGTGAACTAGAAGACAGAAAACCAGAAATAACTCAATCTGAAAAACGGGGAAAACAAACTTGGAAAAAAAGAAACCCCAAAAAGCAAAAGAGCATGTCACAGACCGATGTAACAAAAGATCTAATATTCATTATCATCACAGTTCGGGAGGAAAGAGAGGAGGGGAAGGGCACTGCTGTAAGTATTCAAGTAATTACTGAAACCTCCCAAATTTGGCAAAAAGTTTAACTACAAATTCAAAAAGCAAACTCCGAATAAGATATACCAAAGGAATCCACACTAAGAAACATCATGATTGAACCAGGGACTGAATCTGGGGGCACTTAACAACTGAGCTGCACCCCTAGTCCTTTACATTTTGAGACAGGTGCTCACCAAGTTGCTTAAGACCTCATTCGATTGCTGAGCCTGGCTGACAAAAATTCTTGAAGGCAATGATACCTTACCTAGAGAAAAAAAATTAGAATGACAGTGGGTTTCTCAACAGAGACCATAATGGCAGAGGGAAGTAGTGAATTTTTCAAGTGCTAAAATAAAAGAACTGTCAATCCAAATCCTAAACCTAGCAAAAAGACCTTCTAGGAATGACAGGGAAATCAAGACATTCTCAGAAGGAGGAAAACTAAGTGTTTACCCTAAGTGTTTACTAAGCAGGTTTACCCTAAAAAACGACTAAAAGAATTTCTCTAGTTAGGTGTGGTGGTGCACACCTATAATCCCAGTGGCTTGGAAGGCTGAGGCAGAGGGATTGCAAGTTCAAAGCCAACCTTAGCACTCTGGGTTGCAGATGTGACTCAATAGTTTAAGAGCTCAATGGGTTCCAAAACAGAATTTCTCTAAACACAAAGGGCATGATGGGAGAAGGAACACTTTGAAACACCAAGAAGAAACCATGGTGAACAAAAATAAGGGTAAATTCAGCCTGGTAAAATGACAATAACAGTAGATTGTAATTGTGTATATGTAATACCTGGAGTAACCACCATGAAGCTATACAAAGAGATAGGCTAAAAAAATTCTATAGTGGGTTTGGGGATGGTGCTCAGTGGTACAGCATTTCCTTAGCATGTGTGATGCTTTGGGTATGATCCCTAGCATCAAAAGGGGGAAGAAAAAAAGATAATAGTAACGCTAAGTGTGTATGCACTCAGTAAGAGTTGCACAATATGTGAAACAGGAAGGAAAAAAAAAATAGAACTAGAGAAATAAACCCACAACTATAATTGGGAGCAAAACATCTCTCTTTCAATGATTTTTAGAACCACTAAAGAGAAAATCAAAGATACAGAAGAACTCAATATCATCATCAACAAGTAAGGTCTAACTGAAATTTGTAGGCTATGCCATCCAATAATAGTAAAATACATATATACCAATCTTAGATGTGTAGGCACTAAACAAAAAAATACTAGAACCAAAGAAGAAATACACCAATCCAGAACTATAGCTAGTCAGAGCCATGCTATCTTAAAATATGTTGTCTGACCACCCTTAAGTGGCTTCCCACAGCCCTCAGAATGAATTGCAGCTTTCTTGATATGATTACCAAGATTTCCACCAACCTTGCCTCCTCTTTTTCATTTCAAACCTCCCTCCTTTTTTGTGTCCATTTTCTAGACACATAATGCTTTCTCCTGGATCACATAATTACCACATTCTTTTTTTGCCTTTGAATCTTTGTACATACAAGTCCCTCTTCTTGAAGCCTCTTGTTTCCTAATCTAGGTAATTCCTCAGTTCTATGATATATGAGACACTAATGGCAATCAGTTTGTTAGCTCCCAGTTAACTCAAAGTAGAATAAAGATCTCCATGGCATTGGTTCCTGGACCAGAAGCATCAGCATTACCAAGAAACTTGCTGGAAATGCAAATTCTTAGACTCCATCCCAGACCTATGGCACCTCTGTATCCCAGACCTTTCAAAGTCTGTTACTACCAGAAACTGATATTAAGGTCCTGGACTCTGAGCAAGTTCTCCAAAGTCAGGCACAGTAGTGTATGCCTGCAATCTCAGCTACTGGGGAGGCTGAGGCAGGAGGATTCTGAGTTGGAGGCAGCCTTGGCAATTTAGCAAGACCCTGTCTCAATAAAAAATAAAAAGGGCTGGGGATGTAGCTCAGTGGTAGAGTCCCTATGGGTCCAATCCCCAGTGTTTCTCATACTGGGGGTGGGGGGGAGTTTTCTAGGTAATTCTGACATTTTCCAGTTTGAGAAACATTATTCCATGTGACAAACTCTGTTCTCCTGCATGCCAATCACCTATTCTACTCTTTTAGTGCCATTCACTTAAATACAAAGGGACAGCAGTTTTCACTTCCATTTAAAACATGGAATCTGCAAAGAACATCAATATCATTAAAACAAGAACTGAATAATCTAACAACTCTTTTTAAAAAAATTTTTATAGTTATAGATGGACTGCATGCCTTAATTTTGTTTTTATTTTTTTAAAGGATTGAACCAAGTGCGTCACATGTGCTAGGTGAGTGCTCTGCCACTAAGCTACAGTCCCAGTCCCCTAACAACTTTTAAATTTTCTTACACTCAGAGAGCTAAGAATGCAAGATAATCAGTGACTTTAATACCAAAAAGAGACAAGACTCTCCAAGGAAAAGTGGAATATACAAACTGTTGCCTCTGGCAGAATATAAGAGGGAGGATGAAGCACTGGCCGTCATAAATGTAGGTAAGTAGTTAACAATTTTAAGAGTAAATGTGAACAGTATTTTTATTTAAAATAGCCAAGAGCTCCAGACACGAGAAGGACTGTTTGTACCCCTTGATAATCTTTCCCACAGGCCTCCAGAGGTACCCACAAAAAGGGTTAAGGGCAAGGCATGAGCTCAAAGAGAACATCATGAAAGCTTGCAGGAGGTAACTAGTAGCTATAGGAGGAGCACACAAAAAGCCTTGTTGCTAAGGCTAAACTCTCCTGCCCATAGGGCTAAAAGGAGGTGATGGTTACTGCAGTTCAGAGTGGGGACAGATGCAAAGCCCGGTGTATTCTCCTGACCCCCCTTTGTTCCTAAAAAGGAAAGTCAATGCCACTGAAGAAGCAGCAAACTTTCTACTCAGCCCCCCAGGGAAGAGGGAGGTGACAATCCTGTATCTATAATACTATTCTAATTCCAAACAGGTAACTTTCTATAACCTCATGTATTATCTTTCATTTGGACATATCGCTAATTGCTTAACTGACTGATAAACTTCCAAAATCTGCTCCATCTGTAATATCATTCTATAAATTCTAAATTTGAACTCTTATCATACTAATTCTGGGCTCTAAGATCTTCAAGTGTTTTTCAGCAGTCAGGTTCTTAGACTCCTTATTCTGTCTTTTGTGCATATGTCTTTTGTGTATATGTATAAGCTGATTTTAATTATTTTATTTTTTGGTACTAAAGGATTTAACCCGGGGGGTGCTTTACCACTGAGCTATATTCCCAGCCCTTTTTATTTTGAGACACAGTCTCACAAATTTGCCCAGGCTGGCCTCAAACTTGTGATCCACTTGCCTCAGGCTCCAGAAGTCGCTCAGATTACAGGTGTGTGTCACCACACCTGGCTACAAGTTGACTTTAAACTTTCAGATCTTCTCTTACACCATTTTCCTACCTGTACCTTAGACACCAGCTCAACAGCACTGGCTATTATTTCCTAAAAATAACATCCATTACCAATTCCCAGTCTGTGCTAAGGCCACGAGAATCAAAATAGTGCA
Source organism: Sciurus vulgaris (assembly GCF_902686455.1). Classification (NCBI taxonomy): domain Eukaryota; kingdom Metazoa; phylum Chordata; class Mammalia; order Rodentia; family Sciuridae; genus Sciurus; species Sciurus vulgaris. The sequence goes on along the minus strand of NC_136474.1, from coordinate 75,098,214 downwards.
ACAATAATATTGAAAATCAAAAGGGTATAAACTTATGATTGTCTATTGCAATCTGAATATGTGGCTGGAAAATTCCTCATCTAATCTTGATGTTTAAGAAAATTTTAGTAAACTAGAAGAGAAACCTACTTCTTTGGCTATGCATATTAAAAAATAAAAATATACTTGAAGATGACTTAAAACTCAGAAGTTTCAAAAGAACCGAGAAATAATTAAAATAAAAAATTAAAATAATTAAAGTAATTAAGGTTGTTCAAACCTTAATTATTCAATGTTCAAACTGGTTATCAAGCAAATCCAAGTATTAATTCTTTTTCTCTACAGAAGAAATGATCAGTGAGAAAAATACGTATGAAAAAAATTTTATATAGAATAATATTTAGGAAAAGAATAATATGCAGATGAAGAAAATATACTGAAAAGTTTTTAAAAAAGAACTTAAGTAGAGATTGATTGAGAATGATTTAATAATGAAAGACTCAGTGTCAGCAATCTAATTTATAAATGTAATAGTTTCCTACCAATTACAGGCAGATTTTTTAAAAAAATTTTTTTAGTTGTAAATGGACACAATAACTTTATTTATTTATTTTTATGTGGTGCTTAGGATCAAACCCAGTGCCTCACACGTACTAACTAGGCGAGCATTCTACCACTGAGCCACAACCCCAGCCCTAGGCATTTTTTAAAAATTAGAAAAGGGATACAAATATTTGTCCCAAAGTATGAACAGTTTAGAACATAAAAGAAAATAACTAAAGGAGGGAAACAGCACCAAATGTTGATATATATCATATACACTATAATAATTAAAATATTGCCAAATAACAAATAAAAATGGTTATGACAGATTATCTCAATAACGGAATCAATTCCCAATCAACTGGAAGCAACAGGTACATTAGTTAATAAATGTTTCTGGGGCAACTGACTGACTACTCAGGAAAAAAATGTTCTGGTTTCACATCATACATTAAAATATTTTTTTAAAATGTAAGTATGGCCAGGCATGGTGGTGCACACCTATAATCCTAGCTATTCCAGAGGTTGAGCTAGGAGGATCACAAGTTTGAGGCTAGCATGGGCAACTTTGTGAAGACTGTCTCATATAAAAAGGGTGGGGATGTAGCTCACTGATACAGTACCCTGGGTTGAATTCTCAGTACTGCCCTCCTCCCGCCCAAAAAAACCAAAAATCCAAGTGTGCTTTTGATTTTGGAGTAAGGGAAAAGGTTAATATTTACAAAAGAGGAAAGAATCCACAAAATAAAAAAAAGCAATTAAAGATACACTCCTATCTAATGGTTCAATGTAAATCAGTACTTCTTCCTCTGAAGAAACATTTGACAATGGGAATCAGAAACCTTAAGCATGTTAATACCTTTTATTCTTAAGATTAGAAATCAGGGGCTGGGGTTGCGGCTCAGTGGTAGAGTGCTTGCCAAGCATGTGTGAGGCACTGGATTCGATCCTCAGTACTACATTAAAAATAAATAAACAAAATAAAGGCATGTGTCCATCTACACCTAAATTAAAAAAAAAAAAAGAAAAGAAAAGAAAAAAGAAAAAAAAGAATTCATCCTAAAGCCATCATGGGATGGGGATATGGCTAAATGGTAGAGTGCTTGCCTAGCATGCATGAGGCCTTGGGTTTGATTCTCAGCACCACAAAGAAAAAAAAAAAAATCCTGAATGCACATAAAGATTTATCTATAATGATGTTCAGAACAGCATTATTGCTAACAGTAAGAAACTAAAAATGCTTAAATATTCAAAAATAAAGATGATTAAACATTACAATACAAAAACAAGAGGATATCATGCAGTATTAATGACTATACATAAGACTTTATTGACTTACATGGAAAAGTCTTAAAATTTATTAAATGGGAAAAGCACAGAAAGAAATCAATTATAAAAAGAGATACAGGTGGTTACATGCATGTGCGTATGAATGTGTGTGCTTACAAAGAAAGAAAGATTGGAAGGCAAAAAAAAAAAAAAAAAAAAACCCTAAAGTAATAATGTGCATTGTATTTTGGTAGTAAGAATATAGGTGACCTAAAATTTCTTTGCACCTTTCTCCGTGTTTTGAATTATCTCTAACAAACTTATATTACTTGTATAAGAAAATGGCATTAGAATATATGAAGAGGTATAAATTACTTACTTTAATAGCAATGTTAATAGAAACTTCCTGAATATTAGCAAGTGGTGGGTAAAGTCTTCCCTGAGCTAACTCTTCATCTGTCAATTGACTTGTCAGTGCCTAAAGAGAAAAACAGCATTTTACTTTTGTTAGTTTAAATAACAGAAAGGTCTAGCAAAATGGAAAAATCAATGGAGAAAGAGAAAAACATAGGTATTTCTTGAAGGATTACATAAACCTCTACAGAAATTAAAACTGTTTACCACTAAACAATAAAGAAATAAAACAGATTTAAATACTTATTGATGCATTCTACCCAAAGCATACAGAGCCTGGCAAAATTACAACATTTACTAAGAAAACAGACATCAATATTTGTATTAATGTGATTTCTTCAGAATTTCTATTGCAAAGTCTGGAGCTCCAGCAGCCAGACTCCAAATAATATCTCCATTAAAAATATGGAAGGAGGGCTGGGGATATAGCTCAGTTGGTAGAGTGCTTGCCTCGCAAACACAAGGCCCTGGGTTCAATCCCCAGCACTGCAAAAAAAAAATGGAAGGAGTTATATTCTATCTACTTTGTCATTTTACTTTCATATACACACACACATATATATGCAGATGTTTTTTTTTATCACATAACTTTCTATTTATTTATAATTGACATTTTTCCATTTAAAATAATGTGAAAAGCAAAAGTAAGGTGCCATACTATGCAAATAATATATAACAACTTAGCAAAATTGTATAACATTAAATAGACAACAGAGTATTCTAAACCCTGGCCAATATTCCTAATACATTTATAAATTGAAGACTGGTTTTTATATCAGCATACAATGCAACACTAAAATAACCAGTTGGCTCTTTTTATTGGCAAATATTCTTCTGTATAAGAAAGAAACTATATTTTTTTTTTTTTTTTTTTTTTATGGGTGGATTCAGAGATATATTTGCCATACTTGAAGAAGAAAAGTAACTGATGAATAACCAAAAGAAACCACAGGCTGTAGTCATTCACTACAAATTAGGTGAGGTCATTATTAATATTACTTGGGTAATGTTGGCATTTTTAAATGGCTTATTTCTCTTTTTTTTTTTTATTGTAAACAAATGGGATACATGTTGTTTCTCTGTACATGGCGTAAAGGCATACCATTTAGCAGGTTACAAGATCAATGCCCATAAATCCAACGCATTTTTATACATAAGTGATGAATCTTCAGAAAGAGAAATTAGGAAAACTACCCCATCAAAATAGCCTCGAAAAAAATAAAATACTTGGGAATCAATCTCACAAAAGAGGTGAAAGACCTCTACAATGAGAACTATACAACACTAAAGAAAGAAATTAAAGAACACCTTAGAAGATGGAAAGATCTTCCATGTTCTTGGATAGGAAGAATTAATATTGTCAAAATGGCCATACTACCTAAAGTGCTATATAAATTCAATGCAATTCCAATTAAAATCCCAATGACGTACCTTACAGAAAGAGAGCAAGCAATTATGAAATTCATCTGGAAGAATAAGAAACCCAGAATAGCTAAAGCAATCCTTAGCAGGAAGAGTGAAACAGGGGGTATCGCAATACCAGATCTTCAACTCTACTACAAAGCAATAGTAACAAAAACGGCATGGTATTGGTATCAAAATAGAAAGGTAGATCAATGGTACAGAATAGAGGACACGGACACAAACCCAAATAAATACAATTTTCTCATACTAGACAAAGGTGCCAAAAATATGCAATGGAGAAAAGATAGCCTCTTCAACAAATGGTGCTGGGAGAATTGGAAATCCATATGCAACAGAATGAAACTAAACCCATATCTCTCACCATGCACGAAACTAAACTCAAAATGGATTAAGGACCTCGGAATCAGACCAGAGACCCTGCACATTATAGAAGAAAAAGCAGGTCCAAATCTTCACCTTGTTGGTCTAGGATCAGACTTCCTTAACAGGACTCCCACAGCACAAGAAATAAAAGCTAGAATCAACCACTGGGATAGATTCAAACTAAAAAGCTTTCTCTCAGCAAAGGAAACTATCAGCAATGCGAATAAAGAGCCTACAGAGTGGGAGAATATCTTTGCCAATCATACTTCAGATAGAGCACTAATCTCCAGAATCTATAAAGAACTCAAAAAACTCTACTCCAAGAATTCAAATAATCCAGTCGACAAATGGGCTAAGGAAATGAATAGACACTTCACAGAAGAAGATCTACAAGCAATCAACAAACATATGGAAAAATGCTCAACATCTCTAGTAATAAGAGAAATGCAAATCAAAACCACCCTAACATTCCATCTCACCCCAATTAGAATGGCGATTATCAAGAATACGAGCAACAACAGGTGTTGGTGAGGATGTGGGGAGAAAGGTACACTCATACATTGCTGGTGGGGCTGCAAATTAGTGCAGCCACTCTGGAAAGCAGTGTGGAGATTCCTTAGAAAACTTGGAATGGACCCTCCATTTGACCCAGCTATCCCACTCCTTGGCCTATACCCAAAGGACTTAAAATCAGCATACTACAGAGATACAGCCACATCAATGTTCATAGCTGCTCAATTCACAATAGCCAGACTGTGGAACCAACCTAGATGCCCTTCAATTGATGAGTGGATAAAGAAACTGTGGTATATATACACAATGGAATATTACTCAGCCATAAAGAATGATAAAATTATGGCATTTGCAGGCAAATGGATGAAATTGGAGAATATCATGCTAAGTGAGATAAGCCAATCTCAAAAAGCCAAAGGACGAATGATATCGCTAATAAGTGGAGGATGACACATAATGGGGGGGAGGGAAGGGTTAGTGTTAGGGTTAGAGTTAGGGTTAGGGAGGGGGGCAAGTATGGAGGAAGGAAGTACTGTATAGAGGGTAAAGAGGGGTGGGAGGGGTGGGGGGAAAGGAAAAAATAACAGAATGAATCAAACAACATTACTCTATGTAAATTTATGCAGATGTTTTAAGTGTCATAAATATGAAAGGATTCATGGAGTTATATTTTATTTATGTTGTCATGTTACCTTCTTATACACACATGCACACATAAGCAGATATGTTCTATATGTTTAAGTGTCATAAATATGAAAAAATTCACAGCTTATAAGCAATGTTTAAAAGCAGACAGGCAAATCAAAAACATCATGGGTGGGTAACTTCCTTTTCATTAATAGTGCAGAGTTAACCCATTCCCTCTTTTAAGATTCATTCGTCTTTATAATTCACCCTTTATAAAATAAATATTTAAAACATTTACCTTTGCAGCTTCTAGGAAAACATTATCACTGATATGTCGAGTTTGACAAAGGATAACAGCTAAAGCAACACCTAGAAGACATTTTGATTAGTTTAGTAAGGTCACTTTTAAATTATGAAAGCACATACATGGTAATTTACTCCCAGCCCAAATAAACCCCAAAAGGAAACAAAAATCTGAGTTAAAATTAAATCAAAAGATCTTTGTCAACTTATAATTATTTTTTAATTTTTTATTTAATTTTTTTTGGATTCATTGTACACAAATGGAGTACAACTTTTCATTTCTCTGGTTGTACATGAAGTAGAGTCACACTGTATAATCATACATGTGCATAGGGTAATGATGTTTGTTTCATTCCATTCTCTTTTCTTCAACTTATAATTTTTTCTAAAGATATATTTTAGAAATAAGTGGCTTCTCAATTTAATTTTTAAGTTCATCACAATTACAAATGCATAAATTCATCAATACTCATTACAAAAAACACCAATTTCCAGCCCACCTCTATCCCTTGATTTTTTTGCTCAAAAGAAGCAACTACTTTCAATTCTTTTAACTGTTAATTTTAATATTTCTCTTACTCTTAAATAATTTGCTTATATCTCTTCTGATGTGGGGGTTTTAGACATTATTGACTCCTTATAGGAAGCAAGTATCTCACTCTCCCCATATTTCCAGTCTTTTCCCTTCTTCCCAACATAATAAGCACAAGCTTCGTTGAATCAACACTCAAAGTTTATGTCATTATGACTTCAAAGACACTCTTCACATCCAAATACTATATCATGATTACTTTTGCTCTTCTGCAGAAAATTTTTTTGTTTCCCCTGAAGTTAATTATTGTCCTGTATTCCCCTCTATTTTTGACTTAAAATTTTATCCTGGAACTCTCCCTGAATTGAATCAATCTATTTTGATTCCCTCATGTATTCTCTAATATCATACTCTAGCATAAACATTTGCTGAAGCTTTAGTCTGGTCAGGTTGTTTTCCATCCAGATGTGGAATTGTCATCCTGGAAGTCCTGGTATCAGCATGGGGATTTCTCTGTGCTTTTGGGTCCATTTCCTAAATCCCACTTCTTCCTAGTTTTTTTTTTTTTTTTTTTTTTTAAACTCTCTTTCATGGTGTACTCTCTAAGGGTTTTCCAAAAAACAATACATAAGAGATATTTTTTGAAACTTGCATTTCTGAAAATGTGCTTGTTTGTCTACTTCTTTCCATTTACTTGAAAGTCTGTCTAGGTTTGGAATTTTGTTTAGAAATAATTTTCCCCAAGAATTGTGAGGTACCACACCAATTTCTCCTGACTTCCTGTGTTGGTGACAAGTCAGTGTCAATATGATTCTAGACTTTGTCTGGATGATTCTTGTTGGGTCATCTCTGGAAGCATGTAGGATCTTTGTTTCTGTACCTCAGTTCTGCAATTCCATAACATTGCCTTGAGGTACGTTTTTGCCCACCATGGTGCTAAGCCCTTTGTACCTGAAAACCTGAGTCTTTCTGTTTGAGGAAATGTTCATGAAGCTTTTGATGAAGCCCCTTCCTAATTTTTCTGTTCTCTTATCCTAGAGTTTCTCATGACCTCCTGGACTAACCTTTAATCATCTTTACTTCCCATGTCCTGTCCTTTGATCTATTTTGAGGTGACTTCCTTGACATCTTCTCTTTCTGTTCACATAATTTTTTAAGAGCTTTTTTTTATTTCCTAATTAAAAAACAACAACAACAAATTGTCTTGTTTTGGAACATAGTCTTTTTGTCTCTTATGACCATATTGATTGTTTTGTAAAAGAAATTTTCCATCTCTTATCACAGTCCTTCTGCTTGTCTGTTCTGATCTTTTTTTTATGTAATTAATCTTTCTTATAAGAGACTTTCCTTCAATGACTAGTAATCTGAACGTTTCTCATATTTAAAGTGGTACTTATGAGCACAACAGTGGGATTCACCCTCTCTGAGCACAGTTGTAGAATGACCTGGCTTTCAATCTTCCTATTGAAGAATTGAAGATTGACACCTCGGCTACATCTGGTGCCTCCCATTTTTGACACTGTTTTATTTATTCAAAGAATATGTCATCATCATTGCAGAGACGGGAAGTGTTCATTCAACTACCAAGGGATAAGAAAAGGATCACAATTATCAGTTGCCTTATTTTAAAGGAGTCTATCACACATGCATATGTAGGTACATATAGTTTTAAAGTAGAGCAAATGAACCATATAGATATTTAAATGTTTGGGAGTAAATCTACATTCCTCTTGTATTTGCTTTGTCCAGTCTATATTCCTTTTTCTGACTTTTTGGGTTTTTTAATATCATTTTATCCCCTAATGTTCCCTCACCATAAATTTTAAGTTTTTTTCTAGTGTTCTAATGGTTATCCTAAAATTTATAGTGTGTCCATAAGTAATCAAAATTCCATATTAATTTGAATTTATCTTTCTGCCAGACAATGCAAGTCTCTCAAAATAGTTCAATTCTATTTAAACTAAAAGCATTCCTGTGTATTTTATCTCCATGGATTTTTCAAACTATCATGTTGTTAGTGTTTAGCTCTCTGTAAACAACACTGGTTTTGTTTTTCCCACATATTCACAACTTTAGCTCTTCATTCTTTCCTTCATCTCTGAGCTTCTATTTGGGATTATTTTACTATTGCCTAAGGAACAAGATTTTCTCTCCTTTCGTACAAGTCTGTAGGTGGTGAATTTTGTTTTCTGAAATATCTTCATTTTGCCTTAATTCTTGGAAGATTTTCACTGTGATGATTCTAGGTTGGCAAGTATTTCCTGTAAGTAAAATAAACATACCATCCTACTGCCTTTTGGCATATTGTTGAGGAGTCAGATGTTAGCCTAACAGTTGTTCCTTTGAAAGAAATATTTTTTATCTGGCTGCTTTCACATTTTCTCCTTGATGAATTTCCTGAAGCCTCACAATGAGGTTCCTGGGTGGATTTTTTTTAAAAAAATATTTTCAGTTGTAGATGGACACCATATCTTTATTTATTTATTTTTATGTGCTGCTGAGAATTGAACCCAGTGCCTTACACGTACTAGGCAAGTGCTCTACCACTGAGCCAACCCCAGCCCCTTGGGTGGATTTTTAAAATCAATCCTGCGTAGGTTTCAATGAGCTTCGTGACTGTTGACTGTCATTCATCAGTTCCAAGAAATTATTGGCCATGAGGCCTGCAAATGTTGCCTCTGCTTTATTCTCACGTCCTTCTAGAACTTCAGTTAAAAATTTATCAAAGATATAACACGTACCTATTTTTTCATATTTTGCTTTCTACCTTTGTGTTTTGTTCTGTATTGTTTCTTCTCAGATAGCTTCTGAGTTGACCAATCTCTTTGGTCTGTTCTGCTATAAGCCTCAGGTACAACTCAGTTCTTGACTTAGATTATTGCTATTTTTCAATTTCAGAATTCAGTAGTTTTTCGTTGAGGTTTCTGAGCTTGGCTTTATCTTATAAACATAATAAGCATGTTTGTTTCTTAGCACTTGTCTTACATGTAGTTTTAGCAGATCTGTTTTTCTTGTGGGTTTTGCTGGCTTTGGCTCGTGTTGTCATGTCTCTTATTATCTTTATAATCTGAAGATTAGAATAGTATTATGCAGAGCAGGTTTGTTTGCTTCTGTTGGGTCCTTGTTGGCACTGGCAGTCCAGAACAAAGGCTTGAGGTTTTCTAGATCACCTACTGCCACTGCAAACCATAACCCCATTCCAAAGTATGCCCTTTTAGGGATTCAGATGGCGGGGGGAGGGAAGGGAGGACAGTTCTCTACTGATTCTTAATCTGGAATTCCACAATGTTTTATTAGAGTCAATGTCTGATTAGCCTTTTGACCCTTTAAAGACTGTCTTGTTTTTAAAATTTCATTCAGTTGTTACAGTGGGTAGACTACTAATTCCAACACAATCAGAATCTTAAGTTTTTGATTTTTCCTGTTTGAAGGTCTGTTTTCATCTGTACTGCCAGGTCATTTTTCACGTTTACATTTATGGTGCTAATAATTTTTATTAATAAAGTCAGAACTTTAAAATGTTGTATAATAGCCAAATATAACATTAAAAATGGCTTTGTTAAAATAAGCAGAGATGTGTTCCTTTCCAATTTTTCATGCCTTTATGCCACAGAAATACTACTGAAAAGAAGTTCTACAAAGAGATCATCAATGATGGGAGTTTCTATTACAGATGCTAGGTCTCAAGAGACAACCACAACTACAATGGGTTTAAGAGTGTTCTCTATAAACCACTGGCACACTCACAAGCTAAATACTGCCCTTACTTTGACAACAACAACATGCTTGCCTAAGGTGTCCGATATGTGCTTTGCATCTACTTATATCTTAATGGGAGCCTGCTGTCAGCTGCTCAGGGAAAGGCCCACAAGGGAAGGAAGAAACAAGTGCAAAGGAATTCATACCAAATCTGACTTCTTAAAAAGAAACTGACAATTAAGGATCATCATAAATGTATGGGGTGGGGAATAGCACAAAGGAAAAAATATTGTAAGAAAGAGATGAAAGAATTCTACAACTTTTTTTTTTTTAAAGGAACTTATAAACCATGTCTCTGATCCCCTTTAAAAAGACTTAAAACAGGGGCTGGGGTTGTGGCTCAGTGGTAGAGAACTTGCCTGGCATGTGAGAGGCTCTGGGTTTGATCCTCAGCACTGCATATAAACAAACAAATGAATAAATAAAATAAAAGTCCACTGACAACTACAAAAAAGAAAAAAAAAAAAAAAGACTTAAAACACACTAGATGTGCCAAAAAAACTTAACAGGCATTGATAAATGAGGAAATATCACAGAAATCTTTCACATTATGGGATAAAAAAGGCAGAGACAAAGAGGGATTATACCATCATAGTCTAATGTAAGTTATAGAAGGAAAGAAATGGAAGAAAACAAAAAGTTAAATGGAAATAAACCCAACCTAGATCATTCCAATAAACTTTCAGAAATATAATGAAAAAATTAGGAAGACTGCGAGAAAAAAGCTACTACGCATAAAGGGATGTGATTACTTTTACTGGATTTCTTATCAGCAGCACTAACCTTAAAGAAACGTGAATGAAGGAAAGTCTTCAAAGGTCTGATAACAAAGACTTTGACTTTACCCAGCCAAATCATCAAGTGAGAGGACAAAATAAAGACAATTTCAGATCTGTAAAAACTCAGGAAGATTTCATATGTTCTTTAGGAAAAAAAAAAGAGAAAGAAAAAACCCTTAAAGATGTATCCACAAACACAAGACAGAGGCAGAGAATGGAAAAGAAGACGGGATAGAATAATTTAGAGTCAGATCAAGAAGAAATGAAGAAAGCTTGCAAGAAATGAAAGGGGGATTCATTACACTTGATACTGGAAAGATTCTGAACATCAAAATTTAGTGATATAAAACTATCTTCTAATGTATTTATCAAACCACACTATAGCTGGTGAATAACATTTACATAATCATGGTTTTTTGTTTTTATAATTGTAGTTTTTGAATATTCACAATCAATATAGACTAAGCATGGAAAACAACAGAATACAATGTATGTATCAAAAAATTCTCTACAGTGTAGAAATAGGTACAAACCAAAACTGAAAGGTGGAATAAGAAAGTTAAACTAAGTTTTTTTCATTTAGCAAGTTAATAAAAACTCAAAGTTCTAACAAAAGCTTGAAAAATTCTTTAAGTATGCTACCTAAAGATAAAGATGACTACTTAGGAGAACAAAAAGTAGTAAGACAAATTGAGTGGTGGATGAGGAAAGGTATCGGAAGGCATGTGTGCTGTGACAAATGTACAGCTGAGTTACAAGAAATGTGACAAAGGGAGATGAGTGGGCCTGATGGTGACTGCCAGCAAAAGTCAGAACCAATCAATGATGATAGTTTTATCTGAGAAGTGTGATTAAGGAACATACAGAGGGCTAAACAATTTTCTACCAGTTTGTTCCTTTGCATTTTATGAATCATATACTATATTATTTCCATGATAAAAGCAAGTTTAATTAATAATATAAATAAACAATTTCAGGGGAAAGAGCAAATTGTAAGTTAATGAATTCCTTGAGTTTTCCTATACATTTATAACAAATTTCTGTAAACACCATCATTCATTTCAAAGAATTTCAGGAAGTAATTTTATGTAATTACTTATTGCTTTGTAACATAAATAATGTATTACTTTGTAACATAAATAATGGTGGCATTTACCTGGAAAAATATACACATTGTTTCCTTGACCTGGTGTAAAGACTCGCCCATCTTGTAGTTTCACTGGCCCAAATGGACTACCACTGGCAAACAAACACCTTCCCTGTAAATGAAATGAAATAATCTCAACTTTGTTCCTCTACATGGATGAGAAAACTGAGGTGAATCCACATAAAGTGAGGTCTTGTAGTAAACCAGACTAATACACTACCTGGAAACAAGGCATCATTTACTGTATAATACATCTTTTTATTAGGATGAGGATTGTTTCATGCATAGTATTATATTCAAATAAACCTGAAAAATGTCCATTAGTAAACTTAAAAATTCTGACACTTCTATTTCCTTTATAAAAATAAAAATGTAAATGACCCACAAATATCATCCCAATTAATAAAGATGGATGTAAGCTATGAATGAAAGAGGAAAGTCAAAATTAATTTACTACCATTAACTGTACATCTCCCATTTTGGGTTCTGTACCAAGTGTTTTATTATATGTTAATTCAGTTAACTTAGCCCTCAAGAAAACCTTATGAGATTATCATCATCTTCATTTCACTGATTACAAAGAAAAACCTTGATAAAGTTCTTTGTAAAAAGAGACACATCAAATTTGCAGCAGTTAAACTTGACTCTAAATTTTTTATAAAAGCTCATAGTCTATTATGCTATAATATTCCCTAGTAGGCAATTTGTAAAATAGCACTGTACAATCACACTGAGTCCAGAAAAAAACCAGCATGTTATCTTGTTAAAAATACTTTGCTAAAAACAAGATATTGAAAATACTGAGTAGGTACAGTGGTACACACCTGTTAGCCCAGTGGCTTGGGAGGCTAAGGCAGGAGGATCACAAGTTCAAAGCCAGCCTCAGCAACCTGGAGAGGCCCTAAGCAATTAGTGAGACCCTGTCTCTAAAAATAAAACGTATAAAGGGCTGGGGATGTGGTTCAGTGGTTTAAGCACCTCTGGGCTCAATCCCTGGTACAAAAAACAAAACAAAACAAGAGAGAGTTCCATAATGGCATATAATAAATGTTACTGGCACCTTCATTACTTTTAAAAGAATTAGAAAAGTACTAGAGATTTAATTCATAAAACAAAATCCTTTACCTATCATTCCTCATTCCCACTTTCTTCCCTCTCCCCTAAAAAACAAGAAAACAATAGTGCTCAAATAGGATAATGTATCTTGGAATATTCAAGGAATAACTAAAATAAGCCACAGGGTCATTGGGTCAAGAGATGATTTATAGAAAACTGAAATATCTCTACAGAGTAGGATGGACAAATTGCCACAACACCTGAATATTCAACAGTTATAGAAAGTGTTTGGACACTGTTTTATCTTCTTTTTCTCAGATTTGAAAATGTATATTTTATCAAGAACAATGATTATTCTTTAGAACAGATCCTGGAAATAGTGAATTTAACATTCAAGAAACTCTGGGCAATTTGTCCACAAATTTATGTTCAATATTGTGCAAGGCTGAATTTTCAATTTCAAAATGATACAAAGTTTAAGTGTGGAAGCACGTTCACTATGCTAATGGTGGCCCAGTTGACTATCTTGGATTTACAACTCCATATGCTATAATTTTCTACTTACTCTATAGATAGTTATTATAATTCTCTACTTGTTTTAAACATAGCTCTACCTATGGCAAAAAGTTTTATTTCTTTGACAATTAATGTCAGTGTATGTCTAAGGTCACATGTTACAACTCTAACATAAAATAAAACAGATTATTTTTGTGGCACCATTAATTTTAGTACTCTTATTAAGTAGATGATACAATATAGCACTTTATAGGAGAAGTGTTATGCCCTCATGATATCAGTCAGTTTGGAGATTTAGAAAGATCTCAGAAATCTCTTAAATGGCAAAACCCTATAGCTCTATCTTCTCCAGGCTACCTTTATCTCCCTTCCTCTCCCCATAATCAATATGGAGCTTAAACATGGCCAGATCTTAATGATAACAGCATTCTCATTCTAAAGTCCAACCTGGCAATCTGAACAAATGGACAAAACATGAAGACATTCTTTTTTTTTTAAAGTATTTTTCTCACTGAGCAGCAGAGGGTGTTAGAGTAACACCAAGACATCTCTCCACTGAAAACAGGACACCAAGAGTTGACTGCAACCATATAGAAAATTCTGTCATTATTTCGTGTAGCAATAAGAATTCACATAAAGTTAAACTATAAGTCAATGCCTTCCTATTTTTTTGGTAAGAGATAGTATGACTTCAAAGTTATAAAAATTGTAAAAAATTCTGCATTTTCAAGTTGCTGAAATGCCTTATATCAAACTCGTCTCCTTGGGGAATTTTAAAATTCATACCAATAATGTACACTTACATCAATAAAATTTATTCAAAAATACTTTTTTAAAAAAATATTTTATTTGTTGTTGATGAACCTTTATTCATCTATTTATTTGTACATGGTGCTGAGAATTGAATCCAGGCTAGGCAAGTGCTCTACCACTGAGCCACAACCCCAGCCCCTTCAAAAATTCTTAAATGTTACAGTACTACTGCTCAAAACATTCAAGATGTTTTATATTCTGGAAATGCCAAAGCCCACGATGCACCAAATGTACATGTACCGAATAGTCAATGTGTAAGATTAAGGTTTAATTTGGGGGACAAAAGCCATCATTTTATGTAAAGCCTGGGGGATAGGACAGGCAATCAATCTAAGAATAATACTATACTTTGGTAAAAAGATCAGACAATACACTAAAGACACTGATTCTAAAAACTATATTGATTTTGAAATTGATTTGTTTTTTTTTGAGATGAGGCCTCATTCTGTTGTCCAGTCTGGTCTCAAGAGATCCTCACACCTTGGCCTCTGAGTTGCTGGGATTACAGGTGCATGCCACTGTGCTGAACGTAATTGATTTTAAAATAGGAGGAATTTTGCCAGGTGCAGTGGGGCACACTGTAATTCCAGCTACTTGGAAGGCTGAGGCCGAAGGACGGCAAGTTTGAGGACAAACTGGGCAATTTAGCAAGCCTCTGTCTCAATATAAAATTTAAAAAGGGCTAGGGACGTTGCTCAGTAGTACACTGCTTGCTCATGCAGAAGATTTTAGGTTCAATTCCTAGCACTGACCAAAAAAAAAAAAAATTCAATTATTATATTTATTGGAAGTCAACAGTTAATTTATTTTTACAAACAGCATGGTGATACTGAATCAAAAGGAACTGAAAGAATATGTCAACATAAGACCTTTCACAATAAGAAACAGGTAAAGATATAAAGGCATGAACATTATGTCCAGAAAGTCCTGAGGAAGTTCTGCTTTGACAATAATCTTCTAAGATTGCTTCATATCAACTTTCTCTATGGTTACAATGAAAAATATCAGATTAAGGGGAAAAAAAAAATCCATCCATCCATCCATCCATCCATCCATCCATCCATCCATCTTCCTGGACTAGGGATAAGACCCAGGGGTGCTCTACCACTGGACTACATTCCCAACCCCTTTCTATTTTCTATCCTTCCCAAGTAGCCAGGATTACAGGTATGCATCACTATACTTGGTTAAAGTAAATGTATTTTTTAAAATGTTATTTTTTTTAACATTTAAAAAGTGTTCTTAAAAAAACAAAGCAGCAGCAGCAGACATGGCCCATACCTGTAATCCCAGGAGCTCGGGAGGCTGAGGCAGGAGGATCTTGAGTTCAAAGTCAGCCTCAGCAACAAGGCAACTCTGTGAGACCCTGTCTCATTAGAATATAAAATAGGGCTAGGGATGGCCCAGTGGTCAAGTGCCCCAGAATTCAATCCAGTACTTTAAAAAAAAAAAAAAAAAAAGAAGCAGTGTCATCAAGATAGTGAGAATGTGGTGGTGTTGGGGACGGAAGTGGAATGGTTGCCAACACCCAATAGAGGAAGGCAAGACACAAAGCCAAGCTGGGCACACCTGTAATTGCAGTGACTCTGGATGCTGAGATAGGAGGCCAGCCTTAGCAACTTAGTGAAACTCTGTCTCAAAATAAAAAATAAAAAGGGCTTAGGATGTAGTTCAGTGGTAAAGTACCCTTGGTTAAATCCCCAGTACAAAAAGAGGAAAAGAAAAAGACTTAAGGCCAGCAATTAAATCTTTTCCCCTCAAGGTAACTGGTGATTTCAAAGGCAAAAACTGTGACTTTTACCTGTACAGCAAAAAATATCAGGAATTTCATGATGACACAGAAAAACTCAAGTTCAGGGACCAGTAAGAATGAAGGTTGCTAGTAAATAGGCTCAAGGCTCTGGATCCATACCCAAAGGGGTGCACATCCAGAGAAGAAGAAACTGGAAATAGACTAGGTCTCACCTGGACTATATCCTGCTTGCATTATGATGATGTACCCCAATCTAATAGTCACCAGAGGAAAAGTGAAGCCCCTCTGGAGGAAGAGAATGTCATCCAGAGCCTCAAATGATTGTTATAGTTCTTCACCCATACTATCCAGCACTTAATTAAAAAACAAAAAAACAAAAACTAGGCTTACAAAATGACAAGAACTATTTACCAAAAGGAAAAAAAAAAAAAAAAGACATAAAAGTGGAATTACAGAAAGTGAGATATTTGCTATAATCAGAAATGTCAATTATAATTCAGAGCATGAGGCCTTGAGTTTAGTCCCCAGTAACCACCAAAAAAAGAAAAAAAAAATCCTGTAATTGTGATTCATATATATTCAAGAAATTGCCTCATCCAACTTCATCAGATTTATTACTTTATTCTCAAGGGTATAACCTAACAATCATAACTGCTGAATAATCACTTCCCAGGTGGTTGGAGGGATAGATCAGTGTAGAATATTTGCCTAGCACAAGCAAGATCCTCACCACAACCACCACCAAAAAAAAAAAAAAAAAAAAAAAAAAAAAGGAAATCACTTTCTAGACCCACTTAAAGATCACCTATAAGAATGAAGGAAGTGATTACACAATGAAGATTTCATAGAACACTAGGGAGAGGAAAACAAACTGTCATAATGATATATAAGCAGGTGTTTATAATTGAGACAGAATCTTGCAACAGTGTCAAAGAATTCAAAGTACTAAATCTCAAACAATTTTAAATAAAAATTCATTACAGATATCAGTTAACTCAAAAAAGTGGTCTAGTAAACATTGATGGTGAAGTGAGTAAAAATAATTGTTTCATAAAATTTGGAGCAGGAAAACAATTTATAAACTGATAATTTCTATATGCAACTTTTTTTAGTCTGTCATTAATCAATTATAAAAGAATCAAATAGGAAGTCTACAAATGAAAATAATACAATAATTTTTATTAAGAACCTAAAAACAGATTAGTACAGCTGGAAAGAAAATCTGCAAAGTGGAAGACAGTCCAAAGAAATCATCAGACTCAAACACAGAGCAAAAAGGATGGTATATACAGAAAACAGTGTAAGAGATATTGGAGATACAGTGAAAAGTCTGACTGTACAACTGGAGTTCCATAAGAGGAGAGAGAGATTAGGGTCAGAGCATAGAAAACAGAAAAACAAAACAAAATCAGACATCAAGCCACACATTTAGGAGCCCTATAATCTCCAAGTGGAATAAATAAAAAGAAACCATCTCTAGGTATATTATTATAAAACTGCTAAAAACCCCAGATGATGAATCAAAAGAAAAAGAGAAGTCAGAGAAGAATAAATATCTTCAAAGTGATGAAATAATGTATCTACCAACTGTCACTTCTATGCAGAACAAAAATGTCCTTCTGTTACCAAGGAAAACTCTAAATTAACCCTCTAGATCAACTTGCTGTTAGCTGACTTAAAAAATGACTCATTTGGAGGTCACATGGCTGGGCAATGTATCATGAGTCGTCCACTAGCTTTCCTATAAGTAACACCTCTGACATGTGGGTTATGATAATGGTTGTCTACATTACTTTTCATGGACTTAAGATCACTTTTGCTAACAATACTGACTCTTCTCTTGGGCCAAAAGATATGTGATAGGTGACTAGTATGGATGAAAAGGCTCAGCACCTCTGTCTTCATACTGCATCTGTCTGCTTTGTTGCCCTTACCTTTAGGTCAGATTGTTAATCATGTGGGAAATGCTTTGTCCAAAATTATAATATAGGGTTGATTTGGCCTAGACTTGCCCAGTTTCTCTCTCCTCCCCACTTCAAGGTTAAAGAGACCTACAAGTCCTCATGACTGGAAACACCAGACCGTGAAAGGACTGAAAAGAGGTGGTACCTGAGTTCCTGTAAAATCTCTACCTAATCCTAGAAAAGACTTGAATGTTCCTCCCTTTTATTGGTCTCAAACTACATTATTATCTTCTATCCACAATCTCTCAACCCCCTGTAGTTGAGAATCTGATTTGTGAGCATAGGTTTCCACTTTTCTATTCTTTGGTCATCAAATAAAGCCTTTCTTCTCCCCCAACAGTCGTCTCTCAGACATTGGTTTTGCTATGGGATGAGCTTCCAAACCTGGGTTTGGTACAAGTCAAAATGAAGGTAAAAAATTATCAAGAAAATTCAGCAGACCCACACATAAGCAAAGGAGTTCTGCTGGTAGGATAAAATAATCCTCAATAGAAGCACAGACATGCAGGAAGGAAGGAATGGTGACAGAGAAAAATTAAAGTATAGGTCAAATTCAAATGAAAAATTAATATATAAAAATAATGTCATTGGGGCTTAAAATATACAGAGAAAAACAATAGTGCAGACAATGTAAGGGCATTAAAATGGGAGTTATATAACTGTTTTCCAGAATTGATATAAGCTATTTATAGCACTCTGATGACCCATGGATGCATATTATAATCTTCAGTGAAACTGTTAAAAGAAGCATGCAAGAATATGTAACTAGTAAGTTAACGGAGAGAGAAAACTAAACATAACTAATTCATATGATTATTATTAATACCTCTGTAAGTGTATATGCTTCTTCAGGGGTGCACTCAGCCTTTGTTGTAGGATTGCTTAATGCAAATATTATAGGCCTTTCATTGATACGGGCCATGGCTTTGATTACAGCAGGAGTAAAAAGTCGGCCAGCACCAGCAACTCCTGAAATAAATAAGGGGGAAAAGTAACTTCAGCAGAGATATAATAAAATATTCTTACCAAAAGCATCTCCACAATAGGTTAACCATAACAAAACCATAGATAATCTCATTATAAAGATACATTTTTGCATTGCTAAGAGAATACTATGAGAACACAATCTTAAATCTGAAAAGAAAAACAATGAAATGCTGAAAATTCTCATTTATTATCTACTGCATACATAGCAAATTATAGGAAATTAAAGGGAAAAAAAAGGTATAAGATTATCTACAGCAGCCAGGTACAGAGGTGCATGCCTGTAATCCCAGGGGTTAGGGCAGTCAAGGTAGAAGGATCACAACTTCAAAACCAGCCTCAGCAACTTAGCAAGGTCCTAAGGAACTTAGCAAGACCCTGTCTCAAAACAAAAAATAAAAAGGGCTGGGAATGTGGCTCAGTAGTTAAGTGTCCCTGGGTCTAATACCTAGAAGCCCCTCCCCCCAAAAAAAGATTATTTACCACACTCTAAGATAAAGCTTGCTACAACATGAATGAACCTTAAGCTAAATAAAATGTTCTAGTGACAAAAAGACCAATATTTCATGATTTAAAAGACAAATATTTCCAGGAACCTAGAGCACAGAAAGTAAAATGCAGTTGCCACGAGCTGGGGGAATAGGAATTACCATTTGATGGGTATTGAGTTTCAGTTTCACAAGAGGAAAGAATATGGGAATATACTTAAAAATGGTTTGGGAAGGTAAATTTTGTGAATATTTTACCAGGTTTGAGAAGTTAAAAGAGGATAAAACTTACCTCAATTGTTAAATTGTTAAAGATTGTGTGGTACTAATTACAAAATAGGAGTTCAGAAGAGATATAAGATCATTTTGGCTAAAGCAATCCATTTTTTGATACATTTGAGTTGAGCTACCTTTTATTAAGCCCCTTCAATGTCCTTGACACAGAATCAGGACATTAAAATATAAAAATGAGTATAATGCAGGCAGGTTATAGTTGAGGAAACAACAACAACAAGACAAACAGAAAACCAAAAACTTTTCAATAGTTGCTAAGGTAGAAGTATGTAAGGTGGCAGAAGCACACACTTAGGTCATGGTAGGAATTGGAGACAACTAAAAATGCATCAGCTGAGGTCTTAGTCCTTCAGAGATTTTCTTTTTGCTTCCTGGACTCTCTGGAAGTAGACAGACAGTGGATACATTCTGAGGTTTCCATATGGAGTCTTGTGAGGAATGAAAATTAGAGAATCTAAGATTTCTTCTTACCATAAAAAATTAAAAGAGGTGTTGCTGGGCACAGTGATACAAGCCTATAATCCCAGCAACTCAAGAGACTGAGATAGGAGAATTACAAGTTTAACCTGGGCAATTTAGCAAGACCTTGCCTACATAAATACATACATAAATAGGGCTGGGCAAATATATACTTTTCCTGACACAGGAACTTACTGTTTGTGACTGTATTTTACTATTAGCATTCAACAGAGCTGCTACATGAAAGTGATAAACTACAAGCAAGATTGTACATACATTCTTACAGCTAAACATGAAATCAAATAGATCCAATTTCATTTATTTACTTATTTAGGGCCTTGGGCATGATAGGCAAGGGCTCTACCACTGAGCTACATTCTCAGCTACCACCACCCCAGCCACTTATTAAAAAAATTTGAGACAGGGTCTTGCTGAGTTGCTCAGGCTGTCCTGGGACTTTTCATCCTCCTGTCTCAGCCTCTCCAATAGCTGGGTTTACAGGTATGCACCACCTTGCTCTGCCCAATAGCTCCTCTTTAAAAGACTAACATTTCTCTGCTGAGAATTCAGTGCTATGTTGGCAGCTGATGTCAGCTACACAATGCCTGAAACACTAAAAGGTTAACCTTTTTGCTAACAAAATGCTCATTCTGCATTGGGTTTTCCTGGTACAGTGTGTCAAATGACCTGGATCTTTTTAAGTTTTGAGCATGACCATTCTAACTACAAAAACAAAGCACCATACAGAGCAGGGTGGACATGCACACACATGCCTATAATCTAGCTACCAAGGAGGTTGAGACAGGAGGATCATTTGAGCCTAGGAGATTTAAGACTAGCCTGCACAACACAGTGAGACCTTTGTGGTGTTTCAAACCCACCCCCCCAAAACAGCAATTCCTTGGGAGAGGAGGTGAAGGAGAGGATACAAGCAAAGTATAATCAACTGCAGAGCACAGAGCACTTAGAAGTTTAAGAAACATCTTTTAACTAAATGCTCAAGCATCATGACCAAATAGCTATCTTAGAAAACATGAATCAACTCTGTATTTGTGGGGTTCTGCGTATATGAATTCAACCAACTGCAAACAGAAGACACTTGAAAAAAACTGTGTCTGTATTAACATGTACAGACTTTTCCTTGTCATTATTGCAAAAACAATACAGTATAATAACCATTTACAATGAATTAGGTATTATAAGTAATCTGGAGATACTTTAAAGTATATAGGACAATATGCATAGGTTATATGCAAACACCACACATTTTACTATAAGAGACTTAAGTATCAGACTTTGGTATCCATGGGGATCCTGGAATCAATCCCCGCCAGATGCCAGTTAACTGTAAATGTTAAAAACTAGGCAGAAATATGTTAATTCATTCTTAGTAATCTTATGGTGTAGTTATGACTAGCAACAGTTAAGTAATAGAATTATTTATCAACAACTTCACTTACCAATTATAGTTGAAGGCTTGAGTATATTTACTGCATCTTCAAAAGTATCAGGTATGCTTTCTGGGGCTGGGTGAGCAAATGGTTCCTGATTACTATCTATTTTAGCACTCCGTCCCTAAATTTTTTGATAAAATACAGTATTTTTTTAGTGAGTGCATAATGAAGATTAAGTGAAAAGACAATATTTTATGAGTTACATACATATTATTTCTACAATAGAAATGTCTTTTCATTTACCTTTCTCCTTAATCCATTTATTTCATTTCTAACTGCAGTGTCCAAAAATATAAAATATATATCAAGTCCCATTACACTCAGATTTTCTAGCTTCTTTCAAAAACTCATTTATTCTATGAAAGTCCGCCAAAGTTCAATATGGTACAAAGGTCTACAACTCCTTTCTCTGAGCAAGATGAGTTTTGGAATGAATTTTTTTTTTATGTTTTAGAATGTAACTCGGTAATTTAACAAGTATTGTGAATATTCCCTGACAAATGGGTACTCTACAACTGAACGAACTTAAACATTCACATCAGGTAAAAAGGTTTATTTCTTTATCTATTTTTTAAAATTATTGTTTGATTCATTGTACACAAATGGGGTACAACTTTTCATTTCTCTGGTTGTACATGAAGTAGAGTCATACCATTTGTGTAATCATACATGTACATAGGATAATGATGTTTTTCTCATTCCATTATCTTTCCTTCCCCCTCCTCTCTCTATCCCTCATTTCCTTCGATACAATCCATCCTTCCTCCATTCTTCCTTTACCCACGTCCCCCTGATATGTATCATCATCCACTTATCAGAGAAAACATTTGGCCTTTGGTTATTTGGGAATGGCTTATTTCACTTAGCATGATATTCTCCAACTCCATCTATTTACCTGCAATTGCCATAATTTTATTCTTCTTTATGGCTAAGTAATATTCCATTGTATATATAATATTACAGTTTCTTTATTCATCTATTGAAGGACAACTAGGCTGGTTCCACAATCTAGTTATTGTGAATGAACTGCTATAAACACTGACATGGCAGCATCACTGTGGTATGCTGATTTTTAAGTCCTTTGGGTATAGGTCAAGGAGTAGAATAGCTGGGTCAAATGGGGTTCCATTCCAAGTTTTCTAAGGTCTCTATTTACTTTTTGCAGTCCTGGGGATCAAATCCAGGACCTTGCATGGTTGACGCAAGCAATCTACCAATGAGCTATATGTCCTTATATCCACCTATACTCCTGCTACTCTTTTTGTGAAGAAGAAAGTTTAAGACTACAAATAGCCTCTCATAAGTTCAGGTCAGGTTTTGCTACCAGATTAAGTTCAGGTCAATTAAATTTGTCACCAAAATGAATTTCAGAAAAAAGCTTTGAGATTTCAGAGTTTTAAGATTTCAGAATTGCAGACAGACACCATGGGCCTTTACTACCAAGAGTTCAAAAACAAGAGGAACAGGGAATTCTGATTCAAGATGGCTGAACAAAGGAACATACTTTCTTTTCTAAATCCCAGGTGTTAGGAAAAAAAAAAAAAAAAAAGTTAAATACTCAGTACTGCCATAAAGCTGAAAAAGTAACACTGACAGACTACAACAATGAATTTCTCAAAGATTTAAAGCACAAGCTGATGACGCATGCTTGTAATCCCAGCAGCTTGGGAGGCTGAGACAGAAGGATTGTAAATTCAAAGCCAGCCTCAGCAATGGCAAGGCGCTAAGCAACTCAATGAGACCCTGTCTCTAAATAAAACACAAAATAGGGCTGGGGATGTGGCTCAGTTGGTCAAGTGCCCCTGAGTTCAATCCCTGGTACCCCCAAAATAAAAAATACTTAAAAAATATTATTTAAAGCACAAAAAAAACATACTGAGTACAAAACCAACAAGCCAAGAAACCTGCATCTTTATTTTGGTGGAAGAGAAGTCACCTCCCCACAAAAGCAAAATTTTTTCAACACAACTCCAGAATAACCAGGTAAGAACCAGGAGTGACTGGAAAAGAAGTGGGCCATCACAAGTTGGCCAAGCAGTTAATTAAAGCAGTAATTAAAATACAACCTTAATGGTCTGGTTCTCAGTATTGTTGATCCCAGAATTTCCAAAGCTGTCCAGTTTGGGGTTTAACAGAAAATTCTCAAAAGGGACTACAGTGTTTGGGGTCACCAGAAGAGACTGGAAGCTTAAAGCCCACAGTTTAAGCTACTAGCACATCCTAAAATAAATACTCTGAACCTGAACAGGAATTTTCACTTGCTGCTACCAACACTATATTCCTCTGACCTATTACCATTATCACAAAACATTTGATGAAAACCAACATTACAAAATAAAGCACCAAATTATGTACCAGTAGAAAAATGGAATCTCCTTCTGTAACTCTCACGTCTTATAAGCCGTGCACTTTACATACTAGCAAATATGGTAGTTATGGACTCTGAGGGAACAGCACTGTTTACTGATTCAGAGGACGGGCTTTACGATCGGGCTTCTTAGGGTTAAATTATACCTCCATCACTGATAAACTCATGACTTTGAAAAAGTTCCTAACCATTTTAAAATTCAGTTTCCTCAATTATAAAGAACTTCACAGAAGAAACAAAACAAAAAACCAATCACAGGATTTTTGAAAGTATTAAAGATAATAAACTCTAACTACGAATGTCTGGTATACCTCAAATTACTGTTATTTTATTTTAAATTATGTATAATTTAAGCCTCAAGGTTATTCATTCATATGTTCTAATTTTCCATTTTATTTTTTGTTTTAATAGAATGCTGATATTAATTAAGAAGAGGTGTTAAGAAGAGGAGAATTAGAGGAAAGTACATTGAGATGGGTTGTACTATAGATGTAAATAGCAAGTAACTGCTTTGCTATTATAATATGATGTGCACATAGGAAAATAAAGTAGTAGTTAGGCATGGCGGTGCAAACCTATAATAGCAGGAACCTGGGAGGCTGAGGCAGGAGGATCACAAGTTCAAGACCAGCCTCAGCAACTTAGCAAGGCCCTAAGGAACTTAGCAAAATCCTGTCTCAAAATAAAAAATAAAAAGGGGTGGGGATGGAGCTCAGTGGTAAAGCACCTCTGGTTTCAATTCCCAGTAGTAATCTCCTACCCAAACACAGCCTGTATACTAGATAGCTTCAACCATGGAACAATTTACAGGTACTGATGTTATATAGTGTGAAATCTATGACATTCTTAATAAAAATAGTAACCAATTTACATAATACAGGAAGGCAGGCAGTCCAAAGGGTACTAAAATAACCTGGCAGAGCTCTTTATTATCCATGAACTGGTTTTAGAAACATGTTCTTTTAAATTGGCATGGGGGATTATGATGTCCAAAGGATTAAAGAATTTCTGCTCAAAATTACATGTACTGCTAATAATTTAATTAAGATGTTCTGAGTTCTCATTAAAAACTTTTAAATTCTAAGGCTGGGGGCAGCTCAGTGGTAGAGTGCTTGCCTAGTATGCATAGGCTCTGGATTCCATCCCAGCAGTACCATACAGAAGAATCTAGTTTTATCAGGGTCAAATATGATCATACATGATGTCTATTTGATTTGTTGCCCAGAGAGCAAAGCAAGAAAGGGTAAGTTTGGTGCCAACAAAGAAATTATGATTTAAGTACAAAGCAACAGTATTTATAAAAGACAACGACATAGGAGGATCTCTGTTGACAATACAGAAGGTTCACAGTTGGTATGATTTGGATAGTCTAGTGAGATACAAAATTTTAAAAATTAAATTTAAAAAATCCAACTAAAAAATAAAAACACTCTTTTGCTTCTCCAAGTTTTAAATACCTTACCTTAACTAATAAACCAAACTTGTCAAACATCCAGATTTTCTTTTGTGCCTCTTCTTCTGAAAGGCCATTTTCTACCATAGACATAACTATAAGATTTGCAATCCCAAGAGCAGCCTGTTTAACAAAACACAGATTTTAAAAATGAGGACTAGAGTATGATGCAATGATCATGTTGTTTTATAAAAGAAGACTGTTATGAGAAATACTTAGTTTATTCTTCCTTTCAAATTACACAAAATCTATTTTTTGTGATAATCTCTATAAACATATTTTATGTATTTTACAATAGGAGTTGTGGATTTATACCCTGTGTATTTCAATAAATTATAAGCTCATTATGCTCGTTTATGAACACCATCATTGTGTCCTACTTTCCAATTCTAAAGGAGTGTTGGTTTTTAAATTCTAAAAAGCTTAACAAAAACTTACCTCTCCTGCTCCAAGAAACAGAATCTTGTGTTCTGAGATTGGTTTACTAATAACTTTTTGGGCTGCAAGAAGACCTGCTAGAGCTACTGAAGCTGTTCCTATAAGAAAAACAAAGATTTTTAAAATTAAAAAAGGGCACATTATAGATGTTTAAAAAATAGAAATCAAAAACCTAAAGTTCCCTTTTCACTTTACCTTGAATATCATCATTGAAGGTACAATATTTTTCTCGGTATTTTCTCAAGAACCTAAAAGCATTATGATTTCCAAAGTCTTCAAATTGAATAAGGGTGTTCCGGCCATATCTAAAACCAGCAAAAACCACAATGGTTGTGTTAAAAATAACATTATTAAACAGTTTTCCTGTTTAACACTTCTTATGACAGCATTTAAAAACAATGTATTCTATTAGTTCGAGGCCATCTAAAAGTTTTCAGAGTCTATGAAAGACTAGACTCAAAATGTAGAAATCTACTACTTAAAAATAAAAATGTGCTGCATGTCTGTAACCCTAGCAAAGGGGGAGGATGAAGCAGGAGGATCGTTAAACACAGGAAATTAATAAACATATGAAAAAGTGTTCAACATCTCTAGTAATTAGAGAAATGCAAATTAAAACAACTCTAAGATTTCATCTTACTTCAAGTAGATGGCTTTTATCAAGAACACAAACAAAAATAGATGTTGCCATGGATGTAGGGGAAGAGGCACACTTTTACATTACTGGTGGAGTTGCAAATTGGTGCAGCCACTCTGGAAAGCAGTATGGAGAATCTTAAGAAAATCTGGAATGGACCCACCTTTTGACCTAGTTATCCCACTCCTCGGTTTATACCCAAAGGACCTAAAATCAGCAAACTACAGTAACACAGCCACATCAATGTTTATAGCAGCTGAGTTCACAATAGCTAGATTGTGGAACCAACCTAGATGCCCTTCAACAGATGAATGAATAAAGAAACTGGTATATATACACAATGGAACACTATTCAGCCATAAAGAAGAATAATATTGTGCCATTTGCAAATAAATGGATGGAATTGGAGAATATCATGCTAAGTGAAATAAGCCAAGCCCCAAAAACCAAAGGCCTAATGTTTTCCCTGGTAAGTGAAGAATGATAAATATGGGGGTGGGGGTGGGGAATGAGAGAATGGGGGAACTTTAGAATATGTAGAAGGAAATGAGTGGGAGGGGAGTATGAAAAATGGTGGAATGAGACAGACATCATTACCCTATGTACATGTGTGATTACACGAATGGTATGAATCTACATTGTGTACAACCATAGAAACGAAATTATGTACCCTATTTGTGTACAATGAATCAAAATGCAGTCTATAAAAAGTTAAAAGCTAAATAAAAAGAATAATAATAAAAAATTTAAGGTCTGCTACAGCAACTTAGTAAGACCTTATCTCAAAAATAAAAAAAGGGTTGAGGATGTAGTTCAGTGGTAAAGTCTCCCTGGGTTCAACCCCCAGCACCAAAACAACAATAACAAAACCTATGGAGAGTCTGAAAAGAATGTGGAAGCATAATGGGCTCATGGATATCAATCTGTGAAAACTATTTCTAAGAGTTTAGGAAGGTGCCCAGCACATAAGCAACTAAGTAACTTCCTAAAAAGGAAGAGTCTGTCTAAGTCTCAAAAAGTATGTATTTGACATATATTATCATTACTTTAACAATTAAATAGTAAAATGAGAAAGTATATTAAACAAGTAATTAAATAATTGATATGTAGACAGCATGGTAGTAATGCATATAATTAAAGCAACTCAGGGGGCTAAGACAGGAGGATTTCAAGTTCAAGGCCAGACTGAGCAATTTAGTGAGGCCCTCAGCAACACAGCAAGACCCTGTTTCAAAATAAAAAGGGCTGGGAATATGGTTCAGTAGTAAGTGCCCCTGTCCTGCTATCAAAGTTAAAAAAAAAAAAAAAAAAAAAAATTGCTATGTGAGTGTACCAACATTTGGAGAGAGATGTTAGTCATCTAGGTAAGTAGTAGTAGTAAGAAGGGAAGGCTTTAAAAGGAGGTAGGAGTTCATCTGGGAAAGAAGAATAAAAAGCAAAAAGGTTAGAAAAAAAAAAAGCAAGGTTTTGGTGACCCTGCAATTTTCTGCAATATGTCAGGAGTCAAGCTGGGTATAGGTATAGGGACCTGTAATCCCAGTCACTTGGGAGGCTGAAGCAGGAGGATCACAAGTTCAAGCCCAGCCTTGGCAACTAAGTGAGGCCCTCAGCAACACAGAAAGACCCTATTTCAAAATAAATACAAAAAGGGTTGGGGATGTGGCTCAGTGGTAAAGTACCCCTGGGTTCAATCCCAAGTACCAAAAAAATAAAAAATAAATTAGGGTTTACATTAAAGAATAGAGAGAAGATGGTTAAGGTAGGCTGGGGCCAAAGGAGGGAGACTCTTGAATGACAAAATAGAGAAAAGGGACTTGCTTTTGTGCCTCATCATCAATCACTGAGAGAAGGGAAGAATTCACATAAATCTGTCAGCAAAGATAACTTGCCACTGATACATGTAGCACGTGATACGTGGTGTCGGGGAGAGATGAAAAGCAAAGGAGAAGCAGCTAGGAGGCTGCTATGATGTGAGAGATTTGAAGCACACGGCAAAGAAAACAGAAGGAACAATCATACAATGAAGACATCAGAACAAACAAACTGGTGATGAGGACCAGCTGGAAAGTGAGGGAGAAGTTGTTACAATGCCAAGACAAGAGCAATGCCTAAGAAGATACAATGTGGGGGTGACAAAATCTGGGAAGATAAAAAGTTCAGCTTTGGATTTGTTAGCTTTGTCTCTGAAAAGGAAATAATTTTTGAGTTTTTCCAGGTGTCAGTAATTTAAAAGGTAGGACAACTAGATCCTAAGGGTAAAGCGTTTGGGTTTTATCTTGTGGCAATAGAAAATTATTCGGATTTCAAGCAAAAGAATAAAGTACACATTTAAAAAGATTAATCTGATCTTTTTAAATTTTTTTTTTGTTTTATTTTTCAATGGATCTTTTATTTTATTTATTTATATGTGGTGCTGAGAATTGAACCCAGGGTCTCATGCATTCTACCACTGAGCCACAACTCCAGCTCCCTAATCTGGTCTTAAAGTGAACATGAAATGGAGAAAAACTGGAGGAAGGTTTAGAGGAATTCAGAGGATAAAGCAAAGCTGTGGTAATGAAAGAGACACATTTATGAGGCATTTAAGTGGCAATGCCAACCGGATATTGAGGAACATCTGACTGTATGCACAGATGGCTGATGGAGAAGAAGAATTAAAGATAACACCAGAACAAAGGTTTGTTAATAGGGTGAACGATATTGCCATTGATGGTGGGAAGATAAAAAGCTGTTTAGAAAGAAAAAGAGTTCAGTTAGATATGAATCTGAAGAATCAACAGAATATCGCAATGGGGGATGCTAGGGGCTAGAAACACAAGACTACTGGGATGGGTTTCCATGGGTCATGGTGTACGGCTCAAAGACTACATAGGCAACCACATTTAACACAAGAGAATAAGAACCAGCGAAAACGACAGAAGAGAAAGGTAGAAGAAAGAGCAAGTTAGGAGTCTTCTACTAGCCAAGAGAAGAGAAAGTTTCAAGACTGCAGGAGTAGGAAAACCAGGTCACAGTGAGAGACAGAAAAGGAAGAGGACCAAATGTCTGAGAAGTTAAAACATGAAAGCTGCAGGAGAGCCGAGCAGTGAGAGTGTCATAGGAGAGTAAGTGCAGACTTCCCTCCAGATGTCAGGTAGGGCAGGGATGCCACCTCATCAGCACATCTCATCACATAGGAAAGAACAAAGTTCCCCAAATTTATTATCTTCCTGCCTATCTTCACCAGAGATAAAGAAAAATAAAACAGAACTACAGCATCTCAGACCCCCAATTAAAGGTGTTTTTATCTTTCACATACTTAAACTTCTTACCTGTCAGTAATTGCTTTCATAAACTCATCAATCAGATCATCATAAAGTTGTGAACGATCTCGTTTCTGATACAAGCCCATGTAAAATGGATCCTTTAAGAGTGCCTATAAAAGAAACCAAATGTAAGAATAAAATCTTTCATTACATTACTTCTAAAGATATAAAACAAAATTGCAATGTTTCACGAAACTTAATTTACTATTATTTGTATACATATTAAAAGTGAAGCTTAAAAAAAAGATTAACATCTAATCACAAGATTTTCTTTTCTTAAATCTTCTTCAAAAGATGAACAATTAAAAGCAAATACAGGAGAAACAAAGGGGGAAATAGTGTTACTCACTTGATTATCAGTTCCCACATCAATACACACAGGCAGACATCGATCAGGCCGTATTCCTGCACAAGCTGTGTACAAGCAAAGTTTTCCTACTGGAATTCCCATTCCATAGACGCCCAAATCTCCAAGACCCAGAATTCTCTCCCCATCAGTCACCACAACAGCCTTAATTAGAAAACAAAGGAAAAAAAGAAAATTAAAAAATAGGGCACTAAAGAAACACATTTAAAACAAGATTCTCCTCAGATATTTTCACTTTCACTTTTAAAAATAAAATTGCTTTTTGACTAACTTGTACTCCAAGCATACTTAATATAGGATTTCTACTAAATGCCTCCATCTGAAAGACCAATTCAAGTATTTTCAGAAAGATTAAATACAGGAGAAGTGAACAAAATTCTGATGAAGACATTACCATTAAGAAAAAACAAGAGTTTAGAAATAAACAACATGCTACTCCAACACAACAATGCAGGGCCAATAAGAAAAACCTTAGCAATTAGCAAAGGAGAAAACTTCTAGAATAAAAAAAATATACATACCTATATGTAAGATTTTAAAACAATACTGTGAGTTTAGTTACCACATCAAATTTTTTCTAGATTACCTGAACTAATGATTATTCATCAATGCTTATTTTGATAAGGAAGATATATGTAATAGAGGCAAGATTACTGCCTGCATCAAACAAAAGCCTATCAAAAGATTTTGATGTTATTGCATTTCATTTCGTGAAAGACAGCCACATTGACAGAGGTTTATATTTGCTAAATTTAAAACTCTTTTAAGAACTTTCTATTTGTTAAGGATCTAAATCTCAGATTTAAAAGAAAAAAGACAGGCAAAAACAATCTTCTCCAACACCCTCCAGAGTAAGTTTTTATGGCATTTGAATGATTTCTTCTACCTAGAATAACTATTAGTGACAGTGAGAGGGTTCACCTTGCACTAGCTCCAATTTCTTTTTCAAACTCTATACCAGTAACCCATTCTAGAACAATTACTATTATCATAGTAATTGTTAGACACAAAGCACTAAAATCTGTATGTATATAAATGCAAAATAAATCACAGCAACAATGAAAAACCATTCATGGCAATTTAGAGAAAATTTGCAAGGCAAAAGAAAACATTTGCAAAAAGGAGGGTTGTGCTATTAGTACCTTAACATGATTTTCTGGCCAGTTATCCACAATTGATCTAACATGACCTCTGTCTGAGATTGAAATAAATAATCCCCTGCAACAGAACAAAAACACCTTTGCATTTCATGACAGTTTTTAGCTTGTTTCTAAGTTTTGTCCACAATTCAAATACTTAGATTTTAATAAACACCAAGATGGAGTATAATTTCCAATCAGATTTAGCTTAGTCACATAGGTTTATTTTCAATTATTTCAAACTGTAATTACATTGTTCACATAACAACTGCAACAAAGATTACTGTTAAATGAAATGATCATTTTTCTCAAGAAGAAATGTATCTGCATGGCATGTTCAAATACACTCAGTACTTCTCCAGTAAAAAAACAACATAAAGACAAACCACCAATACAGGGAAGAATAACAAATTCAAATAAACTAGTTAAAATTCAGTACAACTAAAAATTTGAAGGAACAGGAAGGAAAGGAAGAAAATTACAGCAAATTCATATAAAAAATGACATACTTGAAGCATTAGGAAAAAGTGAACTTATTTTTATTTAAATATATTACTTTTTAAACTGACAAAAACTATCATGTACAACATGGAGTTCTAAAATATGTATGAACAATGGAATAACTAATGAAAAGCTAACCATGATATGCTGTTATCTAATTGAGATAAATTTTTCAAAAACGAAGAGGAGAGAAATAGGAAAAAAAGTATCTTATGTCCCAGAAAAAAAGTTCAGGCATAGGTTGTCCTCTGTGCCTTTGAACTATTCTTTTCTTTTCTTTTTTTTTAGTTGTAAATGGACACAACACCTTTATTTTGTTTGCTGATTTTCATGTGGTGCTGAGGGTAGAACCCAGTGCCTCATGTGTGTGAGGAAGCACTCTACCTGTAGCTATAAGCCTAGCCCCTTTAAACTTATTCTTAACATTCAACTTTTTCACTTGATTCTGAGCTCTGGCATTACTATTGTATATCAAATTAGTGCAGTTCAGTAGTTTTTTTAATCATGGCTATGTAATCAACTGATGAGCTTTTTAAAATGCCAGATCCCACTTCCAGAGATTCTCACTTGAGGCTTAGAGTTTAGATCAACCAACCAATCAAGATTTACTGACCTCCTTCTAAGTACCAAACAAAACAAACCATTACCTATGTAGTATATTATGCAATAATGATATACAGTTATTGACCCTCACTCCAAACCATGCTCTTGTGTCTCATGTCAGTTCTCATCTCTGCATGCACATGAGAATGATAATAGGGGCTTTTATGAGACACCCACACTTGAGTCTGAGCCTAAATGAATCAGAATCCCTGGCAGCGGGGCCAGCCAGCCGTGTTTTTGTTTTCTTCTATTACTTAGTCTGGATTGAGAACTACAAATCTTATAAGAAACTATAAACATGGTGATCAGCTGGATTATATCACAGAATGTTTTAGATACATTAATCAATAGCAGTATTGTTCCTCAGTATCCCACAGGAAATACCTGCAGCACAATCACAGAGGGTGTTCACTAAACTCCAGACTGCCAGAGCTTTTTTTCCATCAGAATCTTGGGGATGGGAAGGAGAGAGGTAAACTGGCAGGATTCAATTACTTTTAGTAAGTCCAACAGGTGCTTCTTATGCACATTAAAATTCGAGAGCCATAATATCAGATGAAGGGAGACTGAAGAAAAATGCTATCATATCTTGCCCAAATTTCTACATTTACATCAATATGTTAGATGGACATGGGCAAATATAAAAGGACTGAGGAAAGTAACAGGTAGAGGAGCAAGACAAATTCAAATACATTTAAAACAGCATATATGTAATGCTTGTAAGTTGATAAAGAAAAATCATATCAGTTTCTTCTCAACAGCTTTTTAACAGGTACTTTTATCCCTGTTTAATATATGAGAAAACATTCTGAGAGATTACTTAGTTCATTCAAGGATTTGAGTCAAGGGCCCATTCCAGTACTCATTCCACCTAAAATGTCTGGAAATACAAGAACAATTTGAAGTTAAATTTCATGAAAGCTGATTTTAAAAAGAGAGAGAGAGAGAGAGAAAGAGAGAGAGAGAGAGAACAAACAAAAATTAAAGCAGAAAAATGAGATAGAATCAATCCCTTAACTTGGGCAGATTACTAAAAACTACTGATAATTATGGAGAATCTGCCACCAGGATTAAGTCCATTTTTGCAGGGAGGGGAAAGAATTAAAAAGTATACAATTCCTCAAACAATCATGTTTGAAGGTTAGAAACTAGTTACACTATTTCTACAAAAGTAAAAGAACATGTTGATTTTTTTATTGATATCTTTTAATTCAAATTAAGCTTTTCTGGAATGGGAAACATGGTTGGGATAAGACTAACATAAATCTAATAGGTGTTACGGAATGATTTTTTTTTCCTTATACAACAATCATCTATATATATTTTTAAAAAGTAAGCCTTACTTTGGTCTTCTAAAGATGTGTCCATACTGAGAACAGGCGAGACCAACTGTTGGTGTATATACAATTGGCATTAGACTTTCAATATCATCTTGTAGTATTCTATAAAACAGTTTCTCATTTCTTTCTTGTATTCCCATTATATAGATGTACCTGAAATTAAGCATAGTAAGCACTTTCTGACTCATACTGTGTCACAATAAGTTTTAGCTTTTGAAAGTTAAACCTAAATGTCTAAAATTGGGCCCTCCCCACCTCTATACCCTCTTTAAAAAAAAACTATCAAAATCCTAAACTATTACTATTCAACACCCAGGACTAAAAACTAGCAAAAACACAAATGTACTTAAGAGGTAGACAATAATGAAGAAAATAACAGAATAACCTTAGTGCCCAAGGTTACTAAGTCCTTACTATGAGTCAGGTTTTATACAGAGCACTGAAAATGTAAAGATCGTCAGAAGGCGCTACCCTTAAGGAATTAATCTTCCAGGAGATTGACATATAAATAAGGAAGCAAAATGAAGTGGTTTTCATTCAAATGTTTACTAAACACTAACTGTGCCAGGCACTATTCTGAATTCCAGGGACACATGTGGTGACTCCTGCCAAGGACTTTATAATCCAGTAAGGTTTTTAAGTATTAATACACAGAAAAGCACAAAGAAGGCAATGGTCTATTCATGGGGATAAATAAATAACTTCCTATAAAGAATTAAGTTTATAGAACAGGAAAATACTGGCTTGGAAATGAGAAATCATCTGGTCTAAGAGACTCACATCTTCCCCCAAACTTGTTTCTTCCCTGCTATCACCTAATTAAATGAGAAACCCAGAGTCTGTTCTTGATTGTTTCTCCTCTCCTCTCCTATCCTCCCCCACCCAATCAAGTAAATCACCAAGTCCCACAGAGTCTACCTGCCAAAAACACTTCAAATATATCCATTGGCTCCTTCCACCTGCAGCTGGTTCAAACCACCACCATTTCTCTCTTGGCCTTCTAACTTGACTTTATACATATAATCTTCCTACCCTGCTCCAATCCATTCTTATTTTTAAAAATATTAACTATGGTCATTTTATTCTTCTTAAGTGGCTTCCAGATGCCAGTAAAATAAGGTTCAAGCTCCTTAAACAGTTAACAAGACCTCTGCCTACTTTCCAGCCTCATCTCCATACTCATCTACTTCTCCATTTCCTCACATGCAAAACTCTTACCTTGGAGGTGTTGCATCTAATGTCCCTTCTGCTTGATTACCTAAACCAGGCATAGTCCTATACTTATGTCTTTTAATGCAGCTCAGGGGGCTCAACTGTTTGGGGCCCTTTTCAGTCAACTCCCCATTTTCAAGTCCCACCATACCCTACTACCTCTTCTGCATTCAATTTTCCATCACCTTTATACAGTCTTAAAGTAAAAAAGTCCTATGTTGAACCATCATAAGTGTGGACTAGCTGTAAATGGGAGAATGTACATAGGTTATATGCAAGTATTATGCCATTTTATACAAGAGGCTGAGCACAGTTATTTGTGTCCACAGGAGGGGAGGGCTGTACAGAACCAAATTCCTATGGATACTGAGAGATAACTATACTTCAGACTTTAAATCTCGATATATTCCTGTGACAATGTAGGAAAATATTCTCATGATTGTGGACAGTTGAGCCAGTCACAGCTCCCAACCAGCCATGTTATCAAGAAGGTCAATGGCTGATGCTCTCTACAAGTACACTGTGTTGTGAAGCTATGATGTGTGGTAGGCTGGGTATATTAAATGCATTTCAACTTACTTTTTTCAATTTATGATGGGTTTATTGGGATGGAACTGCATCATAAGCTGAGGTACATCCGTACTTGCCTATTTCCAGAAGCTAGCAAAGTATATAGTATCCAAGTTGTATGCAAGTACTTGGTGAATAAATAAGAAGAGAACCATTTAGATAGTTAATTATATTTTCTATAGAACTCCTGGGACAGAAATGACATCAAAAGGTAGAAAGTACAGGGAGGCAGATTTCTCCTCACTATAGGAAAATAACTGAACAATTGGACTATTAAGATGAAAAAGATGGGCTGGGGTTGTGGCTCAGTGGTAGAGTGCTTGCCTAGCACAGGTGAGGCACTGGGTTCAATCCTCAGCACCACATAAAAATAAGTAAATAAAATAAAGGTTAAAAAAAGGATGGAAAGGCAATTTTGTGAGAGATAGCAGGAATAATATGGAAAGAAGAGCTGGCCTCTGAGGCATGTGACAAAGAGAGGTGTGCAATTCCTGAAGCTCCCTATATTGTTGTCACCGTCACCTTCATTTCACTTTAGCCACTCTGTATACCTCACAGTGATCTTGTTGATCTCACCTAGAACTGTTAAAGCTCAGAACTGGCAAATGCCCTTATTCCACTCTTGGATCACAATCCTATGCACCATTTTGACCGTACCATGACTTGCTTCATCATTCTGAGGGACCTCAAGCTTCTCAACTGCTTCATTTCCTCCCATTCTGTCCGCTCCCTCTGGCTCCTCTTCGTTCCCTACTCTGGATCCCAGGATGCTCTCACTCCATGCACATCTGCCACCACTCGGACCATCTAAGAACTTTCATATCTTTACCTCTGCACCATCCTTCCACAACGTCTACCTTCTCCACCTGTGAACACCACAAAGGAAAGGTGGGTTTTTTCCTCCAATTTTTATAGTAGAGTGTAGTATAGGAGATTAGAACAATGCCTGGCACATAATAGCCCAGAACGGACAACAGAGGAATGTTTCTTTCTTTCTTATTTTGGTACCAGGGATTGAACCTGAACCTAGGGACACTCAACTACTAAGCCACATCCCCAGTCCTTATTATTTTTTATATTTTGAGACAGGGTCTCCCTTAGGGCCTCACTAAGTTGTCAAGGCTGGCTTTGAACTCATGATCCTCCTGCCGCAGCCTTACCAGTAGCTGGGATTCAGGCATGCTTCACTATATCCAACTAGATGAATGTTTCAATGAAGCACCTGGGGTCAGCCCAGCAAACTCAAAACCTGAATTAATGTTACATTTCTCCTTCTCTGTGGAAAAATAACCTTGCTATGTAGGATAAGCAAGATTTAGACCATGATGCCATTAGGGCCTGTTTCATCCTTTTAACTTGTTCAACCATGTTCAGTCTTACCTCATGACCAAATCACTCTTCCTAATATTTATCACTCCCCTCAACAATTCTATTCAACCTTGGCCCTTCTAATCGTAGCTGTGACTTTCACATTCTGTTATAAAGAAAATCAAGGTCATGAGGCATGATGAGATTTCACGACCTCTGCTCCACTGCCAGCACACAGAACCTCACATACCTATATTTATCTTCTACCTCTACACTTGCCCCTGTGCCTTCTTCCTTTCATGGGACCTTGCTGTAGGTGCTCTAGCAATTATCCTATCTCCTGGGCTCTTTCCTCACAACTATAAACATGTTCAACTTCTCGCAATCCAGAACTTAAACCAAAGTGCCATTTTATTATGGTTCAATATCTTTCTTCCCCCTTACTTGGACTTCGTGGCAGAGGAGTTTACATATTCCCCCCTCCCATTCATTCTTCAGTCTGCTCCAGTTTTCCTTTGGACCCATCACATCAAAGAAACAACTCTCACCAGTCACCAGTAATGTCCTATACTTAATAATACCAATAGATACAGTCAGCTCTGTATTCAGACTGTGTCCTCTCCCCAGAATACCTTGTCCTTGTTTCTCAGTTTGACAGCTACCATCAACATACTACTTAAACTTCAAATCAAGCACCACTTTCTTCAAGTTGGGAGAGGTGCCCTCTTCATGCTTCCAGAATACACCCTGCATGCACCTTTTTCTCATTGTACTTGACACTGTAGAATAGAGTGAAGTGACTGTCATAGTATAACCATCTGTTGAGAAGTTCCTTGAAGGCAGGGCTATGTGTTACTGGGTTGGTCACTGCTGTGGTTCAAGAATGTCTCCCAAATTTCATGTCAGAAACTCAATCCCCAAAGTAATATGTTAATGGTATTTGGAGATGAGATCGAAGAAACTGGGTCATGGTGGCTATTAAGCTAGAACAACTCTATGAAGTAATCCGCAGGAACATTAAAGAAAAAGCCCATGACTTATTAGGCAAGTGACAGAGAAACACTGTACAATTTATTCTTCATAGACTAATGGGTCATTGAGGGAGTTATCAGGAGAGTGGGTGTTTCGCCATCTCGTCAGCCCCCTTCACTACATGATGCCCTGTGCAGCCTCCACACTGCAGAGTCCCCACTGGCAAGAAGGCCCTTGCCAGATGCAGTCCCTCATCCTTGGACTTAGCCTCCAGAACTACCACCCACTTTATATCCCCAGAAGTGGTTAGTAGAGTATCACACCAAGTACGTGAAGATCTAAATTTGTTAAGCAAAACAGGTGTGAAGTAGATGGTATCTCTTGCTTCTAAAGTTGTATTCACACATGAAATGCACTGATCTTCAGCATAAAAACTGATTCTGTCAAGTTTTACAATAGTGAACATGCCTAAAGTACTCACTGAAGGAAACAATCATAAAAGTAATATTTAACAAATAAAACCACAAACTTCACCATGAAACTGTATATTTCTCATTCCATAACAATCATAATACTCCCAATTTCTCTAATCATACTATCAATAAAAACTAAATATCTAATCGATTCTTACTTTTCCAAAGGGCTATTCATTTTTTTCAAGTTTTTATGGAATCGTAAGGCTTGAATATCTTGTGTCTCTATTTTAGGAGGTAAAAGTCCTTGAAGACCAAGCATTTGTCGTTCCTGTAATGTAAATGCCATTCCCTAAAGATAAGAAATAAAAGGATTAAAATTTACTTACTGAGGGTAGCAATGGCATCATCCTTTAAATACAAACTTTAAAAATCAACAAAATATATTTGCCCAGACTTTCAAAATTTTGTAAGATTGACAACATCCCGTATTGGTAAGGATGTAGGAGGAGTTACTCCCACAGACTTCCACTGGGAATGTCAACTCGTTTAGGCTTTCAGAATGCAATTTTAAAGTACTAAAAAAATGCTTTTCTTTGGTGGTATGGGAATGGAACCCAAGGCCTTAGCCACACTAAGCAAGAGCTCTGCCACTGAGCTCCATTCCTGACCCTTTTTATTTTCTGACAGGATCTCACTCAGTCGTCCAGGCTGGCCTTATACTCGAGTCTTAAAATTTTTTAATGCTCATATTCTTCATTCAAGCAATATAACTTCCAAATAGTCATCCCAGAGAAATATTCAGACACGAAGTAG
The DNA here is from genome assembly GCF_902686455.1 of Sciurus vulgaris. Classification (NCBI taxonomy): domain Eukaryota; kingdom Metazoa; phylum Chordata; class Mammalia; order Rodentia; family Sciuridae; genus Sciurus; species Sciurus vulgaris. The sequence continues at coordinate 75,059,338 of NC_136474.1, read as the reverse complement.
AGAGGTAAGTACAAAGAGGTTAGCTATAACACTTAACAAATCTTAAATTTGTTTTTCAGTTGTGGGTGTATCAAAATAATAATCAGCAAAAATACTAGAGTATAGACTTCTGAGAATTCTTTTCTTCCATAAAAGCAACGAGACTAACTGCTATGTATAATCATAAAATTCTAATTAAAAAAATAGAATTCAAGTCAGCATATTGTAGCAATACATGAGTACCCATATTTATAGCTGCACAATTCACAATAGCCAAATCATGGAACCAGACTAGATGTCCATCAATGGATGAATGGCTAAGAAAATGTGGTATATGACATTTTATTTAGCCATAAAGAAGAATGAAAGAAAATGGATGGAACCTGAGAACATTATGTTAGCAAGTAAGCCAAACTCAGAAAGATAAGGGTCATATATTTTCTCCCATATGTGGAAGTTAGCTAGGAAAAAGGACAATAAAAACGGGGAAGAAGGGGTATCAAGAAAATCAAATGAAGATCAGTAGAGAGAGGAAAGGGACCAGGGGAGGGAGGAAATACTGGGGAATGATTCTGACTACATTAAATTATTACATCCTGTGCATGTACAAATGGGTAACAATGAATCTCACCATTATGCATAATTATAATGTGATAATAAAAAAAAAGAAAAAAAAAAAAAAAAAAAAAAAAAGGCAACAAGAACACTGACCAAATGATCAGAATCAACTTTTCAGGATTCTGGAAATTAATCAAAAACTTGCAACTGGTGTTGGGGTTGTAGCTTAGTGTTAGAAGTGCTTGCCTAGTGTGTGTGAGGCCCTGGGTTCAATCCTCAGCACCACATGAAAATAAATAAATAAAATAAAGGTATGTGTCTATCTACTACTAAAAAGGTTTGAATTAAAAAAAAAAAAGATTTGCAACTATCAGGAAGTACTAATTAAAGAAAAAACATGGATTGCAGTAAGCAGCAAGCTTACTAGTCCTATTCTCATCTCCCCTCTCTAACTACAGTGGCCTTGAAAACCAAAAGCTAGAATCACTGTGCAACCTAGCAGCCAGGAAGCTACTAGAGGGGGAAGAAGGGGCTGGAGATTGTTCTTGAGCCCTAATCCCAGGAAAAAGTCATTATAAGACCTATTCAGTGGTTCTCTCAAGAACCCACCTGCAAGGCTGTCGTTATTTCACCTGTCTCAGAGCTCACCCAGTACTAACAGCCATCCCTCCAGAAGTTTGTTGAAAGCACTCAGAGGTAATTATTTATCTGGGAAACTGCCTGAAACATTGGGTAACCACTGACGTAAACAGACTAACCAAAAGGCTGAAAAAGAAAAGATAAAGAGCTGGGTGTGGTGGCACATGCCTATAACCTCAGCTACTTGGGAGGATCATCAAGTTTGAGGCCAGTCTTCGCAGTTTAGTGAGACCCTCTCTCAAAAAATAAAAAGGAGGTTGGGGATATAGCTCAGTTGGTAGAGTGCTTGCCTTGCAAGCACTAAGGCCCTGGGTTCAATCCCTAGCACCGCAAAAAAAAAAAAATCTATCTATCTATCTATCTATCTATCTATCCAACTAATAAATAAATAAAAAAGGCTGAGGATGTGTCTCAGTGATAGAGCACTCCTAGGTCCAATCCCTAGTACTAGGGGAGGAGGGGTATTAGGGTGGGAGAAAAAAAGGAACGAGATGGCCATGTACTCTGGGGGAATCTAGAAGGTATGAGCTGTGGATATGTCCAGGAAAGACCTGAGATGGCCCTAAGCTCTCACCTGTGAGTAACCTTCAGGCTCTGTGCAAGCAGGAAGTGAATGAAGGTAGGCAGATGTTTAGTTGTCAGCTGCCTGCCTGAGTGTTAGAGGTGTGCCCCAACATGCACACAGACCCCATGGCAAAGAGTGGAAGACTTACTGGTTCTGGCTCCAGATATTTAAGTCTCCGCTAATCATTAGCTGACCACCAAACTAACCAAAAAGAGAATTTGGTAGGCATACACAACAAGAACACAAAATAATTAGTTCAGAAATGCCACCATGGTGCCTGGGAATGTAGCTCAGTGGTGGAACAGGTACTTAGCATATCCAAAACCTTGATGCTGGTTTTGCAGGCATTAAAAATGCAGAAGTTATAAGATCATGGAGACTTCTACTGAGATTTCAGAGGAAAGGTTGGGAGGCCAGGCATCATGTGGCAGATTCCAAGTCCCCAGAAGCAGGACCTAACAGGACTATGCATGGAGCAGGGAGAGTGAAACTACAGTGGAGAACCAAGGAAAACAGACGTCAGGAGCGAAAAATGTCTGCTCAGGGGTGCAGCAGACAGCAATGCAAAGCCAGCCCATGAGTGGCCATGTGGGCTGCAACCATGAAAGCCATAGGGGTGAAGCTGCTCAAGCACTGGTACATGGTAGCCCATATGATGCCACAGTGTGCACTGGGTGCCAGACAAGCAGATGTAGGATTTAAGGTTTACTTTCCTAAGTTTTGGTCTTGCTTTGGTCCAATTCCTCCCTTCTGAAATAGGAATATTTAACCTTTGCCATTTTATCTTAAAGCATGTGAATTTCTACTTTATTTTTATAGGGGCTCACAGCTGTGTTTGCTTGGAAACTTAGAGGAGACTTTGGACTTGGATTTCTGAGTAATACTAAAATAATTAAGAATTTAGGAACTCTTGGAGATGAACTGAATGCATCCTGCACTGTGAGATGAACAGGAGTCTTTTGGAGTCAGAGTAGAATACAGTTTGGATCTTAAATGTTCTCCAAAGGTCCGCATGTTAAAGGCTTGTTCCCCAGAGTGGCACTATGGAAGTGGTAGTACAGTTAAAAGGTGGAGCTCAGAGGGAGGTCTCCAGGTCACTGGGAACATGCCCTCAAAATAGTTTGTGGGGCTGGGTGTGGCAGTGCATGTCTATTATTTCAACAACTTGGGGGACTGAGGCAGGAGGATTACAAATTGGAGGCCAGTATCATCAACTTATCAAGACTATCTCAAAATTAAACAAATTAAAAGGGCTGGGGATGTGACTCAGTGGAAAAGCACCCCTGGATTCAAATCCCAATTAAAAAAAAAAAAAAAAAAAAAAAAGATCACGGGACAACTGGTCTCTTCCTTTCCCATAATGGATCTGCTCTACTCTGTGTGATTAGATCACTTGAGGCACTAGTTATGCTAATGGAAAGCTAACATATCCACGTACATCAATATTGATTAAAAAATTCCTTAACCAGATTCTTAAACACACTGGTAAACATGCTAGGAGCAAAGAAGGAACTTCTCCTAAGTTTCCTGTAAGAAATTCTTTCCAGAATTATATTTACTTACTATTTAAGACATGTATTTGTAACTAGTTTTATTTTATTTATTTTTGCTGCTGGGTATTGAACCAAAGGCCTTGAGTGTGCTACTGCTGAACTCCACAGCCATCCATTATTTATGCATTGTTTTGTGTTGGGGGCGGGTACAACAGATTGAACCCAGGGATGCTTTATCACTGAGCTACACCCCCAACCCTTTTTATTTTTTTGAGATGGGGGTCTTACCAAGTTATTTAGGGCCTCACTGAAGCCTCGAAAACTGTGAACCAAAGAACCTTTTTTCTTTACACATTGATTATCTCAGGGCCTCACGTAGCTGCTGAGGCTGACCTTAAACTCACAAACCTCCTGCCCCAGTCTCCCCAGTTGCTGGGATTACAGGCGGGTGCCAGCATACCCCGCTTATTTATGTATTTCTTAATCACATACCAAACACTGTGCTAAGTAGATCAAAAGTTTTATTTCATTCAATATGCAAAAGTATCATGAAGTAGAAAAATAAATGAAGTGTCATTATTTTTGACATTTTTCAGATGACTTCAGATGAGTTGCTTAGAGCTTTGTCAGATGCTCAGAGTGACCCAGTAAGGAGCAGAGCTGGAATTGAAATCCAGACTGTAAAAATGCATTCAGGTCCTCTAAACTATTATGTTTACTATTTAATATTGCCACTCAAAAATAAAGGACTTTGCCTACAAAATCCAGTTTAGCTAAAGAAGAAAGTCATGACCAGATCTCAATACTGCCCATCACTTCTGTTCTAATAATGATAATATAAAAATCAGGGGTCTCTTTCCTTTGAAGCATTACCCTAACTAATGGGAAAAATTCTTAGAATGCAATGATTTGTGTCCAAAAAGCCTTATGGACGTGGGGTGGGTTGGATTTTAAATGAAGGTTTGTTTCCAAGTTTTGACCTCACTCTCCAAAGGCCTAAGTGATTGGTCTATCTCTGAGCTGGGTCAATCTATCCCACATCTGGCCCAAAAGTCCTTTTTAGAGAGTTATTCAGAGATTATTTCTTTTTTTCCCTTTTTCTTTTTAGCTAGAAAGTAAGAATCAAGTCTTTTCAGGTGGTAAAAGTTGTGAATAGTGAAACTCTAAAAGTAAAGCAGTTATGATTTTTTGCCATATGAAGAATGAAAAGTTCATGTAGAGAAAGCAAATGTGTCTGAGAAGTCTTAGTATAAAGTTATTGAATATAAAATTTTCTTAACAGTCTAAAATATCAAATCTTTATCAGGAAGAGAGAAAACTGACATTGCCATGCACATTACTAACCTTGTTTGTTCTTGGATTCAACATGAGTGGCTTGCCTTTCTCTTTCCTGTGCAAATGACGACATGCCACCGAACAAGGAGTGGCAACTGCTCTTAACCGGGAAAACATCTTTTCTTTCACCTGTGAAAAAAGAAGCAAATAAACTACTGATGAAAAAAATATTGTAGAGGGCCGGGGAGATAGCTCAGCTGGTAGAGTGCTTGCCTCGCAAGCACAAGGCTCTGAGTTTGATCCCTGGTACCGCAAAAAAAAAAAAAAAAAAAAAAAAAAAAAAAAAAAAAAAAAAAAAAAAAAATTGTAGAACTGCTCGTACATAACATTATCAGCTTTCAAAAGCAGATTTAGAATCTTTCCACATGTGAAAATACTCTTCAAAATGCGTTTACTTTTCCTCAAGTTCTAACAGTTGAAAAAGGGCAGTCATATTCTGTAGGTGAAGACTTAACTTTCCTGATAGCACTCTTAATTTCTTAATTTTCTTAATTCTTAATATCAATGCTACCATATGCCAGACCCCATACTGAACACTTAACCTCCTTCTAATCCACACAAATGTGACAAGGTACGTGTCTCCTATTCTGAGAGAAACAAATTGAGAGGTTAATAAATAAGGGAACACCTAGTACACAGCAAAGTGAGTTCCAGTTAGAGCCTGGGAGTCAACTGAAGGTGGAAAGGTAAGTACAGGGAAGCTGGAGTATTCACATTGATCAGATGAGAAACTACACAAATTCTTAACCTAGAGCTAAAATTCTAATGTACTATATACAGTGTTTAAATTTAATGTACTAGTTTGCCTTAAGAAACCTGTTATTTAATATAAAAATCATGTAAATTGGCTAAAAAACATATGAAGCAAATGTCCTTTCAGACCTGTCATAAACATATGGAAACTACACATTAAACCTTAAATATTTAGTGGAGATAAAAATAATAGATTCTTCTGCTTATAAATTCTCCTACTAAGAACTAGAATTTGCAATATCCATTTAGTTCTTTAAACTTTACAATCATGGCAATTATCACACAGCAAGTTTTTAAATTTTTGGAAGCAAATTTTTTAATGGAATTTCTAGTTGATGAGAAATCCATACGGTGGGCAGTAAAATCATTTACATAAGGATGTTTAAAAAATTAATTTCTGAGATGAAACTCCCATAAAAGTATCAAATTCATTTTATCTATCTATCTATCTATCTATCTATCTATCTATCTATCTATCTATCTATCTATCTACTTATTTATTTTTTATTTGCCTTTTTGGTACCAGAGACTGAACTCAGAGGCACTAACCATTGAGCCACATCCTCAGTCCTTTTTATTTTTTATTTTGAGACAGGGTTTCCATAAGTTGGTCAGAGTCTCACTAAATTGCTCAGGCTGGTCTCAAACTTGCAATCCTTCTATTTCAGCCTCTCAAGTTGCTGGAACAACAGATGTGTGTGACAGTAACTATCTTAAGTGAACAATTTCAGAGGTCTTTAGAAATTCAACATTTCACCACCTTCATCTAGTTCCAAAATATTCATCCCCCATAAGGAAACCCATACCCATTAAGCAGTTATTCCCTCTGCCCTCCCTCTCACCACTAATCTTCTTTCTGTCTTTATGGATTTACCTCTTCTGGATACTTCATATAAATATTGTGTCTAAATACGACCACAAAGTGAAGAAATCTACATGCTTATTTGCCCTATCAAGAATCAAGAGAAGAATACTACAAAATAACTGATCTGTTTTCTTCAAAAACGTTAATGTCATGAAAGCAAAAACCAAGAACTATTGGAACCTAAACAAAACTAAACTGATAATAACTAAATGTAAAACGTGATTATGGACTGGGTACATACTGGAAAAAAATGCTTCATATAAAGGACATTATTGAGATAACTGACAAAACTAAAGATACACTGTAGATGACAAAATATTATATATCTTTACATTTTCTGAATTTGATTACCATATATAAGATATTCTGACTGAATATACACTGCAGTATAAAGGGGCAAAGGGATGTGATCTTTGCAACCTATTTTCTGGAATTTCTTAAAGCAATTTACACAGATTTATACAGTAGCTTCAAGTGTACTAACAAATGGTAGAGTAGTGATCAAAATGCATGATAAAACTTCAATGAAGACTGAAATAGCATTAAATTTTAGATGTAAATTTTAGCAATGTAACTATCACTGTTAGAAAAGGCTTTTGGCTTTATTTTTCATTTCAAACTTCCTAGCAAAGAGGAACAGCCTCTGATAAGCAGAAATTCAAAGCCACAAAAGGATTGCTAAAAAGTTCTCATTAAAGGCAAAATGAGTATACTGTTAGGCTGTATTTGTTAATAAAAACAACAAAAACAAAAACAAAAACAAAAAAATAGCTTGCCTAAAAGAAATTCCAGAAGAGCTATCTTCTAAAACAAGATTTTTTAAAATGCTTTTATTTTCCAGTAATTTTAGATTTTAAGAAGCTGTAGACAGTACAAGAGCTCCCATATATACTCAGTTTTCTCCTGATGCTTCAAACAGATGTTGAAGCAATGAGATTTTTCTAGGGAAGAAAAATGCCCCACCACAGTTTAAATCTCATCATCAGAAAGCCCATGGCCTTAAAGAGTCTCAAGACTGAATGGTTTTAAGGGCAAAACAAGATTGTGTTATAATAGCACAGTTTGGCACTCAAAGACAGGCATGCTTTTGTAAAAAGCGACAAGCTGTGACCTGTTTTGGTTTGGTCCTTGACCTAACGATGGTTTTTACATTTTCATAAGGTTGCAAAAGAAAAAATGTACATGACAGAGATGCATACAGTTCATAAAGCCTAAATATTTACTCATGGTTCTTTATAAAAAACTTTGCTCCCCTATTATAAAAGCTACAAATCCCTGTGATCTCAAAGGCAAGAATGTAAAATCTCCTGTGTTTTACAGACACACGCACGAAGTTTTCAGTGGTGGCAGCATTTTTTCTTCTTCATTCATGTTTTTTTTTTTTTTTTTTTTAATTGACAGCATTATTTGTGGATTGGTTCTATAGATATTTCAATCCAGAGGTCAGCATGGACTTCAAATAGGGGTTGTTTTAAAAGTGTTACTGATCATTTATTCCAGGATACCTGAAAACTCCAGTATGCAATAACTATGTTGATTGAAGTTGTTTTCTGCCATCCACCAACCTCAGAAGCAAGGTGTGATGTACTTGATGTTCCAAAAGCACTGCATAAGATTTAGTGTGTCACCAACACATGCAGCTGTGGATGATGATCTTGATATTAAGATATCAAGCTGTGTTGGAAATCCCTTAACATTGTCAAGAATTTTTCACTCATTTTAAAAAGTCATGGATACAATTAAGCGTCAAATAGTCAAAGCATGTAGGGAATACAATGAAAAGAATGCATAAATGATTTGAAAGATTTCCTGCTTTTTGAAAAAAGTGGACCTGGAAGGCTAAGGCAGGAGATCACATTTAAGGACAGCCTTAGCAACTTACCTAGATCCTACGCAGCTGAGTGAGACCCTGTCTCTCAACTGAAGGGGAAAAAAAAAAAAAAAAAAAAAGGATGAAAGAAAGAAAGAAAGAAGGAAAAATTGGAAAGCACTGTAAGGTAGCCAGGTCAAAACAGGAAAGATGGTCTCATTCATAACTTCAAGGAAAAAATTTAAGAATTGTGGGCCTTAAAGAAAATCGGACACAGAATATGAAATATGGGAAGAGCAAAAGGATAGTGACTAAAAGGAAAAGCTGGCAGTAAGAAATCTTCATAATATACTGCTAAAAAATAATTCAAGAGCTGGGCATGGTGGCTCATACCTGTAGTTCCAGCTACTTCAGGGGCTGAGGCAGGAGAAACCCTTGAGCCAGCCTGGGCAACAGAGTGAGACCCACAACCTTTAAGACAAACAAACAAAAACAAAAGAAAACGTACAAAAAGTGGGGGGGCTAGGGGCCTACATCTCAGTGGCAGATTGTGTTTTTTTGTGTTCAATCTCCGCCACCCAAAGTAGAGAAGCTAAAACATCTGTACAATGAAAGATACCATAAACAAAATCAAATAAATGACAGAACAAGAGAAAGTATCTGCTTCATAGCTAAAGGATTTTATGTAGAATAAATGAAGAGTCCCTACAAATTTAAAAGACAAACCCAATAGAAAAACCAGCAAAGAAACAAGAATAAATAACACAGACAATAAACAATTTAGAATGATTAACCTCAGTAGTAGCTATGGAAATGTAAATCTTCAACAAAATTTTAGTTTTCACCCAAATGGCCAAAAAAATTTCAAAGTTAATATGAGGTACTGGTGAAAGTACAAAAAACAAGAATATAAGAATAAGCTGGATGCAGTGGTACACACTATTATCCCAGCTACTCAGGAGGCTGAGGCAGAAGGATCAAGTTTGAGGCCAGCCTCAGGTATTAACAAGGTCCTGTCTCAAAAAATAAAAAGGGCTTGGGATGTAGCTCATTGGTAGAGAATCTTTTGGTTCAATCCCCAGAATACTGTGAAAGAAAAAAAAATTCATAGTCTTCTGGATGGAAATTTGGCCATGTCTATAAATTTTGATAATAAATCCTTCATTCTAATAATTCCAATTATAGAGTATGCTAGAAAAATGCTCACAGAAGTACATAAAAAAACTAGATGAAGATGTTCAAACTAGCATTAACAAAAAAAAACTGGCATCAATAGTACTCACAAATAAGAAAGGTTAAATAAAGTATAATATTCATATTATAGAATACCATGTAACAAGTTAAAGAGGGTAAGAACTGCACAGGCTTTCATAAATACTATTTTAAATTAATTTACTTCTTATGCCCTCATAGAACCATTTATGAGTCAATTCTAATCAGAGATTAAAACATTAGATGCAACTCTAACTTCTTTTGAGAAAGAAAAAATGAGAACGGTCTCTAGATATCGACACTATAAGTGTTCACTGTTTAGTGAAAGGAGCAAAATCCATATGGCATGAAAAACTTATGCTTAAAAAAATTATGTTTTGAAAATTAAATACATTTACAACTTTATACATAAATGAATAAAGATCTGGAAAGACAGAGAAGGATAAAGAGAAAGGACATTATATGAAATGTGATTTTAAACTTTGACTTAATTTATATTACTTCCTTCCCCCAGCTACCCACTCCCTTTCTCTGAAAGCAAGTATTATAACCAATTTCTTGCCCTAGACTTATTTTAAATGTTTATGGAAACATGAAATTTAGGGGGGGGGGGAGTGTGGTAAATGGATCTACTGCCTATAGATAAAATAAATGAATAAAATCTTCTATTCATAGGAAACATTGTTCTTCACTCTACCCACACGACATTTCAGACACTGATTCCGTGAAGATGCACTGCTTCTCTTCCTATACTCTCCACACTGCTTACTTCTGTGACCAGGTGTATATGGGGCTTTCTCTACACATTAAATAGCAGATACCAACTGGATGTCCTATAATTCAACTCAATTCTGATACCACTTGAAGATAGTGTCAGATGTCACAGATTAAGCATTCGGTCCCACAAGACTGCCCTCACTTCAGATGCCAATTCTAAGTAGTAAGTTGTCAACTGTACTTCTAACTAACCAGCGTACACAATGGGGTTCCCACTACATCCTCCTTACGGGTTTGATAATTTAACTAGAATGATTCACAGATCTCAGGGAAAAACTTTACTTATATTTATATATATATATTTATATTTATATATTTACTATAAAGGATATACAAAAGATACAGATAAAGAGCCAGATAAAGAGGCTTATAGGGTAAGGAACCAGCGTGAGGAGAGCTCCCAACACCTTAGGTATTGGGCAACCTAAGAACCTCATAAAATCTTGTTCAAGAGCTTACTGTCCAGCACTGCCCTTGCTAGAGGTCATGGGTAGGGCTGAAAGTTACAATTCTCCACTCACTAGGTCTTTCTAGTGACCAGCCTCATCCTGGAGCTCCCTAAGGGCCCCACTCTAAGTCACCTCAGAAACATTTAGAGGTAATCAAAAGGGCTCATCATAAATAACAAAACACACTCCTATCAGGAAATTTCAAGAGTTTCAGCAGCTTTGTGTCAGGAACAGCGACAAAAACCAAATACATCTTGTATAACACTATGCTATTTTAATACGTAATTATGACTCTGATATCTACAGTTTGCTTCCTAAAGTAGAAGAGTACGATATATCAATTTATCTATAACGTATGTGCATGCATGTGTGTGTGTGTGTGCACATATTTACTGGACGATAAACTCTATAAAAACTCTTAAACAAGATTTCATGAGATTCTTGGGTTCCCAATATCTTAGGGTGCTGGGAGCTCTTCCCTCTCATGTATCTTGCCCTATATGTCTTTTCATTGGTATCTTTTGTATATCTCTTACATAAATGAGTAAATGCAGGTAAGATTTTTTCCTGTTTAATTTAAGTATATAAACCTAAGCTAAACTGCTTTATTCTAATTAGTGGATTTACATACTTAAAACAGTTTTTCTGTGAATAACAATATTATTATTATTATAAGTATTCTATATCAGCTCACTTAAACCTCTTATTTTAAATGAATAAAAAAAAACCCTAAAGCTCAAAGATACAATTTCTCCACCTCATATCTCTTTAGTTATCAATTTCAGATATGCCATTTTTTCACTTAATTATTTTATGTATACATTTCAGTTTGGACCTTTTATTATATTCATCTCTTCATGTTTCAAACTTAAAAAATCTTGGTTTCATTAAATGCTTGTTCTAAAGACCTTTTTAAGACCCTTCCAAGATTATGCTAACGTTTTTAATGCTTAGATAAAAATTTTTAGTCTTCTTCATAATTTTATCTATAAGTTCATTATTTTGAAAATATCCACCTTTGACTGCAGTCCTCTACATGTTGTGTGCTGTAGAAAGCAACATTTGGAGGCAGTTTAAAGTTTGCTTTATAAAACCCAGAGGGTTTATAGGCTCAACCTAGTTCTTCAGTTAGTTTCTGTACTAAATTGTAACACACCTCAAGGGAAGAATTCCAAACCCAAATCAAGAGTAAAAGGTCAGGACTCTGCTTTGGTATGGAGTGAGTGGCATGACTCTCACCTCCATGCCAGGGAAGACACAGATTTCCCAGTCCTCCCTGAGGGAGAGGGCAGTGCTTTCTCATAAAGTGCAACTAATGTGGGGTCCTAAATGTCATACAGACTTGGGAAATCAGTTTCCCTCTTCTGGTGAGCATACTACTACTTCAGACCCTTTGTAGTATTTATTGCCCCTGTCTACCCATGGGACATTTCTCCACAACTCCAGCTCACTGCTGGAGGTTGTCCTTCATTTCTGCATGTGGAGATTTCGCTTTCCTGCTTTCAATCCTGGCTGTTTCTATTCCAGTTACCATTACTGTGTTTTTAGAGCAAGAAAGGGAGATTCCAAAATGTGACTAATTGACCACCTTAAAGTGGAAGTTGATACAGTTATCATTTTGAACCTATGTTATAATTACTAAGTCATCTATTGTGTCCCTACCTCAAAACAGGGCCAGAATGAGACCAAAAATTAGTGCTGCTCCCATATTCCTACTTAAATCTACAGCAATCCATGTCTTTTTACCTCTTATGAAACTTAAATTCAATAGAAATTTATTTAATCACCACCATGTACTACTCTCTTAATGTTCTATCAGTATCTATAGCTCTCCTTTGTAAAAAAAAAAAAAAAAAAAAAAAAGCCAGGAGCAGAGGCACATGCCTATAATCCTAGGGATTCAGGAGGCTGAGGTAGGAGGACAGCAAGCTCAAAGCCAGCCTCAGCAACTAAGCGAGGCATTAAGCAATTTAGCAAAACCCTGTCTCAAAATAAAAAATAAAAAGGGCTGGGGATGTGGCTCGGTGGTTGAGTGCCGCTGAGTTCAATTCCCAGTACCAAAAAACAAAAACAGAATTATGAACAGTGGCAAAAAACAAGAAAAATACCTCATTTTATCCTTTTCTTGCTGGTTTTTAAATTCAAAACTATAGGCTTTCCCCAATAATTAGGTATCTATTGAAAATGTACATTGCAGAAGAGTAAACAGGAGCCAGATGTGGTGGCATACACCTGTAATCCCGGTGGCTTGGGAGCCTGAGGCAGGAGGATCAAGTTTAAAGTTCAAAGCCAGCCTCAGCAAAAGCGAGGTGCTAAGCAACTCAGTGAGACCCTGTCTCTAAATAAAATGCAACATAGGGCTAAGGATGTGGCTCAGTGATTAAGTACCCCTGGAGTTCAATCCCTGGTACAAAAAAAAAAAAAAAAAAAACCCTAGTTTGAGAAAACTTCATTGATTTTATATTTAAGAAAAATAATCTGCTTTATAAAAGATTCTTTACTCAATTTTTTAAATTAGCAAGATCTTAAAGTCTACTTTTAAATATCAAATGATTCAAATCTGACTTCAAGTCGTTCAGGGTTATGTTGCATATAAGGTCCATGCCACTTTACATCCATTAATATACTGTAGAAAGCACTAGCAGCTGACTCTAAAGCAGGGATTCTGTACACACCAAGTTTCTATGATCCTTTACATAATCAGCCAAACAATATCATATTGTTAGTAATATTAAATATAGAAACAGTGGCAGGCAAACACATACCCAGTAGTTTCCCTCCACCACATTAGTATTAACAAAAGAGGACACCCATGCAAGAGGGGGAGAAAACCTAAATTTTGGCTCTGTTATTTAAAAAAAAAAAAAAAAGTCTTGAAAGAAGAACATGAAGAACATGATCACATGTTCATGTGATTCTTTCAGGGGAAACATCATTATTTACCATAATGAAAACTTTGGTACCAAAAGACTACAATATACTGGGGCAAGGTAAGCAAATTTAAAAGTAGCATGGAATATTTTATTTTAAATTAAAGGCAATCTCAAAAAAATACATTTTGCAATCAGAAGTTAAGACCAGCATTCTGATATATGAAATCTATTTTCAGCTCTAATTTTGTTCCTATCAAATACTGAATTTAGCCTGTATAATAAAGGTAACACCACCTGTCAAATCCATCTTATAGATAATTATAATAGAATATATGTAAGAGTATTATAATTTGTTAGTGTTATGTCATTATTCAAATTATTAAAAAACTTAATTTTACTAAGTGACAGTAAAATAAACTATAAAAGTAATTTTAAAAGTGTTTTTAAAACAAGTAAGTAAAAGTAAAAAATAGATAAACAAGGAAAAAACCCAATCTTTACCAAAATTAGTTACAAAGAGAAACTGAAAGGCGATTATTACCAGCTGGAAACACAATAAAGTGAAGAAAACCACACCTAACTCCTTATGTTTTATAGATAGCACAGAAGAATAAAAGAAGTAAAAACAGGAAACAAGCTTGGGTGTGGTAGCACACACTAGTAATCCCTGTAATCCCAGTGAGAGGCTGAGGCAGGAGGATCCAAACTGAAGGCTACCCAGCAATTTAGCAAAAATCTGTCTCAAAATAAAGATGAGGGTAGGCAGAGGGTTGAGTATGTAGCTTAGTGGTAAAGTGCCCTGGTTTCAATCTCCAGTGCGGGGTGGGGGAAAGGAAAGAAAGAAAAGAAAAGAAATCCAGGAAAATAAAAGAAGGCAGAGATTCCAATTTTAAATAAATACATTAAATCAAGCTGCTTACTCCAGTTTCTTGGATACTACTAAGACATGCCTCATTTTTACCCTGGTGTGTCCCTGTCATTCAACCCTGCCTGGTCCTTTCCAGGAGTAAGTTTGTTAAAGGAGGGGTTCTTGAACTGGCAGGCCGTGGAACTCCCTCTCCACAGTGTTTATAAACTGGCCTGGGACTGAAACTATTAGGCCATTGGCTGCTGGAGGCCACCCTCCCTGAGCCTTCTCCCTGGAGACAGAGAAGAGATGGTTAACACTTGGGAAGACTGTTCATGAGAGACACTAGACACTGTTCACCAGAGAGAAGCCATGACTTGATGTAAGGAGCACAAGCTTTGTAGACACACTTGAATTTGGACTTGGATAATTACCAATTTAAAATCTGCTGTCACCCATTGTTCCCAAATGATCTCCAAATTGGTCTGTGACCAAATAAGAATTTAAGACAATGTAATATATTCATATTACTAAACATATTTTTTGTTTTTATGTTATAATTAAGAGCTTTCTACCTTTTGGGTGGTAAAAATATTCTTTCTTTTAGGAAAGGACAGGTATAGTAGATTGTAGTTTTTAAGAAGTTCCTTAATCCTGACCGAATTAAAAGTTGGCAGTTTTACCTCTGGTCAGAAATGCTCCACCCTTAAAAATATACTTTTAAAAAACTTGTCCATAAAGTCCAATTTGGGAACCACTCAATCAGAAGTATCATTTTTTTTCATCAATAAGATGGGAAAAGGGAAATTTCTTCTGCAGAACTGTGTATAGCAATGATGATATATGTAAAGTACTAAAACCTCAAAGTTTTATAATCATAATTGTCATAATCTTGAGTTTGACTGACTTGAAGGTTTATCCAGTAACACCTATACCTAGGCAGTCTGGCCAAGAGGTCAAAGAGCAATCTCCAGAGTCAAACTGCCTGCATTTTAAATCCTGGCTTTGCCATTTGCTACTCCCTGAATTGCAATTCTTTCATCACTCAAATGGGGATAAGCAAGAAGAGCTATTAAATAAGGCTGTTTTAAGATTTCAATTAGATAATCCATTTAAGATGCTTATCACAGTGCTCTGAGTGCTTTGATTATCTAAGTGCATTGATTATCAAAGTCATTCTTGCTATAGACCAAGGTGGTCAGAAGTTGCCTGCTAATGTCACCATCAATATATTCTAAAGATGAAATCCACATTAAGAGGCTATGAAGAGAATCATGATTAACATTCATTTAAAACATTTCAATTTAAAACTCTCAATCAAGAATGAGAATTTGGCACAGATCCAGAAAACATCAAACATCCCTAGGGAGTTGCTTCATTACTTTTGAAATCTGTGTACGTTCATCAAAATAAGTGTAACATGCAGCCATATAAGCAAAATGACTTTCAAATAAACTAGCTAATCTTTAATAAAATAGTTCAATTTTTATAAAATCAAATGTAATTTTTATTTAGTGTGAATTTTACCCTCTAAGATCAATACTTAGTAAACAAATATAGATTTCAGCATTGTGTCTTAAAATATGGCTAGTTTGTCTGAAATTCACCAACATACATTAAAAATTTAGTTTAATTATGTAAAATTTAATATGAATTACAATAGCTATTTATGTAAAATTAAGTGCAAATTAGACATGAAAAACATTATGAGTTTTACTAAAAAAAAAAAAAAAAAGAAAAAAGAAAAAAAAAAACCCAAACCCTAAAAATGGTAAATGAGCTTTTCCTTTATAATTCTTAAATGTGCTTTCATAGGCACATTAAAAAACAAAAACATGGGCTGAGTGCTTGTCTAGCACGTGTGAGGCACTGGGTTCCATCCTTAGCAACACATAAACAAAATAAAGGCATGCTGTTCATCTACAACTTAAAAACAAATTAAAAAACAAAAACAAAAACATATACATACACATACACAAACACCTTAGAAGGGTGAAACACATAAGTAGCTCTTTTTCAGTAACAACTATTAAGCATGAGTCTGTTATTCTCAGGAGAATGAAGAACTTCAACAAAAGCATTACCCAATATTTTCTATTAATGCCAGATAAAGGTTATGTTTTATCGTATTACCTCTATGGCCTCTGTATCAAACTTTCAAGGCTTTCTAACTATCTTAAAAGAGTCAGGTACAAGTTACAAATCAGTGCCAAAAGTTGATTAAAAGCCCAATTTAATTAAACCTTTTTTCTGTATTTCTGCAAACTGCGTAACACAACAATATATAATCAACTAATTATAGTACTTACACAAAAGATACATTTATTTGTTTTGGGAAAACGACCTCTCTAACTTACAGAATATTTCGAAACTAAAGATGAACATTTATGATATTACTTTGCAATTAGTTTAACAACAGGAGCAATGCTTTAAGGAACACACACGTTAAGAGCGGGGAGTGGAGCTATGAAGTTAGACTGCTGGAGTTTGAATCCAGGTTCTCAAAAACTGTGGTCTTGGGCAAGTTCCTTAACATTCCTAAGCCTCAGCTTCTTCGCTTGTATACTGGGAGATAATAACAGTCTGAGATAATGCATTGAGAGAAGCGCCCAGACCATCACGATCAACAAAGCTTCTAGTGTTACCACAATTACAACACTAAAAAGAAACAATAATGCTATTAACTGCTTTGCTTAGAAGCGATTGTCACAAGCCTCAGGATGGCAAATCCACAGGTATGAGATGACACAACGTTTTGTAAAGAAGCACCTCTGCCGAGGTTATTTTTTTCTCGCTTCTCACAAGTAACATTGATTTTCTAGAATAATCTTCAGAACCAAAAAAAAGAAAGTCAAATCTAAGGTCACAACGCAACACCACAGGCGAGCGTCAAAGAAACACCTGCCAATCCTGGTGGACAGATGCTATTTCAAATGAATGGACTGAACCACTCCGATCTTGGAACTTTCTAGCCTGCAGCAACTCTTTTAAAACCAGGAACACAAACACTGCCACTTCCTCATCCCGGCAGAGAAAAAGATCCTGTCTAAAGGGTTTCCAGCCACAAAAATCAGTCTTCACCGGAGCGGGAGGAAGAAAAACAGAGATGCCGGGCCCCCGGCGGTGGGGTGGAAGCCCCGGCACCAGCGAGCGAGGAAAACGGGAAAACACGCCCCAAAAGCGTGCGCCGGAGGTCGCGCCGGACCCGACCGGCCCCACACCCTCAGCGCCGGCTGCGCGGGCTGCGCGGGCCGCTTCCCTTCATCCCGCCGCGCAGCCGCCGGGCGCGGGCCACACGCGTGGAGGCCGCGCTCCGCTTCCCGGGCCGGTCCCGAGAAGGCCGGCGGCCGCTCCCCGCCCAGCCCCGCGGCGCCAGGCCGTCCTCAACTGCGCGCCATGCCAAGTCTCACCACACGTTTCACCCGGCGACAGGTGGTGCTCCGGGCGGTGAGGCCGCGGCCCTGCAGCCCGCTCCGCGATGCTCAGTCCCGGCGCCGCCCGGCCCTCCTCCGCTCCGACTTTCCGAAGCCTGCACCACCTCTGGCTTGCACTGGCGTGGGCGGCCCCACACGTTCCGAGGTAGCCAGGAAAGCGGCGCCGGCCCATGGGCGGACGGGCGGGCGCGCGGACCAATGAGGGGCAAGGAGCCGGCCGCGGGGCGGGGCTCCGCCTGGGGCCTCGCCGCCCGGACGCCTGGGTTCCGCGCGCAGCACCTTCTTCAGCCTGAACCCACGAGGTTAACTGTTTTGAGGCCGCGCACGCTTGTGCGGTCGCGATCCCGAGGATGGGAGAAGGACCGCGCAGAGTAGGAGGAACTCGGAGGTGCGCCTCCGTGAAAGAGCCGAGGCAAGCTTACGGCGGCCCACGCCGGGGTCTGCCGGAGTGCGGGGGTCAGAGCCGAGTGTTCGCGCGAGAAGAGGCTCTGCGCAGGCGCGGGCCGGGGTATCCGCGGGTACCAGTCTCCGAGTCCTGGGAGGAGAGAAGAAGCTGAGGTCTGCGTCCCTCCGGCTTGATCCGCAGAGGACTGGGGTAGGAATGGAGGAGAGATTTAAGAGCTGCATACAAGGCAGGAGATGGACGGGAGAAGTGGGAGTGTCCACGAAACACAAGGCTTCCGCACTTTAGGAACTCTTTGTGTTTCGGAGGAAGGACTGGCTCGTCCTTAAAATTCTGTGCTATTCTCCACCGCTGGTGACACGGTTATTGATCCGCAGGGATTTACTAATCATCCCCACCGCCACATCACCATAAATAGATATTCAGTGTTCTCGGAAAAGCACTGGTGCACTAAATTTTCATGCCCTTGAAAGAGGCAGGGACCACGCCTTCCCACATCTGAACACACCCACGATTATGGTTTTGGAGGATATTTGTTCACTCTTAATTAGAAAATGTTACCACCAGAAATTCCTTACAGCAATCGAATTTTTATACTCTTAAAACAAGGGATGGTAATGACAATTTAAGAAATAAGAGGCAAGGCAGATGGAATAAGAAAATTAAAAGGGATGGCAATGTAGGATAGAGAATATTGAGGAGAACCAGAGAAAAATGAATTGTTCCCTTCCAAAGTCTGACATTATGTAAATTCTGGAGCAAACCTGCCACTCTGAACATTGACGGGTGGGGCAAGTGAGGGAACACTGCAGTTAGATTATAAATGATAGGTATGGCTGCTATAGTAATCACCGCAGTAAAAAGGGCTATAAATAAGCATGACCTAAAATAACCCTGCTTGCCAGAAACTTTGAAGATGCAGCAAGTTGAATGAAGGAAACTTTGAAACTTCACCTGTCTATAGATGCTTCATCAGTAGAGGTGAAATTCTTTTGTCTTTGAAGGAGTTTGTCCTATACTAGAATAATTCCAGGAGAAAGGGTAATAGAGAGTTAACAAGGATGGGACTTATTTTGGTTTAATAGAGGTCAGTTCATCCTTATTAAATATCTGCTTACGTTGAGAAGGCAGACACCTGTTTGGCTGGTTGACTACAATCCACAGATTTTTTTTTTCTTCTTAGACACTTCCAGTGAATAATAAACTACTTTCTCATGCAAAAGTAGTTTATTATTAGAAAAACAGGTGTTTCTGTTACCACATGCACCCTCCTCACTGTTATAAAGGATGTTACAAAGTTTATAGATGAACAACCAGGTGGAAAACATGCATGGGGCAAGGTAAGTGAGGAGTATATGGAAACTCCATGCCCTTGCCACACTCCAGGCAACTACACATTCAGTAATCAGAACATTCTCATACCCTGTCCTTTTTGGGATTTATGGAGGTTACATTACATAGGCACGGCTAATTATATCTTTAACCACTGATGATCAACTTAACCTTCAAGTGGAGGTGAGTGGTGGGTCTGAAAGTTCTAACTCTAATCACATGGTTGGTTCCCCTGGCAACAGCCTCCTTAGTCCTGAGGCTATCTTGTAACCTATCCAATATTCCCTCATTAGAGCAAAAGATGCTCTTATCACCCAGGAAATTCCCAGAAATTTAATATCTGTGTCAGATGTTATCACTTACAGTTAGAAAAGTCTTAACTCTGCATCATGAGGTAGGGATAGAGACCAAATATCAGTACAAAAGATACTCATAGTGACCCATCTGCAAGGATTTTAGGAGTTTTGTCTCAGGAACCAGGGCAGAGACCAAGTAGATGTTTCTTGTTATATCACCATATCACAGCTTTTTATCCAAAATGGTGATATGGCTATGGAACACTTGAAAGGTGGCTAGTTTTAAAGGGAGATGCATACTGGATTTGAAGTCATTTTAAAAATGTAAAATATAGCAATTTAAGAATGTCAATCACATGCCAAAGCAATAATTTGGATATTTCAGGTTAAATGAAATACATTAAAATTAATTTCATCTTTTTTCACTTTTTTAAAAATACTTTTTTAAGTATTCCTAAGTTCTAGGAATTGAACCCAGGGCCTCACACATGCTAGGCAAGTATTTCACCACTTAGCTATATCCCCTGCTCCCCTTTTTTCTTTTTATGTGCTGCAGAACATGTAATATTACATTTTGGGGTGGCTGAGGAGTGCAGTTTAGTAGTAGAATATATACCTAGCATGAACAGTGCTCTGGGATTGATCCCTAGCACAAGAAAAAGAAAGAGTACATATGTAGCTCTTATTTGTGGCTTATATTTTATTTCTATTGGATAGTGCTGGTCTAACAGGACCATGTTAGACCCACAGTGGAAGCTTCTGGGTGGAGCTTCTGGGAGGGCTTAGAGAATAGCATGTACCTTAGTTTTCGTTTCCTTCCTTCCTTTCTTTTCTTTTTTTCCCCTCCATCCCAGATCTTCTTGCCAGAAATGTTTGGAGGCATGGTGTCCATTGTTGGGCCATACAATGACAAGCCAGAACACGAAGGCCCGAACTCTAAGGATTTTGGAAGATGGAAGAGCTCAAGTTTCTCTCCTCTAATGCACACACGTGTGTACTGGAAAAATTAATATTGCGACCTATTGTGTTCCTTTATGTAACAGGTACTTGATGACATATTACATATATTAGGGATCTAAACAATGAAAGGTTAGAAAAAAAGACATGTAACTGGAAAATATGAGTAATCTTTAATGGTAACATGATGCCTAAAACCCTCTCTGCTAGTTACTATAGACAAGAATTACGCTAAAATTACACTCTCAGGACTTATATCCTTTAAAGGCCTTTAAAGTATATCTCCTGTATCCTTTAAGGTGTCCTTTAACGTAAAGTGGATGATGCTTTTTTCTTAATGATTGAAAACAGATGTGTGGAAAGTGAGTCATACTTGAAACAATAGTCATCTTAAACTTTGAGAACTCTCATGCTTTTTTGAATTTATTATTTAGCCTTTTATCTGTTCAGTATTGCTGGAACTGAGCTATTTCATCTCTTAGTGGTACTATTTTGATCAGTAATAGTTATAGTGAGACACTAAGATGTCTCACTGGTTAATGTTTTTTAAAATATTCTTTTAGTTGTCAATGGACCTTTACTTCATTTGTTTATATGTGATGCTGAGAATCGAACCCAGTGCCTCCACATGCTAGGCAAGCACTGTGCCACTGAGCTACAACTCCAGCCCCCTCACTGGGTAATAGTTAAGAGACCAAAAGGAATCATGTACCTCTAGATCTCTAGAAATAATGCAAGTATGTAGATATTTTTTAAGTCTAGAAATTCTTAAAAATGATTTTAAAAGTCTTACATCTACTAAATTAAGTCAGGAGCACACAGAACCACAACAGTATTATTTTTATTATTGCTACTACTAGATCTGACAGCCTTAGTTTAACCTAATGGGAGTTATGAGCTAAAGAAAGAAGTATATATTAAAATATTATGATAGGAACAAGACTTTTGTACATTTCAACAGTAACTGTTAGAAATGAGTTTTAGCTACAGACAATAAAAAACCCTATTAGAATCAGTTTATCCAAATAGAGGCTTATTTTTCAGAATAAGAACTAAAGGTGTAGGGCCTGGTGCAGTGGTGCATGCCTGTAATCCCAGCAACTTGGGAGGCTGAAACAGGAGCATCATGAGTTCAAAGCCAGCCTCAGCCTTAGGCCCTAAGGAACTTGGGGAGACCCAGTCTCAAAATAAAAAATAAAAAGGGCTGGGGATGTTGTCTAGTGGTTAAGCACCCCTGGGTTCAATCCCCAGTACCAAAAAAGAAAAAAAGAAAAGTAGTGTAGGAGTAGGATCCAAGGCTGACCAGGCCTCAGTCACATTCTGAATGTTCCTTGAGGGAGTGAGAAAGGCAGGTCTCCCAGTGAGTGAGAGATCCTGACAGCCCTTGACTCAGCTAAAGGAGAATGCAGATGACCCATTTATGGATGATCTGGGAGTGACAGAAGGAAGGTCTTTGGGGTTCCCATGAGTATGAACGTGGGCTGTGGTTGCAGATTTTCTGAACAAATGCCTCAATTCTTAATTTTTTACTTTTTTTTTTTTTTTTTTAATGTTCACTTGTTTACATTGAAGGAAAGAGTACACTTTGGGCATTTGGAATACTCAAATTCTAGAGCTCTCTCTCACACATCTTTTCCCCCCTCACATTCTTTTAGTGAGGCATAGGGCATCTTTTTCTTCTGTCAGTGGACAGAATTAAAATTTTCCTACCTGTCTCAAAAAGCATCAAAAGGAGATGAGATGAAAAATATGCAAGGGTTTTATAAAGTTAAAAGGATAAAATGCAAACAGTTCTCATTCAGGCTGCCTGCCTGGCATGTAACTGATGTAATAACCATTCATTAAGCAGTTAATATTTGCTAAGCATTGTTCTAAAGCTCCTCCCATATATATACAAATAACAATGAAGAAGTGTAATTATTATCCCATTTTAAATGTGGAAAAATTGAGGACTTAGAGGTTCATTTGTACAAGGGTGCTACCAATAAGTAAGCAGTACACAAACTATATTATACAAACTATTTTAAATATTTTTATGTATAGTCCAATTTTTGTAAAGATTAGAAAAAAACCTGTGGAGCACTGTGTCACCCCTGCCCTCTCCCTCTTTGTCTTCTCTACCTGGGATCCCCACCATTGTAAGCTGTCAGTGAAAACCCCCTTCAAAACTCAAGGACAAATGCTGAACCCACCTCTTCAGTGACCTCTGGTATAAAAGTATGTAAGTGCACACTGGAATCACTGGAGAACTTTAAAAAAAACTGTTATCTAGCCTATACCAATTAAATAAGAATCTTCTTGTTTTATATATACATATTTTTTATAGTATTAGGGATTGAACCCAGGGATGCCTTACTACTGAGCTACATCCCCAGCTCCTTTTATTTTTAATTTTGAGACAGGGTCTTGCTCTGTAGCTGAGGCTGGCCTCATATTTGCAATCCTTCTGCCTTAACCTCCTGAGTAGCTGAATCTACAGGTGTGTGCCACCACACCTGGCTATTTTATGTAAATCTTATATGGTATATTATAAATTCCATAAAAGTAGGGATTTATAAAAATTACTTCTTGTATTTTTCTCAAGTCCTCACAATTAGTGCTTGATTATATTACAAGAACATGTGCTTTATTTGGGCAGGAGAATCACCATCAATATCTAGTGTAGGAATTCATCATCATAACCACCAGGGAACGTTGAGAAGTGCAAAATCTAACACGTACAAACACACCACCATCACCACCACCACCCCACCACTGAAACAAACTTAAGGCTGAGACCCAGTAATGTTTGTTCTTTGCTCTGCTGGGGACAGAACCCAGAACCTTTTACCTACTCACTTTACTACTGAACAGTCTTTGTTTTAACAAGTTCTCTAGGTGATTGAGATGCAAGCTTAAGTTTAAGAGCCACTGTTTTCTTTTCTCTTTTTTTTATGGTACTGGGGATTGAACCCAGGGGTGCTTAACCACTGAGCCATATCTGTGTCTCTTTTTATTTTTTATTTTGAGACAGGGTCTTGCTAAATTGCTTAGGAATTTGCTAATTTCCTGAGGCTGTCCTTAAACTTGGAATCCTTCAGTCTCGGCCTCCCAAGTCGCTGAGATTACAGGCATTTGCCAACTGTGTCTGGTTGAACCACCGGTCTTAAAATAGAGTACTACTCAGCCATAAAGAAGAATGAAATTATGGCGTTTGCTGGTAAATGGATGGAACTGAAGATTATCATGCTAAGTGAAACAAGCCAGACTCAGAAAGCCAGAGGTTGAATGTTTTTTCTGATATGTGGAAGCTAGTCCAAAATAATGTGGTGGTGGGGAGAGAGGAGGGGACTATCCATCAATAAAGAGGAAAGATGGGTAAGCTAGATGAAGGGGACTAGGGAAAGGAGAGAGGACAGGATAAGGGAAGAACAAGGGAATTAATCTGGCCTAACTTTCCTGTGTACATGTGTGAATATTAGCATCAGGTATCTCCACAAGACTATTAAAAAAAAAAGTAAATAGAAATATCAGTAAAGAGAAAGGAACAAAAGGAAGGGAGGGAAAGGGGAAAGTACTGGGGACTGAATTTGAGCAAATTATATTTATGCCTTTAAAATTATGAATTCTAATGTTATATATAACTAAAAAGAACTATCGTCTGTTACCTTGTATTGATTAAGCAATCCTCAGGGCATAATTAATTCTTTCATGTGTGAAATTTCCTGCTGAGAAGAGCTAATTGGGAAGTAGGAATGAAAAAAGATGCAGAACTTGCCCGTCAAGGAGGAGTTTTATGTCATAAAATGGAGACAAAGCATTTATTCCTGGAAATAAAAAGCAATGTGTTATTAAATATTTGCAAGTGAAATGTGAGTGATGTCTTGCATTCACTCTAGGGGAAAATGGGAATAGTTTCTATTTTTGTGTTTAAATAGATGTTATAAAAAGATGTTTTTAGGGCAATATTTGAACAATAAGCTCAGAGTGCTGTAGTAGTTTAAATGAAGTGGTTCCTTCTTAAACTTGGTTTAATGACCCCAGAAAGCTTTGTGGAGGACATGACTTCAGGTAAGCTTTGACTTCAGTAGGAAAATTCCTTAAATAATAGACTATCTACTACAGTTCCACAAACTGTTATCTATGATTCCAAAATCCATACTTTTTAAAAAATTTTTGTGGTGACAAAAATTTGTCACAAGGCTATGTTCATCTATTTCTCTTCAGAAGTATGAATGTTTATGAGGCATTGCCCCAGATCCCACTGTGGGTATTAATTACACCCAGTATATGCTGCTTATAATGTTTTCCTGAATCCAAAAGTATCTAAATTCTGAACTCAGCTGACTCCCAGGGCTATTTTTATAATCAAAAGTTTCAGTCTTTCTTCTGGGGCTAGAAAATGCTATGTGTAGGTCTTAATTTCAGTTTTTCTGGGAATAAGCAGATAATTTGTTATTTAAATTCTGCTTATTTCTTAAAAGGTTAAACTTCCTGTGAATGAGAAACCACCATTATGACATTTTACATGTTGCTTTGTGCCCAGAAATGACTAACTTGATGAGGTATAATAATTTAGCCTTTAAGAAAATGTTTGTGGTGACAGAAGTCACTAAAGTGGTTACCATTAAGCTGACTGAAAAAGACAAAACTGCCGAGAGGTGAAACCTATGTCTCAGTCTGGGTCACAGCCACACAGATGTGGATCTATGCAGAGATTCATCTCCAGCTTGAAATGTATGTATTGTGCACTCTTCACCGTGGAAATTTTATATCCACCCAATAATTACATAAAATAACAACATATTCTTGTTTCTTCTTGAGTAAATGCCTCTTGAAACTCTGTTGTGGATTCAATGTCTTCCTATAGGCTCCCTTCTTTGAGTCCTTTGTTGGATCCTGTAGGAAAAAGCAGGCAACATTCTTGACACATTCTGGGCTGTCCAGGATGTAGTTCATCTGGCCTCGACAGAGTTCTCCAAATGGCCTTGTAGACAATGCACACAATGCTGAGTCCAGAAAGAAGATACAAGCTCTTCCTGTAAAAGGATGGATTACAAAACAGCAGATTAGTTAAAAAACAAGATACAAGGCCCAGATCCAGGGGAAACCGGGAGGAGGAAATAGATGTCAGTCTTGTTCTCTGAACAAAGAAAGTTTTTGGTGTGTTTTGGTTCATATGAGTTCTATACAGTGGGAAGTTGAGGCTGCTGTGTTTTAAGCCTGTTCACCTGTAAAGTGGGAGGAGCCTTAAAGGAACAGGCTGCTGATACATACCTGGCCATGTGGCTTCCCTGTAAAAACTCTTCAGTTGGCAGAGTTTAAACTGGTGTGTGGCAGTTTTCTCAAGATGGGTACATCTTCATCAACCTTTCTCAAAATTAGAGGAAAACCTTTTTATTTGATCACCATGAAAACTGAGCAGCTTTATTTCATCCATCCAAATACCACAAATGTTCCTTAAGGAACATTCACATCCTTGAGGTTTCAGAGGATTATGGAAGGTCGTTCTCTTTGTAAGGAGAATGTACATGAGTAAGATCATTGGTTTTAGTTTCACATATTATCTATCTGCAGCAAAAGCAGATAGATTGTGCTACCACATCTTTAGATTTACACAACTCTATTTGCTTTAGAATAGAAAACATTAATAATGAATGCTGCCTGTACCACTGAGAATTATCTTCTAATAAATCAGGATCATTAAAAATGCAAACTCTTTAAAAATAGAAGAGAAAGTAAACAGTGTATCTAAAGGCATTTGTGCTAGACACTCTGCAAAACAACCTCTGTCAGCCTAGTCTAGAAATGAGACAAAAACATTCCATGTAGGTAGGTGCCATCATTAAGAAACAAAAGTGTTTTTCCAAAATACAATGAAGTGCTAATGGTGGTAATTACCTCCAAAAAAGTGGTAACGATTCTCTATATAATTAAAATAAATATAACTTTTCAGGCTGCCTAAAGAGTAAACTAATGCCATAATAAGCAGTGTCTTTATTACTAAAATACTTTAAGGAAAGTTCTAGAAATTTCTTTGAAGAACAAAAGAGTTAACATCATAGACTTCTTTTGCTTTTCTTTCTTTCTTGCTTTTGCTTTTGCTTTTGCTTTGGTGCTAGAGATTGACTCTGGGGCCATGCTCATGCTAAACACACACTGTACCACAGAGCTATACCCCTAACCCCTATAGGTTTATTAGCAATAGAAGAACCTTTCTTCCTTAAGGAAAAATAGCACTTCGATGTTAATGGATAATATACTGCGCTTGGTTTTTTTCTAGGACTTAGGTAAACTGGAGGGAGAAAAGCAGAAATTGACTATCATCATGGCGTCATAGAAATATCCTCTTTCTTCTATGAAAGTGATTCGATCTTGCTGAGATTGCACCTAAAATCTGCCTGAGCTGTAGGCTATTTGGTGTTACTTGCTCTAAAACCCCAGTCCTGTCTCTATCATTATCTATACATCCTTTATAGAAAATTCTGAAAGCAGCAACCCAAACATCACCAGGGAGCTTGTCAGAAAAACCCACCCCAACTCACCACATCAGTCCTGTAACGTCAAGCCCAGGAGTTCTATGCACATTGAAAGGTATGAAGGACTTCTGATGTTCCAGACTCTGGGAGCTCACGCAGCTGTGATTAGATTTTTGTTTGCTTGTTTTTGTTTTATTTATTCTTATTAATTTTTAAATTTTGTTCTTATTAGTTTTACATAACAATACATTTATGCATTTTGATAAATCATACAAAAATGGAGTATAATTTCTCATTTTTCTTATTTCTATATATAGGATGATAAGAAGCCCATGATACTTTCTTCACCTTCAATAAGTTCCTGTGTGCAAAAGCAAACACACAGTTGTTCTTTTTCCTTCCATCACTGAGAATGTTAATGATTAAACCATTAGCAATTCGGTCTTACTGTTTATTCACTAGATGTGTAGTAATGAATGAGGCACAGGGGAGAAAATTTGCACCAAAATGGATGTAAAATCTCTGGTTGATGTCTGGGAAAAAAGTTCAGGATATCAAATAGTGTTCTGGTGTCCTGAAGAGAACTCTGTGTAAGTGTCTTCAACAAACCCTATGTATGTCAGCGTTCTCGGAGGACACTGAGTGTGAAATTTTACCTCTGAGATCCTATCTCTTGGGGGCAGTACAGGGACATTTTTCTATAAAGTGGTCAAGATTCCACTAGCCAAGAAACTTACTATAACAGATGTAGTTTTTTTGTTTTATTCTTTTTGTAGTGCTAGGGATTGAACCCAGGGCTAGTTAAGTGCTCAAATACTGAGTTACATCCCTAGCCCAGATGTAGTAATTGAAAGACACCATAAAGAGTAAATTGGGTTTGACTGGCCAATATATTTTCCTGCTAGGCAACAAAGGGCAGATCCTTTGGGCAGAACCCTAAGACAGCTTTGACATTGTTATGTTAAATACTTCATATATTAACAAGACATTTTATCACAAAAGAAACCTCCTAGGTGTGACTTCTTTCCCAGTGTTTTTGATTTTAGACTTACTAGCATTCTGAAGTATTTTCCAAAACAAATTGCCTCCCATACCAAGCTACAGTCCTGGGCTAGGAATTCTTTCAGATGTTCTTCCTATAAGTGGTTTTCTCAGGAATGCCTGGAAAGCCCTAGAATCTCCTTAGCACTTTGGCATAATTATAGGGGTTCACATTAGGACTTGATCATTGTGGGGTCTTTATTATCAGGGAACATTCTGGATTCACAGGCCTTCAAAGGGAAGTGGAATATCCTTCCTTTTTTGCACTTGAACCAAAATTATATTGCACAGAAGATAAACAAAGTGATTATTTCTAAATAATATTACTTTGCAAAAAGGGTAATTAGATTCCAAAATATTAAGGTCCCAAAATGGTTCAAATAGAATCTGTTGTTCTTATCTTTGAACCAGAATCTAAAAGTGAGGGACCATAAGCTTTATTCAAAAACTACACAACAAGTATTCTTAACTTTTTTTTTTCCTTTGAGTTAGGGTCTTGCTACGTTCCTGAGCCTGGCCTCCAACTTGTGATCCTCCTGACTCAGACTCCCCAATCATGAGGATTACAGGCATACACCAAGATGCCAGAATGGTTTTTTAAATATACAAAGCAAAATGCATGGAATAACTGCAGAATCCAATTACAATGAAATAAAATTACCAATTTTTTTTTTTTTTTTTTTTTTTTTTTTTTGCGGTGCTGGGGATTGAACCCCGGGCCTTGGGCTTACAAGGCAAGCACTTTACCAACTGAGCTATATCCCCAGCCCCTATAAAATTACCAAATTTTTAAATCCCAAATTTACAGTATAATATATATGCTATCTTATAATACATTAGATAAAAATTAATAGAAATAATAACTGGCAATAAAGATGTTTCAAAGTGTTGCAACTGTAAAGTTATTGAAAAACCTGTAATTTCTGTTTATTCTAGTAGTTAGCTGCCTACATTCATAATAGAAGAAAATGTTAAATTCCAGTTAGAAATTAGTGAAAACAAATATATTTTTCTAAGTCTAAATTCATACACACTTGTGATTGAGAATCCTGTGCTGGGTTCAGTTTTTATCTAAGTTCAGCTGTTTTGCCTGTCAGCAGTTTCTGAATTCAATTGTGATATGAGAAAAGTTTCTGGTAGCATTTTCCTAGTCAGATCCCCAATGTCAAGGTTATGTGGAGACATTCAGGAAACTGTTTCAATTTGTTGATCTTTGTTTGGGGCATTGTTACCTGGGCTTTCCAGTTACCAGGACCAACATTATGGCACAGATGGTTTAACTGATTAACCTTTCAGAGGTTGCTTTCAAGTTGAAAACTGGCCAACTTCCCAGCCTCCAAAGTTAAGAAACCTGTCTTGCTTATCTTACTTTTCCTTGTTAAGAGGAATTTGTTCACATCTCTTCCATGCCAGAGGCACATATTGTTAGTCATGTCAAGAAAGTAATTTATGACTGGTAATTGCTGTAGAACATGTTTTTGAAAACCTACCACAGAGGATCTTTATATAAACATTTTAAAATTTTTTCTTGGTAGAAAAAAGTATAGTTTACCTTCTTTGGTGAAGAAAAAAATGACTTGTCTGAACTTTGACAATTTTATTACTCCATTTACATTCTTTGAAGAGACCTGAGTAACAACAGGAATATTTGTGTAAGGTTGGGGAAGGAAGAGAATTTTATTTCATGCCAGCTATGAAAACAATATTTTAAGAGCATTATGCCAAATAATGAGTGAGAAAAGTGAAACTGTACTATTCTCTGATCACAGAACTTACGACTCTTGGCCCATTCTGTACTTAATAGGGCAAAAAGAGGAAGTGAAAAGAAGAACGTTCTAGAACTTATTCTACTCCATACAAATGGGGGAGCTTGGCTCACCTCCATATTGCCATATTTCCACAAACAGCCTGTGTGCCCTTCTGTGAAATCAGAACCTCCTGCATCTCACACAATCTGGCTACTGTCTCCACAACTTCATTAAAACTGTTTCCTTCTTGGGTGGAATTCAAACCCTTTCCCTATTCCTTCTTCAAAAATTGACCCAAAGAAACAATCACTTTGGCTTCTGTGGCCCAGTACTCTGCTGAACCGCCTGCCTTACCTTTGCTAACAACAAACCTACACTTACCCCTTCCTTGGAGGGGCTCTCAGATGGTGGAGGGGGAGAAGAGAAGAAAAGCAGACACAGCTACAGAACCAGTGCACTAATAGAAAGCCTTATTGAAAGCAAAAACAACCGAAACAGAAACAGACCTCAATGGATCAACAATGCCTTTTAGTATCAAGCAGCAGAGGAAAGCAGCAGAGGGGCACATTTTCAGGAAAGAAAATGGCAACTGGTTACAAGATTTTTATAGGGTTCAAGTGAGACATAGCCATCATAGCCGAATATGTAGAGAGACTTAATCATATACTCTTAATCACAGCAAAATGTGTGGTTGGGCATTCTGTAAATAGTTACAGAATGGGAAATCGTCAAAGTCTAGAGCCCATTGTTTTCCCTCTCTCCCTGGGACCCATTGTTCTCCTTTTCCCTGGGGGTTGTTGTTCCTCTTTTATCCTGGGGGTGGTCGTTTTCCACATCCTTCAATTATCATTGTTTTAATGAGACCACGGAGAAAAGACACCTGGATGTGGCAACTCATTAATTTTAATTCAACAAGCATTAATTAACATCAATTCCACATCAATTCGATAAACAGTAGTGAGGACCTACTGTGGGCCAGTCATCAAATCAGGCACTCACACCCCAAGAGTGAACAAGATAGACCTGGTCCTGCCTCCATGGAGCTTGCTGTGTGCAAAGCAAAGAAACAGTCTACCAAGTGATGGTCCATGCCAGTTTATAATCGTAGTAAGTGCTTCAAAGAGATGAGCACAAGGTGCCCGAGAGTGTTTAACAGGGAGACCTAACCTGGCCTAGAAATAAAGGAAATGACATTTAAACTGAGGCCTGAAGAAATTAGGCACAGAGAGGAAAGGCTGGTCAGGGGTGTACAATGACTAAGCGTGTTGAATTACAAAGAACTCTTTGATTGGTACTAAGATAATGAAGCGGGAGAACAGGCAGAGGGTGACTTGCAGGACTTTGTAGTTAAGTAATTTATTCTTTATATTAAAAAAAAAAAAAAAAAAAAGTCAAGCATCCCAGTTTTTAAACCTAGCCTATATCCATCCCTCACTGCTTCTCAGTGACTTGAGTATCCTTTATCTGAGTGTTGAGGGAGACTTTCTGGGGGTGCCTGACTTGAACTTTAAAGAATGACTAAAGGTAGCACAAAGCAGGTTTAGAGGAGGAAACCCTTTCTAGTCAGAGGGAACAGATGTGAGAAACAGTTTAGCCCAAGCAATTCAAAATTGCTGGAGTAGGGGACAGGGTAGGGAGGTGAGAGCGTGGGAAGGACAGGAGGATAGGGAGCTATTGAAGGGTATTTTTTTTTAACTTTTATTTGCATTTATTGTAAGCTCAGGGCACAAACTCAGACAGAAAGCAGTCGAAGAAAGCTTTATTGGAATTTGGCTCTTGGGCAAAATTCTGCCCCCCCCCCCCCCCAAACTCCCATCCAGGTCAGGGTAGGGAGCCAGAGAAAATCGCACATGGCCTGGCTGCCCAGGGTCCTTATAGGCTGGAATGGGCGAGGGTCCTGCTGAGTGATAGGTGGAGGTAAGGGTCAGTGGAGTTTTCCTGCCCGTTTGATTGGTCACTGTTTGGCACACTGTCCTCTGCCTCAGTTGTTCCGCTCTCCCTCATATAGTTGCTCAAATTCTGACCTAACATTTATTTTATGCTAAATTATTCCCATGCCATGAGGGATTTTCCCCCTCCCTCAGGGATATCTGTCTTTTCTGTGCAACCTCCTCTCTGGTTGAAGAGCAATTGATTCCTTTCAGTGAGGATCATCCCAACCTAGTGGCAGTGGGGATTAGGGGCTGGGAGTGTGTGGTTCATGCATGAAGCAAATTCAGAAGTATATTATGGGTGCTTTTTCCACCTGGATATGCTCAGTGGCAAGAGAATCTACATCCGAACACTTAAGTTCAGCATTTTTCTCTGCATTTTTAGGGAGCAAAAATCCAGCACCCCTCCTAACTGCACCATTGTAGCACCAGAATGGCATGCATTGTTTCCTCTCTTTTTGGCAGGGGATGGGGGGAGGTACCAGGAATTGAACCCAGGGGAGTCACATTCCCAACCCTTTTTTATTTTTTGAGACAGAGTCTCACTAAGTTGCTTAAGGCTTCACTAAGTTGCTGAGGCTGACTTTGAACCTGCAATCCACACATTACTTCTTTAAAGTGACATTTTCAGATACTTCATGACTTGGAAATGCACACCCTTGATGGCCTGGGAAGTTTCACCAGAGTTCTTACAGTGAATATGAAGATATGAAACTTTTGATTTGCATGACTTTGTGGAGTTTTCTGGGTCAAGAGAGTAGCAAACCATTTTCACAGATCATCTCAGACTGCTTACAGTAAGAGCTAGAAAGATCTTAAGCAAGGGAGCAATATGGTCATTTTGGATTTCAAAGCAATCACTTGGGCAACTGTGGGAGTTTAAGAGGAGCAAGAAGAGTTCAGCAAAACTTTGGGAGGTGTGGGAACCCCTAGCCCACAGGAAACCAAAGGAGCTGAACTGAGGCAGTGGTGCCCTGGTGAAGTGGGGGCGATCACTGGGGAGGAACTTGGGAGGTAAAGGAGCCAGGCAAGTTGAAGAAGATTCCCAGGCTATGGATAGTTAAGTGGCATTGATGGTGCCACCAGCTAACACAGAGAACAGAGCAGTAGAAACAGGTTGAGGAAGGAAGATGACAAATTCTGTTGGTAGCCTATTTCATTGGAGGAAGATTAGGATGGAGATTCCAAGCAGGCAACTGGGGGGGGGGGGGGGGGGGATGCATCTGAGTTTCAGAAATGTGTCTGAAGTTCAGTAGAGGGGTTTGTATCGGACAGGTGGGTTTGGATATCATTGGCACATGGACAGTGGCTATAACTATGAGGGTTTACTCCTAGAAAGCAGAGACCATGCTTAGAAAGTGTGTTTAGTGAGAAGAGAAGTGGACCCAAGATAGCCCCAGCTGATGCATTGTCTCTGGGCTCCATTTCCATCCCTTTAGGCTTAGCTCCCTGAGGCTCTGGATGAGATTTACAAACTGTTCTTCCCAGTGTCTCTTGCCAGCTTGATTTCTGCTGGGATCTGCCATTGAGAACAACTATCAGGATATGATAAGGCACAGAAAGCATAGAATGGACTTTCTTCTTGCTTCTAACTGCAGGCATTATCGCTCCATAGCAGTCAGCCACAGCTCCAGTGTGAAACTTATATGACAGGACAGCCAAGGTACTTCCCCCAGAATTACCAGCATCAGCCAGCTGAACCCATGGTTGAAGGTGATAGTTAACTTCAGGTGTCAACTTGACTGGGCTATGATTCCTGGATAGTTGTTAAGACATCAT
Organism: Sciurus vulgaris; assembly: GCF_902686455.1. Lineage (NCBI taxonomy): Eukaryota > Metazoa > Chordata > Mammalia > Rodentia > Sciuridae > Sciurus > Sciurus vulgaris. The sequence continues at coordinate 75,025,804 of NC_136474.1, read as the reverse complement.
TTCTGAGTGTGTCTGTGAAGTTGTTTCAAAAGAGATTGGAATTTGAATCAACAAATTGATCAAAGAAGACTTGCTCTCACCAATGTGGGTGGACATGGTTCAGTCCTTAAGCACCGCTCCCGTGGAACAAAAAGGTAGAAGAAGGGCGGTTCTGCTCTTTCTCCTCGAGTTGGGGCATCCGTCTTCTCCTGCCCGTGGAGACCCCTCTTCTGCCCTCCAACATCAGAACTCTTGGTTTTGGGCCTTTAGACTCTGGAACTCAGACTAGCACTCACTAGTTCCCTTCTCAGTCTTTTATCTTGGAACAGATTACACAACTGTTTTCCAGCTTGTGGACTATACATTTGTGGCTTCTTGACCTCCATAAATCTCAGCCAATAAACACTCCCTTATCTCTCTCGCTCTCTGTCTTTATTGATTCTATTTCCCTGACACAGGGATCTAAGCACCCACTGAGCCATGAGGGGGAGGGCCCTCTGAGAACTTCTCGACACCTCTTGGAAGGGGGGGCAGGGGTGAGACTCACTTCTTTGATCCCCAGCCCTATGGGTGGGAGTGGTCTCCTGCAGCTATTGATCTGGGCTACTTCAACACTGCCCTGCATATTCTTTCAACTTTTCAATGTCTCTAGAATCGATTCCCTATATTGAACACCTTCTCTCTTTAAGGTAGCTTCTGTTTTTCTGATTGAACCCTGACTGGCATAGACCCCTAGGGCAGGTAGAGGGAAAGCCTGTGGAGGGGATGGAGAAGGAAGGATTAGAAGGGTAGTCAGAACGAGGACCCAGTGGAGACTGAGTGGCAGAGTTTCAGAAAGCTGGAAATGATGGGCTTCCAGAAATGGAATAAAGCTGCTGGTCCAGCAATACCTCTTCTGGGTAGACATCCAAAAGAATTGAAAGCAGCGTCTTAAAGAAATATTTGTACACCCATGTTCATAGTAGCATTATTCCCAAAAACCAATATGTCGAAGCAACCCAAATATCCATCAGTAGATGAATGAATAAACGAAACATAATCTATCCATACAGTGGAATATTCTTTAGCCTTAGAAAGGAAGGGAATTCTGATACGTACCACAACATTGATGAACTTTTGAAGGCATTATGTTAAGTGAAATAAGTCAGCCACGAAAAGACAAATGCTGTATGAATTCACTTGGATGAGGTACCTGGAGTGGTCAGATTCTTGGAGACAGTAGAAGGGTGGTGGGTGGCTAGGAGGAGGGTAACTGAAGGTTTATTTAATGCGTACAGAATCTCAGTTTTGCAAGATGGTGGCACAACAATGGGAGTATAGTTAACACTACTGAACCTCACATTTAAAAACAGTTATGATAGTAAATTTCTCGTTACGTGTATTTTACTATAGTTAAGAATAAAAAAATGTAAAGGAGAAAGAAGTCCAGGAAGATAAAGTTGGATTTATTAATTAGGGCACTTAAGACCTTAGACTGCAATTTCTGAAGTGATCTGGAGGTGAAAGACTGCAGGATGTCGAGAAGTAAGTGAGAGGTGAGGAGGTTGAGGTGGGCTTTCCTGAGAGTCTGGAGAAGCAGGGGAGAAGCTGGGCAAGGGCTAAGTGGACCATGGGCCCACAGAGATCAAGGGGACGGTTCACGTGTGTTTAGAAGCTGAAAGAGAGAAGGGAGGCGTGAAGGAGCAGAGTCCTGAGAGAGGAAGAGGACGACAGGGCCTGGCCTTGGGCAGAAGGGGTGGCTGCTGTCTGCCGTGGGAGGGGAAGGAAGGGCGGGCGTGGATGCTGCTACATAACTAGGCAGGAGGGTGGTGGGACAGCGTGCACGAAGATCTCAGGGCTTTCTCCATGACGTGGAAGACAATGAGAGAGACCCTGGGCAGGGAAAGAACCAAGCGGAACTGAGGGCCCACTGGAGGCTGAGGTCATGGATTTGTAAGCATTATCTGATAAGACTCAGAAACTTTTCTCCAGCAGCTAAGTAATTATGAAGGCAGATTATAACACGGAGTCAGGCTTAGGGTGTTGTGAGATTTTATGGATGGGGTGTGTACAGGGGAATCAAAGGTAAGAGCAGGATTGGACAGTGGGCTAAGGAGTCTGGGGTCACTTGGGGAGCTGGAGGGGCTTGCAGGAACTAATGAAAGGGAGGGTTTGGGGACATAAGTCTAAAAGTCCATGCCTGGCATGAGCAAGCCTGAGTTCAAGCCCCACACCACATGCACACGCACACAGACACACACAAGCAAAACAAAAACCAAACCAACCAACCAACCAATCAAACAAACCAAACAAAAACTCCCATAAGACTAGGAAACAATAAAAAAAGATCAAGGGGTCGATGTTTCCAAAAAGTTAAAAGAATTTGTAATGGGAATGAGAGAACTAGAAACCTGGAAGATTGTAAAATTTAGACAAAGTGAGGTTTTGGGTGGAGCAGTGACCTGATATGACAGGAGCCAGTGACTGGGGGTGAGGGGGGCAGGTGGTGAAAGTCCCTGGCTTTGATACATGCCAGGATGGGAAGCAAGACTGTGAGCTGAATTGAAGGTCCCATCTCAGCTCACATCACATGTCCCAAATAAAACCCACCATATTTCCCTCTGAACTGCGCCATTTTTGAAAATGTATAAATGCCACTTATTTAGGTCCATAATGTCATGGAGACAACATGAGACTGGGAGTCAGGACACTTGGAAACAAATCCTGTTCTGCCATCTACTAGCTGTAGACCATGACAATTCTCTCAACATCTGCCATAAAGTTTAGAGATCTCTGCAGGGTTTTTCGGAAGAACAAATTAGATGGGCATGTAAAAGAACCTAAGGATAGAACTAGAAATATAAGAAGTCTCAATAGACATCAATAGAATCGGAAAATGATTTTTTCTTCGCCCCCTAGAATGCACTTATCACCAAGACCTACTTCCTGGTCTTTACGTTGCATTTCCCAGGCCTCATTCATTGCTGCACCTTCTAACTGGTCGGAATCTTCCCCCTTCCAAAGCTTGTCCACCTTGCATATCGCTGCCTAACTTATCTTTCAAAAACAACACTCATTCGGTCATGCCCCCATGGCAGGTTAGTGGAAAGAGGAACTCAACTTCAAATCAGAAACAAAACAAACCTTATTTCTCTCATTTCAGATTCTTCATCTTTCTGGAGTCTGGGGAGGTGCATTTCAAAACCAGTATAAATGAGCAGAACTGAGAAAAGCCAGTGCAAATTATTGCCGGTCCACAGGGGGCCTTGGAATTAATCCCCTCTCAAGATATGTAGGTGGAACCTTATCATTGAATGGCCTGAAATATTGCCTTCATCAGTTGGATTGAATCTCCTTGCTGTCCCCATACTTGACATAATCCTTAGCCTACAGTGGGACTTAGGTGAGATGAGGAAGGTTTTGTTGTAAGTCTGAAGTTCATTGTTTCTCCTCCTTTCACCCACCCTTTTCCCTGCCCTGCTGTCTCCATGGGTCATATTTCACAGCCTGACTCTCTGACTCTCTATGAGTGGCCCCCTTTTATTTCCACCCCTTTCTGTTCTCCCACTTTCAGTGTGCTAGTTTCTGCAATTGTGCTTATATCCCAGCAAGGCAGCAAAGGCAGTCACTTAGAATATTCTCCTACTGGGAGAATGCCTCCAGACCACAGCTGCAAAGCTGGAGCGGGCCTTATTGTTCTCTAAGTCCTACGTTCTTCATTCTCTGAAGATGAGGCTGAGGCCTGGGCAGGTGAGTGCCTGAGTCCCCTCAGTACCCCTGGGAGCAAGGACCCAACTCACCTTTCTCACCTGCCCCGATGACAGGGCAATCACCTGTCTACAAAGCACTTCAGTGTCATGGTGGGATGTCAGTCAAGTCTCATTGTTTATTTACTATCACACCTTGGTGGATGGCTTACCAACTACTCTGAGAACCAGCACTCGGGGGATCTCAGCACAAACCTTTCTCTCAGCCTGTAATCTAATCTATACCTTCATTTGCTGGGACCTTGAATGTGTTCCTTATCCTTCCTCCCCCAATTCCCAAGGAATACAAAAGTATCAGTTCATATATGAAGTGCCAAGTTGGTACTACCCAGTTATCTTGAATATAATTCACTTGGGTTTATAATTAAAGCTCATCAGTGGATAGATTAACCTCTGGACTGAAAGTATGATTTTATAAGAAATTATTAACATAGTTTCTTGACCAATTGTACCCAAATTCAAAAATTTGAAGTTGAAGTTATTGAAACATAAACTAAAATTGTTGACCCCCAGAAGTTCACCCCCAGAAGATTAATGGATTTAACAAATACTTTTATTAAGAAAGTTTTCAGTGGCTCGGGAGGCTAAGGCAAGAGGATCACAAATTCAAAGCCAGTCGCAGCAAAAGTGAGGTGCTAAGCAACTCAGTGAGACCCTGTCTCTAAATAAAATACAAAATAGGACTGGGGATATGGCTTAGTGGCCCAGTGCCCCTGAGTTCAATCCCTGGTACCCCACCTCCCAAAAAGAGAAAATTTACGTAAGAGAATGTGCTAGGCTTTAATAAGGATATAAAATTCAATTCCTTGTTGGGCAGGTGGCTCACACCTGTAATCCCAGCTGCTTGAGAGGTTGAGGCAGGAGGTTTGCAAGTTGGAGGTCAGCCTTGGCAATTTAACAAGACCCTGTTCCAAAATAAAAAATGGAAGAGGCTGGGGATGTAGCTTAGTAGTAGAGTATCCCTGCTCTTGGCCCTGGGCTCATCTTTTGTACTGAGAAGAAGGAGGAGGAGGAAGAGGAGGAGGAGGAGGAGGAGGAGGAGGTGGAGGAGGAGGAGGCAACTAGTTTTTTTTTTTTTTTTTAAAGAAAGATGTGAGAAAATGGAAAGTGGTCATTCTTTGGCCAGGCAGAATCCCAGAATTGGGAGATTCTTAGAAATGCAAACAGTCTGCTTGGGCAAGGGCAGCTTAAGGGCTCTGCAAGCCTTGCACTGTCCTGGGGCTGAGGGTCAGGCCAGAGGAAGGTGGCGATGGGCCTTTGGTGAGCTTCCTCTGGGAAACAGAAGGTAGAAACTCTTTGACTCTGACCTTTGACACTTGGTCAACTACCAGTTTGTGTGAAGTTCAGCACCTTTTCCCATGCCCTGGAAGTAGCTGTAAAACACTTCTTAGAAAAAAGGATGGTGACTGATTTCACTTTGGCTTTGGCTATAACCTTGTGTGAGGTAGGGAATTCTGGCTTTATCCCTGGGCTTACACACAGATGGGAGGATCCTCTGGAGCTGAGCAGGCCCAGGAAAGAAAGAGGTTTCAGACTGGGAAGTACAAAGGCCTGTGAGGCTTCCTGACCTGGAAATTGTGCTCTTCAAGCGTGAACAACCAGGAAGAAAGCATCCTTGGCATGTGGAAGAGTTCTATGTTGGACAAGTTGAAGTTGAAGTGCTGGCTCCATGAAGCCAGACAGGGAGCCAGATTTGGATTGATGGGGCTTATTGATTTAAAAGAAAATGTGTTTCAAATGAAAATAAGATCTAATCTTGAATCCAATCAGAGAAAGAGGGTTCTGTCCAAGGCCCCTACTGACTCAGGCCAAGTTTCTTGGGTTAACACAGTGTCCTGTTAGAGACAAACAGGCTGCCATCAATAGCATTGGCCTACATTTCCTTAAAGAAGAAATCATTAGGCTGAACACCATGTTCCAGTGACTTAGTGGTAGGAATAGATCTGCTCATTGGTGACCAGGGGGAGTTTCTAACCAAGTGGCTTGATGGTGCTCATATAGATGGTGCTTGTCATTCCAGGGAAGGAACTGGCCTGGCTTCCTTGAGTTAACCCTGCTGGCTCTGACTTCTTTAAAGGTGGCAGTTGGCAAGTAAACCCACCCGACGAGTGGACTTAAAAAGCAGCAGGTGAAAGAAGAAGGAAAGCTCAGGCCACCAGGACAAGCTTCACCCTTCTAGACAATATGTTCCCAGGCCCCTCTGCTCTCTGTATCTACTCCTGGTTGTTTTAGACAAAATCTCCTTCCTTACTCAGTGGACTTTGAACCCCGCTCACTTCTTCTACCCCCTCACTTTGGGCCTTTCCCCTTTTTTCCTTCTTCTCTTGCTTCAGTTCTTTCTCAATTTACTGGGAATCCTCCTGTTGGATACTCCGCTGAATGCATCTTTGAACATGATGTCCAAAGACGTAGCTCCTGATGCCAAGGACTTTACAAACTAGAGAAGCAACTAAGGTTTTTAAATATCTCACCATAGCACAAAGGTGGAAGAAACTAGAAAGTGACGTAACAGAGGGTCAAATAATACTGAGGGAGTTCAAAATAGACCAGATTGCTTCTGATCGAAGACAGGGGGAAGGCTTCCAGGGGAGGAAGCATTGGCACTAAGCAAAATGAAGATGGCCGTGGGTATAGCTCAGTGGTAGGGTGTGCGCTTTGCATGTGTGAGGCCCTAGGGTCCATTTCCAGCAGTGGAGAGAGAGAGACAGAGAGAGACAGAGAATGGATTTAAATGTGCAGATATGAGGGGTTTTGGGAGAGGGGTACTGGGAATTGAACTCAGGGTCATTGGGCCACTGAGCCATATCCCCAGTCCTATTTGGTATTTTTTATTTAGAGACAAGGTCTCACTGAGTTGCTTAGCACCTTGCTTTTGCTGAGGCTGGCTTTGAACTCACGATCCTCCTGCCTCAGCCTCAGGAGCTGAGGGATTACAGGCGTGTGCCACCATGCCTGGCCAGATATGAGATATTTTAACCACATTATATTGAACGTATATACTTACCCATGCTCATGTTTCTCAGCCCATTTCAGAGTGTATAAGTTACCAATGTGAAGTGTGGGAATGGGAAGCCTGTGGTAAGGAAGCATTTCCAAACATCGCTGGCTGTTATCATTCTTTCCCCCACCTTCTGAGATGGAGACCTGCTCAATGACCGACAGGTTTGCTGACCATCCAGTGGTAGTGAAGTAGAAAGAATGCAGGCATGTTACTCAGGGGCGGATGGACACATTTACCGTTCCTTTACTCAACATATTTCCCAATGCTGAAGTTTTAGATTTTATTTTTTTTTTTTACTCCAAAATATAAATTTATTTTAATATAAAAAGTCCCCAAATCTTCAAGAAAAAAATCAACTATTTAACTGCTTTGCATGGCCCCAGGAAAAAATGTGGTCCAAGTAATCAGGCACAAAAGCTTCTCCTAGACAAAGCAGTTTATCACATGTCATTTTACAGGTTAGAGAGACTTTAGAAACTTACTAGGTAAAATGACTTTGTTTTGAGATAACAAAAATGTAATTTAGGGCTGGGGTTGTGGCTCAGTGGTAGAGCACTTGCCTAGCATGTGTGAGGCGCTGGATTCGATTCTCAGCACCACAAAACAAAATAAATAAAGATATTGTGTCTGTCTACAGCTAAGAATATTTTTTAAAAGTAATTCAAAAATGGCTTCCTTTTCAAATGGTGATTAATGAATGATTGAAGTGCCAGCAATCCACTCTTCACAGACACATTTAAATGGTATCAGATCAACTGCTAACATGGATTTTTTTTTTTTTTTTTTGTACCAGGGATTGAACCCAGGGTGCTTAACCACTGTGCTACAGCCCCAACCCTTTTAATTTTTTATTTTGAGACAGAGCCTCACTAAGTTGCTAAGGCTGGCTTTGAACTTGTGATCCTCCTGCCTCAGCCTCCCAAGCCACTGGAATTATAGGTGTGCACCACCTTGCCTGGCTAACATGAATTTTTAAATGTAGTGAGGAAAATAGGCATGAAATAAAGTAATAAACAGGTACTAAATCAAATTAATGAAATTCAGAGGAAAATGTTAACTCACAAAACTAACAAATGAATTTCAAGATCCTGTGATTCTGAAGGCAATTTTTAGTATCTTGTATTTTTTGTAAGTCTAACCTTAGCTTTTCACCTAAACTTTCTAAAAAGAAGTAGGAAATTATGAACAGATATCTAAATGAGAAAATATCAAAATCTCAGATAAGATAATCTCTATTGAAAAACATGCAGCATAAAAATCTGGAAGCACTCCTCAGATACAAACCATTGTTCTGACAAATAAGATTTATAACAATTTTTTCACAATTTACAGCTTGCCATAGATTGAGTACATTCACAAAGTGGTAAACTTTCTCTCTCTCTCTCTCTCTCTCTCTTTTTGGTACTGGGGATTGAACCCAGGGGTGCTTAACTACTGAGCCCTTTTTTTTTTTTTTAAATATGTATTTTATTTAGAGACAGGATCTCACTGAGTTACTTAGGGCCTAGCACCGTACTTGGTTCACAGCATATTTAAATATAGAATCACATTCAAATTTTCAGTAAAACATTTCTAATAAAATGTTCAACACGTACTCACAATAAACTTTCCTTTCATGTGAAATAAGTATTTTATAAGATTGTATGCATATACTTTTTTGATTTTTAAAAAAATTTTATTAGTTGTTGTTGAACCTCTATTTATTTATTTATTTGTGTGCAGTGCGGATAATTGAATCCAGTGCCTCACACATGCTAGGCAAGCACTCTACCACTGAGCCACAACCCCAGACATGCATATACTCCTGATCAAGATGTAAAACAAATGAGGAAAGGAACAGCACAACCAGGTGACAACCTTGTTGAGGTTGTTGCAGCTCAAAATAAGGAAAGATTTGGGGGTGAGTGCTACCGGGAATAGAACCCAAAGGTATTGAACCACTGAGCCACATCCCCAGCCTTTTAAAAATATTTTATTTAGAGACAGGGTCTTTCTGAGTTGCTTAGGGCCTTACTAAATTGCTGAGGCTTTCAACTTGCGATCCTCCTGCCTCGGCCTCCCAAACCACTGGGATTACAGGCACACTGTGCCTGGCTAAATAAGGAAAGATTTTAAAGTTTCCTCTAGCTACCAACTTCATCAAAGGAAAGGCCCCCAAGATTGTGGAACTGCTTTTAAGTTGAAGCAGTAAATACACTCCTCCAAAAGAGCAAACTTTCACACACATGATGTACAAATTCACCCATAAAAGTACATTCTTAATAATACATGAGAATCAGGAACAAAATGAGTTTTTATTACAGTCTTAACTCTCTAAACAGAAGAATCTTTTGTTCTTGAATTTTCTTCATCTACAGTGGAATTGCCACTACTTATCAACTGGCTGATTTCATGAAAAATGTTTTTGCACTCAACTGATTTATCCAGTGATACTCATTTTACAATTACTGTTGCTGCGGATGGAATCTGTTCCTGGACATACTTTTGGAAGTTAGGCCTTTTTTTAAGACACAGGTTAAAAGGGAAGTTTGCAGTGACTTGATGCTACTTTCTCTCAAGAGAATCCACTCTTGGACAACTGCTTCTATATGTCTGTGGTAGCTTGAAAAAGCACCTAGTCCTTTACTAGTTTCCAAAATATGTTTGAACACTGCAAATGGTGATTTTAATTTTCTGAATGATAGGAATATATGCTCCGCTGGCTGGTGTTGTTCATTACCGACCACAGAAGGTGGTACCATCAGATCTTTGGCTGTTCTCTGGCCAAGTCATCACTTCTGTGAGCCCCAGTGCTGCTGCCTCCATGGTCTCCTGTTGAAGTTTTAGATTTTATATTTGTGGCTGATAAACTGATGAATTGATGAGGAAGTTGGATTTTTTTAAATTTTATTTTTATTTTTTATTTTTTTGGCACTGGGAATTGAACCCAGGGGGTGCTTAACCACTGAGCCCCAGTCTTTTTTATGTTTGACTGGAGACAGGGTCTCACTGAGTTACTTAGGGCCTTGCTGAGGCTGGTTTTGAATGGTGATCCTCCTGACTCAGCCTCGGGAGCTGCTGAGATTACAGGTGTGTGCCTCCATGCCTGGCTGGGAAGCTGGATTTAATACATCTTAGGCTGCAAAGAGGGAAACAAAGTGTCAAGTCAGAGGGACAACAGATACCAACTCATGACAATGTATTCACTAGATACCAACTCATAACAATGTATTCACTAGTCCGTGAGGAAAGGAGAAAAATAAAGATTGAGTTTTCCCATCAATTTAAATATACTAAACACAAGGATTATCTTTTATTCAGAGATTAAAATTTTGGTCTTAAAATGACATGATAGTAATTGTTGGTAGGATGGTGGTACTAAAAATAACAAACTTCTTTGTAAAATAAAAGACTTCTGATCTTTTGAGGATTCCACAGGAAAAACTGTAGGAGAAGGATCTTTCCTGGCATATGAAGTTTTAAAACAAATGCCCAGGGCTGGGGCTGTAGTTCAGTGGTACATTCTTTGCCTAGCACCTGTGAAGTACTGGGTTCGATTCTCAGCGCCACATAAAAATAAATAAATAAATAAATAAATAAATAAATAAATAAATAAATAAAATAAAGGCATTGTGTCCATCTACAATTAAAAAACAAACAAACAAACAAACAAACAAAAAACCAAATGCCCTTGTTGATTTAAGATACTTTTTTGCATACAGAACCAAATGATGGAAACTGAAGGAAACAAATTATCTGGTTTATGCAAACTTCTCATTTTAAGGGAGGAATCTGAAACCCAAAAGTGTTAAGTGACTTGCCCAAAGTCACTTGTCCTTTATTTTTATGCTTTCAAATGATCCTATGTATAGTGATTGTGGTTTGTAAGTGTATCTAAAGAAATATAAAACAAAATCTTGCCATTCAAATTATGTATAATAAACTTTAAGAATTTTCTGGCATCACTTCCTCTTAGTCTGCTATTATTTATGAGTACTCATGAAATGATTGGGTTTCATTATACTGCATCTAAGAAAGATCTCAAGGATTCACCAGATCATGCACAGCACTGGCCTGTCAAAATGTCCTTCCTGTGCTTTCTACCGCCACAAAAGTAAAACATTCACACTGCCCATTAACCATTCCTCCTGAGTAATTATAGTCCAATGGGTGACATGACCTTGGGCTTTGAGGTCTGTTAGCTCATTTGGTTGGAATTTACTCACTGCCAACTGTGTTATACATGATGTATACAATAGAGGGTCAGCAAGATTAGTCTTGCCCCCCAGAAGGTGAAAGTCTCCAGGAGGAAGGTCAGTGAGGAAAGGCCTTGACAGCCTGGTAGTGACCATAGACTGATGTAGAGGTGTCAGCAAGCTGCCCTTCAGGGTTTGAGCTGAGGAATGGGTCAATGAAGATGGTTTCCCAGGCATATCTGGCAAAGATGTGCTGGGTAAGTGGGATGGAGAGGAGGAGTCCAGAGTAAGATGCTATGATCAGTGTGTGGTCACCAAGGATGGAAGAAAAAAGGCCAGGAGACTTTTCAAGGAAATAATGCCTAGACATTAAAGACTAATGGGATAAGGGGGGCAAGCAAAACGAATGAGTTGAATATGTTTTGCAATTGTAAACTTAGGTGATTAAGAAGCTGGTGACTGCATTTGACAAAAATGGGGGTTGGGAAGGAAATCTGAATCCTAAATGGAGGGAAGCAACTGGGTTGGAGTACTTCTCCCTTTACTTTGTTGATATGAATCTGTCCTGTGCTTTCTGGATTCTGCTTTTCAGTGGGTTCATCTGAAAATCAATTAATATTGTTAATGGTGGTGTGACAGCTAATGCCACACATCAACTTGATGGAGGCATTATATTCCTGCACATCTGTGGAGGGCATTTCTGGAAAAGATTAGCATTTGAATTAGGGGACTGATTAAAACAAATGACCCTCCCCGTTGTGATTGGACATCCAATCCTTTGGGAACCTGAATAGAACAAAAAGGAGGAAGAAGGCTGGAGTCACCCTTGCCTGTTTGCTTGAGCTGGAACATCTATCTGCTGCCCTTAGTGCCCTGGTTCTCATGGCTTCAGACTGGACTGAAATCTAGACCATCAGCTCTCGGACTTGGAGGCCTTCAGATGACACCATCAGCTTTCCTGGGTCTCTAGGGACCTCTCAGCCTTGTAACCAGGTAAGCCATACCTTGTTTTATATAGATAGATGATAGATAGATAGATAGATAGATAGATAGATAGATAGATAGATAGACAGACAGAAAGGACAATAGGAGAGATAGATGAATCTCCTATAGGCTCCCTTTCTCTGAAGAATCCTAATTAATACAGGTAGTGTCTTATTTTATTATTAATAGATAATTATACCACAGAGAAGCAAAAAAAAAAAAAAAAAATCAACTTGTAATAGGATTGGGTTGTTCTTTACAGTTGCCAATGTAACAAGGTTTGTGCTTCTGTTTTGGGAGTCAGGAGTGGTATACAAACTGGGCAGAGGTGTGTACCTTTGTAGTATCTGTATATTTTTCTAGAAGAAGGCTAGTGCATATCTCTGGTTCTATTCTTGGATCCAAAGAGGAGGAAATCTGGGTGTAGGCTGGCAAGTCGAGCCAGAAGGGTACCAATGGAACAGGATCATAACTTTGACGGGGTCCTGACTTTTGATTCAAGGAATATCAGACCTGTTTCCATATTCTGGAAAATTCCTCATACCACAAAGCAAAGCCAAAGTCTGGCTATAGAACTTTCTCACCAGGAGGTATTTGACTGTGGTAATTGGGTTATATTCAGCCTCCAAACCATAGGGCATTCTGAGTTTACTATATAATTCTGCAACCCTGTAATGTTAGGGTTGTGATATAAAGAGAGGACAGACAGTCCAGAACTGCTTTTATCACAAGGCAGAATGTATTATTTCTAACTTTCAAGGTCTTTAAATTCAGTAAACTGAGTTCCACTAAAAATGTTAACTTGTTGAAAGGTGCTTGTTCTTACTTATACTAAACCATCTATCCCGATATACCAAACTGTGACCAGTGATCTTAACTCCAGTAACTTTCATCTCCTACAAGTTTTTTCTTTTTGTAATGAGAAACCCCAACACCCAAGAATAACTTTGTTTTGTTTAAACCATAATACGCTGTGTGGACATCTTTAAACTGCATAGTGACGTTGCTTAAAAACTACCAGCTAAAAGTTTGAGGGTATCTGCTGAGTACTGTGCTTGAAGTCACTTCAGTAACTAAGTAATTAAAATCAAAAGTAACCAGTAGGGATACAATAACTAGAACGGAAATCTTCCCTTGCTATTTTTAAATCCCAAAGCTATATAACCCATTCCATAATTTCTCTTGTCACTTTATATTGTCCTTTTAAGTAAAGTAAATAAAAACAATTGGTTTGTCTCTTCCAAGTGGAGATAATGTTGAAATATTTCTGAACAATTAATATCATGAGTCTTTCCTGACACTAGTGTTACGTGCTAACTTTTAGGTACATGGGTGAAAATTTCTATTCAAATAGCTCTTTATGAGCTATGAAGTACATATGCCCAAGGGGTACTAAATAGAACGTGTGTGGAATTATAAAGTGCTCAGAACTAGTGCAGAGCAGAAGATCTCTAGCTGTACAGTCAGCAGAGAGCAAATCTACAGGATAGGCCATGGAAGGAATCACACCTTTTAATTATTGTTTCAAATACACAGCTGGCAAAATTCCTGAGGATAATAAATTCTTATCTTGAAACTTAAAAAAAAAAAAAAAAAAAAAGTACAACCAAGTAAATGACTTCTAGCAGTATCTTAAATTATAGCCTGTAGGAAACCATGTGATTTTCCTCAGCTGGAGGCTAGCTGTTTAGTCTTGGACTAATCTTCCATTATAAACAGAGCTAGAGATCTTCCTTCTTCAATATTAAAAATACTGAATTGTACATTAAATGAATGAATTGAATGGAAAGTGATACGGGCTGAAACATGTTCTCCCAGAATTCACCTGGTTAAAGCCCTAACGCTCAATATCTCAGAATGTAGCTTTATTTGGAGACAGGGCCTTTTTTTTTTTTTTTAAATCCTTTTGGCACTGAGAATCAAATCCAGGGGTGCTTTAACATTGAACTGTATCCCCAGTGCTTTTTATTTTTTATTTTCAGATAAGGTCTTGCTAAGTTACTGAGGCTGGCCTTGAACTTGCAATCTTCCTGCCTAAATCTGAGTCCCTAGGATTACACATGAGCCATCACACCTGACTTGGAGACAGGGTCTTTAAAGGGGTAATTGAGCCACAGTGAGGTATGAGGTTAGATTCTAATTACATATGACTGCTACTCTTATAAAAGGAGGAAATTTGGACACAGACACAGAGGAAAGACCATGTGAAGACATGGGGAGAAGATGGCCATCGATTAGCTGAGGAGAAAGGCATCAGAGGAAACAAATCCTGTTGACACATTGATTTGGGATGTTTAAACTTCAGAAATTCAAGAAAACAAAATTCTGTTGTTTAAGCAGCCCAGTCTGGGGCACTTTGTTAAGGTAGTCTGTGCTGGCTAATTTTATGGATCTACTTGACTGGGCTAAGTGTCAACATATTTAGTCAAACATTATTCTGAATGTTTCTGAGTGTACATGAGTATGTTTTTTGATTTTTTGTCTTTTGTTTGGAAGAGATGAATTTTTAATCAGTGGACTTTGAGTGTAGCATGACCCTCCACAATGTGGGTGGGCCTCATCCAATTAGTTGAAGTGCTGAGTAGAATAAAGACTGACTTCTCCTGAGCAAGAAGAAGTTTGGCATACTGACTTCGAACTTGGACTGCAGCTCTTCCCTGGGTGTCCAACCTGCCAGTCCACCCTGCAGATTCTGTATTTGCATGTCCACAATCATGTGAGCCATTTCCTTCAAATCAATCTCTCTCTCCTATGAATATGGTTTGTACTCTCCAAAACTCATGTTGAAACTTAATCTCCATCATGAAGTTTTAGGAGGGTGGAATAGTCATCTGAACACAGGGTTTACAAATGGGGCCTTTGGGAGATCATTAGGATTAGATAAGGTCATCAGAGAAGAGTCCCATGATTGAGTGTGGGGGCTTTATAAGAAGAGAAGAATGGGCTGGGGTTATGGCTCAGGGGTAGAGCTCTTGCCTAGCACACATGAGGCACTGGGTTCAATCCTCAGCACCACAGAAAAATAAATAAATAAAATAAAGGTATTGTGTCCATCTACAATTCAAATTTTTTTTTTTTTAAAGAAGAGAGAAGGATGTCACACAAATATGCACATGCACATATTCACACTCAAGCTCTCAGCCTCTCACCATGTGGTCTCTGTGCCCCTAAGAACCCTGCCAGCAAGAGGCCATCATTAGTAGCCCCTTGATCGTCTTCTTCTTGTTTTCCACATTTTAATTAGTGCATTACACTTGTACATAATGATGAAATTTGTTGTTAACTATCCAAAATGCACACAAGAGAACGATATAATTTGGCTAGTATCACTCCCCCGCACGCCCCCTCTCCACCCCCCACCGATCCTTCTTCTCTACCAATCTCCCTTTGATTTTCATGAGACCCCCTACCACACTTTTTCTTCTCTAGCTTCCACATGAGTGAAAACATGACCCTTATCTTCTGAGTTTGACTTATTTTACTTAATATAATGATCTCTAGTTCCGTTCGTATTCTTGCAAATGACATAATTTCATTTTTCCTTATGGCTGAATAAAATATACCACATTTTCTTTATCCATTCATCCACTGATGGACACCTGGGCTGGTTCCATAGTTCGGCTATTTTGTATTGTGCTGCTATAAACATGTATATGCATGTATTGCTGTGGTGTGAGGACTTTAGGATAAATACTGCATAGTGGTTATAACTTGGTCATATGGTGACAGTGGTCCCTTGATCTTGGACCAGAACTGTGACCTTTTTTATTCTACTTGCCTAGTCTGTGGTATTGCATTCTTAGCAACAGAAAAGAGACTAACACACTATCTGTAGGCATATGCCTCCTGTTGATGTTTCTCTGAATAATTCTGACCAATACCACTAAACAACTAATATAGTATGTGGATTACTTCTCAGTGGGGATGTTTTCTTTTAAAAGTCAATATACAACATGTTAACATTAATTATTTGATAATAGAATTTGTTTAGGTCTATTTTTAGCTTAGCTTATCTGTACTCCTGGTTTTGTGACCATGTGTTCTTTGTGTAATGATGATTGATTGATTGATTGATTATTTGTTACTGGAGATTGAACTCAGGGTTGCTTTGCCATGAAGCCACATCCCAGGCCTTTACATTTTTGATTTTTTTTTTTTTTTTTTTTTTTTTTTTTGATGCTGGGGATTTGAACCCAGGGCCTTGTGCTTGTGAGGCAAGCACTCTACCAACTGAGCTATATTCCCAGTCCTACATTTTTGATTTTTACATAATGATAATTTCAGAACAGTTTTCCATAGATTCTTCTAAACATTTAGAAGAATGTTTAGAAGCAGGGTTAGCAGGAACCCAGGGGACAAGAGAATATGACAGGTTACATTGTAAATACCACTTATTACAAATATTTGATGGCATACTAATCAAAGGGCTTCTATTACAGTGGGGAAAAATCTCAGCTTAGAACACAGTTATAATATAGCTGCTAACAATGTTTCCTAGAATATATGTGGTTTAGTCAGTTTTTGTGGCGCTGTGACCAAAATATTCGAGAGCAACTTAAAAGAAGAAAAGTTTAAGTAGGGTTCGTGGATTCAGAGGTGTTACATCTATAAATGGCCAACTCCATTGCTTTGGGCCCATGGTGAGCCCAGAGCACATCATGGGGAAGGGCCCAATGGAGGGAAGTTGCTCAGTTCATGTGGGGATCAGGAAGTAGATAGAAGGGGCAAGGGGCACCCTTCCAGGGCACGCCTGCTTCCTCTAGCCAAACCCCACCTGCCTACAGTTACCACCCAATCAGTCCATACAAACCAGGATGGATTGATTAGGTTACAGCTCTCGCAATCCAATCACCTCACTTCTAAATATTCCTGAACCAACAGGAGCTTTTGGGGAACACCTCATATTCAAACCATATCAATGTGCATGTAACAAAGGAAAATTACTTATTCTACTAACTCTATTTTCAGTCATTTTAAGTTATTTCATTTAATCTGCTCATAAGCTTTTTTTTTTTTAAAGTATTTTTAGATGTTGAAGGACCTTTATTTTACTCATTTATTTCTATGTGGTGCTGAGAATCGAACCCAATGCCTCACACATGCCAGGCAAGCGCTCTACCACTGAGCCACAACCCCAGCCCCAGCTCATAAGCTTTTACTGAGCACTTACTATGTCCAAGGGCTGCACTTTTGGTGTCTTTCACCAGACACCAATAGACAAAGAGACTCGTTTCCATTAAGAAGTGTTCACTCAAGTGTGGTTGACAAAATGGTACAATGTGTTCCCGTAGTTTGTGCACATGGAGGGGCTGCAGCCCTGAGGGATGGGGTGGGCAGAGAGACTTTAGTCCTCAGGGAAAGTAAATTATTGTCATTCCCACTTTATGTATGAGTGAACTGAGTTTCAGAGAGCTTAAAGAATTTGCCCAAGTCATTCAACAAGAGGAGAGACTTTAGCATAAGTCCCAACCCAAAATCCATGTCTTTCCACTGTCCTGTGTTTCTGTGTCTAATGCATTGTCAATCAGACAAGCAAACAAGTGGAATTGACTGAAATATCATCAATTTAATTTTTACTGTGAAAACGATTTACAAATGCCATGTCATGTGTCTTAATTATCTTACCATCCTCTTTCACTAATTTTCATCATTGTTAATAACAGCAACGGTTAACATTTATTGAGTTTGCCACCAGATTCTTGGTGCTTAGCATCAGGTCTCTTGGTTGTTCCTCGTAGCAGCCTGATGAGGAAGGCTGTGGTATTGTCCCTATTTTATGGCAGGGGAGACTGAAGATTGGATCATTAAATTATACGCTGTTAAGTGGCAAACCTGGGATTTGGTCCCAAATCTGATTCCAAGAGCAAGTTTTTAAACAAGTTTGCTGCAGTACTCACAACCAGGCAGCTGGCACCCGTTCCCGTGCTAGGGTTTTTAATTAGAAGAAAATCTAGAAGGCAATCAATCTTCCAGGTCACAATGAATGACAAGATTTTTTCTTCAGTTTCTGAGGAGGGTCTTCCTAGGGAGTTTGAGGGATTTTATTTCATCTAGAATACTGTTGTGTTGCTCCATTCACAAGCTGTCTGTGCTGAGGTTCTGGAACTCTGAGTTGCTCTGAGAGACAGACACTGCAGGCGGGATGTTGGATGTGGGAACAAGGGTACCATGGTGGAGCTCTTCATAGATTCTGCCTGGGTAGCAGGCTCTGGTGTTCCATCCCACTGAAGCTATTCCTCTCACCCCTCTCTGACTCTCCCCACAAGAGTCAAGGCCCCTTGAAGGTCTAGATGTTCAGCTAAACAAGAAAGACAGCCTCTGTGACGAGAAACCAATGGACAGAATCTGTGAGGGATGGAAGAAAAGATCAGCTGTTTCCTTCATCAGTTCAGCCCTGGCTGCTGTGGATGTGACTCTCTTTTCCTCACTCTAGGACAGGAACGAGCTCACAGGAGCAGCAGACAACAGAGGCAGGCTGTTTTTAGCCATGGTCCTTGGTGCTGCCAGGTCCTAGGGAAGTCTAGACACAGAGGAGGAGGGAGAACAAGGCTGAGAACCCCCTGTAGATCTAATAACCTCAACATAAAGTAGATTCAATCAAAGACAGAGGAAGAAATGACGTTAAGAATGTTCATTCTAAAAAAAAAAAAAAAAAAGAAGAATATTCATTCTAGGGCTGGGGAAATAGCTCAGTCAGTAGGGTGCTTGCCTTGTAAGCACAAGGCTCTGGGTTCGAGCCCCAGCACTGCAAAAAAAAAAAAAAAAAAAAAAAAAAAAGAATGTTCATTCTTTCTCTGTGAGCGTTCACCCTTTGCCTGTTTTCTGGGGAATAAAGATAGCTCCAGAATGCACTGGCACCCAGGCATGGTGGCTCAGGCCTGTAATCCCTGCAGCTTGGGAGCCTGAGGCAGGAGGATCAGCCTCAGCAACAGCAAGGTACTAAGGAACTCAGTGAAACCCTGTCTCTAAATAAAATACAGAGTGTCCCTGAGTTCAATCCCCGGGACCCCTCCCCCACAAAAAAGTGCAGTAGCAGTGGTTGGACATGACTGGCCCCAGCTGGACTTTCACATAAGTAGCTCAGAGACTGCAGAACTTAGATAGTAGGACAGATACCTGGTCTTTCAGGAGAGGGACAGGGATGTGACTGGCATTTGCTCCAGGAAACACTGGCAAGCTGTGGTAGAGGTTGTAATCACCTTAGCGCCCTGCTTAGGCTCCCCGCTAATGGAGAAGGACGTGCCTTCTCTTTTGGAAAGGGAGGATGGAAGGAAGGGGACTTTATAGAGAGTTTTGCCTGCCCTCCTGATGTATGGGAGGAGCATGATGGGTGCCAGGCTGCCAGCAAGTCGGGAGCAAGGTTGGTCATGCCTACATTCTCTAGCTAATGCCACCACCCCACCTTGGCCCACTTGCCCAAGGCAGGCAGAGAACTCTGCAGGCAAGGGAGGTGGAAGAGCGGATGGAGCAGGAGCTGTGGGCTTGCCTGGGCCCAGCAAGCTGCAGTTTCCTGGACGCAGCCTGAGATCCCTGGGGCACAGCTTGGGCTCTAAGAACTGTGATGACCCTGGAGCTGTGCATCCCGAGGGGCAGTGAGAACGTGGCCTCCTGGGGTAGCAAGGCCTCCACTGGCAGAGCTGCTGGCTTTGGGAACGGTACGACAAAGAAAACTGCTCACCACCCAAGGCCTGAAGAGGAACGCTGGGGACCAAGACCTGTGATGTTGCCTCTGCTGGGACTTCGGACCCAGGGCCGACGTGCTTTCATGAGGATATATTTTTGGATATCTGATTAGAGACCTCAGGATCTGTTTTGTACAGCAGGTGCGGGGGGCAGGGGTGCTTAAGCCGGATTAAGATTATGAAGCAGTCCTGATAAAAGGGAAGGGTTATCCCTCCAAAGAACATTCACTGAATCTGATTGACCTTTGAGAGCCCGCTGTGTTCTACATTTTCAGCAAATTTAAATGAGAGATGGCAACAGTCAGCGTTGTAGATGCAGTTGTAGTGTTTGTTGAGTGAATCTACGAACACACAAACACATCAATTCAACCCAACAAATATTAGCCAGATGGCTAATAAGCGCCTTTATGGTAATTAACATCTGGTTCAGTGACTTAATTTTTAAAATTTTTAATTGACATATAAAAATTGAATGCATACGTAGGGTATCATTTTGTTCCAATAAAAGACTTTTAATTTTTTCTGTGAGTCAGTAAGAAATATATTTTATGTTGTGACCCAATAAATACAAAGGCACATGGACAACAAAATTTATGAAACAATTTTTACCAAACGAAGTGAAATGCATTCTGATATTTTATTTTCTTGCTTAAGAAATGGCATCTTGCTATGTACCTAGACTGGCCTTGAACTCCTGGACTCAAGTGATCCTCCTTCCTCAGCCTCCTGAATAGCTGGGGCTATGTACCACCATGCCCAGCAGATATTTTGATTCTACTCTTTTCTTTTTTCTGTTCTACTTCTTTTATTTATTTATTTTTAGTTCTTTTTTTTAAATTTATTTTTATTGTAAACAAATGGGATTCATGTTGTTTCTGTTTGTACATGGAGTAACAGCATACCATTTGCATAATCATACATTTCCATAGGGTAATGATGTTTGATTAATTCTGTTATTTTTTTCCTTCCCCCCCCACCCCTCCCACCTCTCTTTTTCCTCTACACAGTCTCTCCTTCCTCCATTCTTGCCCCCCTCCCACCCCCATTATGTGTCATCATCCACTTATCAGTTGAGATCATTTGTCTTTTGAATTTTTGAGATTGGCTTATCTCACATAACATGATATTCTCCAATTTCATCCATTTGCCTGCAAATGCCAAAATTTTATTATTCTTTATAGCTGAGTAATATTCCATTGTATATATATACCCAGTTTCTTTATCCATTCATCAATTGAAGGGCATCTAGGTTGGTTCCACAATCTGGCTATTGTGAATTGAGCAGCCATGAACATTGATGTGGCTGGATCTCTGTAGTATGCTGATTTTAAGTCCTTTGAGTATAGGCCAAGGAGTGGGATAGCTGGGTCAAATGGTAGGTCCATTCCAAGTTTTCTAAGGAATCTCCACACTGCTTTCCAGAGTGGCTGCACTAATTTGCAGCCCCATCAGCAATGTATGAGTGTACCTTTTTCCCCACATCCTCTCCAACACCTATTGTTGCTTGTATTCTTGATAATCGCCATTCTAATTGGGGTGAGATGGAATCTTAGTATAGTTTTGATTTGCATTTCTCTTATTACTAAAGATGGTGAACATTTTTCCATATGTTTGTTGATTGCTTGTAGATCTTCTTCTGTGAAGTGTCTGTTTCATATCCTGAGCCCATTTGTTGATTGGGTTATTTGTATTCTTGGTGTAGAGTTTTTTGAGTTCTTTATATATTCTGGAAATTAGTGCTCTATCTGAAGTATGAGTGGCCAAAGATATTCTCCCACTCTGTAGGCTCTCTCTTCGCATTGCTGATAGTTTCCTTTGCTGAGAGAAAGCTATTTAGTTGAATCTATCCCAGTTGTTGATTCTTGCTTTTATTTCTTGTGCTATGGGAGTCTTGTTAAGGAAGTTGATCCTAAGCAACAAGTTGAAGGTTTGGACCTACTTTTTCTTCTATAAGATGCAGGGTCTCTGGTCTGATTTCAAGGTCCTTGATCCATCGTGAGTTCATTTTTGTGCAGAGTGAGAGATAGGGATTTAGTTTCATTCTGTTGCATATGGATTTTTAGTTTTCCCAGCACCATTTGTTGAAGAGGCTATCTTTTCTCCATTGCATATTTTTGGCCCCTTTGTCTAGTATGAGAAAATTGTATTTATTTGGGTTTGTGTCCGTGTCCTCTATTCTGTACCATTGATATACCTGTCTATTTTGGTGCCAATACCATGCTGTTTTTGTTACTATTGTTTTGTAGTATAGTTGAAGTTCTGGTATTGCGATACCCCCTGTTTCATTCTTCCTGCTAAGGATTGCTTTAGCTATTCTGGGTTTCTTATTCTTCCAGATGAATTTCAGGATTGCTTGCTCTATTTCTGTAAGGTACATCATTGGGATTTTAATTGGAATTGCATTGAATCTGTATAGCACTTTTGGTAGTATGGCCATTTTGACAATATTAATTCTGCCCATCCAAGAACATGGGAGATCTTTCCATCTTCTAAGGTCTCCCTCAATTTCTTTCTTCAATGTTTTGTAGTTTTCATTGTAGAGATCTTTTACCTCTTTGGTTAGATTGATTCCCAAGTATTTTATTTTTTTTTGAGGCTATTGCAAATGGAGTTGTTTTCCTCATTTCCCTTTCAGCTGTTTCGTTGCTTGCGTATAAAAACGCTTTAGATTTATGCGTGTTGATTTTATAGCCTGCTATTTTGCTGAATTCATTGATGAGGTCTAGAAGTTTTCTGGAGGAGGTTTTTGGATCCTCTAAATATAGAATCAAATAGTGACAGCTTAAGTTCCTCTTTTCCTATTCGTATCCCTTTAATTTCTTTGGTCTGCCTAATTGCTCTGGCTAGAGTTTCGAGGACAATGTTGAACAGAAATGGTGAAAGAGGACATCCCTGTCTTGTCCCGTTTTTAAAGGGAATGGTTTCAGTTTTTCTCCATTAAGAATGATGTTGGCCATGAGCTTAGCATAAATAGCCTTTACAATGTTCAGGTATGTTCCTACTATCCCTATTTTTTCTAGTGTTTTTGAGCATGAAGGGTGTTGTATTTGTCGAACGTTTTTTTTCTGCATCAATTGAAATAACCATATGATTCTTATCCTTAAGTCTATTGATATGATGGATTACGTTTATTGATTTATGAATGTTGAACCATCCTTGCATTCCAGGGATGAACCCCACTTGATCGTGGTGCACAATTTTCTTAACATGTTTTTGGATATGGTTTGCCAATATTTTGTTAAGGATCTTTGCATCTATATTCATCAAGGATAATAGGGTTCTTTATACCTAATTTTCACACACCTTGCAAATTATTTCCCATTTTACATAGAATATAATTGAGCCTTACAGATGATAAAATAAATCGTCTAAAATCACACAGTAAATTTTGGAGACAGGAATTAGGCCCACAGAATATTTTAATGATCTTTATTTTTTATTTTTTTTTTTTTGCGGTGCTGGGGATTGAACCCAGGGCCTTGTGCTTGCGAGGCAAGCACTCTCCCAACTGAGCTATATCCCCCAGCCCTTTAATGATCTTTAAATGAATAAAGTTTATTTGCATGAAATTGAAGGTGACATGAATTAGTGAAAAAGTTAAATTATGTAATATGTAAAGTAGTTTGATTACTTTGAAATATTTATAGTATATTAATTTAGTTTATAAAATTTTAACAGATTACTTACATGAATCTTATTTTAATAACTAGATAAGATTTGCTCATATTAGTATACTCTTTATTTTTTAAAAAGAGTATTTCTAAAATACTGGAAGGTGCTAAAATCTTTTGATCTTTTAAGATATTTAAAAATCCTCCATAAAATTTGCTTGTCTATTAATTGTTGCTATTTGTCAGTTTTAAAAGTCAAACTTCAAATGAACCCTTATCTGAGAATTCCAAATTATAAGAATCAATTAGGTTCTACTACATATAAAAGATTATATGTTGGATAAAGACAGGCCTAACTGAAGTAAAGAGATGGAAGCTAATTAGCTCAAGCCACCAGAGATCTTTAAAACAGTCTTCCATTTTCTAGGACTTACATAAGGTCTTTGTTCACCAGTGGCATTGTGGTGACCTTTTATGATCAATAACAGGAAGATCAACTAAGCAAATATATTGGAGAATTTAGCTGGATTTCATGTTATGGGACAGGATGGTGTGAAATATACAGAGGATGAAATTAAGAAAATCTGGTTTTGATTCTTTAATCTATAAGCTTCTTAAAGATAGAGGGTTCATCTTTCATCTATTTATTTGTATCCCTGTGTGTATAAACCACACCATACACAGCCATGATATGCATAATTGCTAACCCAAACCCCAAACCACTGAAGTGACAGTATTACAAAAAACACATGCTCAAGCTTGAAGCAACTGGACTTGAACATTTGCAAAACTTCTTTCTAATTCACAACAATGTCAAAAACTGAGAGAGAACAAAACATTCTTCTTCCCTCCATTACCAATTCAAATGAATGATGTGGCCCCCAGCACCTGCACTGAAGTGATCCTTCATCATTTTCTTTGTTCAGATCTGTAGGTCATAAACCCCCACATTGAGCTCACCAGCCACTTTTGGAAAGCTACAAACTCAAAACTTGAAAGCAAATAAAATAGAAGATGCTTCTTCACTTATGTTTGCTTTAAAACATACAATTCCCAATTACTTAGATTTAAATTTTCATTGACTTCATAGTGTGTCAGTCTTTATACACCTTTCTCCAGAGTGTGTTTATTGAACACCGTTTCTCTTCATTTATCCCTTTACTTACCCCCTGACCACAACTTACCTGCCCTTCAAGGCACAGCTCCAGATGGGATATGTGCTGGATCTTCTAAATTTGTAACATTTCCTGGTTAACCATGCCTATTTTGATTGTGTAAGGCCCCAATGAGTTAACTTAAAAAATTGCCAGAGCTGCTGATACTAAAAAAGGGGTTAAAAATGAAAAGCTGCAGATGACCTGAAGACAGTCTAGCTAGATAACAGGATGACCTTGACAGCTAATTTAGGCTGTTGCTAGAGGTAATGGGGGATCCCCCCAACTGTGGTCAAGCTGACCTCACCGCTGACCTCATACAGACCAGTGGTTAGTATGATGACTAAAACTTGGCAGCCAAAACGTATCCTGATATGCAAACAAGGACACAAACCCTCCAATTGTAAAAGAGAAAGTGAGTCCCTTTGTCTGAAGTGTATAAAACAGCTTGTAAATTTGTGCTCCGGGTACTCGGCATGGACTGCTAAGCTGGTCTGTGTCGAGTGCCCAAGAAGCTGCTCGAATAAACTGGTCCTTTTGTGCTTGCATTGGTCTCTGGCTCCCTGGTGGTCTTTGGGGGACTCGTCGACTTGGGCATTTGCAGAAGTAAAGTTACCATGGACAAGAAAACTCCCACTTTAAGCACATGGTTTTAATTATTACACATTTTAGGTGCAAGAGAAATGATGCTGGATACGGAGGAAGGAAGAAGGAAAAACAAGTCACAAAGGCTTTTAGCTAAGATCTTTCTGGAAAGATAAGGGCTTTCCAGTCCGTGCGTACTTGGGATTGTCTTGCCTAAAATATTTTAGCAAAATTGCTGTAACCAAGTTGTATCATCAAATCACACTACGAGGACATGTCCTATAGGAGGTCCTTGCAGGGAAACAGCATGGGAAGGGAAATGGTTGGCCACTCCCTTATTCCAATGATTGGTCAAATTCAAGCTTTGGCCATTAGGTTAATTCTGGATGAATTTCACAAATGCCCAAAGTGGAGTGGCTACTGGAATAATTGTGATAGATTAGTTCCTTTCATGGCCAAGTGTCCAGCAAATGCCATTAGTAAGATTATGCTGGGAATCACCAATCACTAACTCTTCCAGGACTACTTTCAGCAGCACCCTAACTCTACATTTGGACACATGTCAGGTGGTGTGGTGGGCTGTAAGTTCCTGCCTGGATGAAGTGGTGCACCTCAGTGTTGGAGAGGCTACAATAAAGAGAAGATCCTTCTATTGTTAATAGCTGCCCAATTGAAATAGGGTCACCAGTGCAATTCATTAGAAGGCATTCCATAGCAGTGGCTGCCCAGTGATTGACCTTATTTATTTATTTATTATTATTATTTTAGTTTAGTTTAGTTATTTTTTTTATTTATTTATTTTTTGTACCAGGAATTGAACCCAGGGGCACTCAACTACTGAGCCACATCCTCAGCTCTTTTTATTTTTTATTTTGAGATAGAGTCTTGCTAAGTTACTTAAGGTCTCACTAAATTGCTGAGACTGGCTTTGAACTTGTGATCTTCCTGCCTCAGCCTCCTGAGTTGCTGGGATTATAGTCATGCACCACTGCACCTGGTTAACTGGCCATCTTTTATTCAACAAAGAGGAAATCTATTGTCATAAACAAGTTAATATCTGTGCCTCCCATGAAATTAGTCCTAAGCAAAATATTCATTTACTTAAGCTGTTATTGCCTTTAATTAGCTGTTGAGAAATGCATGTTTGGTTTTTTTGTTGTCGTTGTTTGTCTGTTTTAGCAAACTGATTTATTATAATTCCTATCTTGCTTCAAGTGTTGTGAATGCTTCAAAGCAATGCTTGCTTCTGTTAAAGTGGAAAGATGCTTTTAGCATGAGAAGATCATAAAGATTCAGATAAACAGGGGAATCATCAGCTGAAAACCCATCATGTGCTAAGTACTCTGCTGGGGCCATGGGCTTGGGTGGAGACCCACAAAGGCTGGGACACTGACCCGTGCTTTCCACGTACTCACAGTCCAGCACGGGTGTGGTCGAGTCCCATGTAACAAGTGGTCCACAAATGGGCTAGTGATGAAGGCCTTTGTGGGAGTGCAAAGTGCTTGGGACAGATGTGTCAGGCAGAAGTCGGGAGGCCTCTCAGTGGGGTGAGAACAAGCCTGCAAGAATGGCCATTGGGGGTGGTTATGAGGAGGTTGCCTGGTGCTGGATGTGAAAGCAGACAGGAGTGTAGACGTTTTCAGGGAAGTGAAAGGAACGGCCTGTGACGAAAGTCTGAGTACTTTTGTGAGCAGGGAGGACAGCAGAAGAGGACAGCAGACAGTGAGGTGACTAGGCAGCCACGTGCCCAGGTGTGTTAGTCAGCTTTTTCGCTTCTGTGACAGCAAAAAGTTTATTTAGGGGCCCATGATTTCAGAGGTCTCTGTCCATGAACAGTCAGCTCCATTCCTTGGGGCTTGAGTTGAGGCTAAACATCATGGCAGAAGAGGGTAGCAGAGGAAAGCAGCTTCACATGGTGATCAGGAAGCAGAGAGAGAGGCTCCACTTGATACAAAATAAATACCCGAAAGCCACCCTCCCAATGACACACCTCCTCCAGCCACACCCCACCTGCCTTCAGTTACCACCCAGTTAATCCCATCAGAGGATTAATCCACTGATTGGACTAAGGCTCTCCTAACTCAATCATTTCTCCTCTAAACCTTCTTGCATTGTCCCACACAAGAGCTTTTGGGGACACCTACTATCTAAACCATAACACCATGCTAGAACACAGGCAGGTCTGGATGCCAACCTGAAGTACAGCAATTCTGTTAGTGATGAGGGGCCACTGAAGTTGTAGCATGGTTTTAGGTTCCTGAAAGTTGACCCTCAAAGTAACATGTTTGATGGATTGGGAAGAAAGACCAGGAAATTGGTAAGGAAACTTCTACAGGGATCTGGGAAGGGCCTGAACCAGAGCAGTGGTAGATAGGGGAAAAGACTTAAATCACAACAGAGGAGTGAAAGTGAAAAAGCCAAGTGGTACAATTAAGAATGATTATTTTTAAACAAATATGATGTGAGGTTCGTGCACTGTATACTGCGATCTCATTTGTCATTGTCATTTGGGCTGAGCTATGGTGGCCAGAAGTTTGGTCACGCATTTTTCTGGATGTTTCAGGGAAGGTGTTTATGGATGGGTTGCTACTTAAATTCATGGACTTTTAGTCAAGCAAAATGGATTGACCTTGGCCAATCAGGCGAAGGCCTGAACGGAACAAAGACTGACTTCCCCTGAGCAGGAAGGAATTCTCCCAGCAGATGACCTTGGAACTCAGACTATAAGTTTTTCACCCCATCAGATTTGGGGCTTGCTTCTCAATTGCATGGGCCAATTTTTAAAAATTCATCTCTTTCTCTCTCTCTTCCCTCCATCTATATATATGGTCCACTCTGCATATCCATAGGCTCCACATTCATGGATTCAATCAACTGTGGATCCAAACTATTGGGGAAAAAATTGTGTCTGTACTAATCGGGCACAGACTTTTTTGGAAAGTGAGGATGACTGTCTATGCACACATTCTGTTGGTTCTATTTCTCAGAACACTAATAAACATACATCACTCAAAAGACCAGGAGCCATTGTTGTGGGCTTAGGACACACCTCTGCCACATACTATCTAGGTAGTCCTATTTCAAGTTTCTGAGTCTATTTCACATGTAAAACGACACTAAATGAGCTTGCTTTGCCTGTTAGTGAGACTCATGCATCGGGGGCCAGGAACAGGGTGAAGCTGGAGCCCTGGAGCTCCAGTTTGACTGGGTTCCACACTGTCAGGTACCCACACTGCACACCCTGAGAGCAAATGCCTTAGGTGGCCCTTCCCTCACCTTAGTTCTGGACCTGATCGTATGGAACAAACATTATAATGGACATTGGACTGAAAAGCC
Organism: Sciurus vulgaris; assembly: GCF_902686455.1. Taxonomy (NCBI): domain Eukaryota; kingdom Metazoa; phylum Chordata; class Mammalia; order Rodentia; family Sciuridae; genus Sciurus; species Sciurus vulgaris. The sequence continues at coordinate 74,997,551 of NC_136474.1, read as the reverse complement.
CGTGGTCTCCCAGCTTGTGACCTCTTTAAGGGCAGAGACCATAATGTTTTTAATCTAGTATTTTTATCTTTATATTCTCTGAGTTTCAGTGCTGGGCAGAGAGTCAGGGACCTAGAATATTCTCAATAAATATTTAAAGAATGAACAAACATTTGTGTAATGACACAGGGCAAATAAGCAAATATGATAAGCAAATAAATACTGGGGCTGTAAAAAATCAGTCTCCAAATAGAAATTCAGCAAGGTGTAAAAGTATTTGTTGCATTAATGTGTCAAGAGAAGACCTTGCCCTGGAACAAGGTCAGTAAAACCTCTTTTCCAATGTGCAGAAGAATAGAATGTGTAGCTTTGAATAAAAATGTTTGTAACTTGTACTCAAAATCAAGGTCTGATGCTTTGACATTGGAACAAATACATGGGGTGGAGTGCAAAAAAATCCAAAGTAGAAAAATGTTTTGTAAAATTTATAACATTTTAAAGAACTTTCCTCTGACATTGATTCTTGAAGGTAATTTAAAAAAAAAATGTCATTTAATACAAATACTTTCTCTTAAGAAAAATATATAAATGTAACTGCACTTTTAGATTTGAGACTTCTATGTTACTTAATTATAGTAAATGTAATTTCTATTTATCAAATAGAAATATTTGATATCAAATATCCATGGGTAGGTGAATTCTTAGCATAGGACTTATAATAATGAAGTTGATTTTCCTTTTATAATAACAGTGATCTAAATTTTGGACACAAATAGAAAGCTAAAATTTTCCTTTTTGTAGGCCCAAGACCTCAGGGAAAAAGAGAATTTCATTCTTCCATGCCTACTTGCAGTAGTAAGATGAAGGAAGTTGGCGATCAGGGACTCTCTGGTAGGTTCTGAGTTTTTTCAATGAAGGACAACTCTGTATGCGTTGAGCTTACACTCAACTAGAACTGAATTAATATAGGTGTGCTTTAAAAAAAAAAAGATGAAAACAAAACAAAAAGAAAATGTGCTTAATGATACTCTTTTTCTATGAATAGGTACATGAATTGTTACTGGGCACGGTGGTCCATCCCTGTCATCCCAGTGACTTGTGAGACTGAGGCAGGGGGATGGCAAGTTTGAGGCCGTGTCAGCAACTTAGTGAGACCCTGCCTCAAAATAAAAAATAAAAGGACTGGGGATGTAGCACGGTGGTAAAATGCCCCTGGGTTCAATCCTCACTACTGTGAAAAAAAGAAAAGAATTGTTAGATAACTGAATGTAAAATTTGTTTTCACAAACATGAACTGAAATGCCTTAGAGAACAGAGGAAGAGGGGGTCTGGGACCCTCCTCAGCAGCCCCCTCGCCAGCAGCCTGTTTCTTCCTGTCCTTCTTAGTTCTCATTCCTATAAAACCCCCTGCAGTCTTTTTTTTTTTTTTTTTTTCCTCTGTTTGGGGTTGTACTCAGCAATGAATAGAAAAATCTGTTTTTTTTTTTTTTTTTTAATGCTCAAAGACATGAGGAAAAGAAATATCTGTCATCTTTTTGGTCTAATAATCCTTGTTGACTTTGAAAGTGAAAACAATGAATGCTTTTAATAAAAAAATTCAAATAATATAGAAAAATATGTTTGAACTAAAAGTTTCCTTCCTCACCTACTTACTCTCCTCCTAAGAGACTTGTTAATGATTTCTTAAATGTATTTTTTTAAAAAAGGTGCTATGCCAGTGTATATTTTTTAAAAGATATACGTAGACTGAATTATAATATATTCTCTTTGTATCTTGCTTTTTTCACTTAATGATATACCTTGAACATTTCCCTGTATCAACACATACAGATCAACCATGTATCTTATAATGTTCCCTGGCATTCCATTGTACCCTAATCTCCTTATTTCACCTGTCCCCTTCTGATAGTCTTCTGCAACAATTTTTTTTGCTATTACGATGAATATCCTCCCATAAATATCTTTTGACTCTTTCCTATGTATTCATATGTTAACTGGGAGTTAACACTGCACACTGCCCCAAGCATCTCTGTGGGCCCCATTGACTCTGTAGACATCAGAACTTTAAATATTTATGATAATTTTCTGGCAGATAGACATAAAATCTTTTGATAAAGGCACTCTTTTTCTATAATTTGCGCAAAATCACCAAGGCCCTAAGGAACTAACTATCCACAGTACTACTGAATTGAAGGATATCTGTAGTTGGACTTTTGATAGATATTATCCATTTTCCCTTCAAAATGGTTGGGCAAACAGTCATCACTTTTAACAAATTTAGTGCTTGATTTCAAAAATCTAAAACTTACTATGTCATTATCATTATAGTCAACTTTTACTTACCAGAAGTGACAGGAAAATAAAAGCTAGGGATGTGGGTCAGTGGTATTAAATTTGCTTACCATGTGCAAGGTCCTGGGTTCAATCCCCAGTATTACTAAAAGAAGGGGAAAAAAAAGTAAGAATAGGAATAGCTGAAAGCTTAAAAAAAATGCCAATGGGAACAACTAACTTTCTCTCGCTCTTCCTTCCTTCCTTCCTTCCTTTTCTTTCCTCCTCCCCCTCCCCCCTCCCCTCCCCCCCCTCCCCTCCCCTCCCCCCTCCCCCTCCCCTCCCCTCCCCTCCCCTTCCCTCCCCCTCCCCCTCCTCCTCCCCCTCCCCCTCCTCCTCCCCCCTCCTCCTTCTTTTCTGGCTGGCACTGGGGATTGAACTCAGGGCCTCACACATGGTAGGCAAGCACTTTACCACATCGCTAGCTCCTTTTAAAATCTTTATTGTGATTCAGGGTCTCTCAAAGTAGTCCAGGCTGACCTCAGACTTGGAATCTTCCTGCCTCAGCCCCCCGAGTCTCTGGGACTGCAGGTGTACACCCTCTGCTTACTTTCCATTCAGTTCTGGGGATGACCTGATGCGCAGTCCCTGGGAGGAATGAACACCAGGCGCATGGATACTGCTTTTAGTCACAGGGCACCTAAGACCTGCATAGTTGGTTCCTCTTTTGCTCTTTTCTGGAGGAATTAAATGACCAAC